>NC_134712.1:237273307-238523307 GCF_049634645.1 Pelodiscus sinensis | reverse complement strand
TATGTCAATAGGAGAGCTTCTCCTACCAGTATAGCTGGCTAATAAAGACTATTTGAAATAGAGAAAAGGAATTGACATAATAAAGTAAAGCAGGGGTGAAACAGAATTTACAAGGAACTTTGGAGGTTTGGGAATACAAAGAGCTACAAATAAATTTTTATTATGAAACCTGAATCAAGTGAGGGGAGATTGCAAGTTCTCAAAAATACTGCTTATATCTCATTTTAAGACTTTGACAAAGGAGGCTGGTAATGATTCATTATATTTTCATTTCTCTGGTACTAAACATCAACATTTCATCCACAGTATGCTGATATACATATTTTATTACTGCAGGAATCTAACAATCTAAGTAAAAGTTCTTACTATTTAATAACCTACACGTATTGATTTTATCATAAAACAGAATTTACTTACCAGATATGTTCCAACAATAAATAAATTTTAAAATCTTTAAAATGTAATAAAAAGGTAGCACAAAAACAACGCACACTTGTTGAAACCATGCAGCAAAACAAATTGCATGCTCTGTCATTCCACTATAGAGTCAGTGGCTTTAGTAGAACTAATCCACACTCTGGCAAGTACATACAATAAATACATATAACACCAGAGAACTCACAAATAGTGCTCTATAGAGTGAGGTAGTGTTTTCACAAAAGACTAGTCCCGATGCTCTCCTCTCTTTTAAGTATCCACACCCAAAGTTTCCCTCGTAGATACTCTTAGGAATATGGAAATGGAAGGAGAAAGAGAGTGATGGGATTGTGGCAGAATGAATGCACAAGCAGCTTTGCTACATAGGAAAGTTAAGGAAAACAGTCAAAGGATTTCCAAATAAGTGCAAGACATAACAAATAAATAAATGTTTCTCATTATACATAATTTCATCAAGTAATCCCACTTCTTTAGCACTGCAAGGCAGGTGTTTTTCAATGTTATTTGTGTATTTCAACTATATCAGTACATTGTATTTATAACAATAACCATGAGAGTATCTCTCAGTGACTTTCAAACATTTTCCCAGTTTACCGTGTAACATGACAGGTCCTACTAAGTATAAGACTTGCGACAAGCCCTCATCTATACCATTTCCAGGGTAAGATAGGACACATTTAACACCAGTTTTTTAGAGTCTGAAAAACTTTTGGGGAGGATAGCACCCACCCAGGGAAATCCTGAATGCCTCCCTCTTGGCTGAAGGAGCCCCAGGGTGGCGAAAGTGCCAAGTCCCCCATACCTGCTCGAAGGACCCCTGGCTAGCTGCAGCTGTGCCTCCCTTCCCCAACTCCAGAATCAAGACACGCTGGAGGAAAGCATCTCTTTGAAGGAACTTTTGATATGCCCCATTTGTATTCTGGGGCACCTGGATAGGGGCTATGTGCTACTTAGCTTCCTGGGTTCCTAAATAAACTCCTAGTGAGATTACTGATGAACCCAGGAAGCTGAATAGCACACCCTATCCTCAGCTGTCCTGGAACCTGCATGGGGCACAGCAAAGCAAAAACTTCCCCACTGTACCCTGCTACTGGGGAGTCCAGTGGCCACAGCAGTGCCAGGACAGGCAAAGCCACCCCGACCTATTATACCCACCACCCATGCTGAAAAGTTTAACATCTTTTTTGTCAAATATGATGCTTTGTAATTCACAATGGGAAGACAATACCATTAACAAGCCATCTTTGAATGCAAAGCCACCCTTATCTATAGCAACAGCTATAGCTAAGGTTTGAGAAAAAACGTTACTAGAAAATCTGCTAACTCTGTTACTTAAAGACTACCCAAGGTAAATGCCTCTGACTGAGATTATCTACAAAAAACCCAAATCTGGGTCTCTCACGGACACCTTCGATTTGAAAAGTACTGCTGATCAAGGATGGCAGAAGAAAACTTTCCTTGTTCCGCACCAATAAAAGCTGTCAACATGGAAGAAATTCAGTTTCCAATTAAGAAGCACACTACATTATTCTATGGGTATATATGTACAGACTGAGAAGAGCTGGATGCCTTTCATGTTTTGTCTTGTAAATATTATTTCATACCAGAATTAGAGCTGGCACCCAGGAGACAATTTACCGGCTCTGAACAATTTCAGGGTACAAAGAGTCCTTTCCCTCTTTGCCATATAAGAAATATTCCTGCTAGAGCTTTCAAGAGACTAATTTGTCATTTATAACAATCTTTTCAGTCTCTCATTCCATGTTGCTAAACAATATTTTTTTACCCATCTGTGAATTCTCTCTACTTTTCTTGTATCTTTTTTTGTGATAGGGTATCCAGGACTGAACATAGTATTGTAAAGGAGAGCATGCCTTTTATATAATGGCAATTTTAATATTTTCACTTTTATTTTCTATTCCACTCTTTCTGATCGTAAAATTTTGTTTGCTTTTTTGGCCAAGACCACAGAACACGCTGAGGTTAAAGCTGAACTGTTAACAGCAACACTCAGTTCGTTCTCCTGAGTGGAGAGCAATCCTCAAAAACTACAATGCAGAAATGGCAGTCATATGCTCAGGACAGGCATTTTATAGCGAGGATTAGCCAGGGCCTCTTTTCCTCATTAACGGAGATTAAAGTTCCCTAAGCAGAAGATTATCATGTTTGCACTTAGGACAAAAATTCAGTAGTGAGGAATCAGTATTTCTATCAGATTTCTCCTTAAGGTTTTACCACCGTATAAAGACGAATGCTACAAACACCTACATAGTGAGCTAAAAATATTGTCCCAAAAAGCAGGCAAATCTGAAATTTTTCCTAGCCGTATTTTTTTTAAACTTGAATTCCAATCTGACTTTTTGGAGGGAAAACTGACTAAACTAGATGAAGCTATGGACATTTATAGGAAACAGGAATATAAAAGAAGACATGGTTGATGCACCTGGCTACCTGCTGGGGAAGCTGAACTATTACAGAGGAGCAAAGCTGGAAGGAAAAGGAAAATAGAGAATTTACAGATTTTATTATATCTTACGATATGTTCTGTACATACACACATTCAAAACTTGATTTTAATTTGCATAAAACCCAAGTTGTCGAATAATTACACACCACAGACAGGAAGGCACGATGTCTCAAAAACATTGCTTTCCAAAGGGCTGGAGTTTTAAAAACTCAAAAATAAATACAGAGATGGATTCCAGAGACTTCCTATTGAATAACTGGGGTAAATTCTATGAGGATTTATGTCCCATTCTTTTCTGCTGAAGTAATGAGATTGCCACAGGGTGCAATTCTATATAAAGTTTTCCTTTATGGTCTGTACAAACTATCTGTACACTCTCCAACCGATTGTTACTTTACAAAAAATACAACCTGTGCTACTATACATATAAAATGATGAAATAGGGATGTTTGAGGTAGACGGGAATGGAGACAACTTGTAAAGATGTTTACAGTTACATTTATCATCCTTCAGTTAAAGCCATATTTTAAAGTTAGAATCATTTTTTTTAAAATTGTTAGTTTGATAAATTTTCAAACTCATAGAATAATTCCTTTTCTTGGCTTGAAAATCTTGGGGGTCAGCATTAATGTTCTAGACAACATCACAACTACAACAAGCTCAACTGCAAAGAAAACCCAATGGTATTCTTCATATCTAAATTTAAGATAAGAACATAAGAACGGCCATACTGGGTCAGACCAAAAGTCCATCCAGCCCAGTACCCTGTCTGCCGACAATGGCCAATACTAGGTGCCCCAGAGGAAGTGAACTGAACAGGTAACGATCGAGCGATTTCTCTCCTGCCATCCATCTCTATCCTCTGACAAACAGGCTAGGGACACCATTCCTTACCCATCCTGGCTAATAGCCATTAATGGACTTAGCCTCTATGAATTTATCTAGTTCTTTTAAAACCCTGTTATAATCCTAGCCTTCACAACTTTCTCAGGCAAGGAGTTCCACAGGTTGACTGTGTGCTGTGTGAAGAAGACCATCCTTTTATTTATTTTAAACCTGTTGCCCATGAATTTCATTTGTTGACCCCTAGTTCTTATATTATGGGAACAAGTAAATAACTTTTGCTTATTCACTTTCTCCATACCACTCATGGTTTTATATACTCTATCTTATCCCCCCCTCAGTCTCCTCTTTTCTAAGCTGAAAAGTCCCAGTCTCTTTAATCTCTCCTCATATGGGACCCATTCCAAACCCATAATCATTTTAGTTGCCCTTCTCTGAACATTTTCTAATGCCAGTATATCTTTTTTGAGATGAGGAGACCACATCTGTACGCAGTATTCAAGATGTGGGCGTACCATGGATTTATACAAGAGCAATAAGATATTCTCGGTCTTATTCTCTATAACCCTTTTTTAATGATTCCTAACACCGTTGGCTTTTTTGACTGCCGCTGCACAGTGCGTGGACGTCTTCAGAGAACTACCCACAATGACTCCAAGATCTCTTTCCTAATTAGTTGTAGCTAAATTAGCCCCCATCATATTGTACGTATAGTTGGGGTTATTTTTTCCAATGTGCATTACTTTACATAGTGTTCATTCAGTTCCTGTTATTGTTTACAAGTATGAAAACTACCTCAACAATCTCTGGCCAGCTCAAAATAGTCTGTTCTTCCTTATTCTCGGGCAGTTTTATAAATACACATTTAGTACTCACAAATTTATGAATTGCTCCTAAACCCAAACACATAAAAGTCTGTTTGAACTCAATGTAATGGGGGCTGTCCATTTCTCTTTTACAGGCTGTTCCTTTAGAAAATATTACATAAAAATATGCAGTCCTGCCAAATCCATCAAAGGAGTGTTGTTTTAAAAATTACTTTGATTAAACAACAGACATACTGTTGCCTACATTGTATGGATTCTCAGACACATGGACTTTACATTGTACACATGAAAGCATGAGCAAGAATACAAAACATGGCATGGGGGTTAGTAAAGCAGTGCAGCATACTTGTAAGCAAAAAATGCTAAAAGGAAGTAATAGCTATCCAAGGCAAAGGCTACTGTCAAAATATGACTTACTGGTAGATTTCTTGCTGAATCCAAATACAGAATAAGCAAGGCAGAAGAAAGACCATCATTGGCTTGGTTTTTATCAGCTTTAATGGTCGACAGCACCTAAAATTAAAGAATATATTTAAGCATGTTTCTATGCATGTAAATAGTAATACAATGTAAATTCCATCCCTGACTATATTTTTAATGCATAAATACATCAAAAAAACCTACTTATAAATGAAAGAGTATTCATAATTAACAAATAAAAATGTATATTGTGATAACAATTGTAACAAATATAGCTGATGTGTAAGACAAATTACATCAAGTTAAGATTAAATATGAGTTCTCTATTCTTGAATGGAAATTTATAGCAATGTACACATTACTTATGAACTCCAAACACTCCTTTTCCCATACCTTTCTCTGATGTCTAATATAGGCATTTAATTAAATGCAATTAAATAAACAACTAGCTAGCAAATTTTGCTAAATGTATCCTATTTATTAATCTACTAGATTTACCCAGTGTTGTTCGGATCTTTAACTCAATTTTTGTTTTTCTTCATTTAAATTGATCTGGGATGGCAGGAGATGAGTGGGTCAGTATGCAGGCTGCCCTGGGGAGAAAGGGCAATCCCAGCCTTCTCTCATTGCAACAGTTTGGGGCTAGGTGAAAAGCACCTATCTGTGGCCACTGTAGCTCTATGTGACCTAGGCAGGTCAGGGGCGTATGTTCCCCAGCTGGGACAGGTCGAAGTTCATGTGCCCCAGTCGCTCCCCAGCCAGACTGAGGAATAGAGCAAACTGTGCACTTTCCCCTCGCTCCATGGTAAAGGAGAACAGACAGAACTGTTCCCATGTGAATGGGGTGGGAGGGAATGCAGCCCTCTCTACCCACCTTAAAAGGTCCCTGGGGGGTGGGAGGTTCAGGGCTGGGGCAGTCCCAGTTGGGGCGACACCCCCAGTCCTGTCTCAGTTCGGGGACAAGAACTTCTCCCTTGGCTGTGCCCGATGGAGGTGCAGCGGCCACGGAGAGTTGCTTCACACCTGACCCTCAGCCGCTGCAGTGAGAGAGTGTTGGGGCAGTCCTCTCTCCCCAGGGCTGCCTGCATACTGAATCTCTTATCCATCCCCACCTAAGAGCAATCATTTAAATGAAGCATGGGCATTAGTTAAGGACCAAGCAACACTGGGTAAATCTTGAAGTATTCTATGTAAGTGAATAGTGAACTGTCTCCACTGACAGGAGTTAGGAACTCATTTGTTACTTACTTCCAAACATAATTTGCACAAGTTCTTCGGGATAATTTTACATTTCAGCAGGCAGTACTTTTAGAGTGCTGTTGATTACTCAAAAGCAAAATGAAATGGTAGTTTTATCAACCAAATATCCTAATTTCCTAGCACATACCAGGCCTAAATGCAATTGAATTCCTAGGATTATTCCTCTTATAGTAAATATGATACACTTGTAAGTAGGAGTCTGAAAAACAATTTTCACGGATGTCCACTCATGAGACATATGGCATCTGTCATGTGACAATGGAAATCAATTTGTTGCTTCATTAGTAAAGACTTTAGCCTGGAGTCAAAACCAGCTATTGTTAAGTGATTACTGGGTACAAATGCTGTATTAACTATTTGTTTGCAATATTATTGTAGCCATGCTGGTCGCACAATATTACAGAGAAAAGGTAGGTGAGGGAATATATTTTAGTAAACCAACTTCTATTGGTGAAAGAGACAAGCTTTTGAGTCTCACCAGAGTTCCTGAATAGCTCAAAAACATCATCTCTTTCACCAACAGAACTTGGCTCAGTAAAAGATATTACCTCACTCACCGTGTCACATTAACGACTTATCTATTTGTTTTCAACCTAATATATTAACTTAATACACAGAAGAGCAATTCCTCCTTTAACAGAAGGAATTTTATCTGTATCAATCCAAACAGAGTACTACCTGCAGAGAATGCTATTTTTAGATATATAAACCTGTTTTCTCTTAAGATTTTCTAAGGATCCCAAACCCCTTTCTTAATTTTTTTGGGATAAATTCTAAAGTCTAAATTTATCCAGATTCTAACCCAGAATTGAAATGAATAAGTCTGCTCTCATTGGGCACGTCTAGACTACATCACTCAGTCAACAGAGCCACGTAAAGTAGTTTACTTGGCATAGTCAATGAAGCAGGGATTTAAATAATCCCTGCTTCAATAAAATAAAAATGGCCGCCGCACTGTGTTGACGACCAGCTGATCAGTTTCACAAGGCATACTGGAGCAGTCGACAAAGGCTTCCCTTGTCGACTGCGCTGCATCTAGACTGCCGCGTTGTGCCGGATCAGCTGATCGTCGGCACAGCACGGCAGCCATTTTTATTTTAATGAAGCGGGGATTATTCAAATCCCTGCTTCCTTGACTATGCCAAGTAAACTACTTTACATGGCTCTGTCAACGGAGCCATGTAGTCTAGACATACCCATTGTGAGTTTCAAGCAGAATACTAAAGACAGCAACACAGAAAAAGGACTTCCTTTAATTTTTTCGCCTTTTAGAGGTCCTCCAAATTTGGTAAGTAGAAGGATATGGTTTATTAAGAACAATTTTGTTTAGCATTTGGCTGACAACTTACTATAGCTTTAGCTTTTGTTTTGTATGTAGTTTTATAATTATGACAGTCTTCTGGGAATTAAAATTTGTCACAAGAGAATGAACACAGTGGCTGTATGAAGGTTGGTTATATGTGTTTTAAAAACTTTTGTATTCAATGTGTCCTGCTGCCATGGCAATAGGCTCTATAGAGAACAGTTTCATAAACACAGGTTTAGATACCCATTTCCCATTGAAATTCAGTAAAACGAAGATGTTTTTAAATATTTTATCCTGGATTAAATTAACAAACGAACATGGAAGTAAACAGCTGGAAGGAATGGTGAAAGCCAATCATAAAAATATTAAAAATGCATATGGTTGGACTGAGGTTGAGATGGACATAGACACATTTGTTGAGAGATTCTGAGTAAAGTTAAAAGGAGTAAAAAATAAGGGTGATGTCATGGCAGTGGTCTATTACAGACCACCTACCCAGGAAGAAGAGGTGGATGAGACTTTTTTAAAACTAACAAAATCATCCAAAGTACAGGACTTGGTGGTGATTGGGCTTCAGCTATCCAGACATCTGCTAGGAAAAAAACACACCAGAGCACAGTTTATCCAACAAGTTCTTGGACTATATTGGAAACAACTTTTATTTCAGAAGGTGGAGAAACATACCAGGGGGGAGGTTGTTCTAGATTTGATTTTAACAAATAGGGAGGAACTGGTTGAGAATTTGGAAGTGGCAAAAAAACCACTATGGCTTAAAATCAGGAGATCCTGAATGATCTAAAAATCAAAAAGGAGTTCTACAAAGAGTGGAAACAAAGTCAAATTATAAAGGATGAAGATAAACAAATAACATAAGTATGTAGGGGCAAAATTAGAAAGATGAAGGCACAAGACAAGTTCAATCTAGCTAGAGATATAAAGGGTACCAAGAAAACAGTTCTATGATTCTATAAGAAAGTTGTCTACAGAGCAAAACATAAATAACTGTTAACAGCTCTGACAACAAGCTGGTCTTCCATTAAAGAAAAAGATTATCATATTGAAGATTCAAGGTAGTAAGCATGGTGCTCAACTTTACTTTGCAGTCAGTAGAGACCAAGAAAATCTGCTTGCTAGGTAATGATAATTAAACCACAAGGTTGTAGTGAGCATCAATCAACTTAATTTTTCCAACTATGCTAATAAATGATAAAATGCTGTAATAATAGGACTCAAACAGAACTGAGCTTAAACTACAGTAGTCTTGCATCTCCATAACTCCAGTCTAAGACACCTCCTGATAAGAGACTGTCCGTTTTAATACTTTTTTACTCTGGAGCTTAAAAAAAAACAATCTATTTCCCGGTGATTCTCTCCTTGTCTATATGAAGGTGAACCATTTTCCCCTTCTCTATCTGATGCAGTAATGAAAGACATTTTATATTAATCCGAGCACCAGCATCAATGCCAAGCTTGGCTAGAATCTAAATATTTTTCAATAATATTTGTTGTAATAATTCTTTGTAGAAAGTAAGGATGTTAAATTGCGGTTATCTGGCTAATAGTGTTGTCAATACAATTTGTATTGAATACACAATTAGTCAATAAGGACTGCAGAACCACAGTGGGGGTAGCTCCAGGAGCTGGCTCAAGCCAGGACTGAGCAGACCCAGCTCATGCTGGCTCCGGGAGCCAACTGTAAGCTGCCAAGCTATTACTACATTTAAAATGTAGAGCCACAGCATCCTGGAATACCTAGCAATCCCTGTTCACGGCAGTCACTGGAGGGAGGAGGGGCACCATGGAGATGGTACCAGGGGGAGGGGGAGAGAGGGAGGAATGGCTTTTAAGTCTGTCTCCCGCAGCACCAGCTCCTGTCTCCCGCCTTGCTGCCTATCATAGCAGAAGCAAGGGGGCATGGGGAAGTGAGTAGTCACTACTCCAGTCGACTGCCCAATAAGTTTATGCTTATTGGGTAGATGACTACTTGCTAATATCCTTAGTAGAAAGTAGTCACGGCTCGAACTTTTTGTTTTACTTTTAGCATGTCATGAATTTCTGCTCTTTTCTGGTCACCAATGATGAATTAATAAAGGTTACATAAAGGACAGTCTATCATTGTTTTCCAGGAAAAAATGTAACAGTTTATTTATCTGAACAGATTGATAGTGTTTCTTTAATAATTACATACAGACAGGGAAAAATAGAGAAACAAAGAGACTCATTAACTCTAAGTGAATATAATAATTTATTAAGGCTTGCAAATACTATATTAAACATACCCATAGGTGGTTATGTGAAACAGTGCAATAGTTCCCTCTTGGGAAATATAACAGATCTGAAGATTTTGCTTTCAAGTTACGCTCTTTATTAACCAAGCAAGGCCCACATGCTACATAACGTAGGAACTGAGCACCATTAAACATAGGTATTGTATCCATTAAGAATTTTCATTGGGTCTACTATTCAGGATGCTGAACACTCAAAATTGATAAATGTACTTACATATTATATACAGGGATACTGGTGGAGTCATCATACATGATTTTAAAAATATGCTCTTACTTAGTTGTCTGGTGCTACAAGGCAACTAAATGCCACAAAACCATTGTTTTTCTTTAATGATTGTCCCATGACCTTTAATAATGCTGCTAGATGTCACAGATGTAGCTTGGAACACAGACACATATGACTGGCCTGAAAGGTTCTAAAGTTTTCCCAATCTTATTTCATAGCCCATTAAAACTTTTAACAAAGAAAGAAGATAATGTTTGATTAGGATAAAGGATCTTGCTTTATACTTTAATACCTTGTCAAGATTTTCAGCAGTTGGCATCAATGTGAGCCATTCCAGTTTTAAATGCAATTTTCCTTTGGAGACTTCATCCAATGTGAACCACTGAAAACAAAGCAAATGACGCAAAATGATAGTAAATAGCTAAGAGCCCACCATTAAATAAATAGCTATATTTACAATTAGCTAATTAACTTTGTTCCATTACATAAATGACTCAGCTATAATACAACTGCTCAGAATCATAACAAACTGGCTGGTCCTGCAGGCCCAGCTTCTTTTTTTTTTATAATGGAGATTGCCTATCTCCTAGAACTGGAAGGGTCATCGAGTCCAATCCCCTGCCTTCATAGCAGGACCAAGTACCATCCCTGACAAATTTTAGCCCCAAATCCCTAAGGGTATGTCTACACTACAGCGCTAATTCGAACTAATTTAGCTCGAATTAGTTAATTCGAACTAAGCTAATTCGAACTAACGCATCCAGACTAAAAAACTAGTTCGAATTAGCGTTTTGCTAATTCGAACTAGCATGTCCACATTAAGTGGACCCTGAACCGGGGTTAAGGCTGGCTGGAAGCAGTGCTGGAAGGGCATCAGATGAGGACTTAGAGCGTGGAGCTGCTGCCTCAGGCTAGCCGAGGGCTGTGCTTAAAGGGACCCGACCCCCACCCTGGACAGACAGTTCTCAGGGGTGCCCCGCTTGCAAACCAGTCCTGGCTTGAAGTGCCCCGAGTGCCCACACTGGGCACATCACAGCACTCGGCCATCAGCCCAGCTGCACTTGCCGCAGGCTGCCATCTGGGGAGAGAGGGAAATTGGGGGGGCTGCAGGAGAGCTTCCACCCCCAGAAGCCCGCAGAGCCAGCCCAGTCCTCCCCATCAGGGGCTCGTACCCCATTCCTCCCTCACCTCCTTCCACTTACCCTTCCCTAGCCCACCTTCCTGATGTACAAAATAAAGAAAACGTGTGGTCAAAAATAGAATCTCTCTTTATTGAACAAAACTGGGGGAGACTGGGAAAAGGAGGTGGGAGAGGGGAAGAGAGAGGGTGGGAGAGGGGAGGGCAACTAAAATGATCAGAGGTTTGGAAGAGGTCACATATGAAGAGAGGCTAAAGAGACTGGGACTTTTCAGTTTAGAAAAGAGGAGACTGAGAGGGGATAGGATAGAGGTCTATAAAAGCATGAGTCGGGTGGAGAGGGTGCATCAAGAAAAGTTCTTCATTAGTTCCCATAATAGAAGGACTAGAGGACACCAAAGGAAAGGAATGGGTAGCAGGCTTCAAACTAGTAACAGAAAGTTGTTCTTCACAAAGCAAAGAGTCAACCTGTGGAACTCCTTGCTGCAGGAGGCTGTGAAGGCTAGAACTAGAACAGAGTTTAAAGAGAAGTGAGATCAAGTCATGGAGGTTGGGTCCATGGAGTGCTATTAGCCAGGGGGTAGAAGTGGTGTCCTTGACCAAAGTTTGTGGAAGGCTGGAGAGGAATGGCACGAGACAAATGGCTTGGTCACTGTCTTCGGTCCATACCCTCCAGGGTCCCTAGGGTTGGCCGCTGTCAGCAGACAGGCTACTGGGCTAGATGGACCTTTGGTCTGACCCAGGACGGCCATTGTAAGCTCAGGGCTCAGGGCCGGGGGTCTCAGTGGACCACCTTGATTTTCATGCCAACCTGCTCCTGGGTGGCCAGGCTGGCAGCTCTCCTGCCCTAGACGGCCACTTTCCTGTGCCTAGTGCGGAGGTTGTGGACGAGGTCCACGATGTCCGCACTAGACCAGGCGGGTGCCCGCTTCTTGTGGTCCCGGGCTAGCTCCCGGGAGCCGCCAGCCTGGTCCCGGGAAGAGGGAGAGGGCTGGGGGGCATCGGGTGGCTGGCTCGAGCCGTGCCAGTTGCAGGGTCTGCTGGCTGGGTGCTGGCAGGCTTGCACCTGGCACGGGCACCGTAGCCAGCCCGTGCCCCTTTAAGGGCTCCGGGGCCGGGAGGGGGGCAATAGAGTTTCCCTGGGGTTGGCCAGAGTGGCCACCAGGGAAAGCTGGGGAGGGCTAGCCTCCCACTAGTTCGAATTAAGGGGCTACACACCCCTTAATTCGAACTTGTAAGTTTGAACTAGGCTTAGTCCTCGTAGAATGAGGTTTACCTAGTTCGAACTAAGCACTCCGCTAGTTCGAATTAAGTTCGAACTAGCGGAGCGCTAGTGTAGCGCCTATCAAAGTTAATTCGAACTAACGTCTGTTAGTTCGAATTAACTTTGTAGTGTAAACATACCCTAAATGGCCTCCGCAAAGATTGAACTCATAACCCGAGGTTTAGCAGGCCAATGCTCAAACCACTGAGCTATCCCTAAATGCTAAAGATTAAGTGCTCTAAGACACTGAGATAACTCTTCATAAAAATTAAAAGTTATCTAGGAATTATCAATATGTTACTGTACATCCATAAGGCTGATGTATGAAACAAAGTTCCACTCCATTATCAAAACCCTACAACAGGTGGTACTTTAATTAGTTTGACAGGTCTAATAGTACTTCATCTAGGCAAAAGAAAGAGCTATTTTACTGAACTTTTGCTTTTTTACAAAGACAAAAATCACCAAAGATATATCAGTTCTTTTGATGTTTAATCCCTGCCTGTATATCCTGGCAGCCTTGGTGCATAGTGCGATACAAGTGAAGGGCTCCTTCCTGCAACCTTCACTGATCCAGACTTATGTGAATAATTCCAATGAAGTTTTTAACAATTACAATCCATAGGACTATGCAAGCCATTAAAGTTCATTCATCTGTAAGGAATGCAGGACCATGGAAGAAAAAAAGGACCATGGAAGAAAAAAAACAACAAAAAAAAGGGCAAACAAGTGAGTACACGGAAAGAGTTTTCCTATCAACAGTGACAGACTTACCTCGTCTAGGAGACGCTCCTTCTCAACTTCAGTTAGATCTATCATTAGACTAGAAGAACAACAACACTTTAGAGGGGAATCACAAAGCCTAGCAAAGGACTTAAAAATCCATATATCCCTGTGAGTGTAATTTTGCAGCAACATAGGTGCTGACTGAGTATTCCCAGGTTGGAGCACACACAGAAAAGCAGCTACCAGCCAATCAGTGGGTGGGAGGCACTTGGGGGAAGTGGCTGAATGGAAGCAAAAGGTAAAGGAGCTGAAGGGAAAGGGGCAGAGTGGCAATGGGGTCTTGAGGCAAAGCAGGTGACAACTCCTGTGTACAGCAGGTTCCTTCTTAAGAAAGTAGCTGGGAAAAAAATAGCAGACTTCTCCTTTTTAACAGGGGAAAGGGAAGTAAAGGAGCCCAATGGCTGGAACAAAATCAGAGGGGATGAGAAGGGTACAGTATGAACGAACTGCTGCTTTTTTTTACAATGACATGGAAAAAGCAAGGAGCAGAGAAGTCTTTGAGCAGTTTCTTCTTTGAAAGTGTAAGGAGTGTTGGCTCAATTGTAGTGAAGGAGCTGGGGAAAAAGGCAAGGAAATCCTGTACACAGAAGAGACCAGCAGAGGCAGCTGTAAGAGGTAAGATGACAGAATTATTTGAAGGAGGAGGCATGGAATCAATTGTGGAGCAAAAATGTGGTTTGGGAGAAGCGAGGTGCAGGGAATAAGGATGGTGTTGGGGAAGATGCTTTAGTTCAAGTATTTTTACACAGTCTATCAGGGTTAGTCCTTGGACAAGTGTCAAGGTGCATTTCCAAACTCTGCTTACAAGGAAAAATGATGCACAACTATACTGTTTTTCATATGAAGATATTCATAAAGCATTTCATTATTTCAGTCCAGAGTTAGAAAGAATATTTTGCAAACTGCATGGTGTGACATTTTCCATTACACTATTTTAAAACAATAACTTTTCTGTAAATGTTTTTATTTCAACAAATTGTTGAAGTTTAAATAGGAGGAGAAAAAATGTGTATCATAATAAACTTCTACAAAATATTACACTGCTAAGAATTAATTCATTTCTTTTGAAGTGTTTTCATATGCAAATAGAGGTCAATTTTATCTATAGAAAATTTGCCAGTAGCCACATACATGCTTGGGACTTCAGAATACATAGCTAGGAAATTATGGAATTCTTCTGTTTACTTATTTACAGTTTTTTAAGATTCAATTTTATATTTCCTTTTTTTCCCTCCAACCCTCAATATATGTAAGAAATTCCAACTGAGTACTTCAGAACATTTCATTTCTTTGATCATATTCAACAGCCAATCTCCCTTTGGTATTTACCTTCCCAGAAAGTCATCTTTGTCTGGATCTTCATCAAAGAGCTCGATCTCCAGCTCCTGTCCTGGATGTTCATACACTAAAGCCTAGGAGAATATCAGTATTGGTAGAAAGACGAGATTATTAATGGTGAGATTACCTAACCTAGTCAGTATTACTATAGCAAAACAACAGTGAAACACTATGAATCACTGCACTGCTCTGCATTTGTCTCTGCACAAAGCAAATGCAATCATAAATTTTTAATCTGAATTTGGGGAGAGAGTCAACTATTTTAAGTGATTTTAGCAAACAAATGCTGAAAAATTGATGTATTATAATGTATCAGAAGAATTATTCTAGAAGTAACAGTGCTAGGATGAATTTTTAGTATTAACACAGTACCTCCTGGCTTTAGAAACACTCACTTATGTTTATTAGCGTGTGTCCCTATAGGTGGAAATATATGTGGTGGCATGGCTTAATATGTAGTTTGGTTTAATATTCTATTTTTCAATTGACTATGATAAAAATCTCATAATTTGTGTGTGATTATGATAAAATTTAATGTCAGATCTTCCCTTAAAGAAATAGAATGGATCTAGCTCAGTCTGACATTCATGCCAAATATATTAATGCTTTTATAGTGTGCCTAGAAATGTTATCAGAAATATTGGGACTAACCCTTAATTAAAGAGATCTGCACTTTTAATCAATAGACTAGTGGTTCTTCAACTGTGGGTCAGGACCCCAAAGTGGGTCATAACCCCATTTTATTGAGTTCTCAGGGCTGGCTTAGATTTGCTGGAGCCTAGGGCCAAAGCTGAAGCCTAAGGGATTCAGTACTGGGTGTCGAGACTTAGGTTACAGGCTCCCTGCCTGGGATGAAAGTCCTTGGCTTCAGTTTTCATCCACTGGGGTTTGGGTTTTGCCCCATCTCGGGGGTATGGCTTGGGCGGGTTCAGGTTTTGGTCCACCCTCCTGAGGTTGTGTAGTAATTTTTATTGTCAGAAGGGGGTTTACAATGCAATGAATTTTGAGAACCCCTGCAATAGGCCACTTATGTATCAATAACTGGGATTTTAGCAGGAGACACTCCCAGAAGTTAATCTGAGAAATTGCCATAATTTTGTCCACTGACCAAAACAAAGTGACTCTCATATGGAAACTATTTTAAACTGTGCAGCGCAGACTCTGGCAGACTGTACCTCATACACTTCATTCCACTTCGGATTGAGATTTTCTTTGATGACCTTGCTTTGGAAGATTTGGTTGCCAACACGAATGATTCCATAAGGGTCTGACTTTCCCTTGACAATTCCCTTTAGGTAAGTATCTTTCGCTTCCAAATCCTGAGCTTCAAGAAAGTGTATCCTTAGAACACCCTGAAAAAATGAACAAGAGTTTACTTAGTGATCTAGAAATATGCATGCCATTTATAGTCTCAAAAGCATTTTCTGTAAATTCTTTTAAAACATCTCACTACTATTTGAGACTATATCTGTGCTTAATGTGGAATACTACTAGTTTATCTTTACAAACATTTTTATATTAATACATTAGAAGATTTACCCAGCGTTGCTCAGGCACTTAATTCAAATAAGTTTTGTTTTTCTTCATTTAAATCATTGTTCTGGGGGAGGAGCTGGGGATGAAGGGTCCAGTATGCGGCTGCTTTGGAGAAAGAGGACAACTCCTGCCCTCTCACACCACAGCAGCTTGGGACCAAGTGAGAAACACCAGACCACGGCTGCTGCAGCCCAAGCAGGCACAGCTGGGAGAAGGGTGCATGTCCCCTGTTTGGGGGATGGACACACACAGACAGACTCATGAACAAACAAACTTGCTGAAATATATGGTAGATAGATGTCTCTTTCTCCAGCCCGCCCCGCCCTTAATGCCCAATGGAGTCATAGTTATCACTGTCTATCCTGCTGCCAGACCCCTCCACTTTATGAGAAACAATCAAATTCCATACATATCCCATTTTCCTGACACAACCAAACCCTGATCTTGCTTTAAAATACGATAAGAGAAAGCTGCAAGGAGGAATTCTCGAACAGACTCATAGATAGACAGACAAATTCACTTTTCTAAAATACGTATATACTAAGATTTAATAAGAGAGTCTAATTTCCTTCAGTTGAGGTTTGATGAATCAAGGTAATTAAAATGCTAATGGCACTTTTTGCAAACACAGGTGTGACACAATTGCTGGCCCCTTTATGGGGAAGGGATGGCTAAACCTATTTGTGATTGGTATCTCTAAGAAGAATCAGTTCATCTCAGTCCACCTGTAAGTAATTGACCATCAAGATGACTGACTGGTAACTAAATGGCACACAAATGCTAGGACTTGATAAAAAACTACCAAAGCTCAGTTAGGGTGAGTGTTTCCAGAGAAAGGCAACTTGTGAGGAGGAAAGGTCCCAGGGAAGAGAGCAGAAGGAATACCAGGGAAAGGAACTTTGGGGAGAAACCTCCTCCCAGAGCAGAGGCGTAGCGAGGGGAAGCAGGGGGAAACAGCTGCCCCTGGGGCACTGGGCGGGGGTGTGACTGGAGCGCATGTCACACAGACCCACATGACACAGAGCAGCGAGCCAGGAGCCGGGAAACGTGCTGCCTCCTTGTACACACTGCGATCCGAGGCGACCAGGCTGGGTGGCAGGAGTGGCCACTTTAAAGGCAGGATTACCTTACCTGTTCCGTACCTCTGGTTCCTGGCTCTGTGGAAGGGGAATTTGGTTGGGGGGGGAGGTGCTGGGGGTGCTTGGCTATGGGAGAAGGGTGGGAGCATTGGGATGGGAGTGCTGGGGGTGCCTGACTCTGGGGGAGGAATGGTTGCATTGGGATGGAGTGGCTGGGGTGCCTGGCTCTGATGGAGGGGTGGCTGCATTGGGGTACTTATTTTTTTAAAAGGTACTTTATAACAAAAGGAAAAACTTAAACAATAGTCTAGTAGCACTTTAAAAACTAACAAAACATGTAGATAGTATCATGAGCTTTTGTGGGCAAAACCCACTTCTATTTTTCAAAACTATCTACATGTTTTGATAGTTTTTAAAGTGCTACTAGACTATTTGTTGTTTTTTAAGTTTTTCCTGTTACAGACTAACTCAGCTACCCCTCTGAAGCTTTTAAAAAAAGGTTGAGCAACACTGCTCTGTACCATTCCTGTTGGCCTCCCTGTTTCCTTTCTCCTTTGGTGAGTTGGGCAGGCAGGAGTTTTGGTAAAAATATATCAGACATGTGCACACAGTGCCCGCTCTACCTCAGCTGGTGCTGGATAATCAGAGCCTCAATTCTAAAGGAGTTGGCATTACTGAAGTGATAGATCACCCCATGTTTGGTTGTGAATGCTGGTATTTTCTATAGGTCACCCACATCTCCCAGTCATAGCAGAGACTTGAGATTAACACGGCTTTCTCAACTAAAAGTCTTACACGTTTGGATGTTGTGATTGTGAACACCTGGCTTGGCAGTCTAGCCTTGAATCTTGATATCTATGGCTTCAGTTGAATGGCTTGTGTGAAATTTGGAAAAGCAGCTTAGAGTGACCTCTCCCCTTTACTTAAGGATAGAATCTCATGGCAACCTGAAGGGAGAAGTCCTAGTGGCAGACAGAAAGCCATGCTTGCTGTGTATCCTCAGCTTTAGGCTACTTATTGCTTCAAGTGCCTTCAAGAAAGTGAGGGTGATTCCTGTCTTGTGTGTTAGTTTTATTTACAAGTTTTTCTGGGTGTTATTTTAACAGGTAAGTTCATCTCTTACATTAATAACTCTCATGTAGTTTATCGCTGTGCGATACTTTGGAAAACAATTAGGTTAACTAGGTAAGTAATTAGGCAGTTAGGAAGCATTACAGATTGCTTACAATAAATTTGGTACACTCAATCTTCTTTATCTTTATTCATTAAAACAACGAATTACTCATTTGCTATAACAGTGGTTTTAAATGCTCGATTGAAATCTAGTGATGAAATTCATATTTAGGTTGTATAACATTTATTTCTCGTGTTTTATATAATTTACATATTTTAAGAATTTGACATTTTTATGTAAAAACATTAACCTAATGAGAAAGGATATGAAAAAATTAAAGAGAAAAAATGATTTAACAGAATGTAAACAACAAATAATTTATATTTGTCAGTAGTTAGTAAAATAAGTAATTCATTAAACAATAAATATTCTAAGAGGTGGATTATTTACAGTGGTATAGTGAGGAGGGCAGGTGTGGGGGGAGTTGCCGCCGGGTGCCACGCTAGTGGGGTGCCAATTTAGTTCCCCTCCACTCCCCCCGTCATCCCTCTGCTCACCTGCTCCTTCTCTGCCTGCTGTTGCTGGCGGGAGCCTCTTCCCCACCTCTCTGCCCCCAGCCTGACCCTCTTCCACCTCTGCCGGAGGGTTAGTACATGCGGGGCCCGGCCCCGAACTGGAGCGGGGTGGGGTAAAATGCAGTACAAGCTCTCCCCACTCCCTGGGATTGGGCTCAGCCTTGCGCCAGGTTCACGGCGTCGCCACACGGTAGCAGCGGCCGGGATGGGGAGGGAGATTGCAAATTTTGCTTTTGCTACCGCTCTATCCCAGAGAGCTGCGGGAGGTCAGTCTGGGAAGAGCTGTGTGCTTCCTGGAGAAGAGTTGAAGTCACAGCTGGAAAGCTCTAGTTCCTAGGAAGGAATCAGCATCGAGAGTGACTCCCCAGTAAAAGATCTAGACATAGGACTCAGATAGAACATGCTTTCCTGCTAAGAAGCCTGGGTGAAGGTCTTTCTTGTATCCATGTTGAACTTTCCATTAATAAATTAACTCAGATCCGAGAGTGCCTGTTAGAATCATTAAAGCCATTCTAAACTTATTGGCAACCTGTTGGGGAAAATTGAGGCAGGGTGGCTATTCAGCACCACACCAGCCCATAAATAGACACACATGGATGCAACATGACTTTTTGAATAGTGATGTCAGTCTGCCAGGGCATCTGCGGGGGAATTGGAAGATCCACAAATAAGGTGGGTCCCTACCTACTGGAAAGATAACGCCTTACTTTGAAAATAAGATACACAGCAGTGACACCAAGAAAATTCAGCTGTCAAGTGAAGTAAGTGCGACTTCCAGCAACACTGTGTAATTGATCATTTAAAATTAAATGGTTTTTTTTAAAATGAAAATACCCATGTTGGTATTTAGTTTAAAAAAAATAAATCGAACCATACTCTGGTTCCCCACTGCTAACAATGCAGATGGCAATGAATTTGGGGTCATTTTTACAGATATCATTTAGAAACTCTTTATCTACTATGTACAAATGGTACCTCAATATAAACAATATAACTGCATTCAGAGTAAACTGTACTGTTGTGCACAGAAGCAACCATAGTATGATTTTATACACACACACACACACACACACACACACACACACACACACACACACACACACACACACCTTGAAAAACATTAATAACATACTCAATTGATATATAAATGCCAATTTACTTTATAATACAAAAGTTCTTACTTTTGGTATAGGGAACCGCAATTGGGCAATCTGTACTTCACTCACAAGAGGGACTGTGACTCGATTTGGAAGTACCAAGTAGTTGGATATTATATCCAACATTATGGTATCGGATAAATGACTGTTGAAAAAAAAATCAGTTACTTAACAAGACACAAGAGTTTAAGAACATATCCATGAGACATTAATATACTATAGTTGATCATGAGCACTTGCAATCCCCTTCACAATAGTTCTTAGCCGATCTAGAATTATTCTTAAAATACTGCAGGACAATAAGCAAAAATGCTATAGTAAGACTATTTTAAGCCAACAGATTTTGGGCCCTTCTTGAAGTTTTCATATATAAGGGCAAAATCCTCAGTGAGGCTATGTCTAGACTACAATGTTTTTGCAGAAAAAGGTAGAATGCGCTCCACATTTTGTGTACCTTTTTCTGCCCTCCCTTAAAAAAAAAAAAAAAAAAAAAAAAAAAAAAGGCTTTTCCAAAATTTGGCCCATCTACACTGGGCCAAATTTTGGGAAAAAATCCTCTTTCAGAAGATCCCTTCTTCCTCATGGAACGAGGAAGACAGGGCTTCCGAAACAGCGCGTCTGCTCTTCCAAAAAAAAAAAAAAAAAAAAAAAAGCGGAAGAGAAAACGCATTCCCTGGACGTGGCAGAGTTTTTTCAGGATACCTTCAGTATCCCGAAACCCCGCCAGAGAAGGGAGTAAGCTTTACATCTTACAGAAAAAAAATAACAAGTCTGCATTTTTTGTGCAGAGCATATAGGATACAGGTATGGGCGGGAGAGGTTTATTGCATAGTAACAATCAACATTTTGCCCTTTATATTGTTCACCAATTAAGCTGCATGTGCACATGCCAATTTTTTTGGCTATAGGATACATTTTCTTCTGAGGAAATTGTATAGATTTTTTTCTTCTAATTTGTCTGTATTGTAACCCCATCTCCACAATATTTACATCTCAAATAGCCACCAGGTGGAAGCAGCAGATATAAAACAGTAGAAAGGTCTAAAATACTTTATGTTGTACATTCTGTTTTTCCCTGAATAAGTGTAATTAATCTAGGCCTTTCACCAGCAAGATCCAGAGAAAAGGCCACTGAAAAAAGTGTAAAGTCTGTTACCTCCATTATATATTGATGAAGCAGATGTTAACTGTTACATATTTTAGTTTGTAAATGCGATTATCATTCAGCTCCAGTTTGGAAAGTTAGGCTGTGTTGTATTGTTATAAAACAAGCTAATTTTTGCATGCACTCAAAGAAATTGGGAGGATTTAAATTTTAAAAAAGTGCAAAGAAAAAAGTGGGCACTCTGACAGTGAAATACAGTCTACAGCATAACCTTCAGCAAACAGAACTAGAACTATCATACTAAGATCTAAAATCATACTGGCTAGGAATTAACAAAATCACATTTCTCTGAAGCAATGCCAGTGAGAAAATATTAAGACAGGATCTAAACTGAGCTCTGAAACAACATTAGCATATTTTTTTAGAGAAAGATCATTGTCTGGTTGTTTTGTCTACACTTGTGAAAACTGGCCACATAATTCATGACTGATACAGTGTGAATGGCAGGAGCATCATAGGGAAGGTTAGAGTTTGTAACCACTGTCTGATAACAAAAGATATACCTTAGCCCGCTCCAAACCACAAATTCAACTATTGCTACAGCTGGTAGAATTGTGCCAGTGGTGAACTATATACTTGATTTTGCTAATGATGCCACATATTTCAAAGGTGCTATTTTGAAATTTCAATGTAGACAGTTAAGGTAATAAATAGCAGCAAATATTATTCACGATAGCACCTGCAATATAGAAAATTTATTTGAGGCCCTTCCTGAAGTCAGGCAAAACTCTGATTCTGCAACTGTGTAATAGAATAAGTTCTGGCTGCTAAGTGTAGACAGGGGGAAGCCAGCATTTGCACTGACAGTTAACTGATTGAGTGAATTCTTGATTCCCCTTGTCAGTACACATACCGGCCAGAATTGGGACTATTCTGAAGTGTTCACAAAGCCTTAACCGAAAGACATATTGTGTGCCCTAAATTGGGTATCTACTAAAATATGCATGCTGCTATTAAAAAACAGCACTTGCCTACCTCTCTCTGGAGCACAAATACTACAGTGATCAGTTTGATCACCATTATCTTACATTGTCCTGGCCAACTTTCATGATGTATCCATCCTTTACTAGTATGAAACACACCACATCTGTCTCAGAACTGCACAGTTTTTGCTGCACATTCAAATCCAAGTTGTATTGTCAGAAAGATTTATTTTATCTGGAGAGAGAAAATAGTGCCTATGCACTACAATTCTTGGATTTTTAAACTTATTTTCATGTTGTCTTTGCTTTTGATATTTTTGGGTTTTTTTTTTTGTTTTGTTTAAAACAGATTAAACCAGTTTTGAATTAAACAGAAAGTTAAAAATGTTTATAGGAAGTAAACCAACATATTTAATGTAAAGAAATAAGTATAATGGGACTTCTGCATTGAAGCAGTAAGCTGCATATGAAAGCCTTTTTATGAGGAGAGT
Organism: Pelodiscus sinensis; assembly: GCF_049634645.1. Lineage (NCBI taxonomy): Eukaryota > Metazoa > Chordata > Testudines > Trionychidae > Pelodiscus > Pelodiscus sinensis. Next base: position 238,500,666 of record NC_134712.1, on the reverse strand, counting down.
ACTTGCTAATAACAGATAAACCTCTGAAAACAGAGGTTGATAACAGAATCCTATATTAACTGTAGTTTGATCACTGAGTAACTAAAATAGGCACTTAACTTGAATGCTACAAATTTGCTTTATGACTTCCTCTTTCTGATCCCCATGCATCTTTGAACAAGCATGTTAGCTGAAACAAGTATGTAGTTGTCAGAAGGCAATCCGTTCAAATCTTCCCTGAAACTCCACCAAGCTCTAGACGGGAGTAGGGGGGAGGGGATTTTTAGTGGGAGGACACTGCAAGATTTTGGTAAGTGGTCAAGGGTCACACTTTTTTATGGAGAGGGTCTGGGGTCTGGGGTTGAGGTTGGGTGCAGAAAGGAACATGAAGTAGGGAATTGGGGTGCAGGAGAAGGTATGAGGTCTGAAGGGGAGTTTGGGTGAAAGAGAGGGTTTGCAGTGTGCAAAGTTCCCCCACTTCCCCCAGCACAGAGAAGCAGATTAATCAGCTTGCCACTCTGAGCCCTGAGTCTGCTCTCTGCCTGTGGGTTCAGTGGCGTGTGCCATGGACCGGATTGAAAGGCTTAGGGGGCTGGACCCAGGCCTCTGGCCATATCTTGCCCACCCTTGCCCTAAAGGTAGTCAATGAAACAGGTAGTGTCAAATCTTTCTTACCCAAATACTCAGCTGATAGCTTTGTATATCTAAGCTCCTAAGGAAATATTTTTAGTATGTATACGGACCCCAATCAAAGAGAGCTTAAAAATATGACAGGTAAAAAGCTTCAAACTAGATATTTGAGACACTTTAACCAATAATGATAGGTTTTACAGCTGAAGTGACAACCAGCAAAATAAATACATAATACTGAATGAGTGGTCTGTAGCACCTTAGATACTAACAAAAATATATGTATAGTATCTATCACAGCTATCCCGATACCTTCAAACATAATACAGTAAACTTCCGATAATCCGGCACCTTTAGGACCCAGGGGGTGCCGGATTATCAGATATGCCAGACTTTCGGAAGGAGGGGCTATGAGGGGTCTGAGGTGGAGGGGGGGGGATGCGCCCCTCGGCGCTGCGGGACCAACCCGGCAGCACCCCAGCTGCTCTGCCCCAGACTTCCCCAAGTCAGCCGCTGCTGAAACTGACCAGCGGCTGACTCCAAGAAGCCTGAGGCATAGCAGCTGGGGTGCTCTGCCCCGGCTTCCTGGAGTCAGCTGCTGGTCAGTTTCAGCAGTGGCTGACTTGGGGAAGTCTGAGGCAGAGCAGCTGGGATGCTCTGCTCCAGGCGTCCCCAAGTCAGCCGCTGCTGAAACTGACCAGTGGCTGACTGGGGAAGCTGGGGGCACAGCAGCTCTGCCCCCGGCTTCCCCAGTCAGCCGCTCGTCAGTTTCAACAGCAGCTGAATTGGGGAAGCCGAGGACAGAGCAGCTCCAATTGTCCGGCTGCCTGGAGCACTTCCGGGTTCCAGATGGTGCCTGACCATCAGGAGTGCCAGACCATTGGATGCCGGACCACTGGAGTTTTACTGTAATGAGATACCAATAGCAGTCTGTGATTGCAGAGTTTACTATAGTGGGTGGAGTTTTAGCAGTTAATCTCAAATATTTACCATCTTATGTTGAGACAGCTGAACTCTGACAAAACCAGAATAGCTACATTTTTTCACTTCAAAAAGGTGTGTGTCTAGTAAAGCCAGAATGCTAGCAAGCCTTCTTTCAAGAAAGAAATGTTTTCTTCTTAATGTTATACCACTGCTACAGAGAAAATGCCACTGATTTACTAAAATATTTTCAACATACTACAGAAAGCAGATGTATAGTAATTGCTGTTCAATCAGACATTTATTAGCAGTCAGTCACCGTATATCATTTACATCCGTAATATCACAGTTTCCTCCTACACCTCATTAAGAAATAACTTTGGTAACTAGGGTATCTGTTAGCAAACAACTGACTTGTTAATGGCAACCACTGTTATAGGAACATAAGAATTGCAAAGTTGCATCAGACCAGTGATCCATTCAGCCCTCTGATGCTGGCCATTATCAGATACTTCAAGTTAGTGCAAGAAAACGCAGAATGGACAATATTATAAGTATTATACAATATTTATACTTAAAATAAACAACTTGAGCATAGTCTCAAAATAACATTCATTTCTCATCATTTAAACAAAAATGCAAATAGAGCATATTACTGGTGAAACTAAACACTAGGCAATTCAGTTTTAGTTCCCACAGCAACCACACCTTGACCTCACTGCATACATTATATAGAAGTGCGGCCAAGTTGAGGTTGCTATAGTAACTGTTACTGAGTTTTTTACTTTGGCAAATGTACGGTTTTATTTACATTTTAGATCTTTGTTTTTCAAGCAAACAAACATATAGAGAGAGATAAGAATCTCTGAAGTCTAATGAGCTAAATGTTGCTGGTATCTTAATTGGAGTTAGCAACTGAAAAAGCAAAAGATTCTTCAAAGGCTGAATTCTAGAAGGACGTAATTTTCTTTTCCACAACGAGGACTTGTTTCCTCTAAGAGTCAGTTTTAAGTGGAGTCTAAACAAAATCAACTAAGCAACCATTATCCTAATTTATTGACGAAATCTTAATTTAAATTTGTAAAAAATGAGTGGTCTTGTTGAGATTAACAAAAAATATATCATAATATCATAACAAAAAGTTTTCTCCTAATCTCGGCTACCCCACTGAGATTTTTCAATTTGTTCAGTTGCGATTCATATAATAATATCTTTAAGTGGAACTATTTTAATCATACATTTTGAGTACTGAAAGTTTTATCTCATTCCTTAATTCTGGTTCCTTAATCCAAAATTACCAAAACAATTTGGGAATCAAGTAATACTTGAGAGTTTAAGCATCTTATTTCCAGGTATGAAACTTAAGTTTGCTAATTTTGGCTTGAGATTGTCCCGCTAGCCTTCTAATTGATCCCAAATGTCTGAGAAACTAATTCCTCTCATTAGCCTTTGCTCAATATTACAACATTTTAAAGCCCTGTCTAAATACAAATTACTTTAATGTAAAGGAATTCATGGTATTATCCTAGTTAGCGTCATGGCCCTGATATCACAGCCCTTTTTCGCTTCTCCCAGATCTTCATTTTGTGAGGATAGTTTGCTCTATAACATCACAAAGAGTTACAACACCCAAGTCAAAGTGTTTCTTTGGTTTACAAATAAAAAACAATATTCCTTTGTCACTTCACTTGGACACTGATTAATAGAATGCAGAATCTCAAGAAAGTTTTGAAAGGAAAGAAATTGAGTATTGTACACGGAGGAAAAAATAATCATGAACACCTTTGGAACAAACTGCTATGAGAAGCTTCTTTCTCAACATATTACTGAATTTTAAGCAGGCATATCATAATCACTGATTATTTTAAATGTCAATAATCATTATTTTAAACATCAGTAACTGTAATTCATATAAATACTTTTTAAAAATGCTCCCATTAAAGTGAATAGGAGATTTTAAGCCCTTGAAGTCAAATTGCTGCTCCACATATATACAAACAATAGCAGTAACTTACTAGACACAAGAGCTCATTTGGGAACAGAATTTTGCATTCTGCAAAAATTTTCAATCACCATTTTTTATGGAAAGGAAAAGCAAGAAACATTCAGTTTCAGGAAAATCAGAATGGATTTTCTATTTTCCAGCTCCTGGATTCCTGCCTCCAGGATTAGCTGCCCAGCAGCATTGCATGTGCATTTGGGATCTCAAATCTGTGAACAAAGTGACTGAAAACTCTTTTGCTATACATTTTTCAGCCAGGTATAATAGATATAACTCTTCCTTATCATCTATAATTTGTATTATTAAATACTCATTGTTACATAATTTCTACAGCCCTCTACATTGAATATTAAGTGTCAATGACCCATATGATATTTAATCTACATATTTAGCTGGTTTCAGATCTAACCAGGATATTTTAAATTCCTCCCCCCCCCTTTTTTTGGGAGAGAGAGACAAAGAAACAAACCAGACACAAATGAATTTTATTATGCTTACTTGAGTCCTGGAACATCCAGAAGATTGGTCAGTCCTGTCCAGTTAATTTCCAGAAGCTGTAAACAGGAGAAAAAAAATGCTCATAGTTTCCAGTGCTAAAGAAACAAATTAGACAATTAAGCATTTTGATAGGTGGAAAGATGACAGCTTGCCTCCAGGAAGCTATTGTTATTAAACTAAAAACACAGACAGGTGCTATGATTAATTTCTAAATAAATGGTGATGTAAGTTGAGACACAAAGAACATTTCAGATTTTGACAGTGGGGACATTTTAAATGTGTATAGAAAAGACCTACTCTGCATTTGGACCGTCACTCTGAATACTGACATCTTCCTGTTGACAGGTATCAGTGTTTTCTGTATTGCTGATGAACAGTATAAAATATGGCAGTTACTACAGTCCCCAATTCAAAAGTCACTAAGGGTATGTCTACACTACAAAGTTAATTCGAACTAACAGACGTTAGTTCGAATTAACTTTGATAGGCGCTACACATGCAAACCGCTAGTTCGAACTTAATTCGAACTAGCGGTGCGCTTAATTCGAACTAGATAAACCTCATTCTACGAGGACTAACGCCTGTGTAGCCACTTAATTCGAAATAGTGGGAGGCTAGCCCTCCCCAGCTTTCCCTGGTGGCCACTCTGGCAAACACCAGGTAAACTCTTCTGCCCCCCTCCCGGCCCCGGAGCCCTTAAAGGGGCATGGGCTGGCTACGGTGCCCGTGCCAGGTGCAAGCCTGTCAGCACCCAGCCAGCAGACCTTGCAACTGGCACAGCTCGAGCCGGCCACCCGCTACCACCCAGCCCTCCGCCTCTTCCCGGGACCAGGCTGGCGGCTCCTGGGAGCATGCCCAGCTCCGCAAGAGGTGGGCGCCTGCCTGGTCTAGTGCAGACATCGTGGACCTCATCCACGACCTCCACACTAGGCACAGGAAAGTGGCCATCTAGGGCAGGAGAGCTGCCAGCCTGGCCACCCAGGAGCAGGTTGGCATGAAAATCAAGGTGGTCCACTGAGACGTCCAACCCTGAGCCCTGAGCTTACAATGGCCATACTGGGTCAGACCAAAGGTCCATCTAGCCCAGTAGCCTGTCTGCCGACAGCGGCCAACACTAGATACCCTGGAGGGGATGGACCGAAGACAATGACCAAGCCATTTGCCTCGTGCCATCCAGCTCCAGCCTTCCACAAACAGAGGCCAGGGACACCATTCCTACCCCCTGGATAATAGCACTCCATGGACCCTACGTCCATGACTTTATTTCACTTCTCTTTAAACTCTGTTCTAGTTCTAGCCTTCACAGCCTCCTGCAGCAAGGAGTTCCACAGGTTGACTATTTGCTTTGTGAAAAAGAACTTTCTGTTGTTAGTTTGAAGCCTGCTACCCATTCATTTCATTTGGTGTCCTCTAGTCCTACTATTATGGGAACTAATGAAGAACTTTTCTTTATGCACCCTCTCCACACCACTCGTGCTTTTATAGACCTCTATCATATCCCTCCTCAGTCTCCTCTTTTCTAAGCTGAGAAGTCCCAGTCTCTTTAGCCTCTCTTCATATGGGACCTGTTCCAAACCCCTGATCATTTTAGTTGCCCTCCCCTCTCCCATCCTCTCTCTTCCTCTCTCCCACCTTCTTATCCCAGTCTCCCCAAGTTTTGTTCAATAAAGAGAGTTTCTATTTTTGAACACACGTGTCCTTTATTTTGAACATCAGGAAGGGGGGCTAGGGAGGGGTAAGTGGAAGGAGGTGACGGAGGAATGGGGTACGAGCCCCTGATGGGGAGGACTGGGTTGGCTCTGCTGGCTCCTCGGGGTGGAAACTCTCCTGAAGCCCCTTGATTGACCCCCACTCCGGATGGCAGTCTGTGGCAAGTGCAGCCGGGCTGATGGCCGAGTGCTGTGATGTGCCGAGTGTGGGCACTCAGGGCACTCCAAGCAGGACTGCTTTGCAAGTGGGGAACCCCTGGGAACTGTCTGTCCGGGATGGGGGTCGGGTCCCTTTAAGCACAGCCCTCGGCTAGCCTGAGGCAGCAGCTCCACACTCTAAGTCCTAATCTGATGCCCTGCCGGCACTGCTTCCGGCCAGCCTTAACCTCAGTTCAGGGTCCACTCAGTGTGGACATGCTAGTTCGAATTAGCAAAACGCTAATTCGAACTAGTTTTTAAGTGTAGGTGCACTAATTCGAATTAGTTAGTTCGAATTAGTGCTGTAGTGTAGACATACCCTAAGTGCTGGAAGACCATCTGACATATAATAGAACCAGACCTTGTAATAGTGTTCCAATTCATTTTGAAAGAAAAGTTAATAGTTTCTTCTGAGGTGCCAATATCAGTGCTAAAGGAAGACTAACCAAACTGAAAGATGCACATAACTTTCATTTCATATTCACAAGGTTTTGAGCGTGGCCTGGGAGTCTTTGAGGGTATGAAAAGCTGCATCCATGGTATCTGCAAACAGCTTGTGTCTCTCAAAAGGGTGATCCTTAACAGCAATGTGAATCTCTTTGGGGAAGCCAGGAGGCCCTGTGCCTGACCACAGCCCATAGTGTAAAAATTAATGAAAAAAACAAAAACATGAATCAATAAAAGTTTTCTGAGGATGCTGTTGTTGTGACCAAAGTCATAGGTGTTAGAGAAGGAACTGAGGGGACAGTATAGCCACTCAGAATGATGTAAGCTGACTGCCCCATATGTGCAGCCAAAGGCACTGCTACCACAAATCTCCAACTTGAGGCACAGGGGTGCTGAGATACTTAAAACAGGGGCAGATGAGGATTTTGCTGAGCCCAAGGCAGCACAATTTCGCGGGGCCCCCCCTTTGACACAGAGCATGAACGGTGGCGCCAAGGCGCATGCGCGGGGCTTCTTGAACCGTGGGGCCCGGGGCGGCTGCCCCGCTCGCCCTGCCCTATATCCGCCACTGACTTAAAATATTCAGTATCTTCATCAACGATTTAGATATCAGCATTGAGAGTATGTTTATTAAGTTTGCAGATGATATCAAGTTGGGATGGGTTGCAATTGCTTTGGAGGATAGGATCATAATTCAAAATTATCTGGACAAATTGGAGAAATGGTCTGAGGTAAACAGGATGAAGTTTAATAAGGACAAATGCAAAATGCTCCACTTAGGAAGGAACAATCAGTTTCACACATACAGAATGGGAAGCAATTGTCTAGGAAGGAGTACGGCAGAAAGGGATCTAGGGGTTATAATAGACCACAAGCTAAATATGAGTCAACAGTGTAACGCTGTTGCAAAAAAAGCAAACGTGATTCAAGGATGCATTAACAGGTGTGTTGTGAGCAAAACACGAGAAGTCATTCTTCCACTCTACTCTGCACCAATTAGGCCTCAGTTGGAGTACTGTGTCCAGTTCTGGGCACCGCATTTCAAGAAAGATGTGAAGAAATTGGAGAAAGTCCAGAGAAGAGTAACAAGAATGTTTAAAAGTCTAGAGAACATGACCTATGAAGGAAGACTGAAAGAATTGGGTTTGTTTAGTTTAGAAAAGAGAAGATTGAGGGGGGACATGATAGCAGTTTTCAGATATCTAAAAGGGTGTCATAAGGAGGAAGGAGAAAACTTGTTCATCTTGGCCTCTGGGGATAGAACTAGAAGCAATCGGCTTAAACTGCAGCAGGGAGGTTTAGGTTGGACATTAGGAAAAAGTTCCTAACTGTCAGGGTGGCTAAACATTGGAATAAATTGCCTAGGGAAGTTGTGGAATCTTCATCTCTGGAGATATTTAAGAGTACGTTAGATAAATGTTTATAGTACTGGGTCCTGGCATGAGGGCAGGGGTCTGAACTCTATGACCTCTCGAGGTCCTTTCCAGTCCTAGTATTCTATGATTCTATTCTACCCAAAGGGACACTCCACCAAGAAGAATTCTAATTAGTAGAATTTCAGATTTTATATGTAACGTGTCAATAAAATACTAATTTAATGAACTGTGTTCCCATTATGTACATACATTTTAAGAAAACCAATCAAAATAACTTTTTAAATAACCTTGAACATTTCTTCATCCTGATAAATATGTTTTAAAAAATAACTTTGGCATTTAGTAAAAATGAACAAACTAGAATTTGTTTTGCTTTAGGAACCAACAACTGTTACAGCTTCCTAAATATAACATATACCTGTCATTGATACTCAATTCTTGTCATTCAGTTCACTAATGTTAAATTTCCCAAAACTCATAGGATGAGTTGAATTCCTTAAACTCTGTAAGAATCTTTAGTCACGCAAGGCAGTATTTAATGGGGCTATTTCTCTTTATTTTTGCACTTGCAAGTGCAGAAAAGAGTACTAGGAGTCTTTAAAATGACTGTTGTTTCACCCCAGGAATTTTGTTATCTACAGACATCTACTATTTACACTTTAGGACAAACAGAATATGTATCCTTTGGACTTTTTTTTTTTTTTTAAGATTCAACAACTATCTGTACAGTAGATACCTTTATTCCTTCCACCTATAAACATGACTTTGACCTTTGTAACACCAAACATCTCACTATATATAATAATGGTAACACTATGAAAGCTGAAGAATCAACATCTCTTTACAGTCCTGCTTTTAGGACTGAAAACATTCTTTCCACAGGTTGTTTACAAGCCATAGAGCAAGGGTACTCAGAGCTCAATGGGTATGTCTATACAGCAAAGTTATTTTGGGGTACCAGAGGTATCCCGAAATAGCTACCCAGCGTCTTTGAACACATCTGCTATTTTGAAATACAGTATAGCGGATGTGCTATTTCACCATCCCTATAAACCTCATTCTATAGCACTTTATTTCAAAACAGACTTGAAATAAGCTACGCAATTTGCACAGCACAAATTGTATGTCTTATTTCGAATTTCAGGTGCTGTGTAGACATACCCAAACAGAAAACATCACTCATTTTTCTGCCAGTAGCTCTTGGAAGTGCTGTATTCTTGTTAAAAGCCCAAACCAGTGGCTTTAATTGTAAGCTCCAATGAAACCAACCCAAGTCTCATAAGTAAAAAGATTACAGGATTGAGGCTATGATGAGAAGCAAGTGTGTGTTTGTTTCATATTTTCAGAAGACTTGAGAAATTATAATTTATTAAATAATATTACGTAAATCTTCCTTCTGATTTCCTTTTCAGCATTATATCCTAACCAAGCATCGAAAAGTAACATACAATGGGAAAAAAAACCTTTGATAAGCAAAAAATGTACTCATAAGATTTGGGACATTTTGTGCACTTTTATGCAAAAAGAAATATAAATCAATATTGCTTATGTTAGTAACTTATGAATTTCTCTTCTTTTTTTTTAGCTCCTAGATTGTTAAAGAAATGTATCTGACTTGAGGCATAACTGAGGGTTTTATTCACCTGCTGGTATTTAATTACATTTGGTGATTGGAGTATTTTCTGTTTTTAGAATTACTCTGTTCCAGGAAGCTTCATGATTAGTCAGTCATACTCAAGATTCTGTGTATAAAAATTTGTCTGTAGGATCAAAGTGAGAGACAGCATTATATACTATCAAACATGAGACTGCCCCTTTAATCTTCTAGCTTCCTATAAACACAGTCCTAGAAGTCATAAAAACACTCTGTTAGGAAAGATATGCCCTGAATATAATAGAATTGTAGCCAGCATCATCAAATTGCATGAACAGCTTAAAATAAATGATATTCCAAAATAAATATATATTTTTTGAGATGAGGTGACCACATCTGTACGCAGTACAGGCAGTCCCCGGGTTACATGGATCCGACTTACATAGAATCCCTACTTACAAACGGAGTGAGGCAACCCTGCACTAGCTGCTTCCCCCCAGCAGACCAAGGAGACGTGAAGCTAGCGCTCCCCCCCAGCAGACCAGGGAGATGCAGAGCGGCTTTTCTCAGCAGACACCTCAGCTTCAGAATAAAGGACTGAGGGAAGTGAGGTGTGGGAGAATAAAACTGAGCTCTGGAGAAATGTTTGGCTAGAGTTTTCCCTACAATATGTACCAGTTCCGACTTACATACAAATTCAACTTAAGAACAAACCTACAGTCCCTATCTTGTACGTAACTCGGGGACTGCCTGTATTCAAGATGTGGTCGTACCATGGTTTTATACAGAGGCAATAAAGATATTTTCTGTCTTATTCTCTATCCCTTTTTAAATGACACCTAACATTCTATTTGCTTTTTTCACTGCTGTTTCACACATCTCTAGATCTTGGAGTGATTGTGGATAGTTCTCTGAAAACATCCACTCAGTGTGCAATGGCAGTCAAAAAAGCAAACAGAATGTTAGGAGTCATTAAAAAAAAAGATAGAGAATAAGACAGAAAATATCTAATTTCCTCTTTATAAAACCATGATATGCCCACATCTTCAATATTGTGTACAGATGTGGTCACCTCATCTCCAAAAATATATATTGGCATTGGAAAATGTTCAGGGAAGGGCAACAAAAATGATCAGAGGTTTGGAATGGGTCCCATATGAAGAGAGATTAAAAAGATTTGGACTTTTCAGCTTAGAAAAGAGGAGACTAAGGGGAAGATATGACAGAGGTCTATAAAATCAAGGCTGGTATGGAAAAAGTGAATAAGGAAGTGATTTACTTATTCCCACAATATAAGAACTTGGGGTCACCAAAAGCAATTAATAGGCAGCAGGTTTAAAACAAACAAAAGGAAGTTTTTGTTCACTCTGCGCACAGTCAATCTGTGGAACTCTTTGCCAGAGGATGGAGTGAAGGCTAGAACTTTAACAGGGTTCAAAAAAGAGCTAGATAGATTCATGGAGGTTAGGTACATCACTGGCTACTAGCCAGGATGGGGAGGAATGGTGTCCCTAGCCTCAGTTTCTCTAGAGGGGGTGACAGGGGAGGGATCACGTGAGGGTTACCTGTTGTGTTCCCTCCTTCTGGGGCATCTGGTATTGGCCACTGTCGGCAGACAGGATACTGGGCTGAATGGACCGTTGGTCTGACCCAGTATTGGCCATTCTTATGTTCTCCCATTGGCTGGAAACTGGCCAATGGGAGCTGCCTGGGCCATGTTTGCAATGCAGACAGCACACAGCTCCCCGCCAAATGGGTGCATGGTACTCAGAGACACACATGGCTCCCACAACCAGCTGCTTTGAGCAGGCCTGTGGGGGCACATCTGGCAGGGATCTTGTCTGAGGTTCCACTGGGTTGTTGGCTAGGAGCCATCTAGGGTAAGTGTCACCTGGCCAGAGTCTAAGCCTGGCAGCCCATTCCTTCTGGCATTCCAACTCCATGCTCCAGGTCACAAGCCCTTCTCCCCCACCCAGTACCCAAACTCCCTCTCAGACCCCATACCCCCTCATCCATCCCAGTTGCTTACTCCAGTGGTCTCCAACCTTTTTAACCACAAAATCACTTTTTCAATTTAATTGCAATGTAAGGTCTACCTCAAATCCAAATACCCTTGTCCCACTTCCTTCCTGCCCCTTCTTTGAGGCCCTGTCCCTGCTCCACCTCTTCTCTTAGGCCTCACCCTGCTCACTCCATCTCCCTTCTTCCCCCATCCTCATGCACTTACACCAGGCTGGTAGGTGGTTGGGGTGCAGGCTTTGGTCTTGGGCCAAAGGATCAGAGTACGGGAGGGGCTCTGGGCTTAGCCCAGAGTGAAGGACTGGGGTCCAGGAGGGGTTCCAGGGTGCAAATTCTGGGAAGGAGATTGAATGCAGGGGGACTCACATCTGGGGCAGGAGGTTGGATACAGGAGGAAGTTCAAGGCTGGGCTGGGCTCAGTAAGCAGGCTGGTCACTGTTTAACTGAGATGACTTCCAAGTGGTGAAGCATTGCAAAGCTACCTCCATCCCCTTCTCTCTGTGTGGAAATAGGGTACAGAAGTGGGGAGAGGAGGGACACCCTGACATCAGCGCCCCCACACCCTGCACAGAAAGCAGGAGGCTCCCAGGGAAGCAGCTCCAAAGGAGCGGGCAGGAGCAGCACGACAATGGGTGGAGGGGCAACTGAAGTGCCATTGCTTGATAGCTTCCTGGCCAAATCAGTCAGGATCACCTCTCAGAGACTCAGATTCCGATCTACTGGCTGGTGACCACTGCCTTATTCCAAGCTCCTTTTTGCACCCCATCTCCATCGCAGATCCCGCAACTCCTTCATTAACAACAGAAGTGTGTGGCCCTTGACCACTTAGCACATTCCTGGAGAGGCCACCCATCAAAAATTATTGCCCAGCCCTGATCTACACACTATACAATCATATCCTCCAGTGCTAGGGCATTTAGAGAGGGACAGACCTGATGCTGCTCCTGTTCCTTTTCATCCACAAAGCTAAAGACTCAATAGCAGAAGCGAAGGAGGACAGAAGGTAGAAGTTCTCAAGCAGAGATCAAGAAACAAATTGTGTAATCAAGGTTTACAGCAAATCAATATTTTTCAAATGGATCTTTATGGATTTTTATCTTCTGAATTTAAGTAAAGAAATACTATAAAGGAGACTTATTGCTTCATTTGGACACATTTCCGTATCATTAAGGAGTGAGCTACGTTTTAGGGCTATGATTATATAAATAACCAAAAAACAAATTTATGAGGCCTAACAAAAATATCCATAATAGGTAATGGAAAGTAGTTATTAAATATTAAGTGATTCAACATGTTCCATAGAATCGCTATGGATAGAAATTCCATGCTCCAATAATAAGAAATTAGCAGTAGGGATATATTACCGACGACCTGACCAGGACAGCGATACTGACATAGAAATGCTGAGGGAGATTAGAGAGGCTACCAAAATAGAGAACACTATAATAATGGGGGATTTTAATTACCCCCATATTGACTGGATACATGTCACCTCAGGAAGAGAAGCGGAGATAAAATTTCTCAATGGCTTAAATGACTGCTTCTTGAAGCAGATAGTGCAGGAACCCACAAGGGGAGAGGCAATTCTCAATTTAGTCCTGAGTGGAGTGCAGGATCAGGTCCAGGATATAACCGTTACAGGACCGCTTGGGAATAGTGACCATAATATAACAACATTCAACATTCCTGTGGTGGGAATAACACCTCAGCAGTCCAGCACCCTGGCATTTAATTTCAAAAAGGGGAATTACACAAAAATGAGGAGGTTTGTTAAACAGAAATTAAAAGGCACAGTGACTAGAGTCAAATCCCTGAAAACTGCATGGAAACTTTTTAAAGACACCATAATAGAGGCCCAACTTAAATGTATACCCCAAATTAAAAAACATAGCAAGAGACCTAAAAAAGAGTCACCGTGGCTTAACCACCATGTAAAAGAATCAGTGAGGGACAAAAAGGTATCTTTTAAGAAGTGGAAGTCCAATCCTAGTGAGATAAATAGAAAGGAACATAAACACTGTCAAATCAAGTGTAAACATGTAATAAGAAAAGCAAAAAAAGATTTTGAGGAACAACTAGCCAAAAACTCAAAAAGAAATAACAAAATGTTTTTTAAGTACATTAGAAGCAGGAAGCCTGCTAAAAAGCCTGTGGGTCCCCTAGATGATCGAGCTATAAAAGGAGCAATCAAGGACGATAAAGCCATTGCGGAGAAACTAAATGATTTCTTTGCTTCAGTCTTCATGGCTGAGGATGTTGGGGAGATTCCTGAATCTGCATCGTCCTTTGTGGGTGATGAATCTGAGGAACTGTCCCGGATTGAAGTGTCATTAGAGGAGGTTTTGGAACAAATAGAAAAACTTAATGTTAACAAATCTCCGGGACCGGATGGCATTCATCCAAGGGTTCTAAAAGAACTTGAATGGGAAATTGCTGAGCTATTATCTGTGGTTTGTAACCTATCCTTTAAATCGGCTTCCGTACCTAATGACTGGAAGGTAGACAACGTGACACCAATATTTAAAAAGGGCTCTAGAGGCGATCCTGGCAATTACAGACCAGTAAGTCTAACTTCAGTACCGGGCAAATTAGTCGAAACAATAGTAAAGAATAAAATTGTGAAGCATGTAGAAGAACATAATTTGTTGTACAAAAGTCAACATGGTTTCTGTAAAGGGAAATCCTGTCTTACTAATCTATTAGAGTTTTTTGAAGGGGTTAACAAACATGCGGACAAGGGGGATCCAGTAGATATAGTATACTTGGATTTTCAGAAAGCCTTTGACAAGGTCCCTCACCAAAGGCTCTTGTGTAAATTACATGGCCATGGGATAAGAGGGAAGGTCCTTTCTTGGATTGAGAACTGGCTAAAAGACAGGAAACAAAGGGTATGAATAAATGGTAAATTTTCAGATTGGAGAGGGGTAACTAGTGGTGTACCCCAAGGGTCAGTCCTGGGACTGATCCTTTTCAACTTATTCATAAATGATCTGGAGAAAGGGGTAAGCAGTGACATAGTAAAGTTTGCAGATGATACAAAACTGTTTAGGATAGTCAAGACAGAAACAGACTGTGAGGGACTCCAAAAAGATCACACCAAACTGAGTGATTGGGCAACAAAATGGCAAATGAAATTTAATGTGGATAAGTGTAAAGTAATGCATATCGGGAAAAATAACCCCAACTATACGTACAGTATGATGGGGGCTAATTTGGCTACAACAAATCAGGAAAGAGATCTTGGAGTTATCGTGGACAGTTCTCTGAAAACTTCCACACAGTGTGCAGCGGCGGTCAAAAAGGCAAATAGTATGCTAGGAATTATTAGGAAAGGGATAGAAAATAAGACCCAGAACATCTTACTGCCCCTGTATAAAACTATGGTATGCCCACATCTTGAATACTGTGTATAGATGTGGTTAGGTCCATAAAAGGCTATTAACCAGGGGATAAAATGGTGTCCTTGGCCTCTGTTTGTCAGAGGCAGGAGAGGGATGGAAGGAGACAAATCGCTTGATCATTGTCTTCGGTCAACTCTCTCTGGGGTACCTGGTGCTGGCCACTGTCGGTAGACAGGATACTGGGCTAGATGGACCTTTGGTCTGACCCAGTACGGCCGTTCTTATGTTCTTAAGTTATCTTCTCTTCTGTAGGTTCATGGGGTACTGCCTCAGTGCATACTCTTGTAAAAGTCTTGCTTGTATCAACTTAAAAATGTGAAGACTCAAGCAGATGAGTAAAGGATTTCTTGCATGCCAAGAAATAAAAATACAATTTCTAATGAATAATTGTAATTTTATATGTGGGGAAAAACTAAGCAGAGAGATTACATGACTTGTGCTGTGTTACACATGAAGACTATGACAAGGCAAATAATTAGAGCATATCTCCTGACTCCATTTCCCTACTTTAACCACTAGTGTACTTGCTACAAAAAGATATGGGAAACAAAATGAATAATAGCCATAAGACAGTTAGTTATTCACCAATTAATAAGTAAAACATTTTTCTCCAACTGCCTTATTATGACTATTACATGCAGTTAGACCACAATCCTGCAAACATGCACACAAGTGAGTAAATGTATGCACAAGTAGCCCCATGAAGTTCAGTGGGATTACTTGTCTGTGTGAAGGTACTCTGATTAGGGATGTTAGATATCGTGTAATCGAACAGTCATGTAACCACATGAAATCTTAGTGGTTACATGACTATTCATTAGTCCCTGGGGCAAGGCCAGCAGCCAGTGCACTCCCCGCCCCACTCCCAATGAGCCCCCTGCCACCAGGTGCTGCTGCCTCTGTATCAGAGGCAGGAGCACAAGGTAGCAGGCAGGAGCTGTTCTACCAATGGAGCCAATTTAAAAACCAGAAGCAGCCCCGTCTGGGGGGTGACGGGGTGGGTTCCGAGCTCCCTGTGGAGAGAGGCTGCTTCGCGACAGCAACCTCTGTCCATGGGCAGTTCAGACTCTCCCGCAGACAGGGGCTGCTGCAGACCAACCTCTGTCCAGGGCTGGCCTAGGCTCGCTGTGGACAGAGGGTGCTCCATGGGATACCAGAACAGCCTCTGTCTGTGGGGAGCTCAGACCCCCTGTGGACAGAAGCTGCTTTGCGGCAGCCTCCCCTGCCCACCCCCCTCTCACTGCTGCCTCTATAAGAGGCAGCAGCACTGGGGGGCAGGTGGCACCATGGAACTGGTGCTGAGGGAACCAGCTTTTAAGTTGCCTCCCCCGAGCACTGGGTCCTGACCTCCCCTGCCTCACTGCATTGGGTGGGGAGAGCAGGTCTGTGGAGCTGGTACACATGGGGAGCCCATTTGAAAGCCAGCTCCTCACATGTGTCAGCTCCAGCCGGCCCCTCTCACCTTCCGCACTGCTGACTTATCAGAGGCAGGCAGATCAGGTGCTCATGGGGAGCCTGCTTAAAGCCAGCTTCTCATGAGCACTGGCTCCTGCTCCCCCCACCTCTGATGCAGAGGCATTGGGGTGGGGGAGTGTGTGTAGTTAACAAGATTAACCAATAAGTCCAGTCACATCCAAAACCCAAGATCTTTTCTGTCTTCTTATCAATCCCTTTCCTAATGGTTCCTATTCCTCTGTTACACTTTTTTGACTGCCACTGCACTTTGAGCAGATGTTTTCAGAGACCTAATCACGATGACTCCACAATCTCTCTTTCATATGGTAGCAACTAATTTAAACCTCATTGTTTTGTTTGTTTAGACAGAATTATGTTTGCCAACATGCAATATTTTGCACTTTCAACACAGAATTTCATTTGCCTTTTTATCAGAGGGGTAGCCGTGTTAGTCTGAATCTGCAAAAACAACGAGAAGTCCTGTGGCACCTTAGAGACTAACAGATTTATTGGAGCATAAGCTTTCGTGGGCAAAGACCCATCACATGCCAGCAATGCCCCTCTACCATATATATTGTCTAACTGGACAGTCCCTACGTAAACGTACACAAATCAGATATCAGGAATGGTAACATACAAAAGCCTGTAGGAGAACACTTCAATTTCCCTGGACACACAGTAGCAGATTTAAAAGTAGCCATCCTGCAACAAAAAAACTTCAAGAACAGACTTCAACCAGAAACTGCAGAGCTACAACTCATTTGCTAATTTGACACTATCAATCTAGGATTAAACAAAGGCTGCGAATGTCTAGCCAAGTACAAAAGCAGTTCCTCTTCTCTTGGTGTTCAGTCGTCCACATCAGCTGCTAGAAGTAGGCCACATCCTCCCTGACTAAATTGACCTCGTTATCTCTGACCTTCCTCTTTTTGGTACTCCCTTCTTTTCAAGTCCCTGTATATAAATACCTGCCTCTGGAATTTCCACTACATGCATCTGACGAAGTGGGGCTTTGTCCACGAAAGCTTATGCTCCAATAAATCCATTTTGTTGCCCAGTCATGCAGTTCTGTAGATCCTTTTCTAGTTGTTTGCAGTCAGCTTTAGACTTAATTATCTTGAGTAATTTTCTTTTGTCTGAAAACTTGGCCCCTTCATTGTCTATTGTTTTCCAGATCATTTATGAATATGAATATGTTGATCAGCACTTGTCCCAGTACAGATCCCTGGAGTACATCAATGTTTACCTCTCTCCACTGTGAAAACTGGCCATTTATTCCTACCCATTGTTTGCTATCTTTTAACCAGTTACTGATACAAGAGAGGAACCTCCCTTTTATCCCATGGCTGCCTACTTTGATTAATAAACTTTGGTGAGGGACACTATCAATCGCAAGTGTGAGCAAACTCAGGCCCAAGGGCCAAATCCAGCCCACTAAGCACTTTTCTCTGACCTGCCCAGCTGATTAGCAGAGATTTCCTCTCCTCCCCCCCGCCCCCCCGCTTGCTCGGTTCTACAGCCAAGCTGCTTCCAGGATTCTCCTGCTAGCTGTGCAGGGGAGTGGAATGGAGAGGGGAATGCTGAACTCAGGGTGTTCCCCTGCCTCTCTACCCCACCTCTACAGAGCAGGGCTCAGACAAGACATTCAGTCAGCAGAGCTGCTCCAATCTGAAGCATGTATTTCAGAGGAGTTCAGAGGGTGGAGGGGAGACAACAGAGCAGGACCTATTTTTCTTAGAGAGACAGACAGGCTTCTCAGAAACTTAGCCAGCACACACACACACTGTCACTGCAACATACACAGTTTATGCCACACCCACATATACACAATCATTGCCACAAACATTCAATCTGTATCACAAAATCTCTCCTCTCTCTCTCTCTCTCTCTCTCTCACACACACACACACACACACACACACACACACACACACACACACACACACACACACACACACACACACACACAAAGTCTCTCTCTCAACATGGCAAGGCTGTGTCAAGCTCCAGCTCAGCTGGATCAAAGAGGGGCAGCTGCCTGGCCAGCTGGCTGTGGCAATCGACTCTTAAGGGGTTGATCCCAATCAACAAGTTGGTGACCACTGAATTAAATAGTAATAGGAGGGGTAATGGGGGGGGATGATGGGGCTGAGGGGCGTCAGGCTGGAGCAGAGGGAAGATGTGAGGGGGGGGGGAGATACAATTTTACATTGCAGAAGCTGCACTTTCCTTTACTCCCCACTTCTTTGCCTCCCCCCCACCCCCACTAGCTATTTTGGCTGCATTGTCACCCTTTCACCTTTTCTGCATAACTTCCCCAACCCCCATTCACTCCCAAATTCTCTCGTACCCCCGCCCCACATCCTCTCCTCCCACCAAACTCTCTTCCAGGCCCTGCCCTCCTCACCTCCTTCCTGCACCCCACCTCCTACACAGATCTTGCGTCCCTATCCCACTCACTAGCAGTCCTATCCCGCACAATGAGCCCCTCATTTTTTGTTCCCACCCAAAGCCTAAGGGGGGCCACAAAATCCACTAACTCGGGAGCCCCAGAAAAGTAAATCTGGCCTACAGGAAGCCTTGAACCTCAGTTCTACCTGTCCCTTCCCCGAAGAGTGTGAGGTGTCTCAGTTAGGGGCCACATTAGTGAGGGTTGGGGGTTTTAGGAGGAGTTTTTTTTGCTTCTCACTTTTGTGGTCCCCAGCTGATTGTTCTGTGGGGGTGTGTCTAGACTACATGCCTCCTTCGACGGAGGCATGTAGATTAGCCAGATCGGAAGAGGGAAATGAAGCCGCGATTAAAATAATCGCGGCTTCATTTAAATTTAAATGGCTGCCCCGATCTGCCGATCAGCTGTTTGTCGGCAGATCGGGGGAGTCTGGACGCGATGCCCCGACAAAGAAGCCTTTCTTCATCGACACAGGTAAGCCTCGTGAAACCAGGCTTACCTGTGTCGATGAAGAAAGGCTTCTTTGTCGGGGCATCGCGTCCAGACTCCCCCGATCTGCCGACAAACAGCTGATCGGCAGATCGGGGCAGCCATTTAAATTTAAATGAAGCCGCGATTATTTTAATCGCGGCTTCATTTCCCTCTTCCGATCTGGCTAATCTACATGCCTCCGTCGAAGGAGGCATGTAGTCTAGACACACCCTGGGTCAGTGGCCCCCGACCCAAAAAAAGTTCCTCACCATAAATAAAGAAAACATTGAAACCTTTTGTGTTGGATATAATATTTTATTTCATTTAAAATGAAGTTTGATAAACTAACATGAGAAAGTTAAAACACTTAATCTGTTTAATAATTTAAATTAAACTGTTCTCCCCAACTGCTGCACTAGGAAAATGGCTCAGACATAATTATGTAATTAACTATGAGCTTCCATTATCAATGGATAGTCTGTGGAAAGTTTTGGAGAGGGCGGGGCCTCAACGAAGGGGTGGGGTCTCAGAGAAGGGAGGGGGTAGATCCTGGCTTGGCCCTGGCATTTAAAAAGTAATCTTGGATGTAAAAAGATCGGAGACCAATGATTTAATTTATTAGTCTGTTCCAAACCCTTCTCTATTGGCATCTTAATCTGGAACTGTTACTCAGATTTGCCACCTAAAAAGAACGCCTCAGGTGTGGGAATCTCTCTCACATTCTCTGCAGTGAAGAGCAATGCAAAGAATTAATTTAGCTTCCCCATAACGTCCTTGTCTTCCTTGAATGCTCCTCTGCACCTTGATTATCCATTGGCCCTACTGATTGTTTAGCTGGCTTCCTGCTTCTGTTGTACTTAAAAAAAATGTTGCTGTTAGTTTCTGTGTCTTGTGTCTTTTACTAATTGCTCTTCAAATTCCATTTTTGGGTTGCCCGATTATGTTTTTACACTTGACTTGCCAGATTCTATTTTCCTCAGCAGGATTTTACTTCGAATTTTTAAAGATTTCTTTTTGTCTCTAATCATCTCTTTTACTCTATTGATTATCCATGACCACATGATTTTTTATCCTTGTGCTGTTTTTTTTGTAATTGGGGTTTACGTATAGTTTGAGCCCCAAAAGTATTCCTGCAGCTTGTAGGCTTTTCATTCTTGTGATTGTTACTCTTAATTTCCATGTAACTAGTCTCCTCATTTTTATGTAGTGCATGTTTCTGAAGTGAAATGCTACTAGGGCGGGTTACGTTTGGTATTTTCCCCTGTATAAATTTCTCAACTTTAGGCACCTTATAATGGAAATTATAAGTATCCAAAGGACTCATTGTTTTAGTAGTCATGCCATAAAAAAAAATAAAGTGCTGAACTTAGAAAATACCATTTTTAGCCAACCACAGTGGTAGGGTTAAAATTAGAAGGTATACAGAATCTTCAAAATACCTCAGCAGTGTAATTTCCTTCTCTCTCTCTCTCTCTGTTTAGCTCAACATATGGAATACAAGCTGCTTCTCTGCAGCCAAGCTAACATAACAGTGAAAAGATCTTGTTCAGAATTTGTCACTGACTGAACTATCTACAATACTTTGCAATTGAGACAGGTAAACAAAGATTGGTACTCAGTCAACTTGCTGACCTGCATAACAGCATTTCAGACATTGTAATAAATAGCTAGTGAACATCACATGTACATATCACATGTATTTCTATTTCAAAGTCCCCTGATCCTACTCAAACTGCTTTAACAATTTTTTTTCCTTGAAAGTACAGGCAGTCCACGACTTACACGGATCCGACTTATGTCGGATCCGCACTTACGAACGGGGCTTTTCTCGGGTCTCCGGGAAAAGCTGCTCCGGGTCTCCCTGGTGTGCTGGAGGGGACTCCCTAGCACAGCAGGGAGACCCGAGCAAAGCCGCACAGGTGGCGGACCCCGCTGCCCGTGCGGCTTTGCTCTTTTGCCCCGGAGCAAAGCCGCAGAGGCGGCGGGGTCCCCCGCCTCTGCGGCTTTGCTCCGGGGCAAAGGAGCAAAGCCGCACGGGCAGCGGGGTCCGCCACCTGTGCGGCTTTGCTCGGGTCTCCCTGCTGTGCTGGGGGGGACTCCCCCCCAGCACAGCAGGGAGACAGGAGCAAAGCCGCAGAGGCAGCGGGACCTCTGCGCCTCCGCGGCTTTGCTCGGGTCTCCCTGGTCTACTGGGGGGGGGAGGGGACGCAGCTAGTGCGCTCCCCCCCCTCCAGCAGATCAGGCTTTTGTTGCGGGACGCCTGGGGTAGAGCAGCTGGGGTGCTGCCGGGTTGGTCCTGCGGGGACCTACCCGGCAGTGCCCCAGCTGTTCTGTCCCAGGAGTCCAGATTCAGCCGCTGTTGAAACTGATCAGCGGCTGATTCCAGGAAGCCGGGGGCAGAGTAACGCTGCCCAGAGCTTCCTGTAATCAGCCGCTGATCAGTTTCAGCAGCGGCTGAATCTGGAGCCAGTTCCGACTTTAATACAAATTCAACTTAAGAACAAACCTATAGTCCCTATCTTGTACGTAACCCGGGGACTGCCTGTAAATCAGACATCTACAATATATAACTAGCACACACAATAAAACAGATCTAGTTAGAAGATAGGATCTAGCAACAGAGGCAATGCCACAGTGTTTGGGAGATCATGTTACAAGACGACAGCACTCAGAACACAATACTCAATTTGGCCTTGTGTTCATAGACAAGCACACAGTGTTATGCTACAGAAGTAGTCTAGAGTGAAATCCTGCCATCCTGAAGTCAACAGGCATTTTGCCATTTACTTCAATGAAGAAAGGGATTTCACATTATGTCTCCAAAAGGAACACTAAACCAGATGTTACATCATATTCGGAACACCACCATGTCATATCTGGTGCTTTTTTGTGATGGTACTGCCCAGTACTCAGTACCAGCACCAGAGCTCAACAACTTTTCCCCTGGAGTACCGCCATTTTTTTTTTAAAACAAAAAAAGCACTGGTCATATCAATTCCCCAACAAGACTGGTTTGTTTATGTAGATATGAAACAATACATATTGTCTTTTAAAAAAGGTTAAAAGTGCTTGGATGAGTCAGGGGCTCAAGTCCCTTTGACTGTCACTGGAAACGAAATTATAACATACTTTTAGAAATCTTGCTATTAGCTAAGCAATGGAGATAATGTTTGGGCCCAAGTTGTGATTGAAAAGCTTGTTCCAGCTGCCTGGCATTCAACAAGCAAATCCTTTACAAATAAAACTTTAAATCCAACTTAGTAGTGAAGGTATTCTGCCCAGCTATAGAACCATAAGATTATGCTTTTCTGCTCTGGTTTAAGAATATCCTTGGGTCAACACCAACTATGAACTTACCAAGTGTCTCGCAGTTAAGAGATTAATCTTTTCACATTCTAAATATTATTCCTAAATGTGAGTCTTAGAGCAAACAGAAGACTAATACTGCACCCCTTCACTTATTGTGTATAAGGAAAAGGTAATGCAAAGCACAAGTTTGCTAACTTTTCTAACTTCACAGTTCATTTTTTTCTATTAATCACTGTAAAAGTCAAAATCCATAGTTTTCATTCATTTGTTAGCTTAAATATTTTATATTGTTTACTTATAGTAATTGGCATAAAAAACATTTTTAAAATCTGTACTTTAAACTTCAACTACTGAACACTTCGCCTTTTAAGGTCAGCCTAGAAGCAACATCATGGAAACTGGCAGTGGTTGGGAGGGGGGCAGGTAAGAGACATCCCCGGGAACGGGGCCTCCAGTGTCCGAGGGTTGCAGAGGGAGGGTTTGGCCCTGGGCTGCTCTCAGCAGAGCTGGCTATGATCCCTGCCTGGGATCCAGGGAAGCTGCTGTTAGCTCCCAGCATATGCAGGGTGGGGGAAGCCAGCCTTCGGGGGGTCAGGAGAGGGCTGAAGCGGGGCAGGGCCAGATAAGAGGGGTGAGGGAAACAGGGATGTGAGAGGCAGGGACAGGAAAAGGATGCAGGAGGTGTTGAAGGGAGGTTGGGGGAATTCTGGGGAGACTTATGGGGCCAATGGGAGCAGGGGTGCAATGGAGGGAAACTCTGAGGGGGAGTCACAGGGAGGGAAAGGGGGATTGCAGGGAGGGGAGGCTTGGGGAAACTGTGGGAGCAAGAACTGCCTGGCTGGGGAAGGGAGACACACAGAGCAGAGGTTATACAGAAAGAGATGGGGGAGATACAATGGCAGCTCCCCCACCACATGGGGCAGGTCAGAGATGACTGGTGGTAGCACTTGGGGGCACCAGTGCCTATACCCCCGACAAAATTTTAGTTGCTAAATAGGGTGCCACACATGCCCTCTGCCTCTGTGAGTACCCCTCCCTCTGCAGGCACCAGTTACCCCTGAAGGAGGCGCTGCCCCATGCACCAGCCAAAAGGGTATTCTTTCTGTGAATGTTTTTTAGTCTTGTAGATATCTGCAAACTCTGATCCATTATTACATGTATTGTGTACGTACAGATGAAATGTAAAATAACACGCGACCTCTTAAAATTAATTACAATAATGAATATGCAAATATGAAAATAAATGTTAATGGTCCACCTAAAGTTTGTGAATGGGTTTGCCAGTCTGCAGTATAAAAAAGGTTGAGAACCACTGGCCTAATGGAACAGCTATAGGCAGTTAAGGGCTGCTGGACTGCTATAAAAGGCTTCCCTTCAGGTAAGGCGAGGGGGGTGGAGAAGAGGAACGGACTGGTGAAGAAGCAGCGCAGAGCGGAGGCAAATCTACAGCTTGCAAACATGAGGGGTTTTCTCCAAAACACCAGGGATAAGGTACTGTGGGAGTGGATGGGGAAATGGCCCAGGGAGAGCTTGCTATTCTATGGGGATAAAAGCAAGAGCCCCACTAGTGGCAGCTATCTAGGGCCCAGGGCCGGAACCCAGCGTAAGTGGGTGGGACCGGGCTCCCCCCCAACCCCTCCCCATGCCTGGTGGGCCGCTACAGGAAAAGGAGGACTTTGGACAGCAGACGGGTTTTGTGTGTGTGGTGGATGACACCAGGGGGGGGGGGGGGGGGGGGGGGTTGTGTTCGAGCTAGTGACTGGCCTATGATGAAAATAGCTCATGAAGTGGGGAACCCTCGCCTCTGAGAGAAATAAGAGGCAGTGGGAGGGTCACTGCAAGCCTCTGAGGCTTACTAAAAATCTGCCAGAAAGTGCAGGACTCAGACGGCACAACCAAGACTCCACCACAGTAGGAAAGCAAGGTGAAAGGGAAAGATATTGACATTAAATTCAGTGTGACAAATTAAAGGTACTGTACTTTGGAAGTCATTTAATTAGTCACACACACTGCTGGATTCTACAATAGCACAAATACAAAATGACAAATAGTCGGCTAAGCAGTAATACTGTAGAACATGATTCGGGGATTATAGTGGACCAAAAACCGAATATCAAACAAAGTGATGCAGCTGTGGAAAAAGCAAAAATCTAATTCTGGGGTATATTAACAGAAGTGTTATAGATAAGACACAGGAAGTAACTGTTACACTCTACTTGGCACTGGTGAGACAACAGCTGAAGTAGCATATCTAGTTTCGGGACACTTTACAAACTGGAAACTGTCAAGAGGAAAGCAACAACAAAAAAAGAAAAAAGAAAAAAAAGAAACGCAGAGAAGGACTGAAACTTAACTTTATTCACAAGTTTAATTCTTATGCTAATGGTCTGAACCAGTGATATAGGATGGCTTGCACACTATCTTCCACCTTTTAATGACTTAACCAAACAATCAAACCTTGTCAAAGGCTTCCTGGAAATCTAAGTATACTATATCTACTGGATCCCCCTTTGTCCACATGTTTATTGACCCCCTCAAAGAACTCTAGTAGATTAGTAAGGCATGATTTTCCGTTACACTAACCATGTTGACGTTTCCCCAACAAATTATGTTCATCTATGTGTCTGACAATTTTATACTTTACTATCGTTTCAACTGATTTTCCTGGTACGGACGTTAGACTTACCGGTCTGTAATTGCCAGGATCACCTCTAGAGCCCTTTCAAAATATCGGTGTCATATTAGCTATCTTCCAGTCATTAGGTACAAGATGACTCTGCATAGTCACACTCATAGGATTCTTCAACGGGTGCATCATGTACTGGAAAATTCCAGCTAGCAGTTAGCCGTGGGAGTGCTCATGAACCTTCTTTAGTCCTCCCTTCAATAAATGTTGAGCATTCTACAGTGAAGGTATAAAAGGGCTGTGAAGTGATAGCCTTCTCAGGTCTTTCTCCAAGCCCTCTGGCAAGTTGCATTCTGAGGTAGCAGGGAAAGGCAGGTGAGGAGGGTAACTATGCAGAATCCATCTCAAAGAACCTCAGTTACAGGTAAGTAACCTTCAATTATTTTTCAACAGTCTTCAGCATATTCCCATTTATGGGACAGATTAATAAGCAGTAGGACCATGGTGTGTCTGTTAAATAAGGATGGCAGGACTGTCTTGCCAAATCTTGAATCAGATCTAGATTCTACAACTAAAGAATAGTGTTTAATGGTAGAGGTGTTAATAGAACTCTGTGTTGCTGTTCTATATTTCTGTCAGAGAAACGTACCCAGAAGAAGCCATAGAGACAGCCTTTGATCTAGTAAAATGCATTCTAAATCCTTGGGGAAAGGGTAACCCTTTCAATTTATAAGCTTCAATAATAACAGTCTAGCTCATCTTGAATCATTTGCATGGAAATAGCTTTCCCCTTTGTTCTTCCTTTCATATGCCATAAACAATTTTGGGACTATCTGAATTGTTTTGTCCACTCTAAATAAAAGGTTCAAGAGATTCTAACATGCAGAGTATATAATTAAGCTCCACCATCCCAAATGCTATGTTTGGGGGGGGGGGGGGGGGGGGGGAAACCTGGTAAAATTATATATTGGTTTATGTGAAAATTGGAAACCACTTTTAGTATAAAAAAACCCCCACTAGGTACATACGAAGAACTAGAAACTGGGAATGGTTTGTCTGCCATCAATACACATAATTCACTTATATAATTTGCAGAAGTGACTGCTAACAAAATACTGTCTTTATAGACAAATGAGAGTGAGAAAACTTCACAGAACTTCAAAAGGAGTAAGGAGGTTTCATCAACTGTGATAGCATTAAATTCAGATCCCAAGATGGCACAGAACATCTTATTGAAGAGTTCAAGTTATTAAGGCCTTTTAAGAACCTCTTAACATCATTTATAAAGCCTTTCACAGATACATGCTAAACTGATATGGATGAGAGATTGATCTTCACTAAAGACAGTGAAAGAGCTACTTTCTTAAGAAACAAATATTCTAATATATAATCAACTGGTGCTGTATATGGATTTCATACGAAGAAATCCACAATGAAAACCTTCCGTATTTAAATCTATAACCTTTCTACATAGACTTTTTCCTGGAATGTAGAACTAATTTTTCCTAGCTGTCACAGAATCCTATTCTCCATATTGTTAATTGAAGAGACTGAAGATGAAGAAGTTACTCACCCTGTGCAGTAACGATGGTTCTTCGAGATGCGTGTCCCGTGGGTGCTCCACTGTAGATGTCGGGCTTGTCCCGGCGCCGCAGATCGGAGAACTTTTGTAGCCGTAGTCTGCCAGACCGCGCATGTGCGAAGCACGGCTCGTGCTCTTTCGCGCCATTTGTGTTCGCGCAGTCCAGCTCCCGCCAGTTCCTCCTGATCCTCTTGGTCTGAAAGACAAAATAAGAATTCCGAAGAGGGGAAGAGGGCGGGTTGTGGAGCACCCATGGGACACGCATCTCGAAGAACCATCGTTACTGCACAGGGTGAGTAACTTCTTCTTCGAGCAGTGTCCCGTGGGTGCTCCACTGTAGGTGAATTTGCAGTAGTAGCCCCTGAAAGGAAGGGGGTTCGGAGCTATCGTGCTGTGGCTGTGGACAGCACCGCTGTTGCCACTGCCCCCTCTGGAAGGTGAAGGTTGGGAATGGCATAGTGCTTGGCAAAGGTGAAGTTTGACGACCATGTGGCAGCCCTGCAAATGTCTTTTAGAGGGACACCCTTCAAGACTGCAGTTGATGTAGCAACTGCACGTGTTGAATGCGCTGTCGGATTCTGCAACAGTGGTCTACTATGTAGAGCATAGCATTCCTTTATGCAGTTCACTATGACTGAAGAAATGCGCTGTGCTGACAACGGGTGACCCTTAGAACGGTCGGCTGTAGACACGAATAGCGTGTTTGTCTTCCTGATGGACCTAGCCCTGTCTATGTAGAAAGCCAGGGCACGTCTGGCATCCAGAGTGTGTAACCGAGCTTGCTCTGCCGAGACATGGGGCTTTGGGTAGAAAGTGGGAAGTACTATCGGCTCATTGATGTGAAATCGTGAATTCACTTTTGGAAGGAAAGTGGGTTGAGAACATAACATGACTCCTTGATCGGTAAACACTGTGTATGGGGGTAAAGCCAATAAGGCAGCCAGCTCACCAACCCGTCTTGCAGAGGTTATTGCAATGAGAAAGGTAACTTTCATTGTGAGAGTGCGCAAGTCGCATGTGGCCAAGGGTTCAAATGGTTTTTGAGTTAATGTGTTAAGAACTAGCTCTAGATCCCATGGTTGCGCTGGCTGTGTTCGGTGTGGAAAAAGGTTAGCCAAGCCTTTCATGAAGCGCCGCATCATCGGGTGAGAAAAAACTGAATAACCATCTACAGCGTGGTGTAACGCAGTGATTGCGGCAACGTGCACTTTAATAGAGGCGCAGCTGAGAGAAGAGTTCTTGAGTTGCACGAGGTAGTCTAGGATACGGTGAATGGGCACGGAGTAGGGGTCCAGGGATGCCGACGATCACCATGCAGAAAACTGTGCCCATTTGCAAAGGTAGGTGGATCTCGTGGATAATTTTCTGCTATGTAAGAGAATGTGTTTGACCTCTTGCGAACAGATTATTTCTGTTTGTTGGAACCAACTAGGAACCATGCTGTCAGTGCCAGAAGGATGATCTGGGCATGGAACAGACGTTGATTGTTCTGGACAAGAAGGTCGTGCCTCTTGGGCAGAGGGAATGGACGACGCGCTAACATTTGATGGAGGTAAGGAAACCACGTTTGTCTTGGCCAAAAGGGAGCTATCAGGATTACCGTGGCTTTGTCCATTAGTATCTTCTCTAGTACTCTGGGGATTAGAGGTGTGGGAGGGAACGCATACAGGAGTTGATGGCTCCAATCGTATAGGAAAGCGTCTCCCCTGGAGTTCAGACCCATTCCTGCCCTTGAACAGTATTGGGGGCATTTGGCGTTCATGCGGGTCGCAAATATGTCCACCGTTGGAAATCCCCAGGAACGGAATATGGTTGAGAGGACTTCCGGGTGACGCTCCCATTCGTGCTTCAGGGAAAAATGTCTGCTCAGTGCATCGGCCTTGGGAGTTCTGCTGACCAGGTAAGTATTCTGCAATCAGGGAGATTTTGTGGTGGATGCACCAACTCCACAAGGCAATTGCCTCGACGCAAAGTGACCGGGATCAGGCCCCGCCCTGTCTGTTTATATAATATACTGTGGTCATGTTGTCGGTAAGAATTTGGATAGTTTGAGCACGAATCTTTGGGAGAAAGTGACGACAGGCATTGCGAACCGCTCGCAGCTCTAGGACATTGATATGCATCATCGACTCTGCCGGGGACCAAAGTCCTTGTACCTGATTGTGTTCCAGATGTGCACCCCAGCCTAGTAAAGATGCGTCGGTGGTCAGTTGTATTGTCAGTTGTTGGCGATGAAATGGAACACCCGACATCAGATTTTTGTGGACTGTCCACCAAGCTAAAGAATTTCTGATATGCTCGGGAATTGGTACTCGTTTCTGGACGTCTCGAACATTTGGAGTGTAAACAGTAGCTATCCAGTGCTGGAGACAACGAAAGTGCAGTCTTGCGTGTTCGACGACGTATGTCGTGGCTGCCATGTGTCCCATAAGCCGGAGACATTGTAGGACCGAGGGCTTGGGACTGGTGGTGATGGCCTGTATAAGATCTTGCATTGCTTGAAATCTGGTTATTGGTAAGAAAGCATGAGCAGTGGTTGAGTCGAGTTGAGCGCCTATGAATTGTATCGATTGGTGTGGCGCCATGGCCGACTGTGGGAAGTTGATGATCAGGCCCAAGGTTTCGAAAACTGTTTTTGTGAGGTGAGTCACGTGTAGAGCCTCTGCCGCTGAAGACGCCCTGATTAGGCAGTCGTCTAGGTAGGGGAATATTATTACACCGAGACGCCATAGGTACGCTGTTACTGCTGCCAGCGTCTTGGAGAAAACCCTGGGAGCAGACGAGAGACCGAAGGGCAGGACCCTGTATTGGAAATGACCTGTGCCTAATTGAAAGCGTAGAAATCGCCTGTGAGCCGGGTGTATTGTTACATGGAAGTAGGCGTCCTGTAAATCGAGGGACGTGAACCAATCTCCGCTGTGAAGGGCTGGAATGATAGTGGCTAGGGTAACCATCCTGAAGAGGTGCATCCTGGAGGTGAATGCCTGGCTGCGACGATGGTGTCGCCAGGAGGGATTCGGCTTCCTTGATCACGGGGTGCTCTTCCAGGAAGGACTGCTTGGCGGAGATGGAGTTCACCTTTCCAGGAGCGGGAAGGCCTTGTTTGGACACAGACTGGCTAACCTTGTGAGGAGGGCTTTAAACTAGGTTTGTCGGGGGCAGGTGAGCAAAGCCCACAGGTAAGTGCTGAATGTGCGGGACTGGGAGATGGGTTGGAAATGGGGGGGACTACGGCCTATAATGGCAAGGAGAAAGGAGGGTCAGGGCACAACAGGGAGGCAAGATCAAATCAGTATCTTAGATGCCTATATACAAATGCGAGAAGTATGGGTAATAAGCAGGAAGAACTGGAATTGCTAACCAATAAATACAACTATGATATCATTGGTATTACAGAAACCTGGTGGGATGGGACGCATGATTGGAATATTGGTATGGAAGGGTATGGCTTGCTCAGGAAGGACAGACAGGGAAAAAAGGGAGGAGGGGTTGCCTTGTATATTAAAAATGTACACACTTGGACTGAAGTGGAGATGAACGTAGGAGATAGCTGTGTAGAGAGTCTCTGGGTTAAGCTAAAAGGGGTAAAAAACGAGGGTGATATCATGCTAGGAGTCTACTACAGGCCACCTAGCCAGGTGGAAGAGGTGGATGAGGCCTTTTTTAAACAATTAACAAAACTATCCAAAGCCCAAGATTTGGTGGTGATGGGGGACTTCAACTATCCAGACATATGTTGGGAAACTAACACAGCGAGGCACAGGCTATCCAATAAGTTTCTGGACTGCATTGGAGACAACTTTCTGTTTCAGAAGGTTGAAAAAGCTACCAGAGGAGAAGCTGTTCTGGATTTGGTTTTAACAAATAGGGAGGAACTAGTTGAGAACTTGAAAGTGGAAGACAGTATAGGGGACAGTGATCACGAAATAATAGAGTTCATGATCTTAAGGAAAGGCAGAAGGGAGACCAGCACAATTGAGGTTATGGATTTCAGGAAGGCAGATTTTGATAAGCTCAGAGAACTTGTAGGTAAGGTCCCATGGGAAGCAAGACTGAAGGGAAAAACAACTGAGGAGAGTTGGAAGTATTTCAAAGGGACGTTGTTAAGGGCCCAAAAGCAAACAATTCCGCTGTGTAGGAAAGATAGAAAATATGGCAAAAGACCAGCTTGGCTTAACAAGGAGATCTTGCATGATCTCAAAATAAAAAAGGAGTCATATAAAAAATGGAAACTAGGACAACTAACAAAGGATGAATATAGGCAAGCAACACGGGAATGCAGGGGCAAGATTAGAAAGGCAAAGGCACAAAATGAGATCAAACTAGCTACAGGCATAAAGGGAAACAAGAAGACCTTTTATAAATACATTAAAAGCAAGAGGAAGACCAAGGACAGGGTAGGCCCACTGCTTAGCGAGGAGGGAGAAGCAGTAACAGGGAACTTGGAAATGGCGGAGATGCTCAATGACTTCTTTGTTTCGGTCTTCACCGAGAAGTCTGGAGGTGTGCCTAACGTAGTGAATACAAGCAGAGAGAGGGTAAGTTTAGAAGATAGGATACACAAAGAACAAGTTAAAAATCACTTAGGAAAGTTAGATGTCAGCAAGTCACCAGGTCCTGATGAAATGCATCCCAGGATACTCAAGGAGATGATAGAGGAGGTATCTGAGCCTTTAGCTATGATCTTTGAAAAATCATGGCAGACAGGGGAGATTCCAGAAGACTGGAAAAGGGCAAATATTGTGCCCATCTATAAAAAGGGGAATAAGAACAACCCAGGAAATTATAGACCGGTCAGTTTAACGTCTGTCCCAGGGAAGATAATGGAGCAGGTAATTAAGGAAATCGTATGCAAACACTTGGAAAGTAATAAAGTGATAGGGAATAGCCAGCATGGGTTTGTGAAGAACAAGTCATGCCAAACTAATCTGATAGCTTTCTTTGATAAGATAACGAGCCTTGTGGATAAGGGAGAAGCGGTGGATGTCATATACCTAGACTTTAGTAAGGCATTTGATACGGTCTCGCATGATATTCTTATTGATAAACTAGGCAAATATAACTTAGATAGGGCCACGATAAGGTGGGTGCATAATTGGCTGGATAACCGTAGTCAGAGAGTTGTTGTTAACGGTTCTAAATCCTGCTGGAAAGGGATAACAAGTGGAGTTCCTCAAGGGTCTGTTTTGGGACCCGTACTATTCAATATCTTCATCAATGATGTAGATATTGGGATAGAGAGTACTCTTATTAAGTTTGCAGATGATACCAAACTGGGTGGGGTTGCGACTTCTTTGGAGGATAGGGACATAATTCAAAATGACCTTAGCAAGTTAGAGAAATGGTCAGAGGTAAACAGGATGAGGTTTAATAAAGAGAAATGCAAAGTGCTCCACTTAGGAAGGAACAATCAGTTCCATACATACAAGATGGGAAGCGACTGTCTAGGAAGGAGCATGGCGGAAAGGGATCTAGGGGTCATAGTGGACCACAAGTTGAATATGAGTCAACAGTGTGATGCTGTTGCAAAAAAAGCAAATATGATTCTAGGTTGTATCAACAGGTGTGTTGTAAGCAAAACTCGTGAAGTCATTCTGCCGCTCTATTCTGCACTAGTTAGGCCTCAGCTGGAGTACTGTGTCCAGTTCTGGGCGCCACATTTCAAGAAAGATGTGGAGAAATTGGAAAGGGTGCAGAGAAGAGCGACAAGAATGATTAAAGGTTTAGAGAACATGACCTATGAAGCCAGGCTTCATGAACTGGGCTTGTTTAGTTTGGAAAAAAGAAGATTAAGGGGGGACATGATAGCGGTTTTCAAATATCTAAAAGGGTGTCACAAGGAGGAAGGCGAAAATTTGTTCCTCTTGGTTTCTGAGGACAGGACAAGGAGTAATGGGCTTAAAGTGCAGCAGGGGAGGTTTAGATTGGACATTAGGAAAAAATTCCTAACTGTCAGGGTGGTCAAATATTGGAATAAATTGCCAAGGGAGGTGGTGGAATCTCCCTCTCTGGAGATATTTAAGAACAGGTTAGATAGACATCTGTCAGGGATGGTGTAGACGGAGCTTGATCCTGCCTTGAGGGCGGGGGGCTGGACTCGATGACCTCTCGAGGTCCCTTCCAGTCCTATTATTCTATGATTCTATGATTCTATGATTTAATCCTCTGAGGTCGAGAATCGGTCTCCATCCCCCTGATTTTTTCTCCGTTAGGAAATATCGAGAATAGAACCCCCGTCCCCGGAACTCTTTTGGTACTATTTCTATTGCTCCGATGGCGAGGAGGCGATCGACCTCTTGTTGTAACAGAGGCTCGTGAGATGGGTCCCTGAAAAGGGACGGGGTGGGGGGGTTGGGTGGGGGTAGTGAGGTGAATGGAATGGTATGCCCTAGCGTGATTATCTGCAATACCCATCTGTCGGTGGTGATGTGAGACCATCGGTATTCGAAGGGTCTCAGGCGATGGTGGAATAATGCCTGTGGAGGGTTGGGATGGGTGTTCAGCGGAATGGTGCACAGTCCCTCGACTGGGATGTCAAACTTGTTGCTTGGTATTTAGACGGCCAGATGTTTTTGGCGGAGGTCTTCTTTTCTGCTGGCGCTGCCGGCTGCGTTGCTGGTCCTACTGCCTATATTGAGATGGTTGGAAGGTGAACAATCTCTGTCTCTGATAAGGAGTATACCTCTTTCGACGAAAGGGAGGAGTATGCATGCCTAGAGTCTTGAGTGTGGTTCTTGAATCTTTACCAGAATGAAGCACCTGATCGGTTTTGTCAGAGAAGAGATTCTGTCTATCAAAGGGCAGGTCCTGGACTTTGGCAAGAAGGTCTTTAGGAACTGCTGCCTGGTGTAGCAAAGAGGCCCTGCACATGACCACGGATGTGGCTGTGGTACGCGCTGCAGTGTCAGCCGTGTCCAAAGCTATGTGGAGAGCTGTTCTGGAAGCTGCATAGCCTTCTTGGACCACCGCTTTAAGGACCTCCCTCTTGCTCTCGGGTAGATGTTCCAGTAGGGGCACTAGTTTGGAATAGTTATCAAAGCTATGATTAGCTAATAGCGCCGAATAATTTGCCAAACGGAGTGTAAGGGTAGCAGACGAGTAGACCTTTCGTCCAAAGAGGTCTAGCTGTTTCATGTCCCTGTCTGGGACATTCGGTCTTTGTTTGCGGGCCCCTCGTTCTTTGTTGGGCCGCATCGGCAACCAGAGAATTCGGTTGGGGATGAGAGAAAAGAAACTCCATCCCTTTGGCTGGAACGTAGTATTTTTTGTCT
Organism: Pelodiscus sinensis; assembly: GCF_049634645.1. NCBI lineage: Eukaryota > Metazoa > Chordata > Testudines > Trionychidae > Pelodiscus > Pelodiscus sinensis. The sequence goes on along the minus strand of NC_134712.1, from coordinate 238,466,730 downwards.
GCTTTTTTGTTGGTGGCCGGTGCAGAAGCCGGCAACTGCCATATATCGTCAACAATCTCCAGAATGGCATCATCCAATGGGAGAGCTACCTTGGCCTGCTGTGAAGGGTGAAGGTTCCTGAGCAGGTGGTGGGACTTCTGTTGAACTTCCGCAATCTGCACTTTATGTGACGCCGCCACTCTCCTGAAAAGGTCTTGAAACTGTCGGAGATCGTCCGACGGAGATGTGTCTTCCTGGAATACAGCATCATCGGGCGAGGAAGAGGATTGGTCGGTGGGAGATTGGTCTTGAGGCTCATCCTGAATGGTATGTTGTAGCAGCACCTGAGGCTCGGGTGGTTGGGGAGGTGGGACACCTGATGGAGTTGGTGGTCTGGTTGCTGCCGGTAAGGGTTGACGCTCCCTGCTGGGTGGTGAGAGACACCAATGTGGAGAATAAGATACCGAGGAACATCGAGAATGAGAATAGTGCCTATAATAATGGTGTTCCGGTAACCTGTGGTAATATGGGGAGCGATGCGGAGATCTGCTATAGTAACGGGTCCTGTGAGAGGTATAATACCCATAGCGACCAGAGCATGATGGAGACCTAGGAGATCGGGTTCGTTCTCTGGATCTCGGAGTTGGTGGAGGTGACCAGCGATAATAACGTCTTGGCGAGATACGTGGAGAACGGTCGATCCTCTGCGCGTGTCTCAGATTGGGGAGAGAGACCTGATGAAGGAGAAGGCGGTTCCAGTGAAAATTGGATGTTTTCTGGTGTAGGAGATGGTGTGATGATTCTCCTAGATGTTCGATGAGAGGCTAAAGCAGTCCGCCCCAGAGAAGGTCGCGTAGGCTGCACATCTCCTTCAGTCGGCGCCGACGGTGCCGCATCAGAAGGCAGAGAGCATTGTGGGAGAGCAGACTCCCGAGCCAGGGTGAGTTCCCGCACCGAAGAGTCACTCGGCGCCGGCAAAGAGTGTGGTGCCCGAGCATCTGATGGTGCCGGGGGGCGACGCGGTGCTGGTGACGCAATCCATGCCGGAGGTTCGTTCGGTGCCGAGGTGGAAGTCGGTGCCCTAAGAGTGGTCTGTGCTGGGATCGCTTGTGGTGCTGCAGTCGTGGGCGGTGCAGAGGGTGTTCTCGGTGCCGTATGTGACGTCGGCGCCGGGGAAGGCTTCAGTGCCAACGATAGCTTAGGTGGCCGAATAGTTGCGGGCTGCGGCGCTGAAGTGCTGCGGCAGTGCTTCGCCTTAGAAGGGCCACACACGCCCGAGGTGCCCGGTTTGTCCTCCATGCTAACACGCGTCGGGGGAAGGGAACGAGAAGGCGATGGTCTTTTCTTCGCCTTCTTTGGAGATGGCTTGGATGAGGGAAGAGGGAGCGATACAGGAGTCGCCTCATCTTGTGGCTGTAATGCCCTATCGAAGAGGAGCATTTTGAGCCTCATGTTCCTGTCCTTCCTTGCTCTCGTGGTGAGTTTGGAGCAGTGAGCACACTACTGGGGTATGTGTCCCTCACCCAAACACCGGATGCAGAAAGTGTGCCCGTCGGAGGCAGGCATTGCTTCCCGGCATGAGCTGCACCTTTTAAAACCAGGAGAACCCGGCATGGTCGCCTCTGTCTTCCTCTGACAGGAGTCAAGGAAAAAAAACTATTTACGGATAACTTGTGAAGAAAATTTTTTTTTTAAAACTATAACGACTACGACTAATACTAACTAACTATAACAACAGGAAAGAACTAACTATGAACTATCTAACTAAATCCTGAAGTTTTTCCTCTCTCTCACTCTGACAGAGTCTGAGGAGAAAACGGTATTCCGTCCGTGGCCGAGGATGGTCAGGAGGAACTGGCGGGAGCCAGACCGTGTGAACACAAATGGCGCGAAAGAGCACGAGCCGCGCTTCACGCATGCACGGCCCGGCAGACTACGGCTACAAAAGTTCTCCAATCTGCGGCGCCGGGACAAGCCCAACACCTACAGTGGAGCACCCACAGGACACTGCTCGAAGAAGAAATGGATGTTTCTTGCAACAAGACTGGTACCAGTGGCAGAGGCTCCATTAGTCGTAGAATCATAGAATAATAGGACTGGAAGGGACCTCGAGAGGTCATCGAGTCCAGCCCCCCGCCCTCAAGGCAGGACCAAACTCCGTCTACACCTTCCCTGACAGATGTCTATCTAACCTGTTCTTAAATATCTCTAGAGAGGGAGATTCCACCACCTCCCTTGGCAATTTATTCCAATATTTGACCACCCTGACAGTTAGGAATTTTTTCCTAATGTCCAATCTAAACCTCCCCTGCTGCACTTTAAGACCATTACTCCTTGTCCTGTCCTCAGAAATCAAGAGGAACAAATTTTCTCCTTCCTCCTTGTGACACCCTTTTAGATATTTGAAAACCGCTATCATGTCCCCCCTTAATCTTCTTTTTTCCAAACTAAACAAGCCCAGTTCATGAAGCCTGGCTTCATAGGTCATGTTCTCTAAACCTTTAATCATTCTTGTCGCTCTTCTCTGTACCCTTTCCAATTTCTCCACATCTTTCTTGAAATGTGGCGCCCAGAACGGGACACAGTACTCCAGCTGAGGCCTAACTAGTGCAGAGTAGAGCGGCAGAATGACTTCACAAGTTTTGCTTACAACACACCTGTTGATACAACCTAGAATCATATTTGCTTTTTTTGCAACAGCATCACACTGTTGACTCATATTCAACTTGTGGTCCACTATGACCCCTTGATCCCTTTCCGCCATGCTCCTTCCTAGACAGTCGCTTCCCATCTTGTATGTGTGGAACTGACTGTTCCTTCCTAAGTGGAGCACTTTGCATTTCTCTTTATTAAACCTCATCCTCTTTACCTCTGACCATTTCTCTAACTTGCTAAGGTCATTTTGAATTATGTCCCTATCCTCCAAAGAAGTTGCAACCCCATCCAGTTTGGTATCATCTGCAAACTTAATAAGCGTACTCTCTATCCCAATATCTACATCATTGATGAAGATATTGAACAGTACGGGTCCCAAAACAGACCCTTGAGGAACTCCACTTGTTATCCCTTTCCAGCAGTATTTAGAACCGTTAACAACAACTCTCTCACTACGGTTATCCAGCCAATTATGCACCCACCTTATCGTGGCCCTATCTAAGTTATATTTGCCTAGTTTATCAATAAGAATATCATGCAAGACCATATCAAATGCCTTACTAAAGTCTAGGTATATGACATCCACCACTTCTCCCTTATCCACAAGGCTCGTTATCCTATCAAAGAAAGCTATCAGATTAGTTTGGCATGACTTGTTCTTCACAAACCCATGCTGGCTATTCCCTATCACTTTATTACCTTCCAAGTGTTTGCATATGATTTCCTTAATTACCTGCTCCATTATCTTCCCTGGGACAGATGTTAAACTGACCGGTCTATAGTTTCCTGGGTTGTTCTTATTCCCCTTTTTATAGATGGGCACAATATTTGCCCTTTTCCAGTCTTCTGGAATCTCCCCTGTCTGCCATGATTTTTCAAAAATCATAGCTAAAGGCTCAGATACCTCCTCTATCAGCTCCTTGAGTATCCAGGACCTGGTGACTTGCTGACATCTAACTTTCCTAAGTGATTTTTAACTTGTTCTTTGTGTACCCTATCTTCTAAACTTACCCTCTCTCTGCTTGTATTCACTACGTTAGGCACACCTCCAGACTTCTCGGTGAAGACCGAAACAAAGAAGTCATTGAGCATCTCCGCCATTTCCAAGTTTCCTGTTACTGCTTCTCCCTCCTCACTAAGCAGTGGGCCTACCCTGTCCTTGGTCTTCCTCTTGCTTTTAATGTATTTATAAAAGGTCTTCTTGTTTCCCTTTATGCCTGTAGCTAGTTTGATCTCATTTTGTGCCTTTGCCTTTCTAATCTTGCCCCTGCATTCCCGTGTTGCTTGCCTATATTCATCCTTTGTTAGTTGTCCTAGTTTCCATTTTTTATATGACTCCTTTTTTCTTTTGAGATCATGCAAGATCTCCTTGTTAAGCCAAGCTGGTCTTTTGCCATATTTTCTATCTTTCCTACACAGCGGAATTGTTTGCTTTTGGGCCCTTAACAACGTCCCTTTGAAATACTTCCAACTCTCCTCAGTTGTTTTTCCCTTCAGTCTTGCTTCCCATGGGACCTTACCTACAAGTTCCCTGAGCTTATCAAAATCTGCCTTCCTGAAATCCATTACCTCAATTGTGCTGGTCTCCCTTCTACCTTTCCTTTAGATCATGAACTCTATTATTTCATGATCACTGTCCCCTATACTGTCTTCCACTTTCAAGTTCTCAACTAGTTCCTCCCTATTTGTTAAAACCAAATCCAGAACAGCTTCACCTCTGGTAGCTTTTTCAACCTTTTGAAACAGAAAGTTGTCTCCAATGCAGTCCAGAAACTTATTGGATAGCCTGTGCCTGGCTGTGTTAGTTTCCCAACATATGTCTGGATAGTTGAAGTCCCCCATCACCACCAAATCTTGGGCTTTGGATAGTTTTGTTAATTGTTTAAAAAAGGCCTCATCCACCTCTTCCACCTGGCTAGGTGGCCTGTAGTAGACTCCTAGCATGATATCACCCTCGTTTTTTACCCCTTTTAGCTTAACCCAGAGACTCTCTACACAGCTATCTCCTACGTTCATCCCCACTTCAGTCCAAGTGTGTACATTTTTAATATACAAGGCAACCCCTCCTCCCTTTTTTCCCTGTCTGTCCTTCCTGAGCAAGCCGTACCCTTCCATACCAACATTTCAATCATGCGTCCCATTCCACCAGGTTTCTGTAATACCAATGATATCATAGTTGTTTTTATTGGTTAGCAATTCCAGTTCTTCCTGCTTATTACCCATACTTCTCGCATTTGTATATAGGCATCTAAGATACTGATTTGATCTTGCCTCCCTGTTGTGCCCTGACCCTCCTTTCTCCTTGCCATTATAGGAGACACATTAAACACATTAAATAAGTTTGGATACCATTGTTTCCTGAGCTATGCTGGTGCTGTGAAAACTACACTGTCCTTATTCTGTCTTAACTTGTTTATCATTTTCTGAATGTGGGGAAATGGATACAGGAAGTCCTAACCAGTATATTAGAAAGACACCTAATATTTAAGTCCCTTTTTCTGACTGCTCTCGTGCAAAATTTCTGACACTTCCTATCGTCATTGGATGCAAACCACTAAATTATCGGATTCCCCATAGTCTGAATGAGGATGAAATGAGTAACTACTTTGTCCTTCACAGACCATTCATATATCTGACATTTCAACCCACTCAGTTAATCTGCAGGTTTGTTTTATTCCCCAGCTAAATGGATTTCTATTGTGTAAACATTGTGTTCTAAACACCATTTCCAACGATTCTTTGCATCCATTTATAGTTTTAGGGAATGAGCTTCCCCTTGCTTATTCAGCTAACAGTACCATCATATCATCTGTTATTCTGTCTGACTTGAGGTAAAAGTGAATTAAGAGACAGTCTGATTGCTCTCCGCTGTAATATGTAGGTTCTTTTCTTTTGGTGATCAATATTCCCCAGCTAACTAATTGTTCTTCAAATGTGCTACTCAGCCCAAGTAGATGCATCAACAGTATTATTGATATCACATAGGAACCAAAAAGTGTACTCCTCATTACTTTTTGAGTACACATTAGTGATGTTAACACCTGCTGTGGGATTACTATTTTGTGATACACGCTGACTAAACCTGGTTTATAATTTATCACCAACCCGTGCTGAAAATCTATTCTCCTGAAGACATTGTTAGATGCCCAGAGACCTAGCAGATGGAGTAAAACAGTGGTCACCAACCAGCAGATCAGGATCTACTGGTAGATTTTGGAGCCTCTGACAGGAGATTCTGACTGCTTTGGCCAGGAAGCTCTCAAGCACTAGTACTTCAGTTGCCCCTCCACCCACTGTCCTGCTACTCCTGCCCTCTCCCTGGGAGCTGCCCTCATGAGAGCCTCCTGCTTGCTATGCAGAGTGTGGGAGGGAGAAGAGGGGGGCACTGATGTCAGGGTGTCCGTCCTCTGCCCACTCCTGTACCTCATCCCCACACAGAGAGAAGGGGATGGAGGCAGCTTGGCAATGCAAATCTTTGTCACACACAGGCTGTGTCTACACTGCACCCCTTTTCCGGAAAAGGGATGCAGATTAGACACATCGGAATAGCAAAATCCGCGGGGGATTTAAATATCCCCCGCGGTAGTTGCATTAACATGGCTGCCGCTTTTTTCCGGCTTGGGGATAAGCCGGAGAAAAGCGTCAGTCTAGACGTGATTCTCCGGAAAATAAGCCCCTTTCCGGAGGATCTTTTATTCCTACTTGAAAGTAGGAATAAAAGATCCTCCGGAAAGGGGCTTATTTTCCGGGGAGAATCACGTCTAGACTGACGCTTTTCTCCGGCTTATCCCCAAGCCGGAAAAAAGCGGCAGCCATGTTAATGCAACTACCGCGGGGGATATTTAAATCCCCCGCGGATTTTGCTATTCCGATGTGTCTAATCTGCATCCCTTTTCCGGAAAAGGGGTGCAGTGTAGACACAGCTACACTGTGTGTGTGTCTGTCATTCTCACAAACACACACTGTCCTTCACTCTCATCTCCCGACCCAACACATACATGGGGGGCTGCTGTTACTACTTTACTGCTTGCAAAGTGGGTTATTTTTGGTTTTTGACTGATTTGTGCATTTCATAATTTTCATTTCTCTCATGATTAAATTTAATTATTTCAGGAGTGAGTTCTAAAATGCCTAACCTGTCATGGCCGGAGCCATTATTCCTGTGGTAATTGCTGCTCCTGGACGTGGATGGCATGTCCCTGCAGCTCCTGAGAGAGGCAGAGCAGGGGGTCATCACATGCTGTCCTTATCTGCAGACACCTCTCCTGCAGTTCCCATTGATCAATATCCGGAAACCATGGCCAGTAGAAGCTGTGGGCTCAGTGCCTGTAGATGAGGAGCAGCACATGGTGCCATGGAGCCATTGCTGTACATGCCAGCTGCTTTCAGGAGTGGTGCAGGACCAGCGCAGGAGTAAGCCTGACTTAACCCCGCTGTTCCACCATCTGGAAGCCATCTCAGTTAAACAGTGACCAGCCAGAGCCCCTCCCACATTCTGAACCCCTTGACCCAAGAGCAGAGCCCAAACCCCAACCTTTACCCCAGGCTGGTGAAAGTGTGTGAGGATGGGAGAGGAAGGGGGATGGAGCAGGCGAGGCGTCAGATAAGGGTTGGAGCAAGGGCAGGGTCTCAGAGAAGGGTCAGGAAGGAAGTGTGGCAAGGGTATTTGGGTTTTAGGTAGATTTTACATTGCACTTAAATTGAAATAGTGATCTTGTGGTTAAAAAAACACTGGAGTTAAAAAAAAAACCAGACCTAGAGAAGGAGCTATATAGACATTTTTTATTTTTATACATCTCTCTTCTGGGAGAAAAGCTCTAGCCACAATTGAATTGAGTATGAGGATCCTCTGAGTTCGGCTTAGGAACAGCTTTTCCCAATCTCTTTGTTATCCCACTTTAGCAAATCAAGTACATATTTGACTTATATTTAATATGATTTTTCCGTGAATGCAAAGGGCTACAACCCTAATTCCTATATGCCTGAATATCTGGATTACCAGAGAAAGTTTCCTACATTGTGGTGCGGCAAAGGAACACTTTCCAGTGCACTTTCCCAGTATTGCAAAGATATAATGATGACTCAACTTCTCTGGCAAAGTTATGCAAGAACACATAATCTGTATTCATCAACAGGATGTTAAACTCAATGTAGTTCTCAATGCAAACAGGGATTGACATACTTAACAACATTAGATGGTCAGGGTTAACACATAGTTATACCTGAACTTTGGAAGTATTCATGTAGGCCTTTCCAACTTTAACCTATCCTAACCTACCCATGAATTAAAAGATGAAATTATACAGCTAAACTGCACAACATTATAAAGACTTTAATTGCTTTTACTTTTCTAAACATATACATTAATGTAATTCTAAAGAATATCCCATATTGCAATGATTCTCAGATTGTGGAACTCTTACAAATATTCCACTGAGCACCTCCGTAACAGAAGCTGATATACGTCCACTCTCTAAGTGAGAATAGTTTTACAAAATGAAGTACTATTAGGCGAGAGAACCCATTTTAATGTTTGACCCTGTCCTCTTGGACCTGTAAGTAATACTGTAGCCCAGTACAATTTAAAAAATAGTTTCCAGATTTTTTTGACCAATTCAGACATATCAAACAACCTCCCAACCCCATCCCCTTGCAAACTGCATGAGAGTTTTATGCCCAAGAAATATGCCCCAGGATAAACTTTCCAAAGTATCTAAATCCCTTATGTTCAGAGTTCAAAGGTATTTAGGTACTGCTGCACTCCGTGTTCGAGCACCAAAGGCTCATTTTCAAAAGGGCTTTAGGCACATAAGAGCCTAAATGCACTGTCGAAAGAGATTTAGGCTCCTAAGTTGTCAAACCCCTTTTGAAAACTGCATTTTGAGGCACCTGCAACACTAAATGCAACAACATCGAAAAACCTTTAAAAGTGTGGGCCTTAAGAACCCATCACTTAATCAATTTTGTAAATTCTACCCGATATTCAAATTTGCAACCATTACCAAAATTGAAGTGGCAGAAGACCAAGAGGACAGGATCAAACTGTAAAGAGGACTCTCCCTCCTAATAGTACTTCATTGTGTAAAAGTACACTTACTCAGAGAGCAAAAGTCCAATACTCGGAGAGCGGAAATAAACAGATACAAAATGGAAGGATATTACCTAGCAACTGCATCTTCTCTATGAAAAGCAAAGTTTATTTTTATCCTGTCTTCCTTCATTTTTAATATATATAAAACCAAATATTCTAGCTGCTGCAGAAAGGTGAGAGACTGGGAAAGAAATCTAAACTTAAGAAGCATTTCACCATAGGAAAGTTTGAGAATCATAAATTTACAGAATGACTATAAACTTCCTAGTTTAAAAAATCATAACTAACTCATTGGCAACATATTTTATTTTTGCCTACATTTAGGGTAGATGAGCTGAATGAAATTTTCAAAAAAAAAAAAAAGGTAAAATATGCAGTTAAATAAGCTCATGCATGAACTGTATAGACGGTAATACAAAAGAAACATTATGATTCCTAACTCAGTTATTACAGCTTCCCTTTCAATTCTTCAGTATTAAAGCACATCAGATATAAAAGAAAAATCTAGGTTCAAAACACAGGAACATTTTAAAAGATTTTCTTTGTTTAAAGATGCACATGCAAGCATATTTAATAAACTTGTTAGCCTCATCAACAAATCTAGTTTTTAAAATATTTTATTAGAAAGTATGAAGTGGGAATTCCCGCAGCTGAAAAAAAAACAACCACCCCCCAAAAAAGATTCAGGAAAGTGATAAAAGACTCTGGCAAACTCATTAGATAAGTATGTTCAGAATTATTAATTTAGCCAGCAATGCCTTATATAGTCATTAAAGTCAGCAAGCAGATGCTGCAGAGTTAGTGGAATTATTGTCGGTTACTTTAGACTGGAAAACATGAGAACAAAATCCATTTCTAGCTGCCAAACAATTCCTCCTCTCCCATAACAAATACAGTAAAGAAAAGCTTTTTCTTGGCTACCATCACTCAGTTTCTAAATGGTGGACAGAATTTTGTTCCAGGATTTCACTGCTATGTACTTAAAGGTATTTTGATCTTTCTGCAGAAGATTAAAGCACAAATATTAAAGAAGATACATTGGGAAAGAAATCTTGTCATGTTTTTGTTTTATTACTACTTGCTAATAAACCTGCTATATAAAACTTATTTTAAGAATTGATTACATTTTGGACAAATGCTATTCAGTATGGATGGAACTGGATCACTGGCTAAGTAAGTCTCAAGATATTGGCAGGATCTGACATTTTCAGGAATTTTATGGTTATTCAGAATATTTCTGATGTTCATATTCTAGTCTACTTGCAGTCCTTGCCAATTAAATCTAGACTCTAAAATTCATTTCAAAATCTAAGAGACTAGTCTAGACAAAGAGGAATGAACAGATGAATCTGAAAGTGGAAGGCAGCTTAGGTGAAAGTGATCATGAAATGACACTGTTCATGATTCTAAGGAACGATAGGAGAGAAAATAGCACAATAAAGATAATGGAGAAAAAGAAGGTAGACTTCAGCAAACCATTTTCAAGTACATAAAAGATTACAAGGAGGAGAGAGAAAAATTGTTCTTCTTAACCTCTGATGAGAGAACAAGACTTAATTTGTAGCAAGGGAAGTTAAGGTTGGACATTAGGAAAAAAACTTCCTGTCAAGATAGCTAACCACAAGAATAAATTGCTTAGAGAGGTTGTGGAATCTCCATCACTGGAGTTTTTTAAGAGCAGTTTAGATAAGCACCTGGTAGGAATGGTCTATTTAGATAATACTCTTAGTCCTGCTATGAGTGCAGGGGACTGGATTAGATAACATCTCGAGACCCCTTTCCAGTCCTATATTTCTAATTTTCCACGTCAATTCTATATCAAGAACATTGTTATATTGTGCTTCATTGTCTATCTGGCACCTTTCACAAGAACTAAATGGGCACAAATAGACATAGAAATTGGTGGGGGAATTTAGCCAAGTGAATCACAATTGCTAGATCTCAAGGCTCAAAAAATGTGCTATTCCAGCATTATATCGCTCATAAGGTGAGCAACACTTTTTAGGAAGAGATTTTACATTCTATTCAAGTCAGAAGGAAAAATGATGCAAGGGATAAATGGAGAGGCAGTTCTAGGCACAATAGTTTCAAGACAAAAAATAAAAACAGTGGCACTCCACATAGAGGCAATAAATCAAAAGTCTGTTTCCCAAAGTACTGGTTATCAAAACAGATATTTCTATTTTCAGGAAGAAAGATGACTGAAAAAATGGAGATGGAAGGACTTTGTAACAGAAAGAGATTCCATATTATTGCATTCTTCACCATCTGGAAGTTAAAATGTCTCAGTACATGCAGGAAAAACTCAAGGGCATGTCTACACAAACACTTACTGCACAGCAAGCTGGGGTTTAAATCTACAGTGCTCCAAAGTGTTATGCACTAGTTGCCAATGTGGACTCTGCGGATGCACACTTGCGTACTGCTGTTTCAAACCACAGTATATTAGGGTATGTCTACACTTGCACCCTAGTTTGAACTAGGGATGCAAATGCATGCATTCGAAATAGTCAATGAAGCGGGGATTTAAATATTCTGCGCTTCATTAGCAAGATCTCGCCAGCGCGCTAGTTCGAATCACAGCTGATTCAAACCAGGAAGTGCACGCCGGGACACGTTAGTTCGAACCAAACCCCCTCGTTCAAACTAACGTTACTTCTCATTTTTTGAAATGAAGAGATCTTGCTAAGAAGCGTGGAATGTTTAAATCCCCGCTTCAATGACTATTTCGAATGCCTGCATTTGCATCCCTAGTTCGAACTAGGGTAGACATACCCTAAGTGTGCATTAGGGAACACTAGTGTTCACCAGCACAGACCACACAAACAGTTAAAGTAGGTCATACTGTAGAATTAGACCCCAGCTTGGCCCCACAGTAAGCATTCAGGAAGACACATTCAAAATTCTGTTTGAATTCTATTTATCAGCAAAAATTTCTTGATTCCTCCTACCATTGAAGAGACAAAGTCAGCCCTGAATATTAAAAGGTTTGAAACAATTTTACGTAATATAAATGAACATTCCTGCTTTTTGAAAATATAGACTCTTGCTTGCCAAACATCTTTTTCATACATCAATACAATATATAAATTGGTTTCGGCTCCAAAAAATCAAAATAAATTTTTATTTTCATTGCTGTTTGTGAGGTAGAAAACCATCTTAAATAGACACACAAGTGCCTGGAGAAAGGGTAGATTTCTAAAATGTGACTGTACCAACAGTCTGATTTTGAACACAGAAATCAGATTTAAAAATATGTCAAAAATGTAACGAACAGGAAAGTTGTTATATAAATGCAATTATTCTAAGATCTCTGAAACTAATTTCACTATACATATAATTCCTAGGGGTTTGGTTGCTTTTTTTTAAAGCCCAGCCACTAAAGGCATTGCAACTTTTATTAGGCAAATAGTTAAATCTTCTAGGTAAATGCCCTGTCACAAGGTAAATCCTGAGAATTCTTGCAATGCATACAGTGTCCTCATGCTTCAGTCTCTTTTTTCATAAAAATCAGAATACTTTGCTTATTCCTATTAATGCACTAGCAAAGAGCAGAGCAATAATTTATATCTAGATTTTTTTTACTTACAGGTCTTCTAAGGAAAAAAATAGATAGCGCTCCAATTAAGGGCATGTCTCCAATCAATGGCTCTAGGATAACCCTCATAGTTCCATGAATCTGAAAAAAGGAAAAGGTAATTGATTCCTACCAATCTAGGTACTATATGTAGACTAAGTGCCCCAAGTGGTAAATATACACATAAAAGTACATTTTAAAAGTCTTTCATTATGGGTGAGTTTATACAAGTTCAGATGGTCTGATATTCCACTCAAATCTAACTAAGGTCCTTAACAGAGGTGAGTTTAGTGGTGCACGTCTTCTTGCAAGTCCTCTGAAAACAAAAGTATCCACCCTAAATAGTGATAAGTTACACTATCATACTTTTGATTTATGTGTAATTGATGCTAAATATCCTTGAATGCTACTTTACAGCACACAAATGATAAGTGTGGAAAATGTATTTGCTCATATGCCACAAACTGCTGCAACAGACATACATGGATAGCAGAGACACGAATAATATGAATCCTTATAAATATACCTTATGAACTAATTCATTCTTAAAAACTTATTTCTGCTGCACGCTGTTCTCAGCAGAACATACCATACATTTAACATTTACTTCCATATTTTCCAAATTAACTAGTAAGTTAAGAGTATGCTAATGTTCTTTAAGTTATTATGTAACAGGCATATGCTATGTAATTCAAAGCAAATAACAAAAGCAACATATTGAATTATATTTTGCATGTCAACTGGTTAATTGTATCATGACAAAGTAGAGATGTACGCAACTACTCAACTAGTTGAGTCACTATTCAAAAAGCCAGTTCCCCCAGTATCGTCTCCGTGGAGGGCAGGGAGGCAGAAGCCCAGCGGGGAAAATGGCACGAGTAGGTCCCAGACATAGCAGCTCTACTTTTTAAATGTAGTGAAAGCGTGGCATTTACTACATTTAGCAGAGCTGCAGCAACCCACCTTATTGACTAATCTAGTAGTCGATGGCAAGTCCATCAACTGATTAGCTTCTTAACTGCTATTTAACATCCCTATGACAGAGGTGAGAAAATTTGCAAAATTGTGGTTATGATTAAACAAAAGAAAACTGTACTTCACCTGTATACTTTTTACACCAGCTCTGCAGAAGTATCTCTTGATCTCCAAATCAATTTCACAATTACCAACAAAACTAAGGAAAAAACAGAAAAACTATAGTTTATACTGTATAAATATTTTACATTTCTAGACTCAATAACTGCAATGCATATTTAGTTGCTAAGTCCAATATTCTTTTCTCTATCGCACCAAACATTTCACATGAAACAGTTGTGCTTTTCAGAAACAATTATATTCTATATAAAATAACTATAATTTTAAAGCATTAAACATAAAATTCTACTCTGAAGATAGTGTGTAAAATCAGATGGAAAAGATGCACTCATCTTTAAACTACATATACAAGAGAAAGAAAGCAAAAAGTCACATTACTTCTGGAAAATAATGGAAGTATTTATTATGAAAACACACTTCTTTTTAGGGGCATGTGCTATATGACCAGTTTTCTCATTCATTGTACAGTGCTCTGAAGAAACAGTCAGACCTTGAGAAGTACCCTTGATTATTATAGGCAGAGCTAGTAGGGCTCTCTCATTAGTTATCTAACACTTAAAATTACATGATCCTGTTTACTTAAAATTTTGCCTAACTATTTGGGTTAAAATTTTGCATGTGGACTGTGATTCAGGCTCAATTGTTCAGGCAAACTTCAGCCAGAAGTATTCAGACATTTTCATAAATAAGGCAAGGGGGGGGAACTGTTTTGCACATGCTAACAATTTTTTTGTGACGTTTAAAAAACCTCTAGCTCAAGAAGATTCAGGAAAAAGACACAAAAATGATTAATGGAAAACACGCACTGTATAGCAATAGACTCAAAGTATTCAATCTGCTGCTTAATGAAGAGAAGGTTAATAATGGACTCTTCAATCTAGTGGAGAAATATGTAACAGGATTTAATGGGAGGAAGCTAAAGCTAGACAAATTCAGACTGAGAATAAGGTGCACATTTTTAATGGTGAGAGTAATTAACCATTTGGGCAATTTACCCAGGATCACTGTGAATTCTTCATCATTGACAAATTTTAAATCCAGATTGGATGATTGGGGAGCCTATACAGGAAGGATGGGCTCCACGTAAACCAGGGTGGAACCAGATTGCTGGCACTAAACATTAAAAAGGCCGTAGAGCAGTTTTTAAACTAAGAGATGGGGGAAAGCCGATTGGTGCGGAGATGCACGTAAATCGGAGGGAGACTTCTCTTAGAGGAGAATCCATTGATAGAGATTCCCTAAGCTGTAGTCAGAAAGAGAGGAGGGGAGAAGGCAAACCATGGGCCAGAGCAGACAAACAACTGCATATAACGGTATGCAATGCATCAGGGAAGGGCAGACAAATAACCAATGGCAAATTTCTAAAGTGCTTGTACACAAATGCTAGGAGTCTGACTAATAAGATGGGTGAACTAGAGTACCTCGTATTAAATGAGGAGATTGACATAATAGGCATCACTGAAACCTGGTGGAATGAGGAAAATCTGTGGGACACAATCATACCGGGATATAAAATATATCGAAAGGATAGAGCAGGCCAGGTGGGTGGCAGAGTGGCACAGTATGTGAAAGATAATGTAGAATCAAATGAAATAAAAATATTAAGTGAATCAACATGTTCAATAGAATCGCTATGGATAGGAATTCCATGCTCCAATAATAAGAAATTAGCCGTAGGAATATATTACCGACCACCTGACCAGGACAGCGATACTGACATTGAAATGCTGAGGGAGATTAGAGAGGCTACCAAAATAAAGAACTCTATAATAATGGGGGATTTTAATTACCCCCATGTTGACTGGATACATGTCACCTCAGGAAGAGAAGCGGAGATAAAATTTCTCAATGGCTTAAATGACTGCTTCTTGGAGCAGCAAGTGCAGGAACCCACAAGGAGAGAGGCAATTCTCGATTTAGTCCTGAGTGGAGTGCAGGATCAGGTCCAGGATATAACCGTTACCAGACCGCTTGGAAACAGTGACCATAATATAATAACATTCAACATTCCTGTGGTGGGAAGAACACCTCAGCAGTCCAGCACCCTGGCATTTAATTTCAAAAGGGGAATTACACAAAAATCAGGAGGTTAGTTAAATAGAAATTAAAAGGCACAGTGACTAGAGTCAAATCCCTGAAAGCTGCATGGAAATTTTTTAAGACACCATAATAGAGGCCCAACTTAAAGATATACCCCTGTGGCGGGGTAGCCCCGCCCCTCCTGAGAGCCGCCGGCACGCCGCGGAGAGGGGGGGAGGACTCAACCCCCGGGACGGCACAGCCCGCCGCCTGCGGCTCCAGCGCAGGGAAGCCGGCGCCCCGGCCGGGGAACGAGCCGGGGCGGGCGGGGGCGAGGGAAGCCGCCGCGGCACAGACTGCCGCGCACGGGGCAGGAACGGGGGAACCGGCACCCCGGCCGGGTGACGAGCCGGGGCCGGCAGTTAGCGCCAGAGGGGGACGAGGGCGGGGTGACGTCAGGGGGACGTCACACGACGCTCGACCCTGGGAGGGGCCGCAGGCAGACGAAGGCACTGACGTCATCTGCCTGCGACCGGCGGCCCATTCAAAAGCGGCCGGGAGCCAGGCAAAGGGGGAGGACGCCGAGGAGACGTTTCACCTGCAAGGTCCAGCGAGTGTAAGCTGGTGTTGGAGGCCCTGGGTGGGGGCCGAGGGAACACCGAGGTGAACCGATTGGTTCCAGGGGGAAGAAGTGGCCCAGGGCAGGGACGCGGACCCTGAGAGCAGGGGAGTTTAGGGGTCTCGACCCCCCCTGTTAGGTGGGGAGTCTTTCCCTTACCTTAGGGCCCTGGGCTGGGGTCCGGAGCGAGGGCGGGCCCGGACCCCCTTCCCCCAACCGCCGCGGGGCGCGCACCGAGTAAGTTGCGTGGAGTGGTAAACAACGCTTTGGTGACTGAGGGGGCAGACGTAAGCCCCCCCGGGGGGTCAATCCCCTACAACCCCAAATTTAAAAAAACATAGCAAGAGACCTAAAAAAGAGTCACCGTGGCTTAACCACCATGTAAAAGAAGCAGTGAGGGACAAAAAGGTATCTTTTAAGAAGCGGAAGTCCAATCCTAGTGAGATAAATAGAAAAGAACATAAACACTGTCAAATCAAGTGTAAAAATGTAATAAGAAAAGCAAAAAAAGATTTTGAGGAACAGCTAGCCAAAAACTCAAAAAAAAATAACAAAATGTTTTTTAAGTACATTAGAAGCAGGAAGCCTGCTAAAAAACCTGTGGGTCCCCTAGATGATCGAGCTATAAAAGGAGCAATCAAGGACGATAAAGCCATTGCGGAGAAACTAAATGATTTCTTCGCTTCGGTCTTCACGGCTGAGGACGTTGGGGAGATTCCCGAATCTGCACCGTCCTTTGTGGGTGATGAATCTGAGGAACTGTCCCGGATTAAAGTGTCATTAGAGGAGGTTTTAGAACAAATAGAAAAACTTAATGTTAAATCTCCAGGACCGGATGGCATTCATCCAAGGGTTCTAAAAGAACTAAAATGGGAAATTGCTGAGCTATTATCTGTGGTTTGTAACCTATCCTTTAAATCGGCTTCCGTACCTAATGACTGGAAGGTAGCCAACGTGACACCAATATTTTAAAAGGGCTCTAGAGGCAATCCTGGCAATTACAGACTGGTAAGTCTAACTTCAGTACAGGGCAAATTAGTCGAAACAATAGTAAAGAATAAAATTGTGAAGCATGTAGAAAAACATAATTTATTGGACAAAAGTCAACATGGTTTCTGTAAAGGGAAATCCTGTCTTACTAATCTGTTAGAGTTCTTTGAAGGGGTTAACAAACATGCGGACAAGGGGGATCCAGTAGATATAGTATACTTGGATTTTCAGAAAGCCTTTGACAAGGTCCCTCACCAAAGGCTCTTGTGTAAATTACATGGCCATGGGATAAGAGGGAAGGTCCTTTCTTGGACTGAGAACTGGTTAAAAGACAGGAAACAAAGGGTAGGAATAAATGGTAAATTTTCAGATTGGAGAGGGGTAACTAGTGGTGTACCCCAAGGGTCAGTCCTGGGACCAATCCTTTTCAACTTATTCATAAATGATCTGGAGAAAGGGGTAAGCAGTGACGTAGTAAAGTTTGCAGATGATACAAAACTGTTTAGGATAGTCAAGACAGAAGCAGACTGTGAGGGACTCCAAGAAGATCTCATCAAACTGAGTGATTGGGCAACAAAATGGCAAATGAAATTTAATGTGGATAAGTGTAAGCAATGCACATTGGGAAAAATAACCCCAACTATACATACAGTATGATGGGGGCTAATTTGGCTAAGACAAATCAGGAAAGAGATCTTGGAGTTATCGTGGACAGTTCTCTGAAAACTTCCACACTGTGTGCAGCGGCGGTCAAAAAGGCAAATAGGATGCTAGGAATTATTAAGAAAGGGATAGAAAATAAGACCCAGAATATCTTACTGCCCCTGTATAAAACTATGGTACGCCCACATCTTGAATACTGTGTATAGATGTGGTCTCCTCACCTCAAAAAAGATATTTTGGCCTTGGAAAGGGTTCAGAAAAGGGCAACTAAAATGATTAGGGGTTTGGAACGGGTCCCATATGAGGAGAGGTTAAAGCGACTGGGACTTTTCAGTTTAGAAAAGAGGAGACTGAGGGGGAATATGATAGAGGTCTATAAAAACTTGAGTGGTGTGGAGAGGGCTAATAAAGTTATTTATTAGTTCCCTAAATAGAAGAACTAGAGGACACCAAATGAAATTAATGGGTAGCAGGTTTAAAACTAATAAAAGAAAGTTCTTCTTCACACAGCGTGTAGTCAACCTGTGGAACTCCTTGCCAGAGGAGGCTGTGAAGGCTAGGACTATAATAGAGTTTAAAGAGAAGCTAGATAATTTCATGGAGGTTAGGTCCATAAAAGGCTATTAACCAGGGGATAAAATGGTGTCCTTGGCCTCTGTTTGTCAGAGGCTGGAGAGGGATGGAAGGAGACAAATCGCTTGATCATTGTCTTCGGTCCACCCTCTCTGGGGCACCTGCTGCTGGCCACTGTCGGTAGACAGGATACTGGGCTAGATGGACCTTTGGTCTGACCCAGTACGGCCGTTCTTATGTTCTTATGTTCTTCTAAGAGATATGCTAAGTTTGGGGGAAGCTGTAAAGCGTGTGCTATACTGAAGGTCAGACTAGACAATCACAATGATTTCTGTGACCTTAAAATTTATGACTCCCTCATGTTACGCATTAAGGACTTGAATACCCTGGAAGGTATATCTTTCAATCCAGATATACCAAAGATGAATGCTTTTTGATAAAAAAAATCAGTTCACACATGCCCCATAGAGACATCACTCATTTTAGTAGCTAAAGCCCCTGATAATTCCATCCCCACTATGTTCACTGCAGCCCAGGCCTGAGCAGGACTTTCCCTGCAATTACAGTAGTTGTGAGCCATGATGGATTGCCTCTCCTGTCCTCTCAATGACTTCTATAAGGCCCAGGCACCATGGAGGACAAAGCTAACTGTTGCAAATAAAGATGGGCCAAGAGCTGGATCTTCAGCAGGGGAGGAGAGGGTAGATTGGGACAAGGAACAGGTGTGAAAGAAGGGGAGAACTGAGCCTACAACTGCAAGCCAAGGAAGGAGGAAACACATGGCTGGCTAAAGAGACTAGATAAGAAGCCAGGAAAGGAAAAGGAAAGCACAGGTAGGAGGGACTGGGATTCAGTGCAAGGCTGTAACTGAATGGGCAAAAAAGAATGGAACAAGGATGCGGCAGGAGGGGGGATGCCGAGACTGGACAAAGAGCTCAGGAAGAGAGGGATGTAAAGGGGGGAGAAAGGCAGACTGGATGTAGACCTAGGGGAAAGAGTATGGACTTGTAACCAGTTGGACACGACCCCCCTCCCTCCTCCTAACTGGGTGTCTAGCTGACCAGACATACTCCTCTGCTTTTCCCTTCTTCCCTGACCTTGGCTTTCTTAGTTATATTTTGTTAACATACCAAAGGCATGATAAAAAGCTTATCTATAGTTTCTTGTACCCAAGGCCATGAGGCTCCATTTTGCTTAGAAACCATATTCCTTATGAATATGTATGTAACCTGTGCAATGTGTGAGAGGTGTGAATGAGAAATACCCAACCAAAAAGGCAGCTTAGGATCCGTGACCTTTTAAACCCTTCGAGCAGATAAATTAACTGAGAAGCAGCCAGAAATCCCTCTTCTCCCCCTTCTCCCCCGGACAAAAAGTAACATCACAGCAGAAACCTGGGACTAGCCTGGAGGAAATAAAACCTCCTACAGATCCGAAGGTATCTCCCAAGGAACATCATGGTTGAGTCTCCAGGAAGCTCACTCCTGCCCAGCACTCCAGCCACTAGCAAAATCAAAAGGAATCTACACCACACTTGCAGCCTGCCTCCCAACTGTCAGCATGAATGTGATGTATGTATGAGAGTATCACTTTACTCTTACTGTGTCAATAACCCCAAAAGCAATACTGCTCCAGCCCACCTTTTGTCCATGTTTGTTCCTCAGAAGGCCTGAGTCAGGGCCGGCCTTAGGCCGACTCACCCGATTCCCCCGAATGGGGCCCCGCGTCCTGAACCCAGAAGTGTGCTGGGCGCCATGGGAGGCGCGTTAATATTCAGAGCCGGGGCCCTGCTCCAGCAATATGTGGAGCTGGGTCTCTCCCCCTGCTCTGCCTGGAGCGAGCCCCAGACCCTCCCCACCGGTCCTCCCTGCACGTCCTCTCACCCTGCCCCCAGAGCGTCCCCGGTGGCCCCGGACCATCCCTGCTGTGCATGGCTCTCAGTGCGGCTCCCCCTCGCCGGTGCGCGCTGCTGCTGCCATGCACGGCGTTTGCAGGTGAGCAGGGAGGACACCCGAGCGTGACGTGACGTCACGGCCCGGGACTTTAAAACTCCTTGGAGGCATGTTGCGTTGCGTGGCCTAGCTCCGGGTTCGGAGTTCGGGGCCCGAGCGCAGACTCCAGCCCCACAAAGTGGAAGGCAGAAGGTAGGGGCGGGGGAAAACTATGGGGAAAGGGCTTGTGCAGAGGGGGGAGGAGGGAGAGAAAGGGGCTTGTGTGGAGGGGGAGGTGGAAGAAAGAGGAAGGCACCAAGAGACAGGGTGGAGGAGAGACAAATGCCAGGGGGCCAAGTGCAGACAATGAGGAAAAGGGCAGGAGAGGAGGTGTCAGCGGGAGGGGGGACAGGGTGATGCTGGGAAAGGAGAGGAGAGGGGAAGGGCACTGAGGGCTAGAGGGGGGAAGGAGGGTGCTGGGAGAAAGCGTGAAAGAAGGGGTGGGCACGAGAAAGGTGGGCATGGAGAAAGCCATGTGTGAGGGCACAGAGGGGCAGGAGGGGAATGGGACAGAGAATGGTGAGGGGGTGAACATCAGGGAAAAAGAGGGCAAAGGGGGCAGGGGCAGTAAGGGAAGGGGGAGGCACCAGGAGGGTGCAGGGCTAAGGGAAGGTGCAGGTGCGAGGGGATTTTGGGGTGAAGAGGAAGGGCAGACACCTGCAGGGGAGGGACCAGCACCAGAGGAGAGAGGCAGGGCAGGTGTGTAGAGGGAGATGTTGGAAGAGGGGATGAGGAGGGGTAGCTCATATGATCAGAGTGGGGCTACTGGAGGAGTGGGCACAGGGGGGAGAGAAGGGCTGGCAGATGGGGGCAGGTCTCAGGAGGGCTGAGGGCAGTGAGAAGGGCAGGAGTCAGGACAGCATAGGAGGGTGAGGAGTTGGGGGGCAGCAGGCACCAGAGGAGCTGATGGAGCAAGGGGAGAAGACATGGCAGCAGAGAGAAAAGGTAAAGGTTTATAAAATATTTATTAATAACTTGGGTGCCACAATGGCACATCCAAACAAGCCACATGAACCTGTTAGAAAAGAGCGTAGCTCTTGCGCAAGACACCCTCTCTTACCACGCCATACTGTAAATTTCCTTGCGCAAGAGCAGGCGGGAAGTGTGGCTGCTTTGTGGGTTCTTGCACAAGAACGGCTGTACTTGCGCAAGAAGACGTGAGTGTAGACGTGAGTGTTCCCTTAGAGGGAACACTTCCCGCAGTCTCTCTGCCCCCGAGTTAATGTCACAAACATCGGGTTAATGCAATTGCAGGATAGTTGCATGAGGGGGGTTTGGTGGGGGCCAAACTAATCCCTGTTGGTAGGAGGATGGTGGGAAAAGTCCTTCGAGAGGGGTGACATGACACCTTTTACTTCTGGTCATGTGTCCATCTTGCCCAGAGCGTTTTATCTCCAGAGGCCTGGTAAACGGGGGAATTAGGGTGTGGCTAATGGGGGTCGGGGCGTGGTTAATGGGGCACCACCAAAAATTATACACGGGAGGTGTGAGTTTAGTGCAGGGTTTTCCTGTGCCACGGGTGCGTGTGTGTGTTGGCGGGGGATTTTTTTGTGCCATTTTTTTTTCCTCAACCAAAATTGCTGTGGGACCCTGTCGAAATTGTTCGAATTGGGCCCCGCACTTCCTAAAGCTGGCCCTGGCGTGAGGAAGTGCAACAGACTGGCTGGACAAGGAGACTGGAACGAGACTGGGGCTGGTTAGATGAGAAAAGGACTGGAGCAAGGAGCTAGGGGTAGGGAAGTGACAGGAATGGATATGGGACAGGTTGGAGGGAGTTGAGGCAGAAGGGGGTTACACGTGGGAGGGAATGAGAAGAAGTTGTGCCCACTTGGATTCCATTCCTGTGTCTCGCCTTTCCTCTTACATCAGCATATAACTGAAACCCACTGGCAAAGGTTATGTGATGCATCTAAAAGTTCCAATATTGATGATGAGCTATTTGGGTATCAATATGCTGCCACAAATATAGATGTATTTTTAGTTTGCTTTCTTAAAAATCTAGGAAGACAGAGACACAAAAGTACTGGAAAAGAATATTAGGCTGGAAATTCAAACAATCAAAAGTTAGAAAATGCCAGATTTAAGACTGTGCAACCTGAATTTGGCCACCTCATGCATATGCATTACAATATAGTTTTTAATTACACGATCACTTACTATTTTTCCAGAGAACTACTGCCTCATTCACGCAAAGAATGGACTGTGCTCACTTCATGGTTAGTTGTTCATGGAACAATGAACTGAAAACAAAATACTGAAGGCCTTATTTACTATACACTATTAAACCCCTTTTTAAAAGACAGAATTATTGATTTCCTCATGAGCTTTCTGATGGTTCTCTTCATTATTGTATTGGAGTGTTGCACACAGTAGTGAATTTATTTTCACTACACCTCTTTGGTACTACTAACAGTATTATGCAGATGGGAAGCTGAGGCACAGAGATGGTAAGGTCAAAAGTATCCATTAATTTTGGATGCTCAATATGAGTCATTTAGGTCTTGATTTTTCAGAGTTAGCCGCAGCAGTTACTACAAGGGGACACAAAGCCAGGTAAGCATCCTCCTTCATGTCCAGACCCCCACACCCTAATCTCCTTCACTCAAATCTCCTCCTACCAAGACCCCGCACTCCCAGCTTTCTCTGACATTCTCCCTCCTAGCCAGGCACCCTATCCTCATCCTGCTCCTGCATGCTCCCCGCTCCCCCGCCTGGCCAGACACCTACCCCCACCCTGCTCCTGCATCCACCGTTGCTCCTGCACCCTCTCTCCTGGCCACACACTGCACCCTCCCTTGCTGCTGCTCCCTCCACCTAGCCAGACACCCTACTCCCAGCCTGCTTCTGCACTCCACTACCCTACCAGATCCTGCACACCATCCTTATCCTACTTGCTGGAATCCCTGTCTCACATAGAAAATCCCTCATTTTTGTCCCTACCCCAGAGCCTACACAAGTCCATAAAATCCACCAACTCTGGAACCCCAGAAAAGTGCATTTGGCGGCCTATGGGAAAACTTGAAGCTAAGTCCTCCCAGTCCCTTCCCCTCATCCCATGAGGCTGGAGCACCAGACCAGTGAGGTGTCTCAGTATCTGTGACGGTTGGGGGTTTTTGGAGGAGTTTTTTTGCTTCTCACTTGTGTGGTTCCCAACTGTTTTTTTTCCGTGGGTCAGTGATTCCCGACCCAAAAAAGGTTCTCCACTGCTGCCATAAATAAAGAAAACATTGAAACCTTTTGTGTTGGACATAATCTTTTCATTTATTTAAAATAAGTTTGATAAACTAACATGAGAAAGTCAAAACAATCTTTTTCACAATTTAAATTAAACTGTTCTCCCTAGCTGCAGCTGCTTCAGAAAATATGGTCAACATACCCAGCCTGCCCCGACCCGTCCTCCTTCCCCCGGCACACAGATCCATGAATAAATTAAATCTTGTCACTTCTGAAAGGTTGCTGACCCTGACTTAGAAAATGGCATACACACTATAATTATAACGTTTGCAGACGATACAAAGCCCGAGGGGTTGCAAGTGCTTTGGAGAATAGGATAATAGTTCAAAATGATCTGGACAAACTGGATGAAATGTAATAAGGATAAATGCAAAGGAACAATCAGATGCACACATACAAAATGGGAAAGGACTACCTAGGAAGGAATACTGCAGAAAGTGATTGAGGGGTGAGGGGGGCGGTCATAGTGGATCACAACATAAATATTAGTCAAGAGTGTAACGCGGTCGCAAAAAAAGCAAATAGCATTCTGGGATGTAATTAGTAGGAGTGTTGTAATCAAAACATGAGAACTAACTGTTCTGTTCTACTCTGCGCTGATTAGGCCTCAATTGGAGCACTATGGCAAGTTCTAGGTGCCACATTTCAGGAATGATGTGGACAAACTGGAGAGAATCCAGAGAAGAGTATTATGATTCAAGGACTAGAAAACTTGATATATTAGGGAAGATAGAAAGAATTAGGTTTGTTTAGTCTGGAAAAGAGAAGACTAAGAGGAGCATAACTGCTTTCACCTGTTTAAAAGATTGTTACAAGGAGGAAAGAGAACAAATATTCTCCTTAACCTCTGACCATAGAACAAGAAGCAATGGGCTTAAATTGCAGAATGGGAGGTTTAGAATGGATTCCTCCTGTCAGGGTCATTAAGCACTGGAATAAACTGGTAGGCAGATTATGCAATCTCCGTCGCTGGACATTTTTAAGAGCAGATTAGACAAACATCTGTCAGGAATGGCTTAGATGGTGCATGAGTACAGGGGACTGGACTTGATTACCTCTCAAGGTTCTTTTTAGTTCTATGATTAAACATTGTATAGTTTGGACTTCCCTGGTCCAGCACCGTTAGGACCTGACCCGTTCTGGATAAGGGATTTTGCCAGACCAGGGAAGGTCATTTCTGGCCCCTCTGCCACCGCCCCTCCCCAGCTGTGGCCCAGCCTGCTGGCCTACCAGATGGCTCCCCACCTGTTGCCCAGCCCCATTGCTCTGCTGACCCCTCTGGGCAGCTGTCCGCCGGGGCTCTCGGTCCCGCCAAGCAGTCACACATCGCCACTCCGGGCCCCACTGGGCCACTGCCACCGCTGCAGCCCTCAGCCCCACCAGGCAGCCACAGGCCAGGTCTCACAGGTCCACTGGGCAGCCCCACTACCATGTGCTGGGTAGCCTCACCAGCAACTCGCTGCAGGAAGCCTGCTACCCTGTCAGCCTGCAGGGCTCCCTGCTGCTGGCCCTCCACCAGGACTCTCTGGTCCTGCAACATCCATGCCAGACCATGGAAGTTGCCGGACCAGAGGTTCCTGGTTTAGAGAGTTTCAATCTGTATCATAATATGTATGCTAAGAGAGCCCAAATTTAGGTTGCATGGGCAACTTTAATTCTAGCACTTCCTAATTTTTTCAGTGCATGACTTTGCAATCTTAACAATGTTTTTCAACATGGTTTTGTATGTAATATATTAGTTTATTTGTCTAAGAGTTTATCAAAACAAACTGAACATCAGAAGTAAACAGCAGCAAACTGGGGGAAAAAAAATCAGTCACAAGTTTTAATCATAGAATACAGTAGAGAAAAAATTGTCCTTTAATGCATTGCCTGTATACACACATGACAAAGTTATACTGTAGCATCGCCTACTCTTTGGAGTCTCATTTAGCAAGCACAGTTTATCCAGCTGAGATGATGATAGTCCTGAAACATTTAAGACTACTTTAATTTGCAGATCACTACACTGACAAAGAGACATGTCACAGTATAGTGGGAACACTTTAATCCATAGCCTTTTGATTTCATAGATATTCATCCACTTGGTAAGTTCAAAATAAAGTTACTGGGAGTAACAGATAATAGGAAAAAAGGGAATTAATAGACCATAAAGTGTACAGATTCTTTATCTGGCAAATCATAACAGTCATTAGTGAGTCACTAACAGAGTAACAGAAGGATTGCTGACCTAATGGATGAATATCTCCGTTAGATTTTTTTGAATCTTTTCCAGTACTTAAATGATTCTCAAAGAGTGCAAGCCTATCACATAAATTAAAAAGACAATGTTCTCTCTTCTCTTTCTTCTGTGCCACGAAGAAGCAGATTAAGAAAATATATCTACATTTACCTGAAAATTTCCTTTTTTCCACATTACGGCTTGTCTACTTGGGGATGTTAGCATGCAGCAAGAGTGCACTAATTTTCAGAGCACTACCTAATCTGCACTCTCTTCCTACATAGATCATAATAACGGCCATTCTGGGCCAGACTAAAGGCTCGGGTAGCCCAGTATCCTGTCTTCAGACAGTGGCCAATTCTAGGTGCTTCAAAGGGAATGAACAGAACATGCAATCACCAAGTGATCCAACCCCTATCAGCTACACCCAACTGATAGACTAGGGCAGCAGTCCCTAAAGTTTTTACTTCATGCCACCATTATCTCATCAGTAGCCTGGCCACACTCCTAGAGCCAGGGCCATGAGTGGAGATGTGGACAGGGATAAAGAGGGGCTAAGTCTAGGGCCACAGCTAGGGGAAGGGCTGGGAGCAGAGCCCTGTGCATGAGATCAGCAGGCAGGGAACTGGAATGACTTATAATTTTAGAAAAATGAAAGTTATTTTGGAACTTCATATTCATAAAGCAAACTTACAAACTGCTTTAGGTCATGACTGAACACACATTTACATAAACAGATATTACATTTGCTTCTTTAAATAAGCTACCAAACCTCAAAAATATGAATGCAGAACCAAATAAACAAGTAATAAATTCTAAAATATTTTATAATGGATGTACATGTTCACATATGTTAATAAATAAATAGGATTACCTGATCTGAAGATCCAAAATGATCTGTCTTTTATCCACATTTTCAGTGTACACTTTCACACCATTTATCCGAAGTGGCTGAAACAATAATAAAGTGTCCATTTAAAAAAAAGTTAAACCTTCTTCCAAAATTTGTCATATTTTGAACCTTATCTTTAACAGAAGGATATACAGGTTGAACCGCTGTAATCCAGGACTCCCTGGTCTGGCACTATCAGTCATCCAGCAAGACTATGGATGTTCCAGGACCAGAGAGTCCCAGTGGAGGGCTGGCATCTAGGCTCCCCCCACATCCGGTGCACTGTATCTCGGCCACCAGCCACAAACCAGTTAGGCCAGGAGCTCAGCGCGCCATAGCGGGGGCTGCCCAGAGGGGGCTGCCCAGTGGGGCCAGGAGCCCAGCATGCAGGGAACTGGATGGAGCTGGGCTGCCTGGCATACCAGGGAAGGAGGTGGAGGGACCAGCAGGGCAGCAAGGCTGGTGGCAAGGGGGAGTTGGCCAGGAGACCAGTGGCTAGTCCAAAGCTGAGGTGAGCTGGTAGCAGGGGAGTCAGATATGACTTCCCCGGTCCAGCAAATCCCTCATCCAGGACCAGCCAGGTTCCGAGGGTGCCAGACCAGGGAGGTCCAAACTGTAGCATTGTTGCATCAGGAATTCCTTACATATTTATTATCGGCATTATTTCATCAAAGCATTAGTAAAAATTCAATGTAAAACATAGCTGTCAAATTAATACTGTGAACTAGGAGTGAAAATTTATTGACCATGTACCCAGTTTAATCAAAGTGCTGCTATGCTGGACCATTCCTGGAAACAGTAGCCAAGGCTTAGATTTCGAGCTTTACTCACACATTTTATTTTCTGTTTGGCAAGGGACATCACTAATTCTTCCCAAAAAATATCCCATCACTTACTTTATCATGCTTGTGCAAACAACATTTTAATGGAAACCAATGAGAATCAGATCCAGTTTATAAAACTGCAACTCATTCATGCCAACTAGTGTGAGGAAACTGACAGAAACCTCAAGAATTTTTTTTCCCCACAGAGTCTGCAAAGTTTTCAGCTCTTGCTGATCTGAGAAGTGAAAGACTTAAGACCATATAGAAAAACAGTGCTTCAGCACAAGGACAATGTGCTGTTGTACACCAAGTCTGAGAATATTTAAGAAATCAGACTCAGATGAAACTGATCATATTGTTTAACGTTCTGTTATGACAATGACTGTTTTTATGGATTTGATCTTGCCTGTTTGTGAGTGAGGGTGAATCCTCCTCTGAATCCTTTCTTACCACTCACAGCAAACTAGATCATTAGAACGAGTTCACTAACCAATATTTCCATTTTAGGTTTTTCTAAAACAGTGGTCAGGTGACTGTCTTGCAAGTGGTTCGCAGGCTTGGGGCTTTCCCCCTCCACTGCAGCAGGGGGCTTGTGCTGGCACTCAAGCCCTGCCCGTCCCACAAGGTTTGAGCACCAGCACCAGCTTCCTGTTGTATGGGGAAGGGGGGAGACACGTGGGCCAGATGCAGCTTGCGGAGGAAGGAAGTGGTTCCATGCAGTGCCCCTCCCCCAGCCGGGGATACGGCAGCACAGGAAACAGCTCACCTGGAGGCTTTCTCCACTGCTCCCATTAGCCGGAATCATGGCCATTGGTAGTAGCAGGGGGTGCTACCTGGGAGCATGGAGCCAAGTAAGCACCCCCCATCGCTCGCATACCCAGATCTCCATCCCCAGCCTGCTCCTGCATCCTACCTCCCGGCCAGATCCTGCACCGTTACCCCCTCCTACACCCATTTTTCATCATGGGCGGTTGACTGGTGGTCCCAGGAAAGGTCTGCGTTGAGGGGGCTGGGCCGTGTGCCAAAAAGCTTGAGAACCACTGTTCTAAAACAACTACCAAAAGTATATCATGAAAAGTCTCATCAATGGTATTTTAAACTTCACCTTTTTAGTGAAAAGGTAATCTTCCGAGACACTGAAGTTGCTCTAATTTAAATGGATGTTATAATTCTATATTGTATTAAAAGGATATGCTGGAATTAATTATGTAAAAATACATGCTCTGTATCTTCCACTCTAAAGGTCTCTCAACTCTTGAATGGTATGTATTCTTATGAGAGAAGATAAAGACTCATTTTGCTATAGCCTCTTTAGGTATTTGTAAGCATGTTAATTTTGCCCATGAGCAACTCCTCTGAGGGCCTGACCTGAACACTGACTGTGAAAGTCAATATAAACATTCCCTCTGAGGTCAATGAGCTTTCTGTTTAGAAATAATAATTATAAAGCAGCTTTCATTAAAATGTGTCTCAAAAGGGATCTCGTTTCTGCTGTCACTCACTTCTGGTAAGAAAGTTTCAGCTATTTTGCAGAGAGCAACACTACACAAGAAGGAGGATCAGTACAGGAAGTGAAACACTACACAACTGAAGCTGCAGGTAAGTTTTTATATATACAATTTAGTTATCTGAAATGGATTTTAGCCAGAATATAAGGGTTAACCCCCAGGATTCTTTATCTTGTCTTTATTCCATCCCTTATCAGAGCCTCAGTTTTGTGTTCCAAATGAAAGAAGTGTTCAAAATTAAAGGGCTCTATTCCTGCCCTTTATCAAACACACCATATTCAGGTACTGATTCAATACTGACAAAGATGGAAGATTCCCCACATACTAATTTACTAACATCACTTCCTGGGTTTTACTTTCCTAGCTCTTTTCAATCTAAGAGCTGATCTTGCTCATTATTTATATTAGAAATGTATCTTAAGGCCCCAGCTGAGATCAGGGTCTTTTGAGTTAGGTTCTGTACAAGCACATACTAAGAGTCTCTGTTCCAAAAAGTTTACAATCTAAATAGACAAGACAGATAAAAGGTGGAGTTCAGAAAGCATTATTATTCCCATTTCACAGATTTTTTTTAAACAAAGGCCAGGAAGACTAGCTGACATCCCCAGTGAACTGTGGCAGTGAAACTCAGATCTCCTGAGTTCCCAAGGAGAAAAGTAGAAGGGAGCACTTTGAAATCCCCAATGGAAACCATTCTTCAGAATCACGCTAGATGGGAAGAACAATGTAGGACTAGTTCACAAAAAAATTATAGGCGACGCCCTCAACTGCTCTACAACTCAACTTGACACAAATGGGCATAGCCATATTGGTTGTTCTAACCTGCTCTTGAATTTTCCCAATCTGAAATGCTACTGGTCATGCTAGCCTTTGTTGTAATTCAAAGCAGCTTCATAGCAGCTCTTAATTTTATTTGGCTGGACCAATCCCAAAGGTATATTCCACAGCTGAGGACTGCTAGAGGGCAACATGCTCTGGCCATGCTATGCCTTCTCTGCATAGCGAAGATTAACTCTTGCCAGAGGAAACGCCAGCTGTCCAGTTAAGGAAGCTATACAGACCATTTGTGTCACTGGAATACTGACACTGCAAAGGAGCCAGTGTAGGGCCAGAATCTAATCCTTGTAATGATCAGAGCTGCAGTTTTAAGGAATGGAAATACAAACAAACCAGAACTATCAAAGAAGTAATCTCTTGAAAAGCTCCTGACAGACCAGGAGCAAAGCAGTTTTAGTGTTCTGCAACTTTATGAGTTAAAGTAGGAACATGAATTATAATCCTATTCTTAAAATTTAACGCAAATATATAAGCAATACTTCATTCTCTCTAGATTAGATTGGAAGTACACTATGAAATATTTTTTCTAAATGATTACCTCTATATTTGAGCTTCTCTTATGAGATCAAATTCATTTACTCATTTAAATTCACTGAAATCATTAAACATGAAAAATATTAAACATGAATAGAGCTGTACCAAATTCAGGGCCATGAAAAACATGACACAGACCATGAAATCTGGTCTTTTGCATGTTTGTTCCCTATACTATACAGTTTTCACAGTAAGAGACCAGCATTTCTCAAATTTTAGCGGCCCTGATCCTAAGGGGAGTTGTGAGGATTACAATGTTATTTTAGGGGGACCACAGTATTGCCACCCTTACTTCGCAACTGCCTACAGAGCTGGATGGCCAGAGAGTGGTGGCTGCTGAGGGCCCATACCGCACTGTGCCATCCTTACTTCCGAGCTGCTGCTGATAGCGACTCTAGTTTCAGGGCTAGACTCTCGGCCAGCAGCTGCCCAGAATTAAGGGTAGAAGGACTAGAACCCCCCGTTACAAACTTGAGACCTCCCTCACAACTCGACATAGTAAAATTTCAGATTTAAATAGATGAAATCATGAAATTTATTACTTTTAAAATCCTCAGACCATGAAATTGACCAAACCAGATTTTGGCTTTAAAACACTGTGAGACTCATGAAAAGGCAAAAATTAGTATTTGTTCAGTATAAGGGGAAAGAACACTGCAAACAACAATTTTTGAATGCTCAAAAAGCTTTTTACACAAATTCTTATATAAATTTTACAAGCTTTTTTTATTTATTTTTTCCTCACCATAGTTACATTACACACTAGCAATCAGCCATCTACTCGACCACCGGGAGACATTAATTGCCACACCCACACAAGCCTAGAATGAGAATTCTCCTGTTTAAGAAAACAAAGGTGAGACTAACTCCTTCTTCAAGAACATCACTCACAGTAGTCTTGTACTTTACTATAGATAATCAGCTTGTCACGGTACTCATGCTCACAATGAAGTCAAATGCCTTACACTAGACTTCTTTGCCCAAAACTGGTTAGCAGTGGGATCAGCAGTGATAACGCTAGTATAAACAACGAGGCATCTTGTGGCACTTTAAAGACTAACAGATTTATTTGGGCATAAGCTTTCATGGGTAAAAACCATGTCCATACATCTAACCAAAGTGGGTTTTATCCAAGAAAGTTTATACCCAAATAAATTGGTTAGTTTTTAAGGTACCACAGGACTCCTCTTTGTTTGTGAAGAGGCAGACTAACATGGCTATCCTGCTGAGATTTGTCACAACGCTAGTATAGACAATATACTAGCAAATTAAAACCTCTCCTTGTTATATATTTTTAAATTAACAAAACAATAAGATTTCTTCATCTAAAAATGTCATTTACACCCACTGAGTTAATTTAAAAAGTATTCTTGAGAGGCTTACATTTAATTATGTTTATATCAGAAACCTTTAAGATTAAGGATTATCATCTTTGCTATTCACACATATAAGGGAAAATCTTTACACAACAGAGATGCTAGCTCAAAGGGGAGCAGGGATTCGGCTTCCTTGATCACGGGGTGCTCTTCCAGGAAGGACTGCTTGGCGGAGATGGAGTTCACCTTTCCAGGAGCGGGAAGGCCTTGTTTGGACACAGACTGGCTAACCTTGTGAGGAGGGCTTTAAACTAGGTTTGTCGGGGGCAGGTGAGCAAAGCCCACAGGTAAGTGCTGAATGTGCGGGACTGGGAGATGGGTTGGAAATGGGGGGGACTACGGCCTATAATGGCAAGGAGAAAGGAGGGTCAGGGCACAACAGGGAGGCACGATCAAATCAGTATCTTATATGCCTATATACAAATGCGAGAAGTATGGGTAATAAGCAGGAAGAACTGGAATTGCTAACCAATAAATACAACTATGATATCATTGGTATTACAGAAACCTGGTGGGATGGGACGCATGATTGGAATATTGGTATGGAAGGGTACGGCTTGCTCAGGAAGGACAGACAGGGAAAAAAGGGAGGAGGGGTTGCCTTGTATATTAAAAATGTACACACTTGGACTGAAGTGGAGATGAACGTAGGAGATAGCTGTGTAGAGAGTCTCTGGGTTAAGCTAAAAGGGGTAAAAAACGAGGGTGATATCATGCTAGGAGTCTACTACAGGCCACCTAGCCAGGTGGAAGAGGTGGATGAGGCCTTTTTTAAACAATTAACAAAACTATCCA
Source organism: Pelodiscus sinensis (assembly GCF_049634645.1). Taxonomy (NCBI): domain Eukaryota; kingdom Metazoa; phylum Chordata; order Testudines; family Trionychidae; genus Pelodiscus; species Pelodiscus sinensis. The sequence continues at coordinate 238,434,257 of NC_134712.1, read as the reverse complement.
AAGCCCAAGATTTGGTGGTGATGGGGGACTTCAACTATCCAGACATATGTTGGGAAACTAACACAGCGAGGCACAGGCTATCCAATAAGTTTCTGGACTGCATTGGAGACAACTTTCTGTTTCAGAAGGTTGAAAAAGCTACCAGAGGAGAAGCTGTTCTGGATTTGGTTTTAACAAATAGGGAGGAACTAGTTGAGAACTTGAAAGTGGAAGACAGTATAGGGGACAGTGATCACGAAATAATAGAGTTCATGATCTTAAGGAAAGGTAGAAGGGAGACCAGCACAACTGAGGTTATGGATTTCAGGAAGGCAGATTCTGATAAGCTCAGAGAACTTGTAGGTAAGGTCCCATGGGAAGCAAGACTGAAGGGAAAAACAACTGAGGAGAGTTGGAAGTATTTCAAAGGGACGTTGTTAAGGGCCCAAAAGCAAACAATTCCGCTGTGTAGGAAAGATAGAAAATATGGCAAAAGACCAGCTTGGCTTAACAAGGAGATCTTGCATGATCTCAAAATAAAAAAGGAGTCATATAAAAAATGGAAACTAGGACAACTAACAAAGGATGAATATAGGCAAGCAACACGGGAATGCAGGGGCAAGATTAGAAAGGCAAAGGCTCAAAATGAGATCAAACTAGCTACAGGCATAAAGGGAAACAAGAAGACCTTTTATAAATACATTAAAAGCAAGAGGAAGACCAAGGACAGGGTAGGCCCACTGCTTAGTGAGGAGGGAGAAGCAGTAACAGGAAACTTGGAAATGGCGGAGATGCTCAATGACTTCTTTGTTTCAGTCTTCACCGAGAAGTCTGGAGGTGTGCCTAACATAGTGAATACAAGCAGAGAGAGGGTAAGTTTAGAAGATAGGATACACAAAGAACAAGTTAAAAATCACTTAGGAAAGTTAGATGTCAGCAAGTCACCAGGTCCTGGATACTCAAGGAGCTGATAGAGGAGGTATCTGAGCCTTTAGCTATGATCTTTGAAAAATCATGGCAGACAGGGGAGATTCCAGAAGACTGGAAAAGGGCAAATATTGTGCCCATCTATAAAAAGGGGAATAAGAACAACCCAGGAAACTACAGACCGATCAGTTTAACGTCTGTCCCAGGGAAGATAATGGAGCAGGTAATTAAGGAAATCATATGCAAACACTTGGAAGGTAATAAAGTGATAGGGAATAGCCAGCATGGGTTTGTGAAGAACAAGTCATGCCAAACTAATCTGATAGCTTTCTTTGATAGGATAACGAGCCTTGTGGATAAGGGAGAAGCGGTGGATGTCATATACCTAGACTTTAGTAAGGCATTTGATACGGTCTCGCATGATATTCTTATTGATAAACTAGGCAAATATAACTTAGATAGGGCCACGATAAGGTGGGTGCATAATTGGCTGGATAACCGTAGTCAGAGAGTTGTTGTTAATGGTTCTAAATCCTGCTGGAAAGGGATAACAAGTGGAGTTTCTCAAGGGTCTGTTTTGGGACCCGTACTGTTCAATATCTTCATCAATGATGTAGATATTGGGATAGAGAGTACGCTTATTAAGTTTGCAGATGATACCAAACTGGGTGGGGTTGCGACTTCTTTGGAGGATAGGGACATAATTCAAAATGACCTTAGCAAGTTAGAGAAATGGTCAGAGGTAAAGAGGATGAGGTTTAATAAAGAGAAATGCAAAGTGCTCCACTTAGGAAGGAACAATCAGTTCCATACATACAAGATGGGAAGCGACTGTCTAGGAAGGAGCATGGCGGAAAGGGATCTAGGGGTCATAGTGGACTACAAGTTGAATATGAGCCAACAGTGTGATGCTGTTGCAAAAAAAGCAAATATGATTCTAGGTTGTATCAACAGGTGTGTTGTAAGCAAAACTTGTGAAGTCATTCTGCCGCTCTACTCTGCACTAGTTAGGCCTCAGCTGGAGTACTGTGTCCAGTTCTGGGCGCCACATTTCAAGAAAGATGTGGAGAAATTGGAAAGGGTACAGAGAAGAGCGACAAGAATGATTAAAGGTTTAGAGAACATGACCTATGAAGCCAGGCTTCATGAACTGGGCTTGTTTAGTTTGGAAAAAAGAAGATTAAGGGGGGACATGATAGCGGTTTTCAAATATCTAAAAGGGTGTCACAAGGAGGAAGGAGAAAATTTGTTCCTCTTGGTTTCTGAGGACAGGACAAGGAGTAATGGGCTTAAAGTGCAGCAGGGGAGGTTTAGATTGGACATTAGGAAAAAGTTCCTAACTGTCAGGGTGGTCAAATATTGGAATAAATTGCCAAGGGAGGTGGTGGAATCTCCCTCTCTGGAGATATTTAAGAGCAGGTTAGATAGACATCTGTCAGGGATGGTGTAGACGGAGCTTGATCCTGCCTTGAGGGCGGGGGGCTGGACTCGATGACCTCTCGACGTCCCTTCCAGTCCTATTATTCTATGATTCTATGATTACATTTGCCTCACAACACACAATTTTTATTTTATTTAATATTTAGATTACGGTAGCATTCAGCCGCCCTAATCAATACTTCATTGTGGTGGGGCTGCACAAACACATTCAAAGACACAATTTCTGCCCAGGATAATTTATAATTAAATGTCACAAAACAGGCTTCACTTGTATAACTTATGTTAAAGGAAACACAAGAAACAGATATATTTAAAAACTCATGTTGGAAGAAACTGACCTGGTGACCTATATCAATCTTTGTGAAACTGAAGGTACTAAGATGGTTGTTTGCTCCTCTCACAGCTGGTTCTATCGTTTCTCTAAAAAGTTTCACGATAAACTGGCAAATAAAAGGCCACATGTGTTTTACAGTCTGAGGAGAAAGAAAGAAAGATTGCATTGAACTGTTAAAAATGTACACATTTGCTTTGTTTCAAAAAGAGTAAATGGAGAAAGTCGTCAAAGCAAAAGATTTTTTTTAAATACAGTACAACTCCTCTCTCTGCTATTCACCATTTGGCAAGAAAGACCTCACTTCTGCATTTCATACCTCTTGGAAAAGCTTTCTTTCATCAACATCTTAATTCTCCATACATTTTCATCTCTCATTTGAGAACTTTTTTGTCCATTTTTATACATAGTAATTTCTCTGTTCTATTTACTATTACTAGAATATTATTTTGAGATCCACTTTGAACGAAAGATACACCAATTCAAGAAGCTTTGTTCTGTACTTGATTTTATTTTACACACACACACAACATTAAAATTCTGTTAAAAATAAATGTAAAACTGGTTTATTTGTGTATCGTATCTTAAGACAAAGGTAAATTTATGCTAAGCATGCACAGTTGACTGTCCAAAATTAAATTACTTTTTGTTCAAGAATGGCAGATCATGCTTTAGTGACATTACAACAGTGTCACAATTATAAACTAAAGAAAGACTGTCTTTTTTACTCAAATTCTATTTAGTATGTGAGGTAAAGACGTGTATGTTGATCAACAGCATAAACATCAAATGTAGAAACACAATAAATATTTTATCCTCATGTCCCACAGCTATCTGAAAGAACACCTTACCTTATTTAGCCACTCTGCCCTTTCTGTATCTGGAAAGTGAACCTAAAGGACAAAGAAAAAAGAAAAAAAGGCAATCATTACCAACACGCTTTAGTTAATGAAAATGCAATGTAAAAATGACAAGTAGATATGACAAGGTAAGGCTTAATATAAATGTAATATCTGAAACCGGCACAAAGAACCAATAATTATCAAGGATCTAAGAGTCATAGTAAGAATGTATAAATATAGTTAAACAGTTGAAGTAAATGTCAATTAAAAATATTAACCAAATAAATACATGCCTATGTACACTCCATAATACAGGTGTGTAGGAAGTATTGTTTTCACACAGTGTAAATGATAGTATGAGACCAATAAACACAACAGTTAAGCCCATGGCAAGATTAGTCAATATAACAGATCTCTAAAGTTTTAAGGACATTTACAAGGGTAACTCCTCTTTTGGGTATTTTGTGAGAGACCCTAGAATACTATCTGATGACTCTAAAAATGACTTGTTTGGTGGCTATTAATATTAAGACTCCAAAAAATTGAAGTAAGAAAGAATGAGGAATGTCATTGGAAGAAAAAAGAACCATAAACAAAACTTAGGGTTTCTACTTTTGAAAAAGAATTAAGCAACTACGGATGTTAAATACATGCCAATCATGCTCTGCACTGCTTCCGTGGAACAAGGATGAACTGATTACACAGGTATTTCAAAACATTTAAATACATTTTTTATGTATATGTTGCTAGTTCTTTACATTGTTCTTAACATATAGTCTAAAATTGCTCCTGTTCCTACCTCCAAGCTTCAGAGGTAGGAAGACTTTATCTGGGCCAGTAGGTGAAAGAATTGCCTTGGCCCCTATAAGGACTGACACACACAGCTCCATAGCCCTCGTCATGGGCCGCTCAGCCTTCTTGTGACCTTTAGTTCTGTGGCTGATTGTTTGGGGGTGAAGTTGTCCTGCACCAAAGAGAAAGATGTATAAACACTTTCCCCTGACCCCACATGCAGGTTGGAGATTCCCAGGAATATCAGGGTGACCAGTAAGAAACTGGCTGCAAGTCACCCCAAAAAGTGTAGCAGAGGCAGCCAGCAGAACAATACATGGGGCACCCGTAGTGACTTATGCACAGTCGGGCTCACAGCTTTCCCCTCTTTGTGGAGATGACACCAACTCTGACTGGCTCTTCCTCCTAAATCTCCTTATGAGGTCCAATGGAAGGTAGGGATGTTAAATACTGAGTAATTGACTAATTGAATAGTCCATTCATTTTGCATCAACTATTCTATTAGTTGATGGGCGCTTTTGCCTTTGAAGTGTAGGCAAAAGCTTCAAAGGCAAAAACACCGCATGGAGTCCGGAGTCAGCTGGGGAATCCGCTGACCCTGGGCTCCATGCAGCGCTGCCGCTTTGAAACGCCCTCGGGAGCCTGGCGTCAGTCTCCTCGCAGCACTTCAAAGTGGCAGCACCCCATGGAGGCTGGGATCAGCTGGGGATTCCCCCACTGACCCCGGGCTCCATGCGCCACTGCAGCTTTGCAACGCCGTGGGGAACCCAGCATCAGGTTCTACATGGCGTTTCCAAGCGGCAGTACCTCAAGGAGTCCGGGGTCAGCGGGGAAATCCCCAGCTGATCCCACGCTCCACACAGTGCTGTCGCCTTGAAACATTGCATGCAGCCTGGGTACCCCCTTTTCTCCCTCCCCGTCGCTGCCTCTTTCTGATAGAGGCAGTGAAGGGGGGGAGCAACTAGTTGACTAGCCTGTCAACTAGTCGTTCACATCCCTAATGGAAGGCTGTCTTAGTGGACAGCAAGGTAGGATAAGGTACTATTTAGTCTGTTAAAGTGAAGTTCAGCAGAAAGGCAGGAGTCAGCGATGATGGCCAGCGTTCCCTCTATGGTTTTCCACCCATGAGCAGAGTGAGTTTTGTCTTGTGCACCAGTATTGAGTTCATGTCTGCTTGTTCAGATGTGTGCCACTGTGGCACCCAAGTTAATAATAAATATCTTATAAACCTCTCCCTTTTCCCCTTTCTGCCATGTCTCCCATCCTCCTCTTGCCCCACCTGCTTCCCTGGTGTTTGCTTCTGCCCCCACCCCTTCTCTCACCCTCTTCTGCTGTCCTGGCTCCTGCCATTCTCACTCCCCTCAGCCCTTTGGGGACCTGCCTCCCTTCCCATCCTTCTTGACCCCTGCACCTGCCCTTCTCTTTCTCCTGTGCCCAGTCCTCCTCTAGCCCCATTCTGATCTGTAGCTGCCCCCTCCATCCCCTCAAATAATGCCTCCCTCTAGACACCTGCCCTGCTTTCCTCCTCTGTACTCTGCTGCCCATCCCTCCCCTCCACATGTCTGCCCTTCTGCTTCACCCCCACAATTCCCTGGCACTTGCACTTTCCCTTATCCCTGCACCTTCCTGGTGCCTTCCCCTTCCTTCATTGCCCCTGCCCTCCTTCTCCCTGATGTCTACCCCCTCAATACCCTCTGACCCAGGTCTCCTCATGCCCCTCTATGCCCTCACACATGACTTTCTCCATCTGCTGCCTTTCAACCTCTTTTCTCCTGGTACCCACTCTTCCCCTCTCCTTTTCCTCCCTCTTGCCCCCATTGTCCCTTCTCTTTCCTCTCCCAGCATCACCCTGTCCCCTCCCTTATTGCACCCCCACTGACACCTTCTCTCTCGTCCCCCCTCCTGTCCTTTTCCTCATTGTCTCCTCTTGACCTCCTGGCATTTGTCTCTCCTTCACCCTTCCCCTTGGTGTATGCTCTGGTTCCCCCTCTCCTCCCCCCTTCCCTTTAGTTCTTCCTCGCCCCTTCCCTAACTTTCTACCCTCAATGGAAAGCAGTTTGCAGTTGCTGGGGCCAGAACAATGGTGCTATTTTTAGTACCGCTGTCCCAGACCCAGAAGCACTCACAGCTCCGGTCCCAGCTGCTCCCGAGGCAGGACCAAGTGCCAGGCCTGGAGCAGAAGCCACTCGCAATGCTATTTTTAGTACCGCAATCCTGGTCCCTGTGGGACCTCAGTACTAAAAACAGCACCGCGGGCAGCTCCGGCTCCAGATGGAGTAAAGCAGCAGCCGCATGCAGCCCGTTGTGGTAAGGGTGCCCCTGCTGGAACAGCCTCACCTCGCACACAATAGGGCAGCCGCCTACTTCCAGGAACCCATCAGGCTACTGGCTGCCAGCACCACCACCACTCCTCTTCTGTTCAAGCAGGAAGGTGAGTAGTGAGTGCTACTGTGTGGCTCTTAAAAGGACGTGGGTGGACCTAAATTTTTTAGTGTGCAGGCACACAGGTGTGCAGCTTAGCCACTTAGCTTGGCTAGTGGGCTCCAATTCCACTAGTAAGTTTTTCAAAGCATGTTGTAAATTTTTTTAGAAGCTTGTAAGAAGATACCTGGAGCCAGAAGAGTGAGAAAATGAATGATCGTTGAGTGAAGATACCAAAAATGCCATATATGCCACAATTATTTCAAGTGGTGGCAGAAAACATTGCTCTGATGGCCTCTGTTTTACCTCTTCTCATGTGAATATATGTGTGTGATTTTGACACAAGAAGTTAAGTGGCATTTTAAAAGTTACAAATATTGACCCATCCAAATACTGGGAATCCTTTTACTCCAAAGAAAGCATTTTTTAAACATATCACCAAAATTTGTCCAGTATGACCATGACAGTTATTAGATCTATCCTAGAATTGTTAGCACTGGTAGACTTTTCTGAATTTTTGTATAAAGATGTTTGTTCTTTAAATAAATCTCTGAACCTCACAATGATCTACCTAAAAGCCTATTTGTTCCAAATAGATGTCCTACTTAAAGAGTTTAAGTTCCTGAAAATTATTAATGATTAATATTTATGTTCCTTTGTACTAGACTATAATATTTTATTCATGAAGAATTCAATAGATAGGCAAGCTAGGCTGGCTTAGAGGCAGACAACTAGGAAATCAAAACTTAAATGTCTCTACAAAAAGAGTCTAGTACAAATATGTATGTTTGAATTTGTAACAAAATATAAATTAGGGCACACATATATATTTCCTGTTTACACTAAATAAGAACTTATAATTAATTAAACACAGAACTTTTATTCAATATTTGCCTTATGAAAGTTCTCAAAACCAATACTCCTTCAGAAGGTTGAAAGGTATAAAAACGAAAGAAGAAAGGAGGAAAATTTAGGGGAGGGTTTTTAAATAACTTTTTTTTTTTTGCTTTCCTTCAAAGAATATGCTATTGATCTTTGCTGATGAAAGATATCATCACATTACGGCAGATGGACAAAATAATATATGTAGCTATTTTTTAATCCTAAATTCCATTCCACATTATTGTTTGTAAAAAGTTGAACAATTCTCCTTTCTTCATACATGCTCTCATATTCCTTCTATAGGCACTGGAACTAGATGTGCTGAGGAGTGCTACTTGAAGTGGTTTCCATCACATACAGCAAGGGTGGGCAATATTTTTTGGTGGGGGGGGGGCACTCCAGGATTTTGGAAAGTGGTCAAGGGCCACAATTTTCTGTGGAGAAGATATGGGGACCAAGGTTGGGTGAAGAAGAGCACATGAGGTAAGGGACTGGGGTGCAGAAGACGTTGTAAGGTCTGAGAGGGAGTTTGGGTGAAGGAGGGGGTTGTGAACTGTGTTAGGGGATTGAGATGTAGGATCAAGGCGGGAGTATGGGTGCAGGAGAGGATTCTGGCCTGGGAAAGGGGCTCTAGGAGGAGGTGCAAATTCTGGGAGGGAATTGTGATCTGGTAGAAGGGGAAAAAGGGGTGAAGACTACAGAGAGTTTGGGTGGTAACCTGATGCTGGGAATTGAGGTGCAGGGTCTGGGAGGGTGTTTGGGTACAGGGGAGGATTCTGGCCTGGGGGAGGAATGAAAGAGAGAGTAACAGAGCCTGGGAGGGAGTTGTGACATGTAGCAGGGGTTGTCGAGGGTTTGGATGGTGACCTGGAAGAGAGAGTTGGGATGTCGGAGGGGCAGGAGTACCAGAGGCAGGCTTTGATTGAGAAGCACTTACCTAAGCCAGCAGCCCTGCAGCACCCCCAACGCAGACTGGGCTCCCTGCCTGCTGCAGCCCCAGATCATTTTAAACAGCAGGACTGTTCCCTCCATATGGCACTCAGCTCCAGGTAGGGAAAGATGCTTGTGCTGCTCCCATCCCCCACGCCAATCTCTCAGCTCCTATTGGCTGTTTTTTTCCAGCTAATAGGACCTGAGAGATTGGCTGAGGTCAATTACTATTGGCCGGTTCTTTCCAGCCAATAGGAGCTGAGGATTGGGCTGGGGGCCGGGAGACCACACGAAGCCTCCCCCCTCCATGCACAGCAGAGAACCACACCGACTGTGCTTTAAACCACAGTAGCTGCGTGCCTGAAGGTCCCAGCAGGGTGGTCCGTGATCTGGATACATTGGCTTGGCAGGCCGGATCCGGGCCCTGGACATATTTTGCCCAGCCTTGATATACTAGGTTTACAATTTGGTTCAATGGCTCTTAGCACCTCCATTATAAAAATTGTGCCAGCTCCCCCAATTTCTTCCTTCAAAGTTCTATTTGTCAGAGATACCATGAGCTACTAATGTAATCTAAAGAAGAGTAGAAGGGAGAACAGCTAAATTGAGACAATAGATTTCAGGAAGGCAGATTTTAGTAAGCTCAAAGAGCTGATAGGTAAGGTCCTATGGGAATCGAGACTGAGGGGAAAAACAACTGGGGAGAGTTGGCAGTTTTTCAAAGGGACATTAAGGGCACAAAAGCAAGCTATTCCAATATGTTGGAAAGATAAAAAATATGGCAAAAGACCACACTGGCTTAACCACAAGATCTTGCATGATATAAAAATAAAAAAGGAGTCATATAAAAATGCAAAGTAGGACAAATTACAAAGGATGAATATAGACAAACAGCACAGGAATGCAGGAGCAAGATTAGAAAGGCAAAGGCACAGAATGAGTTCAAACTAGCTACCGGAATAAAGGGAAACAAGAAGACTTTTTATAAATACATGAGAAGCAAGAGGAAGACCAAGGAGAGGGTAGGCCCACTGGTCAGTGAGGAGGGAGTAACAGGAAACTTGGAAATGTCAGAGATGCTCAATGACTTCTTTGTTTCGGTCTTCACCGAGAAGTCTGAAGGAACGCTTAACATAGTGAATGCTAGTGGGAAGGGGGTAGTTTTAGAAGGTAAAATAAAAAAAGAACAAGTTAAAAATCACCTAGAAAAGTTAGATGCCTGAAAGTCACCAGGGCCTGATTAAATGCATCCTAGAATACTCAAGGAGCTGATAAAGGAGGTATCTGAGCCTCTAGTTATCATCTTTGGAAAATCATGGGAGACAGGAGAGATTCCAGAGGACTGGAAAAGGGCAAATATAGTGCCCATCTATAAAAAGGGAAATAAGAACAACCCAGGAAATTACAGACCAGTTAGTTTAACTTCTATGCCAGGGAAGATAACGGAGCAAGTAATTGAGGAAATCATCTGTAAACACTTGGAAGGTGGCAAGATGATAGGGAACAGCCAACATGGATTTGTAAAGAACAAATTATGTCAAACCAATCTGATAGCTTTCTTTAATAGGATAACGAGTCTTGTGGATAAGGAAGAAGTGGTGGATGTGGTATACTTAGACTTCAGTAAGGCATTTGATATGGTCTTGCATGATATTCTTATCAATAAATTAGGTAAATACAACTTAGAAGGGGCTACTATAAGGTGGGTGCATAACTGGCTGGATAACTGTACTCAGAGAATAGTTATTAACAGTTCACAATCCTGCTGGAAAGGAGTAACAAGTGGGGTTCCGCAGGGGTCTGTTTTGGGACCGGCTGTGTTCAATATCTTCATCAACGATTTAGATACTGGTATAGAAAGTACGCTTATTAAGTTTGCAGATGATACCAAGCTGGGAGGCGTTGCGACTAATCTGGAGGATAGGGTCTCAATTCAAAATGACCTGGACAAATTGGAGAAATGGTCTAAGGTAAATAGGATGAAGTTTAATAAATGCAAAGTGCTCCACTTAGGAAGGAACAATCAGTTTCACACATACAGAATGGGAAGCGACTGTCTAGGAAGGAGTATGGCAGAAAGGGATCTAGGGGTCACAGTGGACCACAAGCTGAATATGAGTCAGCAGTGTGATGCTGTTGCAAAAAAAGCAAACATGATTCTGGGATGCATTAACAGGTGTGCTGTGAGCAAGACACTAGAAGTTATTCTTCGGCTCTACTCTGCACTGGTTAGGCCTCAATTGGAGTATTGTGTTCAGTTCTGGACACCGCATTTCAAGAAAGATGTGGAGAAATTGGAGAGGGTTCAGAGAAGAGCAACGAGAATGATTAAAGGTCTAGAGAACATGACCTATGAGGGAAGACTGAAGGAATTGGGTTTGTTTAGTTTAGAAAAGAGAAGATTGAGGGGGGACATGATAGCAGTTTTCAGATATCTAAAAGGGTGGCATAAGGAGGAAGAAGAAAACTTGTTCATCTTGGCCTCTGGGGATAGAACTAGAAGCAATGGGCTTACACTGCAGCAAGGGAGGTTTAGGTTGGACATTAGGAAAAAGTTCCTAACTGTCAGGGTAGTCAAACACTGGAATAAATTGTCCAGGGAGGTTGTGGAATCTCCATCTGTGGAGATATTTAAGAGTAGGTTAGATAAATGTCTATCAGGAATGGTCTAGACAGTATTTGTTCCTGCCATGAGGGCAGGGGACTGGACTCGATGACCTCTTGAGGTCCCTTCCAGTCCCTAGTATTCTATGATTCTATGAATCTCCTCTTTCAAAGTCTTCCAAATACAGTTGCTTAGATGTCTATCAATAATACACCACTACACCAACTATTTTATTTAATAACTAGTCCTGGGGCAGGATGTGTGTGAATAACCACACAAATGTTATTAAATCAAATTTCTGTGTTAACTGTCATTTTTCCATTTAGACAAGATGTGTCAAACATCCTTGACAAAAGATTGTGGTTTTTGGCTTACACATTGCCTATTCAGATTCTTTAGCATCTACGTTTTTAAGGTTTCAGACCTCACCTTTCAAACTGATGCAATGCTACTTCCTGAATCTGCAGATCCACTGACACAATGGCTCCAAGAATTCTCCCATGCCCTATTAGTTTTACCAGTGTGTTACCTCTAAAACCAGATGTTGACATTTTAATTAGCAGTACAGGTTGTATCTCCGGACCAGAGATGCTTCTGGAGCAGAGAGTCCAAGGGCCTAAGAGCAGGAAGGCCAGCCTGGCAGGACATCGGAATCAGCAATCTAGTTGGGGGTAGTGCAGGACCAGGGCCAGAGCCCTCCAGCAGCCCCCACAAGTGCAGGGCTGGGGTCAGAGCCCCGCAGTTGCTCCCAGCTGCACAGTGGAGCCACAAGGCAGAAGCCGGAGCCTGTGCCATCAGGGAGCCAGCAATAGGTGGGTAAGCAGCCCAGCCCGGTTGGGGGGTAGGGGAGATAGCAGGGTTTCCTGCTGGGGCAGCCTGCCAGCAGCAGGTGATAGGCTTGGGGGCCAGTGACAGGAGACCTCCCCTTGTCCGGAAAATTTTCTTGTTCAGGACTGGTCAGCTCCCAATGCCAGACCTGAGGTCCAACCTGTATTAGTTATTTAAGTGCTGACCATTTGAGCAGATGGAATAAGGGCAAGAATTTTCATAGAACAGGGATTTGGAGATTCTGCAAGTAAGGGAGAACAAAAACAATAAGGAGTGGAAAGTAGAAGAAAAGAAGTAGAAAAATAAAGATAGGGAAGGTAGAGAAACAATTGGCAGAAATAAAAGTGTCCCTAAAGGCGAGCATAATTTTCCCAGAGCGCGCTGCTTGGTAAGGTACTAACCAAATAAATAAGTCTAGATATTACATCAATTTCACCATTGCTCTTTTTGCAAGAGTCTCACTGACATCCATTATGGATTGAGAAGTATATATCTTGTTCACAAAATATAATCCAAATTGGAATTTGGCCTGCTCCACACACATGTTTGACATCCCAAATTTGGAGCATAAGACCATTAATGCATGGACCATGCCACTTCCATATTTTGAACAATTCTAAACCTACAGCTGACATTCAACTAAATTTGAACTTTGTGTTCAATGCAGCATTTCTGTCTCCTGTTCCATCCAGTCTCTTTTTGCATGCCTCTCCCACATCAATCTCCCTCCTATGTATGTTGCTTTCTGAATTATGCAGGATAGCTACAGAAAGGTAGGAAAGATAAAAAGAAGAGTGAGAAATCCAAACATACAGGATTAAATTCTTTATAAATTCTCTCAAATTACAATAAAATGTGTACATTAAGCCTTGCTTAGCAGGATATTTGTGCGTGTCTTACAAAAACGGCTTCATTATTTTTAATACTTGTACTAATCATATATAATGCGTGAAACTGTAGTCCTTTAGATGTCCCTTTACTCATCATTGCAACACTCTAAAAGTGAAGCATAAACATACGGAATTTATTTCCACACTTGCACCCTTTAAGATCACGATCTATTTTTTTTAAGTCCCCAAAACATAAAGAATACACTTTGGTCAAGCACAGCTATATATGACACACACTCTGAATCAACTTTCTTTGTTTTTCCCTTTACCCCCAGAATATGAAGTCTACTAACTGTGGAGGACTCCCAGCCCAGGCAGGCCAATACTTTGAATTGATGGTTGAATTTTACAGGTTCTACTATTTTGTGTTTGGAAGCTCCACAACTAGACTTATGGCCAGTCAAATCTTTCCCACTTCCTGCTTAGTTCTGAATTTAGGATGAACTAATTTTTTCTGCCAAAACCAATTAAAAACTAGAAGCAGAAAAAGGAATGCAACTCCCTGATACATATTTGCTGTCAGCATTGTCAAATCTCACTTCACTATTAAACATAATTAGTAGACATTCGCATGTGGCTACAGGAAACAGTAAAAAAAAAAAAAAACGAAAAATAATGATATGTCAAAGAGATAGTACATCAGAGGAACATATCTCCTAGTCTATAACAAATCTGTGCATGTCACAAAAAGAAAGCACAAGGCAAAGGAGCTTTGCAAGCAGTGAAGTGAAACATTTTCCTGGAAATGGTTTTGCATAGCTCAGCACAAGGGAGTGCTTGATAAACTGCTGGATTTAAAACATGAGCTGCAATGCGGTGACTGGTTGATGCTGACACTCTATGTCACAAAAAACACTTTGTACCTTATGTTGTTACCTTTGTCATCAGTTTTATTTAAAAACGTGCATTAGTGAAACATATAACATTATATAATTCTCCTACTTTGGAAAACTCAATGATATTTTTCAAAAACATTTGGACACAAGTATAAGTTCTCAGCTACCAGGTCTATTCCATAAAATGGAAACTTCATCACTGTAAACCAAATATTTTTCAGTGATCTACATAAGCATAGCATCACCACTGATCACATCAAAGAAATGAAAGCATCACAAAAAGAAGAACATCATGGTACCATTTAATGAGTATTATGGTTAAACTAAGCACTTCTTTAAAGTCAGGATAATAAATGGTTATAACTCTGAAACTTGAGTGCTTATTTTTCGCTTCTAGAACTTGAAAGATTTAAGAAACTATTCTACAAATTAATATTAAAAGCTGCATCAGTACATAAGCAGAATATGAAAACAATTTTCCCTCTAGAAGAACAAGGAAGTGTTTTCTACATAGGTACCCATAACTAAATAAAGCTAGTTGTTAGTTTTCAGAAAATAATTTCTTGTGATGAGATATGTCTATATTAATGATAATAAATATTTTCTAAGTAGACAAAAACTGGCAAGGTTAGCACAGGTTTCTTCAGGAATTAATGAACAGTCTCAGTGTACAATGACACTGACTTGTGTTAACACCCACTAAATTACCAAAATTTAAAAAATGAAGTTAGTTTCTTCCATTTATGCTAATTGTTTACTTTATGCACAAAATGAAAGAAAGAGAGGGTTACTCACCTTGTGCAGTAACAGAGGTTCTTCAAGATGGTTGTCCCTTTGGGTGCTCCACCTTAGATGTTTGGGCGCTGCTGCACGCCTAGTTGGAGATTTTTGGTAGCAGTGCCTTCTGGCGAGCTTTGCATGTAGAGCAGACAGCACACGTGGTGCCGCCACTACACATGCGCAGCAACAGTCCCCTCAGCAACTCTTCTGCCCCAGAAGGAGAAACTAACAAGTCCGAAGCAGAGGGGAGGAAGGAAGCACCCACAGGGACAACCATCCTGTAGAACCTCTGTTACTGCACAAGGGGAGTAACTCTCCCTTCTTCTTAGAGGAGTGTCCCTGTGGGTGCTCCACATTAGGTGACTAAGAAGCAGTCCCGTTGATGGAGGTGGGGCTTCAGTTAGATATTACAATGCACAGCAGCTAGGACGGTGTGTCCAAAGTGGATACCAGGGGAGGGGTGACTGTCCAGAGCATAGTGTCTAGCAAACATGTGAGCAGAGGACCATGTTGCTGATCTGCATATGTCCATGAGTAGGATGTCATGTATGTAGGCTGTAGAGGCTCGCATGGCCCTGGCTGAATGCACCCATAGCTGAAATGGAGGTGCTTGGCTCTAGGTGGAATAGGCTAGTTTGATAACCTAGATATTCTCTAGGTGAAAACAGGCATGCCCATGGATCTCTCTGTGGTGGAGACAAATAACCTGTTTGTCTTATGGATCGGTTTAGTTCTGTTCAAGTAAAAGGTAATCGTCCAACAGACATTGAGAGTGTGCAATGCAGCCTCTTTGCTATTGGCGAGAGGCTTGGGGAAGAAAGCAGATAAGTTTATGGGCTCATTACAGTGGAATGGGGTGGGGACCTTCAAGAGGAACTTAGGGTAAAGACAAAGAACAACCTTGTCTTTGTGGAATACCCATGAAAGTAGGGTCTGCCATGAGAGCCCCAAACTCACTAACTCTCCTAACTGATGCAACGGCTACCAATAAGACCCCCGTTGAAGTCAGGAAAATGCGGTGGCTCCTCCAGTGACTTAGGGGATAGGGCATTAGCCTCTGGATTTCAGGGTGATGTGTCTGAGGTTCCCACCCAAATTACTCAGAGAGGTGGCACAAACCAGGAATCATCTGTCCTAGCTCATGCCAGGTGTCGTTCCCCCCCCCCCCCCCCTGCACTTCTGCTTTTTAAATATATTAAGAGTCAGCAGCCTCTTAATACATTTAAAAAGTAGAAACACAGGATTGGGCGTGAGCAGAGAATCAGCTGATTCCTAGCTAGTGCCTGGGTCCCCGCTATCCCCCTGCCTCCCCTGCTCCCTGTGGAGACAGTGCTGGGGGGAATCAGCTTTTAAGCCCGCTCCCCCCAGCACCGGCAGCGGCTCCCCCAGGGGGAGGAAGTGACTAGTCGAGGGAACTAGTCAACAATCCGATAAGCTTTTGCTTATTGGATAGTCGACTGGTCACATACATCCCTACTGTGCATGCATAATGGCAGCACCGTGCAAGCTGTCTGCTCCACATGCGCAGCCCACCAGAGGGCACTGCTACCAAAAATCTCTGACTAGGCACACAGTGGCACGCAAACACATAAGGTGGAGCACCCACAGGGACACTTCTCGAAGAAGAAAAATGAAACAAGATGGGTAAATTTCATATTTTGGTTCTCATGCACTAACATAATGCAACTGAATTTAGAATCACAGCACCGCAAACAAATTTTCTGTTAGGTTCACAAAAGATTTTCTCATCACAGTACATTTATCATATCTTCAACACTAATCCATCCTGCTTCATCTGAAAAACCTAAATTTTGAGAAGAAACTAAGAGTGTTCCTTTAAACTGCCACTGTTAGGCTAATTTGTTAGTGTGCTTTAGCCCATGCAGCTTTCATTATACAGGCAGTCCCCGACTTACGCGGATCCGACTTACGTTGGATCCGCACTTACAAACGGGGCTTTTCTCGCCCCGGAGCTCATGGGCGGCGGGTCGCCACCCGTGTCCTCCGGGGCGAGAAAAGCTTCTCCCGGTCTCCCTGGTCTGATGGGGGGGGGGGGGTCCAGCGGCTTTGCTGGACCCCCCCAGCAGACCAGGGGGACAGGAGCAAAGCCACGGAGCACGCCCGCAGCGACACAGCCCAAGCGCGCCCGGGCTGTCCCGCTGCAGGCGTGCTCCAAGGCTTTTCTCCCCGTCTCCCTGCAGACCAGGGAGATGGAGAGCAAAGCCGCGGAGCACGCCCGCAGAGGGACAGCTCAAGCGCGCCCGGGCTGTCCCGCTGCGGGCGTGCTCTGCGGCTTTGCTCTCCGTCTCCCTGGTCTGCAGGGAGACGGGGAGCAAAGCCTTGGAGCACGCCCGCAGCGGGACAGCCCGGGCGCGCTTGGGCTGTCCCGCTGCGGGCGTGCTCCTCGGCTTTGCTCCCCGTCTCCCTGGTCTGACCAGCAGACCAGATAGATGGGGAGCAAAGCCTGGGAGCTTGCCAGCAGTGGGACAGCTGCGGCGCGCCTGGACTGTCCCGCTGCCCGCGTGCTCTGTGGCTTTGCTCCGCGTCTCCCAGGTCAGCAGACCAGGGAGACGGAGCAAAGCCGTGGAGGACTTGGGCGGTCCCACCACCCCCGTCTCCCTGGTCTGCTGCGGGGGGGTGCAACTAGTGCCCCCCCCCGAGCAGACCAGGCTTTTCTTACCTACCCGTGGGGTAGAGCAGCTGGGAGCTGCCGGGTTGGTCCCGCAGCGCCGCTCCGGACCAACCCGGCAGCACCCCAGCTGCTCTGCCCCAGGAGTCCTGATTCAGCCGCTGCTGAAACTGACCAGCGGCTGACTACAGGAAGCCCGAGGCAGAGTTGCTCTGCCCCAGGCTTCCTGGAATCAGCCGCTGATCAGTTTCAGCAACAGCTGACTTGGGGACGCCTGGGTTTCTTAAGTTGAATCTGTATGTAAGTCAGAACTGGCATCCAGATTCAGCCGCGGCTGAAACTGATCAGTTTCAGCAGCAGCTGACGCCAGTTCTGACTTACATACAGATTCAACTTAAGAACAAACCTACAGTCCCTATCTTGTACGTAACCCGGGGACTGCCTGTAAACTAATTAGGAGAATTTAAGATGAAGATAATCCTGGTATGAATAGAGACTTGGAAGCACAGCAAATGGAATTTAAATACCAATGTACCAACTGATTACTATAAAGCTAGCCAAAGAGAGAAGGAACTCTCTAGATTATAAGGGAAAATCCACAAGAGATATCCTGTTGCCAACACTAAAACAGTATACCAGAGTAAAAGGGTGAAATAGTTTTACATAATAATAAGGGCTCAAAACACTGCCAGGAAGTTATCCATACTGGTATCTGCTGCTAAGTTAATTTTTTCAATTACCACTTGGTTAATCTCATTCTGCTTCTGTCTACCCTCTTTTCTTCTGCATGGATGTGTGTATAATATCCTAAAAATGTCTAGTGTCAGTTCCAGAAGACACGCATCCATTCTGCTTGATAACAATCCCAAGCAGTGCAAACTGACACATGTTCATTTTCACCATCCAAGTCTGATACCACGAACAGAAGCTTGATTTTCTTTTTTGGTGGTTCGGCTTCTGTAGTTTCCATATTTGACTCTTGCTCTTTTAAGACTTCTGAAAACATGTTCCAGACCTCATCCTGCTCAGATTTTGAACTGCACTGCACTTCAGATAATTAAACCCTGAACTGAGTGCTTTAGCTATTTTTAGAAATCTCATATTGGTACTTCTTTGCATTTTGTCGTATCTGTAGTGGAAGTGTTCTTAAAATGAACATGTGCTGGGTTATCATCCGAGTCTGCTATTACATGAAAGATATTACAAAATGCAGGTAAAACAGAGTAAAGGACATACGGTACAATTATCCTCTAAGGTATTCAGTCATATTTAATTAACACATTATTTCTAATTGAGCATCATAAGCATGGAAGCATCTCATCTAGAAAGGTGGCCGATGCATGAAGGGACATATGAATGTTCAACATATGTGGCACCATGAGCAGTTGGTGAAAGTAGGGCTGGGGGAGATCAGCCTCCAGCTCCACCCCAACCCTGCCCCCCATGGGAACCAAGCTGCCTCCTCGCCCCCCAAGAGGAGAGGAGAGACTCTCCAGCCTGGAACTTGGGAAGGAGGGGAGGTGCATGGCTCCAGCCTCCCTGGCCCCGGAGCACAGGGAGGGCACATGGCCCCAGCCTCCTCAGCTAGGAGCACGGGGAAGCTGGTGCTGGGGACAGCAACACTCTGCCCCTAGAATGCCTACGGTAGGCGTTCTGGGGTGGAGTGTTGGCAGGGCCAGGCTGGCAGTTTGGGAAGGCTGTGCCTTCCCCTGCTGCTTATACTGGATGCCCATGTAAATATCTTGCAACACCAGCTACATAACAGCCATGCAAACACCTGTTCTCACTTTCAGGTGTCACTGTAAATAAGATTCAGAGGGGTAGTTAAGTTAGTCTGTAACAAGAAAAACTTAAAAACAACAGACAGTCTAGAAGCACTTTAAAGATTAACAAAGCATTAGATGGTATCATAAGCTTTCGTGGGCACAACCCAACAGGCAGTGTTATATTCCATAAATGTAAAGAAACTTATTTGTTTTAGGGTACGTCTAGACTACATGCCTCTGTCACCAGAGGCATGTAGATTAGGCTACCCGACATAGTAAAATGAAGCAGCGATTTAAATAATCGCCGTTTCATTTAAATTTACATGGCTGCCGCGCTGAGCCGACAAACAGCTGATCAGCTGTTTGTCGGCTCAGCGCGATAGTATGGACGCACGGGTGTCGACATCAAAGGTATTTGTCGACCACCCATGTAAACCTCCTGTTTGTCGGCTCAGCGCGGCAGCCATGTAAATTTAAATGAAGCGGCGATTATTTAAATCGCCGCTTCATTTTACTATGTCGGGTAGCCTAATCTACATGCCTCTGGCAACAGAGGCATGTAGTCTAGACGTACCCTTAGTGATAGTCTGAGCAAGCAGTATGACAGAGTGGATTTATAGGCTCTAACTTTTTACACTGTTTTGTTTTTGAGTGCAGTTATGTAACAAAAAAATTCTACATTTGTAAGTTGTGCTTTCACAATAAAGAGATTGCACTTCAGTACTTGAATGAAGTGAACTGGATGATACTATTTTTTTATCATTTTTAAATGCAAATATTTATAATAAAAAATATTAATTGAGCACTTTGTATTCTTGTTATAATAAAAATCAATATATATGAAAACATCTAATAGTTTCAATGGGTATAATATTATTTAGCAGCATGATTAATTATGATCAACATTTTAATGGTGATTTTAAATAATCATGTGAGTTAACTGCAATTAACTGACAGACCTAATTCAT
Organism: Pelodiscus sinensis; assembly: GCF_049634645.1. Lineage (NCBI taxonomy): Eukaryota > Metazoa > Chordata > Testudines > Trionychidae > Pelodiscus > Pelodiscus sinensis. Next base: position 238,414,411 of record NC_134712.1, on the reverse strand, counting down.
ACAATAAGTCATAGCAATAAGCATTACACAGAATTTAACTGCATTTGAGCTGTTCATCCCAAACTTTCAAAACATATTTAAAGCTGCTTTTGTTTTGCCCATTTACAATTCTTCCGCAGAGCATTTTATTACTACTATTGATACTGCATTTTAAAACCTCAGAATCTGAAAGATTAGAATATCCATATGAAAACACTGAAAAGCAGGTAAATAGTTGTGACTCTCTGATCAGCAATGAACCCTATTTCTCTGATCAGCTATGAACCCTATTAGTAAAAAGTTCTAGCTTCCTTAGGCAGTGCAATATTAGTATGTTTCAAATGATGTTTTCAAGTCCAAATCAGAAATTACAGATGAGACCAACTAAGAAATAACCGTGTCCCTCTCATCTAGTGCTTTCTCCAGTCTAAATTATTTTATGTTCATGTTCACCTATGTCTGAAGTTTAGTACCACCAGCCTACACTTGAGAAGGCTTGCAAGAGTATGGTCTTGTCTACATTAGGGCTGTAAAATTTTTATTATTTAGCCAATTGAATAGTCGAAGCTATTTGCATCATCTATTCGATTAGTTGAAAAGGGTGCTTCCGCCTTTGAAATGTAGTTGTTACACTTCAAAGGCCAAAGCGCTGCGGGGAACACAGGGCCAGCGGGGGACTTGCTGGCCCCATGCTCCCCATGGCATTTCAAAGCGGCAGCACTGCACACACCCTGGGGCTGCAAACAGCATTTCAAAGCAGCACATGGAGCCCAGGGTCTGGCCCCAAGCTCAACACAGCACTGCCACTTTGAAGCACCCTCTCCTCTTTCCCCAACTTGCTGCCTCTTTCTACTAAAAGTAGCAAGGTGGGGGGAAAGCAACTAGTCAACTAGCTTGTCAACTAGTCGTTCACATCCCTAGTCTACACTACACATTTTACACTGGAGATGTACACATTATAATGCTACTATTGGCGGCAAAACTCTCATATTTACCAACAAAACAAAACTGCCTTGACAAGGCATAAGGAGTGCACGTGTGTGAGACTGCTGTGCTTCGCAGAACTGGTAAAGAAGGCAGGTCTGATATTAGAGGGTGTTCTCCTGCCTCAGGACTAGTTGCTTCTGGCTGCACTTGAGACATAGCATTGGGCCCATATGCAGGGAGGGTGAGAATTGTGTGAATGAATCCCCAATGGTTCCCTACGGTCCCAATTCTGGCTGGGCTGTGGAAGGCTGCACTGTCTCCAGCCATACTGAAGTGGCAGCCGCCCCCGCTGCCGGCTGCTTGCTGCAGAGGCCAATCAGAAAGTCACCCACTGCCAATGCCTGGCCGGCACTGAAGAGAAGGGCACTGGCCTTCTGGGAGCTGTAGTCCCACCCCCATCTCTCCACACCACCGGACACAGGGAGGGAAGTGAGGAAGGCAAAAAAGGACAACTCCTCTTAGCATGCCATGCGACTCTCCTGCTGCACATATGAGAAGCCAGCCCTATGGGTGGCATGGGGCAGAAAGTATGGATCAGGCCTGGGCAAAATACCCTCAGCCTGGGGAGGCAGCGGGAAGCCTTGGGCAGACTCCTGCCTGCCCCCCATGTCCCGCACGCTGCTGAGAAAAACTGCTGCAGAGCTTTGTTTGAACAGCTGTGAGCCTTCACAGGTTGCTCCTGCCACCAGCACAATCCCAGTGTCTGGTTTCGGCCAATGGGAGCTTACTGGTTTTGACAGGCAGCTTGCAAACCATCCTCCCCCACTTCCCTCAGGCTCCCAGTAGTTCAAAAACCACATGGCCCTGCAGCTCCCAGCTAGAGCCTGCCTCTGGCACATCAACCCCTCTGCCCCCTTACTGCACATAACCCAAACCCTCTGTCTAGGGATGCCAGATGGTTTCAACAAAAATACCGGACACACTTGACATCACATCACAATCTACATTATATCTTATTTAGAAAATACCGGACATTTATATTTTCTCAATTTGTTTCCTGGACAAAAAGCTCAAATACTGGACTGTCTGGTTCAAAACCCGACATCTGGCAACCCTTCCTCTGCCCCCTTCTTGCACCCATATCCCCTTCCAGAGTCTCCACCCCAAACCTGTGCCCCAGGTCACAACCCAAACCCTCTGTCTCCCTCTTGCATCCCAATTCCCTGCCCTAGTTCGCAGGCCAGACCCCTGCACCCTAGTCTCCTAACCCAGGTCACAACTGCCTCATTCACCCAAATTGCCTCCCAGACCCTACACCTTCTCCTGCACCCCAGTCCCTTACTGTAAGATCCCTTCTGCACCCATCCTCCATCCCAGACCCCACACCTCCCCTATTAATATGGAAGAATGAAGCCCTTGACCACTTTCCAAATTCTTGAGAGTGCCTCCCCCCCAATCAAAATTATTGCCCACCCCTGATATGGACTAACTCTGAGCTCAGCAAAAGTGGGAGGCCTCTGAGACCTTCATTCAGAGCCTGGGTCTCAATGGTCTATTAGTGAGAAGAGTGGGGGGGCTGCTGCTTCGCTTAGTGTCCTCCTAATCACAGCAATAGCATGAGAGCCCCTTGTCCACAAGGCAGATAAGCGGTGCCCCAGGATGGGCAGTGGGACTACTTGGGGGGGGGCTGCTGGCTGTAGCGGGAAGAGCTCAAGAGTATAGCTTCTCTCTCCACCTCCAGCTGAGGTGAGTGCCACACTCCTTGCCCTTTGCCACCTGGATATATAGGAGTTGCTGCAGGAGGGGCCACTGCTGCTCTAGCGGATGCTATTGTTCAGCCACAGCTTGATACTGACAGCCTTTGCCCATTCACCCCCACTTCTGAGGGGTGATTCCCCCTTCACTGCTGTCACCTCAGTTCCACATTCTAATCCCAGAAGAAGTAAGGGGACCATCCCTTTGGGTGGTATCTGATTCTGTTGCAGCTTGCTCAGAGGAGGGCAAGAGAATACAAGCAGATTTGGCAATGCCTCTGAAGCTACTACACTTTTCACAAAGCTATCACTCTGTAACTGATCCCGCAGGCCTCGCCCTCAGAGGAAACCTGCACAACAGCTTCAAAAATGAGTATGTTTGCATACTGATTATGCAATTATTGGATCTGTAAATATGCAAATAACATGCACAAGTAACATTTTATTTGGATATTTATTATGCAAATGAAATGTTACCCGTCTGCCAAAAGCCCTGGCCCTCAGAGCCCCCCAGTGCCAGTCCTCACAACCCATATGCCTCAGTGCCAGCCCCAACCCCTTAGAGCCCCCCACCACCAGACTTCCCAGTTCCAGCCTCCTATTTCCAGAGCCCCACTTCACCCAACCCCACCAGAGCCCTCCTTAGTGCTAGCCCCCAGTGCCCAATATTAGCCGTCCCAGTGCCATCCGTGCCCCCATAACTCCCACTGCTAGCCCCGCCTCCAGAGCCCCTCAGTGCCAGCTCCCCACTCCAGATGCCCCAGAGCCCTGCAGTGACAGCTCCCCACCCCAGATACCCGAGACCCCCCCAGTGTCAGTCCCTCACCCCTTAGAGTAGGGATGTGAACGACTAGTCAACTAACAAATAAGCAAATGCTTATCAGATAGTTGACATGCTAGTCAACTAGTCAATTTCCCCCTCCCCTTGGTACCTCTATCAGAAAGTTGGGGTGTCTGCAGGCTGTACATGGCATTTCAAAGTGGCAGCACCATGAGGAGCCCGGAATCAGCTGGGGACACCCCTGCTGACCCCGGGCTCTGTGGGGCGCTGCCATTTTGAAATGCCACGTGGAGCCTGACACCAGGCTCCTCGCAGCATTTCAAAGCAGCAGCATCACACGGAGCCCGGGATCAGAGGGGAAGTCCCCAGCTAACCCCACGTTCCACATGGTGCTGCCGCTTTGAAACTCCGTGGAGAGCATGAGGCCAGTGGAGGACTGCCCTGCTGGCCCTGTGCTCCCTGCAGCACTTTCGCCTTCGAAGTGTAGCAACAGCCCTATCGACTAATCGAATAGCCAATGCAAATTGAATCAACTATTTGATTAATCAATTCATCAAAATTTAACATCCCTACCTTAGGGTACATCTAAACTACATCCCTTTTTCGATAAAGGGATGTAAACTAAACATATCAAAATTGTAAATGAAGCGTGGGAAATTCAAATCCCAGCTTCATTTACAATTTCACTACGTCTAATTTACATCCCTTTATCGAAAAGGGGTGTAGTTTAGATGTACCCTTACAGCCCCTCCACCCCTTAGAGCTCTCTAGTACTAGCTCTGCCCCGAGAGCTCCCCAGTATTAGCTTCACCCTCAGAGCCCCCTAGTACCTGCCCCACACCTCTCACCTAGCCCTGCACTGCCTCACAGCTGCCAGCTGAGCGCTGCTGCTCAGGTCACAGCTGCTCTAAGGCTGCCGTGCCAGGCTCCACACGGCCTTCCCACTGTGCAGCAAAGCACTCTTCCACAGCCAAGAGGAGACTCTGCCCCTACCCAGCGCTGGTTGGATGAGAGGCAGGGCAGGACACGCCTCTCCCAACAGTCGTGCCGCAAGCGGCGTACCCCAACCCCAGAGCTGCTGTAACCCAGCAGCCAGAAGTTGTGAACCGCTGATCTAGGAGGATGACAATGAAACAATGGGATTCAGAAACCTTCATGATATGATGCTGTTCCTATCCCATGAGACACTTCAAATCATTCCAACAATACACTGTGGCCAGTTACACAGTGGGATAGCTACCCACAGGACACTGCTCTCTATGTCAATTCAAGGAGCATAGTGAGGACATAAAACAGTTTAACTGAAGTGGTAGCTATAGCTCAATACGAAATTTGTGCCAATAATAGACCTAGTATTTCAGAAAGGTTGGAATTATTTATCTTTATTTATTTATCTTTTTGTTGCATTCTTGGCTAAAAAAAGTTATCAATATTCCATCTATTTGTGAAAGTAGAGTACTTACAATATTCAGATCAAACCAAAAAAGAAGGTTTCTCGCTGCAAAACTGTACAATCTAGACCAAATTTCTTCTGCTTAATAAAGAATTAGAACAGGCTATATGACTCCGTTTCCACAGGTCTTCTGAACCGAAATATCACTTATTTCAAACTTATCAGATCCCTTCCATAGACTGATATTACTGCTTCCTGAGTTGACATTGTATGAGTAACAGCCATTTCTTGTTCAATCTATTACATGGAGGAAATGAGTGGAGGAAGCTATTTCCTCTCCTTTCCCCACTTCACAGCATGCCAACATTTCTATGTAACAGAAATGTAGAACTTAAGTCTTTGATAATATTTTAATATTATACCACTTTTTACACACACCCATAGGTAAATATATGATGTTAAAAAGACATCAAGATCACCAAATCAGCTATTCATAAGTTAGTAAATTCCAGAATGAAGTTTTTCTGTGTAAACTTAAATGTCCCCTTTTCTGTATGCATTAGGATAGTCCTTAAATCACATATTATACTTCAGCCAGTACACACAGTATGAATAACGCTTACTTAAAGATCAGCTATTCAATATTTTGTACTGGCCTCATTGTTCAATGTGTGGCTTTTGGCCTTATTTACAGCACATTATTTAAATCCTATTTCCTTATGAACTTTTCTGTGGTGCTCTACTGCACTTGAGTACTTCACAATAATCTCACAACACCCCTACAAGATAAGGGACTATTAACATCTCCATATGAACGGAGGCACAGAGAGATTAAAGCCAAGAGTATACACTAGGGCTGTCAAGTGATTAAAAAATTTAATCGATTAATCATGCGATTAAATAATTGCGCAATTAATTGTGTGCCTCCCCTTTGAAACACTGAGGCGGCGTTTCAATGGGGCAGCGCTGCATGGAGCCCGGGATCAACTGCAGTCCCCAGCTGACCCCGAGCTCTATGCAGCTGGGCACTTTGAAGCTTGCACTGCCCCTTAAAAAGTTAACATATTAATCCTGTCCTGCGTTAATCACAGGCATTAACACAGATCAATTGAAAGACCTGGTATACACTAATTTTAGGTGTCCAGTTTGAGACACCTAGGACCTGATTTTAGAGTACTTAGTACTTTGACTCAAAGCATTAGCTTCCATTGACTTCAACTACAGCTGTGAAGCTCAGTACTTTTACAAATCAGACTTCAAGGTCCTAAGTCAGACACCTAGAAAACAAGGAACACACAATTAGTGACCACCTGTGAAGAGTGACTTCTCCAGCTTCACAGAAGGACTCTGTAGTACAGGCAGAGATAGAATCAAATTCTCTAAGGCATCATTCAACAGTCTTAGCCATGAGCTCCTCGTAATTCTTCCCACAATTCCCGGCCTCATTCACTATACATTTATTGCAGAAGTTGGAAGGTAAGGCAACAACCTCCTTCACTACATTACCCGGATTCATCCCCCGAGAACATCCTGTGCACTGTCTGAACCAAAAAGACCTGAGCATGGGAGGTGCGGGTCTCAGAATGGAAACTGTCAGGCAAACTGAATAATAGGCGATTATTATTAGTCAAGCACATTTACTATAGTAATGACTAAGGACCAACCAAGAATGGGGCCCTATTTTGCCAGGAATTATACAACTACAGAATAGCAAACCAACCCTGTCCTAAAGAGACTGCAATCTAATAATTAAACAAGACAGACACAGAATGGGGAAGGGGTAAAATGCACACACAGAGTGAACAACATGATGGCAGCAGACATCACTTTAAGGTTTTGTGGATTTAGTCAGAAAAAGGTAAGGACATAAGAACGGCCATACCAGGTCAGACCAAAGGTCCATCTAGCCCAGTATCCTGTCTGCTGACAGTGGTCAATACCAGGTGCCCCAGAGGGAGGGATCACAAAAGGTAATCCTCACGTGAGCCCTCCCGTCATCCACCTCCAGAGAAACAAAGGCTAGGGATACCATTCCTACCCATCCTAGCTAATAGCCATTGATGGACCTAACCTCCATGAAGGGAAAGAGGAAGTGATGCAGAGGAGAACGATGACATAAGGAAGGGGAAGAAAGCTGGAGCAAAGAGCGAATACATTCAGAGCAAAGAAAATCCAGTCAAAATTGTAAAAATTGACATACACACATGATTTGTAAAGAATGAAAATTATGTTAATTATCAAACAGCATGTGATCTTTTACTTTGAGATCTGAAGTGATGTATTTAGTGTTAACCAGTATGAGTACGTCTAGACTACAGGCTTTTGTCGACAGAAGTTTTGTCCACGAGAGTGTAGACGCAAAGGACAGTGTAGATGCAAAAATGCCTTCTGTCGACAGAACTCTGTCTACAAAAGGTGTTATTCCTCACAGAATGAGGTTTACAGTCGTCGACAAAACTGCTGAGTTCTGTCGACATTATGTTGACAGAACCAGGCAGTAGTGTAGACGCAGGTATAGTTTTGTCGACAAAAGGCCACTTTTGTCAACAAAACCCTGTAGTCTAGACACACCCATGAGCACAACCTTGCCACTTTAAGTCTTCACTATATTTTTCCATCCTCTCTAAAAATGATAGTGTAAGTGGACTGAGGCAAACCTCTAGATACACTAGATATAATTTTTGACAGAGCTGCTTATTTAGCCCTTGGATTTATAATACAAATACCTGGTACCCACTGGGCCTTAAAAGTGTAAAAAGTGTTAATATGTGAAAATGCATTTATGCACCCAAATTCTACTCGTTAGTGGCAAACTTAGGGAAAAAAAATATGAAAAAGTATAATATATCTTTGAAAATGAATTTAATCTAATCAGACTACAAACAGTAAGATTAACCATAATTATATCGTTACAGCACAGAGCAGAATTTAGGTTCCTTCCATTTCCATAACTTAATATATTTAGATTTCCTGGAGATTTCCCTTAATTCTTAGTTACCAGGGAAAAGCTGGTGCGTGGTGTGCACAGCCTCCCCCTTCCTCCTCTGCCCAGGCCGGCCCCAGGAAGAAGCTGGCAGGCAGCCTGCACCACTCCCCCATCCCAGGCCACCCTGGAGAGAAGTCAGCTGGCAGCCTGCATGACCCCCACCCCAGCCCGGCCCCAGGGAAAAGACGTCAGGCAGCATGAGTGCCCCATCCTCATCCCAGGCCAACCCTGGGGATAAGCCAATAGGTGGCCTGCATGCCCCACTCCAGGGAGAAGCTGGTAGGCAACCTGTGTACCCGACTGCCACCCTGGGCTGTTCCTGGGGAGAAGTTGGCAGATGGCCTGCACTGCACCCCCAACCTTGGTCTGGCCCTGGGGAGAAGCAGGTAGGTGTCCTGAGGAACCCCCCAACCTCAGGCCAGCCCCAGGAAGAAGCTGGAGGGTGGCCTGCGCAACACCTCCCCATTCCACCCCCACTCTGGGCCAGTCCTGGGGATATGCCACTGGACAGTCCACGCAGCCATCCTTGCCACCCCAGGCTGACCCAGACCTGAGCAACGCTGGGTAAGTCTTCTAGTTGATGGAGAAAGTGCAATACAACAGAAGCATGGAGGATGCTTTAATAACATATTCCTTCAGAAATAAGGCTTTAAAAAAGGGATCCTCTAATTCAGGTTTGTGCTTAACAGACAAGGGATCGTTTACAATTACAGCACTGAACAAGCGCAGCTGCACTGCTGCAATGCTTAGCAAAGATGCTACCTCTGCCAACATGAGACCTTCTCCTACCAGCATAGGTACTCCATTTCCCGGAAAGGCGGTAGCTATGTTGACTTCCTGTCAAAGCCGTCGACACTAGGAATTTTAACCATATAACTGTGTTGCTCGTGGGTGTGGATTTTGAGCAACATAGTTATACCAACAGATTTGTAGTGTAGATCAGGGCAAGATGTGTGCTAGAGGAGACACACAATTGGTATTAAATCACACCCCAAAATACTTTCTACTACCATTAATTTTAATCGTTATCCTATCACTCTGTCAACCTAGCAATTCACGAGAGTGACATCTCTCACAGATTTTTGATTCATACAAACAAATGTTATATTGCTTCATGTCTGCATGAGCAACCTACGTGAGTCAATGTAAGCATAAGGGTGAAAGATCACACTTTAAAATGTGTTCAGTAATTGGTCAATGCCATTTGACATTTTCTTAAGCTTGATATTTGGCTGTAACAGGTTTGAAATTAGATCTCCCCCCCATTAGAAATGGATAGCAGATTTAAAGGCATTCTGACTTAGGAGCCACACAACTCCTAAATTACTTAGGCACTTCTAAAAATCCCACCTCCTATTTTTATGCTAAGGTGAGGGGAAAATCTGATGCTTTTAATGCTATAAAAGGATAAGTTAAGCACTGGAACTAGTCTCCAAATTTAGACAATAAGAAAGAGACTAAGGATTTGTACAAAAGAACCAGCCAAACAAAACTTAAAGGAATTCCTATTTCACTGCAGTTCCCCTCCCTAAAATATATGGTCTCACTCTATTCCTTAGAAAAACAACAAGCAATCCTGTGGCACCTTAGAGGTTATCCAATATATTAGGGCACGAGCTTTTGGGGTAAAACCCACTTCATCAGATTAGTTGGAATGAAAATTAGAGAATCCAGAATATATACATCAGGAAAGTTATTGTAGGACCAGTAACTTATTTGTTAGTCTCAAAGGATCCACAGAATTGCTCGCTGTTTTTAAAAAGTTACAGACTGATGTGGTACCCCTCCTGGGCGATGTCTAGACTGCAGAGTTATATTGGGAAAAGATATGCAAATTGCGAATTGCAATTTGCGTATCTTTTTCCTCTTTTTTTTTGGAAGAGGCTTTTCCTAAATTTGGCCCATCAACACAAGGCCAAATTTTGGAAAAACCTCCTCTTTCTGAACATCCTTTATCTCTCATACAATGAAGAATACAGGGATGCCAAAAGAATGCATCCACTTTTTCAAAAATTGTTCCAAAAAAGCGGACACATTCCTTGGACGCAGCATAGCTTTTCCAGGATACCAGAGGTATCATAGCCTGAAGAAATCCAAACCCTCTGCACCCTCCTACCCCAGGTCACAACTCCCTCCCAGACCCTGTACCTCCTCTTACACCCCTCCCCCAGGCCAGAATACTCTCTTGCACCCAAACATCCTACCAGACCCTGCACTTCATTCTCCTGCACCAAGTCACCACCCACACCCTCTGTAGTCTGCACCTCCTTTTTTCCTCCCAGGTCACAGCTCCCTCCCAGACTTTGCACCCCCTCCTAATGCCCATCTCCCAGGCCAGAATCCTCTCTTGCACACATACCCCCTTCCTGATCTTACACCCCTATCCTCTCTCACTGTCTCCTGGCACCTCAGTCCCTTATCCCGTGAGCCCTTCTGCACGCAACCTCCAACCTAGACACTGCAGCCCCTCCACAGAAAATTGTGGCTGTTGACCCCTTTCCAAAATCTTGAAGTGGCCCCCCACCAAAAATTATTGCTGCTCTAGTATAAAGTGGTGCAATTACTAGCCTTATGCCAAGAACACCCTGTTTACTCAAGATACCACACCTATCTATGGAGAGAAGAGCTCTACTGAGCCCTGTGCCACAATCCTGTCAGAAGGTTGAACATCCATGGGGCCTAGTGTTCTAGGATATAGCCCAGGAGTGAGCACAGAAGTTGCTTTTTGTAGGAGCTAGCCATAAAAGTCAGAACTAAATGAGAAATAATAAGTCAGACCTAGAAATCAGGCATGAAGAAAGGCAGAAAACCATCATTTTCTCTACTAATGTAAAAGAGTTTCAAAACAATTTAACATTAGTCAACATGATGTCACTCAAACATTCTGAGAGTTATATTAAACCTCATAATTTTCATTGGTCAAGTAGGTGAGAACTGGGTTACAATTCACTTCTCTTCTCCCCCTTTCAGGTAACAAAAAAAAAGCATTCAATAGCATAAAGTTAATCAGAAAATTCCATGCAGTTTGCAATGTCCCCAAAGTAATATCCCTAGGGATGGGAATGATTAACACCTTCTCTCTCTCCCTGACACAGATTAGAGGAAGTCCTGGTCCCATAAAATAACCTTCACAAACTTACAACATGAGCCCAGTTACTGTTTGAAACCTAGTAAGTCACTACTGTATCAACAATGACTTCCAGAAGAGATTCTCTTGGAAGAGAAAAATAATTCTACAGAGTCACAGGCCTTCTATTTCTTTCGGGAATGTCATAGGACTAGATTTTAAAAGTACTCATGAGATTATTGGACGCACTAATACTAGAATGAAATAAAACTTCATCATACACAATACATTAGCATTTTATGGAATAAACAAGCCACTGGAATCTCATACTCATTTTCCTGCTATTGGCAGACATGCCAAAAGCCAAACTATAATTACTTCATCTGGAGCCTATCAAGAAAGTAAAAATGCACTTAGGATCATTAATCCTGTGGGTTTATAGGGTGTGCAAGATCTTGAATTTAAAAATATTTAAGTCAGCATTGTTCATCCAAATCTGGAAGTAGAGGCAAAAGATTCATTATTCTTTTAAGTGGTCAGTTACATCAAAATTGTGTGAAATGTTTTTGAACTGAGGTAACCTAGGAATTCAAATCTGTCATTTAGAATTTTTACCACTACTCTTCCCAGGTGATTGTGCCAGGAAAATGAGATGTGCCAGGAATGGGATTGCTTCTCATAAAACCATACAGAAAAAAGACAGAATCATCAGGCAGGTGAAAGGGGCTGGCTGGGGGCGAGGCGCTTCACCTCGCCTCCCCTCCTCTCCCCATCCAAGACTGCCATAGCCACAAGCCTCCCACCCTCCAGACACCTTTTGGGGGAGGGGGGCTGAAGCTCCCTCCCCAATTCATAGGGGGGCATTGTTGGCTCTTCTCCTTTGTCAAGGAGTGAGGGGGGAGTGCACAGTTTGCTGCATTCCTCACTCTAGCTAGGGACACACAAACTTGGAAATGCCCCAGCCAGCACCCCTCTGGAGGCTGTGCACGTTGGAGATGCAGTGGCTATGGAGAAGCACCTGTAGTCCTCTCTCCCCACAGGCAGCCTGAATATTGAACCCCTCATCCCCAGTCCTATCCCAGAGCATTGTTTTAAATGAAAATGTACGTTTCATTTCATGTTTCAAAAAAACAAAATATAATTGAGGTAAGGACCCAAGCAACAACGGGTAAATCTTCTACAGCCACGTTTCTCAAACTCTGGGTCCTGACCCCTGGGGGGGTCGCAAGCAACTTAGAGGGAGGATCGCAAGCAACTTAGAGGGGGGGTCGCGGTATAAAAAGTTTAAGAACCCCTGTTCTACAGGTTGAATCTCTCTAGTTCACCAAACTCAGGGCCTGGCCGGTGTCGAACCAGAGAATTTGATGAACATGGAAGATCAATATTGTCCAGCATCATTCCCAACACTTCTCCTGCTGACTGGGCTCACAGAAGAATTCAGGGGTATATTAGAGCTAAACAACAGCACAGAACTAGTGGCTCTAAACAAACTTTAGACCATGGGAAACTTAGCTATGCTCATGATAAGTAGGCATCTGGCTAACTAAAATCATGCTGGACCACAGATGTTGCTTGACTAGGGAATGCTGGATTAGAGAGTTTCAGTCTGCAGTACTGGATTTATTCCATGTCCATTTATTCCAAGTGTCACCTGCAAAGCTCTACTTAGTATGACATGCTAATAGGAGGTTTTTTTGGATACTATGAGTTTTGAATCCAACCACTGACATAAAGGTAAAGCAAGAATTTGTTTAATATTCATTTCTAATGAGAGATGTAAGTTAGTCGTATAGCCAACTACTCAATAAGCCTAAACTTATAGGGTAGTCAACTAGACAAATACTCGCTCCCGGTCCTCTTATTTTTTCTCTGCATCAGAGGCAGTAAGGGGAACAGGAAATGGTGCTGGGGGGAGCCAACCCAAAAGCTGGTTCCCCCCAGGACCATCTCCATGGTGCTGCCTGCCCCAACCCCGCGCTTCTGTCTCTATCAGGGATAAGGGAGACTGCCACAAAGCAGCCTCTGACCACAGCAGGCCCAAGCTCGCCATGGGTAGAGGCTGCTCCAGCAGCAGCCCGTCTTCAGTGGCTGCCTCTACCCACGGCCGGCCTGGGCCGCCACAAACAGGAACTGATGCCAGAGCAGCCTTTGGGTATGGCTACACTATTGGGGGGGGGGAAGTTTCGAAGAAGGAATGCAAATTGCTCTCACATTTGTATATCTTCTTCCGGTTTTTTTTTTTCCCCAGAAGAGGATTTTCCAATATTTGGCCCATCTACACGGGGCTAAATGTTGGGGGGGGAAAAAACCTATTTCGGAAGCTCCCTTATTCCAACTATCTGAAAATCCTCTTCCGGAAAAAAAAATGGAAGATGATATGCAAATGCAAGTGCAATTTGCATACCTTCTTAAAAAAAAAACCCACAGTGTAGCCGGACCCTTTGTTTGTGTCTGCCAGCCTTTTAACAACCTTATGTCTAATAATTTGTATCCGATTATGTGTTTTGAGTCAATAATTAGGAGATCTGACATCAACATTCATCTGTCCTCAATAACTGATCATTATTTTCTAACCATAACAAGCCCATAGTTTGTTGCAAGGAACAAGTGTTTGTTCTCTGACCAAGCCTCTGTCATATCTAATAAAGGAATAAAAAAGACTATTCTTTACTCTGCATAACCTATAAAAACAGAAGCTTGGTCACGGAACACTTGTTCCTATAACAAACCAAGGGTTTGCTATGGCTAGAAAATAAGCAGTCAGTTAATACATTCTCTAACACAATAAGTTGAAGATAATGACCATATCTGTACACCTCACACATTTGTGGTGCTGCACTCACTACCGTATTTGCCATATCAGAAAGAAAGTTTAACATATGAACTTCTCTCTTACTTCTTATTGTTAGTATTTTAGGAACATAATACTCAACACACATTTCAGGTTCCACAGACAAACAGAGAAACATTGCTTCAGCTTGCGCACACTACTTCATTACTATCTCTTCCCTTGGCTACTAGCTGAGAAGTTTTAAAAGGGTCTTCTGATGGTCTTGCAAATAATCAAAATTGATGCAACTTCTAGAAAGCATTTTGCTGGTAGACTGCTACAATTTAAGAATTCAGAAAGAATCTCCTTGTGACATAAATCCTCATTTGGGACACCATGAAATAAAAACACCTCATGACCCTTACTAAGGGAAAAGGAGGATCTACCATGACTTTCAAAAGCATATGTTCCATTTCTTGCAAGACACCTCTTTCACCTCGAAACAAGCCTAATGGGTGGAAGTTTTGTGTTTTTAGACCAAAAACACCCCTACAGAGAAACCTAGTGACAGCCTTGTCACATATCACATAGCATAAAATGGACATTAAGAGTCCTAAATACTGAAAACAAGATTACAGGGTGGTGTTTGTTAGTGAAAGTAATCCAGCATTGAGCAAGTAACAAATCTTAACACACACCACAACATTTTAGTCTGATGAGCATTTAACAAACTAAACTTCTCTACTAATCATACTGGCTTTATTCATTTAGAAGCAAGCCCAGTCACATATCTTCCACAACAAGAACGGGACCATTCATTTAGAACCGTGGTCACCAACCCATTGATCACGATTGACTGGTCGATCGGGAGCGGGGGGGGGATGACCAGTTTATCGTGCGGCAACCCAGGCCCCCCATCATTCTCTCCCACCCCAAGAAAAAGCCCGCGCTGGTGCTACCTCCTGCAAAAATGGAGGTAGCGTCGGCTTCCTGCGGCGTGGGGGGGGGGGGTAAGTCCTGCAGCTGTACTCCAGAGCCAGCGTCTCAGGAAGCACACGGGCCACTCCCACCTCCCCCAAACAGCCGGTGCATTTCCTGAAAAGCCAAGTCTATTGCATGCCGGCGACTTCCTTCCTCCTGCAGCCTTCCTGCCCAGGGGCGTTAAGAGTCCTGGGATTGCGCGCCAGCTACAACTGCTCAGGAAGCATATGCTGCCGTGCGGAGCCGAGGAGCAGAGTGTGCACACTTCCTGAGCAGTTGGAGCTGATGCGGTCTGGGGACTCCTACCTCCCGCCTCCATGCAGGAAGGTAGCAGGGAGAAGAAAGTCACCAGCGCGCACCAGACCCGGCTTTTCAGGAAACGTGCTGGCTGTTTGTGGCAGGGGAAGAGCAGCCCATGTGCTTCCTGAGACCCGGACCTGACACACAGCTGTGGGACCCCCAGGTAGCAGCTGAACTGTCCCTGTTCCCTCCCCCTGCCCAGACCCCCAAAAGTACCCTGACCCCCTGCCCAGGGCCCCACCAGCAACCTGGCCAGATTCCCACTTGTACCCTGCCCACGACCCCACCAGCACCCTGCCCCATGGTCCAGCTCCCACCTGCACCATGCCCAAACCCCCACCAGCACCCTGCCCCCTGGCCAGACACAATACAGCACCCTGCACCTACCCAGAGCCCCACCTGCTCCCTGCCCCAGCCCACACCAACAGCACCCTGCCCCCTGGCCAGACTACCACCTGTACCCTGCCCAGGCCCCCACCAGCACCCTGTTCCTGCACCTGGCCAGATCCCATCCAGCACCCTGCCCAGACGCCACCTACCTCTGCCTCATGACAGGACACCCACCAGCACTCTGCCCCTGCCCCTTCCCTCCTGGCCAGACACCTACCTCCAGCTTGTTCCTGTACCCTATTTTCCACCCAGATTCTGCACCCTCATCCTTATATCCCACTCACTGGCATCCTCATCCTTATATCCGTACACTGGATCCCTCAGTTTTGGCCCCACCTCAGAGTGCAGAGGGGCCCACAAATTCCACTAACCCTGGAACCCCAGAAGAGTTAATCTGGCCTCAGGCCTTGAACCTCTGTCCTACCTACCCTTCCCCCACCCCCCATGGGGCTAGAGTGCCAGACGAGTGAGGTGTGTCAGTTGGAGCCACATCAGTGAGGCTTGGAGGGGCTGGTTTTTTGCATTTCATTTAGAATCAGAGCTGGAAGAGACCTTAGAAGGCCATCAAGTCCAGCCTCCTGCCCAAGGCAGGACCAATCCCAATTAAATCAACCCAGCCAAGGCTTTGTCAAGCTGGGACTTAAACACCTCTAGAGATGGAGACTCCACTACTTCCCTAGGTAACCCATTCCAGTGCTTCACCACCCTCCTAGTGAAATAGTTTTTCCTAATATCCAATCTGGACCTCCCCCACTGTAACTTGAGACCATTGTTCCTTGTTCTGCCATCTGTCACTACTGTGAATAGCCTTCCTCCAGCCTCTTTGGAAAATAGACCCAATTCCCTCAGCCTCTCCTCATAGGTCATATGCTCCAGCCCCCTAATCATTTTGGTTGCCCTCCACTGGACCCTCTCCAATGCATCCACATCCTTCCTGTAATTGGGGGCCCAGAACTGGACACAATACTCCAGATGTGGCCTCACCAGAGCCAAATAAGGAGGAATAATCACATCTCTGGATCGACTGGTAATGCTCCTCGTAATGCAACCTAGTATGCCATTAGCCTTCTTGGCTACAAGGGCACACTGTTGACTCATATCCAGCTTCTCATCCACTGTAGTCACCAGGTCCTTTTCTGCAGAACTACTACTTAGCCAGTTGGTCCCCAGCCTGTAACAATGCTTGGGATTCTTCCGTTCCAAGTGCAGAACTCTGCACTTGTCCTTGTTGAACCTCATCAGATTTCTTGTGGACCAATCCTACAATTTGTCTAAGTCACTGTGGACTCTATCCCTTCCCTCCAGCATGTCTACCTCTCCCACTAGCTTAGTGTCATCTGCAAACTTGCTGAGGGTGCAATCCATCCCCTCATCCAGGTCATTAATAAAGATATTGAACAAAACCTGTCCTAGAACCGAACCTTGGAGCACTCCGCTAGAAACCGACCGCCATCCTGACATTGAGCTGTTAATCACTACCCGCTGGGCCCCAACTTCCAGCCAGCTTTGGATCCATCTTACCATCCATTTATCCAATCCATACTCCCTTAACTTGCTGGCAAGAATGTTGTGGAAGACCATATCAAAAGCCTTGCTAAAGTCAAGGTACATCACATCCACTGGTTTCCCCATATCCACAGAGCCAGTTACCTCATCATAGAAGCTAATCAGATTGGTCAGGCACGACTTGCTCTTCATGAATCCATGCTGACTATTCTTGATCACCTGCCCCTCTTCCATGTGCTTCAGAATGGATTCCTTGAGGATCCACTCCATGATTTTTCCAGGGACTGAGGTAAGACTGACCGGCCTATAGTTCCCTGGATCGTCCTTCTTCCCTTTCTTAAAGATGGACACTACATTTGCCTTTTTCCAATCATCCGGGATCTCTCCCGATCTCCATGACTTTTCAAATAATGGCCAAAGGCTCCTTAATGACATTTGCCAACTCCCTCAGTACCCTCAGATACATTAAGTCCAGCCCAATGGATTTGTGTACGTTTAGCTTTTCTAAATAGTTCCTAACCTGTTCTTTCCCCACCAAGGGCTGTCCACCTTCGTCCCATATTGCATCACTTAGTGCATTAGTCTGGGAACTGACCTTGTCCGTGAAGACAGAGGCAAAGAAAGCATTAAGTACTTCAGCTTTCGCCACATCATCTGTCACTAAGTTACTGCCGTCATCCAACAGGTGCCCCACAGCCTCCCCGATCTCTTTCTTCTTGCTAACATGCCTGTAGAAACCCTTTTTGTTATCCTTCACATCCCTTGCAAGTTGCAATTCCAAATGCGCTTTTGCCTTCCTGATAACTCCCCTGCATTCTCGAGCTACACATTTATACCCCTCCCTAGTCATCTGTCCAAGTTTCCACTTTTTGTAAGCTCCCTTTTTGTGCTTAGGTTCACCAAGGATTTCCCAGGTGAGCCAATCCAGTCTCCTACCATATTTGCTTCTCTTGCTATGCATTGGAATGGTTTCTTTCTGTGCCTTCAATAAGGCTTCTTTAAAATACTGCCAGTTATCCTGGGCTCCTTTCCCCTTCACTTGCTGGTCCCTGACTGATTTCTCTGTAGATTAGTAACCCCTGACCCAAAACAGGTTCCCCGCCCCTCTCGTAAATAAAGACAATGCTGAAACATTTGTGTTGGACATAATATTTTATTTAAAAATGAATCCTGGCCAACTAGACCCCAATTGGGGCCAACCTCCCATCTAGCCGCAGCATCATTACACCCCTGCACCCCCACACCTCCCCAACCCTGGGCCTATCATACACTGGAACCCCCTGTCCTGAGCCTCTCACATCGCCAGTCTTCTGCCACAACACAATTGCACCGTCCACACATTGCAAATCTGTGTCCTGAGCCCATCATACTCCCAACCCCCCTGCTCTGAGCCCGTCGTACACTCCAGCCTAAACTCCTGTACCCTCACATCCACAAGCCTGTGGCTTGCTCAGCACCAAAACCCTCCACCTGACCCCAACACTCTCCAGCCTGGAGCCCCCTCCTTGAGCCAGCAGCCCCTTCATCTCCTCCTGCACCCAAATTCCTTCCCAGAGCTTGCACCTTTCACCCCTTCCCACACCCAAATCCCTCATTCCCACCCCAGAGTCCGCACCTCCTGTCTCAACCCAGTAGAGTGAGTAAGGGCTGGGGACAGCAAATGATGGAGAGGACGGGAATGGAGAGGGCAGGGCCTCAAGGAAGAAGTGGGGTCTTGGGGAAGAGATGGGGGCAGATCTTGGCTTGCCCTGACATTTAAAAATTGATCTTGGGTGTAAAAAGGTTGGAGACCACTAATTCAGAAGCTGTCTTTTTATGATGCAGGTAACTCAGGTTCAATCAATTATAGCTTGTTTGTACAGGTTGAACCTCTCTAGTCCTCTTAAGGGATGCACAAAGAACATGTTCCCCAATTCACATAGAAAAGAAAATTTATAGGAACCCTAGACAAATTATCACATGGTATTAAGAAGATACAGGCACTGGGACAAATTCTTTCCTAGTGCATTGCCTTTTATGGAGTTACATTTGGCTTGTTTTGAAGTCTGACTGATTTATAATGAGAACATTTCCTTTAACTCAAACAAGTTGCCTACAACTTATTTGCCACATTTCACTTTTTCCAGCTAAAAGGATAGAGACAAAAATTCAGAATTTCAAGCACTGTTCCAACTCCCAATTCCTTCCCATGTCTGTGCACTATACAGCACATCTGCACTTTGCAGCTGCTTTACTCGACAGAGAAATGTAATTATATCAAAATAACAAAAAATAAAAATAAGGGGGGGATCAGTGGTCACTATTGCATTTACAAGTTCAGTTTTATCTGAAGCACTGTCAAAGTTCTACTGGTAACAACGGCTAGAGATTTAAAAATATATACATAGTACTATTTTTTTAGCAATAGCATATAGCATGACAATAAGTTGCTACGAGGACAGTCACTCCAGTGGAGAGACTGTAACAGAATTAATCATTGGATTGCCAATTTATAGGAATGCTTTTGCATTTTCAACTCAGCAAAATTCTTATTTTACTAAAATAGCCGCTATCCAACTGGACTGGGGAACAAATTCCCAAACCTCCATGTTGATTTTCACAGGCTCTATTACTAACAAAATATTAGTAATGAATTGCTTAAATAAAACAGAAAAAAGAGTGTCTCGTGTATGAAGTGAAAATACATACTACTGTTATTTGCTATGCTTTAGAGGGGTCATGAAAGATCTGGGTAAGTTAATTATCATTAAAATTGGTGATTTAAATTAATCACTAAGCAAAAAACCTTAATTTAAATAATTAACTTGAATCATGCTTTGCATTGTACTTTTCAGTAAATTTCCTTAAGAAAGGTTTAGTCTCATTAGTTCACGGGTGGGCAATAATTTTTTGCCACTTCAGAAACTTTTCGCCCCCAGATTGGCCTGGCGGCAGAAAGGGGAGTGTGGAACGTCTCCTGCTACTGCCCAGGGCATGGGCGCTCCTCCCATCCCCAGGCCAATCAGGGCTTGGGGGCCGGGGAGCAAACAAAGCCTCCTCCCACCCTGCCAGGAGCTCATGGCACTTCTAATGCTGCGTGCTCCTAGCAGGGCAGGGTCAGGGCGGAGGAAACTCCATGCGCTTCCCCCTACCCCCAGGTCCTAATTGGTCTGAGGGTGGGGAAGCAGCAGGCAGAATCAACCTGCTTGGTGGGCTGGATCTATCCCGCGGAGGCCCTTTTGCCCACCCCTGCATTAGTTGGTAACTATTAAAACATGTTGATTTGCAACTAGAGATAACTTTTACATTAAACCGGGTAGTTCTTTTTGCTGTCCAAAAAGAATACACTATATTTGTACACATTTATTGAAACAATATAGTTTAACTTGCAATTATTCAAATTCTTAGTAATTAAGTATTTTATTTTGTTAGGAAATGGTGAATGATCCAGATTAACTTTTTACCTATCATTTGAGAAGCTCAATTTGGATAGAAAGTCAAATTCACATAAAAATGCAAAAAAGCTTTTTTATTGATCTTATTAAGTAAAACTTTTATTATATTGGATACATACAAGATTTATAAAAAAGAAACATGTTTTGCATTAAAACTAACATTTATTAAATGCAGAAGGTATTTTTATACTTAGTTAATTGAACTAACTGTTTCTGGTTATACCTGTTTAGAAAAGGGGGTTATGTACCTCATGCAGTGACTACTGTGCCTCAAGATGTGTGTCCCCGTGGGTGCTCTACTGTTGGTGATAGGTCATCCCGGAGCTGCAGATCAGAGCCGTGCAAAGCAGTTTCCCCATTGGGACACATATAGGTGAAAGGCAGCTCGTGGTGTTCACGCCTTAGCACCTCGCATGTGCGGCCTGACCATGCCCCCCCCCTTTTTAGTTCCTTGTCTACTCCTGAGTGGCCAGGACTCCAAGTAGATGGGAAAGAGGGAGGGAGGGTTGTGGAGTACCCACGGGGACACATAACTCAAAGAACTATCGTCACTGCACGAGGTGAATAACTCCCTTTTCTTCTTCTAGTGATGTCCCTGTGGGTGCTCTATTCTTGGTGACTACAGAGCAGTACTCTCGTTGGATGGTGGGAATCTCAGTCACCACTTGGTGGTCGAGGATAGGACCACTGTAGCTACCACTGAGTCCGATGTTAATTGAGGAAGAATGGTGTGATGCTTGGCAAAAGCGTGGTTGGATGACCATGTGGCAGCATGGTAAATATTCTTGAGGGGGGACATTGTTTAAGAAGGCCAAAGAAGTAGCAATAGCACAGGTGGAATGTGCTCATGGTGGAATGAATAAAGGTCTGTTGCAAATAGTATGACATTTGACTACACAAGATGATATGAAATGTGCTGGGCTGAGATTGGTGTGCTCTTGGAACGTTCTGTGATTGAGATGAAAAGGCACTGGGACTTGCGGAAAGCTAATATCCTCTCTAAGAAGGAGGCAAATGCACGTCGAATATCTAATGTGTGCAAAATCATGTCGGGGGGGGGGGAAATATGTGAGATAGTGGGTAACATAATGGGTTTGCTAATGTGGAACAAAGTACAGATCTTTGGTAGGAAAGCAGGATGAGGTCTCAAAGTTACTCTGTCCTTTGTAAAAACTGCATAGGGGGGAATCCGCCATGAGGGCACCAATTTCTCCAACTCTCCTGGCTGAGGTGATTGCTATTAGAAAGGTGACCTTCATAAAAAGAAAGGGAAGTGAAACAGTGGCCATAGGTTCAAAGTGGGGGCCTCGTCAAACAGTCTAGAATTAGATTCAAGTCCCATGAGGGCAATGGAGCCCTATGAGGTAGGTAAAGGTTCTGAAGATCCTTAAGAAACCTTTTTGCGACCAGATGTGCAAACACTGAGAGTCCATCAACAATATCGTGAAATGCTGTTATTGCTTATAGATGGACTCTGGCTGCTGGAACCAGATAGGAGCAGATGAAGAGTGAGTGGATGCGGGTGCAACAGCGTCCCATGATTCTGAGAGATGGGGTCGTGCTGATGTGGCAGTGGGTATGGAGGCTGTAAGGACAAGCAGTGCAGGTATGAAAATCAGGTCTGTCTGGACCAGGATGAAGCTATTAGGGTGACATGTGCATCATCCGTACGGATATTATGTAGAACTCTGGGAATGAGCGGGATCAGAGGAAATGTAGTGAGGTGCTCCGCTGAACTAGAAACTCCAAGAGAGCTTTTGCCAAGACGCCGCTGGGAACAGAGTTGGGAGCATTTGGTGTTTCGGTGAGAAGCAAGAGGTCTACCGACAAGTGGTCCCATCAGGACAGTATCAAAACTATGACTGCAGGATGCAGTTCCCATTCATGGTCCATAGAAAAATTGCAGCTCAGAAAGTATCCCATGTTATTATTCACAACAGGCAGGTATGATGTCACCAGTGTCACCCAGCTGCAGATGCATCAGTTCCACAAGTGAATGGCCTCTGCACATAGGGAACAAGAGTAGGCACCCCCTAGTCTATTTATATAAAACTTTGTTGAAATATTGTCTGTAAGTATTCTGACTGTGTGGTTGACAATTTTGGGAGTGAAGTGGATGCAGATGTTTCTTACAGCTCTGAGATCCAGGAGGTGGATATGTAACGAGGTCTTGTGCAAACATGATTGCACAGGTGGGCACGCCAGCCCAGTAAAGAAGCATCTGTTGTGATCTGCACCATAGGTTGCAGTTGCCCTTGAGAAGATTGTTGGGATATGTCCACCATCATAAAGAGAGGAGAACATCCGGGAGTACAAGGACTCTCTTGTGCAGCGGATAGCACAATGGAGTGTAGATGGACATCAGCCAAGGCTGTAGGAACTGAAAGTATAAGCGAGCATGTTGGACAACATAGGTAGCTGCCACCATATGGCCTATTATCTGTAGGCAAGTAAGTATCGCAGTGGAGAGCTTCACGGACAGAATAGCTATGAGATCCTGAATGAATAAAAAGTGTCATCGAGGCGAGTAGGCTCAGGCTGAAACTGAGTCTAGACGAGCCCCAATGAACTCTATGTCTCGCACTTCTGGGGAATACGGGATTCACCCAGGCAGTGAATACATAGCAAATGCCCATCTGATGCTGGCATGGGGTCTCAATATGAATCGCACTTCTTAAACCCTGGTAAGCCCAGCATGTCTCTGGACAGTATCTGTGTTTTTGTTTCTTTTAAGAAAACGGGGAAGCAAAATCTGGAGTAACAAGGAAGGGAGAACCTGGAGAAAAATTACACGGTTCTCACAGCCTTCTGGGCAACCAGAGTTGCATCAGGCTTCCCTAAGGAGAATTTTTTTTAAAAATGATAATTATAGATAGTTCTACTCAGTTTATTAACTATAAACTTAGGAACTAACTGCTAAGGTAAATACACCTGAGGCGAGAAGCTGAAGCTCCATCCACGATCAAGGGTGATTAGTGACAAACTGAATGGAGGGAGGGTCAGGCCACTCATGCGAGGCACTAAGGCGTGAATGCCATGAGGCGCCTTTCTCGCATGTGCAGCCCAATGGGAGAACTGCTTTGCAAGGCTCCAATCTGCAGCGCCGGGACAACCCATCACCAACAGTGGAGCACCCACGGGGACAACACTTGAACAACTAGTCGATCTCATTCTCTCACACGTAGATTTTAACAACGGACTGGAAATGGAAAAACAGGTTTTCCTGCATTTTAAATGCCCAATTTGTTTCTTAATCTCTAATAAAATAGTCAATGAACTGAACTAGCTGAATAAACTGAAATGAAGAAAATATTTTTCTGGCCCTGCAGCACAGACTACGGATATCAAAAGTACTTCAACAAATTCTGGTCCCAGGTATTTGGCTCATGACTTCTACAAGTTCAGTGGTCTAATTTTCTTTAAAACTTGGCAGCAAACATATACTGCTTATTTTTTGTATTTTAATTCTTAATAGATCATCAAAAATGTAGTCCTTAACATACACTGTCAATTTCAAATTTAATTTTAATTTTAAATGTTTATGTTTAAATAAACTGTTTTTAAACACAAAATCTAATTTACATTTTAAAAATCCATTTTAATCATCAATTTTTATCAACCCTTTGAAAGATAGGATACAAATTTGAAAGGGCACAGAAAGTTCACAATACATTACAGTTTGAATTATACTTTGACTAAAAGGAGAACCAGTTGAAAAGGTTTATTTCTTCAAGCTGTTATTTTATATCCAGAATGTTAGATATGCAGATATATGACAGCTACTGAATTAACATGTGCAATTAAACAGTAATGAACTTAAAAAAAAAAATCACTCCGTTCCTTCAATTCTGTTGAAGAGCTGAAGTGACCTCCTAACACTTAAGGACTCAGCTCATTAAGGCAATAATAGAAAAGCCCCCTTTACTTTCATGTGTTATCAACGAGGCATGTGGGGAGGGGAGGATTCTGAGAAGGTATTTTATATTTACTTGGTATCAACGTTGTACAAATCATAGTTTCTAGGAGAAGAACAAAAAAGAAACCAAAAAAGCTGAATTATTTTTAGAGTTGGTTTATTTACATGTTTATTTTAAAGGGGAGACTTAGTTAAGGCCAGCCAGAGGCGTGGATGGATTCTGCTTTAGTTATATTGCAACTCCAATTTGAAAAAATCACCTGGAGTGTCCCTTATATCATATATGGTTCAATGATGCATATATCCAGATGTTTAAAATATTGAGTTAATGTCCTTGTTATCTGTGACAGTTAAATGGGGGGTATTGTCTTTAAAATTAAAGTATAAAAGAGGGAACAACACTAGGTGAGGATTAGTATATGAGAGGTAACAGTGTAAATATTTCAACATATATCATTCAATAATTAATGAAACAAAGCTGATGAAACAATTTCTTTAGCAACACATACAAGAAAATTTGGTGCCTTAAATATACCTGTTAGTACTATGTGGGACAAGACAAATCAGTAATATCAGAACAAAAAAGGGTCTTAGCATACACTGCAGGCATATATAATGAACTAACTAGAAAATGTTTGTGTTTAGAGGAAAAAAAGAATTCCTTCTTTATATAATGGGTTCACACAACCATTACAAATAACATCAGTCTCCTCAAAGTTCGGAGGCAAAATCAGACCTGTTTACCACCAGCAGGTCAAGGAGATCGCTTGCCACTCTCTATGAGCCTGCCAGTTGACACAACTTCCAAAAACACAGTAAATTGATTTGACAACAGGGACTCAATAGTAAGATATTTTATAGTTAACATTCTGTCCATACTAGGATGTAGCAAAAATCTTTAAAAGTTTTTGGGTGTCAATTTGTATCTCTGTTTGATCACTACTATAGATCCAAACCACCTTCGACAAAGGATCTGTAGATCTCATCACTTAAAGGAAGGAAATTCAGATAAGTATGGATACATTATTAGTCTTAGCACTAAGATATACAGATGTTAGGAGATTTTTACAAGTGAAAAAACTTATCTGATGAAGTGAAATGTGGCTGTGATGAGAACCTTCCGAGATATTACTTATGCTCATGGCTGCTAATTTAGACATAAACATTTCCATCTTGAATGACTGTTCTTCAGGAAACTATTGTTTCAGATTGAGTTCTGCTCCACTTCTCTAGAGCTTTGACACTAGAAACGGGTAGATGATAACCCTTATTGTGCTCCAGCAGCAATGTGTGACTCCACCATTGGGGAGGTTGGGCATGAGCACCAAAAGCTCCCTAGAAGGGGGTAGAGAGCAGCAGTACCCAGACTGAGGCTCTGTCCCCGTTACACCTCAAAGCCTGTCTCTGCTCTGTCTTCTACACCCAAAGCCCCACCTCTGCTCCATTGCTACTGTCCCAAGTAGGGATGTGAAAGTGTAACTGTTTACATGGTTAACCGATGAGCCTGGGGACATCGATTAACCTTCATGGACACGGGCAGGCTCCCAGTATGCACAGGAAGCTGGCTTAAATGCTCCCTGTGTGTAACCATTGACATTTTCAGTGGTTAAATTAATTAACCGCAATTTAACATCCCTAGTCCCAAGGCCTCCACTCCACTGCTTATGCTTCTCTGCCCCCTCACCACAACGCCCATCCTATCTCCTGTTGAACTTTGAGTAAGTACAAAAACTGGACATTCACTGCCATCAGGCACCCCCCGTATTACCACTTGCTGCTTACCAGAATGCTTGAAAGGCTCAGGGCCAAATGGAGGTCACAGGGGATACTTGGGTCCTAGCCATTGCGGTCAGTATTGCTCTCCCACCCAGCTTAACTGGCACCTGCCAGCAAGTGGTGGGAAGAACAGGGGGAATTAGTGGAAGAAGCAGGGCTTTGGTGCAAGAGTGCAATGCAGGAGCAATGCCTTGGGGTTGAGTATGGGAGGGGCTACTGCTCAGGTGCCCTTGCAGCAGCAGCACTCCAAAGGTGGCAGGCCGATGGCGCATCTCTGAAGGGAGGTCCACAGTTAGTAAGGCTTAGCTTCCCCTGGTCTCTTATACTTACTGCCCATGACATGTTCTCTTGGCCCAGGACTGGTTCATCTGGGCCACGTGTAATAACTTCCTTCATGCACAAGTGTTTCTTTGGGTTTTAAATTGGAAGTGGGATCAATCTGCATCTTGACAGAAATGTAGATGCTTTTTCTTTTAAAGGCAGACACTTAGTGGGAAAGAGAAAACAATAGATATATTCAGAATTAAATGAAGCATTTGATGCTGTGTGACACAAAATCTTAATTAAAATTGTCTTCACTAGGGACAGTCACATGGACTGACAACTGGCTGAAGAAATGTAAACCAAGGTTATGAAAACAACAGCCCAATGCGATATTGCAGAAATGTATATTAGGTCTTGCCTTAGGTAATATCTTCATTAAGATGTGTTAAATGTATGATATGAACTGTATCAATAATCTTATTAAGAATTATGTTATATTGGAAGATATCTGATCAAATTATTTCTATTAATAAAAAAGGAGCAATCTTTGAACTAACGGAAACATAAGCCATGCTGCTACATGATAAGGACAGCCAAATGACAACGTAATAGTCATCATGTGACAGTTATTTTCAGCCAAAGTAAAGCTACAGTCTCACATTTCCAGTAACAACTTCATAGTACATAATTCTAGAGAGCTTCAGCTAGCTGTGAGCCTCTAGTCCAGTTTTCAAATCTTTGTTTAACTGTGGACAAGAATTTCAGTCATAGCAGCCTACAGTGGAAAAACTTAATGCACTGACTCATTGCAGGGGAATGCTGTTCATCAAAATTCTTCTAAAGGTTATCTAGTAGTTTATTTATGTGAGAAGGGTTCTATGTTTTAGCAGCTTGCTGCACATAATTTTAATAATATGTTTTTGGCTGATAGGCACATACACAGTTTTTTAAATTAGCCCCATAAGTGAGCTCTCCAAAAGAAGCAGCCATCATTTATTCAGCATCTTCACTAGCGCATTCAAAGAACTAAGTAAATATTAAAATGACAATTTGTTATGCAATTTAAGTGTATAATCTTACATAGGCCAGTTTTTAAATCACATAAAGCTAAATTTAAAGGTGGCTTGTAAACAGCTTAATTTTCAAAGTTATCTGAATTTTTTGCAACTAAGTAGTTTAACGGATCATCTGAAATGGTGGAACACAAGAGACTTGATGGGCAGATTTGACAGCATAAAAATACAAGTTTAAGTGTAATGAGCAAGTTAACAGGTCAGATCCCCTCCACCATCCACAAACTGACATCTCAAGGAGACTCATCTGCTCACTCCATTCCAATAGTCTCGTTTCTTCACTCTCAGTCCGTAGCTCACAAGTTGCATGTGGCTCTCCAAGGCTCTCTCCAGGAGTGCCAAGAACAGCTGATTCGCGATGCTCCTGGAAGGAGCAAGGCTGGATTAATACAAGGACTTTTGGGGAGCAGCCTACGGTGCCAGGCTAAGGGGAGGACACAAAAATATCTCTGTGCTCCAAAAGTCCAGATCTTTGTTAAGGAGCTCGGCCCCCCAGACTGGGGCTCTGGGCTGCAGCCACTAAAGCCCCTGCATTAATCTGACTGTGGGGAGGGGAGGAGGTGCCTCAAAACACTGCTGTTTCCCACTGCTGGGATGTAGCTGTGCATTTGTCAGGAAAGCTTATGAGGGAAGACTAAAGGCGCTTGGCTTGTTTAGTTTAGAAAAGAAAAGACTGAGAGGGGACGTGATAGTGATAAGAAAGGCTTAGGTTGGACACTGGGAAAAGCTTCCTGTGGGGGAGGGAGAGGGTTAAACACCAGAATTAATTGCCTAGGGAGGCTGTGGAATCTCCATTATTGGAAATATTTAAGAACAGGTTAGACAAACATCTATCAGTGATGATCCAGATGGTGTTTGAGCCTGCCATGAGGGCAGGGGAATGGACTTGATGACCTCTCAAGGTCCTTTCCAGTTCTATTACTTTATGATTCTATGCTTTCATATTATTGTATGTGTGTGTTTGGTGGGCTGGTGTGCAGGGGATATAGTAGTCATGTGGCTCTTTTGGTTAATTGTGGTTGCAAATGTGCTTCCCAAGTCACAACTGAATATCATTGCTCTCTACCCTGGTGGTTAGAGCATTAGGGAAACCCAGTTCCCCTGCTTCCGTGGCTTAAAAATGCATGCATGCACAGTGCAAGAGTTTCAGCAAAAGAGACAGAGAGCCCAATATCAGAATATCCCATATCCCAATGGTTATGGCACTCATGTAAAAGATGTGAAATGCTATTTTCAAATCTCTTCCCCTCAGGTGGAAGGGGGACTTGACTGGGAGTCTCCCACCTCCTAGGTGATTACCTTAACCATTCAAATAAAAGTTGAGGGATATATATTCCTCCTCCCCATATACCAGGCTTCTTGCAAAAATATCTTTGACCTCTAGCTCCAAAATGAGTTCATGGCTGAGAACTACATCAGAACTGTAAAGTCTGCAGTGTAAGGTTTGTAGTGTACACGGAGTCTTAAAAGAGGCAGATCTAGCATGTACCGCTCATCAACATCTCCCATTGGCTTAAGCAGCTACTCACCTCTGTGAATCAGTCTAAGGGACCCATCAACCTCCATGCATTCAATAGCAGCCCAGGCACTTAACTCAGACTTTATAGACTGCGGTGTGAACCTATGATTTTCTTGGCACCTAAAAGGCTGGTGGTGTAATGCAGATGTCAAAATGACTACATACCCTCTGAATCTAGGCAAGGGAGCAAACAATGGGTGAGATACTAGGTAGTACTGGCTTCAATATACCTTTTTTACACTGCCTCTTTAAACGCAAGCTGAACAAGATCTTTATTAAAGCTAATGGACATAAGATTTAAGAGTGCCTTCTCTCCTTTAAAAATTTAATGCAAGTTGAATTTAGCTCAAAATTTAGCTCTGGACAGGGGGAAATCAAAATATGTAGGCTAAAAGAAAACAAGTTAACTCTTAATTCTCTTGGATTTGTGACTTTGTTATTGCTATTCTTTCATACTTCCCACACAAACTTGATGTCTAGATAATTGTCTGCAATACTAGTCATACAATTGATTAGCTGCAGGTAAGTATTAGGACAACCATCACTTTGTAGGCAAGTTTTATACTTGGATTTGACCAAAAATTTACCATTATATTTGTGACTCAGCCTGCAACTTTCAGTATTAGCATTTTAGAAAAAGAATTCTCCTGAATCTGCTATACCTAGCACAGCAATGTGTAGCAGTAGGATAAATAGTCATCTGTTTTCTGTCTTTTCATGTTGCTGAGCATAGGAAAATTTAACTGATGGTACTTTATGGCCTGAAAAGTGGCAAAAATGGCACTGCAGGGTCCCATTTTTGCATTTAAATTTTGTTATCAGATTGGTTGAATTCTTAGTTTGTTTTGAGCTAGCAGGCTTAGAAGTTACCAGCTGGATCTCAGGTTAAGTTTTGTTGTTCTGAGTTCACATATTCATCATCAGTAAAGGATCTGTAAGACAAATTCCTGAAGGTTGCACCTCTCTGACCTCAGTCTTCAAATTCTATATTCTATAGCAGGGGTCGGCAACTTTTCAGAAGTGGCGTGCCAAGATTTAACTTATTCACACTTCTATTTATGGATATGCATACCGGGAGGAGGGGCAGGCTAGGTACTGTGACCATATTTCCTGAACCTGCTGGAGCTGAGAAGAACAGTTTAAATTATTAAACAGATTAAGCATTTTAACTTTCTCATGTTAGTTTATCAAACTTCATTTTAAATAAAGCAAAATATTAATTTATGTCCAACACAAAAAGTTTCAATGTTTCATTTATGGCAGGGGCAGGGAATCATTTTTGGACTGGGGGCCACTGACCCACAGAAAAAATCAGTTGGGGATCACACAAGTCAGAAGCAAAATAAACTCCTTCAAAACCCCCCAACCCTCACTGATGTGGCCCCCAACTGAGATGCCTCCCTCTTCTGGTGCTCCAGCTCCATGGGATGAGGGAACACGGGGGAGGGGGAGAACTGAGTTTCAGGGCTTCCCATACTCTAGATTTACTTTTCTGGGGTTCCATAGTTAGTGGACTTTATGCACCCCCTTAGGATCTGGGGTAGGGACAAAAAATGAGGGTTCAGTGTGAGAGACAGGGCTGCCAGCAAGTGGGATAGGGATGCAGCATCTGGGCAAGAGGTGGAGTACGGGAGGGGGTGAGAAGAGCAGGGCCTGGAAGGGAGTTTGACAGTAGGAGAGGGTGTGGGGTAGGGGTATGAGAGGGAGTTTGGGGGCGAACGGGGTTTGGGAAAGTAATGCAGAAAAGGTGAGGGTGAGAATGCAGACAAATAGCTAATTGGGGAGGGAGGCAAAGAAGTGTGAGTAAAGGAAAGTGCAGCTTCTGCAAAGTAAAATTGTATCCCCCCTCACATCTTCCCTCTGCTCCAGCCTCACTCCCCTCAAACCCATGACCCCCTGCACCATCCCATCCCCCTCAGTGCAATGCCCCTTTCATCCTGCCTCCGCAACCTCTTTCATCCCCCCCTTTAACTCCCACATTCTGTTCCCCAAGCATGCACACTGGCAGCAGCGCTGGAACTCTCAGCCCCCAGGAGCAGTGCTGGAGTGAGGAGGGGCTGGGAGAGGGGAGACAATCACTTCATTGCCTGGCCCAGCCCTTTGCTGGGACTTGCCCCTCATCTACAGGCAGCTGCTCTGGGGCCGGGGCAGGCAGAGCCTGCGGCTGCTCGGGGCTGGTTCCACCCCAGCTGGGCACAGCAAGGTGCTGGAGAATGGGCTCCCTGTCCCCTCCCACACCCTACAGGGAGCAGCATGGCGCAGCTTGGGCCCCAGCGCCTCACTGAGTCAGCAGCAGCTTGTGACTCGCTGCCCAGCCCTGGATCTGCAGAGCAGCTCCAGCCCCGCCCTCTCCTGGGGCAGGAAGCAGAGCCTGTAGCCAAGAGGGGGGCGTTAACCCCTTATCTCCTGGGAGCTGCATGCCCCAGCTTGGCAGGAGTAGCCCCAGGGACGCGGAGCCCAGTGCGGGGTCATGCCTCCAGCCCTGCTTGCCGGGCCACCCAAGTCCCTATGCACTCATGCCTCTCCTGGCCTTGCAGCAGGAAGCCAGAGCTGGTTCTTCAGCCTCTAGCTGCATGGCAACTGCAAGGCCCTAGCCGCTGCTGGGAGAGGGTTGTTGTCCCCTGCTCTATGGGCAAAGCCAGAGCAGACTTTGAACCATTAACTCAAAATTGAGCCATTTTTCTTCCACAGCCATACAGGGGTCTACAGTGCAAATAGGAGTAAAGTAAAATTGTCTAATTTGTCATAAATCCATCATCTTCACTGCAGAATCATTTTGAAGTGTCTGACAAAAAACAAGATATTATGTGTATTTTATTCCAAAAAATGATGATTAAACAACCTGCACGTACCAAAGCAGTTTATGAAAAGATGTACAGATGTGCTTTATATTTTGAAGTAGAAATGATCAGTTTATTCGTCAGCAGCACGATCCCTCACCTCCTCTTTCAAGGCACTAATATTTATTGTTTATTATCAATATTTAAAATGAAACAGATATTTAAATATGCATCCTGTGAAGTCAATTCACACACTTTGCACCATTTCACCAGTGTTTTATTGGACAAAAATTAAATACACTTTCTAAAAACTTCTAACTATATACATTAGGTTAGAAACATCCTAGTAAAACTAATACATGTTGATAATTCTATACTAATGTCCTTTCCCTTTCAGTGCTGTGGTGGCATAGTCTAATAGTAAGGCAACAGTAAGTGCAGTCTCACTGAATAACTTTTGGCTTATTTATGCAAGAAAGTTGCATCAGGTTTTTTTTTGGGGGGGGGGTGGAGATCTGGTTTACTTAAATACAATCCAAACGCACAGTTTAGACACTTAGTTTGGTTTAAAATTTTAAGCATAAGCTTATTGGGTAGTCGAGTGCAGTAATCGACTACTCGCTATGAAAGGCAGCAAGGGGGGAGGAACAGGAGCTGGTGATGGGGGGGGGGCGCAGAGGCAGCACAGGGAAGGCAGAGGCGGTTGCTGCAAAGCAGCCTGCAGCAGGCTGAAGCTCATCATGGGCAGAGGCTGCTCTAGCAGCAGCCCCTCTCCACAGGGGTCCCAGTCGGAAGCTGGGCCCCCCCAAGGACAGAGGCAGCTGCTGCAAAGCAGCCCCGGTTTGCAACAGCCTGGGCTGGCCATAGGCAGGGGCTGTTCCAGCAGCAGCCCCTGTCCGTGGCCAGCTGCGCTACCGCAAACAGGGGCTGCTGAACCTGACGCAAGCCGGGACCAAGCAGTCCCACCTCACTTGTGTACAGGACTGCTGCGCCTCTGCATTTTAAATGTAGTAAGAGCCACTAGGCAGAGGCGCAGTGGTCCCAGAGCGAGCCTCTCCTTTTCAACTAATCCTGTAGTTGATACAAATTGTACTGACTACATGATTAGCAAAATACCCGTTAGATGGGGACACTGTTTAGGGTAAACAACAATAAGCCATTCTTAAACAGAAATAAATATACAACTCTCATACAAAGACAGATTGCAAATCATTTTGGAAATTTGCAGTTAAGCTTTTCCAGTAATCTTTTCTACAAAGATTCAATACATTTAAGCTTCAGAATCATTTGAAGTAGATCAATTGGAAACACTAATAAAGTATTTGTGGCTTAAATGTTTTCATGCGGAAATGGTTAATAATGCTAACATTTCTTCATATGCTTTTCTGCTGACTGCTATCAGAGACTTGAATACCTCTCTTCCC
This sequence comes from Pelodiscus sinensis, assembly GCF_049634645.1. Lineage (NCBI taxonomy): Eukaryota > Metazoa > Chordata > Testudines > Trionychidae > Pelodiscus > Pelodiscus sinensis. The sequence goes on along the minus strand of NC_134712.1, from coordinate 238,381,391 downwards.
AGGCCATGGATGCTATCAGACCGGGAAAAATCTCAGAGCTGAAAAAAAATCTTAAAAGCCAGCTCCCCCCAGCACCGTCTCCACAGGACAGGGGAGTAGTGGGGACTAGACACGAGTCAGGAAACAGCTAATTCCCAGCTTGCGCCCAGTGCCAGATGCTGTGCCTCTGCTTTTTAAATGTATTAAGAGCCTGCCAGCTCTTAATACTTTTAAAAATCAGAAGCATAGCAAGGGACCCAGCACAAGCTGGGACAGCTGATTCCTGGTTTGCACTGGGTCCCCTGCTGTACTCCAGCCATTTTACATTTAACAATGGTACGCAGCAGGGGGACCCAGCGTGAGCCAGGAATCAGCTGTATTGGCTTGCGCAGGATCCTCCTTGCTGCACCTCAGCCTTTTAAATGCATTAAGAGCTGGCAGGCTCTTAATACATTTAAAAGGCAAAGACGCAGCAGGGTAGCTCTCAGGAACGGAAAGTAACCCCACTGTGACTGCCCACCTATCGACTAATCTACTAGTCGATGAAAAATCCATCAACTAGTCGATTAGTTGATTAAATGAAATTTAACATCCCTACCACAGAAGTTAATGGACGAGAGAGTGCCAGACTAGAGCAGTTCAATCTATATTACGTTCTTTCAACACATAATGCTAAAGCAATATTCCTACCCAAGATTTAGGTTTCAATTTTGCAGTAGTTTATACTCTACGTTATTTTTTTTATCAAAAATAAAACAAATGGAACTAAAGAATTCATGCAAGAGTATAGGTTATTTTTAATAGAAAGTTTCTTCTATGCTCTCCCTGACTCATTTTCTGTCTCACTGTCCCATAACAGTAATAAGCCTCCAATATTAAGGAAACATTCTCTTTCATTATTCCAGTAACCCACAGACAGAGCAATGCCCCTCTAACTGAGAAGCAACCTCTTTGGATAGTTATGAGATTGTGGATTTAATGCCTTGTCCAAGCATCTTCATTTTGGAATGGCCCTCAAATGAATGGCCCTCACAGATAAGTTTGTAAATAATGCAGAGAGAAATGAGAGAAATAGAATCTTCTGAGATACATTACTTAAAGAAGGAAAACACAAAATAAAAACTCCCATAAAACTTTTTTATTGACTTTGGTACCAAGTGCTTTTGTCCATTTAAGGAACAGCTGTAACTTCAGAAATGTGGTCATTCCACTCTCAAGCATTCTGTCTTCATAGATAAAATGTATCATAATTATATCTGTCTGGAATACAGAACACTAAAAGGTTAAAAAGGGCCACGTTTTGGGGTTTTTTTTACACTTGGGCCAGCCAACTGATTAGACAAAAACAACAAATGCACATCTGCTAACATATATTAAATATACATCTCAAGGAAAAGCTAATTTTGGAAATATCTGTCAAATAAGAAAGCTGTTTTCTCATTGCACTATTTCAAAAGTCCCTGAAGTAGATATTTATGCACTGCATCAATATAAACAAAGTCTTGGGTAATCAATCACTAGAGAAGGTCAAGGATAAAAAGAAGCCACTGATTTGTAATTACAACGAAAAGTGGGTTTCAGTGTTTCTCAAAGTGGTTCGTGGATCTCACTATGAGAACTGGCCACTGCAATTTGTTTATTTACTGGCTCCACAGCCATGGAGTCTTATGGCTCCCATTGGCTCTGGTTTGCCATTTACAGCAAAGTAGAGCCGTGGGAAGCAATGCAGCTCCCCTTGACTGCAAACAGTGAACTGGAGCTAATGGAAGCCAGGTGGCTCCGTAGATGTGGAGCTGGTAAGTAAGCAAACCACAGCGGCCAATTATCAGGTTTCTCAGAGTGGATCCATGGAGCAATTTGAGAAACACTGTTCTCGTTGATAATGAAAATTAATTTTCATTTCCATCGACTACTCGATTTGTCAATAAGGGGAGAAAATTGCAGTGGGGTTAGCTCCCGGCCTCGGGAGATAATACATTTAAAAGACAGAGAGCCACTAGGCTCTTAATGCATTTAAAAAGCAGAGGCTCAGCAGAAGGACCGGGCACGAGCGGGGAATCAGCTGTCCTGGCTCACACTGGGTCCCAGAAGCTGCGCCTTTGCCTTTTTAATAGATTTAAAAAGCAGAGGTCCAGCATCTGGGACCCGGCATGAACCGGGACAGCTGATTCCTGGCTCGCACCCAGCCCTTCCACTGTGCCTCTGCCTCCCCTGCCCCTTCTCTCCCCCCGCAGAGACAGCAATAGGGGGAACCGGCTTCTAAGCCAGCTCCCCCCAGGACCGGCTCCTGCTGCCTCTTTCTGATAGGGGGTGGGGCAGCTAGTTAAGCTTGACTAGTTACTTACATCCCTAATTAAATCTAACATTGTTCCTAATTCTATCTTTTCCTCACTAATGGAGCTTCTGCTAACCACATTTTTCCTCGCCGAGTTTCTGCTGTCCTCTAGAATTTCATCTCTTCAATGAGCCTACAAAGTATAGTTATAGACATCAAGGGACAGACATGGCATAGCCACACTTCCAAAGCTTTAGGTCTTTGGTCTACTTACACAGGGAAATAAATGTCATTTTCTCTAGTGGAAGGCTTGGCAAAATGTTGCCTGTGGGCTGGAACTGCCTTGCAAACAATTAGATCCAGCTCTTCGCCACCATTCCACATCCCAGCAATTCCCACTGGCCAGAAACCAATCCTTTGAGCAGCCTACCTTATAGTCTTGCTGGGCTCATGGCCAGGAGCTGCCTAAGTAACACCTTCTGGTCACAGCCTGCACCTTGTTCTCCAGCCCCCTACCTCCCTCAACCCCCTCCCTACAGCCCTGCCACAAGTCATAATCCAAGCCCTCTGCACCCCTGCTCCTGCACCCATACCCCCCCGACCCTGCACCTCCTCCTACGCACCTCCTTTAGATCAGAATTGTCTCCTGCACCCATAACCATATCCCCCCACAGACCCTTCACCCCCTCCTGCATCCCAATCCCTTGCCCCAAGTCACAACCCCTTCCTTCACCCAAACTCCCTCCCAGACTCCACATCCCCACCTGCCCCCCAACCCTACCCCCAGCTCCCTTCTGCACCCAACCTCCATCCGACACCCTTTGTCTCCTCCATTAATATCAAAGAAGAGTGAGACCCTTGACCATTTACCAAATTTTTTGAGTGACGCCCCATCAGAAAGTATTGCCCACCCTGCTGTAGCACCTGTACAAAACGTGACACAGCGCTAAAAACACAAAATTACACAAAATACAAAAAAATTAATCTTGATGACAGAGGGCTTCCTATCTGTATATAGTTTCTGTAAGCATCTTCCTATGAAGAATCTAGATAGCAAATTAGATTATTGAAATGAACTAGCCATGCTATATAGTTAAAATTAGGGATGTTGACATGTACTTGTGTACATGTTTAACTGTTAAGCATGGGCTCACTGGTTAACCCACAGTTACATGTGTACGCTCCCTCCTCTTCTCTCCTCCTCTGCCCCCCGCTCTGTATCAGTGTCAAGGAAGGTATGGGGACTCTTATCTTTGTGAAACTTCAAAGGTCCCTTGACATTATCATGTGGATTGCAGGTAACCCTGTCTAAGCACTTCTTAAAATAATTAAGATGTAAAGGAATTACTAAACAAAAAAAACTTAGTCAACCTAAACTTTGAAAGATGGTTAACTTCAGGTAACACTATAATTTTTATCAAGCGTTATAAATCCTGCAAATCCCAATTAAGGCTCCACTTTACAAAAACAATAGAGATCTTTTTTTAAATACACAGGTAAGCACACTAAGGACACTCAAATAGCCTTAGGTCAGTCCCCATGGCAAGACTAAGAACAGAGCCAGAAACAGATCATCATGCATGTATTCAAGGTTCAATAAGAATCACTGGTAAATTTAAGCTATGTGAGGCTGGCGTTTCATACTCAATTTTTTTTAAGAAAATGTACTCAGAGAATTTATCTGAAGCATGAGATTTATACCTTAAAGATTCTTTATTTTCTTTGAACTAAGTTATGAGGCTAAGCTGCATATTCCAGTTTAGACAGCTAGAATGTTGAACTACATTTTATTTCTTTGCAAGAAGCCCCAGCCATGATTCAATCCCTACCGCTAAATATAAAGTTAGCAGAAGGCAGTGGCTGCTTCATGCTCAGCACAAGTATTTACTAGATGGGCCATAAGCGCCTGAGTACTGACGCTAATAAAAAGAGGTAGGCAGAGCAGGGCTGCTCTCAAGGCAGAGTGGGTGCACGGGTGAGGGCAGACAACAGGTATGTGGCCAGGAGGAAGAGATGCTATGGTTTGGGGTTGTGAATGAAGCCCCTCTCCACCAGGATCGAGTGGAGTCACGGATACTGGAGGAAGTCCTAGGCAGGCACCCAAGGGCCCTGGCAGGTGATGTGTCTCCTCAGTCTAGAAGCCCCAAAGACTCTAGATCGGACCCCCCCCCCCCCCCCCACACACACACACACACCCCTCAGCCCTAGGCCAGGCTAGAACCTTCTTGTCTCTTCCCTCGGGGAAGATGACAGATGCCGGCCTGGGGTGTGTGTCCATGCCCCATGTGGTCGGGTCCCGAAGGCAGCGGCAGGCGCCGGGCGCCGGTAGGCAGGGGGCGTCGGGCCCCGGCGCGGGGTGTCACTCACCCATGCAGGCAGCTCGGCCGAGGAGACGCTGAGCCGCACCACCCGCTCCTCGTCCTGCAGGAAGGCGAGGGCCCGGCCCAGGCGGGAGCTCTTGCCGCCGCGGTGCCTGCGCAGCCAGAAGAGCCCGAGCAGGGCGAGGAGGATCCAGCTGAAGCTCAGCCCCAGGTAGCCCAGCACGTACACGGGGAAGACGAGCACGAAGCTCCGCGCGAACTGCGACACCAGCCCCGACACGTCAACGCTCAGCATCGGGGGAGGCTCCGGCACCGGCTCCGCGGCCGCTGCCATCCCCGCCGCGGCGGGATCCTCCTCCGACCCCGCGCCGGGGGGCTGCTGGGCCCCGGACCCGCTCATGCTCTGGCGGCGGCTCCTCGGGCGCTGGCTCCGGGCGGGCAGTGGGGCAGGGCTCGCATCCTGCGCTCAGCCCCGCTCGCCGCTCACTGGCACCAACGGCCGCCCGCTTCCGGGTGCCGAGGGAGGGGAGCGGCGCAGCGGAGCGGCCCAACCGCGAACCCGTCCCCGCCCTTCCCCGTCCTGCTGCGTCTGTGGGCGTCGCTGCGGGAACCCGGGCGGCCCGTCCCCAGGGAGCCTCCCTCCCCCGCGGGACACGCCACACGTGGGGCCCTCCGAGCCGGGGCTGCCTGCCTGGCGCCCCTGGGCAACGAGGCGGGGGCAGCTACACCGTGGCTGAAGCTGGCTCTGGGCCAGTCCGGCGGGCAACGAAAGCTAAACAGTGTCGCCCCCCGCCCACCCACCCACGCGTCAGTGCGTGGGAGCCGGGGCTGACCTACGCCGCGCCCGCAGGCAGCAACAGCATCCCAGCTCCCCTCCCTTGGTCCTGCGGCACTAATCAGAGGATCAAAGGCCAACTGTGCAGGAATAGAGGCGCGTGGGAGGAGACGTGACAGGGACAGAGGGGGAAATACAGGTCGGCTGATCAAAATCAGGGAGAAAGACCATAGAAAGACCATAGATGGGAAAGGAGACAAACACTCTTTAGCAGCTTCAGGGGGTAGTGGAGTTAGTCTGTACAGGATAAATTTAAAAAACAAGGAATAATCTGGTAGCACTTTATAGACTAACAAAACATGTAGATGGTATTGTGAGCTTTTGTGGGCACAACCTGCTTCTTCAGATGGCCGGTCTACCAGACTATTTGTTGTTTTTTAAGTTTATTCTTTTTAGGGCCATAGAAGTAAGGGCTCTCCAAGTACAGATGTAAATTGTACTCACCACACATCCCACCATCTCCTGTTCTTATATATCCTAGTTCCTTGTGACTACTTTTCTCATCACACCAACTGCCTTCTGCATATTTTGCACCTATAATTAACAGCAACAAGAGATAACTCAGAACAAATGGTTAATACGTGAGTAGCTTCAAAGGAGCCACAAGCTATTTCTTCCACTTCCCAGCAATGGCAGATTTTCCTGTAGTTTCCCCCCCACGATAATTCTACTATACCTGATTGTTAATAGTATGTTGTTAGTGCCTAGGGCCTTAGTCAAGGTCAGGGATTCTTTGTGCTAAGTGCTATACACTTGTATGTAGCCCAGGTCTATGCGTGAAACTCACATCCATATAGCTATGCAAAACAACTTAAAGCGGAGTATTTTTTTTCCTGCGACTGACTTCGATTTACGCAAATTGGGGTGGGTTTTTTATGCGTGACTTAAGAGCAGGGAATGGGGGAATTATAACACAGCAGGTTCTACAAGCGTCAACAACTTTAGTGTGGAACAGATGTATACCGGGGCAACTTATAGCGGGGACGCCCTGTACCAGCTCTCATAGAGGTGATGTTATTAATTCCACAGAAGGGCTCTCTCCTGCTGGCTTAGGCCTGATCTACATGCCGGAGCTAGACCAACACAAGCTTATTCACATCAACTTTATTATGTCAGTATTTACACTAGAATTCTGCTTCTGCCAAAATAAGTCCCAGACTACGCTTGCATAATTCCATCTCCACAAGAGCCATAGCACTTATGTTAAGGTGACGCCATGTCTGTGTAGACTAAGGATATTAAGAGGCAGGTAATCCATTAATCACATAGTCAGTAACATTTTTATCAACTACACGATTAGTTGATAAGGGCAGGCTTCCTCAGTCCTGCTTCGTGAGGGGTCCAGAAGCTACCCATGCTGTGGCTCTGCAGTTTAAATGTAATAAGAGCTGGGTGCGCAGGCAGCCTGACTCCTACTACATTTAAACTGCAGAGGCACAACAGGAGTAGCTTCTGGACCTGGCACGAGCTGGTACTGAGCTGGGATTGTTCAGTCCCGGTTCATCCTTGGTCCAGCAGCCACTGGGAACAGAGGCTGCTCCGGCAGCAGCCTCTGCCCGCGTTCAGGTCGGGCCGCTGAAGACAAGAGTTGCTTCATGGCAGCCTCCCCTGCCCCACCTGCGCTGCTGCCTCTAATACAGGCTCCTGCTTCCCCCCCTTGCAGCCTCTGATACAGAGGTGTTATGCCCATACAAAGCACACAAGATCTTTTATAGGGAAGAAGGCTGCACGCTGCATTTATTGAGAATACAACAGTTAGCATATGCTTTTCAGTCACCCACACATATACACACCGTGCACACAGTCCCGCAGGTCGATATTATAGTTACCAGTCCAGAGTCTTGATCAATCTAGTGGCCACCCAGGGGAGCCGGGCTTTGTCGGGCACAATCTGATGCTCCTGGAGTTGGTGGCAAGACGAACCCAAAGTCCCATGGCAAAGCACCCTGTTCTTATAGTCCTTTTTCTCTGTTGAAGTCTATGGATTTTGCTGTGTCAGTTTGTGACCGATAACTCCTTAATAGGTGTTATCTTTTGATGCTAACATTCCAAAACACCTCCCAAAGGGTCATCCTGTCCTGGATTGAGTTAATCAGTTGTCTTTAGGGGTGCTAGCCTCCACCTTAGGGTCGTCAATTTGCTCTTCCTTAATCATGGATGCTCATTGACGGTTCTCTGGCGTTGATAAGTCTCGTTAAATTTCTTCACCTCTCCTCTTTTGACCATATGGTTTTAACAATGGCCTTCACACCTTATCTTTTTCTGATGCATACATTCCTCATTCACACAGTCTTTTATAGAGACCTTCAAAGGTATACAAACAGCAGTGTTTTATATTGAGCAATAAAAAAAACATTGTAAATTAAACCTTACTAAATTTTGTAATCAAAACAGTTAACATTTCTCTAATCTTATTAACATAGACCCAATACAAGATCCTGTCTCTTACTTACTAAACCTTAAAACAAAGAACTGTATATTTAACTAAAGGGCCTAATCGTCTGTCCCTGCCTTAACATTAGTACAGACACTAGCAGTCTGTCAGATGCATTTCTACCAATGCCCCAGAAGGTCACAAAAAAAGGTGGCTGGCAGGATAAAATTAAGTTATACATTATTAAACCTGAAATACAAGTATAAAATCCCACTCCCACAGAGGCGGCAAGGGAGGGAGGCAGACGAGTAGTCGACTACTCGACTACTTGCTTACATCCATAGTGTAGACCAGGGCTATTCAACTTTGGAAGTTCTAGGGGCCGCAGTGATACTCAGAGCACATGCCAAGGTCTGCAACTTAAGTGTGGTTGCATATACATGCAAATATATATGCAAATAGATTATTTCACACTGATTGGCATGAATACAAAGATTAAGGCAAGTCTACGCAACACACAGGCCCCACTTAAGTCAGTTCTGCTGATATTAATAAAATACAATATTTACCCAATTTCCACCCATATGACAGCACTTTTAATGAGGAATGACAGTCCAGGAATTTAACTACTAAAATGTATATCAACAGAAGACTATTATATTAACTACCTTTTTGTTTTGGCTCCCACCCATGAACGGCGTATTGAGTCCCATGTAAACCCAAACTTCACTGCGGACCACAAATAAACGGATTGTGGGCCGCATGCATCTTGCTGGCCACATGTTGAGTAGTCCTGGTGTAGACACTGCATTACTTATGTTGCCTTCTGGCTGTGAGTTCCATCCCCTCTATCCCCTTACTGCTGACAGCCACCCCAGGGCTCCAGCTGTCAGTGTCCCACAATACTCCACTTCAGTCTGTGAAAGTGGGCCTGGTGAAAATGCATACCCCTGATAGAAGGAGCAAGGGTGGATGTGAACCATAGCTTTAATTACTGCAGTGGGTGTATATCAACTTAAGTTGACTTAATTTTGTAGTGTAGAGTAGACAAACCTTTAGTGTTCTCATGAGAAGCACCACAGCAGACTTGCCCTCAGTTGTGCAAAAAAGCCACATCCCTGAGGGTATGTCTACACTTGCACCCTCTTTCGAGAGAGTAGTGCAAATGAAGACATTCAAAATTGCAAATGAAGCCAGGATTTAAATATCCCACGCTTCATAGCTATGTCTAGACTGGCATGATTTTTCGGAAATGCTTTTAACGGAAAAGTTTTCCGTTAAAAGCATTTTCGGAAAAGAGCGTCTAGATTGGCACGGACACTTTTCCGCAAAAGCACTTTTTGCAGAAAAGCATCCGTGGCCAATCTAGACGCGTTTTTGCACAAAAAATCCCCGATTGCCATTTTCGCAATCAGGGCTTTTTTGCGCAAAACAAATCTCAGCTGTCTACACTGGCTCTTTTGCCCGAACGGGAGCAGCATAGTATTTCCACAAAAAGCACTGATTTCTTACAGTAGGAAGTCAGTGCTTTTGCAGAAATTCAAACAGCTAGTATAGACAGCTGGCAAGTTTTTCCGGAAAAGCGGCTGATTTTCCGGAAAAACTGGCCAGTCTAGACACAGCCCATTTGAATAATCGTGTTATGGTGCTATTTTGAAATAACAGACACTGTTAAGACACGGTTATTTCGAGAGAAAACCCATCAAGTGTAGACATACCCTGAGAGACATAGCTATACCAATCTTATCCCCAGGGTAGACAATGCTCCCCACCACATAGGGAGGTAGATTACTTATGCCAATGGGAGAACCCTCACAGTTATACTGATCAGAGCAGGCCCACAGCATTTTGGTGCCTAAGGCGGGGAGCTCAAATGATGCCCCCATGTCCTCTCGCTTGGGCCAAAACTTTGAAAAGTCTCAACTCTGCCTTCTTCCTGTTCTACTCCTCTCATGGTATTGCAGAGAGAATACATATGCACCAGCAGCAGACACAATTTTCTACACTCTGGGTCCTAGTGGTGCTCCTCCCACAGTCTGGCACCTGAGGCGGCCGCCTCAGTTCACCTCATGGTAAGGTCAGCCCTGATACTGATGTAGTTGCATCGTTGTTGCATTTTAAGTGTAGACATACCCTAAGAGATGATAAATTCTTTACAGGAAGGACTATGTAAACAGCCAAGTCAGAGAGCTTTCATGATTAATTAGCATGAGTCCTAGCTTCAGGTGTGGGAGGATCCTATGCTAAACTCTGTGAAGGTGTCTCCTCAATCCACGATATCTCTCACATACTGCCTCTTGCCTGCTTAACACTGTCATTGATTGGTACAGTGTACTGCTTAGTTACCTGTGACTTATTTTCAAAGCTGAAGTATACTTGTGAGCTATATCAGGCTAAGTATATATACTTATTCTAAATACAAAAATGTGCCTGATCATGAAACCGAGACACTTGACAGTTAACATATTCTGTTTAGATTTTGGGCACTGGTGCTACCTACACACTTTCTAATTTAAACTTGCATGTATTTAATATATTGTTGAACTATTTAAAATAGACTTTTAAAATAGGCGATGATAGAAAAAGGACAGAAGGCATTGAATGTGGTTTTAACTAATCACAACTTTATTCTTAATTATGTGGGTGTTCCTGGCAGATAAAATTGTACAGTGCAGGTAATTCCATACTCCTTTCTATATACTTGGGGGGCTGCTATCACCCCTCTCCCATATCCTAGTTGCAGCCAGCCCATTACTGGGTTTCTGCCACCCTTCCCCACTCATATGAGGATTAAGGGGATTGTAAAGGAGTAGCCTTCTCATCATACCAGTGATAGCTCTGAGACCCCTTCTCTGCTTTTTAAATAATGCCTGCTTCAAATTATTTACTAGACCATTTCACCTGAGCCATATGTCATGCTGTCTGGAGTGGCTCCCAACAGTGAGTGCCTACCTCAGGGCAGACACCCCCAAAATTGGTGTCTATGGTCTATAATTAGATGTCACCAAGCCAGTAATAAATGTGAACTCCTGGACCACTATACCAATCTTACCATGGAATCACATGGAGTGACAGTCTTCAATCTGTCTTACCATCCAGACAAACTAAACTTTGTGATAAAAGGTCACTTACACTTAAAATCATATCAGGTTTCTCCCACTCCCAGGAGACCAGTCACTTTCCCCAGATCAGTTTGTACATATACCAAAGACAGGACTAGCGGCCAATTTTACTATAAACAAACTAAGGGTTTGTTAGCTAAGAAATGGAAATGGGACTTATTGAAAGGTTAATGCAGGTAAACTAGATATGTACTGTACAAACAAGTAGTCCTGTAGCATCTTAGAGACTGACAGAATATATACTGTACATATCGTATCATGAGCTTTCATGGTCAAAACCCACTTCTTCAGATTAGCAGAGTAGACTTTGCTTATCTGAGGAAGTGGGTTTTGCCCACAAAAGCTCATAATATTATATTCATTAGTCTCTAAGGCCTGGTCTACACTAAAAGGGAAAGTCGACTTAAAATACGCAATTCCAGGTACGTTACTTTGACTCCAGCTATGTAATTATTTTAAATTGGGTTTTCGTACCATCTACACACGCACACGCTCCTGTCAGCTTCCCTTACTCCTCACAAAGAGCAGGATTACTGGCACCGACAGAGGAGTCCTGTGAGTTCAAATTAGTAGGTCTTCACTAGACCCGCTAATTCAAACCCCAGAAGATAGACTGCGGCAGCGCCAATCTCCTTTGTAGTATAGACAAGCCCTAAGGTGCTATGGGACTCCTAGTTGTTTTTAAAGTTACAGACTAATACGGCTACCTCTCTGAGACTTTTATATATGTACTGGTGAGTCACAGTCTATAATTCCCAATAGTTGCAGAGATGTAGTAATCTGCCAGTTTCTCAAAAGTCACTCAGGGCTACCCAGAGTAACTCTGGTGATCTACATCTTCTCCTTCAGTTGTTCTGCACGATGAAAATACAATCCAGAGATGCAGGATCTTTCCTTCAGTCAATGCATATAGCTTCTTCTCACAGAAAGCAAGCACTTCAGAGGGGTAGCTGAGTTAGTCTGTAACAGGAAAAACTTAAAAAACAACAAATAGTCTAGTAGCACTTTAAGGACTAACAAAACATGTAGATGGTATCAGAAGCTTTTGTGGGCAAAACCCACTTCTTCAGATGACCTGAGTATAATGACTCCAGATCCAAGGGTAAATAAAGGAAGGAAGGGGAGGGAGGAGAAAATGAGGAGGAGAGGAAGAAAAAGAGAGACAGTGAGTAGATAAAAATAACAACCATCAGTCTAGCAGCACTCTAAGGTCCAACAAAACATGTAGCTGGTGAGTAGATAGCACAAGAAGTTACAGGAGTCTATTAAGACCCATTAGCACCTCCATTGTTTGTCACTATCCATATCTAGGGTTGCCAGGTGTCCGGTATTGACCTGGACAGTCTGCTATTTTTGCCTTCTGTCTGGTAAAAAAATTCAGAAAATACTGGACACCTAAAATGTCCGGTATTTTCTGGGTTTTTTTCCCTGCTAGAAGGCAACAATACCAGACACCTGGCAACCCTACGACACACTCAGCAACCCAGCCCAGCCTAAGGTGAGCCTCAGTTACATCTAATGTTTGCTACCAGGTCACAATGTAGAAGGGCCAACAGCTGGTGCCACAATACACCCCTGATGCCATGTCATCTCAGGATTACTTCACCACCAAGGCCCATCTGTAAATCTACAAACAACCTGTAATAGGAAAAGGGGAAATAGAACAGATAAAGGACTGCTGCTGAAGGTAGTGTTCTGGTTCCCTGAATTAGGATCTATCACCTATGTACACAGTGACAATGACACTTTACCAGAATTAAAAGTGAACCAAAAAGGGTTTATTAACGTAACACTGGTAGATACACAAGGACAAAATTATAACAAAAACTTCATGGCTTGACAAATAGTGGTAACCAAGGCTTTTCTCCCAATAAGCTTACAGCAGTCTGGCTAGATCTGTGAGCCAGGAGCACCCCTCCCCTTAAGTTCACTGACACTTCCTGGCTGTGTCTACATGGGCATCCCTTCCGGAAAAGGGATGCTAATGTAGCACATCGCAATTGCAAATTCCATGGGGGATTTAAATATCCCCCGCGGGATTTGCATTTACATGGCTGCCGCTTTTTTCCAGCTTGGGGAAAAGCCGGAGAAAAGCGCCGGTCTAGACGTTATTCTCTGGAAAATAAAGCCTTTTCCGGAGGATTTCTTATTCCTACACAGACTGGGCAGAAGGGTTCACACATGACCCCACACCGACCAGAGAGTGCCGCACTTAGCACACAGCCATGCCTGCACGCGCGAGGCACCACCCGCTCTCATGGAAAGCACTGCCAGGTGCAGGTGCGTGTGCGGGCCCCAGGCCATTCCAGTCCCCTCTCCCACACATGGTGCTTTTGCGGAAAAGCATCCGTGTCAATCTAGACGCTCTTTTCCGCAAATGCTTTTAATGGAAAAACTTTTCTGTTAAAAGCATTTGCGGAAAATCATGCCAGTCTAGACGTAGCCTGGATGTAAAGTGTCAGATATAATTGAGGACTCCCAAATAGATTCTACACCACCAGAAATAAAACCTGTTTCCATCTTCTGTGACTTTCACTTAGATGTGACTCACTATCCTCTGCTTAGTGTTCAAGTTATGGTAGACCCTAAGCCAGGTCATATTAAGTTCAGGTCTTTTAATCATACAATATGGATAACAACATTTCATTCTCCCAGCTCCAAGTCTTAAGTGAATTTCAACCCAAAAGAGCCAAAATTGATGACCTTGACACAGCAAGTGTGTCTACTGATCTCTGTGGCAAAGTAAGTTGTCTATATAAATAAGGTCTGCTCCTGAAGCCTTTTCCTACAGTTGATTAACAGGTGGCAGTAGATAGCTCATTCAGACCACTGGCTCATAATAGTTAGTCACCCTGACCAGTCATTAACCATAGTCATGGACTCACCCTACTCTCCATAGTCGCTATGATTCTCTGATGACCTGTGACAAAAAAGGACGGTGGAAAGGGAAACTGAAGGGAGAGACCTCTCTAAATTCACCAAAAAGCAGTATTGCCAACCCACAAATCACAAGGAATGCCTATACAAAGTTATGAGAATGGTCTACAAATCATAAGATATTTTAAAAATAAAACATGTTGGATTTTTATTGGCCTTTTGTTTGAGTATTTAGGGTTCATGTTTTAAAGCTTTTCTCCATATCTGTAAGGCCCAGAAGTATAGAGAACTTTTTTTAAATGAAAGCTGAGATTCCTACATTCCCCTCCTGTCCCTCTGTGCCCTCACAAACGCCTTGCTTCATCCCCACCTTTCTCATGCCCACCCCTTCTTTCAAGCCTTCTCCCAGCACCTCCCTCTCTAGCTCCCAGTGCCCTTCCCCTCTCCTCTCCTCTCCTCTCCTCTCCTCTCCTCTCCCAGCATCACCCTGTCCCCTCTCCCACTGACACCTCCCCTCCTGCCCTTGGCCCCCAGGCATTTGTCTCTCCTGCACTGCACCCCTGTCTTTTGGTGCCTTCCCCTCCCCCCGCCCAAGCCCCTTCTCCTTCCACCCCTCCCCTCTGCCTCCGCCCCTCTGCCTCCGCCCAAGCCCCTTCCTCCCCTACCTTCCCCCCACCCCTCTCCTCCCATGGTTCGGGGAGCCCCCGCGCACCTCCTCCCCTGGGGCCGACCTCCCCTCCCATGGAACAGATAACCCCTGCACGTGCCTCTCCCGCACCTCCCCTCCTGCGGCACAGGGAAAGCCGGCGCATGCCTCCCCCAAGGCGGACCCCTCTCCTCCCGTGGCACGGGGAACCCCCGTGTGCCACCTCCCCCGGGGCTGACTCCCCCTCCCACGGCCAGAGAACCCTCGCATGTTCCTCTCCTGGGGCTGACCCCCACTCCCACAGTGCAGGGGAAGCCGGTGCGTGCCTACACCAGGGCCGACCCCTTTCCTCCCATGGCGCGGGGAAACCCCGGTGCACCTCCTCCCCTGGGGCCGATCCCCCCTCCTGCAGCGCAGGGAATCCCCGTGCCTCCCCTGGGGCCAACTCCCCGCGCTTCTCCTCCGGGGCCGATTCACACCTCCAGCTGCGCAGGGAAGCCACCGCGCTCCTCCTCCGGGGCCGAAGCCAGGCGTTATAGGAAGGGGAAGGGGAAGTGGCCGGGGATTTGGTGCTCCATTTAACTCGGCGCCCTAGGCAGCTGCCAAGTTTGCCTAAAGGCATGGGCCGCCCCTGCTCACCTTCCTGGAATGTAAGCTGCTGGTGGTGAGAGACCTTATCAAAGGCTTTCTGGAAACCTAAGTACACTATATTCACTGGATCTCCTTTGTTGACCCCCTCAAAGAACTCTAGTAAATTAGTAAAACATGATTTCCCTTTATGGAAACCATGATGACTTTTCCCCAAAAAATGATATTAATCTCTGTGTCTGAAAATTTTATTCTTTACTATTGTTTCAACTCGTTTGCCTAGTACTGACATTAGATTTACCGGTTTATAATTACTAGGATCGCCTTTAGAGCCCTTTTTAAATACTGGCATCACATTAGCCATCTTCCAGTCATTAAGTACAGAAGCTGATTTAAAGGATGGGCTTCAAACCACAGTGAATAGTTCCGCAATTTCACATTTGAGTTCTTTCAGAACTCGGGTGAATGCCATCTGGTCTCGGTGACTTGTTAATGTTAATGTTAAGTTTATCAACTTGTTCCAAACTTTATCAATTTGTTCCAAAACCTCCTCTAGTGACACCTCAATCTGGGAAGATTCCTCAGATTTATCACCTAGAAAGAATGGCTCAGGTTTGGGAACCTTCCTAAAATCCTCAACCGTGAAGACCAAAGGAAATAATTCATTTAGTTTCATCTCTACTGTTTGTCTACAGGTACCTAACATAACTAGCCAATTGCCTTACTTTCTCAGTAGGAATCGGATCGCCTCCCATCGTATCTTCCTCCTTGTATTTCATCTTAGTATCTCACTTCTCATCATGACCCAGAGTCAGCAATGCCTCTCATAGGCATTGTGCACTTGTTTCCCTGCCCTGTAGGCAGCTTGTGCAAACTTCCCAGTTCTGTGCAGCTGACAGCACAGTGTAAACCCTGTGGAGACAACCTCTGAAGCAATAGCATGCACAACCTGAATCAATTCTTGGCTGGCCCTGGCCTCCCACAAACTCTAATGCAGTGTTTCTCAAAGGGGGAGGGTACAAGCCCATGTTGTGAAAGCTCTCAGGCTGCTCCAGTTTGTTTACTTAATGTCTCCGAGGCCGTTGACTGTTATTTTCCATTTGCAGCCAAGGGGAGACGTGGGAAGCGGCATGGGCCAACGTTTCTCATGGCTCCTTTTGTCGTCAAATGGCAAACCACAGCCAAGGGGAGACTCACGGGCTGTGTCTAGACTGGCAAGTTTTTCCGCAAAAGCTTTTGCGGAAAAACTTGCCAGCTGTCTACACTGGCCGCTTGAATTTCTGCAAGAATACTGACGATCTCATGTAAGAAATCAGTGCTTCTTGCGGAAATACTATGCTACTCCCTGTGACGGGGGAACTTACCCCCGCACTCCCAGCCACAGGGACCGCGGCCCCGCGCCCGGCGCGGAAGGTCAGCTGGGGACAGGAGCCCGGCGCTGTGCGCCGGAGCTGGCAGGAGAGCGAGGGGAACCCAGCATGGCTGGTGCACAGGCGCAGGACGGCACGGCCGGAACCCGACCAGCGCTAGGGCCCAGGAGCACAGGGCCGGCTCTCGGAAGGGCGGGGGCCGGCCAGACGCCGAGCGGGGAATTCAAAAAGGGGGAGGAAGGGAGGATTCTGCTCTCAGCCTCCTCTGCAGGGCACGAGAAGCCGGTGCGAGAAGGATCCCACCTGGAGCGGCGCGGAGCCCAGCAGTGGAAGCCGACCACCCGGCGGGGACGACCGGAGCGGTGGGGAGCAGGACGGAGCCAAGCCCCACCAGAGAGGGGATGGCTGGAGGACGGACCGGGAAGGACCCTGGATCCGAAAGCTGAGCCAAGGACAGTGAGGCTGCCGGCCCCGGGAGGACCGGCAGTGGAGCCCGCGTCTGGGGAGACGACGGGGTAGAGGCCGGGAACGGGAGGCACAGGGCATACTAGGACAAGGACCCTCGGACGGGGGGGGTGCCCTGTGGTCCCCGAAGAGAGACTCGGTTACACTGGTGGAGAATGTGGGCAGGACCCCAAGGAGAAAAGGGGGTGCACGAGTAGTATAGCAAAAAAAAAAAAAGGCAGATAGGGGTTCACCATATGTATGTATGTATGTATAGACCCAAAGGGCAAGGTAGATTGAGGGCAACGGGGGGTACAGAGATGGATGCAGGGAAGCTGCTGGAGTGGCTGGCTGATAACCAGCGCCAACAGCAGCAACAGCAAACTCAACTCCTCCAACAAATGGCTGAGCAACAGAAAGAACAACAAAGGCTGGTAAAGGAGTTAATGGAGCAGCAGCAGCAGCAAGGGCAGGTGGAGCGCTGGCTCCAGGCAGGGACAGGGGGCCCACCTGGGGCCACGGGCGAGGGGGCTGGCGTAGGGGCGGCACTAGCACTACCCCTGAGGTTAATGAAAATGACCCTGAGTGACGATCCCGAAGCGTTTCTCGTAACGTTTGAAAGAGTGGCCACGGCGGCCAGGTGGCCAGAGGAGAACTGGGCGACCCTGTTGGCCCCATACCTCACGGGGGCCGCGCAAGGGGCCTGGCGGCACGGGACGCTTTGCACTACCATAAAGTAAAGGAGGCCATCTTAGATCAGGCAGGGATCACGCCGGAGACGCACAGGCAGAGATTTAGGGCAGAGAAATATCGACCAGGCGAGCGCCCGAGAGCGGTAGTGCAGAGGCTCAAAGAGGCGGCCGTGAGGTGGCTGGAGCCTGAGAGAAAGTCAGCGATGCAAGTCGTGGAGATGGTAGTGTTGGACCAATTCCTGCAGATCCTGCCCCCGGACAGTCGCCTGTGGGTCCGTCGCCACCAGCCCACTACCCTGGGAGACGCTACCTCTATATTGGAGAATTACATGGCAGCGGCAGGTGGAGAGGAGAGGGTGGAAAGGGGTCCCGAAGGCCCCGGAGGTCGTGGGGAGCGCGGGAGAGCACGGCCCCCAAGGGCCCGTGGAAGCTGGGGCGTGCCACCCATACCGTGGAAAAGGTGGGGGGAGCCTTCCACCACGCCCCCACCTGGACCCCCGAAGGAGAACCTGCCCCGGGAAAAGCCGGCGGCCACCCCGAGACTCCCGGAGGCGCCGACACCCGGCGCCTGCTTCGAGTGTGGGCAGGAGGGACACTTCCGCAGGGACTGCCCATTTATGGACTGCTCGTACGGAAGGACCTTAATGGCAGCCCAACGGGCTAGGAGCAGGGCCGACGACAAGATCACCATACAGGTAGGCGTGGCGGGGAAGGAGGTATGGGCCCTGGTGGACATAGGATGCAACCAGACGATGGTCCAGGAGGCGTTGCTGCCCCGGGAAGGTACTATGGGCCCGACAATAGCGATGCAGTGCATCCACGGGGACGTGAAGCAATACCCGACACAATGGGTCCTGATCACAGACGGGGACCAACAGCGGAGGTGCCGGGTGGCCGTGGCCCCTAGCCTGGCTTACCCTGTAGTGCTAGGGCGGGACTGGCCAGGACTAACAAAACTCCTCCAAGAGTGGGGAAAGGCCCACCCCACCCAGGAGAAGGGGGAGGAGGCGCGACCCAACGCAACAGCGCCCCTGCGGGAGGCCCGGGCCGGAGATACACCAAGCGTCGACGCTAGGAGAGGGGAGCCGGCGGACAACCACGAGTTCGTACGGGAGCAGTGTGAGGACGAATCCCTGACGCATGCATGGGAGCAAGCGGGGGACGCGGCGGATCCGGACAGGACCGGCGAGAGGGGACCTTGTTTCGAGGTAAGAGATGACCGACTATATCGGGTAGTCTGCCCCCCAGAGCAAAAGGGGGAGGTATGGCAGCTGCTGGTGCCAGCCCGGCGGCGAAGGCGGGTGCTGGAGGCAGCTCACGCCAATCCCTGGGCAGGACACTTAGGGAGCGAAAAAACACTGCAGCGCATACTGCAACGGTTTTATTGGCCAGGGGTTCACAAAGAAACCAGAGACTTTTGCGACTCCTGCCCGGAGTGCCAGCGAGTGGCGGGGAAGAACATGCTGAGGGCTCCACTGGTACCCTTGCCAGTGGTGGATGTGCCTTTTAGGAGAATAGCATTGGACCTAGTGGAGCCCCTCGAGAGGTCGAGAAAGGGCAACCGATACATTTTAGTATTAATAGACTATGCCACTCGCTACCCAGAGGCAGTCCCGCTCCGCAGCACGAAGGCCCCGGTCCTGGCCGAGGAGCTGGTTAAGGTGTTCTCCCGGGTCGGGTTACCCCAAGAAATACTAATGGACCAAGGGACGAACTTAACGGGGCGAGTCCTAGCTGAGCTTTGCCGCCTACTCCGGGTGAAACAGCTCCGCACCTCCGTATACCACCCCCAAACGGATGGGTTGGTGGAGCGTTTTAATAGGACGTTTAAAACCATGCTCCGGAAGTTTGTAGAAATAGACCCCCGGGATTGGGACCAGTTCCTCCCGGCCCTCCTATTTGCGGTGCGGGAAGTACCCCAGGCTTCTACCGGATTTTCCCCGTTCGAATTACTCTACGGGAGGCAGCCTCGGGGCATACTGGATCTTATCAAAGAGGATTGGGAAGAACAGCCCCCCAAGGTACAAGGGATGGTCCCATATATTTTAGGACTACGAGAGAGATTGAGAGCGGTAGGAGAGCTGGCCCGGGGGAACCTCCGCAAGGCCCAAGCGAGGCAAGCTCGCTACTACAACCGAGGGGCACAAGTGCGGACCTTTGCCCCGGAAGAGAGGGTTCTGCTGCTGCTGCCGTCGGCAGAATCAAAATTACTAGCAAAATGGCAGGGCCCCTATGAAGTCATCCGGCAAGTAGGCCCAGTGGATTATGAGATCAAACTCCTGGACCAGCGAAAAGGGGCACAAATCTACCATGTAAACCTGTTAAAGAGATGGAAAGAATGAGAAGGCCTCATGGTCAGTTTGCAGAGGGCTGAGAAACAGGTGCGGCAGTTCCTGGGTCTGGCCAGATACTACCGCCGATTCATCCCCCAGTTCACCACCATCGCGACCCCCCTAACAGACCTAACGAGAAAGGGTTACCCGGAAAAAGTGAAGTGGACGGAGCGGTGCGAAGAGGCGTTCCAACAGCTGAAGCAGAGGCTTACCTCTGCACCAGTACTAATACAACCCGACTTCACTAAACCCTTCATTGTGCAGACAGATGCATCCAATATAGGGGTGAGGGCAGTCTTGGCCCAGGACCAAGGAAGGGGGGGATAGACCCATTGTATACCTGAGCCACAAACTACTGCTGCGAGAACAACAGTATTCAACCATAGAAAAGGAAGCTCTAGCACTTAGGTGGGCTGTAAAAATGCTGAGGTATTACCTCCGGGGCAATGCATTCCGATTAGTGACGGACCATGCACCCTTAACGTGGATGCTTAACATGAAAGAGGTTAACCCCCGGATAATGAGATGGTACCTGTTTTTGCAGCAATATTCATTTATAATAGCGCATCGGGTGGGGTGAGAGCACTCAAACGCAGACTTTCTGTCCAGGTGCGTTGAGAGAGAGGAGGTAAAAGGAGAGACAAGGGAAACTAGGGGGAAGAGGTGTGACGGGGGAACTTACCCCCGCACTCCCAGCCACGGGGACCGCGGCCCCGCACCCCACGCAGAAGGTCAGCTGGGGACAGGAGCCCGGCGTTGTATGCCGGAGCCGGCAGGAAAGCGAGAGGAACCCAGCGTGGCCGGCGCGCAGGTGCAGGACGGCACGGCCGGAACCCGACCAGCGCTAGGGCCCAGGAGCACAGGGCTGGCTCTCGGAAGGGAGAGGGCCGGCCAGACTCCGAGCGGGGAATTCAAAAAGGGGGAGGAAGGAACAGGAAGGGGGGAGGCCTGGGCGGAGCAGGGAGGATTGTGCTCTCAGCCTCCTCCGCAGGGCACGAGAAAGATCCTACCTGTAGCGGCGCGGAGGCGGGGACGACCGGAGCGGTGGGGAGCAGGACAGAGCCAAGCCCCACCAGAGAGGGGACAGCCGGGGGACGGACCGGGAAGGACCCTGGACCCAAGAGCTGAGCCAAGGACAGTGAGGCCGCCGGCCCCGGGAGGACCGGCAGTGGAGCCCGCGTCTGGGGAGATGGCGGGGTAGAGACCAGGAACGGGAGGCACAGGGCATACTAGGGCAAGGACCCTCGGACTGTGGGGGGTGCCCCGTGGCCCCTGAAGAGAGACTTGGTTACACTCCCGTTCGGGCAAAAGTCCTTTGCGCAAAAGCTTTTGTGCAAAAGGGCCTGTGTAGACAGCTCAGATTTGTTTTGTGCAAAAAAAGCCCCGATCGTGAAAATGGCGATCAGGGCTTTTTTGTGCAAAAGCGCGTGTAGATTGGCACGGACGCTTTTCTGCAAAAAGTGCTTTTGCGGAAAAGCGTCCGTGCCAATCTAGACGCTCTTTGCCGCAAATGCTTTTACAGAAAACTTTTCCGTTAAAAGCATTTCTGGAAAATCATGCCAGTCTAGACTAGCCAAGGCGTTAAGTGAACAAACTGGGGTGACCCAATGGGGTTGGGGGAGGCAGCCCCTCCCAATACTGAACTAAATTCCACTAAGCCATGCTTCTCAAGGCGTCATGGCCCCACTTTGAAAAAGCTGCTATGCTGCCCCCTAGGGGCGGGACATCCCCTCGGTGAGGATACAGCCCTGCCGGGCCTGACATTGGCTCCTTGGTGCGCACATGACCCGTTACCGCTAGCCCTTCCTGACACGTACTCTCGGAAAATGGCGGCTCCCGCGCGAGCTTCAGCCCCATGACAGTCAGTGGAGACGGCGGCCATTTTGAGTAAGGGACAATTCCCCGCGCCGTCAGCCTGAGCCCGCCACGTGCGGGTACGGGGATGGTTCCACAGTCTCGGCTCGCTGCCGCTGGGCGGACGGGGATCCCTAAGCTGTGCAGCCCTCCGGGGCTCCTGTCTGCGCCAAGCCACACGTCACCCGCGGAGGCTCGGGGCTGAGATCGATAGCTCGGCCGATCGGCTGCTTTGCCTTGGCTGTCTGTTGCTAGGCGGAACGCGACGCAGTTGCCTTGGTGTTGTGTCTGCCGCGCGGGCGGCTCTGCCCTAAGGCCGGGGGTCGGGAAACAGCGGCCGGGGAGGGAACCCGGAGGGGCCTCGGTGCGGCCCCGCCTCCGCCATGGACACCGAGAAGGTGAGGCGGGGGCGGGGACAGGCTGGATGCGCCCGGCGGCGCGGGGCGTTAGCGTGCGCCTCGTCCTGCAGCGCCGCCCGTTTAGACACGCTGCCCTGGGGCGGTCGTCTGGCACCGGCAGCTTCCCCTGCTGCTGTGACCATTGGCCCAGCCCGTCACTGCCCCTCTGCTGTGCGCCTCACCCCCCCGACACCCCCCAGTGCCCTCTGCTGTGCGCCTCACCCCCCCGACACCCCCCAGTGCCCTCTGCTGTGCGCCTCACCCCCCCGACACCCCCCAGTGCCCTCTGCTGTGCGCCTCACCCCCCCGACACCCCCCCGTGCCCTCTGCTATGCGCCTCACCCCCCCGGACACCCCCCAGTGCCCTCTACTGTGCGCCTCACCCCCCCGACACCCCCCAGTGCCCTCTGCTGTGCGCCTCACCGCCCCGACACCCCCCAGTGCCCTCTGCTGTGCGCCTCACCCCCCCGACACCCCCCAGTGCCCTCTGCTGTGCGCCTCACCCCCCCGACACCCCCCAGTGCCCTCTGCTGTGCGCCTCACCCCCCCGACACCCCCCAGTGCCCTCTGCTGTGCGCCTCACCCCCCCGACACCCCCCAGTGCCCTCTGCTGTGCGCCTCACCCCCCCGACACCCCCCAGTGCCCTCTGCTGTGCGCCTCACCCCCCCGACACCCCCCAGTGCCCTCTGCTGTGCGCCTCACCCCCCCGACACTCCCCCAGTGCCCTCTGCTGTGCGCCTCAGCCCCCCGACACCCCCCAGTGCCCTCTGCTGTGCGCCTCACCCCCCCGACACTCCCCCAGTGCCCTCTGCTGTGCGCCTCACCCCCCCGACACCCCCCCAGTGCCCTCTGTTGTGCGCCTCACCCCCCCGACACCCCCCTAGTGCCCTCTGCTGTGCGCCTCACCCCCCCGACACCCCCCCAGTGCCCTCTGCTGTGCGCCTCACCCCCCCCGACACCCTCCAGTGCCCTCTGCTGTGCACCTCACCCCCCCGACACCCTCCAGTGCCCTCTGCTGTGCACCTCACCCCCCCGACACCCTCCAGTGCCCTCTGCTGTGCGCCTCACCCCCCCGACACCCCCCAGTGCCCTCTGCTGTGCGCCTCACCCCCCCGACACCCCCCAGTGCCCCTCTGCTGTGCGCCTCACCGCCCCGACACCCCCCAGTGCCCTCTGCTGTGCGCCTCACCCCCCCCGACACCCTCCAGTGCCCTCTGCTGTGCACCTCACCCCCCCGACACCCTCCAGTGCCCTCTGCTGTGCGCCTCACCCCCCCCGACACCCTCCAGTGCCCTCTGCTGTGCACCTCACCCCCCCGACACCCTCCAGTGCCCTCTGCTGTGCACCTCACCCCCCCGACACCCTCCAGTGCCCTCTGCTGTGCGCCTCACCCCCCCGACACCCCCCAGTGCCCCTCTGCTGTGCGCCTCACCCCCCCGACACCCCCCCCAGTGCCCTCTGTTGTGCGCCTCACCCCCCCGACACCCCCCTAGTGCCCTCTGCTGTGCGCCTCACCCCCCCGACACCCCCCAGTGCCCTCTGCTGTGCGCCTCACCCCCCCGACACCCCCCCCAGTGCCCTCTGTTGTGCGCCTCACCCCCCCGACACCCCCCTAGTGCCCTCTGCTGTGCGCCTCACCCCCCCGACACCCCCCCAGTGCCCTCTGCTGTGCGCCTCACCCCCCCCGACACCCTCCAGTGCCCTCTGCTGTGCACCTCACCCCCCCGACACCCTCCAGTGCCCTCTGCTGTGCACCTCACCCCCCCGACACCCTCCAGTGCCCTCTGCTGTGCGCCTCACCCCCCCGACACCCCCCAGTGCCCTCTGCTGTGCGCCTCACCCCCCCGACACCCCCCAGTGCCCCTCTGCTGTGCGCCTCACCGCCCCGACACCCCCCAGTGCCCTCTGCTGTGCGCCTCACCCCCCCCGACACCCTCCAGTGCCCTCTGCTGTGCACCTCACCCCCCCGACACCCTCCAGTGCCCTCTGCTGTGCGCCTCACCCCCCCCGACACCCTCCAGTGCCCTCTGCTGTGCACCTCACCCCCCCGACACCCTCCAGTGCCCTCTGCTGTGCACCTCACCCCCCCGACACCCTCCAGTGCCCTCTGCTGTGCGCCTCACCCCCCCGACACCCCCCAGTGCCCCTCTGCTGTGCGCCTCACCCCCCCGACACCCCCCCCAGTGCCCTCTGCTGTGCGCCTCACCCCCCGACACCCCCCAGTGCCCCTCTGCTGTGCGCCTCACCGCCCCGACACCCCCCAGTGCCCTCTGCTGTGTGCCTCACCCCCCCGACACCCCCCCAGTGCCCTCTGCTGTGCGCCTCACCCCCCCCGACACCCTCCAGTGCCCTCTGCTGTGCACCTCACCCCCCCGACACCCTCCAGTGCCCTCTGCTGTGCGCCTCACCCCCCCGACACCCCCCAGTGCCCCTCTGCTGTGCGCCTCACCCCCCCGACACCCCCCAGTGCCCCTCTGCTGTGCGCCTCACCCCCCCGACACCCCCCCCAGTGCCCTCTGCTGTGCGCCTCACCCCCCGACACCCCCCAGTGCCCCTCTGCTGTGCGCCTCACCGCCCCGACACCCCCCAGTGCCCTCTGCTGTGCGCCTCACCCCCCCGACACCCCCCCAGTGCCCTCTGCTGTGCGCCTCACCCCCCCCGACACCCTCCAGTGCCCTCTGCTGTGCACCTCACCCCCCCGACACCCTCCAGTGCCCTCTGCTGTGCGCCTCACCCCCCCGACACCCCCCAGTGCCCCTCTGCTGTGCGCCTCACCCCCCCCGACACCCCCCCAGTGCCCTCTGCTGTGCGCCTCACCCCCCGACACCCCCCAGTGCCCTCTGCTGTGCGCCTCACCCCCCCGACACCCCCCAGTGCCCCTCTGCTGTGCGCCTCACCCCCCCGACACCCCCCAGTGCCCCTCTGCTGTGCGCCTCACCCCCCCGACACCCCCCCCAGTGCCCTCTGCTGTGCGCCTCACCCCCCGACACCCCCCAGTGCCCCTCTGCTGTGCGCCTCACCCCCCCGACACCCCCCAGTGCCCTCTGCTGTGCGCCTCACCCCCCCGACACCCCCCAGTGCCCTCTGCTGTGCGCCTCACCCCCCCCGACACCCCCCAGTGCCCCTCTGCTGTGCGCCTCACCCCCCCGACACCCCCCCAGTGCCCTCTGCTGTGCGCCTCACCCCCCGACACCCCCCAGTGCCCCTCTGCTGTGCGCCTCACCCCCCCGACACCCCCCCCAGTGCCCTCTGCTGTGCGCCTCACCCCCCGACACCCCCCAGTGCCCTCTGCTGTGCGCCTCACCCCCCCGACACCCCCCAGTGCCCTCTGCTGTGCGCCTCACCCCCCCCGACACCCCCCAGTGCCCTCTGCTGTGCGCCTCACCCCCCCGACACCCCCCAGTGCCCTCTGCTGTGCGCCTCACCCCCCCGACACCCCCCAGTGCCCTCTGCTGTGCGCCTCACCCCCCCGACAACCCCCCAGTGCCCTCTGCTGTGCGCCTCACCCCCCCGACACCCCCCAGTGCCCTCTGCTGTGCGCCTCACCCCCCCGACACCCCCCAGTGCCCTCTGCTGTGCG
Organism: Pelodiscus sinensis; assembly: GCF_049634645.1. NCBI lineage: Eukaryota > Metazoa > Chordata > Testudines > Trionychidae > Pelodiscus > Pelodiscus sinensis. The sequence goes on along the minus strand of NC_134712.1, from coordinate 238,355,702 downwards.
CCTCACCCCCCCCGACACCCCCCAGTGCCCCTCTGCTGTGCGCCTCACCGCCCCGACACCCCCCAGTGCCCTCTGCTGTGCGCCTCACCCCCCCCGACACCCCCCAGTGCCCTCTGCTGTGCGCCTCACCCCCCCGACACCCCCCAGTGCCCTCTGCTGTGCGCCTCACCCCCCCGACACCCCCCAGTGCCCTCTGCTGTGCGCCTCACCCCCCCGACAACCCCCCAGTGCCCTCTGCTGTGCGCCTCACCCCCCCGACACCCCCCAGTGCCCCTCTGCTGTGCGCCTCACCCCCCCCGACACCCCCCAGTGCCCTCTGCTGTGCGCCTCACCGCCCCGACACCCCCCAGTGCCCTCTGCTGTGCGCCTCACCCCCCCGACACCCCCCAGTGCCCTCTGCTGTGCGCCTCAGCCCCCCGACACCCCCCAGTGCCCTCTGCTGTGCGCCTCACCCCCCCGACACCCCCCAGTGCCCTCTGCTGTGCGCCTCACCCCCCCGACACCCCCCAGTGCCCTCTGCTGTGCGCCTCACCCCCCCGACACCCCCCAGTGCCCTCTGCTGTGCGCCTCACCCCCCCGACACCCCCCAGTGCCCTCTGCTGTGCGCCTCACCCCCCCGACACCCCCCAGTGCCCCTCTGCTGTGCGCCTCACCCCCCCGACACCCCCCAGTGCCCTCTGCTGTGCGCCTCACCCCCCCGACACCCCCCAGTGCCCTCTGCTGTGCGCCTCACCCCCCCGACACCCCCCAGTGCCCTCTGCTGTGCGCCTCACCCCCCCGACACCCCCCAGTGCCCCTCTGCTGTGCGCCTCACCCCCCCGACACCCCCCAGTGCCCCTCTGCTGTGCGCCTCACCCCCCCGACACCCCGCAGTGCCCTCTGCTGTGCGCCTCACCCCCCCGACACCCCCCAGTGCCCCTCTGCTGTGCGCCTCACCCCCCCGACACCCCCCAGTGCCCCTCTGCTGTGCGCCTCACCCCCCCGACACCCCCCCAGTGCCCTCTGCTGTGCGCCTCACCCCCCGACACCCCCCAGTGCCCTCTGCTGTGCGCCTCACCCCCCCGACACCCCCCAGTGCCCTCTGCTGTGCGCCTCACCCCCCCCGACACCCCCCAGTGCCCTCTGCTGTGCGCCTCACCCCCCCCGACACCCCCCAGTGCCCCTCTGCTGTGCGCCTCACCCCCCCGACACCCCCCCAGTGCCCTCTGCTGTGCGCCTCACCCCCCGACACCCCCCAGTGCCCCTCTGCTGTGCGCCTCACCCCCCCGACACCCCCCCCAGTGCCCTCTGCTGTGCGCCTCACCCCCCGACACCCCCCAGTGCCCTCTGCTGTGCGCCTCACCCCCCCGACACCCCCCAGTGCCCTCTGCTGTGCGCCTCACCCCCCCCGACACCCCCCAGTGCCCTCTGCTGTGCGCCTCACCCCCCCGACACCCCCCAGTGCCCTCTGCTGTGCGCCTCACCCCCCGACACCCCCCAGTGCCCTCTGCTGTGCGCCTCACCCCCCCGACAACCCCCCAGTGCCCTCTGCTGTGCGCCTCACCCCCCCGACACCCCCCAGTGCCCTCTGCTGTGCGCCTCACCCCCCCGACACCCCCCAGTGCCCTCTGCTGTGCGCCTCACCCCCCCCGACACCCCCCAGTGCCCCTCTGCTGTGCGCCTCACCGCCCCGACACCCCCCAGTGCCCTCTGCTGTGCGCCTCACCCCCCCCGACACCCCCCAGTGCCCTCTGCTGTGCGCCTCACCCCCCCGACACCCCCCAGTGCCCTCTGCTGTGCGCCTCACCCCCCCGACACCCCCCAGTGCCCTCTGCTGTGCGCCTCACCCCCCCGACAACCCCCAGTGCCCTCTGCTGTGCGCCTCACCCCCCCGACACCCCCCAGTGCCCCTCTGCTGTGCGCCTCACCCCCCCCGACACCCCCCAGTGCCCTCTGCTGTGCGCCTCACCGCCCCGACACCCCCCAGTGCCCTCTGCTGTGCGCCTCACCCCCCCGACACCCCCCAGTGCCCTCTGCTGTGCGCCTCAGCCCCCCGACACCCCCCAGTGCCCTCTGCTGTGCGCCTCACCCCCCCGACACCCCCCAGTGCCCTCTGCTGTGCGCCTCACCCCCCCGACACCCCCCAGTGCCCTCTGCTGTGCGCCTCACCCCCCCGACACCCCCCAGTGCCCTCTGCTGTGCGCCTCACCCCCCCGACACCCCCCAGTGCCCTCTGCTGTGCGCCTCACCCCCCCGACACCCCCCAGTGCCCCTCTGCTGTGCGCCTCACCCCCCCGACACCCCCCAGTGCCCTCTGCTGTGCGCCTCACCCCCCCGACACCCCCCAGTGCCCTCTGCTGTGCGCCTCACCCCCCCGACACCCCCCAGTGCCCTCTGCTGTGCGCCTCACCCCCCCGACACCCCCCAGTGCCCCTCTGCTGTGCGCCTCACCCCCCCGACACCCCCCAGTGCCCCTCTGCTGTGCGCCTCACCCCCCCGACACCCCGCAGTGCCCTCTGCTGTGCGCCTCACCCCCCCGACACCCCCCAGTGCCCCTGTGCTGTGCGCCTCACCCCCCCGACACCCCCCAGTGCCCCTCTGCTGTGCGCCTCACCCCCCCCCCGACACCCCCCAGTGCCCTCTGCTGTGCGCCTCACCCCCCCGACACCCCCCAGTGCCCCTCTGCTGTGCGCCTCACCCCCCCGACACCCCCCAGTGCCCTCTGCTGTGCGCCTCACCCCCCCGACACCCCCCAGTGCCCTCTGCTGTGCGCCTCACCCCCCCGACACCCCCCAGTGCCCCTCTGCTGTGCGCCTCACCCCCCCGACACCCCCCAGTGCCCTCTGCTGTGCGCCTCACCCCCCCGACACCCCCCAGTGCCCTCTGCTGTGCGCCTCACCCCCCCGACACCCCCCAGTGCCCCTCTGCTGTGCGCCTCACCACCCCGACACCCCCCAGTGCCCCTCTGCTGTGCGCCTCACCCCCCCGACACCCCCAGTGCCCTCTGCTGTGCGCCTCACCCCCCCGACACCCCCCAGTGCCCCTCTGCTGTGCGCCTCACCCCCCCGACACCCCCCAGTGCCCCTCTGCTGTGCGCCTCACCCCCCCGACACCCCCCAGTGCCCCTCTGCTGTGCGCCTCACCCCCCCGACACCCCCCAGTGCCCTCTGCTGTGCGCCTCAGCCCCCCCGACACCCCCAGTGCCCTCTGCTGTGCGCCTCACCCCCCCGACACCCCCCAGTGCCCCTCTGCTGTGCGCCTCACCCCCCCGACACCCCCCAGTGCCCCTCTGCTCTGCGCCTCACCGCCCCGACACCCCCCAGTGCCCCTCTGCTGTGCGCCTCACCGCCCCGACACCCCCCAGTGCCCCTCTGCTGTGCGCCTCACCCCCCCGACACCCCCCAGTGCCCCTCTGCTGTGCGCCTCACCCCCCCGACACCCCCCAGTGCCCCTCTGCTGTGCGCCTCACCCCCCCCGACACCCCCCAGTGCCCCTCTGCTGTGCGCCTCAGCCCCCCGACACCCCCCAGTGCCCTCTGCTGTGCGCCTCACCGCCCCGACACCCCCCAGTGCCCTCTGCTGTGCGCCTCACCCCCCCCGACACCCCCCAGTGCCCGTCTGCTGTGCGCCTCACCCCCCCGACACCCCCCAGTGCCCCTCTGCTGTGCGCCTCACCCCCCCGACACCCCCCAGTGCCCTCTGCTGTGCGCCTCAGCCCCCCGACACCCCCCAGTGCCCCTCTGCTGTGCGCCTCACCCCCCCGACACCCCCCAGTGCCCTCTGCTGTGCGCCTCACCCCCCCGACACCCCCCAGTGCCCCTCTGCTGTGCGCCTCACCGCCCCGACACCCCCCAGTGCCCCTCTGCTGTGGGCCTCACCCCCCCGACACCCCCCAGTGCCCCTCTGCTGTGCGCCTCACCCCCCCGACACCCCCCAGTGCCCCTCTGCTGTGCGCCTCACCCCCCCGACACCCCCCAGTGCCCCTCTGCTGTGCGCCTCACCCCCCCGACACCCCCCAGTGCCCTCTGCTGTGCGCCTCAGCCCCCCGACACCCCCCAGTGCCCTCTGCTGTGCGCCTCAGCCCCCCGACACCCCCCAGTGCCCTCTGCTGTGCGCCTCACCCCCCCGACACCCCCCAGTGCCCCTCTGCTGTGCGCCTCACCCCCCCGACACCCCCCAGTGCCCTCTGCTGTGCGCCTCAGCCCCCCGACACCCCCCAGTGCCCTCTGCTGTGCGCCTCACCCCCCCGACACCCCCCCAGTGCCCTCTGCTGTGCGCCTCACCCCCCCGACACCCCCCAGTGCCCCTCTGCTGTGCGCCTCACCCCCCCGACACCCCCCAGTGCCCCTCTGCTGTGCGCCTCACCCCCCCGACACCCCCCAGTGCCCTCTGCTGTGCGCCTCACCCCCCCGACACCCCCCAGTGCCCTCTGCTGTGCGCCTCAGCCCCCCGACACCCCCCAGTGCCCTCTGCTGTGCGCCTCACCCCCCCGACACCCCCCAGTGCCCCTCTGCTGTGCGCCTCACCCCCCCGACACCCCCCAGTTCCCTCTGCTGTGCGCCTCACCGCTCTGACACCCCCCAGTGCCCCTCTGCTGTGCGCCTCACCGCCCCGACACCCCCCAGTGCCCTCTGCTGTGCGCCTCACCCCCCCGACACCCCCCAGTGCCCCTCTGCTGTGCGCCTCACCCCCCCGACACCCCCCCAGTGCCCTCTGCTGTGCGCCTCACCCCCCCGACACCCCCCAGTGCCCTCTGCTGTGCGCCTCACCCCCCCGACACCCCCCAGTGCCCTCTGCTGTGCGCCTCACCCCCCCGACACCCCCCAGTGCCCTCTGCTGTGCGCCTCACCCCCCCCCCGACACCCCCCAGTGCCCTCTGCTGTGCGCCTCACCCCCCCGACACCCCCCCAGTGCCCTCTGCTGTGCGCCTCACCCCCCCGACACCCCCCAGTGCCCTCTGCTGTGCGCCTCACCCCCCCGACACCCCCCAGTGCCCCTCTGCTGTGCGCCTCACCCCCCCGACACCCCCCAGTGCCCTCTGCTGTGCGCCTCACCCCCCCGACACCCCCCAGTGCCCTCTGCTGTGCGCCTCACCCCCCCGACACCCCCCAGTGCCCTCTGCTGTGCGCCTCACCCCCCCGACACCCCCCAGTGCCCCTCTGCTGTGCGCCTCACCCCCCCGACACCCCCCAGTGCCCTCTGCTGTGCGCCTCACCCCCCCGGACACCCCCCAGTGCCCTCTCCTGTGCGCCTCACCCCCCCGACACCCCCCAGTGCCCCTCTGCTGTGCGCCTCACCCCCCCGACACCCCCCAGTGCCCCTCTGCTGTGCGCCTCACCCCCCCGACACCCCCCAGTGCCCTCTGCTGTGCGCCTCACCCCCCCGACACCCCCCAGTGCCCTCTGCTGTGCGCCTCACCCCCCCGACACCCCCCAGTGCCCCTCTGCTGTGCGCCTCACCCCCCCGACACCCCCCAGTGCCCCTCTGCTGTGCGCCTCACCCCCCCGACACCCCCCAGTGCCCCTCTGCTGTGCGCCTCACCCCCCCGACACCCCCCCAGTGCCCTCTGCTGTGCGCCTCACCCCCCCGACACCCCCCAGTGCCCTCTGCTGTGCGCCTCACCCCCCCCGACACCCCCCAGTGCCCTCTGCTGTGCGCCTCACCCCCCCGACACCCCCCAGTGCCCTCTGCTGTGCGCCTCACCCCCCCGACACCCCCCAGTGCCCTCTGCTGTGCGCCTCACCCCCCCCGACACCCCCCAGTGCCCTCTGCTGTGCGCCTCACCCCCCCGACACCCCCCAGTGCCCTCTGCTGTGCGCCTCACCCCCCCCCGACACCCCCCCAGTGCCCCTCTGCTGTGCGCCTCACCCCCCCGACACCCCCCCAGTGCCCTCTGCTGTGCGCCTCAGCCCCCCCGACACCCCCCAGTGCCCTCTGCTGTGCGCCTCACCCCCCCTGACACCCCCCCAGTGCCCTCTGCTGTGCGCCTCACCCCCCCCGACACCCCCCAGTGCCCTCTGCTGTGCGCCTCACCCCCCTGACACCCCCCCAGTGCCCCTCTGCTGTGCGCCTCACCCCCCCGACACCCCCCAGTGCCCTCTGCTGTGCGCCTCACCCCCCCTGACACCCCCCAGTGCCCCTCTGCTGTGCGCCTCACCCCCCCTGACACCCCCCCAGTGCCCTCTGCTGTGCGCCTCACCCCCCCGACACCCCCCAGTGCCCCTCTGCTGTGCGCCTCACCCCCCCGACACCCCCCAGTGCCCCTCTGCTGTGCGCCTCACCCCCCCCGACACCCCCCAGTGCCCTCTGCTGTGCGCCTCACCCCCCCCGACACCCCCCAGTGCCCTCTGCTGTGCGCCTCACCCCCCCGACACCCCCCCAGTGCCCTCTGCTGTGCGCCTCACCCCCCCGACACCCCCCAGTGCCCCTCTGCTGTGCGCCTCACCCCCCCGACACCCCCCCAGTGCCCTCTGCTGTGCGCCTCACCCCCCCGACACCCCCCCAGTGCCCTCTGCTGTGTGCCTCACCCCCCCGACACCCCCCAGTGCCCTCTGCTGTGCGCCTCACCCCCCCCGACACCCCCCAGTGCCCTCTGCTGTGCGCCTCACCCCCCCGACACCCCCTAGTGCCCTCTGCTGTGCGCCTCACCCCCCCGACACCCCCCAGTGCCCTCTGCTGTGCGCCTCACCCCCCCGACACCCCCCAGTGCCCTCTGCTGTGCGCCTCACCCCCCCTGACACCCCCCCAGTGCCCCTCTGCTGTGCGCCTCACCCCCCCGACACCCCCCAGTGCCCTCTGCTGTGCGCCTCACCCCCCCTGACACCCCCCCAGTGCCCCTCTGCTGTGCGCCTCACCCCCCCTGACACCCCCCCAGTGCCCTCTGCTGTGCGCCTCACCCCCCCGACACCCCCCAGTGCCCCTCTGCTGTGCGCCTCACCCCCCCGACACCCCCCAGTGCCCCTCTGCTGTGCGCCTCACCCCCCCCGACACCCCCCAGTGCCCTCTGCTGTGCGCCTCACCCCCCCCGACACCCCCCCAGTGCCCTCTGCTGTGCGCCTCACCCCCCCGACACCCCCCAGTGCCCCTCTGCTGTGCGCCTCACCCCCCCGACACCCCCCAGTGCCCTCTGCTGTGCGCCTCACCCCCCCGACACCCCCCCAGTGCCCTCTGCTGTGTGCCTCACCCCCCCGACACCCCCCAGTGCCCTCTGCTGTGTGCCTCACCCCCCCGACACTCCCCAGTGCCCTCTGCTGTGCGCCTCACCCCCCCCGACACCCCCCAGTGCCCTCTGCTGTGCGCCTCACCCCCCCGACACCCCCCAGTGCCCTCTGCTGTGCGCCTCACCCCCCCCGACACCCCCCCAGTGCCCTCTGCTGTGCGCCTCACCCCCCTTGACACCGCCCAGTGCCCTCTGCTGTGCGCCTCAGCCCCCCGACACCCCCCAGTGCCCCTCTGCTGTGCGCCTCACCCCCCTTGACACCCCCCAGTGCCCTCTGCTGTGCGTCTCACCCCCCCGACACCCCCCAGTGCCCTCTGCTGTGCGCCTCACCCCCCTTGACACCCCCCAGTGCCCTCTGCTGTGCGCCTCACCCCCCCGACACCCCCCAGTGCCCTCTGCTGTGCGCCTCACCCCCCCCGACACCCCCCCCAGTGCCCTCTGCTGTGCGCCTCACCCCCCCGACACCCCCCAGTGCCCTCTGCTGTGTGCCTCACCCCCCCCGATACCCCCCCAGTGCCCTCTGCTGTGCGCCTCACCCCCCCGACACCCCCCAGTGCCCTCTGCTGTGCGCCTCACCCCCCCCGACACCCCCCCAGTGCCCTCTGCTGTGCGCCTCACCCCCCCGACACCCCTCAGTGCCCTCTGTTGTGCGCCTCACCCCCCCGACACCCCACCAGTGCCCTCTGCTGTGCGCCTCACCCCCCCGACACCCCACCAGTGCCCTCTGCTGTGCGCCTCACCCCCGTCCCCGACAGACCACCCCCCAGTGCGCTCTGCTGTGCGCCTCACCTCCAGACAGACACCCCCGAGTGCCCCTCTGCTGTGCGCCTCATGCCCCTGACAGACCACCCCCCCAGTGCCTTTCTGCTGTTCGCCTCACCCCCCCGACAAACCACCCCTGTGCCCCTCTGCTGTGTGCCTCACCCCCCCGACAGACACCCCTCCAGTGCCCCTCTGCTGTGCACCTCACCCCCCCCACAGACACCCTCCCGTGCTCCTGTGCTGTGCGCCTCACCCCCCTGACAGACCACTCCTCAGTGTCCCTCTGCTGTATGCCTCACCCCCCCCGACAGACCACCCCCCAGTGCCTTCTGCTGTGTGCCTCACCCCCCCGACAGACCTCCCCCAGTGCCCCTCTGCTGTGCGCCTCACCCCCCCCAACAGACCACCCCCCAGTGTCCCTCTGCAGTGTGCCTCATTCCACTGATGCCCCCCCAGTACACTACTACTGTGTGTCTCATTTCCCCCCTTAAGTCCCACCCTCCAGTTACTAGATAAGGGTTAACCAGTTCCTGAGGAGCAGCCCCCTGACCCTGGCCTGCCACAGGCAAAGTGCTGCTCCAGCTTTGGTGGTCCTCCCATGTGGAGCAGCCAGCCAACAACAGCTGGTCCTATGCTGTTGGCAGCTGGGACTGGGAGCCAGGAGCCATCCCTACATGGCTTTTTACTGGGGCTGCAAGCTGGCAGCCAGCTCCACGTGGCACTGAGAGCAAGAGTCTTGCAGGCTGGGGACTGCTCCATCTGGGTTGGAGCAGCCCCCACCTGGGATCCCACTGAGTCAGATAACTGATTAATTGATTAATTGGGATGTTTCGTTCTACCAGCTATGGGGCATTTTCTTTCCCCTTGTCCCCTCCGGCATTCAGGGGCTGTTTTTCTTCCTCGCCTCTCCGCCACTGCGGCTAAGGGCCAGGAGAGAGGAAAGGGTTTAGGATTACTCACATGCTGGTAGGCAAGATGGCAGAGCTCTAGGATTGGTAGTATGACTACCCCAAGTGGACACTCTCTTGTCGGCTCGCTGCCCCAGTGACCACTCTCATATCACGTTATTCCGAACTGCAGACCCTCCTTTTGTATATTGTGGCAAACTGTCTTTTTTCTGGGGCAGCCGGTTCTCCTGGGACAACCAAAGCCCGACTGCTTTAAGTTAGGAGATGAGGAAGCTGCATACCAAACTTGGTGGTCCTAGTGATTACTGTTTACAAGGATTTCTTGAACAAATGGACTCACAGACAGAGATAGATAGATAGATAGATAACAATTATTGTTTTCCATTAGATAATAATGGCAAAGCAATTAATATTAATATTAATATTAATAACTATGCCCAAGCCAAATATAAAAATTATAAAGTATCAGGATAAATTAAGTAAAATGTCTAAAAGGAGGTTAACATTTTTTTTTTAGAATTTTTTACCCTAAAATGATTTTGATTATTTAAAGTGAAATACTTTTAAAAATTTAATATACTTTCACTCTTTATGCTATTTTATTTATTTCTCCCGAATATAGTAAAATACAGTAAATACAGTAAAATACAGTAAAATACAGTAAAAATAAACTAATCAATATCACCTCTATTCTGTTAGAAACCCTAATTTCAATTTTAGGTTCTCACTGTGGTACTCTTTCTGGGCACAACCGAACCCTTATGTTGCTTTTAGTTATACGAGGAAGCTGTATACTGAATTTGATTAACCTAGCTCTTACCGTTTAGGAGGAGTTCTTGAACAGACAGACTGGCAAACTCTCTAAAATATATAGTAGAATAAAATCAAGTGTTAGTAGGTAAAATAATATTGTTAGCATTTTATGGCACATAGTTCATTTATAGTACAGGTGGGACCTCCCTGGTCTGGCCCAGAGTTTGCCATACCAGGGGAGGTCAAGGCTCCCTTCCTGGCTGTCAGCCCTACTCCCCACTGTTGGTCCTGTTACTCCCAACCCTAACAGGCCTGCTCTTCCACCCAGGGCCGGGGCTTTGTTCCCCACTGCACTAGGGGCACCATTCTGGGCTGCTCTCCTAGCCACTGGCCCTGCTGCCTCCAGCTAAGCTGGGGCTGCACTCCACGCTGTGTCGGTTTCAGCTGGGGCTGCGCTCCTAGGTGTCAGCCCCTCTGCCTCCAGCCCAAGTGGGGCTGCGCTCCCTGATGACTTGGCTTGGCTGGGGCTGTACTTCTGGGCACCGCCAGCTAGGGCTACATTCCTGGGCATCAGCCTTCCTGCCTCTGGCCCTGATGGGGCTGCGCTCCCCACTGTGGAGGTCCTCGCTGCGGTGGCCATGCTGCCTCCAGGCTACGCTTCTTGCCTCCAGCCCAGCCCCTGAACCTGGCCTGCCAGGGCTCTCTGATACAGCAATATCCATGGTCTGGCAGTATCACAGATGTTGCCACACCAGAGAGTCCTAGATTTTAGAGGTTTAACCTGTATGTAGTAATTTGACTTTAATTTGGTTGTACTCTAATGCTCAGAAATAAAACAAAAAGGACTCACTGCTATGTGCAAAATCAACTTTCCCTTGTAGTGGGGCAAATAGCGAACTTGAGCTATTTTAAAATACCTAGACACACTTAAACTATTTAATGGTGGTATAATTAAAGTGTAATAGTATATAGGTATTTTTAAATTGCTTCATTCCTCAGAAAAAAAAATGTCAATTTAAAATATGCAAAGTGGCTATTCTGCACCTGAACTCAAAGCATTCCATCTTTAGCATGTGTTTGTCATTCCTTTTCTAGAGAAGAACCAAAGAAGATACTTGGAAATCAGATGAACTTAAGAAACATCTCAGGGTAAAGTCTTTTGTTAATTTATTAGGATCAATTTAGCCATTTTCTGGACTACCTCCTTCGGTAAAATTAATATGACTGACGTTATATTTTAGGATATAAAGACATCTCAGTCCTCCCAGCTCAGATTTAGTTGGATTTGTGGGAGTATTTTGAAAAGCAGTTAATCTAATACTTAGGAAACAGTTAATGCATATTTTATGTAGTTATACAGAAATTATGCCAGAGGCTGTATATACAGTATATGGGCCTGATCATTCATAATAACTGATTTTTCTGTTGAGAACCTGAATCTTCATTTTTCATGAATGTGAAGAGTGTTTAAAATAGTTGGTTCCATTACGCGGATGGAAGTGAATGATCGTCCTGCAGTGGGGATAGCTTAGTGGCCTACATACTTGATTTGAAAGATTTTGAGGTCAGCAGGAGTGACTGAGCTCTTTATCCCTATTAGGTAGATATATCAAGTTTTATTTAAATTTAATTCAATTTAAATGAAATTCTTATATGCTCTGTATTAACCTGAAAGGTCTAGGCCAGTGGTTGTTAACCTCTTTGGCACTGTTACCACATAAGCTTAACCAATAAACCAAAACTACCCCTCCCCCCTTTTTAAATGGCAATAGACAAAAAGGAAATTACAATTAATAATGTTAATGTATTTTGTTTTCTCATACATTATGTTGAACAAAATTTAACACCTATTGTATTTTAAACTTATATATTAGGTTCATTGTTCGAAAATGAAAACACATCACAAATAGCATTTCTCAGATGAATTTCTGTGTGAAGCTTGATACTGCTTCTGCTTGACTAGCTTAGAGATACAAGGTTTTGTCACATCTCAAGTAATGACTAAGATCCTATCTATTCCTTGCCTTCGTTTTAATGTTGACCATTGTAGAAAATCTGACATCACAGTTATGCGTTAAGGCAAGTGGGATTAGAAGTTTGAGAGCTCTGTCAGAGGGCATGCCTAAACTACATCCTCCTTTCGAAAGTGATGTAAATTAGACAGATCGAAATTGCAAATGAAGCTGTGATTTGAATTTCCTGTGCTTCAGTTGCATAATGGCAGCTGCGTGTTCTTTCAGAAATGGGTACAGGCAGTCCCCGACTTACGCGGATCCGACTTATGTCGGATCCGCACTTACGAACGGGGCTTTCTCGCCCCGGAGGTCGAGGTGGTGGATTGCTACCTGCGAGTTCCGGGGCGAGAAAGCCCCTTTCGTAAGCTGCTCCGGTGCCCCTGGTCTGCTGGAGACCGTCTCCAGCAGACCAGGGGCACCGGGCGGGTTCCCGCGCTTCTGAGGCTTTGCCAGAGCAAAGCCTCAGAAGCGCGGGGAACCGCCGCTGCTGCCGCTTCAGTCCCGGTGCCTGTGGTCTGCTGGGGACCGTCCCCAGCAGACCACAGGCACCGGGACTGAAGCTGCAGCCGCGGCGGGGTCCCGCGCCTCTGAGACTTTGCCAGAGCAAAGCCTCAGAGGCGTGGCACCCCGCTGCCGCTGCGACTTTGCCAGAGCAAAGCCTCAGAGGCGCGGCACCCCGCTGCCGCTGCGGCTCTGCTCCCCGTGTCCCTGGTCTGCTGGGGGGGGCGCAGCTAGTGTGCCCCCCCCAGCAGACCAGGCTTTTGTTTTGGACCCTGGGGCAGAGCAGCTGGGGCGCTGCTCATTGGTCCTGCAGCGCCGCTCTGGGCGCTACTGGACCAACCCGGCAGCACCCCAGCTGCTCTGCCCCAGGTCCTGATTCAGTCGCTGCTGGTCAGTTTCAGCAGCGGCTGAATCAGGACGCCTGGGGCAGAGCAGATGGGGTGCTGCTGGGTTGGTCCAGTAGCACCGAGGAGCGGCGCTACTGGAGCAACCCAGCAGCACCCCAGCTGCTCTTCCCCAGGCGTCCCCAAGTCAGCTTCTGCTGAAACTGACCAGCGCTGACTACAGGAAGCCCGAGGCAGAGTTGCTCTGCCCCGGGCTTCCTGGATCTCAGCTGCTGATCAGTTTCAGCAGCAGCTGACTTGGGGACGCCTGGGGTTCTTAAGTTGATTCTGTATGTAAGTCAGAACTGGCGGTCAGTTTCAGCAGCGTCTGAATCTGGACACCAGTTCCGACTTATATACAGATTCAACTTAAGAACAAACCTACAGTCCCTATCTTGTACGTAACCCGGGGACTGCCTGTATTTCAAAAGTGAAACTGCCGTCTAGACGCAGTTCTTTTGAAAAAAAAACAACCCTTTTTCGAAAGATCCTGTACTCCTCAGTACAGGAATACAGGATCTTTAAAAAAAGGTGGGTTTTTTTTTTCGAAAGAACTGCATCTAGATGGCAGTTTCACTTTTGAAATATCCATTTCTGAAAGAACGCGTGGCTGCCATTATGCAAATGAAGTGCAGGAAATTCAAATCCCAGCTTCATTTGCAATTTTAATCTGTCTAATTTACATCCCTCTTTCGAAAGAGGGATGTAGTCTGGACAAAGCCAGAGAGAATCGGGTATTCTAAACCAGCTTTTCTCCACAAAGTTGCTAGATCAGAATCCTGAAAATCTTCTTTCAATGTGTTATCTTCTCACACACCAAGGAATTCTGCTTTCACCTTGTCTTCAGTTATTTTTTCTTCCACTGTAAATGGTCTCACAAGCTATGCATTTATGTGACACTGTTCTGTATCTGGCAAGTATCCACTGATGGATTCTGTTACTGACAGTGTGTTATGGTATCATCAGCAAATGAATATTTCTGTTTGGTTGGCTCAAGCAGAGTTGTCAATTCTAACCACATGGATATATCACCAGCTTTAACTTTACATGGGTAAAGCTGGAACTTACTGAGGAAGCTAGCAACCTTGTCTTGAGCTGTGAGAATATTCATCATATTTTCTTGTTGTGAGAGGTTTAGCTGATTAATTTCAGTAAAAATCAGCAAGGTATGCCAATTTTGGAATGAATGTATGGTCCATTATTTTCTCAAACAATTCTTGCCTTTAGCAGATCTGTCTCTTTGGAAGAACATTGATATTTCTTTTTTTAGTTGCAACACTCGGTGTAAGACTTTTCCACGCAATAACTAGTGAACTTCTGTATGAAACAGAAGTGCACTAAATTCAGCTCCAACCTCTTCACACAATACTCTAAACTTCCTGGAATTTGTGGCACTACCTTGAATATGATTAACAATTTTAACAACTGCACAGAACACTTAATTAAGATTTGGTGGAAGTGTCTTCACAGCTAAAGCTTATCTATGAAGCAGACATAAGGGGCGACCTGCTTTATATGAGCCTTAAATACAGAGTGAACTTCCATCATCGATGGTGCTCTATCAGTGCACATACCAACTAATTTTGTCCATTGTAACCCCTTCTCGACAAAGAAATTCTGCATTGTTCTGTACACTTCTTCTTCGCATGCAGTAGTGGTCAGTGATTCAGAGAACAGGAATTGCTCCTTCACATAGTCACCTTTTATGTACCAAGCATACACAAATAATTGTTCCCTGGAGGTGATATCTGTTGATTCATCTGTTGGATGAAGTGCAAAGTAGGGACTAACTTTAATCTCTGCAACTACTTGATCCAAAATGACTTCTCTCATCTCAGAAATATGCCTTTTCAAAGTGCAGTTTGAAAGTGATATCTGATCCACCTTTTTCACATGTTGCTCCCCAATAACAAGCCTCACTGTTTCAACCAGACATGGGTTTATGAGATCTTCTCTGATTGTTTGAGGTTTTTTACATTCAGCAGTTTGGAGAGGAATACGATAGGATGCTTCAAGAACAGCTTCAATTGTCTTCGCAAACTGACCAGTTGAATCCAAACTAGAGGATTTCAACATGCATTCTTTTAAAAAAAAATATTCAGTATCTTTTCTTATAAACTCTTTATGGATTTGTTGAAAATGGTCCCTCAGTTTGCTGGGCTTCATACTCTCCACAGTAAGCAATCTGGGGATAAGTGTCGGGCCGGGGGGAGGGTGCAGGAATGGGTGGGGGGTCTCAGTGGAAGGGATGAGTGAAGGGGCTATGGATGCAGGGTCTTGGCCGAGGGGGCGTATGAGAGGACTAGGGTGTGGGGAGAGAGGAGGCCGCATGGCTTCTGCCTCCTCTGAGCACCGTGGAGTGGGGAGGCTGGGCAGCCAAGCTGCTGGTGGGCCACAGTGACAGCCCTATGGCTCAGGACATGTCACCCCCAACTGCCAGAAACTATCTTGCTCAAGTCCTGGGGGGAGGGCAGGGGGAGCAGCTCGATGCCTACAGTAGCCAGACAATCTGAGGGAGAGAGGGTCATCCCCAGCATCAGACTGTCCCCTGTTGCCTCCAGCAGTGTGTGCCCCCCTTCTGTGCAGGTAGGAGCCCGAACTGCTGCTGGGATCTGGCATGAGCGGAAAAGCATGTGTGGAAGGACAGGGGGTTTCCCGGCATTGGAGAGAGAGGGGGACCGTGAGTAGCTAACGACATGGTGGGGCTGCTGCCATCAACTGAAATCCTGGATCCCCATCCCTAGGGGCCGCTCCATTATGGGTTTGCCAGTGGTTTATATGAGCTGAATGGTAACAGGATTGAACATGTCGCTGCAAGTCAGATTAAGTTGTGCTGCAATGCGCACTGTTACTGCATGACTCATACTACTTGGAAAAAACAGTAATAAAATATTGTTGAATAAAGTATATTAATTTACTGCTGTCACCATTACTTTGTGTTAGTTTAATTTAATAATATAATTAATAAATATTTTTCTTGGCTGATATTACTCTATTTATCAGAAGTGTGTGTAGCTTACCAGCTCATTACCCTCTGAAATACGCTAAATTATCCCTAGAGGGTAATTACCCCAGGTTAAGAACTACTGATCTAGGTTGAAATCCCTACCCCACTGAAGTCCATGGGAGTTTTGCTATTTGCATCAGTGGAACTAGAATTTCATCCTTTGTGACTTTTTAAAAATAGGACTAAGGGTTTTTTCCCAGGATTCCTGACCAAAATTCGTCGTTCCCAGCTCTTGTTGTATATGTTGTATGCCTGTTGTCACCTAACTGCAAATCTTCTGCCATGGAGGTGACTTGCATGATGCCTATATATGTTATAATTTATTATTAATTTTTAGCGATGTGTGTGACATTTTCTAAACAGACAAGTTATTATGCTTATCCCGCTGAGTTCATAATGTAAAGAATATAGAGCTACGTTTGCAGACGAACACAAAAAGTATGCATATTTGCATGTGTAATTTGTAGACATGAACACTAAGTTGTGCAAGCAGTTTTGTTAAAGTATATGGAAATGACCAGTCATGAATCTCAGTTGCATGTTGTATATAATTTACAGCAACCTCCAGCTTAATTGTAGTAACTGTGGACACAAGCCAGGCATGCATATGTGTGAGCATTTTCACAGATTTCTGGAAACTTGGTTTGTTTTTTGTAAATCACTTATGGATTTTGGACATAAAATACTACTTGAAAATAATGTAGTGAATTTTAATTTTGTATCAAATTATTTTTATTCTTTTTAGGTGTCACAGTCAGATAGCCAATCTGAAGATAAGAAACAGAAGGAAAAGAAACTGCAAAGAGACAGAGAAACTCAGGACATGGTTGATTACAAAGGATATGTACACAAGGATCAAGACAAGGACAGAGGAGAGGCAAAAGAAAGGAAAGGAGAACGAGAGAGATTTAAATCTAGTGAAAGAGACAGGGATAAGCTGAGAGAGAGAGAAAGGGGAAAAGATCACAGAGAACGAGAGAGAGAGAAATTTAAGGAGAAGATCCAAGAAAAAGATGCAGAGAAGGCAAAACACATCACAAGAAAAGATAAAGAGAAGGGGAGTGAGAAGGAAAAAGACAGAAAATATAGGAGGGATGATCAGAAACAAATGCTTAAACAGAATAACCTGAGAACGCATGGAGAAAAGGATAAAGAACAACACAGAAGAAGAGAAAGCAAGGATCAATTGGGTAAGGTGGCATGCTTTGCTGTACATGTTTTGAAGTATTTCACATTTTTTAGATAATAGAAATAGACTGAAACCAAATCTGTGTCTGAGCAGAGAGTGTAGTTGATGGGCAGTGGGTGCCTAGTTGCCATGTGTGCCTTTGAAAATCTTACTCAATAACCCAATCTTACTCTTTCATTTTCAAGGCTCTCAAGTTCTCAGCTGCCTCTTTTCCTTCCCAATGAGTTCCTGACTATAGTAGTTTTGAGTGAGTGATTAACAACACAGTGGGTGGCATATAAGTCCCTGTATGGATTGGGTAATCTTAATATAAGGTACCTAAATTCTGCATAAAATTGCACTGTAATTATTGATTCATAGTTCCTACCATTGTGCAAGATGGAATGTTGTCTTTTTCAAGGTTTTAGGCAAAACCCCAGATGCAACCAATCTTGGGGTGAAATTTAGGCTCAAGTTTATGTTGTTTTATTATTTGTTACCAATAAATCCAGCCTCCCAAAGGTGGTGGTTTGATTTTTATATTAGCATTACCTGTCCCATTGTGATGGTAGACATACACTCAGGTTGGCCTGGCATGGGGAGCAAAAACAGACCTGGCCATCATCCGCGAAGGACCTGCTGCTGCCATGGCCATATCTCCGCTGCTCTACTCCCACCTTGTGCAATACACTCACATCCGCTGGAGTCCATCATCCAGGTGCTGGTAGGCTGGATCCTGACCAGCCTGCCAGACTCCCTGCACTACATAGACTCCATTCCACACTCAGCCCATGGGCTGCTAAATTATTCCTTGTTTGGAGCAGCATCTGGCTGCCATGTGGGACTGACTGTCACAGACACTGGGGCTGGGGTCAGGGGTCCCTGCACTGCTGGCAGAGCTCTGCCCCAGTGGGATCAGTCCAGGGGGCTGGGGCTCCTCTCCCGTGCTGTACAGGGGCCTGGGCAAACTTGAACCAGCATTGTGCCCAACTGCAGGGGAAGGTATGGTTGGGGGTCTGGGAGCTGCCGTGCACTGGGAGCTGCCTTGGCGAGGGGGGCAGAAAAAAGGAAGCTGGGAGGTGCTGTCTTCTCTGGGGAGGCAGAGAGGGGCTCCTACCGGGCAGGCCCAGGCTTGCTCTGCACACATCAGAGCTGAGGCAGCTCCACCTTCCCACCTTCTCCCCACCCCTACCAGTTGCTGCTTCACTTGCTGCAGCCAGAGCAAGCAGCTCCAGTGCAGGCTGCTTTTCCCTGCCAGCTCTAGCCCTAGAGAAGCTGGTAACTCACCTCTCTACCCTCACCTGATACCAGCTCTAGCCTTAAGTTCCTGGGGCAGAACTTAAACCCACAATCCTAGGTTCTCAAATCTCCCAGTGTATGCTCAAATGTTCTCTGTGACAGATGGCATGATGGACATCTCTCCTTTTATAATAGTACAGATCGGGGTGGGCAATAATTTTTGATGGGGAGCCACTCCAAGAATTTGGAAAGTGGTCAAGGTCTCTTCCATAATATTAATGAAGGAGCTGCAAGGACTGGGACAGAGGTTAGGTGCAGAAGGGAGCTTGGGGTAAGGGAGGGAGTTTGGGTGAAGGAGGCAGTTGTAACCCTGGGGCACTGGAGTGGGGTGCAAGGGGTTGGATTGTGACCTAGGGCAAGGAATTGGAATACAGAAGGGGGTACAAAGGTTTGGGTTCTGAGCTAGGGCAGGAGGCGACTTATCTTATCTGGGGCAGGGGATTGGGGTGCCAGATCTGGGCGGGGATATGGATGCATGAGGGGGCAGAGGATTTGGATATGTGGAGTAGGGGAGCAGGAGCGGGGGGCAGAGGGTTGGGGAAGGAAGAGGCTGGGGTGCCAGAGGCAAGCTCTGGCCAGGAGACATACCAGCTGGCAGCCCATTCCTGCATCAGCATCCCTGCCTGCCCTGCTCCCACACAGGCTGCAGCCCTGTGCTCTGTAAATAAGTACGAGTCCCTTGTGCTTTGTGGCTACCTGTTATTGAAACAGGCAGCTCCCATTGTCCAGTTTCTGACCAGAAGCTGGCCAGTGGGATTGAGCTGGGGGTGGAAGCACTTCCTAAAGCTTTCCCCCCTCCCCTCTGGGCTCAGTTTTTAAAATGAAACTGCCCTGCAGCTGCATTTCTGAATGGCATGCAGGTGGGGCAAGGTAAGTGAGGAGCCTACCTGGGGCTCCCCACAGCATCTGCAGATTGGATCCAGTGGCTTTTTGGGCCAGATCCAGCCCATAGGCCATATTTTGCCCAGGCCTGCTATAGATATAGATGTATATATATTCATTTGAGAAATGGGTGACAACTCTGTCTACTTATATTAACACTGCTAGATTTAGGGTCCATGTTACTGAACTGTGGAATACATGACACATAGTAAACTGTAATGTGTCATGTATCACATTGGGGATTTTTACTGTAATAAAGAAAAATGTCTTTAGTAATTTTATGTATATATAATTTTTTTTAGAGCAAGCAAATGTAAGGGATGAAGTGAAAGAGAGAAGACATACAGAAAGAAAAGCAAAGGAGGGAAAAGTAAGGACATATTTCATAACAGCATAAGATAAGGTGAAATGTCATGAATAAATTGGATAAAATTCCAGTGCCTGCATTATTCAAGAAATGCATTTATACTAGGCTTAAATGTAAATAGTTAAAAAAAAATCAAACTGTTTTTGAACATCATTCTTTAATTATACTTATTAAAAGGGAAATTCTTTTAACTTTCAACATGAAAACATTTTAATTTTATTTGCTTTTACATTACTATTACTATTCTTTAAGGAGATATGTTGTTCTTGTTTAAACAGGTAGCTATTATTTATTTTTGTACATCATCTTCCAAACAACTTTTATTTATTAATGTATTTATTACTAATGTGTTTATTTGGCATTATAAATATATATGGTGCTTTACAACAGATTATGTGCTCAAAAACAGAGAAAAATCTCTGCTTGAAGAATTCATACTGTAAGGCAGGACTACTTAACACATGGCCCGTGGGGCCGCATGCAGCCCACAGCCTGATTGTTTGAGGCCTCCAGTGCAGTTTGGGTTTACGTGGGGCTCAACACGCGGCCCACAGGTGGGAGCCAAAACAAAAAAGTAGTCAATATAATAGTCCTCTGTTGATATGCATTTTAGTAGTTAAATTCCTGGACTGTCATTCCTCATTAAAAGTGCTGTCATTTGGGTGGAAATCAGGTAAATATTGTATTTTATTAATATCAGCAGAACTGACTTAAGTGGAGCCTGTGTGTTGTGTAGTCTTGCCTTAATCTTTGTATTCATGCTCGTCAGTGTGAAAGAAGCTATTTGCATATATTTGCATATATATTTGCCTGGATATGCAACCACACTTAAGTTGCAGCCCTTGGCATATGCTGTGAGCATCATTGTGGCCCCCAGAGCTTCCAAAGTTGAGTAGCCCTCAAGGTGAGTTTACCATTACACTGAGATGCACATTTTCCCAGAGGAAGTAGTGAAAGCCCTGTTGCTAGTGTAAATAGAAACTTCAGTGGACACAACACATGATAATATATTGCGTGGAGAAATCCTGTACTGGCAGGGAGATGGGCAAGATGACCTAATAATCCTGACTTCTAGAATTATAGAGTTCTGTTACTTTTAATGTTTTAATTACAAATCTATCTCTGACTTCTTTGTATTATTTTTCCTTGTCCAGAAAAGTGAGCGCAAAAATAGTGTTGGTGAGTTTTTAACCATGAAAGATGAAGGAAGTGGACATAGACACAAGTCACATAGAGATCAAGAACTGAATAAAGACAGAGAGAGAAGTCAGAGGGATAAAAGAGAACATCAACATTTAGTTAGGGCAGGAAAGGAGAGACCTTCAAAACAAAGAAGCCATGAATTGTTTGTAAAGGATGGGGAAGAAAAATGTGTGTCAAGGAGACCTAAAGAAGGATTTTCTACTGAAGACAGAGAAAGACAAAAGAGAGAGAATAATGAAAAAAGACAGAGGGAAGAAAATGAAAGAAAGAAAAGAGATCTTAAGGTTAGTTTTTGTAAAATTTAAAAGTTGCAGTTAACGTGTTTGGCTATCATCTTATTTCATCTATTACCCAGTCCATCTTGAAAATGTTTTGTTAAAACAGAAAGGCTACGTCTACACTGGCCCCTTCTTCGGAAGAGGCATGCTAATTTCTAACTTTGGAATAGGGAAATCCGCAGGGGATTTAAATATCCCCCGCGGGATTTAAATAAACATGGCCGCCGCTTTTTTTCCGGCTTGGGGAAAAGCCGGAAAAGAGCGTCCAGACTGGCGCGATCCTCCGGAATAAAGCCCTTTTCCGGAGGATCTCTTATTCCTACTTGTCTGCTTCTGGTTCCTTTCAAGTAGGAATAAGAGATCCTCCGGAAAAGGGCTTTATTCCGGAGGATCGCGCCAGTCTGGACGCTCTTTTCCAGCTTTTCCCCAAGCCGGAAAAAAAGCGGCGGCCATGTTTATTTAAATCCTGCGGGGGATATTTAAATCCCCCGTGGATTTCCCTATTCCAAAGTTAGAAATTATCATGCCTCTTCCGAAGAAGGGGCCAGTCTAGACGTAGCCAAAGAGTGACTCAGAAGTTAGATATTGAAGACTTCTCTGTCAGCCGACGGTCAGGGCTCCCTATATCTGTCCCTTAAGACCGGCTGAAGTTCTTTTAAATTGTTCCTGGTTCTGTTACAGCAACTGAAGGAGTCAGGTTAAAACTTAAACAGTTACAGGTTTATTAAAGAAGCTTATAAATCATATGGTTACAATGGCTATTGCTCTATTTCTTAACTACTAGCAAAATATAGATCTTAAAAATGGTTACAAAGAAGATAAAGATAGAAAAATAGAAATAATGGTACCAAGTAACAGCTTACTCTTTCTATGTGTACACTTAAGACAGAGGACCACATCCAGGTACAATTTTTACCCCCTTCTGTGCCTCTCGACTCCAGCGTGTTAGGCCAGGGCCGGTCCCTCAATTCCTAGGAAAGACGAAAATACGAGGTGGGCGTCCCCATAGAACCTCGGGAGGTCAAACACCTAACCCGACCAGCAGGTAGAGGGTAGAATGACACTCAAAGTGAGTGTGTGCTGGGCCCATCTTTTATACTCATGGGGTCACGTATTTCTCTTTCTTATCTGTCATGCCAAATGGGGCTGGTCTGCCTTTTGTGAGACCAGTTCTTACAAGGGAGTTGTGAACTTAATTTATACTTGTAAGAGAGATAACTAAATTGGAATTACTGGGGATTCTTTTCTCAGTGGGAAATTCCTCTTCCAGGGACTGTGTGTGTGTTCGAATCAACATAGGTGCCAGCCGGTGGCAGTCTCGCATATCCTGATCTCTCCTCATATCTATGTTTCAGCTTCTCAGGATCAGATGAGCCAGCATAGACTATGCTGATTGCCTTAATCGCTCTCTCTCTCCACATATCTGTGTTTCAGCTTCTCAGGATCAGATGAGCCAGCATAGACTATGCTGATTTTACTGCTCCTTCTCTGCCCTGTATGCTTCAGAGAGGCAAATAAGATGGATGTGATGGAGGCGGGCTGTCTGGCCACATTCACTCAAGGGGCAAAACATTTTAATATTTCCTGTAATGTATAGATGCACACCTGCACTGTAAGGGCACGTCTACACAGCAGAACTAAAGCTGAAATAAGCTATGCAACTTGAGCTATGTCAGTTGCGTAGCATAAGTTGAAAGTGCTTATTTTGGCTTTTGGCACTGTCTACAGGGAGTCAGAGAAAGAGCTCTCTTCCTCCAACTTTCTTTACTCCTCGTAAAATGAGGGTTACAGGAGTGGGAGTAAGAAGTCCTCCAGCTTAACATTATTTCAACATTATATCGAAAAAACTGCTTGCTGTGTAGACGTGGACTATGTTATTTCAGAATAACCAGTTATTCCGAAATAATGCTGCTGTGTAGACATAGTCTAAAAGTCTTCACAAATGCACAGTTATTTCATTGTGACCCTACATTTCTTGTTTAAAAACTGAAGGGGAATTTAAGTTACATAGCGGTCCAGTAAAACAAATGGGATGGATTTCCAAAAGAGCCTAAGAGTTAAGTGCCCAACTCTCATATAAGTTCAGTAGTTGTTGAGCAATGAGCACCTAAACTCTCGTGGCTTCTTTGTAAATTTCACCTGTTATTAATTTATGAGATATTTGTTGCCCTCAGAGTTGTGATTGTCTTATGGTACTACAGACAAGGGTTGGGGATGTGACATAGTGGGGATTGTGTTCGCTGTGCACACTTTGTTATGTTGTATGTGATTCCTACTGTCCTGTGCTGTTCTGCTGTAACTGTGTGTGTCTGTGCACCTCAGTTTCCAGGGGCACTGCACTGGTGTCCAGCTGGGGATGGGACTGTTGGGGAAGGCTAGCCCATCTGACTCTCACTGTGGGGAAGGCTAGCCCATCTTAGCACATACACAATAGCTCAGGCTCTCTTGTAACCTGGGTTGGGGGGAGCAACCAGGTGATACCTTGCCTGGAAATCTGAAAAAAGAAGGGGGTGGAGCTGCCTAATCCCAGGTTGGGGGATGAGTTCCTGTGTATGTGGGTTTTTCTCGGCTGGTGAAGGATTCAGGGAGAGGACATAAGGAGCTGGCACTGGGTCCCCCTTTCCCAAAGTTGGATTGTATTGTCTGCTTCTGGTTCCTGTGTTAACAAAAAGTCTGTGCTATGCTGTGTCCCTGTCAGTCAATACACCTGTTCTGCTTTCTGGCTGAGAGTCATATCTGACTGCAGATGGAGGTACAGGGCAGTGACTCTCCCACACTCTGGGTACGTCTAGACTACATGGCTCCGTCGACAGAGCCATGTAAAGTAGTTTACTCAGCATAGTCAAAGAAGCAGGGATTTAAATAATCCCTGCTTCATTAAAATAAAAATGGCTGCTGCGCTGTGCCTACAATCAGCTGATCCGGCACAGCGCAGCAGTCTAGACGCGGCGTGGTTGACAAGGGAAGCCTTTGTCGACCGCTCCGGTATGCCTTGTGAAATGAGGTTTACTGGAATGGTCGACAGAGGCTTCCCTTGTCAACCGCACCGCATCTAGACTGCTGTGCTGTGCCGGATCAGCTGGTCATTGGCACAGCACGGCAGCCATTTTTATTTTAATGAAGCAGGGATTATTTAAATCCCTGCTTCTTTGACTATGCCAAGTAAACTACTTTACGTGGCTCTGTCGACGGAGCCATGTAGTCTAGCCGTACCCTCTGTGACGGGGAACCCCGCTCTCCTGCGGTCTGCCCAGGAGCTGGAGGAGTTTCTGTCCCAGATGGTGCCCCTGGAATGGGGTAAGTGGGGTACTGGTGTCGAGTGCTGAATCCAAGGGTTATGAGAGTACAGCCCATTTTTCCTAACCTTCAGCCCCTTTCACTACTATGGTTCTAACATTTCCCTTGTGTTTCTAGTGTAGTATGTGCTACTGCTGCAGTTTTAATAGAAATGCAAGCCTAATGTTGCAGTTTTCTTTGATTTTGGCATGCTGCCAACATTTTTCTGCATGAGTGAAAGGAAATGGCAGTTTTTAATCTGATTTAAATTTCATGGGTCAAAAATCATTTCTGTAATACAAGGGGATTCTTCCTGTCGAATGTCAAAGGCCTGTTGAAAATAATGGAAGTTTAGGAACTTCTCATTAAATAATTTGGAAAACTCCTTTGTAATGGAAAATGAACATGGCGTTACCATAGAAATTTGCTACCAACTTCCCCTATAATTCCACATCTTCATAAGTGACATAACTCAGGTGACTATCAGATTTTTCAGGATTTTGTCTAGACTTGGGAATTTGCTGAAATACATATTCCAGAATATATAAGCCCTTCTGTGGACACTCTGGGCTATCACAAGTGTAAAAAGGCCTTACTTGGAATACTTACTTGGAAGAGCTCTGATTTCAGTGATGTGGATAATCTCATCCAATGTAGATTGCAGCTTTTTCACGCAGTCCTGTTTTGTGCGGTTCTTGTCCATGTTCTTCCATGAATCCTCCATAAAGAATCCACTCAACATGTTGGAGGCCTTCCTCTTTTCTTTTTGTGTCCTGTGGATACCAGTGGAGTATACACACTGTCCATCTGTTGTGTGTCAGTCTCATTATATGGCTAGCCCATCTCCTTTTCCAATCATATATAACTTGGATGATATCGTTGACACACCTTCTTGCATGCAGATCATCTATAGTAACATGCTGTAGCCTACTTATACCCACCATGCGTCTTTCCATTGCTGTTTGGGTGGTTTGCAGCTTTAATTCTTCTGTAAGTGTGTTTTAGGTTTTGCAAATTAGGGATAAGCAAAGGTTTATTGGATAGTCAACACACTAGTTGACTGGTTGCTCTTCCCCCACCTCCCGCTGTCTCTATCAGAAAGAGGCAGCAAGGAGGGGGGAAGAGAACGGGGTGTTTCAAAGTGGCAGCACCATGTGGAGCCTGGGGTCAGACCCTGGGCTCTACGCAGTACTGCTGCTTTTAAACACCCTCTTCTCTTCCCCCCTCCTTGGGGTACTACCCCACTGACCCCAAGCTCCATGTGGTGCTACCGCTTTGAAATGTCGAATGGAGTCTGACACTGGGCTCCCCACGGCAGCACCGCATGGAGCCTGGGCTCAGCAGGGGACTCCCCCATTAACCCTGGGCTCCATGCGGCGCTGCCTCTTTGAAACGGCACAGGGAGCACGGGGTCAGTGGGGAACTGCTTCAGTCCCCCACTAGCCCTGTGCTCCCCAAAGTACTTTCACCTTTGACATGTAGCAACAGCCCGAGGGCTGTTGCTACACTTCAAAGGTAGAGGCACCCTTATAGACTAATCGAATAGTCAATGCAAATAGTCGATGCAAATTGAATCTACTATTTGATTAACCAATTTTAAATTTAACATCCCTATTGCAAATATATAGAATTACTGGAAGGATACTGGTGTTAAAGAGATGGGCTTTTGTGGTGGTGGAAAGTTTGGGATCACCAAAAACACTGCACAGACTCCCAAAAGCAATCTAACCTGACCTTCTCCTTCTGCTCAACTCTGGGCCCAGCTCATGGTCCATCTGCAGTGCTTGTCCAAGATATACATATTGAGCCTCTAACCTGACGGACTGTCCATCCAGCTGCATGACGTACTCTGGACAATATGGGTATGACTACATTGCATTCCTCTTTTGAGAGAAAAAACCCTTCCTTCGAAATAACCCTTACTCCGTTATTTCGAAGGAAGGGTTTTTCTCGAAATAACCCTGCGTGGACCACGTTTGTTTTCCTGAAATATGCTATTTCGGAAAAGCAATGGTCCACAATTATGCAAGTGAAGCACGGGAAATTCAAATCCATGCTTCATTTGCAGTTTTCCTTGTCTGCATTTGCATTCCTCTCTCTTGGAAGAGGAATGCAATGTAGACATACCCTATGTGTTTTTATCAACTTTGTCTTCCATTGTGATTGATCAGGAAAATCTCCTTCACATTCTTACTGATGTCATTGAGGAGGGTTTGCAATGTTTCAGGTTTTGATACAATTAGGATGCTGTCATTTGTGAAAAGGAGCATCTGAAGAACTTTCCCATCAGTGAGAAATCCATCTTTCATTTGGATCTTTCGCAGGACCTTTTCCAGGACACTGGCAAACAACTTTGGCGAACAAACATCTCTCTGCTGGATTTTAACAAACAAATCCAGCTCCCCTGACTTTTCCTTCTACTGCTTCCAGAAGTATTTGTGATACATCCTTCCATTTTGCGACGACTTCCTTTTTTCTTCTGGTTTCAGTTATGGCAAGAATGTCAATGCGAATATGATGCAGTTCTTCCATCAATATGTTGACCTGCTCATTGCTTGAGAGGGATTGCACATTTAGTGTGCCAACATATAAATTAATACAAATGGATGGTCTCAGTATTGCAAGACTCTTGGCATCCTCTGCCTCCATATCCGCCACTCCACTACCATCAGCATTACTGCGGAAGTGAGGAGGAACTGCACAGAACTGAAGGTCATGCCATATTATTATTATGTTTGTAGTTGCTGTGGCAAAATTGTTGCCTGGTAGCCAACTTTCTGGTGGCGAACCTCTTTGTACTTTGCTAGACTTGTCCTTGAATGGTGGGCACAGAGTCCACCACCAGGACCGTACTCAAAACCTTTCCAACTTGGTAGAACCTGCCAGAGCTTACGCTGTGCTGGCATATCCTTCGAGAGCCCTGAGTCACCTCCATGCCACAATGAGGCAACGGAATAGGATTTTGTGGAGGGTTAAAAAAAAAAGCCTTATTGTATAGAAATGATACATCCTACCTCTGGCAGGTGCAGCATGGGAAGCAAAGATAATGGCAGAGCCTGTGTTAGAGGGACCCTACTAGTCAGGATAACATTTCTCAAAAAGAACCAGAGGCACACGCAGTGGGTGCTTTGCTGCTTCTCTGAACAAGAGCACTGCAAGCTTCCATCAAGTATGTACTGATGTAACCTACGTATGTGCTAGCCCACAGCCTGAATAACTCAGCAAGATTCCCCTCAGGTTCTTGGGAGCATTATGCAGTGATCTAATCCTGCTGGTTGCACAAATGGAAGATGTACAAAATAGGGATGTTAGCATGTAGTTGTTTACACAATTAATCAGCCTGGTTTTATCAGTTAGACTACATGCACCTCCGCCCCCAATGCCTCTGTATGGAGAGGAGATAAGCTGGTGACTGTGGGAAGCCAGCTTTTAAGATGGGTCCCCATGAGCACTGGGTCCTGCAGAGCTGTCTGCTCCTCCCCCACGCTGCTGCCTTTTTATCAGAGGCAGCAGGGGGTGGGGCGGGTGGGAGCCATGCTCGTAGGGAGCCAGATTTTAAGCTGGAAAAAAATCCAGCGGTTACACATTTACACAAATACACATTAATTAACATCCCTAGTTCACAGACCTCTTTGTGCACAACATAGTATAGTGCAAGATGTTGCCTTAAGGATTACTTGCAAATGTTCAGCATTTTCAAGGCAAGTTCACAGTGCACACATTCAGAATTTCTTTAATTGATGTTTCAGCTACCTATTTTCCATGCTTAACATATAATCATAGGATTGGAAGGAACTTTGAGAGGTCATCAAGTCCGGTCCACTGCGCTCAATGCAGGACCAAACACCATCTATACTAGTGGTTTTCAAACTCTTTTTCCGCATGACTCAGTCAAAGAAGATTATAATTTGACTTGAGTGTGGGCTCCAGAGTGGAGCTGAGGATGTGGAGCTGAGGACTTTGGTGTGTAGGAGTGGGCTTCAGCTTTGGGGGTGTCAGGGTTGGGGCAGGAGGAGCTTAGCTTGAGCAGCTCTCGGTCAGTGATGCAGCGGGTGTGCTAAGGCAGACTTCCTACCTGTCCTGGCACTGCAGGTGAGGCTGTGTCCCAGAAGCAGGCAGCAGCATGTTCCTAGCTAATGGGGGTGCTAAACTAGTGTTCCGGGCAGGGACAGTGTGCGGAGCCCTGTGCGCTCTTCCTCCCTCACCCACCTATGAGTCAGGCCTGTTGCCAGTCATTTCTGGGGTGCAGCACAGTATGCAGTGCCAGAACAGGCAGGTAGCCTGCCTTAGCACTGCCACTGATCACCTGATCACCCTGCAGCAATGAGATCCAGGGCCTAACATTTCATGCCTCAGTACTGGATCACGACCCATAGTTTAAAAATCACTGATCTGACCATCCCTGACAGGTGTTTGACTAACCTGCTCTTAAAAATCTCCAATGATGGAGATTCAGCAACCTCTTAAGGCAATTTATTTGTCTTTATTTGTCAGTGCTTAACCATCCAAGTTTTTCCTAATGTCCAAATTAAACTTCTCTTGCTACAAGTTTGAGCCTCTTGTTTCTTGTCTTATCATCAGTGGTTACAGAGAATAATTTTTCTTCCTCCTCCTTGTAATTCCCTTAGATACTTGAAAGCTGTTATTATGACCCCCTCAGTCTTCTCTTTTCTAGACTAAACAAGCTCTGTTCTTTCAATAATTACTTTCTATTTGGTAGGCCTCCTTCTGACTTCACTGGACATGCAGAGCTTCCTACAACTAATGGAGCATAAAAATGGATAGCACATGATGACCCATGATTTGTTAATGGAATATAACTGCTTCTCAGCAAAATCTTATATTGCTTCTAATACTTTATTACAAGTTCATATACCTCATTTCTGACAGTGTTGTTAATGGTTGAACTAGGGATGTTAAATATCGGTTAATTGAATAGTCGAGTAACCTCATGAATTCTTATCAGTTAGTCGATTATTCTATAGTCCCCGGAAGTGGGGCTGGCAGCCAGTGCGCTCCGGCCCCACTCCTGAGAAGTCCCCTGCCACTCTGCGCAGGGTGATAGGCAGGAGCTGGTCTGTAAGGAGAGCCAGTTTAAAAACCAGCTCCCTTATGGACTGCTGCCTGTCACCCTGTGCTGCTGTCCCAGGGAGTGGGAAGGGAAATGCTTATCTGATAATCGGTTAATTGATTATGCTATTACATCCCTAGTTGAACCTTTAGGACCTAACCAGTGCTGAACCAGAGAATTTGCCGAACCATGGGAAGTCAGTATTATCTAGCAGCATTACCAATACTGCCACTGTTTACTAGGCTCTTAGAAGACATTTTGGGGTAAATTAGAACTAAATAACAGCACAGAAAAGTGGTGTCTGTAAATTTGGCCGCACCCATAATAAGTGCACATCCAGCTAACCACAGTTATGCTGGACCACGAATATTGCTGGACCAGAGAGTGCCAGGCTAGAGAAGGTTCAACTTATGCTATGAATTATGCTGGTCTTTCATTTTTTCACAGAACAGTGAGCACAATAAACAAGGGAAGAGCTTAAGAGAAGAAGAAACCAGTCATCAGTATGAAAGGTACACTCATATATTTAATGTTATTATATACTGTATAATATGTGTTGTATGTATGAAAGTCATAAAGAAAAGGTACAGCTCACATTGTTGTGCGCATTCTTGTCACTTAATAATAAATATGTTTTGACTACATATAATTTATGACTTTTATCATAATCTTGTGGGAGGCATTTTGTACATTCAAATTATTACAAAACCTACATATTATTCTCTAAAAAAGGTGATTTAATAAAAAGTGTATTCAGGCTCTTCTTCCAGTTGTATTATTTTGATTTTTGGTTCATAGCAGTGAGCTGCAGATTTGCAAAATATAGGGTAATTTTATTCTTGTCCTTCTGAGACAATCCAGGAACCTTCAGAGCCAGACATCTATTTGTCTGTTATCTGACAATTTATCACATAGTCATGTAGGTACTTGAGAAGGTCCAGTTAAACTGTGGGGCATACCTTTTATTGTTTCTTTGAATTTGAATTGTAGATATCCATCTTAGCTGCAAGTATGAGGTGGTAAAATTATTAATTAGATAGCAATCTCTGGGCATACAGATTTCCAAGGAAAAGGGTCTAGATTTATCCTGACAAGGAGGGGCAAAAGAGTGAGATGCATAAATTATTTCATCTAGTGATCATGGAGTTAGTACAGCCATACTAAAGGTAGAAAATAATTCTCCTTTATTCTTTAGTCAGTGATTCAGCTGTGTCAGATACCAATATAGCCTTCTGGATTATAACTTTACACATACTGTCAGGCAGAATTCTGCTTGCTGGGTTTTAGCTTAGCTCTTTAGGGCAAATCTACACAGCAGTCTACTGAGCAATATTCAGTAAAGGTACAGGATTGGTTCTTTCCCCTTAACTTTTTCTATAAGTGCCACTCAAGGATAACAATAGAACGTGTCAGGCAGTGTATGTGGGCAGTGTTTGTGCAATTCTTTGCTGATTAATCACTTAGCTCTTAGACTGTTGCCTCATATCATCACCTGCAAAAAGAAACAAAGAATACAATGGGAGTTAGGTTTTGTCCTTGAAGTATTTACATTTATTGGAATGCTTCAACACTTTTTAATATAAAACAATTGTTTTCCCCAACACAGTATTTTTCTCTGACTTAATGCAGAGAAATCAAGTGATATTCCGTTTATTTCTAGGAGTGCAACAGATAAAAGAAAGAGCAATGAAGCAGAAAAGAAAGCGGACACAAGACAAAGGGTAAAACTGTTTGGGAATATTAATATGCAGGGATTTTGTTAGAATTGGAAATATTATGTAGAATGAACTATATGTAATTAAACTAAATATTATCGCAACATAATGATGTGATTAAAATAGATATGGTAATTTGTATTTATATTAAAGATTTTGTAAATAACGTTGGTGTTTCAGGACAAAGTATAGGAACATTGGTTTAATCTTTACCAGTGTGTCCCTCTTATGGAGGGAGATAGGTGCCTATATGTAGGCTGCAGGGAGGTCTCTATCGCTGCCAGTGACATGCAACCAGGAATTTCTGTCCTGAAGTTTGTTGGCTCAGTCTCCTAAGGTTCCACTTTCAATTCCACCGTCTTTTTGAGGAGGAGAAGGGATTTGAATAGGATCTTCCCACCTCTTAGTATAGTGGTCTAACAGTTGAGCTGTTGGACGGTCTGATGTGATATGCCCTCAATTTCTCCTGTTGAAGCTACTTCACAGTAATAAATAATTAAAGAATAAGTGGAGGAGGGGTCTGCCACAGCCCAAGTGGTTGCCCTAATCATCAGGCTACAGAATTATTCTTCCCCACTCTGATCTGGTAAGCCCACAAGCAAAAATTTCAGTGCCAAATAAACTTTTACCCTCAGAATTTAGGCAACTGCAGATTTTATACATTGCAGTGGGGCCTAAAATGGAAACTTACATGCCTGTTCCCCAGGCCTAACTGCCTACTCTGGAATCTAGGTTCCTAAGTGGCTTTGGGAACCTATCCTTACTCAACATTCTTTTCTAATCTTATACATTTGAGGAAAAAAGTCCCCCAAAAGGTGAGAGAAATTTCTAATGATGCATCCCATGAAAAACCTATCTACGTATTTACAATATAAAAATTCAATATTTCCTCTAAGTCTGGAAAATATGGCCTGGGGGCCAAATCAGGCCTGCCAAGCCACTGGATCCAGCCCGCAGAGCATCCTGCTGGGACCTTCAGGAACTCAGCTGCCATAGTTAAAGTGTGGTCCCTGTGTTTCTCTGCTTTGCAGGGTGGGGGGTAAGCTTCGTGTGATCTCTCTGCCCCTAGCCAATCCTCTGATCCTATTGGCTGGAAACATTCGGCCAATAAGAACTGACCTTAGCCAATCTATCAGCTCCTATTGGTTGGAAACAGCCAGCCAACCAGAGCTGAGAGATTAGCCTGGGAGACGGGGCAGCAGAAGCCTCTTCCCCCATCAGGAGTTGAGAGGCATGTGGAGGTAACAGCCTGCATTTTCAAGTGGTCTGGGGCTGCAGCAGGCAGGGAGCCCAGCCTGCCTTGGGGATGCTGCAGGCTGGGAGATGCTAAGGTAAGCACCTCCCAAACAGAGCCTGCCTCTGGTACCCCAGCCCCTCCCTCACCTCAACTCCTTCCCTCAGGTCACCATCCAAACCCTCTGCACCCTCCTTCCCCAAGGAACTACATAATTTTTGCAAGTGGGTTTTAATAGAATATTAAATGCAAACCTCTATTAATGCAACATTAAGATTACACTGTTACTGATTTTTAATAGTCAGGTTATAAAACATTGAAGAAAGTGAAGGTTTCTTCATGAATGTAAACTTTGTCACCTGACACTTATGTAGTATTTTGTGAGATATACTTGACAAAAATAGAAATAGAACATGCTACGTATGTACAATGTGGACAAGCTGTAGGTACTTTGTCTTTGACCATTGGGTCTGATCAAACTGTGCTTCATGCAGGATCTCTGCTTTCCTCCAATATTGGCACCACCTGATGCCTAATTTGATTCCAGATTACTTTAGGGTACGGCTACCCTGCAGGGCTTAACTCGAAATAAGCTATGCAAATTGAGCTACACCAGTTGTGTATCTTATTTTGAAATAGCCTATTTCAAAATGGGAAGCGTCTACACAGCACTTATTTTGAAATAGAGCACTCTTCCTCCGACTTCCCTTATTCCTTGTACAATGAGGGTTACAGGAATCGGAGTATTGACAGTATTTTAACACTATTTTGAAATAACTGCCTGCTGTGTAGATGTGGACTAAGTTATTTCTGAACAGCCCTAGTTATTTTGAAATAGTGTTGCAGTGTAGATGTACCCTTAGTGTGACCTCAGGGTTGCTTTAAGCCATAACAGTAATAAAGATAAACAGGTAATAAAGCCCAAGGGACCATGTAGGGTTCCTGCTTCTGATGTACTTAAAAACATTTTATTACCTTTTGAGTTTTTGGGTAGCTGTTCTTCAAATTCCTTTTTGGCTTTTCTTATTATGTTTATACTTAATTTGGTAGTGTTTATGCTCCTTTCTATTTACTTCCGTAGGATTTGACTTCCACTTTTTAAAAGATGCCTTTTTATCTCTCACTGCTTCTTTACATGGTTGTTAAGCCACGGTGGCTCTTTTTTAGTTCTTTTACTGTGATGGGAGAGCGCTCTGCTGTTAGCTTAGTCTTCACCAGAAATGCTACAACTGCATTAGTGAAGTTGTGGCACTGTAGCGCTTCTAATGTACACTAGCCGTTACTCTGCGCATCTTGTGTGTGAGGTAGGTAATTTATAGCGGCTTTTAGATGGGTACAGCATACTTTCCTTCATTTTCCAAGCCAGTACAATTGGCTAGTGTGAGTGTATTACTACTGCTATTTGCTTACAGGATAAGCAACTGGAATGCAGCCCCCTGCTGCACTCTGATATCAGACCTAAGAGTCATATAGTTCTAACAAAGCTGTGTTTGGCATGGGGTTGAAGTGTAACTTCCCCCTCACTGCTGTGGATGGCTGTATTAGGTTTCTCAAGGACAACCTTTCATTGAAGATCACAAGCATGATATAATGCACAGTGTTCAACATTATTAATATTAATATATTTATAATCAGATCTTTCAGTTTCACTTTTTTTGTCTGATTATTTTTATACTTTTAATCTTTAGCAAAATCCAGGTGATCATGTGTCAACAGGGAAACCTATGCAGAGGCAAAAAAGCGAGGAAGAACTTGTAAGGACAATTGATATTTTTTATTTTCTCTTGATTTCTTGAGAGCATGGAAGTATCAAATAACTTTCCTTGTGAGTTAAATTCCATTGGTTTTTTTTCCATACAATTCTGAATAGTATTTTTATGAAGGTAATTAGTATGCAATTATCAAAAAACTGGCACACACTCTCGAATTGTGGCAGACAGATGATTTGAACAGTTATTGAGAGATCTGGTTTTTTAATGCACTGAAAATAGCCACCCAGTAGTTTGTAGGCTATTCATGTGAATTGTCAACAGTGCTGTTGTTGTATTGTAGATTTTTTCATAAATGGCAGTTACAGACCAGTAAGTCTAATGTAAGTACCGGGCAAATTAGTTGAAACTGTAGTAAAGAATAAAATTGTCAGGCACATGGATGAATATAATTTGTTGGGGGAAGGTCAATATAGTTTCTGTAAAGGAAAATCATGCCTTTCTAATCTGCTAGAGTTCTTTGAGGGGGTTAACAAATTTGTGGACAAGGGGGATCCAGTGGTATAGTATACTTACATTTCCAGAAAGCCTTTGACAAGGTTTTGGTTTGCCTACTAATCCATGTCTGTTTTTCTTAGTTCAAATTTTTAGTTGGTTTGCTTTATGACCCATCAGATTAGAACCCAGTTATAATTAATGCAGCTGTTCAAATAATTTAATTTCACATTAATTACAGCAACAGGAATAATTTCTAGCTCTTTGAGAAATAAATTAGTTTTACTTTGTTGTTATACCAATATGAAAGCTACAGTAACCTATTGTGGGGGTTTGTTGAAAATATATATAACCAGCACATTTAATCTCTCCCAAGAAATCTTAAGAAAAGGTGTTATTCTAAAAATATGATTCAGTTGGCTACTTCTTGTGCTCTTAAATTGTTGTTGCATATCCATCTTCACAACCTGTTACAATGTATGTCTGTAATTGCATTTATGAACTGAATTTATAGTACATTAGATTTACACATTTATTTTTTAATTTTATTAGAGAAAAAAACAAGCTTTAAAGCTAGGTCGCTATTTATTTCACTGGCAAATAAAAAGAGCAATGTATTGTGTAGTTATATAATGGCTTAATTTACTCAACTGTTATGTTTTCTCTTCTAGGAAATCATTGATAACTATTTGACAAATTATGAAGATGATTTTGAAGTATGTATAAATTTTTTTTGCCATAATTCAGAAGTGGTAACTTGCGTTTCTTGTAGCAACAAATATAGCACCGTTTGTGTTTTATGCTTTTACTTTTTGGGTAACATTGTGGCCCTTTCAGACTTCTTACAAGGCTTTTATCTTAATCAGAAAACATCATGTAACTGAATGGTTTTACATATATATAAACAGGAGTGCAAGAGAGGTAGGCCAGGAAAGCAACTTCGACTTTTCCATTAGTAGCCTTCAAAAGATTATCATTTTGTCTTACTAGATTTCAAGTTTTTGAACACTCTTTTGAGTAAAAATCTTGAATTTTGGCCTACTCGCTTGTGGGCTGCTAACAGTAGGAAAACTTCAAATCTGATATGTGTGTCTGACATGTCAGTAGGTCACCAAAAGGTGCTCAGGCTAGCAATTTACAAAAATTATGTTAATTTCTTTTATTGGACTTGCAGTTTGGTTAGAAGAATATAATGAGGTTACCAGATCTATTTACCAGAATTTAGCCAAGTAGACTGGTTACAGTAAAAAAGTGTGCCTTAAGCTGTGTCTGCATTACATGATAAGGTTGAATTTATTAACGTCAATTTCTTACGCCCTGATTTGGTAAAGTCAAAGGTCCATGTCCCCACTGTACACAAAAATTCAGTGTAGTTCAAAGTAGTGCGTCCCCAGTAGGGAGACTGCCATCGCCTTTGAAAGCGATGCACTCTGGGTAGCTACCCACAGTTCCTGTGCCACATTGCATTCTAGGTTATGCTCCTGGTGCACACTGACATTAAAATTGTACAGTGGATGGTTCAGGATTCATGTCATCAGTGTCCCATAATGTGCTCATCTATTCCTTCCCAACTTGCTTGCGATCAATGAGAAACAATTTTTTCATGCCCATTTTGGCCCTGGTTACCTGCACAGATGCCATAGCAGCGTGAGCATGGAAATGCCAATAGTGATCCTTGGTGATCTAGCCTACCCTTTGCTCCCATGGGTCATGAAGCCATAAACGGGCAGCCTGGACAGCAGTAAGGAGCAGTTCAGCTACAGGATGAGCAAATGCAGAATGGAGGTGAAATGTGCTTCTGGACATTAAAAGGGAAGGTTTAATTGTCTGCTGACTAGGTTAGATTTCAGCAAATGCAACATTTTCTTTATGATGGCAGCCTGCTGTGTGCTTCATCATATCTGTGAGAGCAGGAGGGAAATTTATCTGGCAGGGTGGGGGGTCTGAGGCAGAGTGCCTAGTTATAGATTTTGAGCAGCCAGACACCAGAGCAACAAGGAGACCACAGCACGGGGTAGTGCAAATCAGAGAGGCTTTGAAAGAAAGTTTTATGAATGGCCAATTTTGAGAGTCATGCGTGTGGCACCCAATGAGTGTGCCCCTGCATTCAGTGTGTTTGCTTGTAATCCTTCACCACTCCTGCAATACAAGCAATAAAGAGACGGTTATTTAGAGATCATGCGTTTTTATTTAGCAAACACAGCAGGAACAGGAAAGGAATCCATGGTAGGACCTTTATAAGTGGGGAATCAGAAATGTGAGAAGGACAGCCTTTTGCTTCACAATGCCCTGGAGGTTGAGAGTGAGGCTGCCCTTGATTTCTCTCCACCACCATGTCTTAGGGCCCCTAAGGGAGGAGGGAAAGTCATTCTGCAAGTGGGGGAAGGAGAGGGGCAGAAAGCCTGTCCAAGTATGCATCTTGGAAAGCCACCATGCAGTCCATCGCAGACGTTAGGAATCACAAAACTGTCTCATGGTGCTTCACTTGTAGTTCCCTGTGTGTTCTCCTGATGCTCTGCTCTCCTTTCCTGGTGCTTGGAGCTCCTCTGTTAGTGTATTCCTCTACTCAGTTACACACTCCCTGTTCAAGTGGGAAGATTCATTTGCTCCTTGAACATGTCTTCCCTTGTCCTATTTTGCCTTTGTATTTGTGTAAAGCGGACAGCTGGTAGAGCCGAGGGAGTATGCAGCAAGCTCTCTGCTGTTCCTGCTGTAATGAAAAGTTACAAGGGCATTCATTACAGGAGATACGTTCTGGAACCTAAAACCTAATGGCTGTGTCTAGACTGGCCAGTTTTTCCGGAAAATCAGCCGCTTTTCCGGAAAAACTTGCCAGCTGTCTACACTGGCCGCT
The DNA here is from genome assembly GCF_049634645.1 of Pelodiscus sinensis. Lineage (NCBI taxonomy): Eukaryota > Metazoa > Chordata > Testudines > Trionychidae > Pelodiscus > Pelodiscus sinensis. Next base: position 238,318,625 of record NC_134712.1, on the reverse strand, counting down.
TGAATTTCCGCAAAAGCACTGACTTCCTTCTGTAAGAAATCAGTGCTTCTTGCGGAAATACTATTCTGCTCCCGTTCGGGCAAAAGTTCCTTTTGCGCAAAGCTTTTGCGCAAAAGGGCCAGTGTAGACAGCTGAGATTTGTTTTCCGCAAAAAAGCCCTGATCGTGAAAATGCCGATCGGGGCTTTTTTGCGGAAAAGTGCGTCTAGATTGGCACAGACGCTTTTCCGCAAAAAGTGCTTTTGCGGAAAAGCATCCGTGCCAATCTAGACGCTCTTTTCCGAAAATGCTTTTAACGGAAAACTTTTCTGTTAAAAGCATTTCCGGAAAATCATGCCAATCTAGATGCAGCCAATCTGTTAACATACAGTGAAGATCTCTTTAAAGACAATGGGGATGTGTTCTGTGCAAGGCCAAAGTTATGTTTTAAAGCAGCCACTGTACAGCAGGTATCAAGGGAATATCTGGACTCACGTTTTGGTGGCAGGCATGATAAGGGACCTGCCAGGGCACTGGCTCTAGTCACGCCAGCGGAGCAGAGTAACAGCTAATGTGGCACACCTCTTGTCTGGTACAACCTACTTGCAGGAAGAATCCTACTTTTCCTCTTCCCATAGGAGCTTCCGCGCAGGAGGAGAGATGGGGTCTGTTCATGCTGGCAGAACAGTATTTTGACACAGGCACCAGTAATATGATTTAAATTATTTAATTTCATTTGTGTTTGATATTTAGTAAAAATAATGTTATTTTAAAGGATTATGAAGATGATTTTGATGATGATGAAGAAGATAATGATAATGAGGACAGAGACTCAGAAGAAAAACTGAGAGAGATCCCTATTTCCAAAAAATCAGAAATAGAAGAAATTCAAAGAGCAATTAATGCAGAAAATGAGAGGATTAATATCATGCCACCAAAGAAAATGCAAAAAGAACATGAAAAGGAGCCAAAAATGGGTATGTTATTGGGCTCAATCTTTTAAGTTTTGTTATTAAATGCATAGCAGCTTTTGTTCGAACAGAATATGTCAGCTTGCTCAAAAGATCTCCATTAAAGGCAAAAAGCTAGTGTTCTGAATGAATCATTTAGCTTTGTGGCTAAGCAGCGTAACTTTCAAATAGCTGAATAAAACTTCAGAAATTTTACTAATGATTTCCAGTGTGAAGTATTAAGATATACAGGCCGAGATTTAATAGCCCTGTATCCTGATTTGTAGGGCTGTTAGAGCTGCAGATCGTGTTTCAACTCCCTATGATGTGCCATCCCAGTCTTTCAAAGATCTTAACAATGACCTCCAACAGGAAGAGAGAAGTCAGGCCCTGTTATTTTTATGTTAAAAACAAGAAAGAAAAAACAAAAACATAAAAGACCACATACACATTTTTTATTTTTGGTTTATAATTCTTTAAAGTATATTTTTGCTGTGAAAAATGAATATGTAAAATGACAATCTCTTCCTCTATAGGTCTGTTTAGTTCATTGACTTTGTTCAGTATGAGGCCCTGATCCAACCATGCAGGTCACAAACTCTGGACTGGGGTCTATAAAAAATGCTTTTACCTACTTTTTACTCATCTTAGTACTTTGGGGGGTCACTATAGCTATGGAAGAGTGACTGAGAGTCTCTGTGGATCATGTAACATCAACTGATTTTTTCACTAAAGTCTGATTACAGACTCTTAGGACTCAACTTGACTTTCAGATTCCAGGTTGAATTAGTACAGATTGGCTCTCCCTGGTCCAGCACCCTTGGGACCTGACTGGTCCCGGATGAGAGATTTTGCCAGACCAGGGGAGGTCATTTCAGGCCCCCTGCTGATGGCTCCCCCCCTGCTACCCATCACCATGCTTCCTGCTCCCGCCCCCCCGCTTTCCAGCCCAGCTGAGTCATGGGCTGGCTTCTAGCACCCACAGCCCAGCTGAGCCACACACCAGCTCCAGCAGCCCAGCTGAGCTGCATACAGGCTTCCGCCTCCCTCACAGCCCAGACGAGCTGTACGATGGCGCCTGTCCCCCCCCGACAGCCCAATTAAGCCACATGCCAGCGCCTGACCCCTCTTTTCAGCCCAACTGAGCCACACGCCGGCTTCCAGCTCCCCCTTCACAGCCCAAATGAACTGCGCGCTGGCTCCTGGAACATCCGTGCTCACACCATAGAATCATAGCACACTAGAACTGGAAGGGACCTTGAGAGGTCATCGAGTCCAGTCCCCTGCCCTCATGGCAGTACTCAGTACCCTCTAGACCATTCCTGATAGATGTCTATCTGCTCTTAAATATATCCAGATATGGAGATTCCACAACCTCCCTAGGCAACTTATTCCAGTGTTTAACCACCCTGACAGGAAGTTTTTCCTAATGTTCAACCTAAACCTCCCTTGCTGCATTGCTTCTTGTCCTATCCTCAGAAGCCAAGGAGAACAATTTTTCTCCCTCCTCCTTATGACACCCTTTTAGATACCTGAAAACTGCTATCATGTCCCCTCTCAGTCTTCTCCTTTGCAAACTAACAAGCTCAGTTCTTTCAGTCTTCCCTCGTAGGTCATGTTCTCTAGACCTTTAATCATTCTTGTTGCTTTTCTCTGGGCCTTCTCCAATTTCTCCACATCTTTCTTGAAATGTGGTGCCCAGAACTGGACACAATACTCCAATTGAGGCCTACTCAACACAGAGTAGAGCAGAAGAATGACTTTTCATGTCTTGCTCAGAACACTCCTGTTAATGAATCCCAGAATCATGTTTGTTTTTTTGCAACAGCATCACACTGTTGACTCATATTTAGCTTTGTGGTCCACTATGATCCCTAGATCCCTATCTGCAGTACTCCTTCCTAGACAGTCGTTTCCCATTCTGTATGTGTGAAACTGATTGTTCCTTCCTAAGTGGAGTACTTTGCATTTGTCCTTATTAAACGTCATCTTGTTTACCCTCAGACCATTTCTCCAGTTTGTCCAGATCATTTTGAACTATGACCCTGACCTCCAAAGCACTTGCAACTCTTCCCAGCTTGGTATCATCTGCAAACTTAATAAGCATACTCTCTATGCCAATATCTAAATTGTTGATGAAGATATTGAACAGAATTGGTCCCAAAACAGACCCCTGCAGACCTCCACTTGTTAGGCCTTCCAGCAGGATTGTGAACTGTGAATAACTACTCTCTGAGAATGATTATACTGCCAATTATGCACCCACCTTACAGTAGCCCCATCTAAGTCGTAGACCATGGACGTTGCTGGACCAGAGAGTCCTGGATTTTAGAACTGAAATCTGTAGTAATTTGACAGTTAGAAAAATCAACTTCTTACTTGTAATCTGAGTAGATTTCATCTAGTTATTTAAAGGCAATAAACATGAAAATGAGGATTTAAATTTTTAGTACAGATGCAGGTTTTGTGAGAGCCTTTTATATAAGAGTTAGTATGTTGCAATGCAGATTTCCTATATTCCTTGCAGAAGCTCCCAATTTCTGCTTTAATTTCCACTGTACATTTGAATAGATCAGATCTGAAAGTCCCATTATAATACCTAGAGTCCTCTGTGTATTCTGACAAATCATTTTGATTTAACATGGTAAACTACAAGCCAGTGTAGTAGTGATGCTTAGCACTGCTGTAGCGTCTTACATTTCAAAAGCACTTTACAGACATTATCTAACAGATCTTTACAATCTTTTTCTAAGCTAGCTTAAATATTGTTGATTCTGATAGGGAATTAGACATAGATGTCAATTGACTTTTCAGAGCCTGCAAAGTGAGTCTCTGGCAGCACTGGAACCAGAATTTATGCGTTCATGGCATCAGCACTTTAGTTGGTTCATTGAATAGATTGGCTTTCAGGTAGCAGCTTTGGGTATGTCAACACAGCCAAACCGCTATTTCAGAATAACAACCGTTGTTTCAAAATAACTTTACTAGCGTCTACACAGCCAAATCTCTATTTCGAAATTAATTCAAAGTAGCGGAGAGCTTATTTTGAATTTGGTAAACCTCGTTCCACGAGGAATAATGCCAAATTCGAAATAGGTATTTTGAAATAAGTGCTGTGTAGACACTTATTTTGAAATAGGGGCCCTCTAGTCTCCCCAGGTTGCACTGGTGACCATTCCAGCCTCAACCAAGAACTTTCCTCTCCCTCCCCTCCCCCTTCCCCGAGCCCTTAAAGGGGTTGACTCTGGCCACAGTACCCGTGCCAGCTCCAAGCCTGCCAGCCCAGAGCCAGCAGTCACTGCCCCTTACCCAGTGGCCCCAAAACATGAGCCAGCAAGCCCATCTCCGCTCCCCAGGAGCAGTCTTCCAGCTCCCAGGAGCCTGCCAGGGCCTGGAGAAGGCGGGCACCTTCCTGGTCCAGGGTGAAGATCATGGACCTTATTCAGGTTTGGGGGAGATGCCCCCAACGTCCATGATCTCCACACTAGATGGAGGAATGGGGCCATCTATGGCAGGATAGCTGCTAGCCTGGCCACCAAAGGCCACATGTGAACCCAGGAGCAGGTTTGCATGAAAATCAAGTAGGTCCAGCGAGACCCCCAACCCTGAGCCCGGAGCTTCCCCTTGCTTCCCCCTTCCAACTCCTTCCTCCCAGGTTTCCCCCTCCCTCTCCCACCTTCTCTCTTTCCCTCTCCCGCCTCCTTTCCCTAGTCTCACCAGAGTTTCATCCCCTCCGCCCCCAGTTTTGTTAAATAAAGAGAATTTGTGTTCATGAAAATACATGTATTTTATTTGACATCAGGAAGGGGGGTTAGGGAGAGGTAAGTGGAAGGACATGAGGGAGGAATGAGGTACAAGCCCCCAGTGGGGTAGACCAGGGAGGCTCTTAGTGCTCTTCAGGATGGAAGCTCTCCTGCAGGGCCTCCTGGATACTGACAGCCCCCTGATGGACCTCCCGGATGGCAGCCTGCAGAAAGTGCAGCCAGGCTCGCAGCAATGCGTCCACGAGAAGCACAAGAGTGCCCAGGGGCAGCTTCGGGTCCATGTTGTGGAGCACTGTGGTATCCCAAGTGAGGGCAACCAGAGCCCGCAGAGACAACATGCTTTACTGTCCCTCATCGAGGTAGGCAAGCAAGCAGGGAAAGCTGAGAACCGGCTGTCCGGGGGGCGGGGTCCTTTAAGCACAGGCCTCAGATAGCGTCAGGCAGCAGACACACAAAGTAACTCCTGACCTGATGCCCTGCCGGACCTGGTTCCAGCCAGCCTTAAATGTGATTCAGCATCCACTCAATGTGGACGCGCTATTTCGAAATAGCAAAAAGCTATTACGAAATGCATTTTGTGTGTAGACACATTATTTCGAAATAAGCTATTTCGAAATAACTGTTTTGAAATAATGCTGTAGTGGAGACATACCCTTTCAGTTTATGGCTTATGTCTCCAAAGGGCTACATTGTCTCCTCTCCTGTAGTGATTCCCCTTTAGCTGTAGAGGCCAATCTGTTATGGGAGGTGTAGTTTACACCACCTTGTGTCAGCTTGCATGAACAGAGCTATCTTATAAGCAAACTTGTCACTGATCCTTGAACTCTTAATGTACAAGGGTGGGGAGGACAGTTTTAGGAGAGAAGAAACATTTTTTGCACTGAAGGTGATTATTGAAATAAAAATCTGAGTAGTGATGGATCAGTAGTAAAGGGAGAAAAAAAGATTAGTTGCTTTATAATTTATAAAGTTATGATACTCACTGCACCAGTCCCTTGCCTGCAAATATATCATTACCTGCCTGGTTAATCTTTAGCAGCTGCACATTATAACACATTTGCTGATTGCTATACCTTTTGTTAGATGACATTTTAATGTTTTATTTATTTCGCTCCTAAAATTTTGTAATATTATACAGAAAGGCAAGACTCTCCTGCCAGAGGCTCTCTCTGTAGAATGTTCATGGATTTTGAAGCAGCAAACCAGCGGCAAACTAACCGAAATATGGCCAGTATACAGAAGTAAGCAGCATTAAAAATTCACTGCATGTAGTTGTTTAGTCATCTCACCATTTAAAATACAAATTATTTTCATAATGTTTGAAATTCTCCTAGTAATATTTTATATATTATATGATATGATAATTTCCCTAGATTTGCAGTCAGGTCTTGAATTTCATGTATGATCTTTATGCTCATGTCACAATAAACTTGATTCTTAATATTACCATTCCTTGGATGAGTATCTACACTGATAAACGTTTTAATATCAATGGGCATTGATATGGAACCCCATGTGCTCGGAGGGTTGAATAGATTGCTAGGTCTGTAGTAGGTTAGCGTGTAATGCCTAGGGCAAAGGTGGACAAATACCAGCCTGCGGGCTAGATCTGGTTCCTCAGGGTTAGCCCTTGGCAGGCCGCTGCTATATTTATTGGTGCTTCCACAGATATGGGTGTCGCAGCTTCTGTTGCAGATTGCCGTTTCCAGCCAATGGGAGCTGTGGGCAATGTTCCCTCTAGATTCTCCATCCATGAGCAGAGTGAGTTTACAAGGGATAATTAATAAGGTGCAGGAGCCTAAACACACACACACCCTGAAAACCACCCAGCTTGGCACCCAGTCTCACTCCCACACAGCCTTGCTCTCACTGTTCCTGCATCCATGGGCTGCTCAGTCCCTGCACCCCCATCCTGTGCACCCTTTACTACTACCATCACTATTCATTGCTGACCATCTTTAAATGTCATGTAGAAACAAATCTGGAAGGAAAACCTCTCAGAGTCTTTCTATCAGCTTCCTCTAAAACTCTCATATTAGCTGCCCTCTGTTCAGGGATCATGAGTTTGTCTAGAAAATGACCTAGTTTCTCTACGTTGCCCCACATCACCTGGGAGCAATTAACCACTCAGGCTTTAAACTAGGCTGATTAAAGTGTCAAGGGTTGGAATCTCATGACCTTTACAAAGGCACCAAGCAACAGATCCATGTCAGCGGCTTACCCAGATACCTATAACTCAGCTGTGCAGACATTATACAGAGTTCAAAGTCAAAGAACCAATAGCCAGATCAGATGCACCACACATCATATCCTTGGGAACACACCTGCTAACTGTGTTTGTTCTGATGACAAAGAACACTCTGCTTAATGAACAATCATACATTAGGTAGTTTTGACAAACACGTGGCTTAGGACAGGTGAGTATGAGAGGAGTCTCTGCATGAGCTCTCCTCCCAGAGCTGCTGGGTAATGTGACTGGATGGATAACTCATGGGTAGAAGCCTGCAAATCCTCGGATATCCACTTTAAATCTGTGGGTATCTGCAGATATGGATGCAGAACCCTGCATATTTGCAGATAGCTGCGGGTTCCCACCTCTCTGGATGCAGATACAGATTTTATATCTGTGCAGGGTTCTTCATGTGGGTGCAAACAAAAGCATTTTTTCTACGGAATCCTTCCCTGAACAAATAGGAAACAGGACGGGGTAGAGAGAGGGAGGTGGGGTGAGTTCAGTAAGCCATTCCCCAGAGGAGCAGAAGAGAAAGGTGAACGGGGAGCAGGGGCATGTGAAATATTTCTCAGGCCATTCCACTGGCAGCGTGTGCCCCTGCCCCTGGGCCAAGTGGTCGTTATGGTTGTTGAGAATTGAGCCCAATAGCACGAGCATTCCACTGCTGAGATTTGAAACACCCGCTCCCTTCCCGTGCAGAACATCCTGCCCCACCAGTCAACAGAAGAGGTCAGCACATGCCCCTCACTTCCGTCCATGTGGGGGGGTGGCTGCCCTCTCACGAGGACCAAAGATTAACCTGCAGTTAGTAATGGTGCCTTGAGGCAGCCTGGAGAACTGGAGCTCCCGCCCTGCCCAGAGTACTGTGGGGTACAGTACGCTGGCCCAGTTGTGTAGCACCAAGCCCCCCCCCCACCTCCCTGCTTATCACGTATCCCCACCACACATAGAGGAAGTTCCCATACACCACAGCATAGTGGCCTCTCCGTTCCTCGGCCACGCAAACTGCTGAGGAGGCTTAGGAGGACCTACTGCCATGTTAGGAAAGGGTGGGAGGATTTAGGAGCTGGCTGCTGCAGGGACCATCATTTGCCATCACCTTCTGGAGCACCACCTGCTCACCGCCACTTGGACACCCTCCAGCAGATGGGAAGAGGAGAGGGTCCAAACTGTGGGAAGTCACAGAAGGAGCAGCACAGCAGCACCCCCTTTCCTTCCTACCCACCCCAGATTAGGGAACCTGTGTGCACTCATGTGGGAAGGAAGGAGGAGGGCTGCGGAATCAGTGCAGGGGACTGGGGCCAAGTACAGGGCTGGTGGGCTCAGCTCCCTCCATCTGGGCATAGTTTAGGGATCTGCCTCGTGGCCCTGACCCTGGGAGCAGCTGGAGCACACCTGCACTGCTCTGCTGAGGAGGTGAGCAGGACTGAAATTTTTGGTGTACGCCTGTGTAGGCATGCAACTTAGAGCAGACCCTGGCTGTGGGAAGCAGTGTCTCAGTCTGCACAGCTTTCTGTAGCTCCCATTGGCAAGGAACAGTGATCTGCAGCCAACAGGAGTGGCAATTGCCCATACCTATGGAGGCGTAGGTAAATAAAACAGTGCTGGCCTGCCAGGGGCTAACCCTGGGGAAATGCCACCATTTTATTGCCCATCCCTGTCTTAACATGACCATATTTCCTTATGCTAAATATGGGGACACCTGGTAAAATTACTAATATTCAAGCAAGTTCAGTGGTAATCAGTCAAAAATGTACACTTTAAATGTTCAAATTATAATCAAGTTTACTTAGCCCTCTCTAATAAGAAATACTACAAAGTTGGATATTTTTAATGTATCTTCTTATTTTTAAGTGTTTAGGGTTCACACAAAGGGGTGACACACACCCTTACTCACACACACAGAGATGTGTCAGAGAGAGAGAGAGAACACAAACATATGCACCCCTGTCTCACATGGGGATGGGGAGTTTGACCAACCAATCTAACCCACCCTGCCTGGTGCTCGTCACCCTGCATGCCTGGTGTCACGTCTTCCAGAGGCAATACATGCACCACCAGGATCACATGCCTCCCTCCCAATTTATGCAAGAATTCACACCAAGACATGGCTAGCTGCAACCTTTTGGCACTGTGTAGGAGGGAAGGGATGGGAGCAGGAGAAGAGATGACCTGGCCTGTATCTTTGCAGAGCTCATCTCTTTCTCCCTCTTGTCCCCCCTGTAGCAGGAAGCAGTTTGTCTCTTCCTGCTCCTACAGTTTCCAAAGGCAGCAAACACCTCCATATAGGGTCTGATCACTGATAAAACCCTGTCCTCCGACTATGGGTACTGGTATTGTGAGGAAGCAGAAAATATCAGAAACATTTGCCTGTTCTTAAGAAAAAGTCTGGATCTCTGCAGGAGGGCTTAAATACAGTACTGTTCTGTTAAAAATGGGATGTCTAGTCACCCTAGTAAAGCCATTTTCCTCTAACATGCTATGGGTTCATATAGATTTTACATCTTAACTATTTTTCTGTTTTGTAATTCCTTGTAAAGGAAGCGCAGTTCTGAACTGCTCCGACTAATTGACCTGGACTTCTCAGTGAGTTTTTCTTTACTGGATTTGCCTCCAGTGAATGAATATGACATGTACATCAGGAACTTTGGAAAAACAAACACTAAACAGGCAAGTACCTGGAATATTATTTTCCTTCCATTGGTTACATTAGCAAGGAGGGTGGTAAACATCAACAATTGAATTACCATATCAGGGATGGCCCTAAGTCAGCAGCTCTCTAACTTTGGGTACGTCTGCACTACAGCGCTAATTCGAACTAACTTAGTTCGAATTAGTTAATTCGAACTAAGCTAATTCGAACTAACGCATCCAGACTAAAAAACTAGTTCGAATTAGCTTTTTTGCTAATTCGAACTAGGATGTCCACACAGAGTGGACCCTGAACCGGGGTTAAGGATGTCCGGAAGCAGTGTCGGCAGGGCATCAGATGAGGACTTAGAGCGTGGAGCTGCTGTCTCAGGCTAGCCGAGGGCTGTGCTTAAAGGGACCTGACCCTCACCCCGGACAGACAGTTCTCAGGGGTGCCCCGCTTGCAAAGCAGTCCTGGCTTGGATTGCCCGGAGTACCCACACTGGGCACATCACAACACTCGGCCATCAGACCGGCTGCACTTGCCGCAGGCTGCCATCTGGGGAGAGGGGGCAATTGGGGGGCTGCAGGAGAGCTTCCACCCCCAGAAGCCCGCAGAGCCAGCCCAGTCCTCCACATCGGGGGTTCGTACCCCATTCCTCCCTCACCTCCTTCCACTTACCCCTCCCTAGCCCCCCTTCCCGATGTACAAAATAAAGGACAATTGTGTTCAAAAATAGAATCTCTCTTTATTGAACAAAATTGGGGGAGACTGGGAAAAAGAGGTGGGAGAGGGGAAGAGAGAAGCTGGGAGAGGGGAGGGCAGCTACAATGATGAGGGGTTTGGAACAGGTCCCATATGAAGAGAGGTTAAAGAGACTGGGACTTTTCAGCTTAGAAAAGAGGAGATGGAGGGGGGATATGATAGAGGTCTATAAAAGCATGAGTTGGGTGGAGAGGGTGCATACAGAAAAGTTCTTCATTAGTTCCCAAAATAGAAGGACTAGAGGACACCAAAGGAAAGGAATGGGTAGCAGGCTTCAAACTAATAACAGAAAGTTGTTCTTCACAAAGCAAAGAGTCAACCTGTGGAACTCCTTGCTGCAGGAGGCTGTGAAGGCTACAACTAGAACAGAGTTTAAAGAGAAGTGAGATCAAGCCATGGAGGTTGGGTCCATGGAGTGCTAGTAGCCAGGGGGTAGGAGTGGTGTCCCTGCCCAAAGTTTGTGGAAGGCTGGAGAGGGATGGCATGAGACAAATGGCTTGGTCACTGTCTTCGGTCCATCCCCTCCAGGGTCCCTAGGGTTTGCCGCTGTTGGCAGACAGGCTACTGGGCTAGATGACCTTTGGTCTGACCCAGTACGGCCATTGTAAGCTCAGGGCTCAGGGTCGGGGGTCTCAGTGGACCACCTTGATTTTCATGCAAACCTGCTCCTGGGTGGCCAGGCTGGCAGCTCTCCTGCCCTAGACGGCCGCTTTCCTGTGCCTAGTCCGGAGGTCATGGACGAGTTCCACGATGTCCACACTGGACCAGGCGGGTGCCCGCCTCTTGCGGTCCTGGGCAAGCTCCCGGGAGCCGCCAGCCTGGTCCCGGGAACAGGGAGAGGGCTGGGGGGCATCGGGTGGCTGGCTCGAGCCGTGCCAGGTGCAGGGTCTGCTGGCTGGGTGCTGGCAGGCTTGCACCTGGCACAGGCACCGTAGCCAGCCCGTGCCCCTTTAAGGGGTCTGGGGCCGGGAGGGAGGCAATAGAGTTTCCCTGGTGTTGGCCAGAGTGGCCACCAGGGAAAGCTGGGGAGGGCTAGCCTCCCACTAGTTCGAATTAAGGGGCTACACACCCCTTAATTCGAACTAGTAAGTTCGAACTAGGCTTAGTCCTCGTACAATGAGGTTTACCTAGTTCGAACTAAGCGCTCCGGTAGTTCGAATTAAGTTCGAACTAGCGGAGTGCTAGTGTAGCGCCTATCAAAGTTAATTCGAACTAACGTTCGTTAGTTCGAATTAACTTTGTAGTGTAGACGTACCCTTTGAGAGGAATTTGTGAATGCAATGGAAGGATCAGTGGGAAAGATAGCACAATGGCAACTAGAAATAAGACAATAAATAATATATTCATAAACATTTTTAGATGATTAGTTCTCATTAAAATAAAGGATAGCTGCAAAACCATTGGAGCCTCAGAATATTTGCAAGAGATTCAGGCTTTCTGATATTTATCCTAAATGAAGTATGTCAAAGGCGTTAAAATACTTTGTTCTGCATCTTGTTGTCAGATGTTTAAAATCAAATCTTTGAACACATAAATAATTAAAATGCACTTAATCTTGATTTAATATGTAGCACAATACGTACAGAGCTAGATAGATTCATGGAGTTTAGGTCCATCAATGGCTATTATCCAGGATGGGTAGGAATGGTATCCCTAGCCTCTGTTTCTCTGGAAGTGGGTGACAGGAGAGGGATCACGTGAGGATTACCTATTGTGATCCCTCCCTCTGGGGCATCTGGTATTGGCCACTGTCGGCAGACAGGATACTGGGCTAGATGGACCTTTGGTCTGAGGCAGTATGGCCGTTCTTATGTTCTTAGTATGTGTATGTATTTGGAAAGTAATTTACAGTCAGAAGACAGTAATATTGAATGTAACAGTTGTTAAAAATTGCTATTTATGTTAAGTTTCAGCTCTTTGTTGGCAGCAAGAAAGTGATTAGAGTTGGCATAATGAGAATAATTTTATCATCATATTTAGGCATACGTTCAGTGTAATGAGGATAATCTTGAGAGGGACGTTCAGACAGATGAAATAGAGACACTAGAAAAATGGACACAACATCCAGGAGACAGTGTCCTTGTATCTGGAGGTGAGTAACCCTTTGCTTTTGTTTATTTAGGGCCTTAAATACCTAAACTTCATCTCCTCCTTTTTCACTGCTGTTGTTGGAGCTTGAGTTTGTTTGTTTTTTTGTTTGTCTTTCCCTGATTCTGATGGAAACAGAAGTGGCCTCCTGCAGCTTCTCTATATTCAGCATCATTGCTGCTGAAGAGAAGTTGCCTGCTGTCATCACTTCTCTTCCTCAAATATTGCATAGATCACAGAACTTCTTTTGAGATTTGATTTTGTTTGTAATCTCATGTCTTTCTACAGGTCCCAGAAGAAGCAATGATGTGTCTATAGATGTTGCTGTAACACCTAGGATTGATTCACAGAGATTAACAAACTTTCTCCGGTCTGCTTGTCAGGTACGTTTCTGCACGAGTTAATGTATATAAAAAATGCCTGTCCTTTATAATACTTGAATAGTATTCATTACAGGTGAAATTCACCCTGTGCAGAGGGAGAGCCTGTGTAAAGTAAGTCCCTCTTAAATCATATTTTTCAAAGCTGTGAAGTTAGCAAGAGAGTTGATCAAAAGCTATTAAACTCATCAAAAGAGTTTTGAAAGTTGCAGATAGCAAAGTTGAAATATAATAGTCTTTTTATTTCTATAAATGTGATTAATTATATTTGAAAGGTGATTGCTGTTTTGCTTGAAGAAGATCGAGGTGCAACACAACCCAGGTGGAATCTGAGATCTCGACAAACTAGTCTGTCTATTAGTGATAGCTGCTTCCAGCTAAATACTAATCTACTTTTCCTGCACGGTAAGAGAACTTTATTGCACACCTTTTAGTGGACAAATTGAACTCTTCTGTACATGAAGTTCCAGCTCTTGTGCTTGATTGACCTGTAGAGAACACCTCAAGATATAAAGGTGGAGTAAAGCTGACTTTTGCATTCCTCTGATCCTGCTGTAATTCTGTCTAGAGCAGTTCCTCATATGCTAGTTCAGAGGACGCCAGCTACAAATGGCCAGAAGAGGCCAAAAATGTAGTCAGGAGTCAGTATGTCATAGGTATGAGTGAAGGAAAAACCTTTCATATTGCATTTTCTAACAAGAGATGTGCCAGAAGAATTAATCTGTTGCCCATTTCTACATCTTGTACTCTCTCCTCTGCTGCCCATTCCCTGGTTGAAATATTAGTGTCCCTTCTAGTATGTACCATAGTCATATCACATTTGCTAATGAGATTGCCAGGGCTTGGCTGCGGTCTGATGTCATTTGTTGAGTGTACATATACCTAGGAGTGCTCCTCTTCAGGATGAGGCACTAATGTGACATCCAACACTCTGGTCATCTGAAGAAGTGGGCTATGCCCATAAAAGCTCACGATACCATCTACATGTTTTGTAAGTCTATAAAGTGCTACCAGACTATTTGTTGTTTTTTCAGTTTACCCAAGATGATAGTTTTTCAGATTTTTTGCCTCTGTTTTCTCTCCATTCCTGTTCACTTTTCTTGTTTAAAGCCAGTTTTGGGACAGGATAGAATAATTTTCTCTTTCTGTGCCTTCTTCTTTACTGCTCTGGCAGCAAATACACTTTGCCAATAATACTGAAATTTTCTTTCAAATTACTCAATAAATTCTCAGGTTGTGGCTGTGGCAACTAATTAGTCACTCTCTTATTCAACCAGTTTTTCTTTTTTCTTTTAAAATAGGCCGAAAAGTGTTCTGCTTACATGTATCTCAGGTTCAGAGGCAAGCCTTGCTTTCTGTTCACGGATTACCTGAAAAGCCAAGTGTTATTCAACTGGACAGGAAATACATCATATGTGTATGGAATGTCTGGCAGCCTTCCAGTCCTCAGAAAGTTTTAGTCTGTGAAGCAGAGGTACAATTCCTAGTCATTACACATTGCCTATTGAATGAATGAATCTTGGATGCATGTTTATGCTGCTCTGTCCTAGTACTGTGTATCAGATTTCTTTATAAATGCTGTACAGTTGAATCCAATGAGTGAGACAATACTCCACTTCACTCTACAATTTGATATTGGAGAGCTGAGAGGGTCTACGTTTACCCTCACTCCATTTTACAGGGTTTTCTTCTTCTTCAAGGTATATTCCTGTGAGTGCTCCACTGTAGGTGTTCTAACCACTCCTGCACTTATAATCGGAACTTTTAGCAACAGTATTCCCATCATCAATTGTCCCCTCTGTTCCTTCTCAACCACTCTCAGATTGGTCAGAACACAGCAGCGCTCCATACATAGGTGTGCGCACGGGGTGTGCCAGGTGTGCACAGGCACACCCTAATGTTTCAAAGGGCTGCCCGCTTTGGCACTCTGGGGAACGGGGGCCCCGCCGGGTTTGCTGTGCATGCACGGTTAAGCAGTCAAAACCAGCGGTTTTTAGGCCCCCGAGGAAAGAGGCGGTAGGGACGCAGCAACATCACCCTGCCGCCCCATCAAGCGCGGTGAGTTCAAACCCTGGGCGGGAGGGTAGGGGAGGGGTGTCCCAGGCAGGGGATAGGGTGCAGCGCAGCTGGCCCGGGGGTGGGGGAGGTCGGGAGCAGTGCAGCTGGCCCGGAGAGGGGGGAGGGGTCGGGAGCAGTGCGGCTGGCCCGGGGAGGAGGGGGTTGGGCCCTGAGGGGTCACGTGCACGGGCTTCCCTGCTCGGCAGGAGGGAGCACGCAACGTGGCTTCCTTCCTCTTCGGAGGGGAGGTCGGCCCCGTAGGGAGCATTTATTGGGAAGTCCCCAGAGACGCGCTGTGGGACTCCCCTTCTCCGCAGGAAGGTGCAGGGGGTCAGCTCCGAGGGGTCACGTGCGTGCGCTTTCCTGCTCGGCTGGAGAGGGGAGGGAGTGCGCAACGAGGCTTCTTATCTCCGTGGGGGGGTCAGCCCCGGAAGCAGTGTGCGGCAGAGACTTCCCTCCGAGCCTGGTGTAGGAGACTCCCTGCCCCCACTGGCACCCTGCCCTAGAACCTTGTCCCTCACCCTCCTGCCCCATTCCCTCTCCCCTGCCTCCAGCCACAGAACTTTCCCCCTGCCCCCTCCCCGCTAAAGAAACCTGCCCCCCCTGTGCTGAAACCTGCCCCCTGGCACTCTTCCTCCAGCTGCAGAAACTTGTCCCCCACTGGCACCCTGCCCCCAGCCGCAGAACCCCACCCCCACTGGCACCCTTCCCCAGTACCATGTACCCTGGGGTATGTCTACACTACAAAGTTAATTCGAACTAACGGACGTTAGTTCGAATTAACTTTGATAGGCGCTACGCTAGCGCTCCGTTAGTTCGAACTTAATTCGAACTAGCGGAGCGCTTAGTTCGAACTAGGTAAACCTCATTGTACGAGGACTAAGCCTAGTTCGAACTTACTAGTTCGAATTAAGGGGTGTGTAGCCCCTTAATTCGAACTAGTGGGAGGCTAGCCCTCCCCAGCTTTCCCTGGTGGCCACTCTGGCCAACACCAGGGAAACTCTATTGCCCCCCTCCCGGTCCCGGAGCCCTTAAAGAGGCACGGGCTGGCTACGGTGCCCGTGCCAGGTGCAAGCCTACCAGCACCCAGCCAGCAGACCCTGCACCTGGCACGGCTCGAGCCAGCTACCCGATGCCCCCCAGCCCTCCCCCTCTTCCCGGGACCAGGCTGGCGGCTCCCGGGAGCTTGCCCGGGACCGCAAGAGGCGGGCACCCGCCTGGTCTAGTGCGGACATCGTGAACCTCGTCCACGACCTCCGCACTAGGCACAGGAAAGTGGCCGTTTAGGGCAGGAGAGCTGCCAGCCTGGCCACCCAGGAGCAGGTGTGCATGAAAATCAAGGTGTTCCACTGAGACCCCCGACCCTGAGCCCTGAGCTTACAATGGCTGTACTAGGTCAGACCAAAGGTCCATCTAGCCCAGTAGCCTGTCTGCCGACAGCGGCCAACCCTAGGGACCCTGGAGGGGATGGACCGAAGACAGTGACGAAGCCATTTGTCTCGTGCCATCCCTCTCCAGCCTTCCACAAACTTTGGGCAGGGACACCACTCCTACCCCCTGGCTAATACCACTCCATGGACCCAACCTCCATGACTTGATCTCACTTCTCTTTAAACTCCGTTCTAGTTCTAGCCTTCACCGCCTCCTGCAGCAAGGAGTTCCACAAGTTGACTCTTCGCTTTGTGAAGAACAACTTTCTGTTACTACTTTGAAGCCTGCTACCCATTCCTTTCCTTTGGTGTCCTCTAGTCCTTCTATTATGGGAACTAATGAAGAACTTTTCTTGATGCACCTTCTCCACCCCACTTATGCTTTTATAGACCTCTATCCTATCCCCCCTCAGTCTCCTCTTTTCTAAACTTAAAAGTCCCAGTCTCTTTAGCCTCTCTTCATATGGGACCTGTTCCAAACCCCTCATCATTTTAGTTGCCCTCCCCTCTCCCACCCTCTCTCTTCCCCTCTCCCACCTCCTTTTCCCAGTCTCCCCGAGTTTTGTTCAATAAAGAGAGATTCTATTTTTGACCACACGTTTTCTTTATTTTGTACATCAGGAAGGGGGGCTAGGGAAGGGTAAGTGGAAGGAGGTGAGGGAGGAATGGGGTACGAGCCCTCGATGGGGAGGACTGGGCTGGCTCTGCGGGTTTCTGGGGGTGGAACCTCTCCTGCAGCCCCCCAATTGCCCCCTCTCTCCAGATGGCAGCCTACGGCAAGTGCAGCCGGTCTGATGGCCGAGTGCTGTGATGTGCCAAGTGTGGGCACTCAGGGCACTCCAAGACAGGACTGCTCTGCAAGTGGGGTACCCCTGAGAACTGTCTGTCCGGGGTGGGGATCGGGTCCCTTTAAGCACAGCCTTCGGTTAGCCTGAGGCAGCAGCTCCACGCTCTAAGTCCTCATCTGATGCCCTGCCGGCACTGCTTCCGGCCATCCTTAACCCCAGTTCAGGGTCCACTTAATGTGGACATGCTAGTTCGAATTAGCAAAACGCTAATTCGAACTAGTTTTTTAGTCTGGATGCGTTAGTTCGAATTAGCGCTGTAGTGTAGACATACTCCTGCTCCCAACTGACGTTTCTGTGGGTCAGTGACCCATGACTCAAGACCGGTTCCCTGCCCTTCTGGTAAATAAAGATAATGCAGAAACTTTGGGTTTGACAGAGTATTTTATTTAAAAATGAAGCCTGGCCAACAAATCCCCAATTGGGGCCAAGCCCCCATCTGGCCACAGCCATTCCTGCACTCCGCCTTGCCCCACAACCTATATTTGTACACTGGAACCCCCTGTCCTGAGCCCCTCACATACCCCAACCCAAATTCCTGCACCCTCATATCCACAAACCAGTGGCTTGCTTAGTACCCCAACTCTGCCCGGCCTGGAGTCCCCTCCCCGAGCCAGCATCCACTTCTCCACCTCCTCCTGCATCCAGATTTCCTCCTGAAGTTTGCACTT
Source organism: Pelodiscus sinensis (assembly GCF_049634645.1). Taxonomy (NCBI): domain Eukaryota; kingdom Metazoa; phylum Chordata; order Testudines; family Trionychidae; genus Pelodiscus; species Pelodiscus sinensis. The sequence goes on along the minus strand of NC_134712.1, from coordinate 238,300,831 downwards.
CTCACTCCTTCACACACCCAAATCCCTCATTCCCATCCCAGAGCCTACATATCCTGTCCTCAACCCAACAAGGGTATGGCTAGACTGCAGGAGTTTTTCAGGATTCTGGAGATATCCCAGAAAAACTCTTTTGCATCCAGTGATGCGTTTGTTCTTCTGCTTTTTTTAGCCAAAAAGCAAACATGATCTTTCTGTCACCCCTATATTCCTCTTTCCACAAGGAATAAGGGGGCTTCCAAAAGAAGGGGTTTTTCTGACATTTGGTGCAGTCTAGACAGGCCAAATTGTGGGAAAACCTCTTCCTACAGAAGAATTGGGGGGGGGGGGCAGCAGTATAAGGATTGGGGATAGCAAGTGATGGAGAGGAGAATAGAGAGAGCGGGGCTTCAAGGAAGGGGTGGGGTGGTAGGTCTTGGCTTGGTCTGTCATTTAAAAAGTGATCTTGTGTGTAGAAAGGTTGGAGACCACTAGAGTAGCGGGAGCACCAGAAGGGTGAAAATCAGGGCGACCCTAGAATTCTGTTACAGACCAGGTGGCGGCTGCTGGAGGAGGAGGGAAAAATAGGGGGAAAGGTTGGAGAGGAAGGGACTTGTGCTGAGGGGAGGAGGGCAGGTCAGGAGAAGAAAGGGGAAGGCACCAAGGGACAGGGTGGAGAAGAGAGACAAATGCCAGGGAGACAATGAGAAAAAGAGCAGGTGGTGAGGTGTCAGTGAGGGAGAGGGGGGACAGGATAATGCTGGGAGAGGAGAGGGGAAGGGCTTTGGAGGCTAGAAGGGAGAAGGGGAGGTGCCGGGAGAAGGCTTGAAAGAAGGGGTGAGCATGAGGAAGGCGGGGATGGAGCAAGGCACGTGTGAGGGCACAGGGGCATGAAGGGAACGGGGGCAGAGAGTAGTGAGGGGGTGGGCATCAGAGAAAAAGGGGGTAGAGGCAGTGAGGAAAGGGGGAGGCACCAGGAGGGTGCAGGGCTAAGGGAAGATGCAAGTGCCAGGGGATTCTGGAGGTGAAGCAGAAGAGCAGACACCTGCAGAGGAGGGACCAGCACCAGAGGAGAGAGGCAGGGCAGGTGTGTAGAGGGAGGTGTTAGAAGAGAGGATGAGGAGGGGTAGCTGACATGATCAGAGTGGGGCTCCTGGAGGAGTGGGCATGGGGGGGAGGGGTTGAAGGTCTGGTGGAGGGGGGCAGGTCTTGGGAATGCTGAGGGCTGTGAGAAGGGCAGGAGTCAGGACAGCAGAGGTGGGTGAGGAGTTGGGGGATGGGGGGGGCAGCAGGCACCAGGGGAGCTGATGGAGCAAGGGGAGGAGACAGGGCAGCAGAGGGAAAAGATAGAGGTTTATAAGATATTTATTAATAACTTGGGTGCCACAGTGGCACATCCAAACAAGCCACGTGAACTCAGTACTGGTGCACAACACAAAATTTATTCTGCTCATGGGAGGAAACTCTTAGAGGGGACACTTCCCCCAGCCTCTCTGCCCTCTGAGTTAATGTCACACACATTGGGTTAATGCAATTGCAGGATAGTTGTATGAGGGGAGTTTGGTGGGGGCCAAACTAATTCCTATTGGTAGGAGGATGGTGGGAAAAGTCCTTGCGGAGGGAGGTCATATGACACCTTTTACTTCTGGTTATGTGTCCATCTTGCCCTGTGAGTGTTACCTGCAGAAGTGTGGCTAATGGGAGTCAGGGAAAGTGGCTAATGGGGGTTAGGGGCGTGGTTAACAGGGACCAGAGGCGTGGCTAATGGGGATCAAAGAGTACATTTAAAAAATTTCTTTGGGTGCACACCGTAATGAAATGTGCTGTGCATGCCTATGGCTCCATGTTTGAATCAGTTAGAGTAGTGTTATTTCTTAGTTCTTAGCAGTAGTTTAAGTACAGGCAGTCCCCGGGTTACATGGATCCGACTTACATCGGATCCCTACTTACAAACGGGGTGAGGCAACCCCGCACTAGCTGCTTCCCCCCAGCAGACCAGGGAGACGCGAAGCTAGCGCCCCCCTCCCCAGCAGACCAGGGGGACGCGGAGCGGCTTTTCTCAGCAGACACCTCAGCTTGAGAATAAAGGACTGAGGGAAGTGAGGTGTGGGAGAATAAAACTGAGCTCTGGAGAAATGTTTGGCTAGAGTTTCCCCTACAATATGTACCAGTTCCGACTTACATACAAATTCAACTTAAGAACAAACCTACAGTCCCTATCTTGTACGTAACCCGGGGACTGCCTGTAATTTATTCATAATTACCCTCCCCTCCACTAGTATTAGTTAAAAAAAATAAAGAGGTTCTTTCTCTCTTATTATTATAGTGTTAGTGTAGACATGCCAGGTTCACCAGGTTTCAAGTAGTGCCTAGCATGCAAGATGTCCATACCCATTTTAGACAGGCATGCCCAGTGTATCAAGTGCTTGGGTGACGATCATTCTGTAAATGATAGTAAGAAACTGTCAGCCAGGTCCTTGAAAGTGAGGAAACGCCAACTCAAGCTCCTTTCCATGGAGAAGGTAGAGATACCGGTTTTGGAACTGGCATCTACTGCATCACTGACCCATACCCACCAACAGCTGTTTCAGACCAGGGACCAGCATCAAGGGATGAGCCCACAAAGAAAATGGCAAAAAGAAAGCATTCCTCGCCATCGGATGATAGACCAACAGAGAAGACATCCCCTTAGCACAAGCCCTCTTCACCCAGGGCAAAAGCTTTAGAGGAAACACAGGTACTGGGGAAGTCCAGTACGGAAAAACCCCGGGGGGCAGTCTCCTCCAAAGACACATGTCCTGTGATCTTGGTGCCAAAACAGAAGACGGCTTCTACTTTGTTGTTATCGAAGGCTCCAATACCGGCGAAATTGGTGCCCAAACCGCCATTGCACATTCTGGCAAAAGGGTGATGGATCCGTCTCGGAAGGCACCTTCGAAGTCGGTACCGACTGTGCGTACCAAGGCCTCCCCAGCACAAACGTCCAATGCATATAACGACCTGGTATCACAGCACTCTCAGACCTCAGCATCGTTGGTGCCAGCCTTCCTGCCATTTAGACCACTTACTACGCAACAGGAACTAGCACTCACGTCAATACTAGGCATGCCACTCTTCGGTACCAACACTACGCCTTCATCAGCGGGGCTGAGTAGACTGGCCACCCCTGCAAACTTGGTGCCATGTTTTTCTAGTATCAGAGGGGTAGCCGTGTTAGTCTGAATCTTGCAAAAGTGGTGAGGTGTCCTGTGGCACCTTAGGGTATGTCTACACTACCCCGCTAGTTCGAACTAGTGGGGTAATGTAGGCATACCGCAATTCAAATGAAGCCCAGGATTTGAATTTCGTGGAATGAGGAGTAACGGTAGTTCGAACTAGGAAGCCTAGTTCGAACTACCTAGTTCGTGCCGCGTGTAGCCGCGCAGCACGGGGTTCGAACGAGCGGGGATTTAAAAATGGCGGCGCCCTGCTTATGCAAATGAAGCCCGGGAAATTCAAATCCCGGGCTTCATTTGCAATTGCGGTATGCCTACATTACCCCGCTAGTTCGAACTAGCGGGGTAGTGTAGACATACCCTTATAGACTAACTGAAGTGTTGGAGCATAAGCTTTCGTGGGCAAAGACCCACTTCGTCAGATGCATGTAGTGGAAATTTCCAGAGGCAGGTATAAATATGCAGGCCAGAATCAGGCTGGAGATGACAAGGTGGATCCAATCAGGGAGGATGAGACCCACTTCTAGTAGCTGATCTGGAGGTGTGAATTCCAAGAGAGGAGAAGCTGCTTTTGTAGTTAGCGAGCCATTCACAGTCTTTGTTTAATCCAGAGTTGATTGTGTCAAACTTGAAGATGAACTGTAGCTCAGTAGTTTCTCTTTGAAGTCTGGTCCTGAAGATTTTTGCTGCAAGATGGCTACCTTTAGATCTGCAATTGTGTGTCCAGGGAGATGGAAGTGTTCCCCTACAGGTTTTTGTATGTTGCCATTCCTAATATCTGATTTGTGTCCATTGATTCTTTTACGTAGGGACTGTCCAGTTTGGCCGATGTATATAGCAGTGGGGCATTGTTGGCACATGATGGGATATATTACGTTAGTAGATGTGCAGGAGAATGAACCAGTGACAGTATGGCTGATCTGGTTAGGTCCTGTGATCGTGTTGCTGGTGTATATATATGGGCAGAGTTGGCACCGAGGTTTGTTGCATGGTTTGTTGCATCCAATCCTCCCTGATTGGATCCACCTTGTCATCTCCAGCCTGATTCTGGCCTGCATATTTATACCTGCCTCTGGAAATTTCCACTACATGCATCTGACGAAGTGGGTCTTTGCCCACGAAAGCTTATGCTCCAACACTTCAGTTAGTCTATAAGGTGTCACAGGACTCCTCGATGTTTTTCTAGTGACAGTGAGGATGAGCAGGACATATCCTCCCCATCACTCCTTGCCCAAACCGACTTCACAGCTCCACCAGCAACAACAGATTGTCCAGATCCAAGTATGGAAGCCCTTCCCATGGCTCCCTCCCATCCCACTCCCACAGCATTGGCAGGGATGGGACCCATGGAGTACCATCAAGGCCCAGATGCCACCACAAGTGATACCTAGATCACAACAAGTGGCACCCTGCCCCTTTGTGTCTGCAGCTTCAAAAATTATGCAAGGTGACACTGAGGAGCTGGACGAGACCCAGGAGGAGGACACACTACCTCTGTCTCATATTTCTTCATCCTCCCTGGACGAATCCATAATGTCCCCGCTGCCTATGATGTGTGATGATGTCAGGTTCTTCCAGGACTTGTACAAGAGGGTGGCTTATTCCTTCACCATATCACTGGTTGAGGTCCCAGACATTCAGTATAGGTTAATGGACATATTACAGTCCTCGCCTTTGGCTATAAGAGCATTGCCTATTAATGAGGCCATCCTTGATCTGGCGAATATATTATGGCACACCCTGACTTCTATCTGACCCACTTCTAAGAGGATGGATAGAAGATACTACCTTCCAGCTAAAGGGGCTGAGTTCCTCTTTACACACCCAGCCCCTAATTCACCGATTGTCGATGCTGCAAATAATAGGGGCAAACAGACCCAGTTCAGATTGACCCCATACGACAAAAACTGGAAAAGGCTGCACATCCTAGGGAGGAAATCATACTTCTCGGCATCTCTTCTTATTAGAATTGCAAACTATACTTACAGCCATTTCAAAAAAATGAGACCATTTATTGACAAATTACAGGACAAGAACTCGGCAGCATTTAAGACCAATATAGACGAGGGTACCCTGATAGCGAAAATGGCACTCCAGGCTTCCCTGAATATGGCCGACATGGCTTCAAGATCTCTTGCCACATTGGTCATCATGCATTTTGTCTCCTGGCTGCACCTCTCTGGCTTCCCTAGGGAGGTACAGAACATGGTTGGATATCTTCCATTTGAGAGCCAGAAGTTATCCTCAGCTAAATACTGATGCATCCCTACGTTCCCAAAGGCAACCCTGAAAACTCTGGGGATGTATGTCCCTCAACTAAAGAAGAAACTTAACCATATGTACACGCCACAGGACAGAGCAACATCCTACCCACCTCAGAGGGCCTATGATCTGAGACGCCATCAGAGACAGCAAAAATGTAGGCAACAACACAAGACCAGTAAACAACGCCCCAATCCTCCTACAGTAGGCAGACGTTTTTAACTGTTGGTCAAGGGTTCAACATCGTTTCCACAAGCCAGCATTACAAATTCAGTCTGCAACCATTTTATCACGAATGGTCCAACATAACAACAGACAAGTGGGAGATCTTAGCCAAAGACCTAGCAATTCCATTTCTCAAATTTCTACCAACCCAAATCCCTTACCCATCCCTCCTCAGGGACCCCTCTCATGACAACAAGAGATAAATAAGCTCTTATAGATGGGAGCAATAGAGATCATCCCAAAACATTGCAGGGAAAAGGGGTTCTACTCCAGCTACTTCCTCACACCAAAAAAGTCGGGGGGATGGAGACCAATATTGGACTTGCTCAGACTGAACAAATACCTAAAAAAAACGATTCACCAAGGTAACGCTGGCAAAGATAATTCCTGCACTAGGAAAAGGAAACTGGATGTTGTTCCTTGACGTTCCAGATGCATACTTTCACATAGCAATAAGACCATCCCATAGGAAGTTTCTCAGATTCACAATTTAGACAATCACACAAGCTATTTGTCTCAATAGCAGACTGCTCAAAAGAGCAAGCGGCATCCAAACAAAGACTTTCCAAATGGATAGTGAACTGGATTTGAGAGTTCTATCACATTAATAAAGTCACATTACCTACGTCTTTACGGGCACCTTCCACTAGAGTGATGGCCACATCAATGGCCTTCCTACACAACATGCCCATCAGAGACATTTTCAGGGCAGCAATATGGACTTCCATGCATACTTTCACAAAACATTTGCAATAGATACTTATTCATCTCATTGTACCACATTTGGGATGGCAGTTCTCTTGGTTGTCTGCCGGTGTGGTCCAAAGCCCCTCTTTCCTGAAAGCTAATGGTACTGCTTACCATAACCTATAATGGAGCACCCACAGGGACACTCTTCGAAGAAGAAAAGAGAGGTTACACACTTTGTGCAGTAACTGGTGTTCTTCAAGATGGGTGTCCCTGTGGGCACTCAACAAACCACCCTCCTCCCCTCTGCTTCAGAGCTTTAACATCTCTTCATGGTAGAGAAGGAACTGAGGGGACTGTTGACGGCACGCATGCGTCGGCACACTCACTGCATTGTGAGTGGTGCAGCATGTGCATGCCAGCACCCGGGGGGGAATACTGCTGCTGAAAAGTTCTGATTATAAGTGCAGGGGCACCTTGTCACGCTCTGTGGAGCACCCACAAGGACACCCATCTTAAAGAACACCAGTTACAGCACAAAGTGAGTAACCTCTCTTTTTAAATTTGGCCCAGAGGTTTCAAGGCACTAACTGTCTCCCCAGCTGCTACTATGCAGTGGAATTATATCTATCAGCTTTGCAGTTGTGGGTAGAAATAATACAACAATGTTCTGGAGAGGAGAAAGGCGGTTTCCTGCAGCCTGCATTGGCCTGTCATGGAGCCAGCATCTCTAGTTTTTCTGGAGTTGTGCGGGTTGGGAGAACATATATTAAACTGGATCAAGCAATTAGCTCCCTTTCAATTATAAACCTAATATTTTTTTCCTGCCTTATAGGTGACATGTTGCTGCTTTAGTCCCAGTAAAGCAACTTTAGTGTTTGCTGGAACAATGGATGGTTCATTGGTAGTGTGGGATCTCAGAGAAGATTCCAGAATGCATCTCTGTATGAAGTTAAATGAAACTGACTGGATTTTTAGAGCTCCAACATTTTCTACTGGTTAGTACGATGTGTGTCTTGAATGATCATTTCACATTCCAGGGAGGTGTCATAAATTATAAGAAGAAATATTAGCTTTTGCTAACTTAGGCCAAATCAGAGGTGATATATAAGATGGAAAAATGTACGTGTCAGTAATGGGTGTAAAGGAATGTGAGTTGCTGTAACTTACATACCAGTGGATTGGAATGGAGAAGTGTATCAGCAGAGAACATATGTCTACTTTTCACCTGGGAGCATGGGAGGCCATGGTATCATGGGTTTGGGTTAGCTATCTGAATATAGTCAGACCGTGTCACCTAAATACATACTTGGGTGGCTATCCTATGCTTCCACAGTTACACTGTTATTTTTTGTGTGATAGCTTAAGCAGAATTCATCTGTCTACCTGGTCCATAGCATAGACATACCTTATGGGGCTGTAAGTTCAAATAAGCTACTCTCTCCCCTCTGACTTTTAAGTTGCATAATGAAGGACCAGCTGAGGTCATTAGCTAAATCAAGTTAGCCTCCCTTACACTCACTTTGACTCCCTTATATACCTTAGCATACACTTTTCTTATACCTATTTATATTCCTACTTATTGACATGACTGGGATTTTCAGGAGCACCTAAGCAATTTACGTGCATAAATACCATTGACTCTCTGTGAGACTTGTTCTCCTAATTCTAATATATCTGAAAATACCACCTGTGTAATTTATATCACCTAGAATTTCATCTGATTACTAGTCTCAGAAGGGTAGCTGTGTTAGTCTGTATCTGCAAAAACAACAAGGAGTCCTGTGACACGACTAACAGATTTATTTGGGCATAAGCTTTCATGGGTAAAATCCTCTTTGTCAGATGCATGGAGTGGTAAAAACCACGTCGTCAGAGGCATGGAGATCTGTTTATGCCCAAAGAAATCTGACAGTCTTTAAGGTGCCATCTGATTACTGAAATATTTGTGGTAGGGCTATCTTCTCCATGATCATTTATTGCCCATATATCTATCAGGCATTGTAACAACATAATTTTTTAGGGAATCATGGTATACTTCCACATAAGTCTACATTGCGCATGTAGTGAGTTTAGCACTGGTCAAAATTTGAGTGTGACTTTTGACAGGGGTTGATTGTCAGGCCAGGCCTTTTTATGATGTCGTCAATTCAAAGTAAATGCCCAGCAAGGATCACATCACTGAAAAAAATATGCTTGTTAATATATCACACCTCATCAGTATTTTGGAGACACTGGCTCAACATCAGAGGTGCTGTGTAAAATGGTGTATGGAGGATTAGATTCCTTTAGACTTACTTGTGGTAATTTGCTGATGTGTAAAAGTATCAAAGCTGGTGTTACTTATACATTAGGAAGCTATAAGAGTTCAAGAGTGTGGATGTCATCTACTTACCACCTTCTGTAGTAGATTTTCCTCCTGTGTTCGCTCTCCCAACCCCTTGGCATGTGATTAAAACAACTTAGATTTTCTTAGATTCCCCTAAATGCAGTGTGGAAAATTCAGAATTTTATATAAGGCATGTAGGTTACATATCGGTAAGCAGATGTGGGTCTAAGTATTAGCTTAAGTCAGTGGGATTCTACACAAATGAAGAGTTTACTCATGCAGATTTAATTGTTGAATCAGGTTGGCAAGTAACCTTAGCGTGATTTTAATCTAGTATAGTTTATATGTTGAAGGAGCCAGAACAAAGTGTATATTCTATCAGTCTAGACTCTCAAGATTACTTCTATCTCACTTGAAAATTGCCCCCCCCCCCACCTACAGTTACACTGCAACAGAGAATGGGAGTCATTTCAAAGCTGCAGCCCGTCTTTAATCTAATTGGGGTCTTTCGTTGTATTGCAAAGTGAGTCTATAGTTCTATTTTTAATATAGAAACTACATTGAGATACGGGGTACACATTATTGGGCTGTTGATAGATGTTTTAAGTTAAGATCTTTAGTCTTGTGCTTCACAGAGCACTAGTAGCCAAGTATGTACAGCCTGTTGTGGCTTATTGCTTATGTTAACACAATAATTTTAGTACAGGTCCCAAATCCGGGGCTCTCTGGTCTCAACACAAGGAGGCTGATCCTGGGAACCCCGGCATGGGGCTGGCAGCAAGGTGGAGAGCCCGGGTTCTGGAGACCTCCACAACCCAGAAAAGAGCCTTGACTTCCCCTTCTTTGGCAAACTCCCTGGTTTGGGACCACTCGGGGCCTGCGAATTCTGCATCAGGGAGGTCCAATCTATATTGCACACTTATTGGAGTCTCATCTCTTTAACCATAAAGGAAGACAATTTCACTTTCAGCATAAAATCTTTGGAAATCATAATCTTTGACAATGGGATACATAATGAAATGACTCCTCTAAATATGCATTTGTTTCTAAAATCGTACTAAATGGTAGGTATTTTCTAATTAAAGATTATTCTTTGTGTAACTGCTTTTTTTTTTTTGTGAACAAACTCGACATCTCTAGAAGAATTATTTTTCTACCGGTTTTGTCTTTCCCAAATAAAAAACATGTTTCCTCTTCTGTGGATGTTGAGAGAGCTTGTAATAATTATAGCTGGTTACTTTTTTTGAGTATCAGCAGCTATAAGAATGTCACCACTGTACAAAAAATAAATGGAAGCTTATTTACCTGATACTGCTCTGGAAACAGTGTGTATTACCTGCTGCTATAGAAGTAACAAGGGAGTAATGTAAGTGCCAGATTTTTGTTTTATCACATTTTGTAAAGTTTAGGTTTTATTTTAAAAGGTTTTAAGTTCAACTAGATATAACATTTTAGAAACTTTACAAAGTCAATAGTGTGATTAAAAATGGCACTTCTACATGACCCTTCTGGAGGCCTTTATGATTTCTATCAAGTACAATGAGAGCTCTGGAGTAATTTTGGTTTAGATCTGATTCAAAACAGATAAATAAATGTTCCAACATTATTGGCACAGTACAATCTGGAGCTACGTCTAGACTGCATCCCTCTGTCGACAGAGGGACGCAAATCAAGCACGTTGAAATTGCTAATGAAGCAGGGATTTAAATATCCCACGCTTCATTAGCATAAAATGGCTGCAGCTTTTTTTTTTTTGAAACGGAGCTTTTTCGAAATAAACCCGGCAGTCTAGATGTGGCTCTGTCGAAAATAAACCCTTTTTCAACAGATCCCGTATTCCTCAAAAAATGAGGTTTACAGGAGCTGTAGAAAAAGGGTTTATTTTCAACAGATCCATGTCTAGACTGCCTTTTTTTTTTGGTTTTGGTTTTTTCCCTGAAAATGCTCCATTTCGAAGAAAAAAGCGGCAGCCATGTTTATGCTAATGAAGCATGGGATATTTAAAGCCCTGCTTCATTAACAATTTCAACGTCCCTAATCTACATCTCTCTGTCGACAGAGAGGTGTAGTCTAGACACAGCGTGGAGCAAAACATGGAATGAGGGCCAGTAGAGCTGGGCATCAAGAAGACAAAAGGCAAAGGTAAACATTAGTTATTTTCTTGTTGACTGCCCCTTCATCTCTCATTACTATTTGTGTCATTCACCGCAGAACTTGAAAGCTGGTGATTTTTAAAAAAATAACTTTATTATTCAGACTTTCATAAAATAAAATAGGATTAAAATAGACGTAAGCATTATTATATTATTTCCATTTTACATTAATAGATAATTTATTCTTCCTTCATGCTGTTAGTTGTCGTTTTGATTATAGTGCTGGGATACACTGTTAATCTTTTCTTGCTGCTATTTCAAAAGAGTTCTCATGTATATATCAACACTGTTGATGGTCCTTTTCACTGGCGATTTTCATAGTCAACATTATGTTTACCTGGCATTTTTCAGATCCTTAACTCAATTAATTTTTGTTTTTCTTAATTTACTCTGCGGTGGGGCTGGAGATGTGGGGTTCAATATTAAGGCTGCCCCAGGGAGAGAGGACTACCCCAGCACCTCTCTCACCACAGCAGCTTGGGGCCAAGTGAGAAGCTCTAGTGACCACAGCCTGGGGATGGGTGCATATCCCCGGGCTGGGACAGGTCCAGGTCTGTCTGCTCCCTATACTACCCAGCCAGACTGAGGAATGGAGCAAATTGTGCACTTTCCCCTCGCTCCCTGATGAAGGGGAACAGCCAGCAATGTTCCTGTATGAATGGGGGAAGGAAGAGCTGAGCAACCTCCCAATCTAAAGGACACCTACGTGGTGGGATGCTGCAGCTCCTGGATGGGGGTGGGGGATGTCCCAGCCAGCCCCTTTAACCTGCCTGGTGATCCTGCCTGTTTTGTACGTTTTTTTTATGTGCATGTACATATCCAACCATACCCTTACCTGGCTTTAAATTATAAGAGGAAGCTGTATACCAAATGTGGTAGTCCTAGTTCTTATCGTTTTAGGAGTTCTTGAACAAATGGATGGACAGACATTCGCTCACTCCCAGACAAATTCTCTCAAATATATAGTAGATTTGAAGATTCAATAAAAGGAAGGCACAAAATATTCTAAATATTTATTCTTGTTTTGTTTCCCTTGTTCGGACTGTAACTTGAATGGATCTATCCAGCTATGGGTATTTGTTCCTCAGGGACCTATGCCCCCTTCACCATTTTCTACCACTACTCTGTTTAAATTAATAACCATCTTGTAAGGTTTTTCAGTTTTAACTTTATGTTGGGGTTGTCTCCAGCCACCATTTCTGCAGGGTACATGATCAAGATCCAGCTACTAACAACTGGCTGCCAGCACTGAAAGCACCTTAAAATGAAGTTCTGTCTTATTTTTTGTTGTGTAACTTCATAAAAACACTCAAACTGATTTTCTTCATATTTTTCCCATAAACTTTCATCTGAGATTGGGATGTATATATGGAACAAATTTTAACACTAGAGTTACAAACCCTTGGAAAAACAGTGAATAGTCCTTCAGCACCTTAGAGACTGTTTTTAAGTTTTTTCAGTTACAGACAACCGTGGATACCTCTCTGAAAACTTGGAAAAAAGTGTTTTTTTTAATGAAATAGCGAAAGCCATGGTGCAAAGCATGCTTCAATGCTGCAATGTTTTGTACTGTGAAAAATAAAAACAAATAATAGAACACAATTTTCCATTACTATTTTCTTTTAAATATAAGAACTATATTTTATGGAGGGTTTTTTGAGACATTTTTAATAAATTCATTATTTGTTATTCCTGATCAGTAATCACTAAAATCTAAAACAGTAATCTGAAAATGTGTAGGGTTTTTTGTTGTTGTTGAAAACAGTACAGTGTTTGTTAATTCCTTAATACAGATGGTGTTCTGTCCTCCTTAAACCACTCATGTCCTGTAGTTGCAATAGAATCGATCTCAACATCTATCTACAAGAAACAGAATTATGAGCTGTCACACCTATCTTCTCAAGAAGGTATGTGAGCTGTGCTCAAACAGATCTATAAATGTGATACAATCTTTAAAAATCTGTCATACTAGACATTTTACAAGGTTCCTGACCCCTAGCCATATTCTAGTTCATAACTGCATTCTGCATTCTTTATAAAGTCTCCTGTATTTCTATTTGGATAAAACATTATTCATCATTTTCTATCCTAAACTACTGTGCATTGTTAGTGTATACTCTTTTACCACAAATACGAGTACATTTTTGTCATGCTCCTTTTGTACTCCTGGGGGAATTCCACACCAAAAATCCGAAATTGTGCACCAAAAAAAAAAGCTAAATTTTGCATATTTTGTCAAAACAATGCATTATAATGACCCCAGTTGCACTTTGTTTGTAATTTATTTAAATTACCATACAGAAAAAATACAACAACTGTTCAGCATTTCCTAAATACATGAAAGTTAAGTTTCAAATACAGTAAAACTCCAATAGTCCGGCATCCAATAGTCCGGCACTCCTGATAGTCTGGCATCAAAATGGCAAGAGCCTAGTGAGTGAGTTTCAGCAAAAAATGAGTTACAAGGTAACAGCGGCAGCAGCTGAACAGAGCAAAAAGGGTAAAAAAGGCTTAAAAAAACTAAAACATTACAGTATACTGTATACAGTATGTACAATAAAAAGGGTTAAGAACACTTTATATATAGTATTTAATGTATACAGTATATATATATATATATATATATATATATATATATATATATATATATATATATATATATATATAACCAGTTTATAGTACCTCCTGATAGTCCGGCATATCTGATAATCCGGCACCACCTAGGTCCCATAGGTTCCGGATTATCGGAAGTCTACTGTACTTGGTAACCAAGACGCTACATTCAAGTTATGATCCTGGATTTTGATTTAAATTATATTACTTTTAGTTTTGTGTTTAGAATTCTATAAAGTAGAATGTTGTTTGAAGTTGCTTGGACTTTCATACAGGAAAATGCCACTTAAAGAGAGAAAGAATGAGTTTCCCAATACAGCCTTACCTGAGAGCCAGCTGGCTTTATAGCTCAAGCTGTAGAGCAGTGCTTCTTAAAGTAGTCCATGAAACCACTCTGAGAAACCTGCTAACTGGTCGCTCTGGTGTGTTTGTTTACCTGCTCTGCAGCCATGGAGTCTTGTGACTTCCAATGGCTCCCATGCCATTTGCAGCTAAGAAGAGCCCATGCTGTTTCCTGCAGCTCCCCTTGGCTGCAAATGGTGAACTGGAGCCAATGGGAGCCACGAGGCTCCGTGGCTGCGGAGACAGTAAATACACACACCAGAATGGCCAGTTAGTAGGTTTCTCAGAGTGGTTTTGTGGACCGCTTTCAGATACACGGCTGTAGAAGCTCATGCACTAAGGTCCAAAAATTGCAAATGAAGCCGGGATTTAAATATCTCATGCTTCATTTGCATATTTGTGTTATGGCGCTATTTCAAAATGGCGCTATTTCGAAATAACACGCTGTTAAGACGCAGTTATTTCAAGAGAAAACCCTTCTCTCGAAATAACCCTTATTCCTCATACAATGAGGTTTACCAGTTATTTCGAGAGAAGGGTTTTCTCTTGAAATAACTGTGTTTTAACAGCGTCTGTTATTTTGAAATAGTGCCGTAACGTGAATATGCAAATGAAGCATGGGATATTTAAATCCCAGCTTCATTTGAAATTTCAAATGTCTTCATTTGCATCTCTCTCTCGAAAGAGGGTGCAAGTTTAGACATACCTGGAAGAGTGAGACTTTCTCACTCATTTGCATGCAGGTAAGTGCCCAGTCCCACCCTCTTAATGTTTCTCTACAGACACAGGCACACATTTGCTGCCTTTTTCCCCCCTCACAGTGGTCTACTCTCTATTGCCAGTTGTTCCCAGCAGATGTGCCTGAGCTGATGCAGAAGGGTCTTATGTTCGCCACAGATTTCTTTGCTCCCCCACTTTCCTGTGTGGGAGCCAAGATATTTATGTACAATATGAATTCTGCACCACATGCAGGGCACAGAATTCCCCCAGGAGTACATACGCACCTGGCAGTATTGTATCTTCCCCTGTAAAATGCACCAGAGGGGAAAGATGGCCTAAGAAACTCCATAAGGTGAACCTTATGAAATTTCCGCCAAATAGATTGAGAACTGGATTGAGAAGTGGTTAAAAGACAGGAAACAAAGGGTAGGAATAAATGGTAAATTTTCAGAATGGGTAACTAGTGGTGTCCCCCAAGGGTTAGTCCTGGGACCAATCCTTTTCAACTTATTCATAAATGATCTAGAGAAAGGGGCAAGCAGTGAGGTAGTAAAGTTTGCGGATGATACTAAACTGTTCAAGATAGTCAACATAGAAGCAGACTGTGAAGAACTTCAAAAGGATCTCACAAAACTAAGTGATTGGGCAACAAAATGGCGAATGAAGTTTAATGTGGAAAAGTGTAAAGTAATGCACGTTGGAAAAAATAACCCCAACTATACATATAGTATGATGGGGGCTAATTTGGCTACGACAAATCGGGAAAGAGATCTTGGAGTTATCGTGGATAGTTCTCTGAAAACGTCCACACGGTGTGCTGCAGCAGTCAAAAAGGCAAATAGAATGTTAGGAATTATTAAGAAGGGATAGAATATAAGACACAGAATATCTTACTGCCTCTGTATAAAACTATGGTACGCCCACATCTTGAATACTGTGTACAGATGTGGTCTCCTCACCTCAAAAAAGATATTTTGGCCTTGGAAAGGGTTCAGAAAAGGGCAATTAAATGATTAGGGGTTTGGAACAGGTCCCATATGAAGAGAGGCTAAAGCGACTGGGACTTTTCAGTTTGGAAAAGAGGAGACTTAGGGGGGTATATATGATAGAGGTATATAAAATCATGAGTGGTGTGGAGAGGGTGAATAAAGAAAAGTTATTCATTAGTTCCCATAATATAAGGACTAGAGGACACCAAGTGAAATTAATTGGTCGCAGGTTTAAAACTAATAAGTGAAAGTTCTTCTTCACACAGCGCATAATCAACCTGTGCAACTCCTTGCCAGAGGAGGCTGTGAAAGCTAGAACTATAACAGAGTTTAAAGAGAAGCTAGATAAATTCATGGAGTTTAGGTCCATAAAAGGCTATTAGCCAGGGGGTAGTAATGGTGTCCCTGGTCTCTGTTTGTCAGAGGCTGGAGATGGATGGCAGGAGACAGATCGCTTGATCATTGTCTTCAGTCCGCACTGGCGCTGGCCACTGTCAGCAGACAGGCTACTGGGCTAGATGGACCTTTGGTCTGACCCAGTATGGCCATTCTTATGTTCTTATGTTCTAAATATTCTCCCTCAGGTAAGAGGTAAGACCATCTGAATCTGTGGAAAGATTTGTTTCTGATAACACCCATAATGTGCCTGGCACCTCTTTCTGTACCCTCTCTCTATATTGCTTGATGACTCACCTCCTCATAGAAATACTGTTATCTCAGGAAACATCAAAACAAGTTTTGATGCTGTGCCAAACTTTAAAAACTAAGGGACCAGAGAAGAGCATGCTGCACACTCCATCTGTTATCTAATTTTGCCTGTTTCCATTTCTTTTTCTACCTCCAAATCTCTGCAAAACCCAAATATGTAGAGAGGTGCAGAAGGGTAACCGTGGACTTTTTGGTGGAAGAGAGATTATCCAATTTGGAATTAGGGAACTTTCCTTTCTGTTATGCAGCACACAGGAGAACTAAAGAGAGCCCAGAAAACCCATTGTTAATATAGCAGTCTGGTAAATATTTAAACTCTTTGGTATAGTTCAGGATAAAGGTACTATGTAATAAAGTTGTTATTAGTACTGTATTATTATACTTTCCCCCCATAGAAATGTCAGGCCTGTCATTTCAAATAGCTTCCATGGATGAAAATGGGACTCTGAATTTGTGGGTGAGTAAATGCATGAAAAGTAGTAATATTGCACTTTTGAAATAATGTTTTTCTACAAAAATTACGCATCCTTCAAATTTCCAAGATTTCAGCTAAGAGTTTCTTTAGAAAACTGGCAACATATGCCATTTATTGGCAATTTCCCAGAAACGCCTTGACTTGCTTCCATGCCACATAGTTCCAATAAGGCAGAGCTGTTGATAAGTATATGATTTATGTGGTCAAATAAATTAGCAATGCTCCCTTATGTGGACCTTGCTCACATTTATCTGTTTCTTGGGAAATCTCTGTTGATCCTCATTTGCTTACTCACTTCAGATTAGATTGCTATGTGTATGATAGTCAGTCATTGAAACTGAGGTGGGAAGCCATACATAACATGTATTTGAAGTCTCTTCAGTCTTTTCAAAAATATTTTTCATGTGAAATTTAGCCACAATACGGTAATGTATTGATTACCTAGTTGGAAACTATTATAGTCAGGTTAGTAACCCTGCTTTGTGGATAATACCTATATATTTTTTCTACTTTCTAATTAATATACTGAAGGCTTTTTTATGACTATTATGGGACCGGTTTTGTTCAACATCTTTATTAATGACCTGGATGAGGGGATGGATTGCACCCTCAGCAAGTTTGCGGATGACACTAGGCTAGGGGGAGAGGTAGATATGCTGGAGGGCAGAGTCCAGAGTGACTTAGACAAATTGGAGGATTGGGCCACAAGAAATCTGATGAGGTTCAACAAGGACAAGTGTAGAGTCCTGCACTTGGGACAGAAGAATCCCAAGCATTGTTACAGGCTGGGGACCAACTGGCTAAGTAGCAGTTCTGAAGAAAAGGACCTGGGGATTACAGTGGATGAGAAGCTGGATACGAGTCAATAGTGTGCCCTTGTAGCCAGGAAGGCTAATGGCATATTAGGTTGCATTAAGAGGAGCATTGCCAGTAGATCCAGAGATGTGATTATTCCTCTTTATTTGGCTCTGGTGAGGCCACATCTAGAGTATTGTATCCAGTTCTGGGCCCCCAATTACAGGAAGGATGTGGATACATTGGAGAGGGTCAAGCAGAGGGCTACCAAAATGATTAGGGGGCTGGAGCATATGGCCTATGAGGAGAGGCTGAGGGAGTTGGGTTTATTTAGTCTGCAGAAGAAAAGAGCGAGGGGGGATTTGATATCAGCCTTCAACTTCCTTAAGGGAGGTTCCAAACAGGCTGGAGAAAGGCTGTTCACCGTAGTGATGGATGGCAGAACAAGGAACAATGGTCTCAAGTTGCGGTGGGAGAGGTCCAGGTTGGATATTAGGAAAAACTATTTCACTAGGAGGGTGGTGAAGCACTGGAATGGGTTACCTAGGGAAGTAGTGAAGTCTCCATCCCTAGAGGTGTTTAAGACTCGGCTTGACAAAGCCCTGGCTGGGTTGATTTAATTGGGATTGGTCCTTCCTTGGGCAGAGGGCTGGACTTGATGACCTCCTGAGGTCTCTTCCAGCTCTATGGTTCTATGAGTCTATGGCTATGTCTAGACTGCAAGTCTCTTTCGAAAGAGGCTCTTTTGAAAGATACTTTCGAAAGAGCCTCTTTCGAAAGAGAGCGTCTAGACTGCACGTTGAACTTTCGAAAAAGCGGCTTGCTTTTTTGAAAGAAAGCATCCAGTGAGTCTGGATGCTCTCTTTCGAAGAAGCCCTATTTACATTGAAGAACGCCTTCTTTCGAAAGAGGAACTTTCGAAAGAAGGCGTTCTTCCTCGTGAAATGAGGTTTACCGCCATCGAAAGTAAAGCTACTTTTTTCGAAAAAACCCCTGAGTCTGGACACAGCCTATGATTTTTATGATTGATTCTGATAAACTAGAAATATTTCTACTTTATCCTGTGTATCAGCCTTATCCCAATATTACTAGTAATCAGATTAATCCACTGGTTACTCAAAAATAATAAGGGGATATATAGCTTTTCATTTTATATGACCAGTTCAGACACAGCACAGCTCCTACTAATTTCATGGGGAACAGAAGGGGGATATAGTTTCTTGCCATTTCAACCAGAAAGGACACTGTCTTAATGACCTAATCACATGCATCCTACTTCAGAAGACTTTCAAATCTGCACTTGAAAGGGAATCCTCTGAACTGGCATTCATGCTAAAATTCGACACTCTCCGCAGGGGGCTGAACAAAGACCCCAACTACCTTACCCATTACAAAGATAGCTTCCCCAATTATCACCTCTAATACCATTAACTCACAGACATCTACCCTTCCCCACCTCTAATATCATTAACTCACAGGCATTCACCTTCCTCCCCCCCCCCCCGCATCCCCCTTCTGTTCTGAAATGTGATTTGTCCTTTTCATATGTGTTCTTTTTTTTTTAATTGTATCCTTTGGTATATATGGTTGTGACTATTTTCTTCCACTATTTGATCTGAGGAAGTGGGTCTGGCCCACGAAAGCTCATAATCTAATAAACCATCTTGTTAGTCTTTAAAGTGCTACATAGTCCTGTATTTTGTTTCAAGTTTAAAACGGTAATGGAAATGTCTATATCAGCAAGCTCTGTAGGTCCATTAGAGTTAACCCAAGCTAAGCAGCTGGAGGTCTCTTGCGTATCCCTAGAAACATGTTGCTCCCCAGAGTTCAAACAGCATAGAGATCCCTTATTCCTTTTATTTGGGGTTTTTAATCTCCCTCCTTCCAAGTGCTCCAGGCTACAAACTTAAGATCTCTGGAGGAATCAATTTTCATGACTCATCTTAATGGGGAAGGGGAGAGAGCAGAACAACAAACATCTTTTGTCCTTTTTAACATCTCACAATAGTCTTTTTGGTATTGGTGGACCTTTCCTGTTGGGAATGTTGAAATACTATCTGTTGAAAAACAGCCCTTCACATTAATTAATGTCTCTTCCTTGTCTGGTGATTTACACAGTTACAGAGGCTCACAATATAACCACTCAACTATTACCTTACAATATGGAGATAAATGCAGATAGCAATTAATTAAAGTCTAAACACGTCCTTCTAGTTCTGATACCTACACTAATTCACAGGTGAGCCAGACTGATTCCAGCTATACATTTGACAGTGTTCAGTTGAGACATGGGTACTTTCGCAAGAGCTGGCACTAGGTCTACCAGCCTCACGGATGCTCACATAGAGCAATGACAGGAAGGCTAGAAATACCTATGTCAGTGTAGGTTTTGTTTGTATTTAATATTTGCTCATTTTCAATCATTTGAACCTTTTTTAGGTAGCAGTTGAATTACAAAAAGTGGATTTGGCTGGTTCACAGAGTGATTTAGGTAAGTACTGTACATGAGAGGAACAATTGGTAAGGCAATCTGTTTTTACATAGAAGAGAGAAAGAGGTCATTGAGAGGGCATAATAAAACTATGCTTTTATATATATGCAATAAAATGTTGATCAAATTTTTAGTTTCATAATCTCCTGTGTCCCTGCAGAACTGCATAATTTGCTGAATTTGGATATTTTGTGTAAATATTGATGTGTGGAGTTTTAAAGCTATTGAGTTTCTATCAAACTCCATTGGATCAGCTCAGCATACTGCCCCTAGCATTTATTTTTCTCCTTCAGACTCTACCTTTATAGTATGAAATTTTCAGTTGCCACTTCAGTTCTCTGTTAAAATTAATATAATATGAAAGCATTATTCTTGGTAGTATTATTATATCTTTACTATCTATTTTATTACCTGTGGTCATAATTATATAAATCAGAAGCGGGGAACCTTTTTTGGGTTAGGGGGCCACACACACATAAGAAGCAAAGAAACCAAAGCAAAACAAAAAACACCTCATGCACCAGAGGTTTGCAGGCTAGTAGATTCTGTGTCCCATGGGAAAGGCAGAGGGGACAGTGGAGGCACTGGAGCACCAGTGTGGTCTGAGCCTCAGGAGCCAGATCCAAACAAGCTGGGGGCTGCATCCAGCCCCTGGGCCTTAGGTTCCCTACTCCTGATATAAATGTATCATTTCCGTCATTTCTCTTTCTGTAGTGATAGTATGATGTAATAATGCATATTAACAGAAAGAGAATACCCGTAGAACTGATACACATTGTAATTCAGTAGAAGTTCTAGAGATTATAATTTTAGAATTAAAATGACCATTTTTCTCTTTTCCCTTATCCCTCCCAATTCCAACAAATATTACAACATTTGAATCCTGGAGACAATAACACATTTCAGCTTGTCTCATCTTTAAGGACAGCGCTTTAACTGTAAACTTCCTTGTGTTTATTAATTGAGATCTTAATTCTATTTTAACTTAGTTATTTTAATATTGTCTATAATGATATATGATTTTTGATATTTCATTGAAATTTATGCTCTTGATTTAAAGAATAATTATTTATCATTTCAGGTTTAATTCCTGGAGGGAAAGTAAAATTAGTACATAGCTCTACTCTTCAGTTGAATAACAGGTAAGAAAACAGTGTTTAATCATTAAATTGTGTATTTATAACTCAGTAAGGGTGTGCCTATCCTGCACCATTATTTCAAGATAACTTTCATTATTTCGAAATAACAATGCAAGCATCTACACAGCCATTCCATTATTTTGAAATAATTTCGAAATAACAGTCGGTTTACTCCGAAATCTGTAAACCTCATTCTACGAGGAATAACACCTATTCCAAAATAGCTATTTCAAAATAAAGTGTGTGTAGAGGCTCCACAACTGCTATTTTGAAATAGCCCCTCACCAGGGCCATTCTGAGTTATTCCTCTCCACTGCCTCCGGGGAGCTCTTAATCAAGATAACATGTCTACATTAGGGAAGCCTGCCTCAGACTATTTTTGAGGCTTCCCTGCAGTGTAGATGTGCTATTTTTAAATAAATTATTTTGGAATAACCATTTGGAAATACAGTAATTCCTTATTTAACACTATAGATGTTTCAGAAAATGATTGTGTTAAGTGAAAACATGTTATGCGGGGTCAATTTTCCCATTGAAAATAATGGAAAAGGTGGGGGTTGTGTTTCAAGCAGTGGTGTCTGTTGGGACTGGGACATAAGATTGGGAGAAAGGGGACTGGGTTACAGCAGGGAGGGGAGGTGTTTGGCTCTGGGGAAGTGAAGGGGAGGAGAGGGAAGGGGGATTGGGTTGGGAGTATGCCCCTGTGACGGGTCTGCTAGGACCCGCATTGAGTTCGGCGAGGGGGGGGCACTGGGGAACGGCGCGGCAAGCAGCAAACCCTCCGCTGCTTTGCAGGGAGGCGGGTGAAGCCCCACGCAGCCACCGGCAACGGGCCAGCTGGGGGAATCATGTTATTCCTGGGACGGTCATGTAATTCAAAAAACGTTTCCTAAAAAAACAATCGTGAAAACGTGTTAAGTGGGCACGTGTTCAATAAGGAATTACTGTAGCTTATTTGAAAATAAAGCGAGCAGTGTAGACATACCCAAAGTTAATTATCCCATGGAACTGGTCACATTATTGTTCTCTAATACATCTAATAAATATTGATCAGGATTTTCAATAGTTCATTACTGTTGAAATTATACATTTTTGTCAAAGATGTCCATTAATGGTTCAAATTATGGGAGACTTTCCTGTTTAAAATATTTCCATTCTTCTTCTAGTGATTGCTCATGTGCATTTCAATTAGGTGTGTGCGCGCAGCGTGCACATGTTGTCGGAAGTTTTCCCTTCAGCAGTACCCTTAGGGACAGTGGGGAGCCTCCTGGAGTGGCGCTGGTATATCGGCCCATATATACCCCTGCTGGCCCCCTCACCTACTCAGTTCCTTCTTACCGCCGTGACGGTCGTTGGAACAGCCCTCAGCGCTTCTAGCGATAGTTGTATTCAGTATTCTTCTCTGTTTCTCCAGTTAGCTTATGTACCTGCAGTTAAATTAAAGACTCTTTTGTTGTTCTTTGTTGTTTTCGTTGCTGTTCCCCGCCGCGGCGCGCCGTACACCCAGCCCACAAGGCTTTCAGTCCTGCAAAAAGTGCCACAAGCCTGTGCCTCGAGGTGACCCTCATTCCTCATGTTTAAAGTGCTTGGGAGAGACACACCTCACTGAAGCCTGCAAAATCTGCAAGGCATTCAAGCCACGAACGAAACACGCGAGAGAGTCGCGTCTTAAGATCATACTTATGGAGATGACTCTCTGGCCGGTACTGGCGCTGGAGTTGGCACCGGGTCCTCAAAGCGCACCGGCGTTCATGCGGGACTCCCCCCTGCACCGTGCCTCACCAGCACCGCAGAGACCTCGACAGCAGTCTCAGTCTCCAGCACCACAGAAGAGGAGGAGGCCTAACGGGATGGTCCTTCAGTGGGGCACGCGGCACCGGCAAGTCCAGAGCCCAGGCCTTCCAGGTCAGGCGGACCTTACTCCCAGCGTAGTGGGCAGAGCCCCTTGGAAGACTTTCCTGAACTACACTGGAGGCCTTAGAAGCGGCAAGGGTGCTCATAGACTCTTCCCCCTCGCTGCCCCCTACTCCAACGCCTTCCAGGCAACACGTGACATTCCAGCACTGGGTATCGAAACAGCCCGAAACCTAGGCACTGGAAGCCTGGACCCACTGCCCTCCTCTCCTGGCTCCACCGGTACCACCCACGGCACCGACCAGTGGTGCATCCTTACCTGCAGTGCCACATCAGGACATGGCACCAGATACACTGCGGTACCATGCACTGGCTCACACCGTTCCAGCACCTACCTCTGCACCGGATGCCAGCACCACTATGCCACCACCGCCACCTTGGTACTTGGGGAAGCAGGAATCTATGGCCAGGCATGTAGCTGCTCCCAGAGCCATCCCGAGCCATTTTGATGCCCAGGGCGTGCGGCGCCGCCCGTGGGCACACAGTGCATGCGCAGGCCAGCCCCTGGGGGGCACAGTGCATGTGCTGCCCAGCCGTGCAGGGCCTCGTGACCATGGGGGGAAGGGTGCTGTTGGCCGGCGCCACGGGGATGAGGGAGCCGGTGCCGCAGGTGCCCCCCCATAGGTTGGCACCCTGGGCAGCTGCCCGGCTAGCCCAGCCCTTAGTCCGGCCTTGGCTGCTCCGCAAGTGTCTGCATCGGCTCCTCCTTGGTCCACCTTGGACTACATGTCTGCCTCCGAGGTGGAATCCACCTGGTCTTCTCGGGGCTCCCACTCCCGTTCGCAGCACCTCTCCCGACACAATAGTCTGCCTTGTCAATACCAGCAGCAATGGACACAAGCAGTCCATTGCTCCGGCAGTCATGGCCTCCTCAACCTCCAGCCCAGTGGCCATTTTGGACTCCTTAGCCATATCACCAAGCCCAGGGAAACCCCCCTTCCAGGTCGGCTTCGGTCGCATCGGGTCCTCAGGCCCCTCCTTTGGAAACCCCACTGGTCAGTACGCCAGCGTCTGGCCAGTCACTGCCTCCCAGCCAGCAGTCTCCTGGTCCTTTGGGGAGTGTGGCTCTGGTGAGCCAACCTCCCCCACCCTCGTCTGCTGCACGCAGCAGGATCCGGCACTTTCGGGGGTATCTGTCGGGGAAATCCGAAAGGGATCATCGTCCTCCTCCCCTGACAAGGTTCTGGGAGACCCTGGACCATCCATGGCCTCTATGGACACCAGAGCCCATCAGGACCTCCTCCGATGTCTGGCCCAAAGTTTGGGAGTCCAGACAGATAGGGTGTCCAATGACACCGATCCCACGGGGGACATCCTTCACACAGATGCCCTCTCTAGAGTGGCCCTCCCGATTAACAAAACAGTGGCCAAGATTTCCAAAGCCTTGTGGCAGACTCCCGTGTCCATCCCTCCTATGGATAAGCGGACGGAACGAAGATACTTTGTCCCCCAGGAGGGTAATGAGCATCTTTTTTCCTACCTCCCCAGCGGGCTCTCTCATGGTACAAGCCGTGAATCAGAGAGACAAGGTCAGCCTGCTGTTGTCCCTAAGAGCAGAGAGGCTATGAAAACTGACCTGCTAGGCTGGAAGGTCTGCGCATCCGGTGGTATCCAGTACTGCATTGCAAACCAACAGGTCCTCTTGTCCTGGTATGCATTTAACACCTGGGCCTTGATGGACAAATTCACGGACCTACTCCCCCAAGAGTCCCGCGCAGAATTCAAAGCTCTCCATGAGGAAGGGAGAACGATTTCTAGGGCGGCTCTCCATGCAGCTCTAGATCTGGCTGACTCTGCTGCCCGATTAATGGTCTCTGGGGTGGTCTTATGCTGCAGTTCCTGGCTACAGGTTTCTGGGGTTCCTCTAGAGCCGTGGTCACCAACAGGTTGATCGCGAGGCCTCGACCAATTGATTGCGAGGCATCCTGTCTGCCCCGCCCCCATTTCTCTCCCACCCCTGAGAAGCCCCACTACTTACCTCAAGTGAAAATGGAGGTAGTGTCAGCTTCTCGGGGATGGACAGAAGTCCCACAGCTTAGCGCCACTTCCGGCGATTCCAGAAGTGCACTAGCTGGTCTGCTGGGTGTACTGCTGGAGGGAGCATCGGCTCCCTGCACCTCACAGGAGTGGTGAGTCAGCCCCGGGGGACGCGTGCGCGGGGGGGGTGGGCCCCGGGGCAGGCGCGCATGGAGCTTCCCTGCTCCGGGGAGGGGTCGGCCCTCTGGGCAGGCGCGCGCTTGGGGCTTCCCTTCACCGCAGGGGGTTGGCCCCGAGGCAGGCACGCGCTGGTTTCCCTCGGGGGGGGGGGGGGGGGAATCCTGGGAGGAGGCAGATGCAGGGGACTCTCTGCCTCCACTTGCACCCCACTCCCCAGCCCCCACTCCCCAGCCACAGAACTCTGTCCCCACTCCCCGGTCCCCAGCTACAGAACGCTGTCCCCACTCCCCGAACTCTGTCCCCACTCCCCTGTCCCCAGCCACAGAACTCTGTCCCCACTCCCCTGTCCCCACTCCCCGAACTCTGTCCCCACTCCTCTGTCCCCAGCCACAGAATTCTGTCCCCTGTCCCCAGCTACAGAATGCTGTCCCTATTCCCGTCCCCACTCTCCGAACTCTGTCCCCACTGGCACTCTGTCCCCTGCTGCAGAACCGTGTCCTCTGCCCTCCCAGCACCCTGTTCCCTCTTCCCTGCCCCCAGCCGCAAAACTCTGTCCCCACAAAATGTATAATTATAAATGCTTTATTTTATATTTAAATAGCATGAATAAAAAACAGACCATTTACTTCATAACTATAGAGACGTTATTTTAATTTTATATATCCCATAATTTAAAAATAAACTGTTTATCAGAGTGTGTAAGTAAGGGCTGGGGATAGCAAGTGATGGGACAGGAGGAGAATAGAGAGGGCAGGGCTTCAAGGAAGGGGCGGGGCGGTAGATCTTCGCCTGTTCTGGGATTTAAAAAGTGATCTTGGGTGTAAAAATATTGGAGACCACTGCTCTAGAGCTCCAGAACACCATACAAGACCTCCCTTTTGAAGGCCCTTTGCTCTTTTCTGAGGAAACTGATCAGAGGCTCCATGGTCTGAAAGACACCGACCTAAAATCATTGGGCATGCACACCCCAGCCACCCTGAGGTGCCCCTTCCCCATTAGGAATATTCCTAGAACACCTCCCTAGGGTCCGTGTACTGACTTCTCCCATCGTAGGAGCAGAAGTGGTAATGGCAGGAACAACAGGCGTCGCCCTCGCCCAATCCCTGATCACAACCAGGGGCCCCCCCAACAAATCCTCCGGTCCCCATCAGTGGTTTTGACGGGACCTACGAGGGCAACCTTCCAGTCTCCCCATTTCTCTTCCAGGACTGTTTATCCCACTTTACCCCAGCCTGGCGGTTGGTCAATTCGGACCACTGGGTGCTTGAGATAGTGGAAAGGGGTTTTGTAATCCCTTTCCACTCCCCTCTCCCTTCCCGACCCCCTACCCCGTCCCTTTTTAGGGACCCATCTCACAAGCCTCTGCTTCAAGAGGAGGTCCAACATCTCCTTAGGATAGGGACGATAGAACACGTTCCCCCTGAGTTTCAGGGGAGGGGGTTCTATTCCCACTACTTTCTGGTCCCAAAAGCCAAATGGGGCCTGCGTCCTATTCTGGACCTAAGAGCCCTCAACTCCTTCATTGCCAAAGCAAAGTTCAAAATGGTAACATTGGTGTCCATAATTCCCTCACTAGCCTCCAGAAACTGGTACGCTGCCCTTGACGTAAAAGATGCTTACTTTCACATTTCCATTGCCCCCCCACCACCCCAAATTCCTCAGATTTACTGTGGGCCCGGACCACTACCAATTCACAGCCCTCCCATTTGGTATTTCCATGGCCCCTTGTGTCTTCATCAAGTGTATGGCAGTGGTAGTCACTGCACTCAGAAAAAGGGGTATCCAGGTGTTCCCCTATATAGATGACTGGCTCCTGAGGGGAAGCTCGGAGTCACAGGTGCGAACGCACATCACCGTAGTGCATGCACTCCTTGACAATCTAGGTCTTTTGTTAAACCTGGTCAAGTCATCCCTAATTCCCACTTTGATAATAGAGTTCATGGGAGCCACCCTGGACTCTACCTCGGCGAGAGCCTCCCTACCCAAGTCCCGGTTTCTCGCGATACAGGCGGCGGTCAGGGAGCTCAAGAACTTTCCAATGATCACCGCTCAGACTTGCATGCGCCTCCTCGGTCTCATGGCCACCTGCACTTATGTAGTGCAACACGCCAAGCTGCGCATGCGCCCGCTACAGATGTGGCTTTCGCGAGCCCACAACCCGGTCATCCATTCATGGGACAGGGTGGTTATGGTCCTCGCTTCCATCCTCCTCGCGCTGAACTGGTGGACCAGCCAGGAAGAGGTCTCACAGAGGTACCATTTTCCAGACAGGTACTGTCCACCCGACACGTCACGGACGTGTCAGACACCAGCTGGGGAGCCCACCTGGGAGACCTTTAAAGCATGTGGTCTGCGGATGAGATCTCCTTGCATATCAACATCAGGGAGCTCCGGGTAGTCCGATTAGCTTGTGCAGTTTTCCTTCCCACCTGATGGCTTCGTACCTCCCGGGCTCCCAAAACGTCCTGGCAGACAAACTAGGCAGGTCATTTGCAGGTTATGAATGGTATCTGAGGTGGGATGTAGCCCAATCTATCTTCCGTGCGTGGGGGTCTCCCCATCTGGACCTCTTCACCACAGGGCAGAACAGGAAGTGCCACCAATTCTGCTCCCACATGGAACAGGGACAGGGCTCATTGGGAGATGCCCTCCTTCTCCCCTGGCCGCAGGGCTTACTATACACCTTCCCACCATTCCCGCTAATCCACAAGGTCTTACTCAGGGTGCGGGAGTTCAGGGTGTCCTGGATTTTAATTGTCCCGGCCTGGCGAGGGTTGAGAACCAGTGCTGCTCCCAGACCTGATTACTCAGGATTCAGGCAGGCTCCACGACCTGGACCTGCACTCGCTGCATATGACAGTGTGGAAGCTCCGTGGCTAACGGCCGAGGAACTTCAGTGCTCAGAACAGGTCCAGGAAGTCCTACTGGGTAGCAGGAAGCCCTCCACTAGGACCACATACCTGGCTAAGTGGAAACGGTTCTATATCTGGGCTGCCCAGAAGGGGTACACCCAAGGTGAGCTGTGATCTCCTTGATCCTGGATTACCTGTTAGACCTCAGGCTCCAGGATCTCTCTTCCTCCTCCATGAAGGTTCACTTGGCGGCCACCTGGGGGAAGGGGGGAAATCTCTGTTTGCTAACCCAGTGGTCAGCAGGTTTCTGAAAGGTTTGGACAGGCTCTACCCACACGTCTGCCAGCCCGTCCCCCAGTGGGACCTATACCTGGTCCTTTCCAAACTTATGGTACCCCTGTTCAAACCTTTACCAACGTGTTCCCTTCTATACCTGTCTTATAAGGTGTCTCTCCTGGTGGCAAACACATCTGCCAGACGGGTATCCAAACTCAGGATGCTCACCTCAGATCCTCCCTACACAGTGTTTTTCAAAGACAAGGTTAGGCTCCGCCCTCACCCAGCTTTTCTGCCCAAGGTGGTGTCTTCTTTCCACACCTCCCAAGATATTTTCCTGCTAGTATTTTACTCCAAGCCGCATGCGTCTGGGAAAGAACAGGCTTTACACACTCTAGATGTTCACAGGGCTTTAGCTTTTTACTTAGACAGGACAAAACCATTCAGAAAGTCGCTGCAACTCTTTGTGGCCATAGCCGAACGGGTGAGGGGTCAACCCGTGTTCTCCCAGCGGATTTCCTCCTGGATAACCGCTTGTATCAAGGAGTGCTATGCCCTAGCAGGGGTACCAGCCCCACCCTCTAGAGCGCACTCCATGAGAGCTGTGGCAGCCTCCACTGCTTTCATGGCGCAGGTTCTCATGCTGGACACCTGCAGACCCGCAACATAGTCCTCTGTCCATACCATTGCCAATCACTATGCGGTAACTCATCAAGCCAGGGAAGACTCTGTCCTGGGCAGGTCGGTCCTCCACTCCTCTGTAGCTTCAACATCCGGCCCTCCTCCATAGGTTCTGCTTTAGAGTCACCTAATTGGAATGCACATGAGCAATCACTCGAAGAAGAAAGAACAGTTACTTACCTTGTAACTGTGATTCTTTGAGATGTGTTGCTCATGTCCATTCCAAATCCCCGCCCGCCACCCTTTCTCCGGAGTATTCTGGTAGGAAAGAACTGAGTGGGTGAGGGGGCCAGCAGGGGTATATATGGGCCGATATACCGACTCTACTCCAGGGGGCTCCCCGCTGGTACAAAGGGTACTTGTGAGGGAAAAACTTCTGATGACGCGTATACGCTGCCACCTAATTGGAATGGACATGAGCAACACATCTCAAAGAATCACAGTACGAGGTAAGTAACCGTTCTTTCTGCCTCTTACTGTGCAAAAGCAGATAATTGTGTCCAGTTTTTCTAACAAATATGTAACACTCAGAACAACAACAACACCTTGATGCAATAACGTGATGTAATATATACTTGCATTGCTTTGAGAGAACAGTTCCTGGTTATTTACATTATCTTTTCTTTTGCTTTTCCCCAGTCTTTTCCCAAAAGCTATCCTATGTCTGACAACACCTCAAACACTGAATATTAAGTTTCTGCCTTCCAATCCTAATCATTTCATTGTTGGAACAGATGTTGTGAGTAACATTCTAAATTTCATTGCGTTAGTCTTTCCTGTCCTATTATTCGAATGATAAAAGCTGGAATTCTTTGGAATTATACAGATACTGCATGTGTAAATATATACTGTTTGATATTATTAAAATAATGTTATTCTAGTTAGTCCTGATCCGTAAGCATGGCAGCTCTATATAAATTGCAATACATAGGACTTTATTTAATATAAATGCTTATGATAAAAATGATATGTTTTTGTTTTGCTTATTTTATTAACAGGGTGTGGTAAGTCATGGTACAAGACATGATTTAAGAGTTCTTCCAAAGCTGTTCAAACCCCAGCAGGGTGGACCAAGATCAGTAAGAGCTAATGCAGTCGATTTCTCTCCTCTTGGAAAGCCAATATTTTTGGTATGGAAGGTTTTTTATCTAACAATTTTTTAGTTTAAAAATATTTGGGGTAGTGGATTTCTAAGATTTCTAACTCAACACATTTAATAACACTTAATTTACATTCCTAGTTCAGAACCCTCTTGAGAGATAGCAAACAAGTATTGCATATTAGTGATTGAACTCATCATATGCTAAGAGATGAAGCATCTGGCTTACAGAAACAGTGACAATACCAGAATACATTATTCTTAGAATGTATTGCCTATTCTTATTAAGACTAGGACCATTTTTAGCTTGTAGGTGAATCATGAACTAAGTAACCTGTTTCTGCACTCTTATCCCGGAACTCAGTATGGGTTGTTTTCCTTTTGTAGATAGCATGGACACACACATACAAATTAGTGCCTTTCTTTTGAAAGTTTACTCAATGCTAGTTGAAAATTATTGCAAAAAGATTTCATATCTGTTTATCCAGATATTTAATTATGTTTTAAATATTCTATGATAATGTCTAAGGACCATATCTCAGTCACTTCAGTGGGATTACACAGATTGTAAATCAGGCTGATGTTTGGCCAACAAATTTACTCATTCTGTACTGCCTCTGGTCAGAACCAGAACTGACATGCTGACTCTGTGAAATTTTCCAGCATAAGTTTGGTCAGATCAGATTGTAGTGTACAAATCTATAACTATAGAGTACTTTTAGATTAAAGCAAATGCAGAATTAAGTCTGCTTTAATTTTAGTCAATTTAGCTCATTGTAGTAATAGAAGTACTATGTGATTTAAGCCTGTAACTTGTTGGATGGACCCTTGGCTAGTAAAATCATACATTGGGGGAAGGGGGAAAAAAAGGAATTGGGACATTTTATTGGAAGATATTAATATAAAGTCTATAAAAACAGTTAATCCTTTGTTTAGAAAACATTTCTAGGCATGGACACTTACCATTCCATACTTAACCTTCCTTGTTTGGGAAATGTTATTGAGGCTGCTGTAGCAGCTGGAGTCATATGACTTCCTTCACACGGTTCAGACCAACATTAGGCTTGTTTGTGGCATGAGGACTAAGCTAGACAGACCAATCCATCTCATAACAATGGACAAGCTGATTCTATTTGATTTATCAATATGGGTGTGTCTACACTATAGAGTTTTTTTCGGAAAAACAGGCGTTTTTCCGAAAAAACGTCAATTACATCCACACTGCAATCACGTTCTTCCGAGAGAAAATTGAAAGAACAGTTTTCTGAGATTGGTAATCCTCATTCTATGAGGAAGAAGCCTTTTTCCGAAAGAGTTCTTTTGGAAAAAAAAGGCATATATGTACGGGTAAGAGGGAGTTCTTTCAAAAGAAGAGGAAAGCGGAAAAAGCACAAGTTCCCTGGTGGCCACTCCGTCCATAATAATCACAGCTGAAATGCGAGATAGTGTCCATTCAGTGTGGATGCTATCTTTTGAAAAAGCAGATTGCTTTTTTGATGTGCTTTTGCAGTGTGGATGCTTTCTTTCGGAAGAAGTTTTTCTGGAAAAGCTTCTTCTGAAAGAAGCCTGCATTTTAGACATAGCCTAACTTTAAAAATTGCTGACCTGAGGTTTTCATGGAGATTAGTAAGATCAGAATTATATTTTATGAGATCAGTTCCTATCTACTGGAGAAAAACCACAGGGAGAATCCTATTCTTTCTCCCCTCTTCTACGATGTGTATGTGAGGAAATGAGGACAATAGCGAGATGGCTTGAACTGCCTTACCATAAATATATGGGTGACATTCAGCACTGTTTCTTTCATTAAACGTAAGTAGTATGATGAAATTTGCTTTCTTAGTTGTCTGGATTATAGCAAATTGGCTACATCTTATTCTAGACAAGACAATGGTAATGCTGAAGGACAGAACAAAGTATCTGGGGGAAGTGATGAGGGGGTTATCTGTCTTTTTATTGAAGATATACATGAATTACAGCCTTGACATCTGATCCTGCTCTCCGAAAAGTCAATGGCCAAACTCTTATTGATTTCAATAATGTAGA
The DNA here is from genome assembly GCF_049634645.1 of Pelodiscus sinensis. Classification (NCBI taxonomy): domain Eukaryota; kingdom Metazoa; phylum Chordata; order Testudines; family Trionychidae; genus Pelodiscus; species Pelodiscus sinensis. The sequence continues at coordinate 238,268,687 of NC_134712.1, read as the reverse complement.
ATCTAGGATTTAGTGAGATTTGTAATTGGGGAGGCGGGGGGTGGGGGGGTGTAGGAGGGTCCATTTGAATCTTTGACTACTTCTGAGGCTCAGTAGAAGTAGCCAGGAGAAGGGGTTTTTTTGTCTTATCTTGCTAGGAGATTGCAGATTTTCCTAATGATGCAGATTTCATCCCAGTATATCTTGGTGTCTGCCAGATTGAATTATTTAAATATGCTTTGAATGGAATTACCACTGAAACTTGAAACCATTCCAAAAATTTAAAATTGGACAATTGCTAATATCCACACACTGAAGTATAATAGTGACGCCTAAATCTGATAGCTGCTTTTATTGTAAAGATCATAGTCAAATACAGTATATTTGAACAACATAAATGACCATTTCAACAACAGGATTGTAACTTTAATTTTAATTCATTTGTTTCTTTCCCGGATAAGATTTTTCTTTATGTTGCTGTGCAGGTTGGCTGTTCAGATGGAAGTATTAGATTGCACCAAATGACATCAGAGCATCCCCTCATACAGTGGAATGACAGCACAAATGGACAGCCAGTTATTGCTCTACAGTGGGCTCTCACAAGACCTGCTGTGTTTTTTGTTCTGGATGCATCATCTAGTGTTTACATTTGGGATTTACTGGAAAACGATCTGTGTCCTGTAGCCAAACAAATTATTCAGTCAGATAAGTAAGTAAATTAAATGACTTTTACTGGATGTATACATTTTCTTGCTGCTATAAGATAGCAACATTACATTGAATTTGTCTTTTTGCTAAAGTTTGAGGGTTTCTTTTGCTGAATTTATTAATATATGATTAATCCAATTTCTTTAAGTCAATTGGATTAATCATATGATTAAATAAAGCATATACTTAAATGTTTGGCTTACTTAGAGCCAAAACACTTAGCATCTTACAAGATCAGAAAAGACAGGGAAAATATGAAGAGTCGAAGAGAGGGACACTATTAAATTAGATATATATTGTACACATTTTAATATATATATAAATATTTTTTGATTATTTTTTCTGAGTGTAAACAGGAAACTTTCACATCTGTGCCTTTAGTTTTAAATATTACAGTACTTTGTACAAAGAAACTGAGCCTGATAAGAATCTGGCTAGGATTGCTGGTTTATGTAAGATTTTTGGAAAAATCAGTGTAAAATAAACATCATTTTAAAAAGCTGCTACAATTATTTTTGAAATGTTGTATAATAATAGCTATTTTACTTGAACCAATGTTTAAAGCATGGCTAGAAATTAGATCACATGAAGGCTGTGAACTAAGATAAAAATTCCCCCTTAAAATATATGTATGTGTGTGATTGCAGCTGATTGGTCATTTTCTTATTGTTTGCCATAGCATAATACGTTTCTCTATATTTCCATTTGTGGCATTTTACCTGTTTTGGTAGATAATACAGTTATTTACAATTTTTCTTTATAAAGCTTTTGAGTACATATTGGAGGTTGATAAATAAACTGGTTTCAGGGATTTCTAGTCAATTCATTTTGTCTCAGGGATTTCTAGTCAATTTATTTTGTCTCAGTAAAAAATCCCTCTTATTTTGCTTTCAGAGTTATGACTATGGTTGTATTGGGTGAACCAGAAAAAACAAATGGTCTGTTGGGGATTGCATTGGCCAAACAATCTGGGATAATCGACATTCAGTATGTAAAGAAGAAGTGGGCATTACCTCAGTCAGAAGAGTCAGAGAAGCTCCAGTTGCTCTTGCAACAATTCTTATAAAACTGATAAATTGTCTTTTGCTCTATGTACAAATATGGCTGGCTGTATTTGCTGTACTTAAAAGATTTATAATTTAAGAGCTTTTGCATTTGTATATATAGTGTATATATTTCACAAGAATGTCAGTACAGTATTTCAATGGAAGATACCATATTTTTGTTAATTATAAAAATGACAGAACAGAGCTTGGCAAACATTGTATCTGAAGAAAGATTAATTATATTTCCTTCCAGATTATGAATATTTATTGGTAGTTTTCAGTAAAATAGTGAAAATATATTAATATAAAATATGATATGCTACTTCTCAGTGTTACATTTTGAAGCACACTGTAGATATTTTAAAGTTCATATCTTCTGTATAAAGCTAAATATATGCTTTTCTAACACATAAAAGGTTGTTCAGGTTACCTTTGGAAATGTCTCAACCTCTCCACAGCTGTCACCTGTTCATTTGTGCATAGGCTGCTAGACCATACCCCAATGTGGAGATACTTGCATAGAGACCAGAAAAACACCCTGGCTGACCTTTGTTGAGTGTCTTCTTCATTCTCCCAATTTGGTAGGGTTTGTCCTTAGCAGGAGAAATGGGGCATCTGTCCCTCAAAACCTGTGGAAGTTCAGTATCTGCTATCCACAAGGAGGCCCTGTACCTCTGCACTGATTCTGGGTATCCTTCATCTCTGTTCATACTAACTTGACTCCTCAAGTGGCATGGGACCTTTGGGTCCCTTGTTATAGATGTTCCCAGCATGTATGGGCTCTGCAGAACTTATTCAGCCCCAGGTTGTATTAAGTTGCCCATGGAATGTCTGCTGACCTTCTCCTAACCTTACATCTGCATTGAGTCCTGTAAAAAATCTAAAAGGTGTGGGGACTGCAACTATGGAGATTTGGGGTTTAGACTCTTGTCCCTTCTAGCCCTATGTTTCTATAAGTCAATGTCCATTTACACCAATTTATAATCCTTTATACACTAGTAAGTAGACATAAGTAGGTCTGAGTCTAAAAGAATCTGACTTTGACCCTAAGAATTTGCCAAATTGCTAGTTATTAAGTAGGTCCCACATACATACATATGCTTAGGATGTGCCGGCCTTATGTTTTCTGGTTTTCCAAACTATGCAAATAATCTTAATCCATTTACCAAAACCCTTGGACCAATGGAATATTCAACTCTTTCCAAGATAAACTATATCCATTTATTGCTACAGCTATATAATTGTAAGATAATTACCAAATTCTCCTTTATAGAGGGAAGAATAGATTTGTCTTTAATAACCATTTTTATTGTCCTAGTTTAATTTTGGGCTGGATTTACTGAACTGTCGAGACTCATCGTGGAAAGCTTCAACTCAAAAGTAGTATGTTTGGAAAAGTTATGCGCTACTCAAAAAAATCAGGCTGGAAATTATACCTCACTTCTTGCTCAAGAACTGATTGTCCCTACTTTGAAAATAATAATTAAACACCTAGCCCTTATATAATATTTTTCATCAGTAGATCTCAAAGCTGTCTGCAATATTGAATGTATTATCTTCACCATACCACTGTGAGGAAGGGAAGTGGAATTATATCCATTTTTACAGATGGAGAATTGAAGCACAGAGAATCAAAATGTCTTGCCCCAGGTCATACAGACTGTCTATGGCAGAACAGGGAACTGATAACTGGTCTCTCAAGTCCTAAGCGAGTGGCCTAACCATCTTCCTCTCTAATAGTAAGAATCCAGTGTACAGATTTTTAGTGTTTCCTCCCAACCGAAGCTGAAATTGTTTTGGAGTTCTAACTCAGTGTTTTACAGTTCACAAAAGAAAACTAGGTGTTTAGAATCTCTTGTCACTTTAAATGAATAAACTCAAACTGGCCACGTGGTGGTGCCAAACGCTTAGCAGTAAAAATGGCTGGGTATAAAAGATACACACTGGTATGAGAACAAGTTTGCTTCTAGGCATGTAGATTTAATTAAACTGTTCACTTTCCTTGAAAAATAGTAGCTGGAACCCAGAGACACAGGAAATGCCACACTCATCTGAGAAATCATTGACACTGTCATGGTTCCCTGGTCTGTTACCTGTTCTCATCTATGCCCACAGTGGGGAAATTGAAAAGCATAAGGATTTTCACTGTCCTGATGGACCTCTGGATTTCTCTCTGTCATTTTGAAAACAAAATCACCTTAATAATATAAGCTTTTCTGAGAAAAAGGAGGATAAATGATATTCTTGTTATAGTGGTGAAGATCAAGAACAAGTTTCTTTGTACTTTGGATGGGATCTTCTTGTCAACCTAACTGTCATGTTTGAAGCATATATCCCGACCTGTGGCATTTTGAAAGTTCTGAAAGTTTTGGAAGCAATTTTGAGAGCCTGGGAATCCTGCAAAATCCCATGTTTTGTCCAAAAAATCTGATGTAAATCTGCTCTGCTAGATACAGCAGCTCTAGAGATCAGTGACTGAAATAGTGAAATCTTTTAACATCATCTTTCTCTAGTTTCAGGAATCAGGACAATGAACAAATGGTAGCTGCTTCTTGTGATGAGGTCGGAAACCATGACTGTCAGGGTGCAAGGCACAAGAAATCACCTAAGGCGAACACTTTCAAATGTAGGGACCTACATTGATATTTAAGGACTTAAACAGAAACATTCTGATTTTTAGATGTGCTGAGCACTTTCACCCCTCAGCAACTTTTAATTGCAGTCTTACATCTTAGACCCCATGGCTACTGCCAAACTTTTGCATTTAACCTTACTTGTGAAAAATTGCTTAGGTTCAACAGTATTGCATGATTATTTTTCCCATGTGTGAAAAGTATAATGCATGTTAAGACTGATAGATACCAACACCTTCCAACCATTGTTATAACATCAAGCAAGAAAAAAACGTGTCACCACCATATTTCACAAATTACCTTACTTTTTGTGTTTAAAATCCTATTTTCATCATATTGTTCATTATTTCACTATAGCATGGGTCAGGAGCACTAGGTGCTATACAAATATGTTGCAGAACATGATCCCTGCAACAAAGAGTAGGTTCTAAAGCCTTGGTCTTGCACCAGCAAAATCACTGGGAGTACTGCTATTGGCTTCAGGGGCCGACGTTAATTTAAGATAATAAAAAGTGAATGTAAGAATAGAAGGGAACGATGATTACTGAGGGTAACTGACAAAATCATGTTTTGATGCATGCCCGCTATGTCATAACTTGATTATTCTGAAAAATAAAGCTGTCAGCAGTCTCTACTGGTCTTCTACCTAGTCATCAGAAGAGCATGAAATAGGTTTATGCTCAAGTTTAGGGAAGGTGTTCCATGCTTATTGACCTGCCATGCTCTATCAGACCAAAGGTCCTTCTAAATCACCATCACCCTCATGCTTCCAATGATTGTCAAAGGAATTTGTCACTGGCATCAGTAGAGCCAGGAGTTCAGAATGTTTTAGAGGATCAATAGTATACCCAGACAGCTGTGAAATGTGGTATCCCAAGGAAAGACTCCTTCTTACCCCTTTCATTCTTTAATCAAATATTTCATGTCTGTTCTTAGGCAAGGTCTACACTAGACCTGGAAGGTCACTTTAAGGTACACAACTCCAGCTATATAGAATACATAGCTGAAGTCGGCTTATCTTAAATCAAGCTTGGTACCATCGCCACTGTTGGAGGTTGATGGGAACAAATGCTTCTGTCGGCTACCCTTACTCTTCACGACTGCGAGGAGTACAGATGCCAGCTGGAGCTGCTCTCAGTGTTCAATTTACGGGTATATACAGTGAAAGCTTTGTTATCCGGCATTGCTCCCGGCCACAATACTGTCAAATCTTCAGGTGCACAAACCTGGCTTAGTTTACCATGATTGGCTTAACAGTTTTTTATTTAAGAAGTACTAATCATCTTTAACTCAAAATAGAAATGTGAGACCAACTGCCTCCCACCACAAAACTACCAATATTAAAAACTTGAGTTTTACTATTATTATCCATTCGTTTTTCCTAGGTTGATGGGACCCTCAGATAATTGGAATTTTTAGATAACCAGAACACCCTAATCCCCAAGAGTGCTGGATAACACAGGTTTTACTGTACTAGACCCATTAAATCAAATGCCAGAACATTGGTCTCCAGCACAGCGAGTGAAGATGTGCCTTTTTTTTCACTTGATCCTTTAACGGATCTTGTATACATACATATGATTTTTAATCAAAAGCTAAAAATTGCTATTGTGCAACCTTTCAAAACAGCCCAAGATGAATAAGTTACTAATTTCACACTTCTGTAATGTTGTATATTATTTTATATATTATTACTATCTTCTGTGATTAACATAAATAAATTTTTTCCATCTTTACTTAGTAGAAAACTACCATTTAAAAGTGGTACCAAAGTTTGAATACTATTTATCCATGCGAAACTTGCATAAAATGTTACATTCTGCTTTCAAACCAGCAACTCCCAGCCAGCAGGGCATGAAAATAAAAATATCCTAAATTGCCAGCAAGATAGACAAAATTTGCATTTTTGGACAGGACCGCTGCTTATTATTTCTTTTTGCTTAGAACATACTTTAAAGGCTTTCTCTGTAAAATAAACACTTATATTATTTCCATTATATTACCTCATCCTAGAGATAGGAAAATAGTTTTCAGAAGTTGAGATAATAAGATAATTGAGAAAGAATAGCTCTCAAACCTTTCAAAATCTGAGGATGCTTTATGGCAGGTTTTCTAAAAAATAGTTTGGAAAGTGTTTTATCAATTTGTCATACTATTTTTGGAGATAGGATTGGGAAAATAAGAAAAGAATGATTTTCTCATTTTATGTTGGAATAGATTCTCCTTTATCCTTCTGCCTACTATAATCTAGGTTTTTAGTACAGGCAGTCCCCGGGTTACGTACAAGATAGGGACTGTAGGTTTGTTCTTAAGTTGAATCTGTATGTAAGTCGGAACTGGCATCCAGATTCAGCCGCTGAATCTGGACACCAGTTCTGACTTACATACAGATTCAACTTAAGAACCCCAGGCGTCCCCAAGTCAGCTGCTGCTGAAACTGATCAGCAGCTGATTCCAGGAAGCCCGGGGCAGAGCAACTCTGCCTCGGGCTTCCTGTAGTCAGCCGCTGGTCAGTTTCAGCAGCGGCTAACTTGGGGACGCCTGGGGTAGAGCAGCTCGGGTGCTGCTGGGTTGGTCCAGTAGCGCGGCCGCTCCTCGGCGCTACAGGACCAACCCAGCAGCACCCCAGCTGCTCTGCCCCAGGCGTCCTGATTCAGCCACTGCTGAAACTGATCAGCAGCGGCTGAATCAGGACTCCTAGGGCTGAGCAGCTGGGGTGCTGCCGGGTTGGTCCAGTAGCGCCAAGGAGCGGTGCTGCGGGACCAACCGGCAGTGCCCCACCTGCTCTACCACAGGCCCCGGGCTTTGCTCCACATCTCCCTGGTCTGCTGGGGGGGGGGCACTAGCTGCGCCCCCCCCCCCCAGCAGACCAGGGAGACGGGGAGCAGCATTTCTCGCCCTAGAGGAGGTGGGCGGCAGGACCAGGCGTCCCGCCGCTCGAGTCCTCCGGGGCGAGAAAATCCCCGTTCGTAACTGCGACATAAGTCGGATCCGCGTAACTCGGGGACTACCTGTATGTGTGTATATATTATATATACACACACATACTTCCAGTATATATGTTTTAAATGGATTTGTAAGCCTTTATGTTTAGTGTTTGATATCTTCTGTAGCAGTCAAGTATTTGTCTACTAATTAGCTAGTATCTGTTTATTAGAATAACTTTTAAATAACATTTCTTTCTAAAGACTGATGATCTTTTTTAAATGGGTCAAATAAGAAGAGTGTGTATCTGGCTTAGGTTTAGGAACTGTCTGAAATGTGATTCTTTGACAATGACTGAGGGAGGGTTGTTTGAATCTGGAGAGGGGCTAGAGTAAGGCTGGTCAGAATATGACCCTTTCATTGTGAGCAATGACATACTTTTGGGGGGAAATTATGAAAATACTGTAGTTGGGAGCAATGGAGTAGTCTGTGCACATCCACATTTCTGATTGCAAATGTTAGGCATAAACAGATTTGGTTTTTATCAGGCTTTGTGGGCACTGCCAATTGAAGACATGGATCAGACCAACCCATTTATAGCTCATTAAAAAAAATATTTCCCCTTATACCATTAGTTCTTGAAGTATGCAAAGATGGCACGGATGCAGCAATGAGAATTCTGCCACCAATTCCCTAATTTAAGCATTTTAGTAGGCTTTTAATTTAGTATGTAGGTGTGCACATGTTGATTTTATATTAAATGGTACTTTGGGGGTCCTGAATGTAACATTAGTGTCTCCTCTGTATGAAAACTGAGCCACATATGAAATTCTAATAGTTTATTATTCTGCATCTTGTTATGATGGATAAAATAGTTCATAGGGGCCATTTAAATCTGAATACTGTTCCTGTTTATGGTTATTTATTAGTTCTTGTGCCTGTCAATATGGCTGCACATTTTTCTTTCTACTGCTTATCCTCTTGTTTAATATAATCCCAGATCTTAGAGAAGGAAGAGTGGAGGCTGCTGAAGGCGAGAAAGATGAGCATTGCCCACCCTAATTTAGGCAGAAGAGGCATGATCTTTGCTTGTTGCTGAAAATTGGCTCTGAGATCATCTTTACAATGTCACCAGGACCTTCTTGGAAAAGGAGAAAAGACAATGATTAATAGGCAGCTTGTGTCTCTTAGTGCAACATTGTTCCTAATGCTATATTCTCCCATGTTTGGTATTATTTGGCATTATTTACATAGTTAATACAAAAAGTGCTGTTCACATAGAATAATAATGCTGCTAATATCCCACAGGACATTACTTGTAGTAGTGATAGTGACAACAAACACAAACAAGCAAAAAACAACCGTATAAATTATGGAAATTGTACTTCTGTTGACCTTTTCAGACAGCTGAGCCTGTGGGCAAATGTCTACAAAAGTGGCACAGTAATGAACATATACAATGTTCCTTAAATAGAAGCACAGTATTAACTATTTGCTTAATAAATCAGGGTAGAGTATTCATATTAAAATATAAATGGGCTATGGCTGTGGGAGGGATGGTAGCCTGCCCAAGTTTTACATAAGCTTTCCGAGGCTGGGAATGGCAACCAATAGTGTAATATATGTGATGCTTAGGTTTTCTTTGTGCTGCTAGGCTTAATACACCTTGAAATAGTAAGTAGGTAACACCCTTAGCTAATCAAATCACCTTGAATCTTGATCTAATTTAAGTGTTTTGATTACTGGTACTGGAAGGTGACATTCTCTGTCCTCAGAACAGGTACTGTATGGGTAGTGGCAATTCTAGCTGTCGAACACCAACTTACCCAATATACAAAGATATCTCAGTCCATAATAAAAGCATCAGTTCCTACCTCAGGGCCTGATGCTAAAACCCACTGGAGTCAAAGGAAAATTTTTTTCACCTCTGTTGGGCAGCCCTGGGAGGATGGGATGGGGGATGGGAGCCATCCTTTGCTATGCATGTCCCTGGGCTTAGGCAGAGCCAGTCAAGCTCCTACCCTGCTCTTCATGGGGTTTCCGCAGCCCAGCAGGGAAACAGGAAATAGAGCAGCAGAGCTATTCTCTCCTGCTTTTCACACAATGTGTCCATACTAAGGAACTATGATAGCGTGGGGTGGGCTCACAGCACTTCCAGCTCCCATCAGAACTGCAATAGGCCTGCAGGGGAAGCATGGACACAGGTGGGAAGAGATCTTCCTCCTCAGGGACACATTTTCACTTCATAATGAGATACACTTTTTTTTTTTAACACAAGGGCATTTTAGGTTGGTTACCAGCAAATCAGCACAATGGGTCCCCGCTCTTGATCACAGCCTTTAGATGCTAATACAATGCAAATAAACAACAATGTTATGTATCTGTTTGAGTTATTGTGTGTCTAAACTACACCCCTCTTTTGGCAGAGGGATGTAAATTAGACACATTGAAAGTGCAAATGAAGCTGGGATTTAAATATCCTGCGCTTCATTTGCACAATGGCGGCTGCCGCTTTTTTCCAAAACAGGGCTTTTCGGGAAAAAAACAGTAGTTTAGACAGGGCATTTTCGATAGAAATACCCTGTTTTGAAAGATCCTGTACTCCTCGTTTTATGACATTCACAAAGGAATGTGCACTTGTTAGAAAGGAGTCAGAGCATGGGTAATTTGTAACCAGATGAATTTTCTCTTTAGTGTTTAAATAGGAGAGCTAAATAATGAACATGTATTATGAGTTATGTGAAGGTTTGGATTAGCACTTATTGTTACTCTATTGAATTTCAACTATCCATGCATTTAAATGGCAAAAATAGCCTTAAAAGCAAAGCGCTACTGTTCTATTTTTTAAATTATGATACTTCATAGGAAGCCCCAGGACAAATAAATAACATGATACAGGGAAAACTTAAAAACCAACAAATAGTCTAGTAGCTTCTTAAAAATTAACAAAACATGTAGATGGTTTCTGTCCATGGTCTGTGTACAGCATCCACCATCAGCGAGTGGCCCCGCTGACTCCCTCAGGTGCCCACTAGTTCGTGCGGCACACCTCAGTCAAGCCTTTGACCAAGAGTCCATTTGTAGGGCCTGGCTCTGGGTCAGGGCAGGGGAAACAGATAAGGGGTTAACACACACACAAGTTGAGAGTCTAAAGTTTAAGGAGCAGCCCTGGGTCAGGGCAACAAATGGCTACCACCGGCGGTGTAGCAGAATGCAGTCCGGCTGAGTCCCAGCTGGGTAGGGGTTGGATCTCTTCACTTCTAGAGAGCCAACAAACGCAGGGGTTTTACCCCCACCAGGGGAACCTGCCACTCAAGGGCAAAGGTGGCAGGGGGGGACATGGGCCCTCCCTACTCTACCACGTCCCGGCCCAGGGCCCTAATGGTGGCCGCAGGGCAGCCACCGAGTCAGCAGGAATCCAGGCTATTACACACCAACTCGGTCGAGGGGTCAGCAGAGTTCCAGGCCACGACATGCTGCCCACCCGACCTCCATCTCCTCAGCCATCCCAAGGTCAGCCATCCCTGGGTCACTTCCAAAGTCTCCCGGAGGGGCTAACCTGGCTCTGGTGCTGCTCCGGTGGGTCGGCGGGGTATGGAGGAGCTGGCAGGGTGTCCATGGGTTTGGGCTCCGTCAGGTGTCTAGGTGGGCTGGCCCAGACATTGGGACCCAGCAAGGGTCCTGGTAGGCTTGGTGTGTCCTCAGGCAGTGGCAGCCAGGACCTTCCCAGCCTGGGCCAGGGCTCGGGAGTCGGTAGGGATCCAGGCAGCCCAACCCAGTCTTCTGGCTGGGGTTGGCGTGGCTGAGCCCTTTGAGATGGGAGCGGGAACCGAGCGTCTGCCCTGCTTGCCTGACTGGCTCTGACTGAGCTCTCTGCTCCTATATTGCTAGTTCCACCCTCTGACTTCCTGTGGGCTGGTTTGGGGGAGGTTGGACCTGCCCACTAAGGGGTCTTAGAGAGCACTTCGTCCTTTGGGTCAGAGGGCAGCTATGTTGCTGTTTGTGACTCATTATAGTATCATGAGCTTTCCTGGGCACAACCCACTTCTTTAGATGACAGGACCATTAGAAGTACAGATCCAAGAATAAATAAGAGAAGGAGATGTAGGGAAGGAGGGAAAAAAGAGAGAAAAGGAGGGGAGGGAGAAAAAAAGAGACAGTGAGTAGATGGTTCAAATAGTTACAAGAGGTTGAAAGAACAATTACCACCTCCATAGTTTGGTTGGTTGATTAAGTCATTAGGATGTGGAAGGTGGTGTCCGAGCCAGTCGATGTCCCTGTTCATACTATTTGCATAAGAATTAAACTTGTAAATGAAGTTAAGTTCCAACCCTTCTCTATGTATTTGGCTTGTGGAATTGGCCTGAATCAAAACGGTGACTTGGAGATCCATTAATGAGTGTCCAGGCAGATTAAAGTGTTCTCCAACAGGTTTTTGTGTATAGCCTTTTCGAATATCTGACTTGTGTCCATTAATTCTTTCCTGTAGAGACAGTCCAATTTGGCCAATATACATGGCAGTGGGGCATTGCTGGCATTTGATGGCATAGATCACATTAGTGGATGTGCAGTTAAATGAGCCTCTGATTTGGTCAACTAATGTTGACATACAGAAGTCTCAAAAAAAAGTGCCAAAGCATGTTTATGCTTGTGCCCTCTGTCAACAGATTGTATCCATGTCTAAGCTCCCCTGACAACAACAGGAGCAATGCACTGTGGGTATGAATCCCACAATGTCTAGTGGCACCATCTTTCACTAGGTGTTGTGGGACCTCAGAACAGAGCACAGGACATCCTGGGACCATGCAAAATATCCTGTCAGGTACCACTTTGGTCAGGGGCTTCCAGCATCCTTTTTTCAACTGTCTCTGCTATGCACTCTGGCATCTGCACTGAGAAAGAATGGATCCTGCACTTCTCTCTCATGCTCTTTTAACTATTGTTAGGACCTCACACATGGCAGTGGAGATTAGGGCAATGGTGCAGACACGAGGGGTCACATGCCCCCAAATGTCATGGATGGGAGGGGCCAGCCAGCATCTGTAGGGAGGACTAGTGGGGTGGGTCCCTGATGCCCACAGGAGATGTCCAGCCCTCCCCCCGTGGCACTCACTGGCAGTGGCGGGGAAAACACAGCAAGGAGGCCCCACCGCTTTCCTCTCCCAACCATGCCCCTTTGGGGCAAAGTTCCCTCTAAGCTGTGTGGTAGCACAATCCTGCATCTGCTTAATGAACCCCACCCAGCCAGGGGCTCAGAACTCCATGCACAGAGCTGCCTGGCTAGGGGAGGGGCACTTCTTCCTCAGCTACAGCAGCAGCTCTCTGCTGAAGACAGAGCAGCTAGTCTTTCCAAGCCCGTAGGGAGGAGACATGTCCCTACTGGCTGGCTGCACATGAGAATGGTGCAGAGGTGGAAGTTTTTGTCATGACTTTGTCACGTGAATGCTCTCTGGGTTTTGCCGCCAAAAAGTTTTTTTTTGGTTACAAAACTTGCCAATGTAGTTAAGGCCAAAGACTGAATTTTTTTTTTGGGGGGGGGGGGGTTGGTCGGTCAACTAAACTGGCTTTCACCAGTATTTCGCAAAGCCTGTCTTGAAGGCTCTGCTCAGTGTTTTGATCTCTGCTGCCTTGCAGGCATGTCAACCCTTCCCCCCACTTCACAGGTCTGGGAAGTATTTGACACCTGAGTGTGCTGTGTGGTTTGGAGAACAAACAAAGAGTAAATGATTGGAATGCTCCTGTTCTGCCCTGCTAGGAACACAGTGACAGGCAGACTGCTGATGCAGGGATAAGGGACTGGCTGCTGTGCTGTTTTAATATTCCTCAGCATGGAGAGCTAACAGAGAGACTCATTATACTGTTCTCAGTTCCTGAGCAGGCTGTGGGAGAACTTGGACGGATTCTCAAGGTGTGCAGGGATTAGTTTTGCCTTGCCACAATATTGCACTATGGGATACATACCCACAGTGCATTGCTCACACTATTGATGATGGTGGCCCCAGTGTGGACATGATCTGTCCACAGAGGGAGCAAGTGTGAACATCTTCTGGTAATTTTTGTTTTGTTGATTTGGGTGTCAACCTAAGTTTTGTCAACAAATCTTGGTAGCGTAGACTTTGCTTAGTGGAAGATATATTTCTTTAATCATTGTGTTCCATTCCAAAGGCAAAAGTGGGAATTTTCCTTATATCTGTAGGGCTGAGACCAATGTCAGCAGAATGCAAATTGATTGACATCAACAAAGTAGCTTGAAATTAGAAATAAAATAGAACTGAAATACTCATAAAATGTATTTCTGATATTCTCCTGCCTTTAAAACAAGAAGCTAATGATTAGTTAGGCTACTCCATATAACTAAATAGATATTTATTATATTAGAAGGAAGTTTAGGCTGTTTTCTAGTTTCTGGGCCAAAAGAAAGTGTATGTTGCACTTACTGTAACATGACATTCTTGAGTGGATTGTTGTTGGCAACTGAATCCAGAACCTAGCTACTTGATGATGACAAAGAGCTACTCTGTGGGAGTGGAGATTACCTTTGACTGATCTCTGAATTTGACCTGTTGTTTTAAGTATGCTGGGCAAATCTTTCTTTAGGCCAACATCAGCCATGGTGTAACACCACAATCTTTAGTGCATTTGTTACCACCTATGTCAGGGCTGAGGTAGGCCTACCTTGTACATATGGTAAAAATACTGTGCTATAGATATTTTGTAAAGAGAATTAAGTATTGCTTTTGTGGTGCTATGGAGATTTAATTGACATATACTCTTTGTGTATTTTTTAAATGAGCACCAAGTTTTAATTAGGTTTAAGGTAACATCTGTTGCCATGCAATATTAAAAAATAACAGAGCTTCTATAAATTATTATGATACTCCATGCTTAGAATCTTTACAACTTAAAAAAATTATGAACATCAGGTTTGCTCTACTGAAGTCAATGGCACTGAGAATCTGATCTTTCATATTTGTTCTCCATTTTGTGAGCTGATTTTCTGTTCTCTTTAGTCTTCACTTTAGTGGTATTTACTATAACCATTAATCAGTAGTGTGGAACTTTGTCAAACACTTTCTGGGAAAAAATCTAAGGAAAGTACATGCATCCACTGTATTTCATGTAGCTATTGCTCAGAAAAACTTCAAAAGGCTCTAGCAAAGGCTCTAGGTTTGCTACTATTAATCAAACTTTGTTTTTCCTGGTCTTCTCCCATCTTCCTGAGGTTGATTCCAGGATTTTCCCGATAATTCATATTCATTCTAAGGCTACAGTTTCTTGGTTTAAAGATGATATTTTGCCATCCTTGGGAATCTCTTCTGAACCTAGCAAACTGTTTTAAAAAATAATGTTCAAAACATTTATTGGTTTGACTGAAGTGAGACACTGGTGGATGGAAAGATGAAAGAAGCAGAGTAAGGCTGTGGTAGTTGAGGACTTGTCTTCACTTACGGCAAGATTGAAACTCTGGAGATCAATCTCCTGGTGTTTGATTTAGCGGGTCTAATAAAGACACTGATGGTTTGACCCTTTCAACTCCAGTACTCCAATGGGTCATCAGGAATAAGGGAAGTCAATGGGAGAGTTTCTCCTGTCTCTCTCCCACTGCAGAAATTTGACCTAAGGTAGGTTTGTTGACTCCAGCTACACTATTCTCGGAGCTGGAGTTGTGTGTCTTAGGTCAACTTTCTCTTGTAGTGTAAACCTGGCCTATGGAGGATGCAGATGTAGTAGGCATAGTTGAAAGCTGTTCAGGATCAGTTGGAATCATGCAAGTCTCACAGCTATGTGATATGAGCAAAACTAATATAACATATTTTTGTCCAATCCTTCACTCTGACTCAGAGCATATTTTGCTTATGTAAGGAATGCAGAAGCATTGTGAAGAAGATACAGTTTCACATCACTGCAGCCTCTTCCTCTCTGCTTAAAAAAATAGTTAATTAGATATATGCTGATTTGTACAGTGCTTGGCAGGTCCATGAACTTGTGAATTTGCATTAAAAATCTAGCCAAAATGGTGTCTCAAGATTTAGCTTGTTATAAGAGATGTAGTACAGCTTTACTGTTGACATACACTATTCAGTACAATGGAAACACTATGGTTGCTTAGAAAGAAACAGGTTTTCTTTCTCTTTATATGATTTGGTAGTTCATTTTCTCTTAATCATTTTCTCTTAGTCCTTGAGAGGACACCAGAAATAAAGCAAATATATCTTAAAATCATAATTTAAAACATACTATGTTACACAATGAAAAGTGAAAGAGAAGTATGGATTTACAAAGTTCCCTCCACCAATTTATATACCTAGAAGTACAGATCAAATACAAACACACACTATGTATATACACTGTGGTACATATATTTATCATCCACTCATAAAATCTTAGAATAATAGAACACTAGAACTGGAAGAGACCTTGAGGAGTCATTGAGTCCAGTCACCTGCTCTCATGGCAGGACCAAGGGCTGTCTAGATCAGGGCTACTCAAATTTGGAAGCCCTGGGGGCCACAGTGACACACACAGCACATGCCAAGGGCTACAACTTAAATGTGGTTGCATAGACATGCAAATATATATGCAAATATATGTAAAAAGATTCTTTCACGCTGACTGGCATGAATACAAAGATTAAGGCAAGACTACACAACACAGGCCCCATTTAAGTCAATTCTGCTAATATTAATAAAATGCAATACTTACCCGATTTCCACCCATATGATAGCACTTTTAATGAGCAATGACAGTGCAGGAATTTAACTACTAAAATATATATCAACAGAAGACCATTATATTGACTTGCCATTGTGGAGCCTGTTCCCTGTGGAGGCTATGATCAAAGAAGCCCACTTGTGGGCTGCGTGTTGAGCCTCACATAAACCCAAACCGCACCATGGGCCACAAACAAACAGGCCACAGGCCTGATGTAGTCCATGGGCCACATGTTGAATAGCCCTGGTCTAGATCATCCCTGATAGGTTTCTATCCAATCTGCTCTTAAACATCAACTGTGATGGAGATTCTGCAACCTCCCTAGGCAATATATTCCAGTGTTTAACCATCCTGACAGTTAGGAAGTTTTTCCTAATGTCCAACCTAAACCTCCCTTGCTGCAGTTTAAGCCCATTGCTTCTTGTCCTATCCTCAGAGGCCAAAGAGAACAATTTTTCCCCTCCTCCTTATATCTTCCAAACCTGTCTTCTTTCCAGTACACCATCTCCCTGTTACGTTTTTTAACAGACCTACCGCTCCCCCAAACAGGTTCAAATAGCTGTAAATAGGGGGGGAAAGCACTTGCCATAGAAATATCACAACTTCCTCCTTAAAATGAGAGATTTTCTTCCTAGCTTATCCCTTACCAAGGAGAGTCAGAGCTAGACTGGAGACCACTTTAGTATACATAAATTTGTCATGAGTGAACTTTGAGATACTGTAGGCCAAGAAATGGGAGCTCTATACCAGTACTGGGAATAGAAGCCAGTACTGGGAGCCAGCTCTCATTTCTAGCCCTAGAACATCAAAGGAGAATGAACTTTAAAATGGTGATACATTTTTATAGAGAGAGACATGCATTTTTATGACATTTTTAGAATTGTTGTGACTTTCCCTGACCTCTGCACATCTGGACTGATGGTAAACAAGGCACCCAGCTTTACAATTAGAGTAATACAAATGCAAATAAAATTATGTTAAGGTGTATAAAAAATCCTAATATATTTTCTGCAACATATGAAGAATCCATGCTGGTATGGTGTGGATTTACCATTACTCATTTAGAAAGAATTATGTAACACAGACATGGTTTTATCACTCAGAAATTCAACCAACCCCAAATTCAGGCTTTCATGCAAAACAACCCCATATGGATTCTATATATATGTGTGTATTAATGTATAAATGTGCTGTAGTGTGTCTAAAAGATCACATGTAACACTGAAAAGTAAATCTGGAAGTAACTGCTATGGTTCAGCAGAGCCAAATATAACCAGGGCCTTTTCCTCGATGAATAATGTGGATATTGTTATTAAGCTTTCACTACTTAAAAATATCCCTGTAGCTCACATCACACACAAACTGAATGCGACTTATTATGTTGCATTCTCCTGGGAAGTAATTAATGTCTGATGGCTTTCTCTGTGCTAACATGGACCTAAAGTCTGTTCTTTCCTACCTAATTACTAGTCTGACAGATTAAGGGCTAGATTGTAAAAAATGGAATATCCCTTGGGAAAGGGGCAGTGTATAGCTGGACTGTTCCAGACATGGACTAGTGATTTGGAGTCACATTTTCACCTGGTCTCCTTCTTGTTCCTTGGGGCAAGCAGGCCTTGTGCTATCCCTTTGCCAGGTGCAGATTATTTTGCTTTCCAGGCTGACTCTTCCAGGCTGATGCAATGGATAGTATAGGCCAGTGGTCCCCAACCTTTCGTGGCTGCTGGGCACCCGGGGGCGGGTGTCCGGGGGCAGGGCTGCTCACGCGCAGCAGCGGATATAGGGCTGAGCGAGCAGGGTGGCTGCCCCAGGCCCCGCGCTTCAATAGGCCTCGTGCCAGCAGGGTCACTTTCTAGCTTTCACCACTAGAGAGCGCCGCTGCCCTGCGCCTCACAGGGAATCCACGAGATCCTGGAAGCGGGTGGGACTCGGGCAGAGAGATGTCGGAGCGTGTGGGCAGCGCTCTCAGGGCCCTGTCCCACAGAGCGTCCCCCCAGCGTCTGCAGTTCTGTCTCTAGAGCAGCCCGGCCGGCCTGCAGGCGCTCTGGGGGGGTCTCTGCTGGCGGGTGGGTACCGGGAGGCGCCTTTCCCCAGCTCTGCAGACCCAGACACGAGACCAATTCCTTGAAAGAGTAAAAAAGAATAAAGCGCAGGTTCTACAGCCTGGCCTTGGGGGCGACTCTCCTAAGAGGCGCAGGAGCCGGCAATGTGGTGCTGTGCCTAGTCCCGTCCCACCCCACATCTCCTGCCCCCCAGCTGCCACCCAATCCTGCAGCCAGAGTCCTCTGCCCCAGCATGGGAAGGGGTGGTCTCGCTGTGGGGGAGCCCCATGAGCCCCACACTAGCCGGTCTGTGCCTGGGCGGGGGCTGGGCATCGGGGGCTGTTCCCTTCCCGCCCCTGGCACCCAGTCGTAGAACAATGCGCCGGAGCAGCCGGGCACCGGGGGCCCACACAGCTGCCTTGGTGCGGACAAAGGGCGACTGAGCCAGGCGGTTGTCCCCAGCCAGAAGGGAGCCAGCCCACAAGCATCAGGCTGGCAGAGCGCTCTGCTCGGGCCACTCCTGGGGATGGAGAGGCAACAGTGGCAGGCGCGTTTGCTGTGTCCAAGCTCCCTTTCTCAGCAGGGGCAGTCGGGGCAGCCTCTATGGCCCCTCCTCTGACCCTGCATGGGGCCTGAGGTGCCGTCTCCTTTCCCTCCAGCTGCTCTGCAGGCTCCTGAGAGGCTGCTGGCCTAGACACAGCAGCCAGCCCCTTCTAAACCGGGTCAGGATTTCCCTGCTCCCCGGGCACCTCGCTGCTCCAGTGCCTGGGGCTGGAGAAGGGGCTGATTCTGGGGAGAAGCCCTTTTCCCACCGGCTGTTAGAGACCCAGCTGCCAAAAGAGCTAAACAGCTGTAATAGACTTAAATACAAATGAAAATGTTTAATTATTAATGCAGAATTTTGTTTAAGAATGAATTACAATATAATTAAATTAAAAAATTATCCAACTAAATTAAGTTTCAATTAAATGTACCCAATTCACATGTAATATGAAAATAGCCTTCAATTTGCGCATTTGATGCCTTTTTCTATTTTTTCTCCAAAGGGGGGCTGGGAAATTGTGCTGCCCTGGGCCCTGCAAAACTTTCATCTTCCCCTGCTCACGTGCCACGCTTCCAGGGGTGGGGCCAAGCATGCGCCGCACACCCAGGGCAGGGGCCGTCCATGTGCCCTGCACCCGGGGCCTACACCACACAAACCCGCCCAAAGGAAGTCAGAGGGTATGTCTAAACTACATGGCTCCATCGACGGAGCCATGTAGATTTGTTGTTTTGGCAAAGTCAAATGAAGCCACGATTTAAATGATCGCGGCTTCATTTAAATTTACATGGCTGCCGCGCTGAGCCGACAAACAGCTGATCGGCTGTTTGTCCGCTCAGCGTGCTAGTCTGGACACTCCCCTGCTGACATCAAAGCCCTTTGTCGGCAGCCCCGGTAAACCTCATCCCACGAAGAATAACGGGGCTGCCGACAAAGGGCTTTGATGTCGGCAGAGGAGCGTCCAGACTAGCGCGCTGAGCGGACAAACAGCCGATCAGCTGTTTGTCGGCTCAGCGCGGCAGCCATGTAAATTTAAATGAAGCCGCGATCATTTAAATCGCGGCTTCATTTGACTTTGCCTATGTGTCTAATCTACATGCCTCAGACGACAGAGGCATGTAGTCTAGACACAGCCAGAGGGTGGGACTAGCGGTATGGGAGCAGAGAGCTCAGTCAGAGCCAGTCAGGCAAGCAGGGCAGACGCTGGGCTCCCACTCCCATCTCAAAGGGCTCGGCCACGCCAACCCCAGCCAGAATACTGGGTAGGGCTGCCTGGATCCCTGCCAACCCCTGAGCCCTGGCCCGGGCTGCAAAGGTCCTGGCTGCCACTGCTCGAGGACACACCAAGCCTACCAGGACCCTCGCTGTGTCCCAACTCTTGGGCCAGCCCACCTGGACACCTGACGGAGTCCAAACCCATGGACACCCTGCCAGCTCCTCCATACCCCGCCGACCCATCAGAGCAGCACCAGAGCCAGGTAAGCCCCTCCGGGGGACTTTGGAAGTGGCCCAGGGATGGCCGACTTAGGAGGAGGTGGAGGTCTGGTGGGCAGCATGTCGTGGCCTGGAACTATGCTGACCCCTCGACCAAGGCGGTGTGTAACGGCCCACTGCGTTGGGGACCACTGATAGGCACTCTCTGCCCTGCCCCCTCACTCTCTGCTCACCTCTGTGGGAAGAGGAGTGGTTCCCTCTGGAGGCTGACCTCCCTCTGTGCTGTGAGTTGGGTGCTGACTGCCTGCATTGTGGTGTCATGGGGTGCCTAACATTCTTGTATTCCACTGCATAGAAAAGTAGCAATACGCTAATCCTTTTACATCTGCATTCTTTGCAAATACCATGATTCATTCAATTTTCCACCTTCATTTTACACTCTCCCCTCACAGGCCCTGCACTGTGAAAGGTACATAAATCTTCTCCAAACTTTAGCTTTTTTCCTCAGTAGGGCAAATGTTCTCCAGCTCACTCTGAGAAAGGAGAAATAAGAACACAAAGACAATAAATCATACAATTTAATGACTCATTGTTTTAACAGCACCACTATGAGAGATGCTATAAAGAAAATAATCAAGTTAACTTGAAATAAGGATAAGTGGCCTCAGCATATTCCGACACATGTTCACACCATCCTCCAGCAGTTGCATGTATTATGGTAAAGAAAAAAAGAAAAGCATAAAAATAAATAATAACTGTCTTTATTACAGCTGCTATGGGAGATTCTGTCTGGTATTAATACCAACAGCTATTTTAATAGGCAGTATTGGTGACCACAATTAAGGTATTTGTTAAGGTTGTCTGACACATCCGATTATGATACTTATTTTCAGTACTTATACCCTTGCAAAACTTCAGCTGTTTGAGTTGAAATTTTCCATGCTGTATGTCTGCCTCTTTTCTGAATATTTCAGAAACTTAAAGCCTAATCAGTTTCTGTTTCTGAAAATGAAGAGAGGAAAACATACAATACTAGCAGACCTATCCAGCACTGCCCAGGTCTTTCAGGGGAAGGGGCGCAGGGTGGATGCAGAACTCAAGACAGGTATGTGGGGGGGCGATGCAGGAAGCTGGGGTGGAGAGGAGTGTCAGAGTGAGGGTTGGGAGGTGAGGAGAGTCTCAGGGCAGGGTGTCCCATCTGGCACAGGCCTTTTCTCTCCCCCCAACCCACTCCTGGCCACCTTGGGAATTTTCCGTCCCCAAGGTTCTCCAAGTAGGGTTGCCAGATGGTTTAACCAAAAATACCAAACACCCCCCACCCCGCCCCCCAAAAAAACACCCAGGAAAAAATTCTGTTATTAAAAAAAAAGGGGGAGTGGCAAAAGAAAAAAAAAAGGATCCCGAGAGTTACTAAGCAGAAAAAAAAAAAAACCCTCAGCATGGCCCCTTTAAGAACAGGGGCTGGGCTCTGCCTCTCTTAGCAGGCTGCCAGTGTAGTGAGGGCAACAGCAACAGCGGCTCTTACTGAGCATGTTCAGTTGCACTACACATGCTCAGTACGCCCTAGGTATGACTTTCTGAGAGGCAGCTTGGTACACCTGCAGGCGGTGGCCATCTTCTCTGCACCAGACAGCTCCCCTGCATAACCACGTAAGGGTGAGGGGTAAGTGGGCGGACTGGGCTTGGTTGCTGAGTGTGTGTAGGACGTTTTAGGTGTCTGGTGTTTTCTGAATTTTTTTACCGGACAGGAGGCGAAAATACCAGACTGTCTGGGTCAATACTGGACACCTGGCAACCCTATCCCCAAGTCACCAGGGCCATTTTCTCTCCCCTTAGTGACCCCAACTGCCCAGTGCCTTTTTTTCTCCCCTCCCTCTGGTGCTGTGGCCAGGGGCTGGGGGGAAAGGGACTGGGGTGGAGGGACTACTTACTCCATATGCTGGCAGGCAAGATGGTGGATCCATAGCCTGACCAGCCATTCCCTTGGTGGACTCGCTGCAGGATAGCTCTTCTCCATGGGATTGCTGCCTCTAGCGGCCACGCTCATATGGCATCCCTCCGAACAGCAGCCTCTCCCGTTGCACGTTATGGAAAGCTGTCCTTTTCCCAGGGCTTCCGATTCTTATGATCTTGCTTTAAGTTAGGAGGAAAGGAAGCGGTGGCCCTAACTCTAGCAAGAGTTCTTGAACAAACAGACTTGCAAACAGACACACAGACAGATGCACTCTAATATAGATAGATAGATAGATAGATCCTCCCACAGCAGCTAGAGCTGGCCAGATGCTAACCCCACAGAATAACTGTGAACCCCCCAGGCCAGGGCATTGGCCTCAGAAACTTTTTCCATGTCATTACTGCTCCAGGTGGAACAGGCAGCAGAACTGAAAATGGCTTGTCTCTGTGCTCTCAATTATCTCCCTGCCGGCACCCTGGCAGGCAGAAGAGCGAAGGAAGCTGTTCAATTTGAATGTAGAGGCAACAGCAGAGCCGGAGTGAGGGAGATAATATAGTATGGTGAGACTGGACTGGAGGGTGTTAGAGAGAAACTGTGAAACAGACTTGGAAGTGGGGAGACAGTGGGGACGGAGGCTGGCTGGGCAAGAAACCTGGGTGCTGTGGGGGAGGGAAGGCTATGATTAATTGGTCATGGAATGAGGAGTAACGGTAGTTTGAATTAGGATCTCTAATTCAAATTACCTACTCCATGCCGCATGTAGCTGTGGGCACGGAGTTCGGACTAAGGGGGATTTAAAAATGGCGGCGCCCTGGAAGATGCAAATGAAGCCCAGGATATTTAAATCCCGAGCTTCATTTGCAACTCCCGTTGCCCTCATTTGCCTACCTAGCTAGATCTAATGAGTTAGTGTAGACATACCCTAGGAGAGAAGGAACCCTGAGCAGGGCTGCCACCATGTGGGAAGGGACAAAGAGGACAAATGCCTCAGGGCCTGGCAATATTAAAGGGCCTGAAGCTCTCAGCTGCTGCCTTCCGCTACCTCAACCATGGCAGCGACTGGAACCCCAGACCTTATGTCACTGCTGGAGCCTCTGATGGTTTATGCTCTGCAGCCCCAGTGGCACTGAAGGTCTGGCTGGGGGAGGCTAGTCCCCAACTCTGCCCCTTCTACCTGAGGCCCCACCCTTCTGGGGGGCCCGCAGCCAGCTCCCCCAAGGCCTGACCCTGAGATTGCACGAAGGTGTGGATTGCACAAAGTTGCCCAAAGAGACAAGGAGAAACTAATTAGGGGGAAGAAAAACAGATTTGACAAGAAGTGAAGTTGTAAGGGGGGAACTGGGAGTGGCTGGGACAAGGAACCATGGAGGGGTTCGGGAGAGAGAGATTGGAAGAGAATCTAGGACCAGGAGCCAGGGGAAGGGAAGGGATATTTTTAAAAAAGCCAGGATCAGGGAATTGGGAATGAAACTGGAGACAGGGAGCTGGGGCAGGGAGACAGGAGGAGGAACTGGCTGTGTGGGGAGGGGGAAAGACTTGGGATGCATGGGGAAGATTATGGCTTGTGTAGCAAGCCTGGAGGGAGGGGCTAGGACTGGGTGGGCAAGGAGCCTGGGACTGGGTAGGCAAGTAGCATGGGACTGGGTAGCCAAGGAGCATGGGGCTGGGACAAGGAGCCTGGGATTAGGAAGAGACAGGGCTAAGACAAGGACATATGGGAGAGCAAGCAGCAGAACTGCATTAAGCTGGAGTGTAACAGGCAGGAGAGTTCACGCCTAATAGTGCATGTTCCTCTCCAGGGCCTGGAACTCAGCCCAGGATTCCTGAGTCTCACCATTCCTCTGCTGTCGGTAAATATCTGTAAAATCCATTGGCAAAGTGTGTAGGTCTCATCTCTCACTAGTCTTTAACAAGTGTTATGGGGAATTAATTATTATTGATAACTCTTTCTATGGTAGCACTCAGGAGCCCTAGTTATAAACAAAAACCTACTGTGCTGTGTGCTGTTCAAATGCAACTTCCTCCCCAAACTTTTATGTTTTCCTTCCTGATACTTCTGTCAAATTTTTGTAATGTCTTTACTTATATCTATTACTAGAAGACTTACCTGACATTGCTTGGGTCCTTCAGAGCATGGGGTTGGTGGTGTGTGGGCTGCAGGAGTCAGGGGAGGAATAGGGGGGGATGGGGCTCAGGACAGATAGTGGATGAGTGCAGGAGGTCAGGTCAGAAGCTTTGAGTGGGGGGCCTCAAGGCAGGGTGTAGTAGTGCAGGAGTCAGGACAGGGGGCTGGGAGATGCGGGGGACTTACTGGGGCCGCTTGCAGCAGGGAGGATAGTGCTGCATTTACCACCCCCAGCTCCTCTAAGGGATGCTGTGGCTGCAGTGCCCAGCTCCAGCTGCTAGTGGTGCTCCTCTGGGGGACCAGAGCTGGAGACTCCTCCGGGGGGTGGGCAGGTCTGCAGTGCCTGGCCCTAGCTGCCAGCTTCTCCAGGGGGACTATTGGGAAGCTGGGGCTGTGATGCCCATCCTTAGCTCCCAGCAGTGTTCTCGGGGAGGGGGGGAGGCCCCCAGCAGTGCTGCTCCAGGGTAACAGGGCCACTGACTGGCTGGTTAGCAGCCCCGCACATCTGACCTGCAACTGAGAGCTGGGGAAAGGAGTTTGGGGCAGAGGGATCACTTACCTGGGCCGGTGACTGGCAACATGGAGAACCCTGGCCTCAGCTGGCCATTCTCTTCCTGGTACAGCAAGCCCCCTATGGTGACCCTGCAATATAGCTGTCCTCTGCACTCTCTGCTCCCAGTGGTTACTGTGCAGTATAACTGTCCTTCCTATCAGCCCCCTCCTTTTCTATGTTATGGAAAACAATCTCATTCCAGGCATGTCCAGTTTTCCTGACACAATGAAATCTTGACCTTGCTTTCAGTTAGGCTAAGAGGAAGCTGCATACCAAATTTGGTGGTCTTAACTCTTACTGTTTAGGAGGAGTTCTTGAACAAACGGACTCAGAGATGGACAGATGAATGGACTCAGTCAGAAAGACAGACACACAAACTCTCTAATATATATATATATATATAATTGTGAGTCCATCCATCCATCTCTGAGTCCGTTTATATATAATGTATATAGACACTATTGCTAACAGAGCTTCAGGCTGACACTAGCATATTAAGCTTGGTGTTAAATCCTGCTGAGAACTCCTGAACACTGTCTACACTGCAGCCTTCATTTTTGAAGCTGAAATGTTGGTAACAGCATTGAAGTATTTCAGCAGAAGTTGTCTGGTGTTAGCAAGTGTTAGTGTCATCGGTTGATAGATAAAGAAAAGGTAAGGAGAACCTCATCCCAAAGTTACCAGAGACTAGTGACTTCAGTGGGCTTTGAATCAAGCCCTGTGTGATTTGCATAGGATTACAGAATCAGTTGCTGATCTATGGTTACAATTAAGTATGTCTAGCTCA
Source organism: Pelodiscus sinensis (assembly GCF_049634645.1). Lineage (NCBI taxonomy): Eukaryota > Metazoa > Chordata > Testudines > Trionychidae > Pelodiscus > Pelodiscus sinensis. Next base: position 238,243,248 of record NC_134712.1, on the reverse strand, counting down.
CTGCCCTGTGCCTGATCACATCCCTTTCTTATGAAGCGTGAGCTACAGAAGGTCATTAACAGCAAGTGATATAGATTTATTCCAATCATTTTTGCCCTGGGGGGAGATATCTATTTGATAATTTTAATTTACTTACTTAGCTTTGTGTGCAAATTATTTTTAACTAACACTTTCTCAGTCTGGCACAGTAGCTGTACATAGAACATAATAAGTCTGTGGTTACGTTGATATCCCTTAGAAGCTGAGTTTACATCTCCTCTACAAGCTTGAAGGCTTATATGGGGAAGTATTCTAGCCTGTAAAGCAGCCCAAAACCTTAAGAGACTGTTAATTGCTGTGTGCACGTATACAGCAATTTTATTTTCTAATTTATATTGCTTCTTGGCTGTTTAATTTTTCATCTCTAATTATGATTCATGCTTTATCATTCATATGTTATAAATGGCTTGCTGCTAGCTACAAAACTTAAAGAAGTACATCTCACATACATAATGTAAATAATACATTTTAAAAACTTGGGGCAAGCACAGTGGCCTACTTACATTCCGGTTGCTCGTTCTCTTTAACATGTAGTAAAAAATATTGTGATTGCCTCCATATGCTGTTTGAATTGCAATTGTAGTAACAGATAAGTGTGTGTGCGTGTGTGTGCGCACATGCTTGAGATAGCCAAGGGGGTGTCAACTAAAAATCCAGACATTTCAAGAGTGTTTTTGTAGTTGCGGGAAATGCACCCTCCAGATTTTCATGTGCTAAATACTGCACAGGTAACTCATGCATGAGATCCACGATTAGCTTAGCACACTGTATGTGTCCAACTGTCTTGAAATATTCATATATAATCTGAATAAGAACCATATTTTTAAACTGCAATTCCAGCTGGCTATACAGCATTCTTAGAAGGCACACATTGTGCACATCTCTGCAAATCTTAATTACTATGTTTGGTGCTTAGATTCCATGGGAACAGATGCCCAACATATACCTTAGATAGAGAGAGTGTCAGTCTGTTACATAACTGCTCTACAACTTCAAGCCTCTGAAAATAATTAACTGCAGGTGCCAAAGTAACAGTGCAGGCCTGCTTCTCTGCTACTCTGTATCCTGTGTACTTACTACATCTGTGGAAAAGTAGGTTTATTATGCTGCCAAAGTCTGTGTCCCCACCTTACATCGGTACCAATAAATATACTAATTGCAAGGGAGTGAGAAGTCAGGCTTTGTGGTTCTGCTTTGCTTGCTAGTTCTGAGTCAGAGTAGGAACCCTGGGTCTGCTGGATACAGTCTGCAGTGTGGACAGATAGGTAAGCAGAGCAACATGCATTCTGCTATAGAAGTGAATTCCCCTTAGCAATGCTTGTGCCTCTGATGTGTTCACGTTCTGCTAGCATGCCTTGAGTGGTGGTGTGACAATGCACCTCCATATTTTTATGGAAATATATTTTTGAATATGAATATGCCTAATTTGAATATGCTTCATGTCAAATATACCATGTAACCTATCAGTGGAGAGCTTGTAATCTCCTGAATGTGTATATTCTATTTGGATATGAAGAATAAACAGGTTTATATATCTAGATGTGCCAAAGAAGGTAATTTGTAGTACTCAATGAATTTAATGGCCCAGTACTCATGACAATGATCTGTAAATAGCTTTGTTTTTCCTCTGAGCCTGAACTATAGTTGGTCCTACAAAGGCATGTGACCGTGTCCTCTGGTGCTGAAATCCATCCTGAATTTTGTACTTTTCCGCAGGGTGTGAGGAATTGGAACAAAGGCTTCCTGCCCTAGGGAAATTTTATAAAAGGGAAGGGGAAGTAAACAGTGATGGGTTTTCAGCTGGCTTTTGAGACTCCTCCCCCACCCCAAGAGGATACATGATAACACCTGGAAACAAAAGAACTGTAATGAGAGGGCTGGAGGATCACTGCTGCACCCAGGTTAGAAAGGACATCTCTGGTTGGCAAACGATTTTACCTGAAACAAGGCCGAGGGTGAGAAGTTATGATTTCTAACATGATCTTTTCATGTATTAGACTAAGCTGACACTTGTTTTGCTTAGTAACTGACTTTGATCTGTCTTATCACTTGCAACCACTTAACCCCAACTTTTTATACTTTTTTATACTTTATTTATCATTAAACCCAGTGTAAATAAGTGTTACCTGGGGGAGGGTAAGACAGCTGTGCATATCTCCCTTTCATTGATAAAAGGAGCAAACCACTTAAGAGTTTACTCTGCATAAAACGTTAGAGTAAGGTGGATTATTTGGGGTTCTGGTCACACTGGGGCTGGGCCCCTGGGTGCTGTGTCAAGTCCCTGTTAGTTGAGTTAGACTAGTCAGAGCTGAGCTGCTCTTAGTGCCTGTGTTGCTTTGATCTCAACTCTGTGCCTTTGCTGAGGAAGACCAGAGGTTCTGGCTTAGCAGAACAGGGTGGTGGGGTGCCCCACAGTGCAGATAGGCAAACTCAGTGATATGATCAGCACATCAGATGACAGTCTCCTGGGGATATCTGTGACCCAACTGGTCACAGGTGGCAGAAAGAAACTTTTTCAAAGACTAGTACATGTGGGGATGCTATAGTTGGTTCATGCATTTTTGCACCAGTAGATAAAGAAGCTATATATGTGGTATAAATTATGGATCTAATTTCAAAGCACACTACTTCATACTGGTACCTATTAGCTTGTCAAAATGCTTTACTTAACCAAGTGGAAGCTTTTCAAGATTCATACTCTGATCTACCTCAGTATTACAGACCTGTCTCCTTTCTGTCCCTATTAAAATCTTCTCAGACATCTTATTGAGGATGTCTGGCCATCAGCTCAAACTCAAAAGGGCTAAAAAAGAACTCTGAATCCTCTTCTCTCTTCTCTTAAACTGTTCTCTCAGCACCTCCATCCATAATCTCTTCAGACAACACCATAATCCTGCTGGCCAATCAGTTTCATAACCTAAGTGTCACCTTCAATTCTGAACTCTCTTTAGGTTCTCACATTCAGTCTGTGCCTAAATATTGTCAGTTCTTTCTGAATAAAGGATCTAAGATATGGCCCTCCCAAAGAGCTAAACTCTCATCATCTCATGTGTTGAGGATTACCTAACATCCTTCTTTCTGGCCTTGAGAGAGCCAATATTGGTGCATATTCATTCAGAATGCTGCTGTAAAGGTATTTTTTCCTATTCCATCAATTTGACCATGCTCTCTCTCTTTTTGGATCCCTCCCCGGGCTCCCTCTGGAATATTGTAGCAAACCTAAACTACTTGTTTCACTTCAAGTCTCTTTGTGGCTTATTCCTACCTGCCTGTCATCTCTCATTTGCTATACTTTCTTCTATGATGCATCTCTGACTTGGCAACGCTCGCCATAACCATCTGCAAAGCAACCTCCTTAGCTGCCTTCAAATCCCTCCTGAAAACTATCCTTTACTATGATTCTTAGACAAAATTTGATGCTGTGCTGCCTATTATGCCGGCCAATATTGTAATTGTTTCCTGGTCCTTGCTTATCTGTGTCCAACTGTTGTCTCTTGTTTATACTAAAATGTAAGCTCTTTGGAATTGGGGTCATCTTTTTGTTCTGTGTTTATACAGCCCCTACCACAGTGAGGTCCTTCTGCATGACCAGAATCTTAAGTGCAGTGGTGGTAATAAAAATTGCATACAACTACATTTTCCTATGCAAAATCTGACTGATTCAGGCACATGGCTTCAGTCACTCCTGCACACTGTAAGGCATTCTACCCCTCAATCTGACAAAGCCCAAATGTGGAATACAGCATGTGGCAAAAGCTTGAAGTAAGGGTGTGATGGACAGGCAGGTGTTAGCCAGCACTCTGTATCTAAAAGGTTAAACTCAGGTAGCTAAGGGGGTTGGCAGGGTGCCAGAAGAACCAATAGGTTACAGCGCTGAAATTTGAATTGAGGTGATATGCCTGCCTGCTCTTTGTGTGGATTTTTTTCCCCTAAGAAGCTAGAGGAAGCAAGATGAAGTAATCAAATGGAATTACCATGCCTACAAGAAATATTGGGGGAACTGGGCCTTGAAGTATGGATTGTGAGTAGACAGAGAAATGTATGTTTAGTTGCTATGGGTACGTCTAAACTACATGGCTCCGTCGACGGAGCCATGTTGATTTGTTTTTTTGGCAAAGGCAAATGAAGCCGCGATTTAAATGATCGCGGATTCATTTAAATTTACATGGCTGCTGCGCTGAGCCGACAAACAGCTGATCAGCTGTTTGCCGGCTCAGCGCGCTAGTCTGGATGCTCCCCTGCCGACATCAAAGCCCTTTGTCGGCAGCCCCGGTAAACCTCATCCCACGAGGAATAACGGAGCTGCCGACAAAGGGTATTTTTCTATTTGGTTAAACTTCTCTGTGTGAAATCCATGTGCCTCTCTCCCCCAGTCACCATATCTAATCGTCAGTCCAAAGAGACTATTCCTTTGAGTTTTGATCTGTTCTTTTCGTAGTTGCTTTGTAACACCTAGCAACCAAGTATGCTTTATCAAGAAAAAAATATATTTTTTTGTTAATAAAATCACATTTTTTAAGGTGATGATTTGATTCTTGTGTCCTGGAAAGTAACAGGTCTTTGTGTGTGTGCTTGCCTAAGCTGAGAGGTCAGCTACTAGAAATTGTAGTTTTTCTGTTTTTCAAGCTCTCTTATGGTAAAAGAGCTTTGGGTACTCTTTAGGAAGAAGTTCAAGTGGTTCTTCCTGGGTTTTAAAAGAAGGAGTTCATCTCCCAGTGTCAGTGAATCTGTGTGTCTGGGGAGTTTTTATAAGCAGAGCCTATAAGAGTAAGGTATTTAAGGTCTCTTGCGGGACCCCACCTTCTGCAGTTGGAGTGCCAGAGTGGGGAACAGCCCTGACAGAATGGGACACATGTTCATACACAAACCTTTAGATACCATGGGATGCCTCCCTTTGATCTCAGTTTCATGATTCTACATGTCAGAGGTAGAAAACCTTTAACAATATAAGTAAAGGAGACCTAGATTTTTGTGTGGAACAGAAGTGACTTTAGGACTAGCATAAATTACTTCCCTCAGAATGGTGACACTTGTGAGATTGATGGTCCCTTCAGCTCCTCAGTGGCTGGCTCTGGCATGAAAAGGCATAGTATGGGCCACCATGTCATTATAGTTTCCATTCTGTTTAAATAGGACTAATCTTTTTCATAATGGCTGCGTCTGACTTACAGCAATGCTTTGTCTATTAGCACCAGTTTTGGCTTTGTCTGCTTTTCATATCTTTCTGTGAACTGCTGTGTCCCATCTTTCATCCTCCATCACTTAATCCTCCTCTAATCCTTTGGATCTGGACTGGGGCCTTCTATGTACATTTGTCATTCTAATTTGTCAGAGAAATATGGAAAATATCCCCACTCTCTCAGATCAAAGTCTGTAGCTTGTCGTTGATTGCTGAGTTTCACAAGGAGAAAAGTTCAGAGGAATTTTTCTTTTTCATTTATAAAATCAATAAAATGGATCAGCAAGAGTGTTGTGAGGACAATTCAAGTAATGTCTGCAAGGTGCTGACAATGGGGTGGAGGTAATTTAAATATATAGAGTCTGTGTGTGTCTCCTGATTTCGTTTGATCGTTGTTGCTTATTATAATATTCTCACATTGTAGTAAAGTGGCCAGGATAAGGTTAACTGGATTATTTAGAGTATTATGGGATGGAGCTATGCTCCTCTCTTCCCTTGCTTCCTATTTAGTCAGTGGAAGTTCCTCACTCCCAGTTTCTGTTGTGATGCAGTTAAATAAACAAGCAAATTCCTAGTCTGCAGTCCTGTAAGTGGACTGATTTTTGTTGCATTAAGCTGTCCCTTTAGAAAACATAGTGTTCATGCAGGGGGGCTGAAGAATGGATTTACAAGCATTAATTAGCTTTCATAAGCTATAAGGCAAGCAAATATTAATTCTACTGCACTTGTTTAAAAAATAAGGGAGCCGAAGCACAGCAAGGTCATGTCTACACTAGGAAATTACTTTGAAATAATAATGCCCAAAATAATTTTGAAATAGCGCATCCACACAGACTGGAGCCTGCATCAGATTTGAAGCCCTCTTGGGAAGGCCGGACACTTCCTGTGGCTGATTGCTGAGGCCAGCTGAGCTGTATTTACAGGGGCTTCTCTCTCCAGCCGCATCTCACACACCTCTCCTCCACTGCCTGCCTCAAACTCATGCCGTGTGCTCTTGTTGCCTGTGCAGCTACCACAACGTGGAGCTTGAACTGCTGCAAAGTTGTGCCAGGCTCACGGGCCTCATGCTGCATTTCATGGCACAGTTCATTCAAACTGCCCACATGCTGCTTCAGCACAACAATGATGATCCCCAACTCGCGGACCCCTTCACCTAGGCCCTGGCACTCCTGCTGCAGCAAATGATGCTCAATCCCCTGCACACCATAGAACACCACTTCTGGCAGAGGGAGACCAGTTCTGACTCTTGGGACTGCGTTGTCCTGCAGTGATGGGATGACCAGCAGTGGCTCCAGAACTTCTGCATGCAGAAGGCCACCTTCCTGGAGCTCTGCAAGTGGTTCACCCCTGCCTTCAGGAGACAGGACACCTAGTTGAGACCTGCCATTCCCCTGCAGAAGTGCCTTGCCATCACCCTATGGGGCTACCCATGTTGGACATCTACTGTGCCCTTGGGGAACCAGTTTAGCACAGAGAAATCCACAGTTGGGGCCATGCTCCTGCATGTAGTCAAGACCATCAACAACATCTTGGTGCAGAGGGTTGTCACTCTGGGCAATGTCAACCCTGTCATGAATGGCTTTGCCACCATGGGCTTCCCCAGGTGTGTGGGGGCGGGGGAGGGAGGGCGGTATAGATGGCACACACATCCCCATCCTGGCCTCTACCATGTTTCAGATATATCAACAGGAAGGGGTACTTCTTTATGGTGCTGCAGACCCTGTTGGACCACAAGGGATGGTTCATGGGCATTAACGTCAGCTGGTTGGGGAAGGAGCATGACACCCACATCTTCCGGAACTCATGTGTGTTCCAAAAGATGCATGGTGGTACTTTCCCCCCCAACCTCACCATCAGGGTCAGGGACATGGACATGCCCGTCTGGATCCTGGACGACGCAGCCTACCCCTTGCTCCCCTGGCTGATGAAGTCCTACACGGGCTGCCTGGACCCCACCAAGGAGCAGACTGAGCAGGTGCTGCATGGTGGTGGAGTATGCCTTTAGCCGCCTAACAGGGAGGTTCTAGAGTCTCCTTACCTGCCTAGACCTCAGCGAGTGTCATGGTGGTGGCATGTTGGGTGCTCCACAACCTCGGGGGAGACTTTCCTGCTAGGGTGGGGGGAAGAAGCTGTGCTCATCCAGGAGACTTTGAGGAAGAGTTTCGTCAAAGGCCATCTGTGAGACTCTTCCACCGGGCCTCTACACAAGGGGCCCCTGCATTGCCCCTGTGTGCCTTTCTTGTACTACCCCCCCCCCCTTCCTGTGCTCTCCTTTTCCTTCTCTCCTCCAGAGCAAATAAAAAAGCTTCTTTGTTTGGAAAACACAACTCTGTTTGTTTATTTAGGGGCTATACAACAGAAGAGGAATAGGGAAAGAACCTGTAATGGGGGAGGAGGATTCAGGAATGGGGCTGGAACTGCCAACTGCCTCGGGTAGCTTGGGAGGCGTCAGCTGCCCGAGAGGTCCCACCATCATGTGTTCAGTGGCCCCTTGGGGTCTAGGAGGTGAAACCAAAGGGCGGGTGTGGGTGCAGGGAGTTGAGGGGGTGGGGGCAGGGAGGTGGCTGGTCCCCCTCACTCCATGCATATAGCCATGTGATCCATCACAGAGGTTATGGAAGAGCACATGGCTTCATGCTGGTATACCAGCTGGTCCCATATAGCCTTCCGCTCCTCCTGGTCAGCCCATCACTCCTTCCAGTGGGCCTCTCACTCTTGATGCTCCTCATCGAGCCCCCAGACTAAGGTCCTGCAGCAAGTCTTCCCAAGTTTGCTTCCTCCAATGGATCCCATGTAGCTGAGAAGATGCCATGGGAAGGATAGACATAGCACCCTTACAGCTGGCCCAGCAGTGAAGAAAAGTTACAATGGCGGTCATCCCAGGAGACAGTCTGCATGAAGCCTGGCCCTAATCTCTGGGTTCAAACAATGGCAATGTGCTTTGAGAAAGGCCATCTGCTGCCTAGACAGAAGGCACTTTCCTTGAGGGACATGGACATCTCAGGGGAGCATCACTACAACCATGTCTGGGGGACAAGTAGGCATGGGAATGTGCCGGCCAGGCAAGGAACCTGTGGGTGGAAGAGGGGGACAGGATGTCTTGGCTTCCTTCTGTTTCCTGCACATACCAGGTCCGGGACTGGCAGTGTCCTGCAGAGAGAGAACATCTGTCCCTGCCCCCTAGAGGATAAGTAGGGGTGTTGGGGGTGGGCTGTGTGAGTGGGAGAGGCCGCTTGCTGAAAAGTGCTACTGGGGTCCCTTCCTCTGCCTACTCCTAGCAGGATCCCATGAACGAGATCAGTCTCCCCTGCATCACCACACTTGACAAGGAGCGGATGCTGACTGAGTGCGGGCATGACCCTGTGCTGTGTGCAACACTGCTGTGTGTGTTTCCATGACCCCAGCCTCCTTAGTGGTGCCTTGTCATGGAGTCTGGAGTAAGGCAGGCCTCTCAAGGAACCTTGGGAGAAGGGGAGAGGAGCCGCCCCAAAGTGTTCACTTTGCTCCTTGGCTTTGTTGTTGGCCAGCTGGAGCTTTTTGATTTTCATGGGGGGCCTGGTCGAGGGTCTGCATATGGCCTTTTTTTGGCAAGGCTGGCAGCCATACCTGTAGACATCTGCATTCCTCCTCTGGCTGTGAAGATCCTGGAGGCTGGTTTTCTCCCCCCAGACCTCGATGAGATACAGGAACTCCACACCAGTTCAGGCCAATGCCCTCTTTCCTTCCTCACCTGGAGCATTAAGGGTTCTGCAGAAGTACTGGTAGCCATGGGGGGTGCAGAAGGAGTGCTGGGGTCACTCATGGCCCCAGCAATGGGTGCCGGCTGGCATGGGGCTGGAAAAATCTCTCCTTGTGTTACAAGCCCTTTCTCTTCTGCCTGATGCTTTAAGGTCTGCAGGAGAAGGGGACCATTGGAGTTGTCAGGTGTGGCCAGAGCAGTCACAAGGGAAGCTGTGAGAGGCCTCTGGAGGCCAGTTATTTTGAAATAGCAGCAGCAGAATGTCCACACACACGCTATTTCAAAATAACAATTTTGAAAGGAGCAATTCCTCATAAAAAAGCTAGAATTATTTCACAATAAGCAGCCCGTTACTTTGAAATAACGGGCTTGATAGTGTGGATGTGCTGCTTGTTATGTTGAAATATCTCCCTAGTGTAGACCAGGGCCAAGACTAAGGCCAGATATTTAATGGAATTTGGAGTCTGAAAGATGAATATGGGAGTAAATGAGACTTTCAGAAGCACCTTGGCTAGTCTAGCGCTGACCATGCCATGTCAACATATCTGCTTCCACAATGGTGGTGTATTGGGTCAGGTGTGGGGAAGGATTTATTGCAGGAGATCCCATGGTTCTCAGCAGTGCACTGAACTGGCCTGCGGTGTGAATTCATTTGTAGGGTTCTCTCTCCCTAGCATGGAGCTGCTGTCAGTGACAGGAGAACGATACTTTATATAACTTTCCAAGAAGAATGTCACATTATTAACTCAGACAGTTTTGAAGGCAAAAGTAAACAGCATTTGGTAGCAAGACTTTCCAATGAGGTCGTCATTGAGGAATTCAGCCTGAAAATGATAAAGTGACTCATAGCACACCCAGCAGAGTTCTCCGCCAGTTCATCTCTTCTCTGTAAATAGACAAGTATTGCTTTGGGTGCATTTCCCAAACGATGAGTCTTGTTGCTATCACAGCACCGCTTCACCCACAGGCTGGTGTTTGCCCAGAATCCTGAGGGCTCATGACAGGAGCTTGGTGGACAGGAACAATTGCCAGGGTGTGAAGTTAGTATCAGGCTCAGTAGCGAGGCCAAGGTTTAGGCTGAAGGGCAGAGGGAGAGACAAGTTGAGGCTCAGGCCAAGGCTCAATACCAGTTATCAGGGCTCATGTGGGTATTCCAGCACTGGAGTGGGAGTTAAGGTCTAAGTCAGAGGTGAGGTCAATACCTCAGGGAAAGAAAATTCAGCATGGTCATGGCAGCTAGCTCAATGAACCATATTATTGCCTAGACACTTTCTAGAATTCCCCTTGGGTTTATAGAGGGTGGGGAGCCAATCAGGAACCATGAGACTGTTGTCTATCACACCCCTTGAGGTGGGGCTTCCTGTGGTCTATGCTAGGGTTGCCAACCCTCCTGAGTCAGCCAGTAGTTTACCAGAATCGTTCTTGATCTCCTGGTGGCTATTGAAACCAATCCAGGAGACTTTAATAGGCCAATAAAAGTCCAGTTGGCAGCACAATGAAGCTAAGGCAGGCTCCCTGCCTGTCCAGCTCCAGGTGGCTCGCAGATGAGGCTACATTTTCAGCCATGGGAGCTCTGCTTGCAGTCCCACTCTGAGCATCAGCTTCACAGGTACCATTGGTTGGGAACCATAGCCTGTGGGGCCATTGCCTGCAGGCAGGGGCAGAACACAGAATCACCCGCCTGCTTCTGACCCTAGGAGCCAGACATACCTAGGATGGTTACTGGAAGTCACTGGCAAGAGCTGCCCAGCCAGATCCCTACCCCCTCCCACGCCCCAACTCTCAGCCCCAGCTCAGTGAAAACGAGCGAGGGAAGAGCGAGCAATGCAGGGGGGGAGAGGGTATGGAGTGAGTGGTGTGGAGCCTTGGAGAAGTGGTATGGAAGGAGTGGCCTTGGAGGAGTGGGGCAGAAGGGGTGGGGGGGAGCAAGCATGTTCAGTTTTCTGTGACTAGAAAACTGACAACACTAGTCTGTGGGTAGAGAAGCCCATTCTGGTTCCAGCTGCTACTAGGTGGCCATGTTCACTACATGGCAACTCCGTGGGCTTGATTTGGAGAACTGCTGGGCTTTACAGTGTCAGCTCCTGGCCAACTAGCAAGGAGGAGAATGTCTTGGGTGGCTTCTCTGTCCAAATGCTCTGGAAGTGCAGCAGGTGAATGTTGGATTAAAATGCAGTATGGAAAAAGAAGAGAGTTAAGCTACCCTTGTGGGATGGAAATGGGGGACCCAATGGCATCCATGTTTGATTACTCTGTTGTCTCACTGTGAAGTAAGTGGGTGGCCGAGCTGGGATGAAGCAAGAACACGAGCCTATAAATGGTCGTACCTGCTGGCTGAGGCTTAAAAGCATCCATAAATTCTGGCTAGAGGTTTTTTCTTTGTGAACAAAAGTGGGGTTAGAGGCAATGCCTGGGCAAACTTTGCAGTGAAGATCCACTGTAAGTGGCAATTTCATGATCACAAAGTGAGTGAATGAAACAGCAACTTGTTTGTTTGAAGGAGCTTCTAAAAGGTTTGAAATCTAGAAGCCTCTGTTAATTGGCTGAGCCTCAGTCAGGGGGCGGGGCTACCAGAGCTATATAAGCCTGTGACTCAGCGACTAGGGAGCTTGCGACCAGGAACAGCTAACAGGGAGTTTGGAGAGAGAGGTTAGAGGGCACTAGTGACTTCTGATCTTCTTTAAAACATAACTCTTAGAATAATCTATATTCCAGAGGTTTAAAAAAAATCCCAGTTTATACTTAAACTTATTCATTAGAAAAATGGAGACAGAAGCCCAGCAGCAGAGTGGGGGCTATCCTGTTTATTGCGTTGAGTGTAACATGTATGATTACCTGCCCTGTGGGCGGGAGGCATATGTGTGCACCCACTGCAAGGAGCTCCTGACCCTCAGAGACCTAGTTCGGGCTTTGGAGGCCAGGGTGGCTGAACTGGAGGAGCTAAGAGAGGTAGAGAGATATGTTGATGAGACTTTCCGGGACACTGTAGTACTGTCCCACCTCCAGTCTGAGAGCCCCAGTGCTCTTAAGGAGGATGAAAGTCTCAAGGGAACAGAGCATTCAATGGGAGCAGAGGGAAACCATCCCGTAGTTGGGACCCTCCTCCCAGAGGATGTTGCGGTATCCTCTCGCACTGAGGATACCTCTGAGGGGAGGGAATGCCAGTTAGGAAGAGGCAAGTGTTAGTAGTGGGTGATTTGATTGTTAGAAACATAGATCGTTGGGTTTGTGATGACCGGGAGAACCGTATGGTCACTTGTCTGCCTGGTGTGAAGGTTGCGGATTTCTCAAGGCATCTAGATAGACTTATGGGTAGTACTGGGGAGGAGTTGGTGGTCATGGTACATGTAGGTACCAATGACATAGAGAAGGGTAGAAGAGATGTCCTGGAGGCCAAATTTAGGCTGCTAGGAAAGAGACTGAAATCTAGGACCTCTACGGTGGCATTCTCGGAAATGCTTCCAGTTCCACGCGCAGGGCCAGGTAGGCAGGCAGAGCTTTAGAGTCTCAATGCGTGGATGAGACAATGGTGTAGGGAAGAGGGGTTTGGATTTATTAGGAACTGGGGACACTTTTGGGAGAGGGGGAACCTATACAGGAAGGATGGGCTCCACCTAAACCAGGGTGGAACCAGACTGCTGGCACTAAACATTAAAAAGGCTGTAGACCAGTTTTTAAACTAAGAGAAGGGGGAAAGCCGATTGGTGCGGAGACGCACCTAAATTGGAGGGAGACTTCTCTTAGAGGAGAATCCATTGATAGAGATTCTCTAAGCTGTAGTCAGAAAGAGAGGAGGGGAGAGGGCAAACCATGGGCCAGAGCAGACAAACAACCACATACAAAGAAATCAAATGCATCAGGGAAGGGCAGACAGATAAGCAGTGGCAAATTTTTAAAGTGCTCCTACGCAAATGCTAGGAGTCTGACTAATAAGATGGGTAAACTAGAGTACCTCGTATTAAATGAGGAGATTGACATAATAGGCATCACTGAAACCTGGTATAATGAGGAAAATCTGTGGGACACAATCATACCGGGATATAAAATATATCGAAAGGATAGAGCAGGCCAGGTGGGTGGCAGAGTGGCACTGTATGTGAAAGATAATGTAGAATCAAATGAAATAAAAATATTAAGTGAATCAACATGTTCAATAGAATCGCTATGGATAGTAATTCCATGCTCCAATAATAAGAAATTAGCAGTAGGTATATATTACCGACCACCTGATCAGGACAGCGATACTGACATTGAAATGCTGAGGGAGATTAGAGAGGCTACCAAAATAAAGAACTCTATAATAATGGGGGATTTTAATTACCCCCATGTTGACTGGATACATGTCACCTCAAGAAGAGAAGCGGAGATAAAATTTCTCAATGGCTTAAATGACTGCTTCTTGAAGCAGCTGGTGCAGGAACCCACAAGGGGAGAGGCAATTCTCAATTTAGTCCTGAGTGGAGTGCAGGATCAGGTCCAGGAAATAATGGTTACAGGACCGCTTCGGAATAGTGACCATAATATAATAACATTCAACATTCCTGTGGTGGGAAGAACACCTCAGCAGTCCAGCACCCTGGCATTTAATTTCAAAAAGGGGAATTACACAAAAATTAGGAGGTTAGTTAAACAGAAATTAAAAGGCACAATGACTAGAGCCAAATCCCTGAAAGCTGCATGGAAACTTTTTAAAGACACCATAATAGAGGCCCAACTTTAAAGGTATACCCCAAATTAAAAAACATAGCAAGAGACCTAAAAAAGAGTCACCGTGGCTTAACCACCATGTAAAAGAAGCAATGAGGGACAAAAAGGCATCTTTCAAGAAGTGAAAGTCCAATTCTAGTGAGATAAATAGAAAGGAACATAAACACTGTCAAATCAAGTGTAAAATGTAATAAGAAAAGCAAAAAAAGATTTTGAGGAACAGCTAGCCAAAAACTCAAAAAGAAATAACAAAATGTTTTTTAGGTACATTAGAAGCAGGAAGCCTGCTAAAAAACCTGTGGGTCCTCTAGATGATCGAACTATAAAAGGAGCAATCAAGGACGATAAAGCCATTGTGGAGAAACTAAATGATTTCTTTGCTTCTGTCTTCACGGCTGAGGACGTTGGGGAGATTCCCAAATCTGCACCGTCCTTTGTGGGTGATGAATCTGAGGAACTGTCCCGGATTGAAGTGTCATTAGAGGAGGTTTTGGAACAAATAGAAAAGCTTAATTTTAACAAATCTACGGGACCGGATGGCATTCATCCAAGGGTTCTAAAAGAACTCAAATGGGAAATTGCTCAACTATTATCTGTGGTTTGTAACCTATCCCTTAAATCAGTTTCCATACCTAATGACTGGAAGGTAGCCAACGTGACACCAATATTTAAAAAGGGCTCTAGAGGCGATCCGGGCAATTATAGACCGGTAAGTCTAACTTCAGTACCGGGCAAATTAGTCGAAACAATAGTAAAGAATAAAATTGTGAAGCATGTAGAAGAACATAATTTGTTGGACAAAAGTCAACATGGTTTCTGTAAAGGGAAATCCTGTCTTACTAATCTGTTAGAGTTCTTTGAAGGGGTTAACAAACATGCAGACAAGGGGATCCAGTAGATATAGTATACTTAGATTTTCAGAAAACCTTTGACAAGGTCCCTCACCAAAGGCTCTTGTGTAAATTACATGGCCATGGGATAAGAGGGAAGGTCCTTTCTTGGATTGAGAACTGGTTAAAAGACAGGAAACAAAGGGTAGGAATAAATGGTAAATTTCCAGAATGGAGAGGGGTAACTACTGGTGTCCCCCAAGGGTCAGTCCTGGGACCAATCCTGTTCAACTTATTCATAAATGATCTGGAGAAAGGGGTAAGCAGTGAGGTGGTAAAGTTTGCAGATGACACCAAACTGTTTAGGATAGTCAAGACAGAAGCAGACTGTGAGGGACTCCAAGAAGATCTCACCAAACTGAGTGATTGGGCAACAAAATGGCAAATGAAATTTAATGTGGATAAGTGTAAAGTAGTACACATTGGGAAAAATAACCTCAACTATACGTACAGTATGATGGGGGCTAATTTGGCTACGACAAATCAGGAAAGAGATCTTGGAGTTATCATGGACAGTTCTCTGAAAACTTCCACACAGTGTGCAGTGGTGGTCAAAAAGGTAAATAGGATGCTAGGAATTATTAAGAAAGGGATAGAAAATAAGACCCAGAATATCTTACTGCCCTGTATAAAACTATGGTATGCCCACATCTTGAATACTGTGTACAGATGTGGTCTTCTCACCTCAAAAAAGATATTTTGGCCTTGGAAAGGGTTCAGAAAAGGGCAACTAAAATAATTAGGGGTTTGGAATGGGTCCCGTACGAGGAGAGGTTAAAGTGACTGGGACTTTTCAGTTTAGAAAAGAGGAGACTGAGGGGGGATATGATAGAGGTCTATAAAATCATGAGTGGTGTGGAGAGGGTTGATAAAGAAGTGTTATTTATTAGTTCCCTAAATAGAAGAACTAGAGGATACCAAAAGAAATTAATGGGGAGCAGGTTTAAAACTGATAAAAAAAGTTCTTCTTCACACAGTGTGTAGTCAACTTGGAACTCCTTGCCAGAGGAGGCTGGGAAGGCTAGGACTATAACAGAGTTTAAAGAGAAGCTAGATAATTTCATGGAGGTTAGGTCCATAAAAGGCTATTAGCCAGGGGATAAAATGGTGTCCTTGGCCTCTGTTTGTCAGAGGCTGGAGAGGGATGGCAGCAAATCGCTTGATCATTGTCTTCGGTCCACCCTCTCTGGGGCACCTGGTGCTGGCCACTGTCAGCAGACAGGATACTGGGCTAGATGGACCTTTGGTCTGACCCAGTACGGCTGTTCCTATGTAACAGATTGATTGAGCAGCAAGGCCCCAACACTCCCTTTAATCATTCTAATTTTCAGTTCTGGGCAGCATTCTCTTCCCCAAACACATTGGTTTGCACTCTGTATAACTGTACAGGCACCTAACCCTGAGCTAAGGAACAAATTCCATAGCAGTTTCCACTGCAGGGCCTGTGACAGACAATTGAATGCTCCTGATTCCATCTGGTTGAGGACAAAGACACAGACGCTGCCTTAAACTGGGAACTAAATACATCGTGTGGATTTAAAAAAATGATTACAAATTAAATCCCTGGCTGAGACATTTTTATGCAAAGCTTTGGGAAATTAAAAAAAAAATTTTTTAATAGCTCAGTTAAAAGGGCCTAGATATAGAGGTTTATACTGAAAGCACTGACAAAAGCTTACCAGAAGAATAATAGTGTGATAAAAGGGGATGCTATAATAATCCACTTGATACATTTAGTTGATATTTGGCAGTAGCTGGAAAAGCAATGAAGATAAGAAAAATGATGTTAATCAAAATGACAGTTTGTTTATCCTGAACTAAGCAGTGATAATAAAAGAATCAACACTTGGAGGCAATGCGTGTGTAATGGGCTGAATGAGAAAACAGGCTTGAGTGGGAACTGGGAGTTTTTTACACTTCCAGGAAAACACACAGGATGTTCCAATACCGGGATAGCTCAGATAAGAGCCTAATTCACAGTGTGCAACTCATCTTTATGCTGACCTTTTGGGTATTTTGCTTTCAGATGGAACCATGTATTGCTGAGCCAGTTTCGTGATCTGAAACATGTTAACTTCATGAGCTTGAAACGAACCTTTCCAAGAAACCTCTATGTTGAATTATTGCTCTAAATCCCAAGAGGCAGACAATGTTGCTTTTGGCATGCAGGAGGAGCTTAGTTAACACAAGGTTATGCTCCTCTTGGGAGAGTTTAGAACCAACCTGAAACTTGAGCCAAACCTGAATGTAGTTTTGTTTTGGGGTTCAAACTATGTCTCAGTGTTTCACTTTTGCAGTGCTTTGCACCTTCTGGGTGAGGCTGGGGACAGGCTGTCTCTTTACCACAGGAAAGGCTGTTCTCTAAGCATTTCCAACCTGAATGGAACTAAACCAGCAGAACTCTCATGTGAAAAAACTCACCTTGTTTGATATCCAGCTCGGTCCTGCATACCCACTGTTGGTGCAAAAGGTGAGCAAACATTTGAGGGAGTCTAACTGGACTCGATCTCAAACTTCAGGAGAGTGGGAGTGGGTTAGATTAATCAAGTCCCTTGATATGGGAGGCATCTATTGAAGTACCCTTAGTTTACACTCCAATCCTGGGATTAGGAGCATGTGCATGAACAGCTACATCCATGTGGATACTGATTAGTCAGTTGGGCTCCATGTGGGTATAGCAGACCTCCCACAATGTCAGGAGCAGGCCATTGTGATATTCAAGTGAAATCCCCATTCATTTCAGTAAGAGTTTTACCTATCTAGCTGCAGTAAATCTCTCTGGTCATTTGTGATGTACCACATCATTGTGGAATTTGAGCATCTTTAGATACAAGATTGAGAACTGACTTAAGAATTTTAGGCTTTGATCTATGGGTTTTAGCAATGCCTTTTTGGAAGCCAAAGAATTTTTTTTAGCTTGTGAATATGTCCAAACAAGCACCTAAACATTCAAAACATGAACATTTACTTCTAATTAAGAGTTGGGATGCAAGTTTAATTGTTACTATAATAACTACAGAGTAACTCCTGCAAAATTTTGAAAACCGGACAGTACATTATCTACTATATACATTAGAGAATGTATGCACCTATCTGTCTGTCTGCATGTGAGTCTGTGAGTCTGGTGGTTCTAGAACTCCTAAATGGTCAGATCTAGGCCCACCAAATGTGGTCTGCAGCTTCCTTTTATTGTAACTTAAAGCAAGGCCAAGGTTCCATTTTGCTAGGACAATAGGATGTGCATAGAATGTGACTGTTTTGCATCAAATGGAAAGGGAGGGTTGTGATAGTAGGAAAAGTTATACTCACAAATGACCACACGGGGGCAGCAAGCACCCCAGGCCCAGGGAGCAGCCACTTCCAGGGGAGAAGCTGAGGGTTGGCCTGCACCGTTCCTCCCTTTTCCTGGGCCGGTCCCAGCCCTGGGTAAAGCCAAGTAAGTTTTCTAGTACTTAATGAAGATCACAGTCAGCAGTGAGTGAGCTTTATTTTCTGCAATACTATACTTCTGTGACTTCTCTCTATCACAGCCTCAGTAGACAGATAAGCAGCCTATTAATGTGTATTCTGCCTCAGGACTTAGTCAGGTTTGAGACTGTTGTGAATAACAGACAGAACCTGCTGCTTGCAAATGACCATTTACTCCAGTTTGCTGTACCTTTTTGGTTTAAAAGCTGAAGTCTGATGAGGTACTAAAGCTGAATCAAAATCAATATTTTATTTCCATTTATACATGTGTGGTTGCCACAGTAAAGAAAGGCTGTCTCTCTCTCTCTCTTATCAAAGCAGATTAAACAAAAATAAATGCCTTCTCCTTTCTGCTACTGGTTTTATTTCTCTTGTAGTAGCACCTAGCGTCTCTAGCCAGACCTTTGCAGTAGGGGCCGTACAAAATCATAAGGCAGGTTTGTGAATGCCATACTCTCCTAGGTGAGCAGTTACTCAAGAAGTCCAAGGGAGTACTCGTGAGTAGTTGCTTCCCAAAGTCAGTTAATGAGAATTCCTGCACACGAAGGTGTTTATCCACAGGGGCCATCAGCTTTGGAATTAACTTCTCTCAGTTTATCCATTAGAATATTAAACTGCTGACCTATACAGCAGCAGCAGCAAATAGAAGGATCTAAAAAAAAATCATCTAACAATTACTGAGTTCTGAGAGGGGGGTAGAAAATAGAAGCACACAAGCAAAATTCTGCTGATGGATCTGCTCTGCAGATCTCAGTGTCACCTTCTTTACTTGATCCTCAGGCAGAATGGCCACTGCTTTGCTGCTCTTTGCATGTGTCTGGGCTGCTGCTTGGACAGGAAGAAAGGATATCTTTTGTTCAGCCTTGGCTTGTAGTTGTCTCATAATTTAGGGAGTTGCCCTGCCATCAACTTCTTTCTTACCGCTCTACCCTCCCTTATTTTCTACTAACTTTTATACCTTCCCTTTGCATTGCTGAAGGACATGGGGGAGAGTAAGCAATGGACTCTTCTATTCCCCTCCATTTAGTTGAGGAAGGGCTGGCTGGCATCATGGCATTGCCTGCTATACTGCACTTACTCCCCATTCCAGTACTTAGGTCTGGTGTGGAAAACTGTGACCTGTTTTTAATGTCATGTTTTAGAAATGATGCTGACACACTTTGTCATTGCTTGAACTTGCAGCTAAAGCACCTATTGTCAGCAATGCTGTCATTTTTCCATTGTGGGCGAGGTTGTAGAATGGACATCCCAGGCTGAGAAACAGTCCAGGAAAGTGTTCCTCCTCTTGTTCCCAGGAGCCTGTACTGATCCCCAAACCTTTAGCAGGGTGGCAGTAGGCAGGAACCACAAGTGGACATTTCGTGCCCTGATATGATGACATCCATGTTTCAAATGTGTGGTTCACCTGATTTGTGGTAGTCCACCACAGCTAGTCAGTCTCTGTACTTCGTCGTTCATGATAACAGCAGCTCTGTGACTGTATTTGCCTATTAATAAGCTATAACAGAAAACCTTTTATTTCACAAAAATATGTCACTGACTTGAATAACTGGAATGATAGAGAGCAATTTACTGAGCTGAAACAGCCACATCTAAATGGCCGAGTTAATGCAACGTGTGTGTGTGTGTATATATGGGTAAATTATTTACCATTATTGTTTCAATATTATGCAACACAATCCTACTAAGAAATGAATATACTCGCTTGAGAGAAGATGTTACAACCCAGAAGTCTAGGCCTACATATGTTTTCCATCGCTGTATTTTTAAAAGATGGATATTTGTGGAACTAATAAAACAAAGCCAGGCCTGCAGATTTATAGTATGGATGTGAGTTTACTTAATTGTTCCACAAAACTTGTAACTAGGCTCTGGAAGAGACAACAGATTCATTGCAAGCAACATTTGTCAAAAGAAAGGAGTCTTTCAAACCAAACGGTGCAAACATAACCACGCAGCAGACATTCAGGCATACCAAGCTACTGTCTTGCAACCTTAAGGCCCATCTTTTACACAGCTGTAAATATGTCTTTTCCAGCAGGAATATTGTTGGAAAAAGTCAATGTTGAACAAGGAGTTGTCATTATTCAGCTGCAATATACAGTAGCCTGGCTAGAGTCCACCCGTCTCTTCTGGGAAATACACCTCGTAAGGCTTGAAAACACAGCAGTCCTCCAAATTACACCTGGCAAAACTTGCCAAAGGTCAATTATTTTTAGACTGAGCAATGAATAATAAAGGCTTATATTGTATATGCACCTCACTGTTAAGTGCAATTATTCTTGCTGTGAATTTCTGAAACTTTTATAATACCTCAAATGCTAGGCCCAGTTACTGCCACTCTCCTGGATTATTGATGACAACTGCCATATTTCCCCTTAGTTATATATCGGAAAAGTCTGTGTCCTGTGAATTGTAAAAGGATCAGTGTGTGGGGAGATTTTGCCAATATGAATGGCTCATGTGCAGGTTAATTACCTATAGTTTAGAGCACTTGCTCATTTAAAAAACAAACAAAAAGATGTACCTATTTTTATTACCAGTGTATTGAAACGACTAGCACAGGACCCTACATGGGGATTAATCACTGTGTTCAATCCTCAAACTACATCTCAGACCAGCATTCTTCTAAGGTGATCATCAAGCCGTAGGGTAAGGGTGGGCAATCATTTTTGAGGGGGATATTTTGGTAAATGGTCAAGGGCCGCACTTTTCTATGGAGGGGATGTTGGGTCTGGGATGGAGATTAGATGCAGAAAGGAGCTTGGAATAGGGGACTTGGATGCAGGGGAGAGTGTGGGATCTGAGAGGGAATTGGGGTGAAGGACGGGGTTGTGATCTGGGGCAGGTGCTTGGGGTGCAGGGTTCAGGAGGGGTATGAATGAGAGAGGATTCTGGTTTGTTGGAGAGATGCATGGGGAGGCGTAGGCCCTGTGGTATGAGGGGAAGGGTGCAGAAGGTTTGTGTGGTGATCTGTGGCAGGGAGTTGTGGTGGGGAGAGGGGCTGCCGGGAGTTGTGGGGATTGCCAGAGGTAGGCTGTGGCTGGGAGGCACTTAGTAGCTCCTGGCCAACAGCCTCGCAGGACCCTGAGGCAGGCTCAAAAATGGCCGGCTGCTCCCTGTTGCTCACTGCTCCAGGTGCTGAGGGAGGGAGAAGCTTTGCGCACTGCTCCTACCTCTAACAATCTCTCTGCTCCCATTGGCCAGTTTCCATGAAGCCTCCCTCTCCCCCAGCACCCGGAGCAGTCAGCTGCTTAAAGTGGTGCAAGGCTGCTCTGAAGAGTCCCAGCAGGGCGTCCCTTGAGCCGCATTGGGTGGCCCATGGGCCAGATCCTGAAGCTTAGCAGGCTGAATTCATCCCATGGCCATGTCTTGCCTGCCCCTGTGGTACAGGCTCATTGCTTTAGCTCCTAATGTCCCAGGTTCAGCCTGCTGATGACCTAGATCTGTTGGCTTTACACATGCATTAGCTATTCATTAACAGTCTTCTTCAGACAACCCATGAATGTACTGAGCCAATGAAAGGGTCATTGCAATCAGTTGTGAATTTAAGCAAGCCTAAAAGAGGTGTATTTTCCTATAATCTCATGGAGATAGAAAAAATCACACACACCCAACTCTGAAGTGAGCACTCTGCTCTCATGAGCATGCACACACACACTGCTATGCTTGAATAGCAAAACCCGCCGTAACTCACCCTGGCCACTCTTCTATTTTTCTCTAACTCATTTTCCACTTTTATGAAGGAAGGGATTACAAATTCTGTGAGGAGTATGTATGTTATCTGGTTCAGCATTGTCTCTTAATGTTATTAATACTGGATTTGCTTTCAAAAGTCCAATATCACCAAACGTTCCATCAAGTTTGTAGCCTGCCAAATGCAAAAGGGCTACATTCTTAAGAGCTATATTGATTAAGACTGAAATGCAAGGACCCATAGGATGTAGGCCTATATGACAGTTAGCATGACAAGACTAATCATGACTTAAGGTTTTAGGATGACATTAGTAACTAACCCGCAGTAAGTTACAATAAGTCACAAGTGACATCTTACAGTAAATAAAAGAGCTGTGTGCTAAGAGGAGGGGTGAAGCAAGGAACTGCAAAGATAGGCTTTTAGCTCTTTAGGAAAAGCTGCCACTGCTGCTGAGGAGGTTGTTGATCACATACACTTTGCATGCAAAGCTTTTGTCTTTGTAAATTGTTTCTGTGATGAACTGGCCCGTGCACTTCAGAACACCTCCAAGATTAGTCAAGCCAGTTCAGGTGATTTCAGCTCTGAGATGATTGACATGTCTGTTGGCATCAACAAGTCTCTCTATGAATATTCAGTTTCATTCTCCAGGCAGGTTGTCTTGTCACGTGGGTTTGTTAGATCTCGGAAACAGTGGCTCGTGACAGTTGGTAGTAGTTACCTCCCTGACTGTCTTGGCGCCAGCTGCAATATGCTCATATTTCCTGCATTTGTTACATTGTACACCTTTGTCTGGACGCACATTTCTTGTGTGAAGAATTTTTTGTGCATTTAGTCTGAAAGGCTTTGTAGATAATCCTCCCTGCCCTCAAGGTTTTTATTATAATTAATTTTAGCCAGTGTGTCGTGTATCCTTATAGCTTCTAAGTTAGTCTGTGGCTTTTCAGCTTTGGCAAATCATTTGTTTTGCTGTTTCAGTAACTCAGTCTGTCACTTGAAAAACTGCGCGTGGGATTAAGTCTGTTTTTAAATATAATTTCTGTGTGATTAATCACTGGGCTCTATCTCAAATATTTTCATGTTTTCCAGTCACAGCAGAATCACATTTTTCTGCCACACCATGTAAAATTCTTATAAAAGATTCAGATTCCCCTGGTCCTTGAGCTGTTTGGTGAAGACATGCCCTTACACAGGAATGTCTGTTGGTGTGTGCTTGTTTTGTAAATGTGGACCATAGGGGTGTGAATACACTCCCTATGGTCCCCCCAAGTAAGCGTGCTCCAGCTGGCCTGGGGAAGGCTGAGGCAGATTTTCCTCTCCTCCCCCAGGTAGTAAGACTGGGGGGTGGGGCTGGGTCTTGCTCCTGGGTGAGGGGGAGAATCAGCCCTAGCCTTCCCCTGGCCAGCTAGAGCATAGGGGAGGGAGGCTTGGGTAGCACGCCACTCCTGCCTTCCGCCGACCAGCAGGAGCACACGTACTTGGGGAAGCATAGGGGGTGCATATGCACCCCACCGTATACAGGCCTGATAAATCACATTTATTTGAAGAACAAAATATGAGTCAAACATAGTCAAAACTCCTTCATGGACAGCTTTATGACTGTCATAATTAAAAGTAAGGAATGTAAAGATGTACTCTACCTGCTTCTCCATAACATAAATTAATGATGCTGCCTGTATGTATGCGATCATAAGTAAAGCTAGTGCTGGTATGTCCATTTGAGCTGCAAGTGCACCTCAGATTATATCCTAGAGACCCTAAAATGGTCTGTGAATCAGGACCCATGTATAGGGTTGCCAGATGGTTTCGACAAAAATACTGGACACACTTAACATTACATCACAATCTACATCTTCTTTAGAAAATACCTGACACTTATATTTTCTTTTATATTTTCTCAATTTGTTTCCCAAAAAGAAAGCTCAAATACTGGACTCTTTTTGGCTTGGCTGGTTGTAGCCAGACACAAAAACCCCATCTTGTTTTTCCCCCCCCAGAGAGCAAGAGAAAGGCAGTCAGCCTTTGATGCCCTGGGAACGCAGGTGTGGTGCCTGTCCCTGACTCTACCATAAACAGAAACCAGACAGTAAATGGGCTAGCTGACGACCCGGGGCCTCCCGTCGCCCTGATGGCTAGTACCAGTAATTGACACGCCTGCACTGTCCCAGAGAGGAATCTTCGCCCATCACATACCAGAGGTGCCCATTGTCTGCATTTTCCCAGGTGTAAATTATGCTTTGCACCCTTCGTGGGAAACTTGGTGTTCAAAGCCATTTTTCCTAATTGGCCACTTGAAACCAGGAAGAAGCCTACATGACCCAAGGGGTATAAAAGAGGTTCAGCAGCCCACCCCATTTGAGCTCCAATCATCTATACCTGCTGGCAGGTATTGATTGTCTCCCGAGGTCTGTGGGATGCCCAACCTCGCCCTACTTCTTCCCGAGGGATTGAGAGAAAGACGCTGGCCACGCCAAGTCTGGAACGCAGGGGTGAGAATATATACCTGCTATGTGTCTATTTTGCATGCATTTAATAAGAGCTCAGAGAACCAAAAGGGTTTCATGGTACCTGTAAGTGACTTATTAGTGTAATTTCTGTCCTGTCCTTTGTAGTGGCTGTGTTATCTGTAACACAGTAGTAGCATTTAACAACTAAGTTTACCCTGTAACAATAAAATAGTAACTGTTTAAGCTTTAACCTGACTCCTTCAGTTGCTGTAACAGAACCAAGCACAATTTAAAAGAACTTCAGCCGGTCATAAGGGACTCACTGCCCTGACCGTCGGCTGACACTGGTGTCTTTGTGTGCGGAATTGTATGGAATTATACAGGGGCACAAAGGACTGTGCATAACCCTGGCTCCTCAATACAACGCACATGTAATAATGTCTATAATAAAATGTCAAGATGGACATGAATACCTCATGTGGCATTAGGAAATAGGTCCTTTTTCTGAATAGTAACAGCGATTGGCAACTGTGTTGCTTTGGAGAACATCAGTAGCTAAATCATGCACCTCTATAAGCTAATCTATAGTATCGGTCTAAAGAGCAGGGCAATGCCAGGCATATATCACTCCATATAACATGTTAATCTGCCTTTTCAGTGGATGTGATAAGCATGTCTCTGAGCAAATTCCATTGCAGTTAGAGGAAGAAACCACAAATTTCTTCTCAGCTCACTAACCCTTCCCAGAAAGACTTTCTTCTTAAGGCTCTGATCAAGCAAAGTACTTAAGGAGCTCAATTTAACCATATGCTTAAGATCCATTAAAATTTCAATGAAATCAAGTTTAACAAATAGGGGTATGCCTACACTACAGAGTTTTGTCGGAAAAACGGCCATTTTTCTGACAAAACCTGAGTTATGTCCACACTGCAATTGCATTCTTCCAAAAGTAAATCTAAAGAACAGAGGGGGTTTTCTGGTGCTGGTGATCCTCTTTCTATGAGGAAGAGGTCTTTTACGGAAAGAGCTCTTTTGGAAAAAGTTGTATATGGATGGGGAAGAGGGAGTTCTTTCGAAAGAAGAGGAAAAAGCACAAATGTCCATAGTAATCACAGCTTAAATGCAAGATAGCATCCACATTGAATGGATGCTATCTCTTGAAAAAGCAGACCTCTTTTTCGATGCGCTTTTGTGTGTGGACGCTCTCTTTCGGAAGAAGTTTTTCTGGAAGATCTCTTCAGAAAAAAGGTTCTTCCAAAAGAAGCCTGCAGTTTAGACATAGCATAGGAGTGGATTTAAGCACAAAGTCAAGCATGTGCTTAAGTGTTGAATTAGGGCATCTGTCACCCTCCCCCCCCCAAAAAAAATCTCTCATAAGTAGTTTCAATCTCTCTTTTGTAGGCATTTCCACCTCTGTCATGGATGGTATCCTATAGTAATTGAGCAAACTTCTCTACTCTAGTATTTTGCAGAAAAATGTCGCACTGCTATATAACAGCTGGCTATTACTTTTATTTCTGCATTACTACTGGTAGTAACCATAGTGGTAGTACTAGTCTAGGTAGGGCCCAAACTTGTATCTAAAATAAATAAAGTTCACATCATTCATAGGTGGACAGCAATAAGTGTTCCAGAGGCAAAAAATGTGACAGTAATATTACAGAACCCAGTAGAGCAAAATACTTAAGTACAAGACTTCAACATGTGAGAAGTCATGCTTCGCTAAAGTGGACTATTCATATGGTTAAAGTGAGATACAAGTTTCAGTACCTTGCTGAAATGGGGCCTAACTGAGAAACCGCAAATGTGTGTATTTAAGCTTTGGAACAATAACTTTCTTTCACAGATTTTTTTTCTTATTTTAAGCAAGGTGGAAAAGCTTAACATAAAGTTAACAGATCTTTTGGTTTGGGATATATATAGCTGTCCTGGAACAGTCTGCATATTTCCTAGTCTTTTTAGTCTTTTGTTAAGGTCCAGATAACTTCATTCTTTATATGCCTGCTATTCCTCTAGGTCTTCTTCCTTTTACACTGTACACACTGATACATTTTAAATGCAGAATTCTACTTGAGGCCATGGTTTCCCCCGGTGAAGGACTAGGTAGCTCTATTTTTAAAAATACATGGGTTCTGGTATTTATTATTGCTAACCAGAAGCAATAGCAGAGTTTTCCTATTATCTTTCTGCATGGGAGGCTACAATTTATATACTTGCTGATTTGTTCATCTATCATTTATTTGTTTGTATCTGTAGTGTTGCTGTTTACACCATTCTTTTAAGCCATTTCTTTTGACCTCAATCAGTCATGGTTTATTATCACTTCAGATATGGTATTGTCAACCTTATCTTTGAAGAGTTGTTTATAAATGTAAATACAAAAGTAGACCATCCCTCCATTGCTGAAGTGAAGCAGCACAAATCTTTAGCAAAAACAAAACAATCCTTTACAACTTATAAGGAGCCCAGTTGCCTAAGCACTGTTGAATATTTTGTAGCATCACAGTATAGAGGGGTATTTTAATGAGATATTTAAAGGTGGATAATATAGTGGGGGCTTTGCAGACTTTTCAAGGGAGCTCTTCAGATGCATGATGAGGGTGAGTGTTGGAAAATGTGCCCATTGGGCAGTTTGCATCATTGGAAGAGAGTAGGCAGAAGAGCTCCTTAGCATATACCTGATAAGTGGCAGGGCAGGAATAGGCCACAAAAGTACTTAAAAATGAAGACAAGTAGTAGACAATGTGCTTATGAATGCAGGGAATGAATATGACAACAGTCTGTCTCCGAAAGATATCAATAGGAGAGCCTAAAATAAGGCAGAATTTATTTTCTGTCCCTTTTTGGGTGTGTTTTCTGGGGTGTAGTTAGAGGTTCTGGAGGATAAGAAGAAACAGAAATGTGCTCCCAGAGATGTACCAGCTTCATGTATCATACGAGAAAGCTTCAAGAGTGCCTGTTATGTAAACATAACAACAGTGGGTTAATGTCAAAGCTCTTACTCAATTTTCACTCACTTTTTACTTTGGCAACATATTTATTGATGACAATAGAAGTTTTGACACAGGAAGGACTGAGTAAAGTCAAGGTAAATACATCCTGAACTGGCCCAATACTAATAACATAGAATTGCTAAATAGTATACTAATAAAATGTATATTAATCTAATAATACTAATACAGGCAGTCCCCGAGTTACGCGGATCCGACTTATGTCGGATCCACAGTTACGAACGGGGCTTTTCTCGCCCCGGAGGACGGGAGCGGCGGGACGCCCAGATGCGCCGCGGTCCGCAGCCCCCGTCCTCTGGGGCGAGAAAAGCTGCTCCCTGTCTCCCTGGTCTGCAGGGAGACGGGGAGCAAAGCCTTGGAGCACACACACAGCGGGACAGCCCGGGCGCGCTTGAGCTGTCCCCCTGCGGGCGTGCTCCGCGGCTTTGCTCCCCGTCTTCCTGGTCTGACCAGCAGACCAGGGAGATGGGGAGCAAAGCCTCGGAGCACGCCAGCAGTGGGACAGCCGCGGCGCGCCTGGACTGTCCCGCTGCCCGCGTGCTCTGCGGCTTTGCTCCACGTCTCCCAGGTCAGCAGACCAGGGAGATGGAGCAAAGCTGTGGAGGACTTGGGCGGTCCCGCCACCCCCGTGCCCCCCCAGCAGACCAGGCTTTTCTTGCCTACCCCTGGGGTAGAGCAGCTGCTCTGCCCCAGGCGTCCCCAAGTCAGCCGCTGCTGAAACTGACCAGCGGCTGACTACAGGAAGCCTGAGGCAGAGTTGCTCTGCCCCAGGCTTCCTGGAATCAGCCGCTGATCAGTTTCAGCAGCAGCTGACTTGGGGACGCCTGGGTTTCTTAAGTTGAATCTGTATGTAAGTCAGAACTGGCGTCCAGATTCAGCCGCGGTTGAAACTGATCAGTTTCAGCAGCGGCTGATGCCAGTTCCGACTTACATACAGATTCAACTTAAGAACAAACCTACAGTCCCTATCTTGTACGTAACCCGGGGACTGCCTGTACTGCCAGTTTTTCTTTTGTCCTACTTTTCTTCATGTGTGGTGTGACGTAGGTGAAGTGCTGATACTCAACTTCTACTGAAGAAATAGAACCAGATGCTTAATCATTTTGACTACAAATTAACCTTGATCTATTTCCTACTGTCAATACTGAAGGCATATTTCAGATCTTCTAGTCTTACATGGCTGGATTTAAATATAGCTGGAAAGTCCACCTTCTATTCTATGCAGATTGTTTTACCAGCTTCACCATGCACCGTGCTTTGTATCATTTTATGATTTAGAATCTTTCACCTTTCCCAGTATTGTCAAATAATTGCAAAAGAGCTTTTTTTTTTTTTTTTTTTTTAAATTGGGTCCCAATATCCTTGTATTCTTGATAGGGATTGCAAGGGGAAAAAGGCCTCTGAGTTTTCTATATGAACCGTTTCTTTCACAGGTACAGTCTTTACAATCCTAAAGGATATTATTTATCATTTTCTAGACCTTACATGTTATGAATAATCCAACTTTGTGCATTTTAATTAGAAATAAATTACTATTTATTTGCAATTCCCTGTTAGAATTCTAAGTAGAGCCACTTTGTTTTTCCCCTGAGGAACTTGGGTTATATAAACATAGTGAACTGTTGGGCATACTTCTTGAAATTTCCTATCCACTCCCCAACCCTCAGCTCCCCTTTGTTTCATTTGTCCACAGTTCTTGCCAATTCTTCTTGAGCTCATTGCTACAGTGGTTTTCTAGGTCAGTTTGTTTCTGATTCATAGCACTTTTTGCCTGTTTGTCTGAAAATTCATTGCCTGCTATCTTGAGATGCTCCAGGATCCATACTGTTACTGTGGCCATTTCAAATTGCACCAGTTTGATTGTTAGTAGTATTTCATTAAGAATACCATTTGTGCTATCAGATTTATCACTGTAAATTGCCTTCATCTCTAGTAAGGAATCAGGCAGCCAGCTGCCATTGACATCCTATCTAAAAGCCCAATTTAGTCTCAGCATAATCCCTGCTACCTTAGCCATAAAGATGGAGACAAAGTTAGTTTGAGTGAGGGCATGCAGAAAGCTGTCCCAAATCTTATTCTTCAGAGGGGTAGCAGAGTTAGTCTGTAACAGGAAAAATTTAAAAAACAACAAATAGTCTAGTAGCATCTTAAAGACTAACAAAACATGTAGATGGAATCATGAGCTTTTGTGGGCACAACCCACTTCTTCAGATGACATGAGTATTAGAAGTCCAGATCCAAGAATAAATAAGGGAAAGAGGGAGGAGGGGGAGAGGGAGAAGGAAAAAAGAGACAGTGAGTAGATAAGCTTCACAGTGATAGCCAAGTTAGTCTGTACCAGGAAAAACTTAAAAACCAACAATTAGTCTAGTAGCACCTTAAAGACTAAATAGTTACAAGAGGCTGATAAGAACCATTAGTTTAAACCTGGAAAGGAAGATGACCAACACCAGATTCTACACACACATCAAGAACCATTAGAACCTTCATTGGTTAGTTGGTTGATAATGTGTGAGCAATCAGATATCCCATTCCAACCATTAGGATAGGAATTAAACCTGTGAATGAAGTTAAATTCCAATCCTTCTCTGTGTATTTGGTTTGTGGAATTGATCTGAAACAAAACTGTGACTTGGAGATCCATTAATGAATGTCCAGGAAGAGTAAAGTGTTCTCCAACAGGTTTTTGTGTGTTGCCTTTTTGGATATTTGATTTGTGTCCACTAATTAGAGACAAACACCTACGGGATCTATATAGAGCATTCTTAAAACTGAAATACCCATCTGGAGAAGTGAAAAAACAGATTTAATTTAGGTGTTTAAGCATTTCAAAGCTTGCCTGGTAATATGCTTTTGTTCCTTATTATTGCTTTTTGGAGTTCTCTCATACTAATATTTTCATCTGAAAGCCTTGTCATTACTGAAGTTTTGAAACAAGGTGGCCAGAATTTCTGCTTTTTTCTTTATTGGAGCTTATTACTCCATGGCCGGCACCTGCAAGGCTTGGCATTATGCCAGTCCTACTCCCGATTCCCTTAGTTCTTCTTCAGATAGTGTCCCCGGGGGTGCTCCACTGTGGGTGTTGGGCGCGTCCCAGCGCCGCAGTCTGGAGATGTTTCAGCTGTCATTCCCTGGACCGCGCATGAGCGGCGGCCATCTTGCGACTTTTTGTGACATTTCTGCTCGTGGGGTCCGGCCTCGCCAGTTCTTTTGACCATCCTTGGGTGCAGACGGAGTTCTAGCTCCCTCTCATGATCATCCTGTCAGAATTCAGAAAAGAACAATTGTATATAGTTACTCGTTCAGCTCTTAGTTAATTAGTTGTTGTAGTTATTAGTTAGTTAGTTTTAAAAAAATTTCTTAGCTAGTAGTTATCTTTGTTTTTCAACCATGTCCAGTTCACCAGGCTTCAAGAAGTGCCTGACATTTAGGGACTCTATACCCGCGTCTGATGGGCACTCATCCTGCATTAAGTGCCTTGGGGAAGCCCATATTCCCCCAAAATGTCAGCACTGTTCCAGGCTGACGGTGAGAGCGCGGCGCGACCGCGAAATGCGCCTCAAAATGCTTTTGTTCAATAAGGCGCTCCGGCCACAGACTGAGGAACAGCTAGCTACATCGCGCCAGTCTTCCCCTGCTGCGGCTACCTCCTGAAGGACTCGCTCCCCTTCGCGCTTGTTGCCAGCCATGCAAGCGAGCCTGCGGGACGGCCCGGGCGCGTCTCATAAAACGCTGACACGAAAATCGCATGATGACAAGCTGGTGCAGAGCATATTGGTACTGAGCTCAACCGGGCACCGAAAACCACCTTGGCACCAAAGGCCATGTCAGTACTGAAAGCCACCTCGGCACTTCGGCACCTCCGGCACCGGACCTGCCAACGACATTGACCTCAATAGAGCACGCAGTGCCCAGCTCCTCGGCACCGAGGCCAATATCTGAGCAATCCCCCGTGAGACAAAAGGGATCTACTCATGCACCACTCCCACCGTCTGACCGTGCATCTACATCTGCACATACAATACAAACACCAGGATCCCCATTGAGGCATTCTCCAACTCTCTCATATTCCCGGAGGATCTCCCACCAAGTACCTCTCTTCCCACACCTCTGCTACAGGCTTCTCCTTCCTCAGTTAGTGGCAGACCACCACCAAGTCCAGAACCCACAGTCTTCTCTCCAGAACTGCCATCTCCACCTACACATTATCGTCGATTGAGACATAGCATCTTCCCTTCACCTAGGTATCATCACAAGCACTGCCGCTCATCTTCCCCCTGCTATTCTCATCGCAGGTCTAGGTCACCGAGATCCCCATTCTACGCTTGGGACTACAGATACAGAGATGTCTACACATGCTCGTACCACCACAGATATGATGACCGCTGGCACTCGCCAGGACCAATGACACCGCTATGCTCAGTCGATCTGCTCCTCACCATCCCCAGCCCCATCATGGTTCACTCACGGCAGGAGCAGATTCTCTACTCCACCGGAGGCTAGACCGATTACTCCTTCTGGTGATCTACCCCCTGCTCAACAGCCTGTTGATGTACCACCGCAGGCTTCAGAAACGGAGGCACCACAACAATCTCCTACAGACGTAGATTCCTCTTCTCCGGAGGACGCCATCCTCACTGGAGACACTTTTTTCGCAGGGTAGCGGATACACAGAACGTCAAACTTTCTGAAGCCTAACACAAGCAACATCATCTGCTACATAACTTACATCCATCTTCCCATGCCTCCAAAGTCGCACTGCCTTTGGATGAGGCTATATTCGAAATCGCCAATACTATCTTGCAGACGCCGGCCACGGCCCCGCCTATGAATAAGAAGGCCAACAAGAAATATTATGTTCCGGCCACGGGGATGGAATATCCCTTTACACATGCCCAACCAAATTCGTTGGTCATAGACGCAGCGCAACAGTGTGCAAAATCTCCCCAGCACAAAACAATGACTGGGGATAAGACAATAAATGCCTCGACCTGCTCGGGAGGAAGGTCTATTCCTCGCCCACTTCCATTCTCCGAATGGCCAATGCGGATAATTATTCCGCGTTGCTGGCTAATCACAGCTTTGATAATTATGCAAATCTAGCGCAATTACTGGAACACCTACCAGACACAAAACGCCACCTTCTTAAGACCATCATCCAAGAAGGTTACACGGCCTCTCGCTCAGCATTGAATATAGCTCTCGATACTGCGGACGCGGCAGCCAGAACAACGGCGACGTCAATCGTTATGTGTAGAGCCTCGTGGCTCCATATGGCAGCAGTCCCCAGAGAGCTTCAAGCGAAGGTTAAGGATCTGCCCTTTGATACCCTGGGCTTATTTGCGGAGAAAACAGACCAACTTCTCCACTCTGGCAAGGACTCACACACCACCTTGAGGACCTTGGGCACGTAAACACATCCATATTGTGGCAGAATGTATACACCTTACCAGAGACAGAGACTGCTCGCTTATGCACAGCCACAGCTGTACGAACAACAATGCCCTAAACAACGTCCTCAAAGATGCTGACCACAAACTCCCAGACCTACAGCCCAGCCACAATCCAAACATCAAGTTTGACATGCTTCTTGAGGGCTTGCAAGCCATTCCTGTCCTTGCTGCTCCACACGTCCATATTGCTCTCTTCCACCACTGCCTGCAACCCTTTCAACATCATTGGGCCTCAATAACATCAGACAGATGGGTCATCCCCACAGGCTACGTAATTCCCTTCACATCCCATCCTCTTACCAACCCTCCACCCTTCCCGTCCCTTTTCAGGGTCTCATCTCTCGAACTTCTCCTCAAACGAGAAGTGGATCATCTTCTTACTATTGGAGCCATAGAGAAGGTGCCCACATCATTCCACGGAAGACGGTATTACTCCCGTTATTTTCTAACACAGAAGAAATCCGGCGGTTGGAGGCCCATACTAGACCTCCCCGGTCTCAATCGATACGTGCGCAGGCAGTGATTCAAGATGGTTACTCTCACCACCATCATACCGGCATTGCAGCAAGAGGACTGGTTTGCTTCCCTCAACTTACAGCACGCCTATTTCCATATCACAATCCACCTGCTCACAGGCGTTTTCTCCGCTTTCTTGTAGGTGACAAACACTACCAATACAAAGTTCTACCGTTCGGTCTCTCATCCACATCAAGAGTCTTTTCCAAGACACTTGCCATGGTGACAGCCTTCCTCCCCTGTTCAGGGATTATAATCTTCCCTTACCTCGACGACTGCCTGCTCAGAGCCTGATCCTTCAACGAGGCCTCCACCGCAGTCTCCAAGACAAGGCTTCTTTTCGACAGCCTAGGCCTCATAACCAATATTCAGAAATCATCCCTCATCCCACAACAGGCTATAGAATTTATCAGCGTTCGTCTCGATTCTGTCACGGCTCGTGCCTACTGCCCAACAGCAGACTCACCACAATTCAAGATCTTGTACAAATTCTCACTACCGGCCCCACAGTCTCAGGGTATGTCTACACTACCCTCCTAGTTTGAACTAGGAGGGTAATGTAGGCATACCGCACTTGCAAATGAAGCCCGGGATTTGAATTTCCCGGGCTTCATTTGCATAAGCCCGGCGCCGCCATTTTTAAATCCCGGCTCGTTCGAACCCTGTGCCGCACGGCTACACGCGGCACGGACTAGGTAGTTCGGACTAGGCTTCCTAGTCCGAACTACCGTTACTCCTCGTGGAATGAGGAGTAAAGCCGCACGCTTCTCCTCACCATGCTGCTCTCAATTCCCTGGATGTCCGTAGATCACTGGCTTTTTATATCGAAAGGACCTGAACCATACGAAAAACAGATCAACTTTTCATTTCCATGGACGCCCGCACCAAAGGGCGCTCGTTGTCATCTCAGCGGTTGTCCAAACTAATCGTCTCATGCATTATGCAATGCTACCACATGAGGAAAATCGCCCTGTCCCACAGGATCAGAGCACATTTCACCAGAGCTGTGGCATCATCAACAGCTTTCCTTAAGGGAGTTCCCTTGAAGGACATTTGCTGAGCGGCAACTTGGTCCTCCGAACTTACGTTCGCGAACTATTATGCTCTTTCCAAGCTCATCATCTCGGACACAGCAGTAGCCAATGCTGTCCTTTCCTTGACACCGCACTAACTCCGACCCTCCTCCTTATGTACGCTATTGCTATGGAGTCACCCACAGTGGAGCATCCACGGGGCACTACCCAAAGAAGAAATTACTCACCTTGTGCAGTAACGATGGTTCTTCGAGGTGTGTATCTCCGTGGGTGTGCCACGACCCGCCCTCCTCCTCTTCAGAGTCTCTTGTTTATCCTGCAGACCTCGACGGTCGGGAGAAACTGGCGAGGCTGGACCGCGCGACCAGAAACAGTGCAAAAAGCCGCAAGATGGCCACTGTGCATGAGCGGTCCGGCTAACGACAGCTGAAACATCTCCGGACTGCGGCGCTGGGACGGGCCCGACACCCACAGTGGAGCACTCACGGGGGCACACACCTCGAAGAACCATCGTTACTGCACAAGGTGAGTAACTTCTTCTTTCCCTAATTTGGTTATATAACCTCTGCTGCATTGGTACCTTTATTTACTTTCTTACAGTATGTTTTCCAGCTTTTTCTTTTTGTCCCATTTAAAGCCTGTTGTGTAACTGCCTTTTTAAAAAATATTTAATTAAATACTTGCTTTTTAAGAAATTTTTTCCTGTCTTGTATGCCTTATTCCTTTCTCTAATGATAATTTCATGTGCCTTCTTCCACTATGGAACACTTTCCTACCTTTAAGTAGAATAGTAATAGAAATGTAGCCATGTTAGTCTGATCTTGCTGAAACAAAAGACAGGACTATGCAGCACTTTTAAGACTAACAAGATGGTTTATTAGGTGATGAGCTTTTGTGGGAGGAAGTGGGTCTGACCCACGAAAGCTCATCACCTAATAAACCATCCTGTTAGTCTTTAAAGTGCTGCATAGTCCTGTCTTTTTGTTCTATCTTTAAGTAGTGTTGGTTTCACACACGTAGCCAGGCTGTCTGTCTTTCTAATTCCCCTAGTGATATTACCAAAGAATTCCTCAACACTTTCATTGACAACATTGCTCACTCACAGGGCCACTGATGGAAGTGGGGAATGGGGAAAGGGGCAGTTTTTACCTGGCCCTGGTGATTTAAAAAGAGCCCTAGACCTTTTAAACCACCACTGGAGCCCAGTTTGGGCAGCTCTGAAGGCTGGTTGGGGGAGCCATGGTGCAGTCTTTGGGTGGTGCTGAGAGCTGTTTGCTGGCCCTCTTCTGGAGGTGGGGGTGGGGAGGGCTGGTGTTGCTCTCCTCACATTGTCTAGGGTCTGGCGACATCTGTTGCCAGTCCTGCTCATACATATTTTACTCAGGTTTGTTTCTAAAGAGTTTCCAGTTTGCTCATTTTAGATTCCAAGTGGGTAAATTATCCTCAACTTCAGTATTTCCTTTTTTCTTGATAAGTAAATAATGTGGTCACTACCTTCTTTCTCCTCTCTTTACGTTTCCCAGCGGCATTTACTTGCGATGCTAGAAGCTATTTCCAAATCTAGACATGAGAAGCAGCTTCCGTCAGCTGTACCTGGCATATGTTCCATCATTCAAAATTACTAAATTATTCTCTTCAAAATATTGCTTTAAACATTTTCCGTTCTTATTTTTTTTTACTCATAATAAATGGTGGTAAAGTATTCAAATTCCTACAGATAATTAACAACCATGTAACATCTGCACTTATTTCTTTCAGATCCACAGCCTCTAGTTTCCCGCATGGATTATAGACAATATAAATTCTTAGAGATGCAGAATAATTAGCTTTTTTAACATCTACTTCAAGGTAGTTCAGGATCTCCTTCATGAAGATATAGGTCTCCCCAACACTTTCCTGTTCTTCTGTCATGTCTACATATGCCATTACCCAGGATTTTATAGTTTAGAATTGCAGTTCGCCAGATCTCTTGTATGCATATTATATTAGGCTTTGTTTTCATATCCATAATGTTTTTTTAAATCCCTACCTATGCGATATCAGGCTATGGGCATTCCACCTGAAAATCATTACCATCATTCTTTAACTTTTTCTGTTTTCTCTCATATTTGAGATGTACAATTTCTAACAGCAGTTACAAAGGCAATGAACCTCTCTTTTCTGTAAGTATATTTGCTCCTTTTACCCAATGACACTTATTATTTCCTTACCATTACTTAGTTGCTGGCTATTCCCTTTCTTCATATCAGGTTTTCTTTTCCCTTCTCCCTCCCTTTTTAGATATCTCTTATCAGCCTCACCTTTGTGAGATGATATTAGCAATACTATTTGTAAATATTCACTTATTTGCCTTACCTCAGTACTTCATATGCTGAGTTGTGTATTCCTCAACAATTGCAACATTTTTATTCTGTCCCTTCCTCACAACAGTCATGGGAATGAATGTTCACCTCCACACTTATTGCTGGTAGGCAGTAGCTAGCTTAATGGGAGTTAGGAAGTAAATATACCAATGCAAATTCCTATTGTAGACCAGCTCTTAGTTCAGAATGTGTGATTCTCTAGAGTTAATCTGCCTTGTAGCTTTCTTCCTTCAATGTGCTAGAACAGCTATTGAAGGCTTGCTGTCATATCTTCTCCTGCTTCTTAGCCTCCAAATACTTATCACTTTATCTTCACCTATTTCTCGCTTTATTTCCTCTTCTGACATTTCAACTGATAAACCATATGCTTCCTCTCTTGTTTCTGTGAGGAACGTGGGTAGCTAACAGCTTATTTTTATTTTATCTAGGACATTTGTATTGAGGAACTTTTCTGCTGGTTCTTTATTTTTACATACCAGTAACTAGTCTCTGTTGGGCTGCAAGATTGTCGTAACCAAGACTGTCTTGTGAGAGAGGACAGTTTGCTAACTGCCCTTGACAGGGGCGGCCCTAGACTAGCTGCCAGCAACGGGCGCCCTAGACGAACCATGCAATCGGTGCCCCCACCTCCAAAACCTCCAATGATACTGCGCCACCATTTGGCGCCCCATTTAACTTTGCACCCTAGGCGACCGCCTAGTTCACCTTTATGGACGTGCTGTCCCTGCTTGTGTATCTAGGATTTGTAGGATGGCCTGATTCAACCATAGCGGCATTTTGGTTAGATGCAGAGGTCAATATTGTGCGCAGGTCAATGTTGTGTGCAATCAGCGCGCATCTCACTTCATGTGCCTTGCTTTATGTGTGTGTCACTGTAGTTAAAACAGTAGAGAAAAAACGATGTGGGCGGAAACCAGTAGATTCTAGCAACCTTGTGGGGAGGGGGAGCACTAGTAAATCAAATGTCTTTGGGGCTGCACATAGAAACCTGAAGGGCTGCAGGTGGCCAATGGGCAGCAGTTGCTTACCACTAATCTACTCAACGTGGCTAAATCCTGCTCTCCTGCCACTGTGAAACTATGGAAATGCCACTGAGATCAGTAGAGTTATTTTAGATTTATACTACTGTCACAGTAACTCAGTTGGCTCCCGGGGGGGATTCTATAGATTTTTAGAGAGCATTTTGACTTTTGACTTCTAAAACTGATCTGAAGTAGCAGCTTAGTACATTCTAGAGCATCCTGGAAATTTTGCAGTGGAACATTTTTCCACTAGAAAGTGTCAATTTTCCAACAACAAAACATTTCCTAGAAAAATGTCATCTTTGGGTATGTCTAAACTACATCCCTTTTCTCAAAAAGGGATGTAAATTAGACACTTCGAAATTGCAAACAAAGCCGGTATTTAAATTTCCCGTGTTTCATTTGCATAATGGCAGCCGCGTTTTTTTCCGAAACGGCGTTTTTCGAAAGACAAAATGCAGTTTAGATGGGGATCTATTGAAAATAAAATCCTTTTTCAAAAGATCCTGTACTTCTCAGTACAGGATCTTCCGAAAAAAGGTTTATTAATAAAACTTTTTTTTTTAAAAGATCCTGTACTGAGAAGTACAGGATCTTTCGAAAAAGCGTTTTGTTTTCAATGGATCCCCATCTAAATGGTGGTTTTTCTTTCGAAAAGCCCCGTTTCATCAAAACCGTGGCCACAATTATGCAAATGAAATGCGGGATATTAAAATCCCGGCTTCGTTTGCAATTTCCAAGTGGCTAATTTACATCCCTTTTTCGAGAAAAGGGATGTAGTTTAGACATAACCTCTGCAATAGTCTTGAAAAGAAAAACTTACGCAGTCATTTTGAAATGACTTCATTTCAGTTGTTTTAATATTATACAATAAAATTTAAAAGTCAAAATCAGATCAAACTGGCTTGATTTTTTGTTGAAACAGTTTGATCAACCCAAAATAGATGTTTTTCTAGAATTTTGGTTTGTGGGAAATTTCAGGTTTTGGGTCATCATTCCATTCTGGAATATAAAAAAATTGAAATCGTGAAACTGCCTCTCATATGAAAAATATGGCTCTCACACTTCTGTATTTTAGTTCCCTTAGCACTCTCAAGACTAGTGAAAAATTGCTTCTGTAAAGATACAATGGCTGCTTGACACTAGGCCAGGCAGAAGCAAGGTCCTATTGAGAAGGGATGCAAAAGGGCCATGGCCTTCATTCCTCTCTGTGTGACAGCTACACGCAGAGGGGAGGCCATATTCCACCATGTAAAACAAGAACTGTTCTTGTCCTCGGTCTACAAAACCTTCAGAAGAATCGTGCTTGAAAAACTTCATGCTCGAGGTCTCTGGGAGTGAACATTGGGACCTTATCCTTCTGCATCCTTCAGTTCTATGGGACTGTCCCTTGCCTAATATTTTCATCTGGAGTTGTCAAACTATAAAGCCAAGAACAAAAAGTCCTCCTATCCAATATGCTGTGAGCAAATGTTATGTGCTAATCTTAAAACTTTACATATTATATAAACAATAGCCAGATTTATTGCCTGCAACTTCATGCTGTTCTTTCAGGAATGTAATACTTAGACGTGTTTTCCCAGAGACAACTGCAAAAGACGTGCATGATCCACTGTAAACATTAATACTGCTCCAGCTTGTCACACATTTGATTAAATACATTGTTGTCTTTTCCCAGCTGCATTGTTTACACCAGCTTCTCAAACATGTTAATGTGCAAATAGCTCTTTGCACATTGTTTGCATGCACTAGAACAAGGGTTTTCAAACTTGAGTTGTGGACCCGCCACAAAAAGCCCCTGCAAGGTCTGAGATACTTTGTTTACTCTAAAGCGCCACAGCCATGGAGGCTCGCAGCTCCCATTGGCTGTGGTTTGCTGTTTCCAGCCAAGGGGGATTATGGGAAGTGACATGGACCAGGTGCTTCAGAATAAACAAAGTGAGGCTCTGTGGCTGCAGAGCTGTAGAGTAAACAAAGCATCGTGAGCCCACCGGGGGCTTTCCCTCGCAGGTCTGTGACCCAAGTTTGAAAACGCCTGCAATAGAAAATAGTGTACGGGACCAGCCATTCCAGAACCCTTTCTCCATTGGCGAGACTGAAACCCAGTGTCCTGTGCTAAAGGAAGAGAATGGCACTCATTTTGATCATCATCAGTTAGCCCAAAAAAACCCAGAGTGAAAGCAGAGAGGGGAAAATTAGCCCGTGATGTATTGACAAATGTCAAACTCTATTTGGGACCTATTGCAACAGCTCATGCAGCAAAAGTAGATGGGGTGAGATTAGTACCTGAAAAGTGATAATAGAAAAAGCATAATATCATAGTAATCAGTACCAAAGGAGCCCAGATGCCTTCTCATTCCCCTTCCATCACTATCTAAAACATGGCTCCTGAAACATCAGGGAAGTGAGTTATTTGGTGAGGAACAAAGGGACATTGTATAGCAATTGTCTATTTGATGAGATCAGTAATCCATCTAATGCAAGAATCTGTCACCAACAGAAACTAGTATCATGTGTTTCAGAGAATGTCATCAGATCATGGTTCCCATAATGGAATGACCTGCTGTCAGAGATCTGGTTAAGCTTCCCTGGATAGATGCTTGACAATGGGTAGTGCTGAATCCACTGTGCCCTTAAGCTTGCTTGGGCTGGGTAGAGTTTAGGAAATGCCCTGGCTTTGGGCCTTTAGGGATTGGTCTCCAGGTGCAAACCTTGTATCTGCACCTCTCGTGACAGTTGGGACACTCCAAAGTTCAGCTGTCTTGGTTGGAAACCAGGACCATTTCCCCAAAGCCTTCCCAACAGGCCTTGCATGTTTCCCAGAAACCCAATGAAGAAGATGTGGCCTTCTGGTTTACATTTACTTCTTTCGCACATATCATTGAAAGCCACCACGCACACAGACTTTGCACAGGATTCTGAAACACCATTGCTGCTCACTCAGGTAGCCCAAGAAATACATAGATCTATAAAAATAATAATGCACCTCTACACATTTCCCTCTCATAGCTTCTTCACCACTGTGAAGAGCACTTTATGTATAGACCAGAGTCCTCAAAGGAGTTGATCCTTCCTCTTCCCCTGCCCTCCTGAACTTGGCTTCTCAGTCAGAGTATGAAAGCTCTAGCCTCATCTTCTCCCTTTCTCTCCTTTTCATTGACTGCTTTTAAACCTCCAGTCCACATTGTCAAATGACTCCCTGATCAATCTCAACAGGAAACAAATCCTTATCCCATGACTTTGCTGTTAGGTAACCTCTCCCCTGACAAACCAGTTCTCATGCATAGGAACCAGCCTTTTGTCCACAGTGCTTCTATTTGAATAAAGAATCACCCAGATTTAATGACCCTCCATTGTTAGTCCTGTATGACTACTCCCTGGAATTCCAGCCCAACATGGAATAAAAGTTCAACAGAAAAAACACATCTGAGTTTGCAAGTTTGTAAAAGACATGGGCAGAGAGTTCTTAATGTCAGCCAATCCTACTGCTCTACTCTGAGAATCCATGATATCTTGTGGCAAGTTCAATAGACTAGTTATGCAAACTTCAAAGGAAGTGGAAATGCAATAAAAGCAAAAACTTCAGGGGGTAGCAGAGTTAGTCTGTACAGGATAAACTTAAAAAACAGTAAATGATCTGGTAGCACTTTATAGACTAACATGTAGATGGTATCATGAGCTTTTGTGGGCACTGCCCACTCCTTCAGATGACTGGAGTTTTGAGTTTAGGATGTGCAGACCCCCCAACCTGAAACGAATTCTTTCTGGTAACCATGCTACATAACCACATCATAAGCATCCAGCCCTGCAATCAGCCGCGGTGCCAACTCTGCCCACATACCTATACAAGCAAATTCATCACTGGAGCCAACAACATAAGCTACCAAATCAAAGACTCATTTAATTGCATATCCAGTAATTTGATCTATGCCAGCAGTGCCCCACTGCTATATATATTGGACAAACTGGACAGTCCCTATGGGAAAGAATCAATGGACACAAATCAGATATACATAAAGGGAACAAACAGTAACCTGTGGGTGAACATTTCAATCTACCTAATCACTCTTTAAAAGATCTCCAGGCGGCTGTCTTGTCACAAACCAATTCTACAAGCCAAATACATAGAGAGGCATTGGAATTACAATTCATCCACAAACTCAGTTCTCACACTGATGACCTCCTCAATCGAGATAATGGATGGCTGGGACATTATCAACCTAACATTCAGTGAAGGTGCCAACAGCTCTTTGTCTGTGTAAATTCTTGCATTAGTACCCTTCCTATCTAATTGCTATCCTATGATCCTTATCTGCTTCTTTTAACTATCCAATCTTTAGGTGTTTACAGACCTACTCTAGCTCTGCCTACTTGTTTTTCCCTTTGATATTTTCATATGCTCTGCTCCTTGTTTCCTGCCCCTTCTTCCCCCCCTTCCCTTCTCCCCTATTTATTGTGTGTCTGCACATCCTAAACTCAAAACTCTGGTCATCTGAAGAAGTGGGCTGTGCCCATGAAAGCTCATGATGCCAATAAAAGCAAAGAAATTCAGTATTTTTTCAATGACTTGTGCTTCCTCATCACTGATTGGCCATTCTTTAGGTCACATTGTCTTTCTAGATTGTAAGCTCTTGTCTAAACAGAGCCAAACATGCTCTAGAGCATTCTATAACTAATAATAACTGCAGCAGGGAGTTATTGGCCTAAATATTAGGTTAGATTCTCCACTGTCAATTCCACCGTGATTTCATGAAATCTTGTAGTCATGCTGGAGTGGGCTGCTCCTTCCAATGTGTGACAGCTGTCATGATTCTTGTCACTAAAAAAAAATTCCAGCAGTTCTGATGGTGATGACATTGCAGTAGAATTTTTCTGAACTTACTGTCTACTTCTGAAGGCCCCGCTCAAAAATGTAAAGGAGATTAATTA
Source organism: Pelodiscus sinensis (assembly GCF_049634645.1). Lineage (NCBI taxonomy): Eukaryota > Metazoa > Chordata > Testudines > Trionychidae > Pelodiscus > Pelodiscus sinensis. The sequence continues at coordinate 238,200,757 of NC_134712.1, read as the reverse complement.
TTCCTTTTCTAGCCTATTAAATAGTAGCAAGCACTGAGATAGCCTGTGATTTTATTCATTTCACACTAAAGCTTATATTTCTTACAAAACTATAAACAAATACCAGATTTCTATACAAATCAGCTGGAGCGACATCTGTATTACTAAAGTTTAAAAGAGGTAGTTGTGTTAGTCTGTTTCAACAAAAACATCAAGGAATCCAGTGGCATATCAAAGACTAAAAATGTATTAGGTTATTAGAGCATAAGCTTTTGTGAGCTATAACTCATTTCCTCAGATGCTGAAGAAAGAAAAGAAAAGTTACAGAGATGGGAGTGGGACAATAGAGCTAATTAAATCAGAATGAACATGGCTCATTTCCTACAGCAACGAGAAGGTAAGAGTACATTAATGGGAAATTACGCTTGTAATGGGAGAACCACTCCATGTGCTTATTTAGACCTTGATTCAGGGTGTCAATTTCGGAGTGGCACATGAATTCCAGCTCAGCAGTTTCTCTCTGCAGTCTGTTTTTGAAGCTTTTCTGCCTGAGAATGGCAACTTGCAATTCTGAAACTGCATGCCCAGGGAGCTTAAAGTGCTCCCCCGCCCTGGCTTTTGGATGTTGCCATTCTTAATGTCTGATTTGTGTCCATTTATTCTTTTGTGTAGAGACAGGCCAGTTCATCCAATATACATGGCAGAGGGGCATTGCCGGCACATGAGACCATATATTACATTAGTAGATGTGCATGTGAATGAGCCTTTGATGGTATAGCTGAGGTAGTTAGATCCTGTGATTGTGTGAAAGTCAACAGGAGAATTTTTCTCCCATCGATCTCCCACAACGGGGACGCCACAAATATTCGACTTAAGGTACATCAACAACAACAGCTACTCTATTCCCACAGCTAGAGTTACATATCTTAAGCTGTCTTTTCTTTCCCCCCCTCAGTGTAGACCTGGCCTCAGTGTTTTCCCTATAGGAAGAACAACCTTTCACCTGGGAGAAGCCTTTTCTCTTTGTTGCCCCTAATCCTGGTGCAGTTTGTTCCCCCCTCCCTCCCCCACTCCCATGGGGAAATTGTTTTTTAGAGATGTCTCTAACAGGTACCTCTTTTCAGATCTGCCTTTGTCACAGCAGACAAATCTAAGTCTTCAATTAAAGACAGAATCTCTTTTCAAAAGATCTGCTTTAGCTCAGCCAAAAGATACCAATTGATCCAGGAATTACTAGATCAAACTAACAAATCATAATGCTCTCTCGTGACCTTAAAATCTATGGAAAATACAAAGATAGCAGTTCAGTGTGAACACCCCATTGGCATGATTTGATGCAATTATTAAACCCAAAGTGCACACTTATGTCTGCTTTCTCCCTTGACAAACCTCTCGAAATGTATAAATAAATAAAACATGAACTTTAAAACCACAGACTTTACACTCTACTAGTGAAGAACATTCATCATGTGAATTTTAACTGAACAATTAAAAATTGCAATGATTAACATTTCTGTTTGTGCATGTACAGGTAAAAAAATCACTATGGTCTTGATACTTAGTATCTTACTTGGCCAATATTTTATTGACAGTGATGGGAGTAAGAATCTGCTCAGCATGCCTGTGTATAGCAGCATTTGGGCCTGTGCTTTTGGGTCTGTGGCACTGCAGAGGTATAGTCCTTATTGCAATGTTAACTCACTGCAGTTGTGTGGTTTTGATTAGTAGGCTCTAAGATGAATACCTTTATATATTCTGCATGGGCAATGTGAATGTTGCAAAGTTTCAATGACAAGGGTAAATTAAAAATAACTAATGAAGAGCATTACCAGACAGATGAGCAGACACAGTAGGTTGTAGAGGATTGGCATCATCACCTATCAAAGTTCTTTAGTTGCTGCTTTCTGTAATAGTTGCAGCATGCACCCATTGTAAAAATGCACCTATAAGATGGCTCTGTTAAATGTAGTTGTTTACATCTAAAATTTCAACCTCTAAATACTTTAAATTCATAGTACATGTGTCTAACTCACAGTAACTTGTTGTTGGGGGAGGGAGGGAAACAAATGTTCAGTTCTGAATTAGTTACCTTTTTATACCCCAACCATCTTCTCGATACTTGCTAGGTAACGCTAATTCCCAGGGTTTCCAGGAGTTTATATTTGCTTCAGATCCTTGATAACACGGCCCTTGTCATTATAAAGGGTCATGATGGACCTTGAGGCATTGCTTACAGTTCTCTTCTCTACCAGAAAGCCAACACTTACAAAGTCGGTGGAGGTGAACTTTTAATTCTCCCATGTTACAAAGCGTGATTTCCCATCACAGCAAAGCAACTTTAGCTTGCTGAGTCCTCCACATCACATTGTAGCATCTAATGTTCCCGGCCCTTGGGAACAATGGAAGTAATGCAAGATTGAGGTGTGGGCAGAGCATGGGCCTTGAAAGGCAGAGGAGGCTGGGATGGCCTAGGGGGTACAGAACCCAACCTTGCAGAGCTCAGGCTGCTGCTGATGTCACTTGTGTGTTGGCCCACAGCTCCCCCTCCATACCCTCAGCCCTGGTGGCATGCTGGACTGAAAGCCGCACTGCCCCTTGTTACAGGTTTCTGGCTGACCACTCTGCCCCCCCTCCTCCCCCGCTCCCATCGATGCCAGTAGGAGTTTTGCTCAGTGGGAGCAAACTGGCCTCAAGGGTGGACAGATGACCATTTGTATAGTATTTTAGTTACATATTTGTCAGTGGCAACTTCCCGAAATTCAAAGCACAATGCGACACAATGCTTCCTTCTGTGGCAGTGGTTGCACACACATGCCTGGAGTCTGAAGAGTTACATTCTGCCCTTTATTTACACTGATATAAGTCTGGGTGGAGGATATCCTCATTGTTTTCAATAGGCCAACAGAATTACACTCACTATTAAACATTTCTGTCTTATTTGCCTGAATATGTCTAGCTTTAAACTTTTAGCCAGTGGCTCCTGTTATACCTTTCACTGCTAGATTTTGCAAGCCCATTATTAAATATTTGTTCCTCAGGTAGGTACTTTTAGACTGTAATTAGATAACCCCTTAACCTTCTCTTTGTTAAACTAAACAGATGAGCTCCTTGAGTCTGTCACTATAAGGCATGTTTTCTAATCCTTTAATCATTCTTGTGACTCTTCTCTGCATTCTTTCTGATTTATCAGCACGCATCTTGAATTGTGGGTACCAAAATTGTCCACAGCATTCTGGAGGTGGTTGGACCAGAGTCAAATAAAGAGATATAATAACCACTACTCCAAGTCAGATTTCCTTTTTTTTCCCCATCCAAAAAGGAATTAGCTCATTATCCAGCTTGACCATCACATCCTTGCTTCCCCATCCTGTAGGTATGGCCTACATTCTTTGTTCTTGTAAGTATACACTTACATTTAGCTATATGAAAATACATCTTGTTTTCTTGTGGCCTGTTTACCAAGCAATTTACACTGTTCTGAAATGGTGACCCCTTCATTATTTAGCCCTCCCCCAATATTTGTCACCTGCAAACTTTGTTAGTGTTCTTGTTTAGTTATTTTGTTTTCCTCCAGATCATTGATAAAAATGTTAAATAGAGTAGAGCAAAAGCCTGATCCCTGTAGAATCTCAAAAAAGCCATGCTAATCAATGGCAATTCCCCATATATTTGCTATAAGTGGATTTGGGCACTCTGTTTCCTTTTCTTGCAGTAAAACTGTCAGTACTCAGGCAATTAAACTTTTCCTAGAAATTACTTATTACTGCTTTGACTGGCCAGGGATTTCCTTCAATGTCTTTTTACAGCACTGGGATTCCTGGAGCAGTGTCACTGGAAAAAGCCTATTGCTGTCATCTACAGCTAGACTGTAAGATTCGGCTAATCTAACCACATGGCATCAATACTCAGTTCACTCCATTTGCTTTCTTTCTAGGGGTGATTATTTGTGAAGTTTTGACTAATCTGGAATCTGAGACACAAGTTTATATTTACCCTATGAGGACAGATGAGGAAGGAACCCAAGAAGCATTTTTCTGGAAACTTAGACCTCTGCAAAGGGTTGAATATGTCATAAAGAGCCAGCTCAATGTTTTATTGCTCAATGGCAGCACTTTGAACTGTTTCTATTTCTCAGGAAAGGTTATCCTGGCCTAAATTAAATGCACATGGTAAATGTTAGGACTTAAACATGAAATATTGTTTTAATATAAACTTTTTTCTCAGTTGTTAAATTTCACTTCTTTTTATTTTCCTCCTGATCCTCAATATGAGTGCGAGTAAGAAGGGCAGAATGGCTTGGATCCACAAAGAGACATGACTATTGCCACACCTGCCTTTTAGGTGACCAGAAAATCACTGGAACAACAATGGAATCTCCAAAGAGCAGCTGTCTCTACTAGCCAGTGGGAGATACTGAAGATAGAGGTGCACCCAAAGCCCTGCTCACCTCATGGAGCTAGGTACCAAAGTCAGAGCGGCAAAGAGAAGCACCTATCTCTGCTGGCAAGCCACAGCTAGGAACCCCTCTCCTAGGCTGTGTCCAGACTCAGGGTTTTTTTCGGGAAAAGTAGCCTTTTTCCGAAAAAACTTCACCTGCGTCTAGACTGCAGCTGCGTTCTTTCGAAATTAAATCGAAAGAACGCGGCTTTTCTTTCGACGGTGGTAAACCTAATTCCACGAGGAAGAACGCCTTCTTTCGAAAGTGCTCTTTCGAAAGAAGGCGTTCTTGACAGCAAACAGGCTTTTTAGAAAGAGAGCATCCAGACTCACTGGGTGCTTTCTTTCGAAAAAGCGGCTTGCTTTTTCGAAATTCCGCATGCAGTCTAGACGCGCTCTTTCGAAAGAGCCTCTTTCGAAAGAGGCTTGCAGTCTAGACATAGCCCTAGAGTCAGGCAGCTTAGATACTTAAGCTGTTACCGGCAAGAAAGGAGGAGGAGAATGTGGTGATAGTGTCCTTATAGCATTGTGTCCAGCAGTCAGAGCATTCAGCCAGAAGATAGGTTACCTATGTTTTTTGCCCCCTCTTCCTGATGGGGAATAAAGATTTCAACAAGGATTTCTGCCTTTCAGGGCAGGGTCATAACCACTTATCTGTGGGATAGTCTGGGACGGGTTGCCCTCAATATTTACTTCGGAAGCTATTCCACTTCATATAAATTATTAAATTGCCCTTGGAGGAGGGGGACTAGCTAGTGGGTGGGTTTTTCACCTTTCAGGAAAGTGCCCAAAACACCAAACTGTAAGTATCCTCACTTGCTCATTCTGGCCCACCAACTATTCCCATATGTACAGGGACCTCTGTTCAGATCCTTTCTCCTTGTCAAGTGGGGGGTTGAACCTGGATCTCCTATAATTCACATGAGTGTGCTAACCACTGCACTAACCAATATAAGGGAAACAGTGCCCCAGTCAGGGCCATGCTGCCCTACACCTTCCATCCCCGGCCAGAGGCAAGGCAGCCATTCCATGGGATGGGGCTGTGCTCGGAGCTGTAGGGGCAGGAGCTGTGGGGAGGGAGGTGGGAAGGTGGGAGGAGAAGAGGGAGGCTGTTGGGGGAGCAGGCAGACTGATTGGCACAGCTGGCTGGAGCTGCAAGCCAGCAGGTAGAGTAAGTGGTGAAAGAGCCTGCTGGAACTGTGGGCTGGCAGATGGTGGGGGGAGCAGAGGGTTGGAGCAGGGAGACTGAGGGCATCTGGGGGACTGGGTCTGACAGGGCTGGAAGGCAGAGCAAGGAATGGGAGACTGGGACTGAGAGGCAGAGCAGGGGAACAGGGATTGGAACTGCCACTGGTGCCCCAAATTTAGTGGTGCCCTACTATGCCTAAGGACAGCCCTGTTCCCCACTTTCTCCTCCTGCTGGCTTCTGAATGGGGTCTGCTCCAGCGGGTGTGCCCTGAGCATCCTGTATCCTGTACCCAGCATCGGTTAAAATCTGAACTTGTTCTTAATCTACCCAAGCCCATTCCCTGTCTACTAGCTTGGAAAGCATGTTAGCATATGTCTACACTGCCACCCTAGTTCGAACTAGGGTGGCTAATGTAGACATTCAAAGTTGCAAATGAAGCCCGGGATTTAAATATCTCGGGCTTCATTTGCATCTTGCCGGGTGCTGTCATTTTTAAATCCCCGTTAGTGCGGACTCCGCGCCCGTGGCTACACGAGGAGTAATGGTAGTTCGAATTAGAGAGCCTAATTCAAACTACCTACTCCATGCCACGTGTAGCCGTGGGCACGGAGTCCGCACTAACGGGGATTTCAAAATGACGGTGCCCAGCAAGATGCAAATGAAGCCCGGCATATTTAAATCCCAGGCTTTATTTGCAACTTTGAATACCTACATTAGCCACCCTAGTTTGAACTATGGTGGCAGTGTAGACATACCCTTACTCAATTTGATTTCATGTGCTACTATACCAAAAGTCTTTCTGTGAAATTCCTAGTCATAAGATGACTGAAATCTGTGGTGAATTGTGAAACATTCTGATAAAGCAGCTGGCTTCTTATTTTCAGGCCCTAGCACAGATTTGTAATTAGTAGTTTCCTCAGTGCTGAGAACAAGATGTCAGTAGTTGAACAAACATTTGCAAGAAGATATCTCAAGCAGTAAACAAAAATCTTGAAAAATCTCAGCCAGAACCTTTGATGTTTAGAGCCAGAGATGAGGCTAGCATTCCCTCTTGGAAGTGATTCAAGAAGTTAAATGTCTGCAGTAAAAAACAAGCCCAGCTCACACTGCTGCTGGCCTGTGACCTTCTCTTCTAAGGGCCTAAGCCAGTGCCCACTCAAAGTCTATGGAAAGGCTCCCACTGATATCAGGGATGATTAGATCAGATCCCTAATGGAACAATAAATTAATGAAAGTGTCACAGTGGACGCTTTGGAACGTGGGACTGTCCAGTGGCCAGCACTTTGTAATGAAGCTCAAAAGGACAACTTCATTTCGGGTCGGTGGGGCTGAATGATGGAACCAATGGAATTACAATGGGGATGCACTGTCCCCCCACTGGGACAGACAGGCTTAGAAGGAGCTATTGTACCTGTGTTCCCACATCAGTGGTGATGGAACAATTTTTAGTGGGAATGGGGGAGTGCTGAGCTGTGGCCTCGCCAAACCTTTTTACCCTCCTTCCACCAGCCCAGGCTGGGGTCACACCTAGGGTTGACAACTCAATCGGACACCAGTGGCACTAATGACATCTAGTCTGGGAGATGTGGCAACCTAGCCAAAGCTGGAGGCAGCTGAAGAGCCTTGGGCTGGTGGCAGGACCCCACAGATGGCAAGACACCAGAGGTGCTGAAGCCAGGGGGCCAAAGGGCCCCCAGAGGGGCCACCTGGAGACAAGGACATGGGGCTCACGGAGCCAGTGATGGGGCCCACTCCTGGGTGCTGAGAAGATGGAAAACCTGGGGATGCTGCAGTAACTCCCAGACTTCGACTTCCTATGCCCATGTTAGAGAAACAAGATGTCTGAGGTAATATTATTTATTGGACCAACTTTTGCTTGGTGCAATGAAAGATATTTATCTCACTCACCTTGCGTGTCAGGCTTAGGAGCAGGCATTTCCAGGGATTACAGCTATTGAAGAGGAATTCACTTTATGCTGGATAATTATGTGCTCTAGAAGCATGTAGGGTGAAATTCACCTTTATGCTTGTGTAGTGGACTAGCATAAACTAGCTAAAGCCACAAGACCCTTTCCGACATGGAGACAACCTGTGCCAAGGTGGGGGTAGAGGGAGCTCCCTTCTGCCATTCAGCTCTTTTGTGCTTGAGTACATACACATCCACTAAAGCAAGGGTCCACACCTGAGCCCTGGATGTGCAAAAACATTTGGCAGGAATTATGGTGAGATGACTGAACTCTTTACACATGAGAGTCCAGCGCTAACAGATTAGGACAAGCCTGGGCAAAATACAGCCCGCAGGCTGCATCCGGCCCACCAAGCCACTGGATCTGGCCCTCAGAGGCAGCAGGAATCCCCAAGCAAGCTCCTCTGCTTGCACCACAGTCCTGTACACCACCAAGACACTTCAGTGCTTCCCCACACACAGACCCTGACTGGCCTGGGGGTGGGGAGGAGCATGAAGTGCTTGCCCCTTCACCCAAGAGAATGGCCAGCTGTTCTGAACACCTGGCGGTTCCCTCTATGCACGCAGGAAGAGACTTCACATGCTCCCTCCACTTCCAGGTCAGTCAGGGCCTGGGGTGGAGGGAATGTGGAAAGTCTCTCGCTCCCTGCCCCCTCCCTGCTAGGGAACGCTGCACTTAGAGACAACAGCAGCAGCTTGCAGTTGACTCTAAGCACCACATGCCTCTTGCAGGGCAGGAGGAGACTTTGCGCACTTCCCCCGGCCCCCGGGTCCTGATTGGCCTGGGGATGGGGAGATCACACCAAGACTCAAGCTACTTGCCCCTGCCCTGCAAGGGGCGTGCGGTGCTTAGTCAAAACTGCTGGGAGAGGAGACTTCTCGTGTTCCCCTGGCCCCACACCCTGATTGGCCTGCGGGCGGGGGAGTGGCAGGGCACCCATGGACCAGATCACCCACTTAGCAGGCCGGATTTCTCCCACAGAGGTCCTTTTGCCCACCCCTGGGTTAGGCAGTAAGAAAACAAACTCAGAATTTTCTGCATAAGACAGGAGTGGGCAATAACTGGCCCATGGGCCAGACGTAGTTCATCAGGGTTAGCCCTGCTCAGGCCACCAGCACATTTACCTGCACCTCCACAGGTGTGGCTCCTTTGAAGCTCCCGTTTGCCACCGATCATTGTTCCTGGCTAATGGGAGCTGTGGGAAGTGGTATGGACCAAAACACCACTTCCTGCATCTCCCATTGGCCAGAAATGGTGATCTGCAGCCAAAGGGAGTGTCAAGAAGCCATACCTGCGCAGATGCCAGTAAATAAAGTGCCAGCTAACACTGGTGAGATTCATCTGGATTATTGACCTCCTTGGAAAAAGAGATAATATAAAGAGAAAATTGTTACCACTCAGTGATAAAGAAACAAATTATTATTTCTCATTTCACAATCTAAGATTGCCCTTCACATAGTGTACTTTCTTGGTTCTACAATCAACAAGGCTAGCCTTAGGCTGGGCTGAAATTGAATCATCGGAAATTAAACACATGCTTTTGATTAATCTGTGAATTTATATTGAACTATATGTTTGAATTATTGTGTTTCAGGAGTGAGCGAGGAAGGGTAATAAAAGCACATAGGATACAGGAGATTTCCTAATGTCTGAATCAATGGAAATATTTTAAGCCATGTGAAATGTTAGAGAACTTTATTTTTCCATAACTGACCCTGGCATTAGCATCTTACTAAGGGTGATGGATGAATAGGTTAGGGGGGGTCAGCCATGCTTAAATTAATAGAATCAGCAACCACAGAGCATAAATTCTTATCGCTTCATTCCAAGGGGTAATTTTTGTTCTCAAATTGTATTTAACTTGGCAGATCAAATGATAGGCGGGATTCATGATAAACACAATGCTTAAATTTGGTAATGAGACTCAGCATCATGGTTTAAATTACAGGGTTCTCAAATAAATTACAAGTTTTATGCATTGGTACTTTCTTGATACTATGACGTGAAAGGTCTATTGCTATTTTTTTTCTTGAGAAATGAAAACTTCTTTCTCAGACAGTTTCTTATTCAGAAAAAATATGGATTCAGCTCTGTAGGCCTATTCATTTACTTAACTCATAACCATATTGCCACCCCAATCAAAATGTTCTGAGTTATGACATATAGCTGATATAGACGTGGTTAGAATTCTGATAAATGTGTGTACAGTGAGCCCAACCCTGACGTTTCAATTCCTCCTGCTCAATATTAATCTATGTAACATACCCCAGATTTCCAGAAGAAACTGATGGTTGTGGGGTCTCAACAGAGATGTCTTAAAGGGTTGCCCTTCCTTTGAAAATTAGACCCCTCTATGGTGTCTCAATTTGGGCATTGTGACAGACTGCTGGCTAAGCCAGAGCTCTATCCCTACAGCCTGGCTGAAAAGAGCAATGGAAGCCAGCTGAGCAAGCCCAAGCCTCAGGGGCTAATGGGCTTGTAGGCTTCATTAGCCCACCCATAGGGCTAGATAAGGCAGCCAGAGGGGAAGTGGAAAGGGAGGAACCAGAGAGTGCTCCCCAGCCAGACGGAGAGGCTAGCTGAGTTTTCTGTGAGCAAAGCTATGTAAATAGAAGATGGGGGAAAGTTGGCACAGACCATAAAAGGCTCGGGTGATTGTACCAGAAAGGGTTTCCAGTTGATTTGTGGACAAAGAAGAGATCCCAGGGTTAAGGGCCTAGGTGAGGACCTTGCCCCAGTACCCAAATATTGAGGAATCCAAAATGATGTCATTTAAACAACATCTTTGCCTTTGCTGCTATAGACCATAGAAAATGAGACACGAAAACAGCACTCTCATTAGCTATTAACAGTGAAAGTAGCACCAATAGAAAAGGTAGCTACTTCTGTTAACTGGCATCGATAATTTCTCACAGAGACCCCCACCTTGTGCATGATCAGCTCATGATCTGATTACCTTCTGCTCTATTAAAATGAATGAGGTTCCTCCCCAGTTTGGTAAGAAACTGCAGAGAGAGAATCAACATAGACCCTAAGTTGCCTTGCAGAAACCTTTGTGCTGGGTCCAGAACTGTACATCAAGTGATTTTATAATTTCCTGGTACAATTACCCACAGAAGAAACTGGGCCTAGAGTAGGCTACTAGGCTGCACTAAGTTCACCCTATGTGGAAGGTCTGCACAAAAGTCAGTGCATTAGTAAGTCCCACCGAAGCTCTCAAAATATATGGTGTACAGCCCTCATGCTGGCCCTTTGCATAAGAGTGGATTTCAAATGAGAAGAAGTCTGAGATGTTATTTGATAAAAGAAAAGTAATAAAGATTTTTTTTTTGGTTACACAAGCCAAAAAGGACAATGGGAATTTTGAGTTCCCAAGAAATCCCGTTTCAAGCCATTAATCCTCATCTTGTAGGAACTGTTCTTGATTTAAAAATTGTTCCCTCTGTGTATGCAAAGCTGCTTGTCTGAATCTAACCCAGAAGAGATTCATACACTATTGGAAGTGGAATTGTCTGCAGCTCCCAGGTATGTGTTACATGGTTTTATGTTACATTTAATCACAACAGTAAAGAGAATAGCAGAAAACTGAGGAGTTTTATTTCTGACCCATGCCTAACCTATCTTTAGTTGGTCTCTTACAAAGGTGAGATAATCTCCTTCGTACATCTAAAGCCATGGTCAGACTGGGCAAATTTAGGTCGTCCTTCTTATTGTACTAGCCAATTAGCCCATCATAAAATGGGATTTTCAGGTCTCTCCTCCATGTCCTATTCCCTTTCTATCTCTGTCTTCTCTCCTCAGCCTCTGGTCTCTCACTCAGTCTCTCTCTCTCTCTCTCTCTCTCCCCCCTGCTCCTACTGCCTCCCCCCCTCTCTCTCAGCTCTCCTCTGTCTCCTGCCTCTCTCTGTCTCTTTCTCTCCTCCCCCTCCTGCCTCTCACTCTCTCTTTTCCTCCTCCTGCCTCTCACTCTCTTTCTCTTCCTCCTCCTCCTGCATGGGGAGTGCAGAGCCCAAACAGATGTTTGCGTTGCTTGCTCCCATGTGGCAGCCCAGCTGAGCGGCTGCCTATGAGCTCCAGCTGCCTCCTTGCCCCATTTTCTTTCACCCTAGCACTGATCCTGCAGCCTCCCAGTTGTCGTCCTCCTCCCCCCTCGCTCTCCCCCACTCCCGCTGAAGGCTCAGCGTTCAGCCCCCACTCACAGGTGCCAACTGGAGGACTGAGTAGGGGGCAGCCATGGAGCAGGTGGCTAGCGAGAAGCGGCACTTTCCCCTTAAAAGCGCTGCTTCTCTCTAGCTGGCTGTGCAGCCGCTTGTGCTCCTCCAACCCATGCCTCCCTACCGGGTCTGCTCCAGGTTGCAAACTCTCCTGTGCTGGTTGTACCAGATGTCAGCACAGTTAGGACAAGAGGGAGTCTCAATGACCCGCCCCCTGGCCGTGTATGTCACCACCTCGCCCCCGTTCCCATCCCGCCGTGGCGCTCGGCTGACTTCTACACCGCTTGCTCTCCCACGGCAGCCCGGCTGAGTGGCGCAGAAGTCAGCCGAGCGCCATGGTGGGAGGCGAAGGACGTGACTCAGGCAACAGCGCTGCCCAGAGGCAACAGCCAGCATTTCAGCGTTACAGAGTCACAGACATTGGGCTACTATATATATATGATATAGCTGTGTCCCTGGTCCCTCAAATTAATTTCCTTGTTTGAATTCTTTAAACCCACTGTGGCATGATATGGCTAAGTTGAAATGTTACAGTCTCAAGGAAAGGTCGGACAATTGATGTAGCTGGCATTTTCTTCTCATCTACCACTTTGAATGATTCTGGATTTTTTTTTATAAAGCCAGGATGTATTAAGCCATGCAACTCTAAATTAAATCAGGGATGCCAGAAGTAGTTCTCCACCCAAGAGTTAGACAAATACTCCACCGCGCACACAGTCAAACAATAAAACAATTTTTCAAAACCTGATGACACATTGCGTGATGTGAATGGTTCAAAATATGTTTACAAAGCCTGAGGAGCCACAATTCCAAGGAAATTATTCATCCCAGACCTGTTCTGGACATATTTACAAGAAAATACAGTTGTGCTATTCATGAGTCATTTTTTGAATAGCTAATTGGAAGAACTTTTCTCATCTTCCTGGTGATAAGGGACTCAGTTGTACAGGCTAATAGTGAGAGAAGACTTGGACTAATCCGATCATTAAACTGGTTTATATTTTCTCTTATGTTTATTGCAGAACAGCTAGAATCAACACTGATTCTGATTATACCTGAAGATATACTGGAACCATGGACAAGTGAGACTACAGTGCCCACAGGAGCATGCATATAAATAACACAAAGCTGTGAGTGTTGTGTTAGTATTTGACAGATGGCCAAGTAAATACTTTCCCCCTTTTTTTTCTGATGCACTCGCATTTTTAGATTAATTTCATTTGCATCATGTACTTTTCTAATTTTTTGTCTTTCTCCACTGAATTTTTGTGCATTTCCTCAATACATTTTAGAGCCATTATTTGACTTCACTGTGAAATGTTGCTGATATACAAGAACCAGAAAATGTTTTTTCATCTTTAGAACAATTATCCAACTTCATTCTTTGGCGGCAAAATCATTTCCGTCCCTGTTCTGCTGCCTGTGAAACTTCACACTATAGTCACTGCACTGCAATCTATTGGAATGTAAAGTAATTCTTCTCTTGCACAGCAAGAAATTAGTTTTGTCAGTACAAGGCTTTCGAGAGTAGCAGCATAACTAGTGACCAGTTGGTTTAAACTAAGACCTTCATTTCATATGCAATTTGAAAAATAAAACAATTGAAGAAAAACAGGATAAACCAAAGGCAAATAGGAAAACCTTGATGAACACATGTACATAGTATGACCATGTCAGATTTGGATTCCTTTGGGTAATAAAAAGAAGTTAAAATAGCACAACAGGTTTTACCATGCAGGTGAGAAAGTGCTTGTCACACTGCATTACAGGCAGTCCCCGGGTTACGTACAAGATAGGGACTGTAGGTTTGTTCTTAAGTTGAATTTGTATGTAAGTCGGAACTGGTACATATTGTAGGGGAAACTCTAGCCAAACATTTCTCCAGAGCTCAGTTTTATTCTCCCACACCTCACTTCCCTCAGTCCTTTATTCTCAAGATGAGGTGTCTGCTGAGAAAAGCCGCTCCGTGTCTCCCTGGTCTGCTGGGGGGGGGGGAGGGGCGCTAGCTTCGCATCTCCCTGGTCTGCTGGGGGGAAGCAGCTAGTGCGGGGTTGCCTCACCCTGTTTGTAAGTAGGGATCCGATGTAAGTCGGATCCATGTAACCCAGGGACTGCCTGTATTGAATCAGACATGTTATGCTCCTACTAGTCCTTTCATTGATCTGGGAGAATCAACAGGCCTTAACGAAAGCATGAGGGTAGGTGGGATGGGCAACATCTGACCACTGAGGATTCTGGATAGTTCCATGGAGAGTTGTTGTAGGCAGCACAGGTTAGAGAAGACCCTGGGGCCAAACAAACTTCTTATCCTAGGGGTAAGTAGCCCCCATCTGGTCCCAAAATTCAGGAGGCTGATCGTGACTGAAGACCAATCTTACCTTCTTTCCCAGTCTGCACTTCCTGAGTTCAGAATCAAGGCTACAGATTACATAACCATAGCAATAGCCTATCGTGCAGGAAGGGATACATTACTAGAATCCAGGCATCATATTAGCATTCTATGGCACTGTATTTTAAGTGTCTTTTTACTTTCCGACAATATGACTTCTGTGGTACCAGTCAAAATGCTCCTTTCAGCTGTCTGTTCACAGACAGTCAGCATATTTACACACTAGCACCATGCGCCTGCAAACAGAAATACATTTGCTCAACTTTATTCATGTGAGACATCTCAGTGACTTCAATGTGTCCCACGTGTTTGCCAGAAGCTGAGACAGGATGACCGGGGACAGATCCCTTGCTAATTACCTGTTCTATTCTTTTTCTCCAAGGCACATAGCATTGACCATTGTCAGAAGACAGGCTAATGGGTAAGGTGGAGCTTTGGTCTGACCCACTATGGCTGTTCTTATGGCCTTCTTGCATCCAAACCCCTCATGCATGGCCCACCTGGAGCCTGCACCCTAGGTCAGAGCCCATATCTCCCCTGCACTTCAAAGCCCTCATCTCCAGCCTCACCCCAGAGCCTAAACCCCCAGCCAGAGCCTGCACTGCCTCTCCCACACTTTAACCCTCTGCACCAGCCCAATGAAAGTGAGGGTGGGGGTGAGTGGGCAATGGAGGAGCAATGGAGTAATTAGGGGGCAGGGAAGGGGTGGGGCATGAGTGGAGTAGGGGAGTTTGATTTTATGTGATTAAAAAGTTGGCAACCTTACCTGCCTCCCAGCTTCTACATGATAGTGGGGCCTGTCATGTTGCACCCCCATATCATATAGGGTATGTCTACACTACCACCCTAGTTCAAACTAGGGTGGTAATGTAGGCAACCGGAGTTGCAAATGAAGCCCGGGATTTGAATTTCCCGGGCTTCATTTGCATAAAGCCAGGCGCTGCCATTTTTAAATGTCCGCTAGTGAGGACTCCATGCCGCGCGGCTACACGCGGCACGGACTAGGTAGTTCAGGCTAGGAAACGAGGAGTAACGGTAGTTCGGACTAGGAAGCCTAGTCCGAACTACCTAGTTCGTGCCGCGTGTTGCAGCGCAGCACGGAGTCTGCACTAGCGGACATTTAAAAATGGCGGTGCCCGGCTTTATGCAAATGAAGCCCGGGAAATTCAAATCCCGGGCTTCATTTGCAACTCCGGTTGCCTACATTACCACCCTAGTTCGAACTAGGGTGTTAGTGTAGACATACCCCTAGATAGTAGCCCAATGTCTGTGAGTCTGTAACACTGACATACACGGCCCTGCCCCCGGCAGTGTACATCAGCGCCCCGCCGCCCTCCCCTTCCCCTTCTGCCGTGATGCTCGGCTGAGTGCTGCGCCGCTCAGCGCGGCCGCAGCGGGGGAGCAAGCAGCGCAAGCAGCCGTTTGGGCTCCCCCACGGTGGCCCAGCTGAGCGTGCAGCACTTGGCCGAGCCCCACGGCGGGAGGGGGGGGGGAAGGGGAGCGGGGCGAGACAGAGGGGAGAGAGAGGCAGGCGGAGGAGGAGAAACAGAAAGAGAGCTGAGAGAGAGAGGGGGAGGTAGTAGGAGAAGAGAGAGAGAGACGGAGCAAGAGACTGGAGGCTCAGGAGAGAAGACCAATATGGAGGAGCGACCTGAAAATCCCGTCTTATGATGGGCTAATAGGCTAGTTTTAATAGAATATGGTTTTGAATATGAAGATGCCTAACTCAAATATGCTTTATGCAAAACATAGCAGGTAACCTATCATTGGAGAGCTTGTAATCCCCTGAATGTGTATAGTTTATTTGTATGCATGTATCATGCCTGTATTTGAAGTCAGAAATTTAAACCTGTTTATATATTTAGATGTACTTAGGACAATGATCTGTGAATAGTCTTGGTTTTCCTGTAAGCCTGGACTGTGGTTGGTCATGCTAAAATATGTGACCAAGTTACCTGTTGCTGGAATCCACTTTGGATGGGGTACTTTTCCATGGGCGTGTGACAGGATTGAAGCTGAACACAAAGGATTCCCACCCTGGGCAAAATCTATTTATAGGGAGGAAACCAAACAACAGGGGCAGTTTCTAGACACTAAGAAAATCCCTGTTTATTACCCAGATGACTGCTGGAAACATGTAAACTGAATGGGGGAAGGATCAAACTCAAGCTAGGAGGTTGCCTTGTTTGTGAGAAAAGGTAATTAGAACTACTGTTAGGGTAAGAAACTGGTTGCAACAAGTTTCTTAAAGTAGTAAGCTTAGCGGGTGAATTGTTTTATTTTGCTTAGGACCCTACTTTGATCTGTCTGTTATCACTTGCAACCACTTAAATAATATTTAATAAAATCATTGTTTATTCACAATGTTTATTAGTAAAACCAGTGTAAATAATTGTTAGCTCTCCTCATTGGCAAAGGGAGCAAACAACTTTTGAGCTTGCTCTGTATAAAACCTTTTTTTCAGAGTAAGATGGCATTATCTGGGGTTCTTGTCTCACTGGGACCATGCACCTGGGAGCTGTGTCAAGTCCCTGTGACTGAGCCTTTCCAGAGCTGAGCTGCTCTCAGTGTCTGTTTTGCTCTGCTATGGACTGTGATGCCAACTATGTGCCTTTGCTGGTGGAAACTAAAGGTTCTGGTTTAGCAGGACAGTCTGGCAGGGTGCTCCAGAGGGCAGGTAGGCAGGCTCAGTAGTATAATCAAACCATCAGGTGACAGTGTTAAGGGGATCTCTGTGACTGAACCTGGCACAGAGCCATTCTTCACATATGTAAAGTCCTGTCTGCAAACAGACTGGCTGTGTCTAGACTGGCAAGTTTTTCCACAAAAGCGGCCGCTTTTGCGCAAAAACTTGCCAGCTGTCTACACGGGCTGCTTGATTTTGCGCAAAAGCACTGACGTTCTACTGTCCAAAATCAGTACTTCTTGCGCAAATGCTTTGACGTTCCCATTTGGGCAAAAGCCCTTTTCCGGAAATGTTTTTGTGCAAGAGGGCCAGTGTAGACAGCTAAAAATTGTTTTGCGCAAAAAAGCCCCGATAGTGAAAATGGCGATCAGGGCTTTCTTGCTCAAAACTGCGTCTAGATTGGCACAGACGCTTTTCCGCAAAAAGTGCTTTTGCAGAAAAGTGTTCGTGCCAATCTAGACGCTCTTTTCCGCAAATGCTTTTAACGGAAAATCTTTTCCGTTAAAAGCATTTGAGGAAGATCATGCCAATCTAGACGCAGCCACTAAGTGAGGATAACACAAGCCATTGACTTCCAAAGGAAGAGTTGGAGAGTGGTTAGGACTCCAGTTTAAAACTTCAAATTTATGCTCCTCCACAGACTTCCTGTGTGGCCCTGGACAAGACATTTTGTCTTCTGCGTCCTTCAAATCCCCCACTGTAAAATGGGGATAATACTTCCCAATCTTGCAGAGCTATTGCACAATCCAGGCTGTGAGGTACTGAGATTCTAGGGTTATGGGGAGCACAGAAATAAAAAGGAATGAATGGTAATACTCCCAGTGAATAATAGTGGCAGAATCAGGCCCTGCATTGGCATATAAAAGCATTGCATTATGGATGGAAAGTATGCCAGCCACTGAAACTCAAAGGTGGATGAAATTTTTAAAAGAAGTTATGCTCTTTTGTTGTTGTTAACTGGCTCCAAGATGCAACAAACTTATCAAGTTAACCAAGACACAAGCAGAGCTAACTGGCTCTTTTACCCTAGTGAGAGGTGCAAAACCTTTGATTAGAATGTAGTGAGCCTCCTCCAGTAAATTATATCATAGCTTTCATTGCAGTAGCTCTATTATATCACATGTTTGGGCAAATCTATTAGGCAAGACCAGGCAAGGACAGAGAAACAGACCAAATGCATGCCCTTAGCCAGGGAAAATACTGAATCAATTGTGTGTATGTGTGCACAAGTCTGCCTGCAACTGAGGGTATGTCTACACTACCCCGCTAGTTCGAACTAGCGGGGTAATGTAGGCATACCGCACTTGCAAATGAAGCCCGGGATTTGAATTTCCCGGGCTTCATTTGCATAAACTGGGCACCGCCATTTTTAAATCCCTGCTCGTTGGAACCCCATGCCGCGCGGCTACACACGGCACGAACTAGGTAGTTTGGACTAGGCTTCCTAGTCTGAACTACCGTTACTCCTCATTCCACGAGGAGTAACGGTAGTTCGGACTAGGAAGCCTAGTCCGAACTACCTAGTTTGTGCCGCGTGTAGCCGCGCGGCATGGGGTTCCAACGAGCAGGGATTTAAAAATGGTGGCGCCCAGTTTATGCAAATGAAGCCTGGGAAATTCAAATCCCGGGCTTCATTTGCAAGTGCGGTATGCCTACATTACCCTCCTAGTTCGAACTAGGAGGGTAGTGTAGACATACCCAGAGAGAATATTTTTATGCCAACACAAATTCACAAGAGTTGAATAAAGATTACCTACTCCTCAAAGAAAAATCTCAGGTAGCTGGGTTATTTTTCACATGCGCATATTAAAGATGTCTTCTAAAAAGCAAAGCATTAATCTCTTGGAATATCTCTGGCCTGACACATCAATGAGCATATGAATTACTTCACCAGTTGGAGAGTTTAAGCAGTGCAGTGCTGAACCAAACCAATACTAATACTTCAAACATTATCTTTAGTCTATTATGACTGAAGCAGGCTACAAAACCAAGTAGACTGCAATACTGTTAATTGAATAAAGCATATGAATATCTGCTTTTTCACAGCCTTTGTATGGAACAAACTACAGAGTAATCTGTTAGCATTATGACACCATAAAGCAATAGAACAATAACAAAGTACAGATGCTGTATTACAAGTATGAAAAGCAAATCTATTTATACACATTTATCTATACATCATCATAATCTGTACATTTTGTAAAAAATATCATTAATTTACATAATGTTTAAGGTTTACTGTACTTGACACACAAAAACAATTATCAATAGAGAGGACCAAAGAGAATGATTAAACAATTTCTTATGATGATGCGCCAGGAATAAGTTGCAGGGTATAAACAATATTATTACAGTACATATGGAAATAAAGCAGTTTCATACATATCAGCCCTGTATATGCTAACAAAAGTAGATATACCTGGAATATGTTTAATTATACTTTATTATATGCTGTACCACTGGCAAAATAAATTTGTATTCTGGGTTAACAAAGTGAATGCTGGAATTCTCTGTGTTTAATGTTATGGCAATGTAGTCCTCATCAGATACTGGTCAGAAAAAGTGTTTATTTTGATATTTTATTTATATCACAAAAATAGCACAGTGTAATAAATCATGCAGTTTGGTAACAGCAGTGCAGTATTGACTTCCCAAAGATTATCAAGGTGTATATATAGGCACAGGTGGTAATTTACAAGTAGTTTGCTGTATCACTGTAGATACGGGGTTGTATTCTAAGACCGTGGAATGATAACCTATAAATACAGAGTAGTTATTTCCTTAGATTACTTGTCAATTCTACTGAATGTTGGCAGAAGAGCTTAATGTTTGATTATCATAAGGGATGTGTGAAAAATTCTTCATGTAAAGCAGAGATGGAGAATTTTGGCTTTTGTCATTTTCACATTTCACTTTCCTTACGTGTACTGTAATTTGGATGAGGTGGGGATATGAGTTCGGTGAGGGCAGTTTTCACATTCTTTCCCTCTCTCCCCACCCCGCCTCCCCCCATGCCAAAATTAAACAATCAGTTCTAAAGGGCCAGATTGTGGTACTTTTACTCTGATAAGAGCCTTTCTCTGGTCTGCTAAGGTCACTCTCTACCTCAGTTTTATGTAAATGCCTTCTCATCCCCACTGCCAGAGGTGGTAGGGGGGCATGCCAGGAGTGCTCTAGGGTGAGAAGAGATGTGGTAGCATGGGATAGGGGCATAAGTTCAAGCTGTTCCAGAGCAGCTCCAACCGATACTAACATATAGGGATTCCTCCCTAATCTCCACTCTGTCCAGACAAAGAGGACAATATATTGATGTTAGGGGGGATACTTGTGGTGTCTACTGTTGTTCAGAATGAGTGAGAGACACACAGTCTGACCCACAATGTGTACAGTGAGAATTAATTCATAAAATTCCATAAAACTGTGTGTAGTCATCCACTGCAAAAATGACCTCACCCATTTTTACCATGACCATTTTGCAAAGCAAAATAAGCAGAAAATTCACCTGTTTTTACTTATCATGTCTAGATTTTATGAGAAGGTTATAGTTCAGATATCAGAAACAATCCGATAATGACCCTGTTACATTACCCACCACTTACCTGTCGGTGTATGACATTGGTGAGATTGACACTGAACTACTGCATACAGTTCTAGTATCTACTTTTTAAAAAGGGCATTAAATATTGGAGAGGGTGCAGAAAAGAGCAAAAAAAAAAAAAACCCCCACTAGTTCAGGGTTGAAGCAAATGCCTTACAGAGAGAAACCTACTGAGTTCAGTCTCAGAGGGGTAGTCGTGTTAGTCTGTATCTGCAAAAAGCACGAGTTCTGTGGCACTTATGACCATGTTTACACTAGGAGTTTAGTCCAAATGTACTAAGTTCAGCTTCTGGGCATCTGATTTTACAAATTTGAAGATCCATGTCCTCATTACGGGGAAGCATCAAATCAAGGCAGGCTCTATTAATGTGGATGTGCTATCTTGAACACAGAGCCCCAGGAAGTACTGCCTCATGAAAGGCAGAACAACAGAGTTTGGATTCTGCAGCCTTTCATTCTGGAACAATGAACTTGGTAGTGTGGACACATCGCTTACCTACCTTGGGGGACTAATTTCAGGCTAAGGTCCTAGTGAAGGCCAGGCCCTAAAGTGCC
Source organism: Pelodiscus sinensis (assembly GCF_049634645.1). Lineage (NCBI taxonomy): Eukaryota > Metazoa > Chordata > Testudines > Trionychidae > Pelodiscus > Pelodiscus sinensis. The sequence goes on along the minus strand of NC_134712.1, from coordinate 238,179,743 downwards.
ACAGGACTCCTCATTATTTTTTTAGCTCAATCTGTTTATCTTATCAAGGAGAAGATCAAGAAGTGATTTATAACAGCACATAATACATATTATAGGCCCTTTTTTCACCAGCTGGGCTACATCTACATTGGCAAGATTTTGCACGCATACTTTTAACGCAAGAGTTTTTGTGTTAAGGTATTTGTGCAAAAGCATCTGTGCCAGTGTAGACGCTCTCTTGCGCAAGAAAGCTCCGATGGCTGTTTTAGCCATCGGGCTTTCTTGCGCAAGAAATTCATGTTGCCTGTCTATATTGGCCTCTTGCGCAAGAACAGTTGCGCAAGAGGGCTTATTCCTGAGCGGGAGCATCATCGTTCTTGCGCAAGAAGCACTGATTTCACACATTAGAACGTCAGTATTCTTGTGCAAGAACTCCCCTCCAGTATAGACAGGCAGCATGTTTTTGCGCAAAAGTGGCTGCTTTTGCGTAAAATCATGCCAATGTAGACACAGCCCAGGAAAAAATACTAGGTATTAAAAGAACACAGAAAGAATCAAGGCCTAGAAGCTGATGCCAGACAAATTCCAATTGGAAATGAGGCAAAAAATGTTAACATTGACGGTGGTAAACCAGTGGAACAAATTCCAGAGGAAATTGAGGATTCTCCATCTTTTGGAATCTTCAAACCAAGACTGGATGCATTTATCCAAAGATACATTTTAGCTAAACATAAGTTATAGGGCTCAATATACGGGTAACTGGGTTTAATGAAACGGGCTGTGAAATACAGATTAGACTAGATGATCTAATGGTCCTTTCTGGTGTTAAACTTTTTGAATTATCTAGTTAGAATTCACCCATGTGCAGAGAGCTAGCACAATAATCATTTAAGCCTACTACTGATTTCTAGTAGAATAATTTCTGCGCATCTCCTCAGATGTTTAGCCAATAGGGAGCTGTCTGTCATTTTCCTTTTTGAGAGTTTAAATGGTTGTATGCTCTTGCTCTCTACACAGGAGTGACTAGCACTCTGCGATAGGTGCCGAGCACCTTCCCCTGCCATTTCTTGATTCAAGGATGAATGACATGGCTCCAAAGGCTCTAAAAGGTATTCCTAAATTGCAACAGTCTAAGAAGGAATAGAATAATCATTATTGTTTAGTGGTTTTGCAGCACCCAAAAACTGTGTTTGTTGCACAAACAGAAAGATAAAACTCCTGTTCTGACGATATTACAATCTAATTTTAGATGTGATACACCACAAGGATGTAAGGGTAGAAAAACGTAGGTGACTAAGATAAAGGTCATGAAGTATTCAGTGAAGGCATGTGCTCATCTTGGTGCAATGTGCGCTTTCACCCAAAGATTCCCTTTGAAACTCAAGCACTCTTTGCATATGGAAATACAAGGACTATAAGGTTGTCCATATGCAGGGGTGACAAAGAACCAAAGAAAGACTTCCTGAAACTTCACCCCATGTCTAAGGCATAGGGTCAGCCACAACCTGATCCAGTGTATTTTAGATGTATTAGATATAATGAAACTCAAAACCATGCAAAATCAGATTTCAGGTTCTGCTAAAAATGCAGAACTCTAAGCAGGTGCTTGGAAAGTTTTGCTGCAGTTCACAAATGCTCATTTATGGTTTTACATTTATTTTTGCAGGATGCTGCAAGCATTTGGAAAGTGACAGATGGAAACCAAAGAGTCTTTCTAGAAGTTCTGTTGTAGCTCAGCTGGAAGTTCTAGAATTGCTGCAGAAATCACTGGGGGAAATTCTATGGCTGTGTTATGTGGCTGGCCAGACTAGATGATTGCAGTGGCCCTCCTGGCCTTACAACCTATGATCTAAGAAAATGTTTGCATCAATCTGCCTTGTACAAATCCACTGTCTACACAACCAAACGCATTGCTTTTTAATAAGAAATAGCCATGTACAGGGGACAAATATTTAGTAATGGGGGTTCTTCAGTGTAATAGAGAATGATCTAACATGATCCAGTGACTGGCAGCTGAAGCTAGACGTTTTCAGACTGGGAATAAAGCATAATTTTTTTAAAAGTGTAATTAAACACTGGAAAAATGTATATGGGTTTTGATGGATTTTCCACCACTGACAATTTTTAAATTGATTGGATTTTTCTAAAAGAAATAGTCTTTAAATTATTTTGGGGATGTATTTTGGGGATGGCCTGTATTATGCAGGAGGTCTGACTAGATCAGTGGTGGGCAACCTATGGTCTCGGGCTGCATGTAGCTCATTGAGGTCTATGTCTGGCCCACAAGACATTGTGTTTATTATCGGCCATAGGCAGGTTCACCAGATTCCACTGTTGTTCATCCTCAGATTTTTACCTACCAGTACAGGTTGGACCTCCCTGGTCCAGCACCCTCAGGATTTGACATGCACAGCCCCATTGCCAGGCTCCTGGCCCCATGGAGTAGCCCCCCTGCTGAGGTTCAGGTATGCTGCTAGCCTCACTGGGCAGCCCCGTTGCCTCCCAGACTCTCCAGGCAGCTCCACCGAGTAGGGGATCTACCAGGCTCTTTGCTGCGCCACTGGGCAGCTCCAATCCCAGGTTTCTTACCACCAGGCAGCCCCACGATCAGACTCCCTGCCACCATCCCCACTGTGCCACTGGTAGCAGGGCTGCCAGACTCCTTGCTGTAGGGATGTAAGCGACTAGTGGATTAACTGACTATCCGGTAAACAAAAGCTTATTGTGTAGTTGACTAGTCCCTCGACTAGTCGCGTCCTTCTCCTTGCTGCCTGAAACATTAACGTACATCTTTACAGAGATTTTCTCCTTTATGAATTGGAACTTGCTCATTAAAATCCAAGTTTTTCTTCCACCTAATTCCCTTTTGGACACACAATTAATTCTAAAAATGAATTAACTGGCATCTTGCAATGCAGACTGATTTTTCAGTCTGCTCACAGGTATAAAATGATAGGCCTGGTTGCTTGAAAAATTGCTTCTCTACGATACTGATGTTCTCTGCACATATCAATTTGCCTGCAGAAATGTCTTTGAACAAAAGGGAACAAAGTGTGCTTTGGTATTTGTGAAGCACGACTTTCCATAGGATCATTTTCTGTTAACCAGAAACTTGCATTCAGTAAAACTGGCACTTGCCTTTGTCAATGGCCAGTGCTTCAGATATAGTGAGCTCAAGTTTAGAAACGTGTATGCATAGTACGGGTACCCAAATACATGGCCTAATTTTCAGAGTTGTTGAATGTCATTGATCTGAATGTAAGCTGTGGGTCTACAAACCTATTTTATTGGAGTGCATAAACACAGGTTGAGGTGCGTATCTCTAAGCATATTTTGACCATTGTTAATACACAAGTATCACTAACCAATCAAATCCTTGCAACTTTTTAAATGTAAAGTTTGACAAGTGACTGTCAAACATTCTGACTGTGAAATACTCTGAGTAGTTTAAGATATTAAAAGGCTGGTATGAAAGTCCCTTGATTGTCAGATTATTTTTTTAAAACAAGAATGGCCTTAGTTGTGCACTATGTACATTTTGAACCCAGGCCATTGGTTATGGGTCTGACACTAAACAGATTTTGTGCTCTAGAAAATGTACACACTCCTGCTGTGATATTATTTAAAGTGTGGTTTTACTCTGAAAACTGACTGGGCAAAAATGGCATCTTCTTACTTGGGGGGGATAAGACCTTGAGTCGATTGGCCCTCACATGAAAGTGGGTGACAGCACTGGGAAGGAGGCTCGACGTGAAGCTCCCATTTAGGGACCTATGCACATTGTCAGATTTTTGGAAGAGCTCAGGCTCAAATTATCAGAAGCACTCTGCACCCTGCAGCTTCCCTGGAGAACAATGTAAATCATCACTACTGCAATGGCACTGTACGAACACTGGGCGCTCTCAACTGCTGGGGATTCTTGAAAACCTGGCCCCAATCTTGTACACAAAACAATGTTATTTCTATTACTATTGTTACTTAAAATGAACTATAATGCAGTGTTTACTGTTAATACTAATTAGAAGGTATGAATGAAGTGATTATGATTTAAATCATGTCACGTATTGTGAAGTTACACACACTCTGTATTAGACGTGCTAACTGTTGGTCAGGGCATTTTTGATCTTAAGTCTGATTCACCATAACATTTTTCCAGTGCAACTTCATTGAAATCAATGGAGTTACACTGGTGTACTGCTGAAGCAACCTATTAGTAAATCAGGCCATTGAAGCACATAGGCTGTGTCCAGACTCAGGGGTCTTTTTGAAAAAAGTAGCCTTTGTTCGAAAAAACTTCACCTGCGTCTAGACTACAGCCGTGTTCTTTTGAAATTAAATCGAAAGAATGCGGCTTTTCTTTCGACGGCAGTAAACCTCATTTCACGAGGAAGAACGCCTTTTTTCGAAAGTGCTCTTTCGAAAAAAGGCGTTCTTGAATGCCAACAGGGCTTTTTAGAAAACATCCAGACTCACTTGCTGCTTTCTTTCGAAAAAGCGGCTTGCTTTTTCGAAAGTTCCGCTTGCAGTCTAGACGCTGTTTTTCGAAAGAGGCTTGCAATCTAGACATAGCCATAGATTTATGCACAAGGAAAGAGTATTCTTAATGGGAATCACACCGGTAAACCCATGCACATTGAGAGGAGAATTGGCATCCTTCCCCTGTCCTGAAATTGTCATGTGCATCAGTGCTATGGTGTAATTTGCTGTTTAAAATATTATGGCAACACTTTAGTTTATGAGGCAAGAGTACTCATGCAAATGCACAGTATTCACACTTGTTATTTAGAGATGACATGGTCAGTTGTGACATGAAAGGTAAACATAACAGGGTTTATGTCTTGTAAGATTGCAGAAGCTGTGTGTGTATTTATAAGCACGTCAACACCATGTCTCTTATTTTACCATAGGTAGAAAAGGGGCTTGAGGTTACCAAAAAATTCTTTCAATTTATGCCTTTTATGGTCATTTGAAAGGGATTCTATCTGGTTTTTTTTTTTTCTGGCCTTGCTGGTAAGTATTGCATTTTCAATCAGCTCACAGATATAAAATGGCATTATGCTGAAAGTGTTTATATAGTTCATTAAAACTCCAGTCATATTTATAATTTGATACACATAATTTTAGCTGCCAAATGTGTCGTTCTAAATATATATTTTAATAAAATCATTATGCAGAAAAATATTTTCAGTGGGTATCTAGGATGTATATTCCTATTTAGCCATTGCTAGGCTATTCTATTAAGAAAATACCTCTTTAGAAAGTTAGATAATAAGAGAGGGTGAAACACCCGGTTTGTCTTTTGCGTATGCCTAAGTCTTCTTTTTGAATGTCAGTGGGGTTCCTTTCTGTCCTTTTATCTTATGTGATGGACAGCTATACTAAATGTAACCTAAATATTTATTTCTTTTGAAGCAAAGCAAAGAGCATACCATTTTTGAGAAACAATACAACTTGATGGCTAGGGTACTAAGGTTCAGTCTCGCCTTTCTGAAACACAGACATGTACTGTCAGGTAGGTAGAAAAAAATCGGATGGAGTAGAAGCCATTAAAAACATTCACATTTGCCCAATGTTACCACACAGTTATAGAGATCTTGGATTTTTAGTGTGGGGTAAAACTCTAGCAATCGTAATACAACTACTGGCAAATGTTGACTGTGTGATGTGGCTAAAGCTGTGAATTTGCCAGGGTGATCACAGAAATCACTGATTCAGTGACTTTCCAAAAGCTCCACGCCCTATGCATTTGGCCAGAGACATCCCAAGGGGGGCGTAGGGCAACCCCATTGCCATGGGCCCCGCCCCTTCCCAGCTCCCACTCTACCCATTTCCCAAGCCCCACCCTTACCCCCTCACCAAGCAATGCAGCCCAGGCATTTATGGGGGCCTGGCACAGCAGCAGCAGGGGTTGACCCTCCCACTCACCACGCAGGCACTGAGACCTGGTGTGGGGCGCTCTGCTGCCGCTGAGAAGCCATGAATAGCAGGCTGGGAGAGGATGGTGTGATGGAGTGGAGCAGGCTGCCGGGGGTGGAGGGAGGGCAACCCTGCTGCTGCTGTGCCAAGCCCTGGTAATCTGGGTCCCTCCAATCCATTGAACAGTTGGGGTGGCCGCTGCTGGGCCCCCAAAAGTATGGGATCTGGGGAGGACATCCTGATTTATCCTATGGATGGGACAGCTCTGCATCAGGCCTGGGGGCTGCCTGAGCAGCTCACACAGCTCCTGGACCACTCACACTGACTGCTGTTTGGGCAGTATTGGGCCACAAGGCTCACCCCCCACCTCAAGGTCCCCCCAGCAGCAGGGGGGACCCAGGCCACCCTCTTCCCCAATAGTACTCGCAGCATCCCTCCTCCCCCCATAAAAGTCATGGACAGGTCATAGGGCTGTGAATTTCTGTTTACTGCTCATGACCTATCCATGATTTTTACTAAAAATACCAATGACTAAAATGTAGCCTTAATGATGACGACTGCTGGGCTAGAGCCGCATTCTGCCTTAAGATACCTCAAAATGGGCACTCATGCAGGAAAGCAGAATCAAGCCCTTGTGAACAAATATTGCAGTGAGGTAGCTCTGAATTGAATCGGAATGCGTGTGTAGCTAACAGGGACTAACATTTTCTTCTGTGCAAAATATAGACTCATAATGCCCTTCATCTGTGTACTAAATTCCCATTGTCATCAAATGGATTTTCCATATGGGGATCAAGAATGTCATATGGCCCTAAACATTTTAATTTTGTTTGCTATATTAGAGTCTCGAGTCTGTGTGAAAGAAACATTCTATGAAGTATAGTTTGGAGATAAGATATTCTTTCTCTCCTCCCACCATATCCCCTTAAACATGGACCAAAGCAACATACATTGAACAGGGGTCAGCATACATTACATATTAGAGGGAGAGAGAAATGGAGCATTAAAATAAATTATATTTAGAATTGTTACTTCTAGTGCAAATGACCGGGGAACTTCAGAACGTAATGTGAATAGAACTTAATAAAAGCACAAAGGGTCAGCTCTCTAAAGGCATTTAGGTACTTAACTCCTACTATTTTCAAATCAATAAATACCTTTCAGGATCTATGCCAAAGCATCTGCAAAGCAGCCTGCTCCTCTGTTACCTGCACCAGGCTGTTCTCCAGATATCAATGTGTAGAAAATGGTACATTTTAGAAAATATTACATCAAGCTCCATACAGTGATATGTCCTATAGTCTTTAGTTTGAGCTACGTGGTTTATATCACTGAGGTCTCTGTCTGCATAAAAGACTGAGCCCCTGAATTCCGATGGAGCTGGGAGACACTTTCTGAGCCATTTCGAGAAATAGACGAGCTATGGAGTCTGTAGTCACGACCCACTGTCTGGCTCAAACACAAACTCCGCCATTTCCTTTTCAGTTCACCTTGTACCTATATTTTAAAAAAATGCATGCAAGCTAAAAACATGTGTTACATGGGAAACATTTGTGCTTTCATTAGCGTAGCATGCAAACTACTAAAAATAATCTCTCTTTTATTTGAAAACAAAATCAGGTCAAAGAGTTTAAGAAGAGTTATTAATAAAAATTTGCACTCATATAGTGCCACCCTATCCAAGGATCTGAAAAATGCATTGTAATCCTTTAGCCTCATGAGAAGTAGGAAGAAAAATAAAAGTAAGCCCAACTCTTCTTAATTCAGACAGGCAGCACAAACATGAGATTAATGCACAGGCATGAGAATCAGGACTCTAAGGGTACGTCTAGACTACCGCGTTTTGTTGATGGAAGTTTTGTCGACAGATACTGTCGACAAAACTTCCGTCGACAAAGAGCGTCCAGACACACTGAGTTCTGTCGATAAAGCAAGCTGCTTTGTCGACAGAACTCCGTAGTCTGGACGCAATGTTACAGGCAATAACACCTTCTGTCGACAGAGTTCTGTCGACAGAAGGTGTTATGCCTCGTAAAATGAGGTATACCAGTGTCGACAAAACTGCTGAGTTCTGTCGACGTTATGGTGACAGAACTCAGCGGTAGTGTAGACGCTGGTATAGTTTTGTCGACAAAAGTCCACTTTTGTCGACAAAGCTAGGTAGTCTAGACACACCCTAAGTCTAGCTTTGCTATGGACTTATTGTGTGACTTTGCTATGGACTTAATGTGATAATAATGACTCAGAACTGTATTATTACTGGGAGTTGTTGACTAATACATTTCCTATCTAATGTTCCATCCATGTGCGGATTTTTTCCATCCATGTGCGGCATAATTTTTTTACGTACACTGAGGCATTTGTAGTAGAAACAAAAAACCTAGTTGTGGGTGCTCTGCTAATCAGCTGGGCGTCATTTGAATCACTCCTGAATGGCCACAGATGCATGCAGCTTACACACAACACTCCAGAATTTAAAGTGTATGGCTTGTCTGAAGGATAAGGACAGGACAATCAAAAAGGATTTGTAAAAATGGTGGATAGCTATTTATGATAAGTTTTTAGAGATGAGAGTAAGCTGAGGCATAAATAATTCAGGAACAAGCCCAAGATAATGCAGCACATCAACGTCAGGGCCAGGAAGACTCAGGAGAGTTGGCTCCTAGTTCTGTGCTCTAGTAAATGTACACACTCCCTCTGTGATACTATTTAAAGTGTGGTTGTATACTGAAAACTGACTGTGCAAAAATGGCATCTTCTTACTCGGGGGATAAGACCTTGAGTCAATTGATCCTCACATGAAAGTAGGTGACAGCACTGGGAAGGAGGCTTGACATGATGCTCCCATTTAGGGACCTATGCACATTGTCAGATTTTTGGAAGAGCGCAGGCTCAAATTTTCAGAATTGAGAACAATGTAAATCATCACCCCTGCCATGGCACTGTATGAACAATGGGAGTTCTCAAGTGCTGGGGAGTCTTGAAAACCTGGCTCCAAATATGCGGGCTGAAATGAAACCCTAGACCTTCTCAGTCCAATAAAAAACCCCTCTTCCCTTGACTGTAATAGGGCCAGGACTTCACCTTTGGGATATTTTTATATTGATAAACTGTAAGGGTAATATTTAACAACATCTCCTGGTATTAGGATGATAGAGGAACCAGAGTTTAACTCCCTCCCAAAACAATTATGCCTTAGTATGTTTTTTTTTATCCCTCTGACATCGAAATCACCATATTCTGTAATAACAACACACTGACACCTTTTATGATTTATATACTAGAATATTAAGTCTGCTATTACACTTATTGCTAGTTTATTGAAAACGCTATTCAATATCACTGGAGAGAAAAGGGAAACTTACTTCACTGTTCAAAAAGCAGTACAGGACTGCAACAACCAGCCCCTGTAAACAGACAATGTGTTATGTTAGTACACAGCTCTGAGCTAAATCAGTAAATAAATAAATAAAAATTGTAAAGTTTTAGAATTTACCTGAAAAGATCCCAAACATAACTCAAAATATATCTGATAGTCACTGTGAGCGTTTTCAGGAAATAAACCGAACACTATGTAGTGAACTCCAAATAATGGAATAAGCAGCAGTGTTGATTTTGCAAGTCTCCTAAGTAAACAGAGCAGAAGCATTGGAGCTTAATGGAGTATCCCAGTAAAGTCTTGTTTCATTAACATACATATTTAGTGCACTTTAATTTTTTTAGATAAACTCCATAACCCCTCAGGCAGTATGATCTATAAATTAATATTCTTCCTAAGGGCCAATCATACTACTGAAAACTATATTTTCTCTTATATGTCGTATAGTCAGTCCCATACGGGCCTTATAGTCACTGAGTGAGATGCCATGCTATGGTTCCAAGAGCTGCGGTGGCTTTCAGCTTCCTTTGCACCCAACTGATTTTGGGGCAGTTCCAGGGGCTAGATAAGACACCAGCATTACTCAGACAGTCATGGGGGCTATCTAAATTACAGAAGATTCCTTGGGCTATCCTACGGACTGCACCAAGCTTGGAATCTCCACAGCATGGCATGCTGTTGTCCCATCTGTGACACACCCCTCTTGCCCACAGTGTGCCCCTATGGCCAGGTCTGTCCATTGAGGTGCAGGGTTTGGGAGGGAGTATAAGTACAAGAGAGGATTCTGGCTAGGGGAGGGATGTAGGAGGGAGTTGGGGTGCAGGAGGGGGTGGGGTGACTGAGATAGACTCTGGCAGGGAGGTGCTTATCTAAGCAGCTCCTGGCCAGCAGCCCAGCATGACTCTCAGGTAGGCTTCCCTGTCTGCCAGTAACTCCAGACCATTCAAAGCAGCTGACTATTCCGTGTGGAGGGGAAGGGTCCTTGGACAACAGCCATATGGCTGCCTTCTACAAAGCCTTCATCCAGGTGATTCTCACCCAGTTGGCTATGAGGCATTTAGTGTGATTTATGCTGCTCTGACCTTTTTAAAATAGTCTGAAGTGTCAAGCACAGTTGAGGATCTGACCCAAACACTGGGACAGCGGAGAGCAAGATAAGGTACACAGGCCGAATCTAGCCAGCCAAGCCTTTTCACCTGGCTCACGGCCTCCCCCTCTGGCTCAGAGCAGCTCCACGCTGTTCAAAGTAGCTGGCTATGCCCTGTGGCTTTCTGCACTGTACACGGCAGAGGAGGGGAGGTTTTGCACTCTGCCCGCACACCCAGCATAATTTCTCAGCTCCCACTGGCCAGAAAACATCCAATGAGAGCTGAGAAACTGTGTTAGGGCAGGGGCAGTGCATGAAGCACCCTCTCCTCACAGCATGGAGGGCCACACGGAATAGTCAGCTGCTTTGAATGGTCTGGAGTTACTGGCAGACAGGGAAGCCTACCTGAGAGTCATGCTGGGCTGCTGGCCAGGAGCTGCTTAGATAAGCACCTCCCTGCCAGAGTCTATCTCAGTCACCCCACCCCCTCCTGCACCCCAACTCCCTCCTACATCCCTCCCCTAGCCAGAATCCTCTCTTGTACTTATACTCCCTCCCAAACCCTGCACCTCAATCCCCTGCCCCAGATCACAATCCCCTCCTTCACCCAAACTCCGTCTCAGACCCCACACCCTTTCCTGCATCAGAGCCCCCAATCCTGAGCTCTTTTCTGCACCCAAACTCCGTCCTAGACCCCACACTGCCTCCATAAAAAAGTGAAAAAACTTGGGAGAAAATGATTTCTCCCCCCACCAAAATTTATTGCCTACCCCTGCACTAGGCAATATTGAAGAGTAATACTGACATCTTCATTTTCTGTATATAGAATACACTTAAAATGCATTTAAATACATTTAAAATGCATAATGTGTTAGTGCCTAGGGAATATGATTCCAGAGAAATCCTTCGATCAAGGTATTTCATGAGCAATTCTACACTGATCTGAGTCCTAGAACCTCATATTTATATTGATGGTATGAAGCATTTGCCCTTTATTAATTAAAATTCCATCAGTTATATAACAGCAATTATTGAAGTACAAAAGAAAATTATATAAGATAAAACTTCAATTTGTTAAGTGGCATAATTTTGTCAAATTGACACTGAGCCCTTGAAAAGATGGGAAGCCAATTATTCTTTAGCTGTCATTCACTTTATTTTACTATTATAAACTTTTCAGTTTGGCATATTTATGGATGCCTGATCTCAGACAAAATGCAAAAAGTTAACATGGAGAGTCAAGTGAGTCATCACTGTTTTGACCATAATGAGATTCAGCAATGAAACAGGCTGTCTTGAGGCAAGCATCTTAAACTCAAATTGTCTATTTAACAGACTAGGCAACTGAAGAACCTTCTATTTGAATGTTTTTGTGACAGTCCTTGAAGTCTTCCACGGATCATGCTCAAAATATCTCAGCAACTGCCTTTCTTTATGTGACAGTGGCCTTCGAGACAGCAAAGCTTCTCAGAAAATACAGTCTATCTGGACCTGAAGATGAAACCAATGACAGTAGAAGACATGGCTTCCTCAGCAAGATATCCTAAGCTTTGAAATTCATAACTGGATGGGAGGAGAATGACCACAAATCTGACTGCTTCCAGAGCAAAGTGAAAAACGAATGTCTTCATTGTGGCTTTCTTACCACCAAAATCAAACCAGGAGGAAAGTAGATTAAAGAGAGAAGAGGGAAAGGGGGCAGGCAAGAGGAAAATCAGAGGAGTGAAGAGAAAAGTGGGAAGGGCAAAACAAAAAGAAAAATAAAACAAAAATAATTAATCAAAACAGAAAAAAACCTACATCAACATCTGTCTTTCTTTGACTTGTGGGAGAGTTGGAAAGGAAAATTTCTCATCAGCTCTTTGTGTCTTTGTTCTTATTTAAAACCACAGCTTAATACAAAAATGATAAGCTGGGTCACATCCAACAGTCATGGCTTGGTCAGGAACAGTCTAGCTTGTTTTCTAGTCTTACTTTTTAAATGTCCCGTTTCCTTTATTTAGAAGTTAGTGGTCCACATTTTTGCAATTATATCTGAATTTAGATTAAAATTTCTAATACATACTAACAATATCTTTCATTATTTATGGTCATATAGCTTGTATTAGCCCAGCACCCATAATCGTGAAGACTTCCTTCCCTAAAAATAGTATGAGTGCTATGAAAAATTATCTCTGTTTTCTGTGGTGAGTATTAAATTAACCTCAGGCTAGAAAGCATGCACATGACCCTACACCCTCCTGAAGACCAACATTAAGGGATTTTAGTAGTGTAGGACTTGATAGGGCCATTTTCAATAGGATGAATTTCATCAGGAGGCATGCTTCTGCTGTTGTAGAGGAAGATTAACTGTTTCAAAATGCCTAAATGCTGTAAAAACTGAAGTCCCCATTTTCAAAAGCGACAGAGGTACTTAGGCTTAGATCCCCAAAAGTATTGCGACTCTTAACTCCCACTAATTTCAATGGAAATTAAGTCACCTAGGTGTCTCGACTTGAGACTCAACTTGGGTTCATTGTCTCTGACTTGAGACTTGCTAATTTTGTTAAATTGACTTGATGAAAAAATTGTCCGAAAATGCCGATATTGATGGCTTATAGAAAAGTGACTTGACATTTTTAAAATTAAGACTCGAGACTCGACTTGAGACTTGAACTGTAGTGACTTGAGACTTGACAATAACAATTTGAAGACAACACTGCCTTTGAGGGTCTGGTCTGTAGGGGTATGTCTACACTACCACCTTAGTTCGAAGTAGGGTGGTAGTGTAGACATACCCTTCGAGACCAAATCTCATGGAGTTTTCAGTATCATGTAGGTACTTTTGAAAATGTAACACAATATCTGCTTTTCTTGCCACAGGCTGGTGTGATCCTTTCTAGAGGGCATAAAGGATATGCCGTGGTGCAATGCTCACTTATGTTGGTGAACAGGCCAACTGAAATCAGTGCAGCTAATGATATTACCAGTTGCAATTGCTTACCAGTCTGAAAGATTCCTAATTTAACAAAGCAAACCTCCCAATATCCACACCAAAAATGTCAGTTCACTGAAGTTCAAAGCCTCCGTGATGATCCTGACTTTTGCAAACCACACAAGTTACTGAATTTCAGACCATTTACACCAGCTCTGAGCACTGTGATTTCATGCTCCACTTTCATTGTTCCTTAAGTTTCACATTAGCATTTTTGCTTTAATAATTTTTGACTGATTGTGGGCTAACTCTATATGACACTGACATTTTAATGGAGGAAACAGTCATGCAAAAATAGCCTCATGCCCCTCTGCAATTTAGAAATTACATTTGCATGTACATAAGTGAAGCTTCTGGACCTTTAACTTGCTCTGCAGAAGCAATACTTTCCAGTGAGCATAATCTGCCTTTTTCAGGAGTGTCTACTAAACAGGGCAACTGATGGGAGTAAGGGGGCAAAGAGGGCAATTGCCTTGGAACTCAGTGAACTTAAGGGAGCACAGGGCTGGCACTGTTGCCACCACTGCAGGGGTTGCAGCAGTGGTAGCTCTGCCTGTTACAGCAGCTGTTATAGCGGCAGCTGTAGGGAGCCCCAGGGTTCCCTGCTGCTTTTAAATGCCTGGTGGTTCTCAACTAGGTAGCGAGTGGAAGGGGAGCAGGCACTGGTGTTGGGGGCTCTAAGGGCTAAGCTGAGGTGGGACTGGACTTCAGCACCAAGGAGAGTGGAGCGAGCTTGGTTTGGGTATTTCTATAGGTTACACATGGTTATGGGTGTGTACAGATGAGAGGGGAACACGCTCTGCTGCTGGATCTCTGTGGGTGCAGTGGGGCTAGATGGGGATGGGATGGGTGCAGCCCATGCTCTGAGAGTCTTTCTGACTGAGAATGAAAATTGTGTGTATGGCAGAGAACTGAAACAAACAGTACCTTCCTCTCCAATTGGGGTATGTCTAGACTGCATCCCTCTGTCGACAGAGGGATGCAGATTAGGCAGGTTGACATTACAAATGAGTCAGGGATTTAAATATCCCACGCTTAATTTGCATAAACATGGCCACCACGTTTTGCTGACTCAGCACTTTGTCAGCAAAAAGTGACTGTCTAGAGGGGTATCTGTCGAGAAAGAAAGCCTTTTTCGACAGATCCTGTAAACCTCCTTGCATGAGACATAAGGAATCTGTCAAAAAAGGCTTTCTTTCTCGACAGATCCCCCTCTAGACTGCTGCTTTTTGCTGACAAAGTGCTGAGTTGGCAAAACGTGGCGTCCATTTTTATGCAAATTAGGCATGGGATATTTAAATACTTGCCGCATTTGCAATGTTGACCTGCCTAATCTGCATCCTTCTGCCAACAGAGGGATGCAGTCTAGACATACCCCAAGTGCAAACAGATCAACATTACACCTAATGGACTGAAAGTGAAAAATACTTAATTAGCTTCATTAACACTGACCCTACAATTGACAGGTAACTTCTTTTGCTGTTATATATACCCCAAATTCTGAAATTTCCACTCGAACTCATCTGATGAAGTGGGTTTTACTCATGAAAGCTCATGACCTAATAAATGTGTTAGAGTGCATCTATACTGCACCCATAACTCCAAATAAGCTACTCAATTTGAGCTACAAAACAATGTGAGCGTCTGGACAGCCATTCTGTTATTTCGATATAACAGATGGCTTATTCAGAAATCTGTAAACCTCATTCCACAAGGAATAACGCCTATTCCAAAATAACTATTTCAAAATAAGGCGTGTGTAGATGCTCCACTGCTGCTATTTTGAAATAGTTCCTTACTAAGGCCATTCTAAGTTATTCCTCCCCAGTGCCTCCTGGGGTTCTAAATAGAGATAGCTTGTTTACATTAGGGAATCCTGCCTCAGGCTAATTTTGAGGCTTCCCTGCAGTGTAGAATTGCTATTTCGAAATAAGCTATTTTGGAATAACTATTCTGGAATAGCTTATTTCAAAATAAGAGTGCAGTGTAGACGTACCCTTACAGACTAACATGGCTACCCCTCTGAGACTTTTTGACATAATACCATCACCCAGAGTCCCTCACTGAATCTCTTAGCTCACAGGCCCTGGTAGGCTTGGAGGACAGATCAGGTCCACCGACAGAGGGGGCAAAAGGGACAATTGCCCAGGGGCTTAGGTGCTTTACATGGGCCCTGGGTCCCCTGGCCAGTGGCAGTAGCAGTGGCTAGCAGACCCGGGACCTTTTACATTGCCTGAGCAGGCTGCAGTGCTCCTAGAAATATGTTCCAGGGGCCCAGTGCCCACTGTGGCATGCAGAGTGGCTCTGTTGCACAGGTGGTGCACCCCACTGGAGGGACACTGGGTGGCCAGAGGGCGAGTCAGGGCAGTGGAAGGCAGAGCCAGGGGGAGGAGCCACACCAATGGCGGCAGCAATCACTGCAGCTTTGTAACCATGTGAGTGAGCGAGGAGGGGAAAGCTGGGCTGGGAATGGAAGAGAAGGAGGCGAGCTCTGGGGATAGAGGCAGGCTTAGGACTGTGGGGAGCAAGGGCTGACGGGGGTGGAGGAACCAGGCTGGTGATGGCAGGGAGGTGCTGGGCTAGGAAGGGAAAAGAGCAGAAGGATGGGGGCAGAAGTAGGCAGCCACACCTGGGAGAAAGGAGCTGAGGGGTGGTGACTGCTGGTGGACAGAGCTGGCTGGAGGTGTTGGGGGCAAAGGGGAAGGAGCTGAGCTGGGCACAGGACTGCTAGGGGTTCAGCTGAGCTGGGAGGCAGAGGGGGAAGGTGCTGCGTTGGACACAGAACTCTTGTGGGGGCAGAGAGTGGAAGGAGCCCAGGACCGCTGGGGGCAGAGCTGTGCAGGGTTGGCTAGGGGGGCAGAGAGAGGAAGAAGGGTGGGAGGAGTACCTAAAGGCATGTCAAGGATTGAGGCTGCAACCAGTTAGGGGTCCTCTGATTTAGGGGTGGCACTAAGGATTTCTCCAGGTGGGGTGGGGGGCTTGTGACCCCATCTGAGGGAAGAAGACGGGGAAGGGGTATTTATTGTGTTTTCCTGGGCCCCAGAATTCCTGTCAGCAGGCCTGCTACCAAACATCAAACATCATCCAAACCAAAGTTAATAACCAGGCAGTGAAAAAACAAATCTGCTGCTATTAAGCAACCTACATTATAAGACACTAAGCTGCCCTATGGAGGATGCTTGGAGAAAAACAGAGGACATGGGACTGAACATAAGTATATAAACGAAGGTGAGGAGAACAAATAGCTCTTGCAACAAGAGCTGACTAGAGCAGATTTCTCACCCACAGTTTGGCCAGTTTTCAGAATGATACGCAAGAGACCCCAAATCTCAGCGAGGGTGCTCCGTGGATTGAGCTGGCCAGGTCCCCTTCACAGAAAGCTCAAGTATCCTCAGACCCACCTGCTGTAGTCTACTGCTGGATTTCTTTGTCTTGTGACATCACAATCCGGAACCTCAGAATTACCTCATTCACTATATTACTTTTGAGAGACCTGTCACGTCCTATTGAAATCAGCACAGAGCTAGTAAAATCAAGTTTGAGGCTTAAATTGAAAGACTGATATAGAGTGCCCATAAACTAAAGCCACATTCAAACAAAATCAACTTAAAAATGTACACTTGGTATGATCCTAAGAGGTTTGTTGAAAATTTTTGTAAAATATGGCTAGATTCTTAAGTGACTTGTGAAAACTGCAGGAGGATTCCATAATCCGCATTGGTCTCCATTGTTTTTAAAAGCATTGTGATGTAATGATAAGGTGTCAAATGTCACAGTGGTCTTATTGGGCATTTTTCATTTTGATACTGTCAAAAAGTTTCTATCACTTTAAAAAAAATATGTACTGCCACATAGGGATGTAAAAAGTACAGTTGATTAACCGATCAGCAAAAGCTTATAAGTTAAATGCTATAGACTACACACACTTCCCTCTACCCGCCTCTTGCCAGTAAATTTTTTAGCAGGCTGGCCAGCAGCCCGGCTCAGTCCTGGCTCATGCTGGTTCCGGGAGCTCAGACCGCTCCATAGACAGGGGTTGCTGCCTCTTTATCAGAGGACAGGCGGATGGTCCGTAAGGGGAGCTGGTTTTTAAACTCACTCCCCTCACAGACCAACTCCCGCCTGGCACCTCATGCTGCTGCCTCTGATACAGAGGCAGCAGTGTGGAGTGGCGAGGACTCCTTGGGAGTGAGGCCAGAGTGCTTTGGCTGCCAACCCCACCCCTAGGGACTACAGACTAGTTGAGTAACCAATAAGAATTCGTGAGGTTACTTGACTATTCAGTTAACCGATATTTAATATGCCTACCACAGTTTGTTTTGGTGAAGTGCACAGGTAATTAACAAGGAGACCTACTATGTGTGACTAGATGGCATGGTGTTTTCAGTGCTCAAATGACACTTGGGCATCAACATGTCATTGTTTGCTCTCAGATGCTAATCAGACTATGGGAACTATGCTTTTTTGGGCATGGTCTGTCTTTTTATTATGTGTACAGAGTAAAGCACAATGAGGCCCAGCTTCAGTATTGGGGCCTATAGGAACTACTATAATACATTATACTTAATAGTAGTAGTAATACTAATCAGTAATAACCTTGTTAAATACCTCTGTTCAGCAAAACATTTAAACAAATGTTTAACATTCAGCGTGTGCCTAAGTCTCATAACATTGTTGATTTCAA
Source organism: Pelodiscus sinensis (assembly GCF_049634645.1). Taxonomy (NCBI): domain Eukaryota; kingdom Metazoa; phylum Chordata; order Testudines; family Trionychidae; genus Pelodiscus; species Pelodiscus sinensis. The sequence goes on along the minus strand of NC_134712.1, from coordinate 238,161,724 downwards.
TGTGTTTATGTGTTTTGCTTAATCAGGATCCTATCCTCAGCTATCCACCTATTTAAAAATGTGTACCACTGTTTCAAACACAGCATCACAACTTTGGATGGTTGCTGGTAGTCTGCTCCAGCAGAGGAAATCTTTAAATAGATTACTTTGATACATTGTATGAAGTCTCTAAAACACATTACTCACTTGTACTGTGACTGATCATTGCCGCCAACATCCGGCGATCTTAACTTTTGCAGTAAAATTCTTATAATACTAATGAACAGTAGAAAATTCACCTGAAAAAGAAAAGACATGTATAAAGGTATGTCTACACTAGCCCCCTAGATCGATCTAGGGAGGCTAATGAGGGCAACCGGAATTGCAAATCAAGCCCGGGATTTAAATATCTCGCGCTTGATTTGCATGTTCTTGGTCGGTCGCCATTTTAGAAATTGACTAGCCTGAAGTAACTGGCCGCGTCTACACGCGGCAGTGAAACGGGATTCCAGAACAAAGCCCCTAAATCGAATTAGCTGGTAAGCCTCATTCCATGAGAAATACCACCTAATTCAAGTTAGGGCTCTATTCCGGAATCCCGTTTCACTGCTGCGTGTAGACGCGGGCAGTTACTTTGGGTTAGTCAATTTCTAAAATGGCAACCGGCTGGGAACATGCAAATCAAGCGTGGGATATTTAAATCCAGGGCTTGATTTGCAATTCCAGTTGCCCTCATTAGCCTCCCTAGATCGATCTAGGTGGCTAGTGTAGACATACCCTAAGTGACTCAAGCGGCTCACTTTATTATGCAGTCTTCTGGTAACAGGTAAACAAACCAAACTAGTCAGTTTGTTAGTGAGCCTTGCGTGCTTGCTGCCAGAACATGTTAATTATACCCCCTCAGATCTACTGCCTCTTGCCTGCCTTACTGACAGTTTGTCACATCCAAAACACCTCTGCATGACTGTAAATGCCACTGCAGAATCATCCTCCGTCATATTTAAAAGCTGACAAAATCCCTTTTCACCAGCAACCCCATTAAAGGGAACATTCTCAAGCATGATGGGGCTTTGGTTAAGTCTCAGTAAAGCCTAATGTTACATGAAACCCTTTGGTGCATTTACCCCTGGTGGCTGAAGGGATAATGCACACTCTTGTTTTACACGCTTTCCTACTTTTGGCCCGCACGTCTAGAGTCAGGGACAGGAAGGTTTTGTAGAGGGGACGTATTCATAAATCAGTGATAGAAAGGGTCTTCTTTCCATATCTCTATATTATGGTACCGATATGCCCTTCCATTATCGTAGTAATTGAGCACCTCACAATCTTTAATGTATTTGTCCTCACAACTCTCCTCTGTGAGGGAGGGAAGTGCTATAATCTACATTTTACAGATGGGGAACAGAAGTAATTGGATAAAAGGAAGTATAATCTGACTCATAGAAAGCTTGAACTCAGGTCTGGAAATCAGAAATTGCTGCATCTGAATCCCAGCGCTCATAATGTATTTTGCTTTAGTCTTTGGCAAGACCTCAAACTCTCCACCTCAGTTCCCAATCTATAGAACACATGTCTTAGTGCCAGGCATGTAAGATGGTGCTTGATTGCATAACATGGTCTATTAAATGCTTTGAACATGAACAGTGACACAGAAATGGTAGGTATGGTAAAACATTCTACAACCATAAAACCTTCTCCATAGTGCTTAACGGCAGTAGTGAGCTAACTCGGATCAGGGATGCCGGAGCATCAAATGCAGTAGGAAAACATTCTGGTATTGAGCCAGAGTCAAAATCTTATTTTCTGTATTTAAAAAACAAACAAAATAGTCAGCAGAATCAAGCTGTGCACATGGCTAAACAGAATCTGCTTCTTGGTGTGGGTGTAACCCTTGTCTTTCCTCTTCCCCTAGCTATTCAGTCTAACATTTTGATTGTAAGCGCTTTGGGGTATCATGACTTTTGGTGTCTTCTGTGACATGTCCAATATAACTTTTAAGTGTAAATAAATAATAAACTACTATAATAATTGCATGTCATTCAGTTCATGTTATTTCCTGTTGAAGTCCTGTTAGGGCTAAAGAAGTTATGGTGGAGGCAAGTGATGGGACTCTAGAATCCTAATTATATAAAAAAAAGTTAGGAGAATTAGGTCTAAATTTTGTGTAAAAGAGAAAATTAGAAGGAGTCTCACTGAAGTAAAAGAATCAAAGAAAGAGGATCAATATGCAGCCTGTCCATATGCAGCATTCCCAGAGAAGCTGCAGCTAGTTCTGCAAAATTGGGCCTTTTCATTATTGCCTTTGTGTAATGCAACACAGTACAAAGGTCAGGAGAAACCAATTTTCTCAGTATGGACGTTAAAGGCAATATGGTCTAATGGTTAGGACTCTAGTGATAGAGGGGTTCTTCTCCTGGCTTTGCCACTGTCCTCTTGGGTGACCGAACACGAGTCACTTCATCTCTGATTCCCCTCTCCTTTTGCCTGTGTAAGATGGTTGGGGCAGGGACTGTTTCTTGCTGTGCTTTTGTACAGTGCCTATCAAATTGGGGCTCTGCTGACAATAGGGGTCCTAATTTCTCATATAATACAAACAATTATCAACCATAAAAGATTAGAAACTGTGGTCCTTTTAAGAAGTTCAATAAGAAATTGTTTTTCTGTGCCATTCACTGGGCATATTTTGGAGCATTATATTCAGGTGAGCCATATATTCAAGTATTTGTATCTGGGTTTCTTTTGAGGCTAGTCAATTTTTCTATTTGTCTTTAGTGATATTTTGTGAGCATTGTGTATGGCTAACATTAAACAAGTATCTGTCTATGTATGATATGAATATCACTTCAAGATATGGACCTGCTGAAGCGCTAACCCCAGCCAAAAGAGATTAGCAGTTAGATATCAAGATGCCAAGTATGCTAAAAATACTTTAGATAGTATATGAGATTATAATTCAAATGATCACTTAGGACAGTTGTGAAAGACCCCAATTTATCCAACTTAAACTTAATATATATATATATTCAGTTTAGGGCCACATATAATTTCACTATGTTTAGAGAACAAGAAGAAAATGACAATTTGTGTTCACATTTTAGGAGATTTTGTCTTTAGCATTGTAGATTTAATTCCGTAATATTCTGTGGGGTAGAATTTCTTTATACAGACAGCAGACAATATACAGTGTTGAATGAACTGCTAAAGGCAGCAAAATAAGCCAATAATATTAATTCAGGGAAGTGTCAGGGATGGGATGCAGCAGCAGAGGTTAAATGATAAAAGTAGTGAAGTAAGAAGGTACTGAATGATCTGAGCCTGAAACTGACAGTAACTTTCGAACCAATTACATCTAGACTGGCATGATTTTCCAGAAATGCTTTTAACGGAAAAGTTTTCCATTAAAAGCATTTTCGGAACAGAGCGTCTAGATTGGCTCGGACGCTTTTCCGCAAAAGCACTTTTTGCGGAAAAGTGTCCATGCCAATCTAGACGCGCATTTCCGGAAAAAAGCTCCGATCGCCATTTTCGTGATTGGTGCTTTTTTCCGGAAAACAAATCTGAGCTGTCTACACTGGCCCTTTTGCCCAGACAGGAGCAGCATAGTATTTCCACAAGAAGCACTGACAATCTTACATGAGATCGTCAGTGCTTTTGCGGAAATTCAAGCGGCCAGTGTAGACAGCTGGCAAGTTTTTCCGGAAAAGTGGCTGATTTTCTGGAAAAACTGGCCAGTCTAGACACAGCCTGTGAGTACATGTATCACTTAAAATCTCTTTTTGTTACCTCCTTCTTGTTATATAGTTCTTTGCAGAAGTTTTAATGTGTCACAACTAGAGGGGCACAACTCACTTTTTTTGAGGGGATACATGACTGCATCTGTTTTCTGAAAGTCTGTTAATTCAGATTTGTGTCCAACTGAAAAGACACACAAATGAGAGCCGCCTGTATGGGAGAGGGGAAGGAACAGGATTGCCATGGCAGCTTTTGCCAAGTGGAGGCCATGGGTGGTATGCCAAATGAACTGTTTGGTATAGTACATCTCCAATTAAATAAATCAGAGAGGCTTTGAAATGTGCAAAGCATGACACATGGAAGGCAGCCAAGGAACATTTCTCAGGCCAAAAATGTTCAGAGGAAAGACCATGCCTCAGACATGCTGAAATAACTGTGAGGACTGACCCTGAAGAATTCACTTTGAGAATGCTGTTTTAGAGCGGTCAACAGCTGATTAAATATAATCCCTACAACATAACTGGAGGTAACATAGAAACTAATGGAAAAAAAGAGAATACTGAGTGGAGGTTGATTGTTGATTTGATTTGTTATACCTACTAGATAAATCCTTGTTCCAATCTCTTCGCTTGCTTTTCCTTCCAAAACAAATTCATACTCTTACTCTCACATTCAGACCTCCACACAACTCTCGTTTTGCCTCTATCTCTGTTTCCACTTCATTAGCTCCATCACTCCTTCTTGCTCCTTTTGAGCTTCAGCATCTCTCACACTTTGGGCTTACTTTCATGCTATTCCAGAACAGCCTCCCTTTTCAAACATTCCAAGTGTCTTCCTTTTGCTCCATGAAAACCTTCCTCAAAAATAACTTCTTTCACAGCCTTTCCTACCTTAATCTCCTCACTGACAACTTGTCCATAATGTCTCCCTTCTAATGGTTGTCTCATGTATCACATTTATTTGAGGCGGACTGTACACCCTTTCAGGCAGCAGGACTTTGGTTTCTTATACAGTATGTTTTGCAAAGCTCCAGGGCCAAAATTTTCAAACTTGTTTGTCAGAAGTTACATTTAGACGTCTAAATAAAAGGTCTTTAACAGGTGCTGGACACAGGCACCACCTTTAGATTTCAATGGGAATTGTGAATACTCCAGCCATTTCTTCTGGGTGCTTCACATCAGGCCCCTGAGTTTGACAATTGGGGTATGTGCATACTTGCAGTGTTGCCTAACCAATAATAAATGGCCAGATTTTAACCTATCCCTTTACATCTGCATAAGGGTTATCGGTGTATACAGTCACACCACAGTTACCTGGATTAATAATCCTGGCACAGGGAGCAGAGCAGGCTGCACAGATGGGTGCGGTGGAGAGTAGATAGAGTCTTGATCTGCCCCCAAAGAGCTGAACAAGTTGCATCATGTGGGTACAACAACTTACTTGGAGAAGGAGGGGGTGAAACAGGAAAGGATTTGTAATTCCAACAGCTACTCAAAGTTCTTCCTACACTGGCACAGGTAGGCTCTGCCTCTTATCGGATGCTAGATGCAAAGACCCAATCTAGAGACTAAAGTAACTATTGCACCTTAAGTCATCTGTTGCTCTGGGGGATTGAATGTCCACTCCCACTTCTTTTGGGAGTGCAGCTCAGCTCTCTACAAGGGCCCAAATCCACTGTGAACTGCTCTTTCCCAAATCAATACCACAGATACAAAACTGTGATTCAGAATTTAACAGCAGGGGAGGAGGGGGAATCATTTAATCAGACAGAAGTGTGATTTTATTTACTGCTTAAGTAGCAAAAGCATGTGGCTCTGTCTTGTTGTTCTCACCCATTAAAGCACGCTGCTCATGAGAGAAAACAGATCTTGAAAAAGACAGCCAATCCCGAACGTGTGCATGCTCTAAGGCCTAAGCCAATACAGGAAAATGAGCGGGATGGTTTGTACCTCAGTCTAACTCTAGAATCAAATGAAGATCTGGTCAGTTTGGAATTCATTGGAGTTTAGATAATCATTCTTGCCTCCAACTTCCAGGCTTCTTAGTTTTTACGGGAAACCTGGTAGCAAACCAACAATTCTGTCAATATGCACTAGGGTAACTGCTGTCGTCAGACATTTCGAGTTCTAAAACTTTTCAAGGGTCAGCTTGAAGAATTATTTTCGGGGACACTAGTGACTCATGAAAGCTCACCTGCATGTAAAGTAGTTGTTTAAATCAAAAGTGCTTTGTATAAGCTTTAATTTTGCACTTTTGAAATATTTTGTATGATTTATTTTGCTTTATCATTCAGCGTGTCCTCCTTACTTCTCCAACTCCTCTTGTTCTTTTTGTTTCCCTCCATGCTGAACGTCTGCTGAGTGAGTGTCCATCTCATTATGTAGCAAAACATTCATGTTGGTAAATCTTAATTACATTTGCCATCTTTTTGCCTTGTCTTGTTTAAATACTATAGAACACACTCTGATGAAGTTGGAATAAGGTGTTTTGGATGGATACATAGGTCATTCAGTGAGTAGACTGTCTAGTTAGGCTTTGATACAGCATCTCACTTAGGCATGCACTTCAAGTTAAGCACACTCTTAAGTGTTTTGCTGAATTTGGTCCTTAATGAACACGAATTCAGAAGCCACAAAATATCACCAAATGAGATGCTGAAGGCTACAGCTAATTTATATAAAATGCATTAGTCTGCAGCTATGTTCGTATTTAGCACTGGAGGTAAAGCTATTGTTATGCACACTCATGGGCACGTCTTCTGCACAGAGAACGAGAATTTAATTACTCATGTTCAGTTAATAATCAAGAACTCTATTCAGCAGAATCCATGTTAAAATGTCCTTCTGTCTAAATGTTTTATGACTATTGTATGTCATTCGAGGCTACTAGTTAAGGAAAGATATACACAACTGACATTCTTTCCAGCTTTAATAATATTTATAAACAAAAGGAAATCTATAATCTCCATGAAAAGTTTAACTTAATGTTTTCTTCCCCCAAGGCTGGCACAAGTTTTACAAAAATAAAAACTAACAAACAAAAAACCATTCAAGAGGAGGGAGCTAAATTTTAAAGGCAATGAGTTTAGGCTTGGGCATCTGTTTAAAATCTCCCCTATAAAGTAATTTATTTACTTAGAATGGAGTTTTTGCCTATCTATAGCCAATTGTAAAGAATAATTGGTATATTCACTGCATAAGACTGCAAACCAATATATAATTCATATTGAAAAATGTAGTTTACTTACTATAATAGAAATTAAAATTGGTGATCGTATAACCCACCAAGGGGCGTTGTGATCATTTGTATCCCAGCAACTATAAAGAAAGTAAAAGGGAAAGTTATATTAATACTAATTTTATTTGGCAAGCAAGTTATGTGAAGACAAGGGTTTTGAATTTCTAAATCAAAACAAAAAAAGCCTGCTCTTGTGAATTGTGAGCAATTTAATTCAGCATAGTCCTGCTTTTATTTTTATGTTCATTGATTTTGAATGTCCACATTCAAATCAATTAAATGAGGGATGTTACAGAACAGTGTTAGAAGAAATACAGGCAGGTATCCCTGAGGGAATCTCAAGTTTAGTTTCATTCTTTATGTAATGACACTTTTCCAATAAGAGCTTAACTACAGTATCTGGGGCAGCAGAATGATCTGATGTGACAGATACTATTAAAATGATATAATTTACTGCAGCAGTATTTGGGTATAGATGAGTAGAACTGGTTTGGGAAATATTAATAAGAAGCCTGGAACATCATCTAAAAATGTGAACTTTAATTTGCTCACAATTCTCCATCCCAAGCCATTTTACCCTTCAATGAACATCGGACTTTACAGTCTGTCATTCTCAGTGCCCATAGCCCTTCCTGACTTCGGTGTGTACTCAGCACTTGTGAAGAAACAGACCTTAAAACTTGTGAGAGAATAGAAGCTGTAGGTGATAAGACTTATATAGGAGAAACATTTAATTGTTCGTAACTTTTTACGTGGTGATAATGATAGCAAGATACCAGCTAAAGAACGCATCACTTTCAGTTTATGTTTTTAGAGCTATTGCAAACAGATTGCTTGAGAGGTTAGAAATAACCTTTCATCTGTATCAACTATTGCAGGGGCCGCTGACATGAATTTTTAAGATCTCTAGAGCCTAATCCAGTGAGGCGCTGGACACCCACCACTACCAGGGATGCTAAAAAGAATTGAGAATGCTTAGCACTTTGCTAACTGGCACCATCACACTCTTAGTAGTACCCTCTGCTTCTCTAAAAGTCAATTTTTGGCCTTGGTTGCAGACAGCTCTCACTGAACTCAATAGGAACCACATAGGCACCACAGAGGGCAGAATTTGGCCATAAACTATTTCACCTCATCCCCATCAGGAGCTTTTAGATGGGAAGCATTTATAAAACTGCATGCAGAATAGCTTCTGAACACCTGTCACCTGACTGGGCCCTCCAAGATATTGCAGTCCTCTGCTATTTACCTCCCACAAAACAGCAAATTATCCCTGTGCAAACAGTGCAATCCCAGGGGAAGATCAGATGTAGTTCAAGTTTGAAGCATATTGTTTATGTCCTCCTAGCTACTTACCCAGTGTCCTCTAAAAAGATCCTTGTCACGGTCCACAAGATGATGAATACCATAGGAATTCCTAAGAAATTATAGTTTGTTATAGTGAATGATTATAAAAACCTATGAACTAAACCCCTTTACCACTCTTGTAACCATATACTACTAGAATATACAAGGTCTAGCATAGGGCCAAATGCAAGACATGGTGTAATAAAGTATAGCTGTAGCTGCAGCGTGGGGACTAACAGCAGGTTGCAAAGAATTCCTATCCACCTCCCAATGAAGACAAGCACAAGCTATTCTTACAGGTGAGTGCATTAATTTCTTACAGAACATACAAAGTGGGTATACCTCTCAGGCGCCTCTGCATAACCCTTGGAGATACAAATGAAAGGCACCCTGGGCCTTACTGAAGATAGATATTAGGAGTGAAATTTAAGGTGAAAATCATTTTATTAAAAAGCATTCACCTACACCAGTTCACTCCCACTCCCCAGCTATACTCAAGTATACTTTTATGATCAGTTTCCAATGGCTTTGCATCTACAAAACCTGTATCTTTGGCTCTCTGAGTATAAAAAGAATTAGTGAGTAAAAATGAAACTGAAAAATATGTATAATATGTTGGAAACTATATTGAAGATAAAGAATAAAGGACTGGCTGGAAGTGTCACTGTGTCTGAATTCACTGTTGGAGGGCTGAATTCCAATGCCATTTGACCTCACTGTGAAAATGAATGTAGTTCCCTCATTTATATTATGTCCATGCACATCACATGATCACAGAGGTTGGCATTCTTGGCAGTTAGTTCAAGAGATGCCCAGCAAAGATAGAGTTGTTTTTCAAGGCAAGTGTCTAAGATGAATTGGTAGCGATGTGAAGTATAGCTTCCATAGTGTCTTCCTGTACAATGAGGCATAAGGACGTGCTGCTAACCCTGCATTTTCACTGAAGGCACTCCTGACTTTTAAAGAATACAATGAACATGTAGGGCCTGATTTCCCACTGAGTCCGGGCGCCATTCAAACACAACAACTGGATATGTGAGAGGGAAAGTGAATAGTAGCTTTGTACTTTCCCTTATTAGGCTAATCTCAAGGCTGCCTTAACTTGCCCCAGATAATTTCCAGAGCACATTCAAGGTTTATGGGAATACTTGAGAAAACAAATGTTCTAGACCTAACCACTTTTCCTTGGCCATGTTCTTTATATACCCAATGTGCAGTGGCCTGTGAGGGAGGGGAATGGACCTTTTGAGCTATCTTTCCATCATTTTATGCCAAAACAATATATTGGTGGCTAGATTTGCAATGGTTAAACAGAATAAAAGGTCTGCTAGAGCCTTTAGAATCAGGCCCATGGACTGTAGCTAACAGGACATAATGTTACCTCTGTGGGAAACATTGAATCTGACAAATCCGTAGCTAAAAATAAAGAATAAAACATGTATATATTTAAGTACTTACCCCAGCCAATCAGAAGATACACTGTGAAGTGTCTGTTAGGAGAGAATATTACCACAAGGAGGATGTGGAGGTAAAGTCCTTCAACTAAGAGCCAGTAAAAGTTTGCCATAATACAATACTGGAAAAATACCAAACTAGCCTTGCAGCCAACCTGGAGTGTTACAAACAAACAAAAATCAAACTTCTTGCAAAGAAAATGCAGTAAAGTTTTGTAACAAACATTTCCCGACAGACCCTACTCTCTCTATAGTATGTTCCCTTCACTCTCGTTTATGTCACTAGCTCATGTACAATATTATTTTTCAATGGCCCCTTGAAATAAGGTGGCACAGTTAAAGTATAAAGAATGATCATACAAAGGAATTTAATTAGCGCTATGGCTTCCATACAACAGAATTATTCAGAAACATTAAAATCATCATGACATTAAAAAAGGAGACACCAAAGACCATTGATGAAGATAATAAACACATATAAACTTCAAAACTATTTTTCCTCCACTGTGAAATTCTCCAGTGTTTCCTAATTTGTTAAGTACATACCAGTATGCATCATTTTATTATGACCGCTGAAACATATAATTTGTGTGGTGTTCTTGAGCAGGTACCATTCTAAAAAATATTTAATAATACAAGGAAGCACATGGATTTCACACGGGTGAAAAACTTTTAAAAAATGTAAATTAAAATGTGATGATGCCTAGTGCTTTTTACAACTTGATTATAGCAAGGCATTTGGAGTCAGAGGGGATTATCTGAGTCAAATAATTTTTCTGTCCATTTATTTCTCTTTTGTCTTTCTTGAAGGTAAGCCTATAGGCGAGGCTGTTTCCAACCAATGAATAGATGCCACCAGCCTGCCAAATTATGTAAAAAAGTGATTCAGTTTTAGAACCTCTTCCAACCTTTTATAAGCTATTCGTTTTGAAAGAGCTGTGCCAAGAGCACAAATAGCCCTGTGGAATGCGTAAACATGATGTGAGAGTCAAACTCTCCAAACTGTTACATAACTATACCAGGGTTCAGCTAGTGTAAGAAGCAGCCGGTATTCCAATCAACATCAGAGCATCTCACTAACAATGCAACAGCAACTAGGAAATAGCACATGGATCTGGACCAGTTCAACAACAAGAATATCCAGAGTAACTGCAGGACAAAGACAGTAACAACTTGGGTGCAAACAGGCATGATCAGAGCCAAGTGCCTTAACTCCTTGAGATGTCAATCTAAGTGACCTGTGTAGAATGATTTTATGGTGCCAGTATTAAGTGTTCCTTCAAGGAGAGTGTTTTAGTTGATGGATTGTGTACATTCAGTTAAAGGGTCTCTTAGAAAGGCTTTGCGTAATGGACAAAGGCACATTCATCAATACAAAAATATTGCTTTGCATTTTTCTTCAGTTTTTCCTATACTCTACATTTAGCCATGAGGGAGGGAAAAACATTACAAATTAAAAATGTAATGTCTTCAGCAGTCTCTATGGATTTATTTTGCAGCAGTTCGGCCCCAAACTAAGGTGTCTGGGATACTTTCTATATATCAATGATATGTGATATACCATTTAACTTTTCAACCTTCTCAACCTCTGAGAGTTTGCAACCCTACCTACTTCGTTAATGCCTTATCCACTTTGCCAAATGGCTTGCCAGGCATGCAGATGATAGCCCTTCAACACCTCCAGTAGGTGTGGCGTGGTTGCTACCACTCTCATTCTCCCCTACATATTTCCAGTCAGTCTCTCATTGCTCTCCCTCCCTTACTGCCCTTCAACTCCAGATACCACTGCTGGAGCCTCCCAGAACATCTAGCCTTTCCCATTTGTCAGATGATGCATCTTCCACTTCTAACTCTCCCCTGACTTAGCCTACCTCCTAACTCTCAGATTGATCCGGGGTCATGGCTGATTCTGTTTTTCTGATAGCTGAAATTTGACTGTTGCCTACCTGAATAAGCGGAGCTTCATTAGCTCACCTCCCAGCTCTTCCAGTCCCTTCCTTCCCCTGCAGTTGCATTCTAGTTCATTTTACCATTATAGTTCTCCCATGGTGCCCTCCACTGACAACTGACCGTTCCCCAAAATTCTCCTGGGATGCAGAGGTGGAGAGGGTTAAAAGGCAAAAATATTACATAGTGTAGCCAAAAGAGCTTCATTACCCATGATGACTGGTCTTCTGTACAGTGAGCTGGGTTGGAATTGGAATAGAGAATATCATCCTTGACAAAAACAGAGATTGCTTTTAGAATGAAAGAAAGGAACAAGTTCAGATGGATGTAGTTCCGCGTGCAGTGAAGTTTTCTACATTAAAGAAGAGATTAAAAAAATAATTTTAGTTTTCAGGACAGAGAGGCTGTTGAACAGTCTTCTGATTAGTCGTAGGCTGCTTCTCAGTGAAACAAATCTGGAGTGAGCACCCGCTCTTTCTTTGTGTCTGCCCCCTTCCAGAGATTTTTTTTAAATGATGCCCAGTACATACAATTATGGCCCATCTTTGACTCCTTTTCAGTGTCACAGACTAAAAGGTGCTACTGCCATTTTCTCCACATCTGACCACAAAGTGTATCTAATAAAGGTGGATTTTCATTTTCTATTTTTGGCGTGCTCTGACCTTTTCATTCTAGATTACCAGTTTAAAGTCACACTCTTCTGGGAAAGTTTCTGAAACACCCCTCCCTAATATTTTCTTGTTGAGTTTTTCTGTCTTTAATTCTGGTATTTTGATTCATGGAATGTGCACATCAGGGGATGCAGGTGATGCATGAAGAATTTAGAAACAGTGTACGTATACCAATACAAATTGGACTGCACTTCCTTTCAGTCCATTAGGACTTAACAACTTTCTTCTTTAATCTACCTACTTTCTGAAAGTTTGGGAAACAGATGGGCTGTGTCTACACTGGCATCCCTTCCGGAAAAGGGATGCTAATGTAGCACTTTGGAGTAGGCAAATCCACGGGGGATTTCAGTATCCCCCGCGGCATTTGCATTAACATGGCTGCTGCTTTTTTCTGGCTTGGGGAAAAGCCGGAGAAAAGCGCCAGTCTAGACGTTATTCTCCGGAAAATAAAGCCTTTTCCGGAGGATTTCTTATTCCTACTTTCAAGTAATAAGAAATCCTCTGGAAAAGGCTTTATTTTCCGGAGAATAACGTCTAGACTGGCGCTTTTCTCCGGCTTTTCCCCAAGCCGGAAAAAAGTGGCAGCCATGTTAATGCAAATTCTGCGGGGGATATTTAAATCCCCTGCGGATTTGCCTATTCCAAAGTGCTACATTAGCATCCCTTTTCCGGAAAGGGGTGCCAATGTAGACACAGCCATGAGGTTTCCAGAGAAGTGGGAAAATCAATAAACTCTGGGGGGAAGTGAGTTCTAGAGGCAAGGAACTATCACTTGAAACACCCTCTCTCTGCAGCCCCTTGTCTGTGAATGCAGCATTTGTCCTATCTGTTCTCAATATACAACAGAGGAGATTTGTAAGGCAGACAGGAATTAAACCACTGAAGATTTTATCAGTAAAAAGCAACACTTTGAACTGCAGCTGGAAACAAGTTGGAAGCTAGTGCAGATCAGATAATCTTGTTATTACTGAAATAATGCAGACGGAATAGAATCGCAGGCAGATTACTTCATTCTGTGCTGTCTGAAGCTTCTGACTGGTCTTCAGACACAGACTTATGCAAAGAGCATCAACTAACCCAATCCAGAGGTGACTAAAGCTTGGACAATTGTGGTCAGCTCTGCATCTAAGAGAAGTCACAACATCTTGCCAGGCAGAGATGCAAAATGAATTTTTGGCCAGATCAGTAAAGGCCATAATTCCATGCTTAACTTAAAATGCTTGCTCAACTTCCACTGACTTCAGTAGATGTGCCTATACATAATCACTTTGCTGATGCAGGGCCTGAGACTTCCAAAAGCTACTGAGAGTCCACTGTTATTATTAGGGCCCTACCAAATTCATTGACTATTATGGCCCATTTCATGGTGCAGGATTTGAAAACTGGTAAATTTCATGTTTTCAGCTGTTGTAAACCTGAAATGTCATGGTGCTGTAACTGTGGGGTCCTGACCCAAAAGGGTTTGTGTGTGTGGGAGGGAGGGGGAGTTGCAAACCTTTTGTAGGGGATCAAGGGATTACCACCCTCACTCCTGTGCTGCCTTCAGAGCTAGACTCTGAAGGCAGCAACCACAGAGCTACCTGCAGCCGCAGGAGGTTCCAAGAGGTAGAAGTGGGTCTGATCTCCCCTGTGCTCTGGGAGCACCCCAGCTGAGGATGCCTCACTGCTAATCCTGGCCAGCTTGGGAGGGACAATAATTGCTCTGGCTATGTCTAGACTGCCGGGTTTTTTTTGGAAAAAGATACATAAATTGAAAACCGCAATTTGTGTATCTTTTTCCATTTTTTGGGGAAGAGGCTTTTCTGACATTTGGCCCAACTACACAGGGCCAAATGTTGGAAAAACCTCCTCTTTCAGAACATCCCTTATTCCTCTCACAGAGAGGAATACAGGGATGCTGAAAGAACGTGCCTTATTTTTTAGATACATTCCCTGAACGCAGCAGAGCTTTTCCGGGATACCTCTGGTATCCCCCAAAAAACTGCCGTCTAGACATTGCCTCTCTCTCTGCACAACTGCAGAGTTCTGCACCCTCTGCCACACACTCTCTTCTTGCCCTGTCCTTCTTCTGCCCAGTCGGAGCTAGCAAGCCCCCTAGGATGGGGTGCTCTCAGCAGCATAGGGAAGATACACTCAACTCCACACGTCTCCTCCAGCTGCAGGAACCTCAGGATGCTACCCAAACCCAAATAGCTTCCTGCAGCAGAAGGTGGCACCTGGAGGTGGGTCTCGAGTGGATGTCTCCCCTTCCCACCACCACAGAGGTTTGCAGGGGAGGGACAAGTCCAGTTATTATGGTATAGGGCATAGTAGATCCCTATGAAAATGTGAGCCACATTCAGGGGAAAATGGGCATCAAATTAATAGGAACAACGTGTTTCTTTCTCATGCTGGATCTGAAAGAATAAAGGTCTGATCCAGCCTGGAGGTAGGTGTTCCTGAGAGATACCATGTTCCTGCAGTTCAGTGAAAATGACAGGAGCTGAGGCCCTGAGACTCTTGTGGGTCAGGCCCTTATGGCAGTGACAGTTACTAGAATTCTGCATGTGTAGAAAATTGCTTATATACAAATAACAGCAGCACAGTCAGATATACAAACAGTTTTATATATAGCACAAATAGCACATTTGGACTTTCCCACAAAGTAATATTTTTAAAACATTTTGTTTTGGGACAGTTGAAATGTTCCATTTTGATTCTGACTTTTTAAAAATTGTGGAAGAGACATAGTGTGGCATAATGGACAGAACATTGGCCTGGGAGATGTAGGATCTAGTCCCAGCTCTGACACTGGCCTGCTGGGTGACCTTGTGTCCTGTCTTTATGTGCCTCAGTTTCCCATCTGTAAAAGGGGGCAATGATACTTTGCACAACTGCAGAAAGCTCTGCACCTACCGTGCTCTGAGACTGAGGGTACGTCTACACTGTGGGGTTTTTCTGGGATACCAGAGGTATCCCGGAAAAACTCATCCATGTCCAGGGAACACTTTTTCTCTTCGGCTTTTTTTTGTGAAAGTGTAAATGCGCTCTTTTGGTAGCCCTGTCGTCCTTATTCCATGAGGAAATAGGGATCTTCTGAAAGAGGGGGATTTTCTGACATTTGGCCCAGTGAAGATGAGCCAAATTTCAGAAAAGCCTCTTCTGAAAAAAAATCGGAAAAAGCTGTAGAGTAGACCTAGCCTAAAAGTGCTGTGTCAGAATAAGGTATTATCATATAATATAAAAACATGCAAAAAGAAAAGAAGTTTTGAAAATAAAAGTTTAAATGTTTTGCTCCAGTAAGGTCATTATTTCCCCTCATCAACATTTCATCAAAATTGAAACATTCCTGTGGAGCATTTTGATTCTGACAAATCAACATTTTCAGATTAAAATAGTTGTCAGAAAATTTTCAATCAATTCTAATCATAATGTTCATACAAAGTGTCACCTGAGATGAAAAAGTCTTGACATCTGAAAAATTGGGACAATTTTGAATAGCAAAAGGTTCTAGGAAGCTCAGCGTCTCTCGCTGGCAATTTAAGATTAAAAAATCTCTCAAAGAGTTTTGCTAGATTCTGCATTCCTGCCCTATATAATACTTCAGAAATTTGCCTTTTGTGGAAAACAGTGGTCAGAACTCAGATTAGGTCTCTGCGAGGACTGAAAACCAAGGGTCAAATTTATCCCCATCTCTGAAAATCCATAAAAGAAGTTTCAATTTCAGTGTGTACAAGAGAATCTTGCAACTGTGTGAAACATTTGGAAACAAAATTTCTTTTTTTCATTTAATTGCCCTAATTTTAGCATGGCTAGTTATAAATTGCATTTAATAAAGATCAGAATGTACAGAAGTTGTATTAGTTCTTCCATTTGTATAAGTTTTGACATTGCTCCTCAATGTGTGATAGACTAAGGGGAAACAAACAGGGCCAGACAGAGATTTTTATATTTGTCATATATACATTCTGCACCCACAGTTAAATTAAACTCCTTCTACCCAGAACTTTGTTTTAGAAAATAATGGTGCACATGTGCAGGGATAAATATTGTATATTTTGAGGAGGGCATGTCCAATTCCATGATGAAGTTTTGTGCATCAATGCACAATTTTACTATAATAAAAAAAATTCAAACTGTAATCCTTGGATGAAGTCACAATTTTGATTTTTTTTGTTGCTTTAGTAACTTTTAACTCACTAGTATAGTATAGAATTGTCTGAAATTCCTCCCAGGAATTCATCTGAAGAAGTTATTTGTTACTTCTTTTCTTAATTACTATTGTATAACCCAGCTGGTTTCACCCCAAACATGGATATTTTTCAATGTATCCTCATACACAGTACATTGATACTTTCTGTAAAATACCTTGGGATCCTTCTAGACAAAGATTGCCTCTTCAACAGAAATATAAATAACTAATCAAGGTGTTTTCAGCTCTTCTGGTCCTGGCAAATGGGAGATAGAGCCTTTCACTACCTGGATCATCTTCCCCCTCGCCCCTCGCCCCACAAGATACATTTTTTTAAAGGCATTTGGAAAATTTACAGATTCTCAAACCAATATTCCCAAGTGTGATTTATCTCTGAGGATACATTCATTGGGCAGATGGGAGTGGGATTGAAATTCTAAAAATGTGCCCACTTCACCCCCCCATCTCAATGTATACAATGCCCCATTTTGTCCATGCTTTGTGAATGAAGAGTGAGTGTCTGCACGTACGTACACACACCCCCACACACAGAGTTTTGTGCTCACTCCCATTATTACTGGTGGCCACCATCTCCTAGGGGACTAGCTTTCCTGAAGTAAACATGTCTTTGTCCCCTGCTGGGGACAATATCTGTCACCCTCTCTTTAATCTGCCTTTTTTTAGGGTGATGGTTTGGAGGAGTCTGCGATAAGGCCACATTGATGTCCTCTGGATTTCTCTTACTTCCCCAACTCCTCTTCAAGCTCACTTTAGGCATGAAGATGGTTTTCAGTCTCACCAACTCACTACCTTCTAGTGATGGGCAGATGCTAGGAGTCTATTCTAGAGTCTTTCACATGCATCCATAGTCCTTGACAGTTTTGAACACAAGGTGGTGTTGATTTGCTACCAGATCTGAAGGAGGATAGAGGAAATCACTCCTGAACTTGTTCCATTCTTTGTTTTCAGAGACCCCCTCCCACCCAAATTGTCATTGTGGTAGATTGTGACAGGGTTGGAACTCCAACACCACCTCACTGCAAACAACATGCAGGTTTATGTCTCTTTTTTGCAGAAGCTAGATGATGCTTTTTCTTAGCTTTCTCAGCATCTGGTGAAGATTGGGGCATAGATGAAAGGAAGATGGTTGAAGCTCAGTATGCAGAAGATAAAGGTGATGCTTGGAGGCAAAAGGAGGTGAAGCTCAAAGGCAGGCATTTGGGAGAAATGGCATCTGTCCCTGTAATATAGTCCTGTCCTTCTTTATACCGTGAACCAGTCTGAACTGCAGGTTACTCTTGTAATCTCAAGAAGGGGCCTTTTTCTGTCCAGCTCCACTTAATGAAAGCTTTGTTACTGTGGGATTTCTCATCTATAACCCATCGCAGTCTTCCCTTGTGACTTTTCAGATCACATTACTGAAGACATTCTATATTAGAACACACTTGGAAATTGCCCAGAAGCCCCACCAGAACATGGCTGCCCCTTAGTGCCAACTGGAGTACAATTCAAGGTGTTGATTTTGATGAGTAAATCTCTAAAAGATTTAGATCTGCTCTAATCTTGTGCAGGTAGATTGTACTATGTGTGAATTTGTAAAGTTCTTTGGAATCCTCTAAGATGAATTGTGCAAACATAAATGCAAATGACCAGTGCAGTTATTATGTGTTATTAAATTCTTCAAAGGTTAAAAATAATCTGTTTTTAAACACCTGAATAATCATAAAACAAACAAGGATTTAAAAATATCTTCCTATTTTCTCACTTATTTTTATTCATGTAAAGTACCTACCTGAAAAGGCAAATAATTATACTTCCTGTCGTTAGAGCAATCAGAGATGTACTATGTCCAAGGGTGTAGATTGCCCTCACTAGTACATAGAAATTAATCTATGAAGAAAAATATATATTCATAATCCATTAGTGACGGATGCAGACAAACGCATAATAATGTAGCATTGCTTTAAATAATTTCTAAGAATAAAAACTGTGCATGACATAATTGTTACAAAATACCTGTGTGAACATTAAATATACTGATTCCCTTACACTTGTCTAATGCAAAGCCAATAAAGATGTTGTCTGTGATAGAGAAATCAAATGTGGGACTTCTGGATCTTAAAACATCAAGTGTCTCAACCTAATAACCTTGCTCCATTAGCTCAGAGCCATTAGCAGGCCGATAAGCCTCCATATGGTTCAGTCAGTGGCAGATTATTATATGGGCCAATGGAGATTGTGCCCCGGGGTCCCAGTCAATTGGAGAGCCCTGAGAAGCCAGAACCCTGACTCCACTCCCCAGTCCTCCTCTTCCCTCTGAGGATCTTCCCCCCTGACCAAACCGGATGCTGGAGCTGTGGTAGGAGGGTGACCATATTCCCCCTTCTCTTCCATGCAGAACTGCCCTCGAGCCCTTCCTCCCCCATGTGGAACTGCTCCCTCCCTGAACCCATCCCTCCGCACTCTATATCCTGTGCAGAGCGTCCCCCCACCCTAGCTCTGTCTCTCCAATTTTACACATGAATATAGAAAAAACAACAACCAAAGTTTAAATGAATTGCCTATAGTCAAGCATAAAGTGTATCAAGTATCTCTGCTAATTACAGAATTCAGGAGTCCTGGCTGCCAGTCTCCAACACTTATCAATAGATAATATTCTTATTAAAAATCCTCATGTCTCAGCTATAACAATATTTGGCACATAAACAGAAGTCTGTGGCTTGATGCTTTATTATGTGTCCAAAGAGCAGTAGCTGTCCACACACATTCACTTGAAACTACAGGCTCCAAAACTATTCTCACGAGTATCGTCAGGGTTGTTAATTCCAAACCAATTTATTGACAAAATGACGACTAAGATATTTACATTTTAGTGCACTGAGCCATTTATTTTCATTCATAGTTATTTCTATGCTGCATATGTTATATTAGTGTTTGATTCTTTGACCTGTAAAGAGACAGAGCTCTCACTCTGGTCTGCTCACAATAAAAAAATAAGAGCAGTCATATTGGGTCAGACCAAAGGCCCATCTAGCCCAGTATCCTGTCTGCCGACAAGGGCCAATGCCAGATGCCCCAGAGGGAGTGAACAGAACAGGTAATTATCACGTGAGTCCTCTCCTGTCATCCATTTCTAGCCTCTGACAAACAGAGGCTAGAGACGCCATTCCTACCGTCCTGGCTAATAGCCATTGATGGACCTAACCTCCATGAATTTATCTAGTTTTTTTTTTAACCCTGTTAAAGTCCTGGTCTTCACAACATCCTCCAGCAAGGAGTTCCAAAGGCTGTCTATGCGCTGCATGAATCTAGTATTTTTCCAATAAATATGTACAGTAGTTTATAGTTAGCATTAAAAACTAAATAATTAATCCTCACTCCCTGCTGGGAGATAAGCAAGCAAAAATTATTTTATAATGTGAAAGCTCAATGCAAACTTAATGCCCTAAGCAATGATCACCTAGCAAGGAAGAGAACTCATTTTCTGGCTCCACAGCCCATGCTCAGATGCTCTGACTACATCACCTTTTCAAATGACTTAAAGAAAAATTTACATATTGTATCTAAACTAAAACGGAATGAGTGTATGTTTTATTGATTAAACCAGTTGCAATAAGATAGGCAGTTCTAACTCATTCAAAACAATAAAGGCTAGAAAATAAAGTGCAGCAATTGTACATGGTTCCTTTGTTGTCGTCTATAGATAGCTATCTTTCCCACCAGCTGTTTTTTTGAAGGCTTATTGTTGCTGGGCTGTCGTACATTATATACAGGCAGTCCCCGGGTTACGTACAAGATAGGGACTGTAGGTTTGTTCTTAAGTTGAATCTGTATGTAAGTCAGAACTGGCGTCAGCCGCTGCTGAAACTTATCAGTTTCAACCGCGGCTGAATCTGGATGCCAGTTCTGACTTACATACAGATTCAACTTAAGAAACCCAGGCGTCCCCAAGTCAGCTGCTGCTGAAACTGATCAGCGGCTGATTCCAGGAAGCCTGGGGCAGAGCAACTCTGCCTTGGGCTTCCTGTAGTCAGCCGCTGGTCAGTTTCAGCAGCAGCTGACTTGGGGACGCCTGGGGCAGAGCATCTGGGGTGCTGCTGGGTTGCTCCAGTAGCGCAGCTCCTCGGCGCTACTGGAGCAACCCAGCAGCACCCCAGCTGCTCTGCTCCAGGCTTCCTGATTCAGCCGCTGCTGAAACTGACCAGCAGCGGCTGAATCAGGACGCCTGGGGCAGAGCAGCTGGGGTGCTCCTGGGTTGGTCCGGAGCGGCGTTGCGGGACCAACCCGGCAGCCCCCAGCTGCTCTACCCCAGGGTAGGCAAGAAAAGCCTGGTCTGCTGGGGGGGGGGGGCACTAGCTGCAGCCCCCCCCCAGCAGACCAGGGAGACGGGGGTGGTGGGACTGCTCAAGTTCTCCACGGCTTTGCTCCATCTCCCTGGTCTGCTGACCTGGGAGACGCGGAGCAAAGCCGCAGAGCATGCGGGCAGCGGGACAGTCCAGGCGCGCAGCGGCTGTCCCACTGCTGGCGTGCTCCGAGGCTTTGCTCCCCATCTCCTTGGTCTGCTGGTCGGGAGACGGGGAGCAAAGCCGCGGAGCACGCCCGCAGGGGGACAGCTCAAGCGCGCCCGGGCTGTCCTGCTGTGGGCATGCTCCAAGGCTTTGCTCCCCATCTTCCTGCAGACCAGGGAGACGGGGAGCAGCTTTTCTCGCCCCGGAGTACGGGGGCGGCGGACCGCGGCGCATCTGGGCGTCCCGCCGTTCACGTCCTCCGGGGCGAGAAAAGCCCTGTTCGTAACTGCGGATCCGACATAAGTCGGATCCGCGTAACTCGGGGACTGCCTGTATAAGCTATCTAGGCTTTTCTCTGCTCCCCTCTCACCCCCACTCAGACTCATCCCTTCCTCGTTTGAATGGGTCTTTTAGACAGCCAAAATGTCCCCTTTTGTTTAAATATATGTATACACTGCTCCTTTGCTTCATGTGTTTGGGAACAGATTCTCCCTTCTAGGGGTCCCCAAAACCTTCCTCACCCAGGATAGAACTGACTCCGTCCAGAGACCCTTTGACAACACTTGGCATTTGTCCTGTTTGCTCTTATTAACTGATGATTGAAAAATGTCCAGTTTTGCCAAAAAAGTTCAGAACGTGCTTAAATAGGGGGCTGTCTAGCCAAACCAGGATGTATGGTCACCCTAGACCAGTGTTTCCAAATGAGCCACAAAAAAGCTGCTTACGGGCTGCTCCAGTTTGTTTACTTAACGGCTCTGCAGTCATGGAGCCTCACGACTCCCATTGGCTGAGGTTCACTGTCTGTAGACAAGGGGAGCCACAGGAATCAGTAGCCCGGGCTATGTAGCCCCCACTCCCTCCTAAAGGGCGCCTGGGGCATGTGTGTGGAAGGCTTGGGGCTGGGACAGTCCTGGACGGAGCGTGGGGGTACACCTCCAGCCAGTCTGTATGATTTTATGAGACGTAATCCCATTCCAGGGACATCGCATTTTCCTGGCACAGCCAAACCCTGACCTTGCTTTAAGTTATGATAACAGGAAGCTGTATAACTGAATTTGGGGGTCTTAACCCTTACCATTTAGGAGGAGGTCATAGAATCACAGACTACTAGAACTGAAAGGGACCTCGAGAGGTCATCAAATCCAGTCCTCTGCCCTCACGGCAGGACCAAGCACCATCTAGCTCATCCCTGACAGATGTTTATCTAACTTGGTGTTAAATATCTCCAATGATGGAGATTGCACAACCTCACTAGGCAATTTATTCCAGTGCTTAACCACCCTGACAGTTAGGAAGTTCTCGAACAAATAGAGCAACAGAAAGACAAACAAACTCTCTCAAATATATTGTAGAGATCAGGGCCAGTCAACTTTGGATGCCCCAGGGGCCACAATGATACTCACATTACAAGCGAAGGGCCACAACTTAAGTGTGCTTGCATATACATGCAAATATATATGCAAATATATGCAAATAGCTTCTTTCACATTGACGGTCATAAATATTAAGATTAAGGCAAGACTACACAACACACATACCCGGTTTAGTCAGTTCTGCTGATATTAATAAAATGCAATATTTACCCCATTTCCACCCATATGACATCACTGTTAATGAGCAATGACAGTGCAGGAATTTAACTAGTAAAATGCATATCAATAGAAGACCATTATATTGATTACTTTTTTGTTTTGGCTCCCATGTGCGGGCCTCAAACAAACGGGCCGTATGTGGCCCATGGGCCACGTGTTGAGTAGCCCTGTTGTAGATTGATGTACTTAAAGTAAAAAATTAATGGAAACAAATTACCCTTAGTTATAAAATAGGCCTTAAGGACATTCAAGGTAAATGACACCAGTCCCTAGTAGCAGCTGTCTGAGGGGACACTGGCTAGTTATCTAAAGACCATGGCCCAATTCCAATACACTACTTCAATAATTGACCAACTACTATCGTTCTCCTACTTCCCAAACTGTACAATAGATACCACAAGAGAAATAGATGCTTACTCTTACTTTTGTAGAAGACAGTTCACAGACGAGGCATGTCTTGATATTCGTGTAGAACTCTTGACATTTTAGTATTGAGTTAGTTTGCTTTTAAAGTAGCAGTAAGATATTGGAGAATGTGATATTGGAGAGAGAGGAAAGCCACCACTGCAGTGGGAGGGTGATGAACAGGAAGAAGACTGCTGCACCTCATAAACTTATCTGCCAAGAAAGTAACACTTACAGCCTTGATTGTCCCTGAAACAGCATGGACCAGCCAAAGAAGAGGGGCTGCAGGAAGAGCCTAATTAAAGATAGAAGGCCAGATAATAAGCCAGGCCCCAAAGAGCTGGCCCCAAAGAGCCCACCTAAAAGACAGGTCACCCCGTCTTTTACTCTTGCCACCCTCTCTCACAATGAAGAAAGAAGGAAAAGGACCTTTCTTTTGTTTGTTTTGTGTGGAGAACCCCTCACATGCTACAAATAGGAAAAGCATGTTATAAAAAACTTGAATTAGGAACTGGTGTAGATCCAGGGACGCCCCAATCCTGCTACCCCACAAGAGGTATCATAGAACATATGGCAATGGAAATTAGTATACATCCCAATGGAATAGGAATGATCTTAAGAAGCTTCCCCACTTAAAGGACCAAGCACTGAAGATAAATTTTTATTTTACATTGAAATCCTGGGTTAGATACAATTGTATAAAATAGACTATTCCTTTCATTGTACTTCATAGGGTTATAGTCCTACAAAATAGGGGTGTAAAATCCCATTTAGTCAGTTAATTGGTTAAACATTATGTTTAACTGGTTAACCACTTAAGTAGGAGTAGACGGGGGGGCGTGGTGCGGTGGGCCTGGTTCCCTCTCTGCCGCAGGCAAGGATTGCTTTGGCCAGGCCGAGCACACCCAACGTGGGGGCTGCTCTGTCCAGGCTGTAGTACACCCCCACCCACGGTGTGGCACAGTGGCCCCCAGCTGGGCTAACGTGCCCTCCCCCGTCACACCGTGTTGTGGCCTCCCATCTGCTTCAGGTGGGGGTCTGCTTCTGCCCTGCTGGGTTAACCATAATCAGTAAGCACCACCCAGCAAGGGTGATGCTTGCCAGCAAACTGGATAACCAGTGAACCATTCATATCTCTACTACAAATACCCTTGTGCATAACCCTTACACTTTTGTGGGGTTGCACTGAATTCAGTGGGACCCCGTGGGCACAAGAACTCAGAGCTTCAAAAATATGTAGGTGTTGCTCCACTTAGCTTTGAAATACCTAACCCAAAATACGATCTGTAGGCCGGCTCTGTCCCAGCAAACATTTGGATCTGGCCCACTGTGATCTTCTGGGCTGCCAATGTCTTGTGGCCCAGCAGGACCCTCGGACAGGCTCCCTGACTGCCGAGGCCTTACATATCATTCAAAGTGGTCAGCTGCTGGGGCCAGTGTGTGTGACTCTGTGCAGTGTGCCCCTTCAGGGACTGTGTGTGGAGGGGTGTCTCTGTGTGCGGCCCCCATTCCCAGTACAATCCATGCAGCTCCCACTGGCTGGAAATCAGCTAATGGGAGCTGTCCTCACTGGGTTCGCAGGTGCAAGAAGCTTGCAGAGCCGTGGGGCTGTTGCTACACTTCAAAGGCTGTGGCTTATCAACTAATTGAACAGTCGATGCAAATTGCATCAACTATTCAATTAGCCAGTTAATCTAAATTTAACATCCCTACTTTGAAAACCACTACTGTAAATCATCCTGAGCACAGACGGTGCTATATAAGTAATAGCGAGCCAGGATGTAGGATAGCTTCCCTTCTAATTCAGAGTACAATAAAAATATTTAAATCCCTACAATAATATTTAACCTTTGCTAAAAACACTAGCAATTTTATGAAATGTATTCCTGTTGCTAAGGTGATTCCTTAGCCCATATTTTTATGAGTGATCCAGCAGTTTCAGCAAGGATTAGATCTTGAATTTGGACATTCTCTTTCAAACAAATGAAAAGTAGTTCTTCTGAAAAGATGTGCTTGTGATCTCTGAGAGCTAATTACTCAAGTGGTTGGCTTTCAAATGAAACTGAATACAGTACCAATTTATCAATGAGCAGTCATAAAAGCCTATATTATAATTCACCAAAATGGTTCCAGTATTTAGAGTTGATGGATGGATTTCAGTTTTTAAAATAAATATTTATTACCTAATGTTTTCAGTAACTAAGTTGGGCTTTTTTTTACATGTACACTTAGAATTATTGTCATGTGCTGTATTCGAGAGAACACTTATTTAAGATATATGAATACCATGCCTTTAAGAAATAATGTTTTAAATGAATGGTCAATTGAGTATAAACTTCATATAGACCAGAAAACTATGCAGATTATCTCTGCTCTTTTAACAAAGCAGACCTATTACTCTGCTCTTACAGGAAATATAAAATTACTGTCGCTGTTAAAAAATAAGAATCTGTGAACTCTGTAGTGCAATTATGGTCAATCTAGACTAGTGAGTAGGCTGCCTGAGTGACCCTACTTCATCTTAGTGGGCCACAAGATTGTCATAACCAATCTGTCAGAACAGGGTAGTTTTGCTAACTGTATTTTCATACCTAGAATTTGTGGTGTGTAACGACTGAACTGAAGCAGTGCTTTGATTGGAGGCAGAGGGAACACACAACTCTGACAGTCAATGTTGTGTGCAATCAGCATGCGCCTTGCTTCACGTGTCCTTATTTTATAAATGCTTCACTTTAGTAATGTTGGTGGGGAAAAAAAATGGACACCAGCAGAATCTGGCAACACTAGGCCTGAGTAACAATAAACATAATGTCTTGTGGGCCACACATAGAACCCCGATGGGCTGAATATGGCCAGCAGGCTGCAGGTTGCCAATCACTGCTGTAGTGATATAGTCATAATATGCTGTAGCACATCTTTACGTCTTGATTTATTAAGACCATGGGAACTAAAGATTGCACTGTTCAGTTAGTTATTTTATATGAAGGGGGTCACTGGCTCAAGCTAGTGTCATTAGTACACCGTTTTCATGGAAATACATTCAGGCTACGTCTAGACTGGCATGATTATCCGGAAATGCTTTTAACTGAAAAGTTTTCCGTTAAAAGCATTTTTGGAAAAGAGCGTCTAGATTGGCATGGACGCTTTTCCGCAAAAGCACTTATTGTGGAAAAGCGTCCGTGGCCAATCTAGACACGCTTTTGCACAAAAAAGCCCCGATCACCATTTTCGTGATCGGGGATTTTTTGCACAAAACAAATCTGAGCTGTCTATACTGGCCCTTTTGCACAAAAGTTTTGCAGAAAAGGACATTTGCCCGAACGGGAGCAGAATAGTATTTCCGCAAGAAGCACTGATTTCTTACAGTAGGAAGTCAGTGCTTTTGCGGAAATTCAAGCGGCCAGTGTAGACAGCTGGCAAGTTTTTCCGGAAAAGCAGCTGATTTTCCGGAAAAACTGGTCAGTCTAGACACAGCCTCACAGAAATTAGAAAAGGTACTTAAAAGTTAACAAATTCAAAGCGATCTCTTATACAGAATATATTTTTTATAATTCTTGCCTCTGTTACTACTACCAGGGTTATTAAAACAGCAATAATATAAAGGGCTAAATGGTCCTGTCATGTGTAATGTCAGATTTAGAGATGATGTTACATTTCAGTGCTAGAAAAAGGAAGCTCCAAGGTTTGGAAAGCAGGGAAGTAAATTATGATAAACTAAGAATACACACAAAAATGGTAAAAGAAGATGGTACCAGAAAGTAAGGGAAAGGAGACAAGAATGTTACACTCGTTTTAGCAGTCCTTCACTGTGAAAAGTTTTTCTATTATTCAAATACCTTGTATACTACAGATAGTAAAATTAATTTATCAGTAACACCCTCAGTAACTGTTACAGCAGTGATCCATACACTCTTCGGTAAGCAGTTCAACTCCTTATTGCCAGCAAACATCCAAACAGCCCTTGGTAACCCTTTAAAGCTTTTCTGTTCAGTATATAGTGCTCCTGAAAGTCTTTGAACAAGACCAAATGAGCCAAAGCCATCCACTCAAAAGCTTTGGATAATAAGAAATACATTCACTCAGCATGTTATCTGCATTATTGACCATTTAGCTAGCAAACAAATGTGTAAGGACCAGTTCCCATTTCTGTCATTAGCCTGTGAAATGTCATGCCACTCATGGCACTTAAGGTCACTTATCATCTCTGTGTAACTTTCCCCACCTGAGAATCTGACGGCAGCCCTTCCTAGCTGATGAAAGAAAATCAGATTCATCAGGTGCCCCTAATGACCTCCACTTGAATTATCATGCAATTCTCATATACAGATTGTATTTCCCAAAATACACTATTTGAGATGCACGGGAACATTAGGAAAGAGAAACTGTACATTCTCTTTAAGTTTGTTCTTGACAGGGAGGTATTTGTTTAGGAAAAATGTAAATGGTTGGTGCCAAGTATATCAAATTTATGTCCATGTTTAGTTGGCATTGCTTACCCTAACCTTTTCCCATGTTTGCATATCCTCATTTCAGAACAAACTGCACTGATTCTACATTCTTTGCCTCTCCTCATCATCCAGGCACAGAATCACTTATAGTTTTATAAACTTAGAACTAAGTAGGAACTGATTTCTGAAATTCAGAGGCTAATGAACTATGTTTAGTTAGAATACACGAATTGGGTGCTTGTATGAGAGAGAATAATTACAAGTCATCATAGGGAAACTCAATCACTGACTAGTCTGGACTTTCTAGGAAAGAGCCTCTTTATTCATGTCAAGAACTCATGGAACTTAACATTCCCCTTATTCTCCTTTTCTTCAGCACCCTACCACACTAGGTAATATGGACTATTCTAAAACGTGCATTTTTTAAAAGTATTTCCAAGAGAAGAATTTTTCAAAGTTCTGCATAGATGTTCTGATGAGCACTTTATTTCAGTCTTCCATGGCCAAAACTGTGTACTTGAATTTCCTGTTTCACCTATTCTTAGTAATTTAGACTAAAACACAAAGCAATAAATAAAAGCCCGATCTAACTGCCATTGAAATCCTTGGAGTCTTTCCCTTCACTTCAGTGGGCTTTGGACCAGGATTTCTGTCCACTAAATTACTTTATTTTAAATCCATATCAAGATTTTTTTCCTCCTCAGTCATCTTTATTATTTAAAAGAAAAACACTGGCATTTGTGCTTGCTTTTGTTTTTAGCTTTTCTCTTGCCCGTGATGATGTTTGATGATTAAATTCTCCTGTTCTTCTTCAAACTGCTGCAAAAGACATCTTGTATGGGATTTCCAAAGGAAATTAAGAGAGCTGGGTGCACAAATCTCCCTGGATTTCAGTTGCTGAAAGACTGCTGTCTTTGCAGTGTTATTGTGGAAACAGAAAATTCAAGAGGAGTGTCAAAATCTCTTGAATCATGACTATAGTTTCAATAGTGTGAATAGGTCTCTGTTGTTTAACACGTTAATGAGACCACTGGTTTTCTGTTCATAACAGACCCCACTGTTTCTAGTACAGCTTTAGAGATCTGCTCCACATTCTAGGATTTCATATCTTCCCTCCTAGGTCTTTTATTTGTTCCTAGCTCTGCAACTTACATATTTCCCCCTTAAGTCCATGAGTTTCAAAATCAGTATAAGGTTAGGTGCTACGCATACTGGAGTTGAAATGGAACTAGACCTGTGCCAAATTAATTAAATCAAGTGACTTTTCTCTTCTGGCTCTTTAACTGACTTTTAAAATTCTAAATAAACAGTGTTGTAAGAAATATGCTAATAAACTGCAATTGCAGGGCCACATGCACTAATAAACATAACAAAATTTTCAGAGGTTTCTTAGATAAGTTATTGTAACACATCCAGCTGATATAGCTAGTTGTCATGTTATTAATTAGGTGACATAATTCTATAATGTTTCATACTTGCTCATCTAAAAGATAATCTCTGTTATGTAATTTCTCAGTACAATAGCATTCATCCTACTAATACTTAGGCTGCCTACTGTACTAAAGTTAACGTATAACTCCATATTCATGTTGCATAAAATTAATAAGAACTTTTGTAAGGAAAACATGGTTTGGCAGATAGGAAGGCAAAAGGGCTGTGGGTTGAACTGCTATTTTTAAAGGACATTTACTAAAATGTCAGGTCTTAAAATCGGTTGGTTTAGTTGTACTATCACTCAGTTGTGTTTGGGTCTGGGTTTGTTTGTTTATTTTTTGTATGTAAATTGTTAAAACTTACACATCAGAATTTTCTGTGAACCTAACACTCCTTTAGACCACTGCTGCCATATAATGGGGCCTTTAAGTGTATGTACATTGAAGTCAATAGGGAACTGACTTATGTATACCAAGTTTAAATCAAATCAAGAATATCCAAAAGGGTATTTTGTATCCTCTGCCTCCCACACTATGCCCATGTTTAGAAGTCTCTACCTCTTCTGGCACCAATGGATTAAGGGTATGGAGTAACTTCTGTAGGAAGACAGACTTAAAAGACTTTGGAGTGTTCAGCTTAGAAACAAGAGACAATTAAGGGAGCATGTGACAAAGGTCTGTAAAATCTTGAAAGGTGTGGTGGAAAAAATAAGAGAAATGTTATTTACCCTTTCCCATAATAACCCCCCCCCCCCCTAGGAATCATCAGATGAAATGAATAGGCAGCAGGTTTCAAACCAACAAGAAAAAATGCACAATTAACTTGTAGAACTACAAATATAGTGCCCAATTAACCTATGGAACTCATTGCCACGAGATGTTGTAATGGCCAAAAATATAACTGAGTTAGAAGAACTAGATAAGTTCATGGAGGATATGCCTAACAATGCTTATTAGCCAAGCTGGTCACAGATTTAACTCCATGCTCAAGCTGACCATAAACCTCTGTCTGCAGCAGCTGGGGATGGAAGACAGCAATAGTTCTCCCCAGAGTTACCCAGTGCTGTACAATCTTCCTAAAGCTCTGGAGCTAGCAATGATTGGAGACAGAATACTGGGCTAGCTGGAACTTTGGTCTAATCCACTATGGCAGTTCTTATGTTCTCAACATGATCATGTACCACTTTAAGTCAATTTAAAACATGTTTTTGCAAGATGCCACATTCTCAACTGATAAAATCCCCACCCACTTTGACCAGGAAGAACTGCCTACACATGGTGCAGACCAGTAAGAACCAGTTCTTAGGCATTTATTCCTTCTCACTCTAATAAAGAATGTAATTTATGTATTTTCTGCCATGAAAGTCATAGAACAAAGTGCCAAATCAAACAGGCAAGGACAGCACCAACCACATTTTGCTTGCTGCCCATATCTTAGGAGGACCAGAGAAAATATAACACAACTGAACAGGAATCAAGAACACCAATCTGACAGAAGGTAATGTAAAAGTCCTTAGTTCCCTCAGAAACACTACATGGACATACTATGTCAATGATCCATTTTGTTCCGTGTTTTCTTTCTCAAAGCCAGATGCTTCAGAGGAAAGTGTAAACCATCCTTATAATAAATGTAATTAAATAATATTAAATAGTAGGACATGTCCTAACCTCCCTGCAGCTGACCAGGCCTGAAACCTCAGGATGCCAATTGAATTCTAGCTGTAACTGTTGCTCCTAATTTACATAAATGTCTAATCGTTGTTTAAAATGTGCTGTGTTATTTTCTTCAATAATAGCAGGTGCTGAAGGAATTCTATATTACATGAAAAATCATACTCTCCATTTTGAATGTTTGACTTTTGAGTCACCTCCTTTGTTTTTTTCCCAAAAGGAAAAGATAGAATAAATATTGTAAGAACATTCAATCCTCCTCTCAACTATTCTTTATTGTCTATCAAATCCCATATACCACATCTCCTCTTACTCCTCTTCTTTAACTCTTTTAATGTTCTGCTCTCTGCCTTTTCTGAGATGCTGACCAAAACTGAATGAAGTAGGACATTTTTTCTGTATTATTACATTTTTCTGTATTATTTCTGTCTCATTAATAACACCTAACATCTTAATTGCTGTTTTGTACACTGTACACAGTTCAGGAATCTTCAGCGAGCTGTCCAAGATTATGATCTGCCATTTGTGTTGCCCAGTTACTTACTTTCAGAGTCTGGCAGTTGCAGTGGTGTCAAATTAAAAGCGGAAAGTGAAAAGCACTGATGTTCCAAACAAACAACAAAAGGAGTTAGAAGTGCATTTAAAAAAATGTTCAGAAACATTCAAAGTGAAGCAAACAAACTTGAATGGATTTACGAGCCATGTCAGCAGAGTACACAATGAAACTAGCCAGCATCCATTCAGACTATGGTTTTTGAAGAGTCTGACTGCTCATGTTCCAGAACCCCAATGTGGGATGATCATCTGCCTAAGAAAATGGCAGTTGGAGAGAATTCTCCTGAAGGATGCTGATGATCCCTGCCAGGGACATCATCTCCTCCATTCTGTCCTGCCCCTGCCAGTTCCCAACAGGCAGTTGAGAGGAACCATATTCTTATAAAGCCATCTGGTGAATAACTCCCACAGCATCAGCAAGGAAAGGGGAGCATGTAATGAAATCAGCACTCTTCTGCTCCTCTAAGGCCACACCCCACAGATATTGAGGATCTTCCATCTGTGGAAGTGGAGCAGGACTGCAAATACGGAGCTGGATAATGTTTGAGTGCTCATTATCAATTATCAAAGACAATTATCAAACAGTGATGTCTAAAACAAGTCATTCCTACATTTGGATGCTCAGGCTGGCATTTGACTAAAAATGGCCATTCTAAAGCCTAGAATAAAGTATCTGGCTGTTCCATTAAACTGTTCACATTACAAGGCTGCTAGCACTCATGTCGTCTTTACAAATCGTAAGATAACTCATGGAAACAACAGTTTTTTATAACTAAAATTTTATTTTTCCAGAGACTAATCTGTCCCTACATTGAAATGTTACTAACCATTCAGTGCAAAAATAGCAGAAGTACAGGACACAAGCTAAATTTCACAATCATACTGCTTCTTTGTCTGCCTTCTATCCTCTATCCCTTATCTACATAATGGATGTAGGAAAAAAACCCAGTCATGTATCACTTTAAAGACTAACAAGATGGTTTACTAGGTGATGAGCTTCAGTTCATGATCTGAAAAAGTGGGTCTGCCCCACGAAAGCTCATCAGCTAATAAACCATCTTGTTAGTCTTTAAAGTGATACATTACTGTTTTTTTGTTGTTATTATTTTACCAAGAACAGACTAGCATGGCTGTTACTTTCCATGATGCAATGAGTGTAGAGTTTCTCTGGGAACACCATAACCACTGAACAGTGCTAATAAAAATTCATCCTCACTTAAGCAATGTAGACAATGGAACTTATGGTAGTAAGACAAAGTACTTATGGTAGTAAGTGAATACTATCGATATAAACAATCAGGCCTGACCTTGCAAACACTTATTATACACATGCTTAATTTGACTCATGTGAGTAATCAAATGCAATGACCAGATGAGACCAGTTAAGCATATGTCTTAGATCAGGTTTACACTAAAAAGTTAGATAAACCCACTCAGAGGTGTGAATCTAAACCCCAAGCAGTTAGTTAAGCCAACTTAAGCTGTGCTAGGTTGATGGAAGGATTCTTCTATTAACCTAGTTACTCTCTCTCAGTTTGGTGAATTAATTACAACATGGGAGAACTCCTGTTGCTACAATGAGAATCTACTTTGAGGTGCTGCAGCTGCATAGGTGTAGCAGTTTAAATGTAGACATAGCGTAACTGTCTGCAGGGCCAGGGCCTTAGACTGTAAAATCCTTATGCAGGAATTTGTCTCATTTGTCTGTGAAGTGCCTAGCACATTTTAGTTGCTATCATAATATTAAGTTATAGATTTGAAACGTATTTTCTCTAGTTTTTTTTAGAAATAACAAAATATTTCACTAGTTTGAACCAAATAGCATGGCAAATAGGGTGACAGATAGCAAGTGTGAAAAATCAGGATGGGAATGGGTGTGGGGAGAAGAGAGTTAGTACACATAAAAGGCAAAACCTGGATATCAGGCCTGTCTTATAAAATCAGGACCTCTGGTCACCCTCTAATGACAGGTGTTAGTGGACCAGAAATGTTTTATATAAATATTGCTTTATATAGTCTAAAACCTTGAGGTTTAGAATAGCAATTAAACAGAATTACATATGATATGCCATCAAGAAGGCAGAACTGGTCAAAGCAACAGCTGACTGTGTGAGTCAAATTTAACATGGAAGGCAAGAAAAAAATCATTCGGCACCATCTTGGAGGAAAAAACACCTTTACGTTTTTCATTTTTTTCAATATAATTCATTGTGGTACCTGACGAGATTCTATTTACATCCTCAAAACAAACAAGCAAGCAAACAAACAAACAGTAAAACTAATTTTACTTTGAATCTTTCCAAAACATGCTTATCCTAGGTTGTATAGAACATATATGTTTTCAAAGTGCAGAGTCCATTTTTATCTAGAAACTAAATAACTAAATAACTAAAACCCAGAAGTGAACTTTCAAACAAAGGATTAGTTGTCCAGTCATGCTGGAGCAGCCGTGACCCCAACTTAGCCTTTGGCTGCATAAGCTTTCAACTTGACAATGACTGGCAGGAAGCCTGGATATGAAAGAATTCCTGTCACTTCTAGTCACTAGAAGGAATACAAGTGAGATGTCTTTTTCTAGCAAAACGCATTACTTACTATCTCAGGAGCACTGCAGACTTTCATGGCCTGCACAACAAAATGTTTTAAGTAACGAGGGTGCATGGGCAGGTCAAATGATACCACTAGCTAGAAATCTCATCAAGGACTTACAGACTCATGTTCACCTGAAGTGGAGCACCTGTAGGGACACTATTTGAAGAATGTTCAGCCTAAAGCTACACTGCAGAGATTTGAGCCGTATTTCATGAGTCAGCCTACAGCACTCTGAGGAAGTGTAACCTTAATATTGACCATAATCACTTAGTTCAAACCAAGGATTTGAGTTTGTAAACAAATTAATAGCCACTACTCTTACTGGGATTAAAATAGAAAAACTTAAAACACAACAAATAGTCTAAATTAGTTTCTCTTGCACACACCACTGTATGCAGGTTTTTAAATAAGTCTCTAGTACACATTTAAAAATATGACCACCTTTCTTTCCTTAGCCCTTGAATGATTTTATTTTACTTTTCTTCCATTCTAATCAACACAAGAGCATACAGTCTACTAGTTTTTCACTCCAAATCAACTATACTTCTCAAAGGACAGCAAATTTGAGTGAATGTAACAGATCTTCAAAGGGACAAGAAAATCACTTTGAACTACATCTCCAATTGCATTTTCTGGCTTATAAATGCAGTTGATGACCTATTTAATTTAGGTGCTAAAATTTTTAATGTGACTAATTATTTTGGGGTCATAATTTGAGACATTTTAAAAGATCACACTTTCTTATTTGGATGTATGTCTGCTAAGAGAATTTGTACCCTCAATACCTGCTTAATTTCATGTGTAAACATGCTTAACTCAAATTAAAACAAAACTACAAGGAATGGTCTTCTCTGACGCTTTAAAACTACTCCTTATAAAAAATTCAAACACAAATGGTCAGGGCCCAAATCCTGATCTACTCGTGTAAATGCAACTGAATGTAGCTGCTTCAGGCATATACCAAATCAAGGAAAAGTAGAGTTTGGCTCAAGGCCAGCACACTACAAAGACAATATTTTTACACTTAATCTTAAATAATACCAATCAGCAAGTAACTTTACACTGCAGAAGGATAAAACAAATACACATGAACAACAACAAACAGGGTATCACAGCCAGTAATAATGCAGGCAACTGTGAAAAGCAAAGTTAAAGAGGCAAGCTTTGATCAAGCCTGAAAAATGTTGGCACACTAATTTTTTTAATGTGATTTGGAAGGGTTCCATATTGAGCCACAATTGCTGAAGTCCTTGTCCCTGTGAGTAGAGCCCTCCATGGATATGAAATTTGTATCAGGAGACGCATTTGTATCTGCAAAAATGAACCACAGATAACCCCATCCACATCCGTGGATGCAGATACCTGCGAATATAAAGTGAAGCGAATATCCACAGATTTGCAGGGCTCTACTTCTGAGTTTTTAATTTCACCATGAAGGTTTATAATAAATAGTTCATTGAATGGAAGCATTCATGAGGTACACACTGCTCCAACTAATTTTTAAAACAATGAAAACATTTTTAAAACAGATCTTAACAAAGATATAGGGAAACTCAAGCTACTGCATTGTGATAAAGGCATTAATAAAACACTTGGCCTCAAGAAAGTTTATATTGTCTAACATTTTAGAAATATTGCTTCTCAGAGGTAAAATTTCAAAGATTTTTTTTTAAAGGGATGACTTAAGGTTTTATTTGTTACTATATTTACTGAAAAAAAATTGACATATATAGCCACTAAATATAACCCAGTAGGTGACTAGCACATTGCATAGCTCAGCTGCTTTCAGTTTGCAGAGTAATTGTCATGGAAATGTTTATATTTTGACAAAGTTATACTAAAAGTTGCTGAACTTATTCTGGAATGTTTTCTTTCTAGTGTGGTTGCCTGATGTTAACTGGTTTTAAGAAGACAAAGGATAAATGGAGAAACTGCATGTAAAAGTAAAAAGTAACAGACTGTGGTTATATAACTCACATTTGCTAGCATACTTATCTATAAGGGCTCTTTTACATAGAATTGTATTTTATTTTTTTAGAGGAACTATTTTGGGCTATTATTTTAAGTGACTGTAGTACTCTGTTTATGAAGTTCAGGAGTCTGAATTATTCTATATATCCACTGAACAGATACAATGCAGAAAGGAGCAGGGCAAGTTTTTCTCTATTACCTGGTTGTTCTTTCAACATCAACCCTCACTTGGAACAGGCCTAAGCCAAAAATGGCCCGTGGCCAAATTCGGCCCGCCAAGCCACGAGATCTGGCCCACTCGCAGATGCAGTGGGGAGCCCCTGGCAGGCTCCTCTGCTTGCCCGGCACACTGCTCAGAAAAGCAGCTGCCAAGCCGTTTCTCTTTCAAAACTGTCATCCCAGAGGGAAGAGGGAAAAGGCTTTAGGCACTGCCCCCACTCCCAGCACAATCACATTGGCAAGTTTCTGGCTAGAAACTCACCTCCTGCAGCAGTTTCTGCAGGCTGTCTTCCTGGCCTTGCAGGAACCCAATCGCTGGCTCCACTTGGAAACCTTCTTCTCCTCTCTGCAGTTGTGGCTCGTGCTGCTGTATCCTGCCTGCCCTCCCCTGCACACTAAGCACCCCACTGATGGCATCTAGACACCAAGTGCTGACTGGTGGGACTGGCTCGTTATGGAGTGGTCGGGCGAACAGCAGTGGCTCCAAAATTTTCAGATGAGGAAGGACACGTTTCTGGAGCTCTGTGAGTGAGTTTTAGAACAAATCAATAAATTAAACTGTGAAAAATCCCCAGGACCAGATGGTATTCACACACAGGTTCTGAAGGAACTCCAATATGAAATTGCAGAAATTATGAACTGTGATATGTAACATATCACTTAAATCAGCCTTTGTAACAGATGACTGGAAGATAGTCATTGAAATTACAATAAAAAAAAAAGTTCCAGAAGAAATCCTTATAATTACAGGCAGTCCCCGGGTTACGTACAATATAGGGACTGTAGGTTTGTTCTTAAGTTGAATCTGTATGTAAGTCGGAACTGGCGTCCAGATTCAGCCGCTGCTCTGCAGACCAGCGGGATGGCGGGGGGCAAAGCAGAGCCAAGCCGCGGAGGACGCGGCCAGCTGACAGCTGTCAGCTGACCGCGCACTCTGCGGCTTGGCTCTGCTTTGCCCCCCCGTCCCCCCCGTCCCCCCTCGTCCCCCTGGTCTGCAGACCGGGGGGGGGGGGCAAAGCAGAGCCAAGCCACGGAGCGCACTGCCAGCTGATAGCCCAGACGCGTCTGGGCTGTCAGCTGACCGCATGCTCCGCGGCTTGGCTCTGCTTGGCTCTGCTTTGCCCCCCCCCCCTCCGTCCCCCTGGTCTGCAGACTGAGGGGGGGGGGCAAAGCAGAGCCAAGCCGCGGAGCGCGTGGGCAGCGGACAGCCCTGTCCGCTGCCCACGTGTTCCGCCGCTTTGCTTCCTCTCCCTGGTCTGCTGGAGACCAGGGAGAAGAACGGCCCTGTTCGTAACTGCGGATCCGACTTAAGTCGGATCCGCGTAACTCGGGGACTGCCTGTATAGGCTGTTAATCTGAACCTCAATACCAGGCAATTTGAAACTATTGTAAAGATCTGACTTTTCAGACACATAGGTGAACATGTTGTATAGGGGAAGAGTCAACATGGCTTTTGTAAAGGGAAATTCTAGTAGAATTCTTTGAGAGTGTCAAAAAGTGTGTGGACTGGTATAATCCAGTTCAGTAGTTCCTACCTTTTTGAGCATATGGACCCCTTTTCAATCTATTAAAATTTCACGTGCTCCCCTTCCACCCTCTCTGGGCAAATAAAAAAAAGGAAAAGAAAAGTACCTCAGTTTTAAACTTTCTGCAGACCCTCTGCAGCACTGCCACTGACCCTCAGGGGTCTGCGGACCACAGGTTGGAAACCAGTTGATACAGTACATTTGGAGCTTCAAAAATCATTTGAAAATGTCCCACACAAAAAGCTCTGAAGCAGAGAAAGCAGACATGATTTCAGAAACTGGTTGAAAGACAGGAAGCAAAAGGGTAGGAATAGTCTACTGTATATTTGAGAGAGTTTGTCTGTGTTCTATCCATTCATCTGTTTGTTCAAGAACTCCTTCTAAAGAGTAAGAGCTAGGACCACCAAATTCAGTATACAGCCTCCTCTTATCATAACTTAAAGCAAGGTCAGAGTTTGATTATGTCAGGAAAACAGGATGTGCCTGGAATGGGGTTGCTTCTCAGAAAACTATACTGAAAAGAGAGAGAATCACCAGGCAGGTGAAAGGGGCTAGCTGGAGGTACACTGCTCCCATCTGGGGCTGCCTCAGCCCTGAGCCTCCCACCTCTCAGGCGCCTTTTATGGATGGCAAGGGGGGCAGTGAAGCTCTTCCTCCTCCACTCCGATTCATATGGGAATTGTTGGCTGTTCCTATTCATGAGAGAGCAAACAGGAAATGCATTTTGCTGCTTTCTTCACTCTGGCTGGGGAACGCAGGGGGCAGACAAACTTGGACCAGCCCCAGTGGGGGACATGCACCCCTCTCCCAGCTGTGCCCAATGGAGCTGCAGTAGCCAATAGAGCTTCAGTGGCCATGAAAGGCACTTCTCACCTGACCCTAAACTGCTGTGGTGAAAGAATGCAGGGGTAGTCTTCTCTTCCCAGGGAAGCCTGCATACTGAACCCCTCATCCCCAGCTTTGCCTCAGAGCAATGACTCAAATGAAGCACGTACATTTTCATTTTATTTTAAAAAAAAAATGAGTTAAGTACCCAAGGAACTCCAGATAAACCTTCTAGTGTTGTATATTTTAAGGGAATAGAATCACATGTATGTAAGTTTCACTCAAGAAGGTAGGAGCCCAGATACCACGGTGATGCATGCAGTGTCCATGCACACATACACAGAAAGATGGGAAAAGCTCGTTAGTTTACAGTGTCTTTCATGCTGAATGCATCACAATCATTACAGTCCAAACATGCAACTAAAATGTGTAACATAAGCTAATGTAGATGATAATAGCAATAGGGGAAGGAACAGAGATTCCATGGCCAAGTTTCAGAGAAACCAATTGAAGAAAGTGAAGTTGTTAGGCTGTGAGACAGCAGCGTGGGGGGAAGTGTGAGGGATCAGGATCCGGAACTTTTAAGCTGGCTCCCCACAAAGAGGTTATTACAAGACTGGCTCCCTTTTCCCCACTTCGCCCTCCTCTCCCCGGGTAAATGTGTATCCCCTGAAAATTTCAGCGAATATACATTTACACAAATAAATACACACATCATTCAAGAAGAATGTTGGTGTTATCATTGATAATCCCCTGAATACATCTGCTTAATCGTCAGCAGAACACAGAGACTTATGGGCTGCATTCCAGAGCTCTGGACTAAGAGGCCCACTAAAGCCCCTTTCTTAATCCAGCCCTGCTGCTGGGGGTGGAGGAGTGAGCCTTGCCTCCCTCTGCAGTAACTCCCTGCTGATCTTCCTGGGACTGGAGAAGCATGCACCTCCCCCGGCAGGGCCAGCAGGGAGCTGCCAAAGCTAGGGCAGATGGGTTTCTCCCCCAGCCACGGCAGCTCCGTGCACAGCAGCTCTGAGGTTAATAGGCAGCTGCATGGCTACACAGCACAGAGGGAACCTTGGTTGGGGTGGGTTTAGGGTGACTCAGAGCAGGGAGCTGGGTGTGTGTGGAGCTCAGGGAAAGGTACTGGAGGCGTAGGAGATGCAGGGCAGGGAGTGCAGGGCAGGGTGGAGGAGGGAGCAGGAGAAAGGGCAGGGAGCTGGGACTGTGGAGGGCCCAGGGCAGGGGGCCGTGTGTGTGTCAGGGGGGCAGGAGTCAGGGCAGAGGTCTGGGGTGTGGGTGTGTGTAGGGTGTAATACAGGGTGAAGAGGTTTGGGACTGGGGCAGTCCCAATTGGTGACTCCTGTTTCCAGCCAAATGGGAACTGTGGGGCCAGTGCCCATTGGCATGGAAAGAGAACTAACAGTGTGTGTGTGTGGGGGGGGGGGACGGGTGCTCCAGCACTCTTGAGCTCCTGGCCCAGTGTCTGGGGTTCTGGCTGCCAGCTCCACATGTCTGATGTTCTACTGCTGGCCCTGCAAGCCAGGGTCCAGCCCCATACACCAGGATCCTGGCTGATGGCCATAGGTAGGGTTGCCAGGTGTCCGGTTTTCACCCAGACAGTCTGGTATTTGCGGGCTCTGTCTGGTAAAAAAAAAAAAAAAAAAAAAAGAACAGGAAATACCGGACATGTGCAATATCCGGTATTTCCTGTTTCCCTGGGACGGAAGCCCGGTGGGGACAATTTTCCTCTGCTGTGTCTGGTGGGGGCGGGGGAGTGAGGTAGTCTGGGAGCTGACCTTGTCTGTGAAGACAGACGCAAAGAAAGCATTGGGTACTTCAGCTTTTCCCACATCATCTGTCACTAGGGCTATGTCTATACTGCATCCCTCTGTCGACAGTTTGAGCTAGGGATGCAAATGTAGCTGACCAAAATTGCTAATGAAGTGGGGATATTTAAACCGCCACTCCGCTCGCCAGCTGATTTGAACCAGGTAGTGCGCTCTGGGACACGTTAGGTCGAACCAAATCCCTTGGTTTGAACTAACATTACTCCTCAAAAAATGAGGAGTAATGTTAGTTCGAACCAAGGGGCTTGATTCGAACTAACGCACACCGGAGCGCACTTCCTGGTTCAAATCAGCTGTTGAGCAGAATAATGTGCGGGCAAGATTATGCTAATTAAGCGTCGGATATTTAAATCCCTGCTTCATTAGCAATTTCAACATGCCTACTCTACATCTCTCTGTCAACAGAGAGGTGTAGTCTAAACACAGCCTAGGTTACCTCCCTCATCCAGTAAGGACCCCACCCCCTCTCTGATCACCCTCTTATTGCTAACCTGCCTGGAGAAATCTTTCTTGTTACCCTTCGCATACCTTGCTAGCTGCAATTCCAATTGTGATTACGCCTTCCTGATTACTCCCCTTCATTCTAGAACAATATATTTATATTCCTCCTTAGTCATCTGTCCAAGTTTCCACTTCTTGTAAGCTTCCTTTTCATGTTTAAGCTCACCAAGGATGTTCCCGGTAAGCCAATCTGGTCACCTACCATATCTGCGTTTCTTACTGCACATTGGGATGGTTTCTTCTTGTGCCTTTAATAAGGCTTCTTTAAAATACTGTCAGCTCTCCTGGACTCCTTTCCCCTTCATGTAAGCATCCCAGGGAATCCTGCCCATCAGTTCTCTGAGGGAGTCAAAGTCTGCTTTTCTGAAATCCAGGGTGTGTATTTTGCAACTTTCTTCTCTTCCTTTGGTCAGGATACTGAAATTTACCATCTCATGATCACTGCTTCTCAGGTTACCATCTACATCTACTTCCCCTGCTAGTTCCTCCCTGTTTGTGAGCAGCAGGTCAAGCTGAGCATGGCCCCTGGTCAGTTCCTTCAGCACTTGTACCAAGAAGTTATTCCCAACATTCTCCAAAAACTTCCTGGATTGTCTGTATACTGCTGTATTGACTTTTCTTCTGGCCACATGCATTGATGGCTGTGCTGGAGGCCTTGCACGCTGGGTTCCCATCTGCTGATCCCACGTGTCTAGGGCTTTTCTCCTAGCCTCAGCTCTGGGAGTGGGGAGTCAGAGGTAGGAGGGCTGGATAAGAGCCCCGCCCCCAGCTGGCTACTTTCTTACCAGTGCACCTCACTGGGGCACACTATCTTACCCTGACCTTGTACGGCCTCTCATGTTTTTATCACTAATATGGAATTTGATTTAATAAAGAATGAAAAAGAGAGTAATAAAAATTAATGTAAATCAAAATGTGTTCATGTAAAATAGATCCCATCAAACTAACGTATCTTTGTTTGATATGACTAGCAGTTTAGTTGATACAGGTAATATTGTTGATGTAAATATACTTAAGATTTTTATAAGACATTTGACTTGTATGTTATGTCATTTGCACTAAAAAACTAAAATGATACAAAGTGAATATGGCACACATTCAATGAATTATAAAACTGCCTAACTGACAGGTCTCAATGTAATTGTACAAGGGGAATCACCATGGAGCAGGGGTGTTTCCAGTGGGTTCCCACAGGGTCTTGCTGCCAGCCTATCTAACATTTTTATCTATGACCTAAAAGAACACATAAAATCTTTGACAAAATTGTAGATAACAAAAAATTGGGGGTAAACAGTGACGAGAACAAATCACTGATGATACTGATCAATCTGGTTTGTCTGGTAAATTGGGTGCAAGCAAATAATATGCATTTTAATATAGCTAAATGTCAATGTATGCATCTAGGAACAACAAACATAGGTCATGCTTACAAGATGAGAGATGATGGAAAAAGATATGGGAGTCGTGGTGGATAATCAGATGAAAATAAGTTCCTAGTCTGATGCTGAGGACATCTCTGTTTGCATAAACAGGGGAGGCAGACTGTCTGTCATAACTATGTGTGCTTGCCTCAAGGTAGACTGCCCAAAATAGGGCCACTTCCTCAAATTGGCAGGGTATTCTATAATACAATTTACCCAAGCCAATAACAAATGTGAACTCCTGGATCCCTATACAGTCTTATCACTGAGTCACCCTAAGAGTGTGTCTA
This sequence comes from Pelodiscus sinensis, assembly GCF_049634645.1. Taxonomy (NCBI): domain Eukaryota; kingdom Metazoa; phylum Chordata; order Testudines; family Trionychidae; genus Pelodiscus; species Pelodiscus sinensis. The sequence goes on along the minus strand of NC_134712.1, from coordinate 238,119,385 downwards.
GACTACAGAGTTTTGTCGACAAAAGTGGACTTTTGTCGACAAAACTATACCTGCGTCTACACTACCACTGAGTTCTGTTGACATAACGTCGACAGAAGTCAGCAGTTTTGTCGATGCTGGTAAACCTCATTATACGAGGCATAACGCCTTTTGTCGACAGAGTTCTGTCGACAGAAGGTGTTATTGCCTGTAGGGTTGCGTCTAGACTACAGGGTTTTGTCGACAAAGCAGCTTGCTTTGTCGACAGAACTGAATGTGTCTAGACGCTCTATGTCGACAGAAGTTTTGTCGACAGTACCTGTCGACAAAACCCTGTGGTCTAGACGTACCCTTAGACTCCTCAGAGTAACTTATCACCCTACATAAATGGAACAAGGGATGCTAAAATGGATAACTGCTGAAATTTGCAGTGGTTACATGTTTACACACTGGGAGAGGGGGCAGGTAGCTCTCTGGGAGCACTAGCTGCCATCTGCCCCCACCCCAGGCTGCAGCCGGCTTCCTGCCTGCGTACTAGCTCCCACCTGCTCCCCCCCAGCCACACTGCTGCCTCTGACGCATCAGAGGCTCCCCCATGCACTTCTGCTTTTGCCTCCCTCACCCCTCCTGCTGCATCTGATATAGAGGTAGTGGGGAGGCGGGACCTGCATGTAACCTTGAAGGTTAACCAATGAGCCCAGGCTCATCAGTTAACTGGGTGCATGGATACATGTTCATATCCCTAAATTAGACATAGTGATAAATGGTCACTTACACCTAAAAATCACACAAGATTCAGGTTCCTTCCAATCCCAATAGACCAGCCACTTATCCCAGACTAATTAGTCCCCTAGATCTCACAAAGATAATGTCTGTAGCTGATCCTGTAATAATTGGGTACTCTGTCCCCCAGAGTAATTGAGCAAGCTCACCCCAGCAAGATTACATTAGCCAAGATAGACTTTCCCTGTAATAAGTCTGAGAGGGTTAGCCATGTTAATCTGTAACTTTAAAAACAAGTAGTCCTGTGGAACCTTAAAAACTAACAATATATTAGGTCATGAGCTTCTGTGGGTAAAAAGTACTTTATCAGATGAGTTGGGGTAGAAAGGTGTATATATATAAAACAGCAAAAGAAGTTACCTGTCAATTGTAGGACCAGTATTAATTAAGTCAGGCTGGATGTGTCCATTCATAGCATTTAATATGGAAATGCAAATCTCAAAGGCAGGGAAATTGCCTTTGTAGTTCATTAACTAGTTAATATCTTTATTCACGCCTAAGTGGATAGTTTTGAACTTGTAAATGAACTCCAGTTCAGCTGTCTCCCTTTGTAACTGGGTGATAAAATTCCTTTGTAGAAGAATGGCTACTTTTAAATCCATGATTGAGTGACCAGGCAGGTTAAAATGTTCCCCTACAGGCTTACGTGTATTACCATTTCTGATGATTTGTGTCCATTTATCCTTTGTCGAAGGGACTGTCTGGTTTGGCTTATATAGAGGGACATTGCTGCCACTTGATGGCATATATCACATTAGAGGATGTGCAGTTATATGAACCTCTGATGTTGTGATGGTGATCCTTGTATAGATGTGTAGACAGAACTGGCAATGGGGTTTGTTGCAGGGGTAAGTTCCTGGATGAGTGTATCTGAAGTGTGATGTGTGGCTGGTAGAAAGAGTTTACTTGAGTTGAGGAGTTCGGCAGTAGGTGAGGACTGGTCTGTCTCCCAAGGCTGTGAGAGTGAGGGATCATTTTCCAGGATAAGTAGTAGATTGTTAATGATGTGCTGGAGGGATTTAAACTGGGGGCTGTGATGACTGGTGATGTTCTGTTATTTTCCTTGTTGGACCAGTCTTGAAGTAGGTGACTTCTGGATACTCATTTGGCTCTGTCAATCTGTTTTTTCACTTCCTCAGGTGGGCATTAAGTTTTAAAAATATTTGAAAAAGATCTTGTGTTTATCTCTTTCTGTGGGATTGGAGCAGATCCGGGCTTGGTCGTGGATAACGGATAGTGTGATGTGTCCCAGATGGAAGCTAGAGGCATGAAGGTAAGAACAGCTGTCAGTAGGTTGCCGGTATAGGGTGGTGTTTATATGGCTATCATTAATTTGTACGGTAGTGTCCAGGAAGTGTAGTGTCCACATGAGATTACAAAGATTATCTCCACACAAAAAAAGTATTTTTCAATTAATCTAACACAGGTACCGTGATGCAATCTCTTTATCATGAAAGTTGAACATACAAATGTAGAATTGTGCACAAAAAAATAACTGCATTGAAAAATAAAACAATGTAAAATTTTAGCACCTACAAGTCCATTCAGGTACTACTCCTTGTTCAGCCAATTGCTCAGACAAACAAGTTTGTTTACTCTTGTAGGAGATAATGCGGCCCACTTCTTTACAATGTCACCCAATGCATGTGCATTCATGCTTTCAAGTACCCTTCCAGAGGATAATGGGTGTCCACAGGATAATGGGTTCTTCCCAATAACAATCTAAAGCACAGCAAACAGATACAAGTTCGTTTTCATCATCTCAATCAAATGCCACCAGAATAAGGTTGCTTTTTTGGTGGTTTGTGTTCTGTAGTTTCTGCACCAGCAGCATTGCTCTTCTAAGATTTCTGATGGCATGCTGCACTCCTCATCTCTCTCAGATTTTAGAAGGCACTTCAGATTCTTAAACCATGAGTTGAGTGCTGCAGCTATATTTAGAAATCTCATATTAGAATCTTTGCTTTTTGTCAAAATCTGCAGTGAAAGTATTCTTAAACCAAACAACATATGCTGAGTCATTATCCAAGACTGCTATAGCATAAAATATATGGTAAAGGTGTGCGTAAAACAGAGCAGGAGACATATTATTCTCCCCCAAGGAGTTCAGTTACAAATGTAACTAACACATTATTTTTTTAACAAATGTCATCAGCATGAAAGCATGTCCTCTGGCATCATGGCCAAAGCACAAAGGGACATATGAATGTTCAGCATATCTAGCATATAAAAACCTTAGTTTTAGGTTTTAGCAACTGGCTGAACAAGAAGCAGGACTGAGCAGACCTGTAGGCTCTGTATTACATTGTTTTATTTTTGAGTACAGTTGCATTACAAAAAACCCCACCTGTATTTTGCACTTTCCCAATAAAGAGATTGCATTATAGCACTTGTATGAGATGAATTGAAAAATACTTACCTTTATCATTTTTAGTGCAAATATTTGCATTCATAATATAAAGTGTGTACTGTTCACTTTGTATTCTATATTGTAATTTAAATCTTTATATATTAAAATTTAGAAAAAATCCAAACAAAATTAACAAATTTCAATTGGCATTCTATTGTTTAACAATCCAATTAAAACTGCAATTAATCACAATTAATTTGTTGAGTTAATCCTGTGAGTTAACCGCAATTAATCAACAGCTCTAATTTAAAATTAGCAGTATTGGTATAGAGCATCAGCTAGATTTTTAAAGACTCTTGCATGTATATTATTCAGAACTATTGATTTGAAAATATTTAATTTTAGCAGGTACTGCCTCACATCCTCTTTTGTTACAGATGGTAAATCTTCTGATACATCCACACCTGGAATGAATATCTCCTTGTTTCATACCACATACTGAACAGAAATATCTGTTGAACTTTTATGCCTTTTCTATGTCACTATTTACAATTTACCATCTAGAAAAGAGGATGATGCTGTGTTATAAGGAGGAGGAAAAAAATTGTTCTCCTTGGCCTCTGAGGATAGGACAAGATGCAATGGGCTTAAATTGCAGCAAGGGAAGTTTGGATTGGACATAAGGAAAAACTTCCTAACTGTCAGGGTGGTTAAACACTGGAATAAGTTGCTGAGGGAGGTTGTAGAATCTCCGTCACTGGAGATATTTAAGAACAGATTAGACAGACACTTGTCACGGATGATGTAGACAGTACTTGGTCCTGTCGTGAAGGCAAGGGAATGGACTCGATGACCTCTCGAGGTTCCTTCCAGTTTTAGTGTGCTATGATTTGATAATTCTATCTACATCTAGCAATGGGTCTATTCCCAAAGTATTTTAAAAATTGCTAATGGGTTTTAAAGATATCACATTATTGTCTACTGGCTAGAGATTTCTTTGGCCTGAACAATCACCTACATTTTTTAACATGTGACTTCTATTCATTACTATTTACTTTTTCACTTTTCCATCCTTTATAGATTGATTTTGTTATGCTTTCTCTCTACTCCTATTTCTTCTGGTGTGCTCTTTATTTTCTGGGCTCCCAGTTTAAGACACTTGGGCCCTAATCTGCTGAAGTGCAGAGCACTCAGAATTGAAAATGAATTCAAGGAGAGCTGTGCTTCCATATATAAAAATCTCTCTCTCTCTCTCTCTCTCTCTCTATATATATATATATATATATATGTAAAAAAAATTTCTTGACAGATAACAGAATGTTCCTGTCAGGTGACAGAATGACATCATCATGTCATTAGCATCAACAGGATCTCTCAGAGAAGTAAACGTGTCCAGAGAGAGGGGAGTAGGTGAGCATAACAAGAAGATGGCACAGCCGTCTAGTAATACATAATGTTAAGTTCTCTGGCAAAAAAAAGTTCTAGGCAATGTTCCCTCTAATCTTGTCTATCCATGTGTGGCTTTTTCCCATCCATGTGAAGAATAAATTCAGTATGTGCATCAAGGCATATGCAAATATGCAGCACTAGTAACCTAGCTGTGGATACTCTGCTAATCAGCAGGGCGGCATTTTAATCTCTCCTGGGTGGCTGCACAAGTACTCAGCTTCCAGGGAACACTGGTCCTAGGCACCTCAAATTGGTTCCCAAAATTACTGGATACTTTTTACCTTAATCTCTCTGGGCCTTAGCTTGCCTTACTTAAAACTGGCATAATAATGCCCCCTCATTTCACAAGAGTGTTGGGAGATGAATGCATTAAAGTTTGTGAAGCATATGGATACTAGATTGATGAGTGCAACAGAAAAGCCCATGAGGCCACTAATATTTCTGTCTTCAAAGCCGGGTTTGAATAGTTTGCAGTAAATAAAGTAAAGGCCACATATTAAACAATGAGGAGAAAACAAAATCTTCAATAGTGAATCATTAACTGAGCTGGGTCCATCCTTTGCATTAAAAGAGGCAGTAGTTTTGTGGAAATAATATGTAATAGCATAATTAAAGACTATGTTATAATAATACAGGCAGTCCCCGGGTTACATGGATCCAACTTACATCGGATCCCTACTTACAAACGGGGTGAGGCAACCCTGCACTAGATGCTTCCCCACAGCAGACCAGGGAGACGCGAAGCTAGCGCCCCCCCACAGCAGACCAGGGAGACGCGGAGCGACTTTTCTCAGCAGACACCTCAGCTTGAGAATAAAGGACTGAGGGAAGTGAGGGGTGGGAGAATAAAACTGAGCTCTGGAGAAATGTTTGGCTAGAGTTTCCCCTACAATATGTACCAGTTCCGACTTACATACAAATTCAACTTAAGAACAAACCTACAGTCCCTATCTTGTATGTAACCCGGGGACTGCCTGTATGTACATACATAAGGGGGCTAAATTAAGGTTGTTTTGGTAACCTTAATTCTGACACTTCTTAACTTTGTGTACTTGGCTTAGAAATCTAAGTAATGTTCTTTTCACATAGTTTTTGTGCGTGTAATACATTGTATGTGCATGTGTCATAAAATCAACAATTTTCAACAGTGCATGGGTGAGTTTGCAATTAGTGTTACATTTCCATTATGCTTTGCAAGACAAAATAACAGTTTTTATTAATAGTCTAGTCCTGCTCCATTTAAAGTCAATGACAGTTTCTATATTTACTTTAATGAGTACAGGAGAAGGCCCTTAACCACTTCTCATGGAAAAAGTTGTGAAAAAAATGTAGAGTGCAGTGTAAATAAATACAGTATGATGCACAGATGAGTCATATCATAAAAAGCATCAGTAGGAGAAAGTCCTGTATTGTATTTTCTTGAGGAGGTTGAGTCTAATTTAGATTCTTGAGACAAACAGTCCATTAGTCCACAGCAATGATATATTTCAGAGATAACAGTGATGTACATATCTTCTAAATGCACTTAGTGCCATTCAGGTACTATTTGAATAAGTCAGGCTCAGCCTGATTTCCTTACTTCAGTAGGATCTGAGGGTGCTCAGTCTCTGAAAATTCAGAGTAGCTATGTCAGGTCTTGCTGTTGCTTATATACCTTAGTCAAAGAGCATCAGAAATGGAAAGAAACATCCTAAGTTACCTTGGTACCAAACATTCATATTACTTGAAAACTGTGTTATGCCTTGCATTAATTTCCTAGCTATGTGCAGACACCAGCATATGGTCCTACAAATGCACATCAAACTGCATTACCCATATTTCATTTGTATTCCCCTATTTTGTCTTGGGGTACATCTAAACTGCGTACCCCTCTTATGGCAGTGTGTAGACCACATACCATCAATGCTGCTATTTAAACCACTGCTGGGGGGCAAGCTGGGTGAGACACTGCTCAGGCAAAAACAAGTACAGACATGTCTGAACCTATGGCAGGGGAGGGGGGGGGGCAAACTATGACCCGTGGGCTGCATCTAGCTCATCAAACCTTTCTGTTTGGCCCTTCAGCTCCCACAGGGAGTGGAGTTGGGGGCCTGACCTGTTCTGCCTGCCTAGTGCTTCCCTGTCCCCAAATCACAATTCCACTATCTTCTGGCACACAGAGTGCCACACTCCACAGGCACGACTTTACCACTCTATTTCTGGGATCAGAACCCAGCCCTCCTGTGCCAGTGTGCCCAGTCCCCTTCCCGTCTCCTACAGCCTCCCTTGAGAGCCATACCCAGATGCAGCCCTCAGGCCAACGTTTGGCCATCCCTCCTTTCAGGAATATACCCAAGCCAGTTCTCTACACACCCCAGTAAGGTCTCCCCCATCCACACTTCAATTTCTAGCAGCCCACAGTCTTCACACTGCTGGAATCTTTCTCCCCATAGGGAGCTGTAAAAGGCTTTCTCTGCTACAATGAAAGACTCTGGCAATGGGGAAAGGCTTTGGCCATGGGAAGCAATAGATAAAGGGCCCCGGGCAGCTCCCTGCTGCCAAAGCCTTTCTCTGCTGCTTCCCTTTGCCAGAGCTATTTATTACCATGTGAAGCTGGACACCACAGCGTAGATGAAAACTGCTTTTCATTGCAGTGTGTAGCCACATATACCCGACATGCCACAGCCAGTGGTATGCAGTGTGGAGATCTCTTTAGATAGAGAAGACTTGCCCAATCTAGAAAAATAGATTCAAGTTCAGGTGTGTGATCACTTACTCACTTTTTCCTTTATGCGGATGAATTTCAATGCCTTTTAGCAAGACTGACCAGCTTGTGCTTTGCCATATGGCAGGGTCTTGGCAATGTGCAAAACATCCTAGGAGGGAGCCTAGGATGCGTCTACACAGCAGGGCTTAACTCAAAATAAGCGATACAACTTAAGCTACGTCAATTGCGTAGCTTATTTTAAAATAGTTTATTTCGAAACTGGGAGCATCTACACAGCACTTATTTCGAGAAAAGCCCTCTTTCTCTGACCTACTTTACTCCTTGTACAACGAGGGTTACAGGAGTCGGAGTAAGAAGTCCTCCAGTTTGACAGTATTTTGACACTATTTTAAAATAATGCTAGTTATTTTGAAATAATGTTGCTGTGTAGATGTACCCATTGGGTACACCTTGACCTATTGAATTTAGATAAAAGCTACTGAAATACATCCACATTTCAGAAAGGGTTGTAACAAGGTCCAGCTTATTCAACATAACTCACTCTATCCTGGACCCATTTTTCTCATATAGAGAAGCCCAGTTATTCCTATTTCTCTTATACCAACTAAAAACCCAATACAAATACTCAAAGGAAAAAAAAGGAATAAAATCATGGATGCTTGAAGTAGCATCTGGAACTGAATCTCTCAGGCTCTTGAAGGTTGATAGTTCACATATATTATGGGGACTAGAAACTAAATACTGTAAGAGATTTAAATTAAACTCTGACTGTTAGCAAGATACAGGGCCAGATTCTCCTATCTTATTGCCGATCAAAAGTTACTCTATGGCACTTGAGATTTATAGCAGTATAAATCAAATGCAAATGAGAGAATCAAGTTGACATTATTTTCTTCAAAACTACTTTTGTGTGTAGGTTATGAGAGAACTGTACTTTAGCAAACATTCTCCCCGATGCTTTCTATTTTGTTACTACATGCATTCAGTAAATTTGGTAACAAGCATTTTTTAGATGAGCTCAGCTTGAACACTATTGATTTACATAAATTCTCAATAAGTATGATAAATGGCAGTTGTTACATTTATTATTTAATGTATTTTTAAATGAAAATTGAAAACTTGAAACTTCTATCCTTATGGTCAAGTTCTGCACCTCAGATGCCAAAAACTTGCAATGGAAGTGAATGAAGTTGCTTCCATGCATCTGAGGGCCCTACATCATCAAGCTGTGCATGCTGGCCAGCTATGTAAATACCTGATCTTTACTCCAATCTCTTTACAAAAGAGAAAGTATCATTGTAGCAAATAACTTGTATCTTAGATATGATCACATTTCTTGATGTCTCCTGAAAAAATATCAAAACTCCTTTTACCCTATAGACTTTCATATTTATTTTCTTTTGCATTCCATTGGTCATTTTATTTGGGAAATATATGATAGAATAAAAGAGATAATCAATTTGAAAAATTGTTTTCTGTCCTGTCCAAAATTGTACTCCTGGGTCAAAGATTTCTGTTACTGGAAGAAGTTAGCAATAAAACATTATGTAACATCTTTGTAAATTTAACAGTGCTTTGTGGGTAGAAAGTTTCATTGTTTCCCCTGAAAGGCCATGTTAGGCCACCATCCTCGAATCAGATTCATGGTTGCAGATCCCTGGCTCTGTGTGGAGCCCAACTGAAACCAATCGATGTTCACCAGGGTGCAGAGGTTGGGCGCAGATCTAATAGCAAGATCAGGGTTAACTCAGTCAGTTGCTCCCTCACTAAAACCATCTTGTAGTGGGGTTTTTAAAAAATAAGGACATGTATTTCAGCCATGCAGAATCAGAAATGTTTATTTTCATTCATTTAAAAGATTCAAGTTGAGAGTTTCCTGTTTTCGTGAAGTGACAATAAGATGATCCTTAATACAAGTGGCACAGGTTAAGGCCCAAACTAATTTTCATTAAAGTCAATACAAAAACTCCCATGCTGTGTCTAGACTGGCCAGTTTTTCCAGAAAATCAACCGCTTTTCTGGAAAAACTTGCCAGCTGTCTACACTGGCTGCTTGAATTTCCGCAAAAGCACTAACTTCCTACTGTAAGAAATCAGTGCTTCGTGCGGAAATACTATTCTGCTTCCGTTCAGGCAAAAGTCCCTTTTGCGCAAAGCTTTTGCACAAAAGGGCCAGTGTAGACAGCTCAGATTTGTTTTGCACAAAAAAGCCCTGATCACGAAAATGGCGATCAGGGCTTTTTTGTGGAAAAGTGTGTCTAGATTGGCATGGACACTTTTCTGCAAAAAGTGTTTTTGCAGAAAAGCGTCCGTGCCAATCTAGACGCTCTGTTCCAAAAATGCTTTTAACAGAAAACTTTTCCGTTAAAAGCATTTCCGGAAAATCATGCCAGTCTAGATGCAGCCCCAGTTAATTCATTGGGAATTGGATCAAACCCCTCAACACCTTAGCAAGCTCAGTGAATTTGTTCTGTTTAGGAAATTGACAATGAAACATAATGGAAGCTTTAGGTGATAATCTACTTTCTGCATCAGATCATTAACGACCTGAACAGTTTGCCACCTTCTTATTAAATACCAATTCAATATTTCTTTGCTAATCCTTTAAATTTTTTACAACAAATTGACAACCATTCAATATAAATGTGCCTTTTTCCTTCTGTAGTATAAAAGATAAGTTCTCACCCCAACTGGGAGTAACCACTAAAGAAACGGAGATAAAACACCCTAGAATCATAGGAATGTATGAATGGAAGGGACCTCAAGAGGTCATATGGTCCAGTCCCCTGTACTCCAGGCAGCTCTATACAATAACTAGTCCATTTCTGACAGATGTTTGTCTAATATGTTCATATAATACTGCATATTACAGTAATACAAATAATAAATAATCATGATTATAATAGAAATAATGACTAGATTTAGAGCATTATCGTTTGGGAACCCTTATACTTCTTCTTTTCTGCCTACACTTTGAGTTGGAGTTGTGACTCCCAGATCAAGGTGATGTTCTTGCACTAGCTCTCATCGAGTTAGCATGTTAAAAATAATATGTAGTGACAGTGGCAGGATGGACCCTGACTACATGCTTACGGTCTCATAGGGGTATGTACCCAGGTGGCTAGACCCTCCCACAGCATGTGCTGTCACAGCTACATTTTATTGTTCATCAAGCTAGCACAAGTATTATAGAATCATAGAATACTAGAACTGGAAGGGATCTTGAGAGGTCATCAAGTCCAGTCCCCTGTCCTAACGGCAGGACACTATGTCTCCTAAAATAGGAATCAGCCCCCAACTCTAAGTGTACATGTACCTTTAGTTTAGATAAGAATTTCAACTCAGTGAAAAACAACAAGAAGTCCCGTGGCACCTTAAAGACTAAAAGATTTCTTTGAGCATAAACTTCCGTGGGCAAAGATGATGAAGTGGGTCTTTAACCACAAAAGTTATACCCAAACAACTCTGTTAGTTTTTATGGTGACACAGGACTCCTTGTTGTTTTTGTTGATGCAGGCTAACACAGTTACCCTTCTGACACCTCAAAAAATTATCTATACTTTCAAACCTGTGTACACAATTCCTGTAGATTTCAGAGTGCATATATGCATTTGGGAACCGAATGTGGTCCTATAGTTTCAAGTACAGCACCAGTAATACTGGCTAGAAATTGAAACTAGAAAATTTCAGACTGGAAATAAGATGTACATTTTTATTGGTAAAGGTAATTAAGCACTGGGACACTTTACAAAGGGGTATGCTGGATTCTCCATTTTAAAATCAAGTTTGGATGTTTTTCTAAAAGATATGCTTGAGATACTATTCTGGGGAAGCTCTATGATCTGTGTTATCCAGGACTAGATGATCATAAGTGTTTCTTCTGACCTTGGAATCTATGAAATTCTTTTGAACATCTGCATCTGAATGACGAGAATAACTTTTTCTTACCTTACTATCATCATTATTGTCATTATAACCACAAGCGCTTATGAGATCTGGAAACATTTCTGACCATCCATCACTTGTACAATTTTTGCTAATATTTCCTGCAAAACAAAGTTCAGAAATGTAATGCTTCCTAACCAACAGGCCTTAAAGCAACACTTCATAAAAATGTACCTTTTTGTGAATCCAGTCCATTAACTTACTCTGTGCCCCAGCACTGTCATTAATCAATCCCACATATTTCCATTCATGTGCACATATTGATTTAACATTTATTCTAGGCACTGAATCATACCAAATATCTTTGCTATGCTAATGAAACACACATACAAAGTTGCAATATCATGCCTCCTACCATCGAACATGAAGCATTTCACCAGAAACAGCCTGAAAGATTTTGTAGCTTTGTTGAAATTACTCTGAAGGGAGTTTATTACCTGTCACTTTTAAGCAAATTTGATGGACAAGTAATTTGAATAAAAATGGCTCTATACAAACCTTGATTAATCTAAACTATTATTTAAGATCTTCTGAGCAGGTGATATTAAGTGATCTAAAAAATAATTATTGAAGTGCTTGCATATACAGTGATGAATGTCTATATTAGACAGATGAACATGCATCTGGATGAGAGCAAATTCTGATTTAGCACATAATGCATTTTAAAGGCCTTCACAAACTATGTGCAGAGGCAGGAAGGAGGAAAAAGACCACAATACAGAAAAACTTCAGGGACTTCCATCTATTCTCCATACCTATAATTCAAGAGGGGATGAAAAGGGAATCCTTTTGTGTTAACTCAAGCATGACAAGACATCTGGCCTCTGTCAATTATAAAGTGGTAAACATGGCCCTTATCTGTGATAAACTAGAAGCCCACACTCAGAACCAATCTTTGAATTAATTAAGACACTTGGTGTCAATTAAGAACCTCCAAGAACTCAGCTGAAGCAGTCAGGTTAATTAATACACCTGGAGTTAATCTAGACTCTGCTAGAACCAGTTGAGATAGTTGTTTGATTGGGACTCCTGGAGCTGGAACTGGTTAAAAGCCTCCCTTTTAGTCAGTTTAGTGGCACTCAGGAGCATTGGGAGGAGGATGTGGAATGGTAGTGATGCTGTCAGGTACCAGGAAGGAACGCTGAAGGTACAGAGGTGAGGACCAGGGAGAGCCCTGCCCAGGGAACTGTTCCTTCTCGCCCAAGAAACCTGAAGGAGAAAAACCCCCTACTGGAGGGGATGATATTGAGAGAAGAAATCTGGTCTTTTGCTTCCACATCCAGAGAGGCTACTAGAGACTAGGACATTTTTCCACTCCCTTGCCAATGTCTAAATCAGACTATGGCTTGCCTCTTAAGTAAAGGGGTTAGACCGAGCTGTAGTGAACCACTGAGTTAAGCAATTAGAGTTGCCAATTTCCAAAGACAGGAAGAGACAATACTCAACCCACCACTGCCCAAAAGCACAGGACCCACTATGTGAAATTAGAAGCTTCATCACAATAGGCTCAGACAAGAAATGTGAGGACTAACTCAAATAAGCTTTTGAGAGTGTAACTCAACTTCTGAGTCAGCAGCCCTTCAGGAATCTTGTGAGAACAGGCTTTCTTTTACATCTCCAATCAGTTTTAGCAGGGTCTGTGTCATATGAAATGTCATCTTTTGGAAAACATTCAAATTAGAGGTACAGAGCAATTGTAATAATTAAAGACCTCATGTCACTTTTTTCAAAAGTAGAGGAGTTATAGTGGCTTGACCAAATTCCTAATTCAGAAACCATATTCTGACCCCCCTAAATTCAGATAGGTTCAGTTGCATGCAGAATTTTCTTTATTCAGTATTCTTTTGTGCAGTGTTGTTGTGGGCTATTGAGCAATAGCCACTTGGGGCATGTCTACACTGGGAAATTTCGAAGTAACTTGGTGAGTGTCCACACTACTAAGCCCATTATTTTGAAATATTGGGCTTATTTCAAAATAATAAATCCTGCTTGTGAAGAGGAATATGCTTATTTTGAAATAATAATTCCCAAAATAACTATTTCATAATAATAACCTGGTAGTGTAGACCTAGCCTTGGAAAGCAGGCTGCATTTCACTGTTTTGGGGGGGGGGGGGGGAATAAGCATGCAGTGTACTGAATTATTTCCCTATCAAACTGATTTGTCTGAATGATAAATCTGAGCCAGAAGAAAATCCCAAACAAGTTTTACACATTTTATGAGTCTGGGTAAAGAACAGCATTATAATTGTTGCTTAGCATTCTGAACATAGCTGAGCTAAAAGAAATTGTCTCCATCTCAGAATTCTAAATTTATGCTTATTCTAATTTGTATTTAGTTTGTGCAACCAATGGCCCATCTCTAATCCTTAATCCCATGGACAGGTACCAGATAGATCAGGTTTTCCTACTACATGTGTTTTCTTGGAACAGCCACAACTGAAGTCACTGAAAAGCTATTTTCAGTTATGGAATTTTGGTACCATGATATCCTCTTGGAAATTCTTGATATCCAACAGAAAACTTTACAGGAATATGTTATGTGAAAATAATCTTTTCCCTACATGTTGATTACAACCCACTTTCATATTTCCTACCAAGTTGCATGTCCATGAGACACCAACAGATGATGTTACACCAGTAAAATACTGTGAGAAGATCTATTTTTGACCCTTTTTTGACCTTCCTTCCTCCTTCCTAGAGACAGAACTTTTTCCTTACTGAATCTGCCATTTTCTAAAGCCTGACTGGCTAATACAGTCCAATGAATAGAGCACCAAACTAAGAGGGTGCATCTAGACTGGCAAGATTTTGCGCAAGCAAAAACTTGCCAGCTGTCTACACTGGCCGCTTGAATTTGCACAAGAGCACTGACTTTAATGTACAAAATCAGTGCTTCTTGCGCAAATACTTTGACGCTCCTGCTCAGGGATAAGCCCTCTTGTGCAAGAATACCTGCGCAAGAGGGCCAGTGTAGACAGGCACCTTAATTTTTTGCGCAAGAATGCCATTTTAGCCATCAGGCTATCGGAGCTTTCTTGCGCAAAAGCGCATCTATACTGGCACGGATGCTTTTGCGGAAATACTTTTAACGGAAAAACTTTTCTGTTAAAAGTATTTCCGCAAAATCATGCCAGTCTGGACGTAGCCAGACACTAGAACCTCGGTTCTATTCCTGGATCTGTGATTTACTATGTGAACTTGGGACAGTTATATAACTTCATGCCACAGTTTCTCTACCAGAAAAATGAGTGGAAATAATACTTACTTTGCAAAGCACTATGAGAGCTACATGTGAAAACCTACATGCAAGCATTATGTAATATTATAAATAGCACTGACCAGCTGTGCTGCAGAAATTAAACTCGTGATAAACGTGACACTGGATATTACCTGCTAAGCTAGGCCTCCTAGCAACTGGGCTAAGAAAATAAGATGGGTCTTTCTGGTTATGGTAAAAAATGACATGAAGTTGATTATAAGCCCAAATAACTCCCAGTAGCATTAATTTTTCTAAATGCTGTAGTATTGTTCCATGCATTTCATAGTACAGGGGAGTCTTTCACACAGACAAATGGGGACTGCCTTTGGCACAAAGGCAGTGAACTAGCTTCTAAAAGAGCTGCATCCAGGTGATGATTATGACTGATTTAGTCAGGACAAACACAGCTGGGCTTTTAGGCTTGGTCAGTGTTGATGCATCTACTGAAATCTGAAATTCTAGAAACAAATTCAATTTGGATAATCAGTACGCTTCGTTTAGTGCTTCCATGATCGTATCTCATACTTTCTTATTGGTGCCATTGAGAAGGCTTATTTTTCTCTCTCTAAAAATAAGACAACATCCTAAACACTAAATACATGCTTTTACAATTTACAGTACATGAGCAAATATGCAGTTGACACAGAATAGATTTCACTCAGCTAAATGGTTTTAGGTGAACCATGCAGTATGTGAAGTTTTTCTGGGAGGGGGGGTCAGTTTAGTTACACAAAATAACTTAAAACAAAATACCTGATTTGCTGAAAAAGTGGCTAAATACTTTTGGACAAGGGATGGTGACAGTCTCTCCAATTTTAGCATGGCGCCAACACGTAATGTTATCCCAAATTCCAACACATCCTGCAAATGAAAATGAAAGCTGCAGACCTGAATCCATCAAAGTTAAATGCACATATGCAACAAATGCTGGTCATTTTATTCCTACTTACACAAATGGGAGTTTTTCAGAAGTAATTAAAGAATGATTTGGGTAAATTTCTAAGACAAAATTTATTAGGAAATTGGTAAAAGATTTTAAAATAAGAGCACACAAATTAGCCAATCACTTAGCAAATCAGTGCCCTTGTCCTGGGAATGCATTTGTTTATGAAGTCTGCATCACAGTGAATGTCATCCTGATGTGATCATCCTGAAGGAATCATTTGTAGGTAATGAAGATAAAGATTAATGAGCAATTTCTGAGGGCTCATATGTATTCATAACAACACTAAATTTTAGAACCCCATTGAAATGGCTGCTTCGATAGCAATACATACAACATCCAAAAAGGAGTTCATTGCACTAAGCAGTAGGATAATTGAATTATTTGCATTAATTTTTATTGGTGTATTGTCATAGCAGTGTTCAGAAATTACAAAATCAACTTTCCGTACCATACTTTGCTAGCCACTGATTTCAACTGGCCACACAAGGAGAAAGTTACTACAGGTTGAACTTCTGTAGTCCGGCACCCTTGGGACCTGACTAGTGCAGAATGAATTTGCCAAACCACAGGAGGTCAATATTTTCTAGCAGCATTACCAACATTTCCTCTGCTTACTAGGCTCATAGAAGACATTTAGGGGTAAGTTGGAGCTAAATAATAGCACAGAACATTGAGAGCCTGTAAACAAACTTTATAGGATTGCAGGGAACTTAGCCACATCCATGATAAGTCAACATCCAGCTAACTAAAATCATGGAAGACCATTTATATTGCCATACCAGAGAGTGCTAGACTAGAGAGGTTCAACCTGTACTCAATCTGAATAAGGTTGGCACAATCTAACCCTTAGAAAAATTGTGGGTTTGTGTTTTATATGCTCAAAAAAAATCACACATCATTTGTAAAAGAACCATTGCACACAAGCACCACTATAACTGATACAGACATAGTTACCATACTCATGGTTGTGAACATTTAAAGCAATGGATTACATTTAGAGAGGAAAAGAAAAGTTGCAGGTGGAATATTCCCATGGTGATTTGAGGATAACTTCTGCTCTCAGTTAGGCTGTGTCTAGACTGCATCCCTTTTCCGTAAAAGGGATGCAAATTGGACACATCTCAATTGCAAATGAAGCGGGGATTTAAATCCCCCCTGCTTCATTTGCATAAACGTGGCTGCTACTTTTTTCCGGCTCGGAGCTTTGCCGGAAAAAAGCGCCAGTCTAGACGCGGATCTTTCGGAAAATAAAGCCTTTTCCGAAAGATCCCTTATTCCTCTTAAAATTACTAAAAGGCATGTGTCTTTTCCCATTGTGGTGTTTGTGAGAATTAAGCCTGACAGATGTTTAGAACAAGAAGTTGAAAGCTATTATTTTGGAAAATGAAAAAAAATTATAATCATTTCTGTAATATGTTTGATAAAAATTTACATTAAGCTTTTGATTTTAAAAATTTACACAAAAAACAAAAGAACCAAAATGGAAATAAAAAATGGAATCATTCCTGAAATTTAGAATTCTCTCCTCTCCTCTTCTCCCCCATTTTTAACCTGCTCTATTGAGATGGGCAGTGACTTTCGTTCGTTCGTTCGTTCGTTTATGGCAGTCATCTAAAATTACCAGTGAACTGCAATGCCTAATGCTGAGAGCTTTTCAAACACTGCAAGCTCTCAACAGTAGATGAAAGGACTGTATCGTTTCTGAATTCTTAGATCCAACAGACATAATACTAAGAAATGCAATTCTGTCAAAAGATCAAGCATGAGTGCAACAAAAATAATGAGAATGAAGTTTGAATGGCGGTCACTAAAATTCCATGATAGATTTTTCAGGCTTAATTCATGTATATGTTATGTATTATGATGCATGGAAATCTGATAAGAGTTGCTGAAATGTCCTACAGGCATTTTTATCTGTGATGTGAATTAAGCAGGGTAAACCAAATATAAAATTATTTGTATATGAGAGAAACTGGAAGAACAAGTTAATAGGATGAGAAAACTGCATAGCATCAGCACACTAAACCATAGACAGGATGGAAAAAGGACCTTAACTGAGGGTGTACTCCAAAACTATCCCTTTCCGAAGCTTGCTGGACTATAAAAAGAAATTAAAAGAACCCCTCGGCTTTTTGCACCCATGAAAGTTGTATCCTCATCCTGGGATCTGAGGATGCTGAGAGGCTGCTTTAGGTGAGAAACTTATCTTCAGCAATGATTTTAGCCTGTTAAAAACTATGATTAGTCTCATAGAAGCTTGTTATGCTTTTGTTTTATTTGTAACATCACTGTTTCCATTATTATTACTCCATAAGTAAGTGTGCACTAAGGTCTCTTGAGGCAGTGGGAATTATTGTGAGTGTCCAGTGCCAGGAGTTGGCCACTACAAGGGAACACATCTGGGAAGTGGGAGAACTGGGATACAGCAAGCATTACTCTGTAAGGCAAAGTGCGGTCTAGCAGAGTTTCAAGGAAGCAAACAGACTTGTGTGACAAGCTGTCACTCAGATTAGAATCAGCAGGTCTCTCTCCCAGAGGAGGAGGGCACCACAGTGAACTATGGTTCTGAATGCCTGAAAAAAGTATCACAGGAGTATTAACGAACAACAGCCCTGTATTCCACTTCCTGAAAAAAGGGTGGTCTCCTCCTCTCCTCTCCTCTCTACTGGATTTTGCATTTTTTACGTCTTTTTAGGGATGGGGATGGAGCC
Source organism: Pelodiscus sinensis (assembly GCF_049634645.1). Classification (NCBI taxonomy): domain Eukaryota; kingdom Metazoa; phylum Chordata; order Testudines; family Trionychidae; genus Pelodiscus; species Pelodiscus sinensis. Next base: position 238,101,255 of record NC_134712.1, on the reverse strand, counting down.
AGCAATTCAGAAGTTACATCGGTCAATCTCAGCACAGATAAAAATTATTTTTTTTAAATCAGTTTCTTATTCAAATTAGATTTTTTAATTTAAACATAGGTTTCCATAGAAAAAATAAACCTATTAAAAATTAAATATGAAAATGACAATTTAGGTTATGACCTAAATTTATTATAATAGATGAAAAAAATTAAATTAAGTACAAAAATAATATTAAGTAAGTTATGTTTTCAGACATATTTACAGAGAGCCAGACAAGTAAATTGTGGAAATCACTGGCTAAGCACCTGGAATCAGAGTTTGTTGAAGTTTTAATCCTGTTTTAATAGCGGTAGCTTCCTCTATAGGAGGGATTTTCAAAATTCATTGCATTGCAGTCCCCTTCTGACAACAAATATTTCTTCATGACCCCATGAGACGGGACTGAAATGTGAGACCAGGGTAGGGAGGGGGGAGCAAAGTAGCTCAAGACCCCCCACTTTGGGCAGAGGGGCCAAAGCTGAAGTTCAAGGGCTTCAGCCCTGAGCAGAGTGCTTGTAACCTGAGTCCTGATGCCCAGGGCTGAAATCCTCAAGATTTAGCTTTGGCACTGGGCAGTGGGGCTCCAGCTTCAGACCCAGGCCCCAGCAAGCCTAAACCAGCCGTGGTAACCCCATTCAAAAGGGGCCACATGACCCACTTTAGAGTGCTGACCCATAGTTCGAGAACCACTGATCTATAGGCATAGAGACAGTATATTCTTCATTTCCATTTATTCAGCTCATTCAGTTAAAAGACTGGTTTATTCAAAGTTTTAAAAAACCCTATAATTGGGAGTTGGGGGAAAAAAAAAAAGCTTGTTTTCGTCTTCCAATCTATGAATAAAAGTTAGGTGTGAGAGCTCTACTAGTTCTGAAATGTTGAAGAATGTGGTGGCCAGAAACAGTTACTTCGCTCCACTAACTTCAGATATACTTCCTTTGTTTAATAAACTAGTTCATTTTACATACAAAACATTTCCTGTAAGCTTTTTGATATTTTTCTTTAGTATCCAGAATAGTTAAAGCTGTCTCATTAAATTAAAAATTTAAATGTTACTTTTGTGCATCCTTAATTGAATTAGATTTAACATCCAAATAGAGCTTGATATATAACCAAGTAAACAAACATAATAAAAATTACAAAAATTAAGAATCTGAATAGATGTAAATTAAGTTATATAATTGCTTAACTAAATGTATATATAGTGTTGAGTAACAAAAAGATGTACCACACTTAGTATAAAAGGGTATATTTTATTGCAAATCATCATGCTGTAATGATTACCAAGCAATGAGAATCAACCTTTCTTTAGGAATATATCTAAAAAAATACAAATTCAAAACACAATTAAAATCAATCAAGGATTCCTGCTTACTGATTAAATTACAATTAAAATAAATTATTTAAATTGATTTCATTTTAATCAGTATTACTAACTGCAAAAGAAGACACGCCTTTTTATACAATGGACTCCTGCACAATCCAGCACAATTAAAGTGAAGGGGTGTTTTGCCATCGCCTTGGCTTGGGATCAGGATTGGGTACATCTGGACAAGGATGTTCGTATTGTGTCTAGAAAATTTATCCATCTATTCTATTTTAGGTTTTGTTATACATTCTTGGAGTTCCTGAGTGCACAACACATAAAATAAATAGCAATAGCTATGTCCCAAAGAGTACATCTACATTGCAGACATACTTTGGTGAGTGGCTCAAGTATAAGTCTCCCTGACCTGCTGGGTTGCACTTGAGTGGCCAGTCTCTGCTGCTACCCATATCACAGTTTCCTGACTGCTATTTTAGCATACGCACTCAAGAAGAACTAGATACAGGCAGTCCCTGGGTTACATGGATCCGACTTACATCGGATCCCTACTTACAAACGGGGTGAGGAAACCCCGCACTAGCTGCTTCCCCCCAGCAAACCAGGGAGACGCGAAGCTAGTGCCCCCCCCCCCCCCCCCCAGCAGACCAAGGAGACGCGGAGCGGCTTTTCTCAGCAGACACCTCAGCTTGAGAATAAAGGACTGAGGGAAGTGAGGTGTGGGAGAATAAAACTGAGCTCTGGAGAAATGTTTGGCTAGAGTTTCCCCTACAATATGTACCAGTTCCGACTTACATACAAATTCAACTTAAGAACAAACCTACAGTCCCTATTTTGTACGTAACCCGGGGACTGCCTGTAGTATCTCTACACCTCTGGGAGGTTTGCTCCCACTTGCAGGGTAGATGTATCCTAATAGACTATTGAGAGTCTCTGGCTCGTTTCAGGATACAACTGTGACTGGAATACTTTGGTTAGTTGTTGGATTTGTTTTCTATATGTTTCTTAATGTGTTACATAATATTTATGTAGCCTATGGCAGGGGTGGGAGGCTGGAGCAACTAAGTAAATGGTGGTGTCAATATAGCGAATGTCACACTCACAATGATGGAAAGACTTTTTCCAAAATAATGATTTGTGGAATTTCCAAAAGATTCCCCTGGAAGGTTTACTATACAGACACACCCATCTCCTGGCTCACTACTATCTCCAAACAGAACCCAGACTCAACCAGATCTTGTCAGTTCCTTGTGGAAGAGAGTCACCGTTTTTGTTTTCTCATCTCACCAATTCCAGCCCCTCATTTTACATATTCCCTGATATTCATTTCTCTGCATTTCAGTGTCCAAAACACAGCAGCTTGCTTCTCCTGGATGCCCTAGAAATGGAGCACATTCTCACCATGTTAGATTCAAAGATGCAGTTCATCTCTGTTAGCATCCAGTGCAAATAAACTCTTAAGACTTGACTACCCATTGTGTACCTTCTCACCCTGATACACACCAACACAGACTGTACTGTGCCAGCAGTATTACGTCTCTGATTTATCTCTTTCTAGTCTCCATGCCATTACCCATACTTCTCAAATACTATACATCTCCCACATTCAGAGAATAGCTCCTTCCACATCACCCCACTACCTGGAAGAGCTTCCCTGACTCTAATGTATTCTCTTTTGGAGATTCCTCACAAGAACCCTTTCCTCTCCCTCAACTATGACTCTCACCATGCAAGAAAACAATCAACTCCAATCCCTCTGCATGCATCACTGTGGTATCTGGGCTCCTACATTCCTGAATGAAACTTACATACATATGAGTCCATCCCCTTAAAATACACAATACTACAAGATCTGTCTGGCGTTCCTTGGGTCCTTAACTCAATTTTTTTGAAAATAAAATGAAAATTTAAATGCTTCATTTGAATCATTGCTCTGAGGCAGGGCTAGGGATGAGGGGTTCAGTGTGCAGGCTGTCCTGGGAAGAGAGGACTTCCCCAGCACTCACTCATTACAGCAGCTTGGGGGTCGGATGAGAATGCCTCTCCATGGCCACTGCAGCTCCACTGGCACAGCTGGGGGAAGAGTGCTTGCCCCAATTGGGTTTGGTCCAAGTTCATCCCCTACACTCCCCAGCCAGAGCGAGGAAAGCAGCAAAATGCATTTCCTGCTTGCTCTCTGATAAATAGGAACAGCCAGCAATACCCATATGAATCGGGGCGGGGAAGGAAGAGCTTCAGCGCCCCCCCTTGCCATCCCTGAAAGGTGCCAGAGAGGTGGGAGGCTGAGGGCTGAGGCAGCCCCAGATAGGGGGAGCGTAATCCTCAACCAGCCCCTTTCATCTGCCGGGTGATCTCTCTCTTTTCTGTATAGTTTTGTGAGAAGCAACCCCATTCCAGGCACATCTCATTTTCCTGGCACAAACAAATCCTTACCTCACTCTAAGTTATGATAAGAGGAGGCTGTATACTGAATTTGGTGGTCCTAGCTCTTACTCTTTAGAAGGAGTTCTTGACCAAACCGATGAATGGACAGATTCTCTCAACTATATAGTAGACTAGAAGACGTACCCTGCATTGCTGTGCTCAAGGGTAGGGAGTAAGGAGGCAGCACTGCCTGTTCACTGGCTTCTCTATTCCAAGGGGCAAGGGGGTTTGCACAGGTCACCCTCTGGCTTTTCCCTGGGGTGGCGAGGGCCATGAGGCCTGCCCGCTGGCTTCTCTCTAGGGCTGGTCCTGGATGCCAGGCTGCTTCTCCTCCCTGGGTAAGGGGTCACACCGCTGCCTATTGGCTATTCCCTGGAGTTGGGTAATATCTATCATATCATTTCATATAAATAAACCACTAGATGGCACTTTACAATTGTATTATAGCAGAGTGCTAATTCAAACCAAGTACAGCTTGGACCTCCCTATTCCAGCATCCTTGGGACCTGACAGGTCCCGAACGAGGGGATTTGCTGGACCAGAGAAGGTCCACCCCAACATAGCCCATGCTGAATCCCTGCCACCTGCTAGGGCTCCAGCCCAGCAGCGCTACTGCCTGCCCAGGCTGGACCTCCCTAGCTGCCACTTCTGGACCCCAAGCTCCACAGCCGGGGGAGTAACTCCGCAACTGCTGCTGGACCCTGAGTTCTGTGGCCGGGGCCAGAACTCTGCAGCCGCTGCCGGACTCCAAGCTCCATAGCTGGGGTTGGGGCTCTGAGCTGTTGCTGGACCCTGAGCTCTGCGGCCAGGGCTCACAGCCACTGCTGAACCCGAAGCTGCATGGCTGGGCTCCACTGCTGACCCTTGTTGCCTCCTGGCCACAGGAGGCAGTAATCTCTGGTGCACTGACCATCCTTCTGCATCCCCCCCTTGGGGCTCTTACACAAGTTGCCATCCCCCACCATACTCCTGCCCCACGACCCGATCTCCCTATACCTGGGCTCGGTGGTCCAGGAACATCCCTGGTCCTGCCAGACCACAGATGTAGCCGGACCAGAGAGTCCCGGTTTAGGACTGTACAATCTGTATTAAATAACTCTGGGAGGAGGGGTGTTTCACAATTTCTAGTTATGGACTTGTGAACAACACACAAAATAAAATGAAAGCTGTCTGAAAATGAGCTAATAGGCTGTCAGCAAGCTGGAAGTGTATCAGCTGAGGGAGAGAGAACGAATATAGATTCATAGGTTTGTTGGGGTTTTTTTGCCAGGTCAGAAAGGACCTTTACCATTGTGGAGTCTGACCTCCCACATAACACAGGCCAAGGGCAGCAGGGTTCTGTGTGTGGCCCACGAGATTTTCTTATTGTGGCCCACATACAGGGTTGCCAGATTCTGCTGGTTTCTGTCCGTGTTGGCTTTTTCCTACCAGTATTACTAAAGTGACACACACTTAAAGCAAGGGCACATGAAGCGAGGTGTGAGCTGACTGCACACAACACTGACTGCAAGAGCCATGTGCTCCTTTGGCATCCAATCAAAGCTCTGCTACAGTTCAGTCGGCACACCCTGCAAATTCTACGTACGTAAGCGCAGTTAGCAAATCTACCCTGTCCTGGGAGACCATCTTGGTTACGACAACCTTGTGGCCCTCTGAGATGGAGGGCCACTCATGCAGCCCACCTTAATAGCTTGGGTTGTCCATCCCTGCCATAGCATCTGCCAGTAATGTCTGTGTTACACCCATAACAGTGATGTAACCAGAAAGGCCCACTTGGATGGGGCTTGATTTCAGATGGGTGGGCAATGATGGGGGCAGTAAGCCCTCCAGCCCCACTCCCCGACTGGAGCACCAGCAGTGTGAGGTCAGCCCTGGCCCTGCTTCCTAGCCAGAGAACTGGCAGCACAGGTCAGTCCCAGGCCGCAGCCCTGCTCACTGGGCCAGAGTGCAGGTGTGTGATCAGCCTCAGCCCCGCTCCCCAGCCACTCCTTGGGCTGGAGCGTGGGCACAGGGTCAGGCCTGGCTCTGCTCCCCAGCCAGAGCACGTTTGCCCTGCCTGCATGGGCAGGTTGGCCTGTACTGAAAGGTGGCCCACCCATGGCTATGCCACTGACCCATAATCTTTGGTTGTGGAGTCCAGGAGGATCCTGTAGCCTTCATGAGTCAAAAAAGCAATATTGTGAACCACACCCTCTGTGGTCAAGCACTGTATAAATACCTTTGAACGCATCAACACTATATGTTAACAACATACATCCTGTGCTCCACTTAGACCAGTGGTCTCCAAACCTTTTAAACCCAATATCACTTTTTTAAATGTCAGGGCAAACCAAGATCTGCCCCCAATCGCTTCCCCAAGACCTCACCTCTTCCTTGAGGTCCCACCCTCTCTATTCCCCTTCTCTCCCATCACTTGCTGTCCCCAGCCCTTATTCATTCTCACTGGGTTGAGACAGGAGGTGTGGGCTCTAGGGTGGGAATGACGGATTCGGGTGTGGGAAGAGTGAAAGGTGCATGCTCTGGGAGGGAATGTGGATGCCGGAGGAGGTGAAGAAGGGGATTTTGGCTCAGGGAGGGGGCTCCAGGGTAGAGAGTGTTGGGGTCAGGTGGAAGGTTGGGGTGCTGAGAAATCCACAGGCTTGTGGATGTGGGGATGCAGGAGTTTGGATTGGTGTGTTTGATGGACTCAGAGCACAGATCTATGGTGTGTGGATGGTGTAGGAGTGTTGTGGCACAAGACTCGGGATGTGGGTGGTGCAGGAGTTTGGGGATGTGAGGGGCTCAGGGTAGGGGGTTCAGGTGTATAATGGGCTCAGGGTTGGGGTCTATGCGGGTGCAGAGGTATTATGGTGGTTAGATGCAGGCTTGGCCCCAATTGGGGGCTTGTTGGCTTGCCTTCATTTTTAAATAAAATATTATGTCCAACAGAAAACATTTCAGAATTTATTTATGAGAGGGGCGGAGAACCTGTTTTGAGTTAGGGGCTACTGACCTCAGAAAACTCAGCTGGGGACCACAAAAGTGAGATGCAAAAAAACAACCCCTCCAAAGCCCCCCAAGCCTCACTGATGTGGCCCCAACAGAGAAACCTTCCTCCTCTGGTGCTCCAGCCTCATGGGGAGGATAGGTAGGACTGAGGTTCAAAGCCTCAGGCCACATTAACTCTTCTGGGGTTCCAGGGTTAGTGGATTTTGTGGGTCCCTCTACACTTTGAGGTGGGGCCAAAAATGAGGGATCCAGTGTACGAGACAGGGCTTCCAGTGAGTGGGACAGGGATGGGGTTGCAGAATCTGGGTGGAAAGTAGGATACAGGAGCAAGCTGGGGGGTAGGTGTCTGGCCAGGAGGGAGGGGGCAGGAGCAGAGTGCTGGTGAATGTCTGACCAGGAGGCAGGAAAAGGATACTGGTGAGGGTGTGGCCAGGGAGCAGTAGCAGAGTCCTAGTGGGTGTTTGGTCTAGGGCCCGGGTGCTGGTGGGAGTCTGGCCAGTGGGCAGGGGCAGGGTGCTGGTGGGAGTCTGGCTAGAGAGCAGTGTGCTGGTGGGGGGGGGGTCTGGCCTGGGCCCAGGTGCGGGTGTCTGGTCAGGGGGCAAGTGACAGGGGAGAGGGGGCAGGAGCAGCTTGGACGGTACCTGGTGGTCTCCAGGGACAAGGATCTCTGGGGTAGGATCTGCAGGCAGCACTGGAAGAAGTAAACATGCAGCTCCTTTAAGAAATTCAGCTTCTCCAGATCCTGTGCCACCATTTTAATTCCCCCCTCCCCTGCCTTCCCGGAGCATGGGGAAGGAAGAGAAGATAAGAAAGTGTACACGCTGTTGTGGACAGGGGAGGAGCGCGCACTTTCTTGTCTTCCTTCCCCATGCTGCCTTCCTTCCTTCCTGCTCGGGATCTGGTGTGGAGCCGTGGGACTTCCCCCTCACACAGGAAGCCAGAGCTAGCTCTATTTTTGTGGGAGACTGTAGCACCAGGACGGGCTCTTTGTTGGGAGTGGGGGGAGCAAAAGGGAGCTGGGAACACTACCTTGTGATCGACTGACCATGGTGGTCAACTGGTTGGTGACCATGGACTTAGACCAAACAAACTATCTACAAAATATCCTATCACCTATTGCCCACTAATTCAACCTCATACAAAAATCCTAGGGGAAAAACGCTATAACAAATAAAAAATATTTCTAAAAAATCATAAAACAAGCCAGTAGCAAATTGCTTTTGTTGCACAGGGTTTGACATTTCACACAGTTTTAGAGCAACAGATCCATATCTGTGCACCTTTAATTATTCTGTAAAAGGGAAAGAAAGAATGTCAACGTTAAAGACGTTAGAGCTCATCTAGATTAGAAAAGTAAAAGTATTACAGAATTAGGCTGTGCCCCATAGATTTTTATACAATTTCACATAAAGATTTAATTATAAAAATAAAACCCTGGCCTCTGAATTTCTCTTTGATTTTGGGCATTGTGGCTTGACAATGTTCAAATCAATAGTTTCAGATGCTGCTTCACAAAACACATTTGATGTGGCATTTAATCTGCAGGAAAGTATCTAGATAGAAAGACAGAAAACAGCTTTAGAAAGAGTTTTCACAAACATTTCAAAAAAATGAAGTGCAGTGATCAATGGAAAACAAAAGGACAAGAAAAGATGCTCTAACTTATTCACAGATTTTAAGATCTTTGTGAGCCCCTCAGTAAGGTTGGCAGGTATCCGGTTTTCTATTGGACAGTCCAGTATTTGCACTGTCTGTCCGGTAGAAAAATTCAGAAAATACCGGACATGTGCAATGTCTGGTATTTTCTGAATTCCCGGCTGGGCACTGGATGGAAGCCTGGTGGGGGTGGGGGAGTGACTGGAAGACAGGGCTACAATTGGCACTAGGAACCTCTGCTCACATGCAAAAGCTGGGCAGGGAGGGACCAGGGGCTGGGACTCCCAGTCACTCCCCCCACCCGGCTTCTGCACACAACCAGAGGCGCCCAGCACCAATTATGGCCCCGCCTCTCAGCTGGGAGCATCTGGTTGTGTGCAGAAGCCGGGTAGGGGGAGTGACTCCCAGCCCCGCCCCTGCCCGGCTTCTATGAGCAACTTGAAGGAGTGCCTGCCGGGGGGCGTGCCCCTTGGATTCCAGCTGCAGCCAGCGCCCCTGCCCCCCCACCCATGACCAAGTGTGTCCGTTTTTTTGGCGGGGTCTACCTGGTAACCCTACCCATCTGACTTCCTTCATTACACAGGCCATAAAATTGCACCAGATCTAATAATTTGAACAAGAGCATCTATTTCAGAAAGAATAGAAGATACTGATTTGAAGATTTCAATTGATGGAGACTCACACATCCTCTTGCAGATTGTTCAAAAGGCTAAGGGTATGTCTACACTACAATGTTAGTTCGAACTAACGGACGTTAGTTCGAACTGACATTCATAGCCGCTACACTAGCGCTCCGCTAGTTCGAATTTGAATCGAACTAGCGGAGCGCTTAGTTCGAACTAGGAAAACCTCATTTTACGAGGATTAAGCCTAGTTCGAACTAGCTAGTTCGAATTAAGGGCTGTGTAGCCACTTAATTCGAACTAGTGGGAGGCTAGCCCTCCCCAGGTTTCCCTGGTGGCCACTCTGGCCAACACCAGGGAAACTCTATGCCCCCCTCCCGGCCCCGGACCCCTTAAAGGGGCACGGGCTGGCTACGGTGCCCGTGCCAGGTGCAAGCCTGCCAGCACCCAGCCAGCAGACCCTGCACCTGGCACGGCACAGAGCCACCCACCCGATGTCCCCCAGCCCACCCCCTCGTCCCGGGACCAGGCTGGCGGCTCCCGGGAGCTTGCCCTGGACCGCAAGAGGCGGGCACCTTCCTGGGCTAGTGCGGACATCGTGGACCTTGTCCACGATCTCCGCACTAGGCACAGGAAAGTGGCCGGCTAGGGCAGGAGAGCTGCCAGCCTGGCCACCCAGGAGCAGGTGTGCATGAAAATCAAGGGGGTCCACTGAGACCCCCGACCCTAAGCCCTGAGCTTACAATGGCCGTCCTGGGTCAGACCAAAGGTCCATCTAGCCCAGTATCCTGTCTGCCGACAGCGGCCAACCCTAGGGACCCTGAAGGGGATGGACCGAAGACAGTGACTCTTGGGCCATTTGTCTCGTGCCATCCCTCTCCAGCCTTCCACAAACTTTGGGCAGGGACACCACTCCTACCCCCTGGCTACTAGCACTCCATGGACCCAACCTCCATGGCTTGATCTCACTTCTCTTTAAACTCTGTTCTAGTTGTAGCCTTCACAGCCTCCTGCAGCAAGGAGTTCCACAGGTTAACTATTTGCTTTGTGAACAACAACTTTCTCTTACTAGTTTGAAGCCTGCTACCCATTCCTTTCCTTTGGTGTCCTCTAGTCCTTATTTATGGGAACTCATGAAGAACTTTTCTGAATGCACCCTCTCCATCCAACCCCTGCTTTTAGAGACCTCTATCCTGTCCCCCCTCCGTCTCCTCTTTTCTAAGCTGAACAGTCCCAGTCTCTGTAGCCTCTCTTCATCTGGGACCTGTTCCCAACCCCTGATCATGTTAGTTGCCCTCCCCTCTCCCAGCCTTTCTCTTCCCCTCTCCCACCTCCTTTTCCCAGTCTCCCCCAGTTTTGTTCAATAAAGACAGAGTCAATGTTGGAAGAAACGTTATCTTTATTTTGTACATCAATAAGAAGGGGGGCTAGGGAAGGGTAAGTGGAAGGAGGTGAGGGAGGAATGGGGTACGAGCCCCCGATGGGGAGGACTGGGCTGGCTCTGCAGGCTTCTGGGGGTGGAAGCTCTCCTGCAGCCCCCCGATTGCCCCCTCTCCCCAGATGGCAGCCTGCCGCAAGTGCAGCCGGTCTGATGGCCGAGTGCTGTGATGTGCCCAGTGTGGGTACTCCGGGCAATCCAAGCCAGGACTGGTTTTCAAGCGGAGCACCCCTTAGAACTGTCTGTCCGGGATGGGGGTCGGGACCCTTTAAGCGCAGCCCTCGGCTAGCCTGAGACAGCATCTCCACGCTCTAAGTCCTCCTCTGATGCCCTGCCGGCACTGCTTCCGGCCATCCTTAAGCCCTGTTCAGAGTCCACTCAATGTGGACTTGCTAGTTCGAATTAACAAAACGCTAATTCGAACTAGTTTTTAGTTCTAGACACGTTAGTTCGAATTAGCTTAGTTCGAATTAACTAATTCGAACTAAGTTAGTTCGAACTAGCGCTGTAGTGTAGACATACCCTAATTTATCTAAAAGATAACTATCACTATGATTATTTATTTGAACTAGAAATTATAGTTATAGTTGCCTGTACAGGTTGGATTTCCCTGGTCCAGCACCCACGGGACCTGAGCGGTCCTGGATAAGGGAATTTGCCAGACCAGGAAGGTCCCCTGCCACCAACCCCTTAGCCTGCTGGCCCTGCTCTCCTCTGGCTCCTTCAGCCCTGCTGCTGGCTGGGATACACAGCTGCCCCAGCCCCACTGCCATAACTGCTGCTCCAGCCAGCATGGCAGCCGGCACAGCAGCACGCAACCCTGCCCCTGCTGATGGCCAGTACCTGGCCCCAATCAGGCTGCTGACCTGCCATGGCCCCAGCTGGGTTGCCATGGCCCGGGATCCGCTGCCACAGCCCCAAACAGGTTTTCCCGCTAGGGATGCTGTGGCCAGGCTGCTGCAGCTCTGTCCCCGCTGCCAGGCCAGCACACAACCCCATTGAGTTGCCGCAGCACAACCCCACTGCCGGGTCAGCACACACGGGCTGCCCCTGCCCTGCTACCACTAATTTATCTAGAAGATAACTATCACTATGGTTATTTATTTGAACTACAAATTATAGTTATAGTTGCCTGTACAGGTATATATGCCTGGCCCCACTACCACAAGCCTTGTCTTGCCCAGGGCTTTCAGCTGCTGGCCTTCCTGTCCTGGGGCTCTCTCATTCAGCAACATCTGTGCTCCTGCCAGACCATGAATGCTGCCTGATGAGAGAGTCCCAGTTTAGGGAGGTGCAACCTGCACTATATTCTGGTCTCCAATCCCCATTTCACTCCCTTTTCAATAGCCTCAGACAAGAGATACAAATGCACAAAACCCATATAGGCTGCTTACTTACTGGGCCACGTGTGGGAGGAAATAGATAAATAAGGGCCAAATTCAGTGAACATCATAAATCTTCATTTTGTAGCAGGGCTGGAAAGTTAGAAATGTATGGTGCCACCATACTCTTTTCTTTATCTTTTTCTTTAAGAGCAGGGCCCTATGAATCTGCTACTTTTTAGAAAGGAAATCCAGGTTATGGTTGGTTTTGTAATATTTGGTTGTACATATTTTTCTTGAATATTTAATCATTTTGTGAGTCTGAGTATACTCACCTCTTTAGAAAGTTTGTCTGTTTTCTTCTTAATGCTGTGCCCATCATGATAGCCAAGAGCTTTTGTGGGAGCTGTGCATGGTTATTTAAGAGACATGGGCATATGAAACATAATCCTTTGAAGAGGCTTGTATCTGATTTTGGTGGAAAATGAGGCTTAAATGAAAGTCATCCTGGGAAATTCAGTCTTAAACAGAAAGCTGACCTATGAAAAATCAGTAGTTGGAAACATCTTAAATTATCAATTTTTAAGCAGTTTCTTTCCATTAATCACATGTCCACTTAAGACCAGATGGCACAATATGGCCCCTCATTTGTGGCTTTGACTGCTGAAGGATGTAGAAAATTTTATATCCAGGAGAGAGTTTATGCTATATGTTATCATTGCCTTCTTTGTGGTTTTCCTGCTCACAATGGCCTATTTTATGCCATCTTCTTAGGTAACCATTTACTTCATATATACAGTTCAAACAATAGACTTGTGGGACATATTTTCACTAGTATCTAAAGGTAAAAGTGGGGATATAAGATGGGAATGAAAAATGAAAAGTTCTCTGAAATGCCTTCCTGCATAAGAAAATCTTGTAACCAGTGTTGCTCTAACCCTCAGATCATAAAGGTAATTAAGAAAGAGTAATAAGAAGTAAGCAGTGTTAGTAGAAAAAAAACCAATGTGATATCAGCCTGTGGCAATGAAGAAAAGCAGATCAATAGAAATGTGTCACTAGTTCTGTTTAAATTATGCTGGAATCACTGGAAAAAGTTGGAGGAGTTTTGATTCTAGCTCCTAATTATTTCTTTTATAGAACCTAGTATCCTCCATTTAACTGAGCAACATATAAATTCTCTCTTTGAGGTGTCAGTTCATAACACACACACCACAGATGTATGATTAAGGATCATTCAGATGCATGGATCAGCTCTAGCTTTCTCAAAAAGAATTTCCCATCTATGGTAATATATTTGTCCCTTCACTTTTGTTAAGGCTCTTGGTAGTAAGGATCAGATTAAAAAGGGTTCAGGAAAGTGGGAAATAGTCTTGAATCTTTTTTAATACTGTTCAGCTGTAGGTTTATTCTTATTTGTTAGGCACCAATGGTGTGCTCAGTGCTGTTGCATAACTGACCCACCCTGATACTGGCATTCTGGTGACACACCTGATTTGGAAGTTCACTCATTTATGAGCTATATGCACTGTAGTGCTGTCGAATGGGCTGGGCTCTTGGTTGGAAATGCCAGCAGTGTGTAGATCAGTGGTCATTAAACTTTTTTCTGCTGCACCCAGTATCATTAATGAAATCTGTGATCTCCCCCAGAGCCACCATGGCCAAGAGCTAAGAGTTGGGATTGGGGCCATGGCTGGGAGCTGCACCAGCAGGGCAGGGGCCAAGGTGGAGGCCAGAGTTGCAGCTGGAGGTGGGTCTGCGGCTAGAAAACAGCTGGGACAGTGTGGTGCTTGGTGGTGCGCCCTCTCTGCTATCGTGCTGAGTGCTTGGGCCGACATCCAGGAGAGATTCAGATGCTGCCCAGCTGATTAGCAGAGCATCCACAGCCAGCAGCATTTGTTTTTACAAGTAGTGCACATCCACACATGCCTCAGTGCACATAACAAAATTTATTCCATGTATGGATGGAAAAATTAGAGGGAACATTGCTCCCTGTCTCCTGTGGGAGCTCTCCCAGGCCCTGCTGTGGCTCCCCGAATATTCATCCAAGCCCTCTGAGATTGAGGAACACTAATTTAGATGATAAGCATCTGTCAGAATAAGTTCATCAGTGGCTAATAGCCAGGATGGTCAGACCCACTATCCCATATGCTGAGTGTTCCAAAACCTCTGATTGGCAGAAGCTGGAACTAGACACCAGGGAGATGGATCACTCAGTAATTGTTCATTCCCTATGAAGCATCTAGCATTCATCACTGTTAATGTATTCAGTTAGCTTGCTTTGAACTTGCTTTGTTCCCAAGCCTATAATTTCTTTGTCCTTCTCTCTTTGCCTCTCATTCTCATATCTAAAGATGCAGAAAGAATTTCTGTCCATATGTTTGTAAACTGCCACGTACCCCGTATTGTATAGTATTACATAGAGCCTTAGATTTGGAAAAAACATTAACCATAGAAGTGAAGCCTCTTCAACATATGGTCTGCTTACTGTATGAGTGGAAATTAAGTACAAAATCTGTTTCTCAAACTTTAACATGCACCACGGCCCGCAGGCAAAAGGAGAGGGTACCCCTCTCAGAGGGGATGGATGCCTACCCAGCCAACCTGAACACCCCCATGTATGGTAACCAGATTCTGGAGAAGGGATTTGGGGCTCAATCACATTCCCATTTAGGTCAGTGGAAAAATTCCCATTGATTTCAGTAGTGCAAGGTCAGTGAGTTTTTTCCCTCAACTGGGAGGGAGTTCTATTGCTGACTAAATTTCAGTCAATGGGGATAAGCCATGTTTTTGTAGCCATATTAGTTCCAGATATTAGAGACAATGTCGTTAAGATAATACGGCGAAATAAGGGTTAAACTCAGCTCTGGGAGAAGGCTGGGACTGTGAGCCAATCAGATGAGGGCAGGTAGCAACCAATCATGGCCCAGCTGGGGTAATACAAGCAGGAGCTGTGAATCTCACAGAGGCACTCTTGCTCCAGTTGTGGAGCAAGTAGGACGTGGCTGCCTGGTAAAATAGAGACGGTACCTGACAAAGAACAGGGCTGGAGAAGGGCAGGCAGGACTGGGGAGCTCTGGCCAGGCAAACTCCCAGGCTGAGGCCATGTTTTCAAGGCCTGAGAGATACTAGGACTATAGGGAGGCAGCCAGGGCAGGAAAAGGCAGCAGGTCCACACCTGCTCATGCAGCCACTCAGGAGAGATTCAACACTGCCCAGCAGAGTGCCCACAGCTAGGTTTTTGTTTTTACTAGTGGTGCACATTTGCACATGCCTCGGTGCACATAAAAATGTATTCCAAACATGGATAGAAATATCCACACATCGATGGAAAAGATTAGATGGCACATTAGTTCACACCAGTGTTCTCTGTAAACTGTGCTCTTGGGCAGGCACCCAGGAGAGATTCAAATGTCACCCAGCTGATTAGCAGAGCACCCACAGCTGCAAGCATGTATTTCTACTGGTGGTGCATATCTGCACATGCCTTGGTGCACATAAAAAAATTTATTCTGCACATGGATGGAAAAATTAGAGGGTACTCTGGTTTGCATACCCCTTGCCAATGATAAGTGGCCATTTCAGATTGCATTTTGCCCCTGAGGCAGGGACTAGACAATAATTGGAAGTAGGTCACTAAGGCAAAGTGGATATAGGGGTTGGGGTTCCCTGAAGGGGCGGGAGTATGTGGGGCTCTGTCATGGGGCAGTACCATGAAGGAAGGGGCACTATGGGCAGGGAGGGACACAGGTAACTGAGGGTGAGACACCGGCCAAGAGGGGGCATCCAGGGCTGGAGGAGACTAGCAGAAGGTGCCATTCCGGTGCGTGCTCAAACTGTTATGGATGGTAAAAGGGACACTGCTCACACCTGGCAGTTGGGCAAATTTGGGGGCAGTGGATTCCAAAGAGGCTGCACAGGGGAGAAGAAACCTTCATGGCTCAGTCAGCAGGAAATCCACCTTCCATCGCAGATGATGTCCTGGAGGAAGCCCGGAACAGAACTACAATTCCAGAAGGCCAGGCACTGACAGGGAAATGCAGTTTCGTGTCTTGTCGAACTGATGCAAAATGAAATGCACTGTACCAGATAAAAACCGCACTTTTTCAGTTCAGGACATTTAACTCCAATTTTTTCAACTGAAAATAAAAACGTTACCCATGAAAAATTTTGCTTTGTGGAAACTGCAAAATTCCTAGCCAGCATAAGACACGAACATTTTGCCAAAAGACAGTGTCTCTTTCCCTCCCTGAGAGTCCATTACTTTCTAAACTACAGAGTTCATCTCAAGCATCATAAAGGGTAGCTAGGTAGGTTAACCATGCAAAATGAAGCTTTTATGGTCATACTCTTCCCTTTTCATCAATGGAAGAAGTGGAGGGAGCTCTCTCCTCTCTAGAGCTTCTGGCCATAAATCTTACAAATATACTATCATAAAATGCTAGCAATTTAAATAAAAATATAAACATTCTTCCAGCTGAACAACATCTTACCTACAAATGACAAATTGTTTTTCTTAAACAAAGTTCTTCCTCATGACTCACTCTTTTATAACCTGTTTTTCCTTTGCATTGCTAGATTATTTATTGTTTTCATGCTGAAAATTCCAGGGTGTATTTCTTATGTTCACAATGGAATATATTAAAGCTTCTTTATTTGTTCTGTGAACTGGTGGCCTTTTCAGAGACCCCTACCTACAAGGAAAATGCCATACATTTTGATTTGTTTTCTCATCACTTTACCTTCCAGTGACATTCAAACTGAAGAGAAAATCTCCTAAAAACTTAAAACAGAAAAAAAATTGAACTGATCTTCGCATGAAATCTAATTACAGGTCACTGCACGTGTACCCAGAAAATTGGGGCTTGTGTTTCTTTTAACAAACGGTGGGGTCTGAATTCATCCTTGGCATACTTCTATAGATTTCAATGGAGATATAGCAAAGCACTAATTCGGTCTTTCATCCTTAGTTTTTACTTTCAATACATAATCAGTAAGAATTATCCAATTCATAAAGCATAGTCACAGCACAACAAATTCAGAAAATATTATTGTAATTGTCAACAAAGTTCAACAGCATTGATAAAGCTTTTTTTTCTTTCCAAGCCATCTGTGCATCGCAGCACATCTTTTTCTTACCTTTATAAGCCACTGTTTTGACACTGTTTAGAATTTCCATACATCTTATTTCCTCCTTGTGAATCTCCAGTTGAAATCTGCATTCTGGGTGGATGCCATTCACCTGTTTAAAATGAACAAACAGGCCTGAGTCTTAAAGCATTTTAATTAATACCTTTCTTGATGGATTCAACTACCAATCAAAGAATACACAATTGTATTAGTTATTTTAAGCACTTAGGACTTAAAATGTACTTAGCATAGTCATTTCTCAAAATCTAAGAATTTTGCCTTTTCAAAATGAAACATTAAAATAATACTCTTCCATAAAAACGAACCCTCTTCAACTCCTTTCTGCAGCATTCCAAAACCAAATTACCAAAAAAATCCTTGACGTCATAGTGTATTTACCAACATTTTTCAGATAATTCCCACCCCCCATAGAGTAACAGTGTGTCAATCTGTACTCCAGTATAAGAACTATAAAGGAGGGCAACAAATACATTTTTGATTTTTAAAAGAAAATGGCTTCATTTTAGAATAACAGAATTTGCATCACTATGTATATCCAGCAATCAAATGGCACCATCTTTAATGTGATAACATTTTCATTTCTTTATCATAGTGTGACCATTTCCTCCTAGGGGTCACAATACTTCATTACAAATTCTTTGATTTAAGCAAGCAGCATGCAGTGGGAAACTCATTTTAAAGCACACCTGTGTTGTTACCATTATTTATCCTTTGCTTATAATTGCCCACAGACTGCCAGGCACTCTCAAGATAGTCAAGAAGGGAGAGTCCCTACCCCTGAGCACAGACAGTTATATAGACTGAGACTAGAGAAAGGGGAACAACAAATAGTGATTTTTTAAAAAAAAATCAAGTCAACAAAATTCATGACCAGCAGCACAGTAGGCAAAGTGGAGGAATAAGCTCAAGAAGCTCACATTACACAGGGGATCTCTGCATGGAACAGGAGACTATGCAGTTAGTTGACAAGCAGGAGAGTAAGGATGGGAATGTTGGCAGAATTGAGAAGGTAGGGACAGCAGAAGGCATTTAGGAATAACAACACACTTTACGGATATAACAGGAAAATTAAGCAAATGAAACAAAATTACCGACAGTAAGACTTTGCTGAACTGTTATCACCATATTATGTAATTCACACACTAAGTGGCAGCCTCTCTCTCCCCTCATCAGATATAGCAGTAGAGTTCTGTAACGAGGTCTAATTTATAAAACACTATTACTTTATTAGTACACTAGAAGATTTAACTGGCATTGCTCAGGTCTTTAACTCAATTTTTATTTTTCTTCATTTAAATCAGGGGTGCCCAAACTTTTTTCAAAGAGGGCCAGATTTGATGAAGTGAACATGCGTGAGGGCCGACCATTTTGCCTGACATTCTTTGAACCATTAAAATTAAATGCAAATTAACTATTTTATGCAAAGTTTATTGCAAACGGCATACTTTTCATTTCGTCACATGGATGACAAATCTAAACAGGTGTTAAATCACTCTGCCTTTCATATCTGAAGGCCAGATGAAAAAAAAATCCAGGAAGCTGAAATATATGTCAGGAACATTGTAAAGTACATTACATATTATTGGTAATAAAGGCTGTCTGTCAACTTTTAAGTTCAAAAAATATGAACAGGAACATAACACCAAGTATACATGTTGTGTCCAAATATATTTATAACTGATTTAGACCAACTGACATTAACTGAGATTTTACAATGTATTCATCTCAATACATTTGGATTCGTTGGGGGCCTTAAAAGATAGATATTGCCAAATTACCTGGGGGGCCGTATTAAACCGGAACACGGGCCGCAATTGGCCCGCGGGCCGGACTTTGGACATGCCTGATTTAAATCATTGCTCTGGGGTGGGGCTGGAGAGGAGGGGTTCAGTATGCAGGTTGCCCTGGGCAGAGAGGATTACCCTAGCTCTCTATGCCTATGCAAAGGGAGGTGTGGCTTGTTTGTAATAGAGTGCCACAAACTGCACCACAGATTGTCAGAATAGACAGGATTAAGGCTGTTCCCTCAAGGACCTCTGACACACCAGGAGGCAGGGCTGACTGCTGGGCAGAGGTGCAGGGGGGCACTGGCCACATGACAGCCCCTCATGACTCCTCCCTGTGCCGTTCCTAACTGGAGAGAGCTGGGAAAACCTCCCCGCCTCTTTCCCCAAGTGCCCTCCTCTGAGCAATGCAGTCCTAGGGACTAATGGGGCTGGAGGTCTAGCGTCAGCAGCAAGGGTCGCACCCCTCTGCACTCACCGGCTACAGCAGGGGGAAGTAGAGCAATGTGGCCCTAGCTTGTGCCCTCAGCTTCCCATCAGTGAGTGCTGGGGAGCGATCCCATCCTCTTCCCCAAACACCACCACCAACCACTGGGAGGCACAGGAACGGAGTGAGCCAGGGCTGTGTTAGTCTACTTTCCCCACCTCCGCCGCCAATGAGGGTAAGGGGCTCTGGCCCCTGTCACCAGTGCCAGGGTTCCCCACTAGTCCCCTGGCATGTACCCCCTCTGGTTCCCTCCATACGTCACTCCTGTCCAGAGGACTTCCAGAACCTGAGTCAAGCCTGGGTTATGTGCATGCAGGAAAGTGATAGGGCTCAAACTCAAGGTCTAAGATTAACATGGGCTCAGTCTTTCCAGCCCTGCAGGATCCTGGGACCCTCAGTCTGAGACCCAGGTGAACACAACAGAAGGTGGGTTAGACTCAAGTCTGAGCTTATGTTGCTGAGTAGACGTATCCTTTAAGGCAGGGCTACTCAACACACAGCCCGTGGGCTGCATATGGCCCGCAGCCCATTTGTTAGTGGCCCACAGTGTGGTTTGGGTTTAGCTGGGCTCAACACTCAGCCTGCGGCTGGGATCCTTTAAACATGGCCTTCACTAGGAACACACCCCACAACAGTGAGTAAATATAATGGTCTTCTGTTGATATGCATTTTAGTAGTTAAATTCCTGAACTGTCATTGCTCATTAACAGTGCTGTCATATGGGTGGAAATCGGGTAAATATTGCATTTTATTAATATCACCAGAACTGACTTAAATGGGGCTTGCGTGCTGCATAGTCTTGCCTTAATCTTTGTATTCATGTCCATCAGCATGAAAGAAACTATTTGCATATATATTTTCATGTATATGCAACCACACTTAAGTTGCAGCCTTCGGCATGTGCTGTGAGTATCATTGTGGCCCTCGGGGCTTCCAAAGTTGAGTAGCCCTGCTTTAAGGCCATAAGGGATTATCATCTAGTCTGGCCTCTTGCACATTGCAGGCCATAGAACCTCATCCACAGACTCCTGAAACAGACCCCTAACCTCCGGCTAAGTTACTGAAATCTTCCAGTCAGGATTTACAGACTTCAAGTTACACAGAATCCACCACCCACACTCGTTTAAATCTGCAAGTGCCTGTGCCCCATGATGCAGAGGAAAGCAAACTCCCGACCCCTACCCCTGAGTCTTTTCCAATTTGACCTGGCAGAAAATTGCTTCCTGACCACACATATGGTGATCAGTTAGATCAGTAATGGGGAACCTACAGTCTGTAGGCCAGATCCGTAGGCCAGCTCTGCACACTGCCGTTCCTCTCCCATTCCTTCGCTTCTGCCCAGGCCCTGCACTCCACCCTGCTCCTGAACCCTACCTCCTACCCAGATCCCACACTCCCATCCTCATTCCGCTCCTCAGCAGCCCCTATCCACACACTTGGGCTATGTCTACATTGGCGGCTTCTTGCACAAGAACACGTCCACACTGCCATGTGCGAGCTGTGCTTTTGCGCAAGAGCACCCATGGCAGTGTGGACGCTCTCTTGCACAAGAAAGCTCTGATGGCCATTTTAGCCATAGGGCTTTCTTGCACAAGAAATCCCTGCTGAGCATCCACACTGCCCTCTTGCGCAAGAGCTCCTGCTTTTCTAAAAGCCGGAAAAGAGCGGCGGACATTTTTATTTAAATGCCGCAGGGGATATTTAAATCCCCCGCGGATTTCCCTATTACGACTTGTGAAATTAACATGCCCCTTCCGGAAAAGGGGCCAATGTAGACGTAGCCCTGGTATTTATCCCTCTGATGAGTTTATAGAAAGCAATCATATCTCCCTTCAATTTCTTTTGGTTAGGCTAAACTAGCCAAGATCTTTGAGTCTCTTTGAGCATTAATCAGGTTTTCCATTCCTCTGATCATCCTAGAAGCCCTTCTCTCCACCTGTTCTGGTTTGAATTCAACTAAACATGGTAGGGATGTTAAAAAGTGTTTAAGTAACCATGTAACCAATTTCAGTGGTTACAAGCAGGGCAGCAGACAGCTCTCTGAAAGCCGGTGAGTGCAGGGATTCATCTTTTAAGCCAGTTCCCTGTGCATACCAAAAGCCTTTGTGTAACTGTGAACATTAAGGCTATGTCTAGACTACGGAGTTTTTTCAAAAAAAAAAGTGACCTTTTTTTCGAAAAAACTTCACCTACGTCTAGACTGCCATCACGTTCTTTCGAAATTAAATCAAAAGAACATGGCAGTTTTTTCGACAGCGGTAAACCTCAGAAGCTCTTTCAAAAAAAGGCATTCTTGAACGCAAACAGGCCTTTTTCGAAAGAGAGCGTCCAGATTGCCTGGGTGCTCTCTACAGAAAAAGCAGATAGCTTTTTAGAAAGTGTTTTGTTGTCTAGATGATCTCTTTTGAAAGAGGCTTGTGGTCTAGACGTACTCTTAATGATGAGCCTAAAACATTCCTAAAACATGGTAAACCAGAATTGCACACAGTATTCCCGATGAAATCTCACCAGTGCCTTGTATAATGGTACAAATACTTACCTGTCTCTATGGGAAATACCTCATTTGATGCATTCTAGGACTGCACTGCCCTCAGTTCCAATTTGTAAAATAGAAATTTACTTCCTTTCCCCTATATTTTATATTAAAATCATAAGCTCTTCAGAGCAGGCATGGTCTCTTATTCTGTATTTGTACAGTTCCAAATACAACAGAGCCCTCATATAGGTCAGGGTTTCTAAAGGTGTGTCTAGACTACAGGGTTTTTTTCAAAAAAAAGTGGCCTTTTTTCGAAAAAACTTCCCCAGCGTCTAGACTGCTGCCGCATTCTTTTGAAAGTAAATTGAAAGAATGCAGCAGTTTTTTCGACCATGGAAAACCTCGTTTTATGAGGAATAATGCCTTTTTTCGAAAGTGCTCTTAATAATGCAAACTGTGCTTTTTCAAAAGAGAGCATCCAGACTTCCTGGGTGCTCTCTTTCAAAAAAGCGGCTTGCTTTTGTGAAAGTACTGGTTGTAGTTTAGACGCTCTTTTTTGAAAGAGGCTATTTCGAAAGTATCTTTCAAAAAAGCCTCTTTTGAAAGAGGATTGCAGTCTAGATATAGCCTAAGTGTTATTGACTAATTGACTATATATTTGAGAGAGTTTTCCTGTCTGTTCAAGAATTCCTCCTAAATAGTAAGAGCTAGGACCACCAAATTCAGTATACAGCTTCCTCTTATCATAACTTAAAGCAACGTAAGGCTTTGGTTTTGCCAGGAAAATGGGATGGAATTTTCCTGGAATAGGATTGCTTCTTAGAAAACCGTAAGAAAAAGAGACAATCACCAGACAAGTGAAAGGGGCTGGGTGGGGGTGCCCCTCATTGGGAATTGCCCCAGCCTCCCAATGCCCTTTATGGAGGACAGAGGTGGGGGCTGAAGCTCCCCACATTATTCATACAGGAACATTGCTGGCTGTTCCCCTTCATCAGGAAGTGAGGTGAAAGTGCACAGTTTGCTGCATTCCTCACTCTGGCTGGGGAGTGCAGGGGCAGCAGACAAACCTGGATCTGCTCCAACAGTCAATAAACTACTGAAATACATGAAGTATATTTTGTGATGTTTTATCCTTTTTTATAATGTGTTATATACTCATTATTTACTGGAAAATTGACCTGGTGTTGCTCAGGTCCTTAACTCAATCAGTTTTTGTTTTTCTTCATTTAAATCACTGCTTTTGGTGGGGCTAGGGATGAGGTGTTCAGTGTGCAGGCTGCCCTGGGAAGAGAGGATAACCCCAGCCCTCTCTCATCACTGCAACTTGGGACCAGGTGAGAAGCACCTCTCCATGGCTGCTGCAGCTCCATCAGGCATGTCCCCTGTCTGGGGCAGATCCAGGTTCATCTGCTGCCCCTTCACTACCCCAACACAATAAGGAATGCAGCAAACTGTGCACTTTTCCTTCACTCCCTGATGAGGGGAACAGCCAACAATACTCCTGTATGAATCAGGGGAGGGGCTTCAGTCCCCTTGCTGTCCCTAGAAAACACCTGGGGAGTGGGAGGCTTGGGGGCTGGGCACACCCCCAGCCAGCCCCTTTCACCTGATGGGTTGGGGCAGGGGAGGGGAAGCTGGGGGCAGGGGGCTCCCCAGTCCCAGTCTCGAGGGTGGAGAAGGGGGGCTATGCAGGCCAGGCCTGGGAGGAGAGAGCTGCGCAGACTGGCTGGGGACAAGCACACTAAGCAGCCTGATGATGCTGGGGGAAGTGCGCTGTGGTTCCTCCAGGGGCCAGCAGCCTTCCCCCAACCCATCTGGCGCTGTGTCCAAGTGCTGGGGGAGGGGGGAGGTTTGGGTAGAGGTGTCACTTACATAGTCCAGTGGCCAGCAACATTTCCCCAGATGACCAAGCTGACCACTTTCTTGGTGGTGCAACTGCTTCCACTGGTCATTTAAAGTATAACCACCCCTGCACTCGCTGCCCCCCATGGTCACGCTGCAGTATTGCTGTCCCTCCAATCAGTCACGTTATGGAAAATAATCCTATTTTAGGCACTTTCCATTTCCCGGACATAACCAAACCCTGATCTTCCTTTAAGTTAGGAGAAAAGGAAGCTGCATACCGAATTTGGTATTCCTAGCTCTTACTGTTTAGGAGGAGTTCTCGAACAGACAGACTCACAGATGGATGGACAGCCAGATGCACATTTCTAAAATATATAGACAGATTATTAGTGCTAGCTTGAATTGCAAAAAATTTAGTGGAGAATGACTAATGCAGAGAGTAAATCCAAGTGTAAATGTAACAATGACAGGCAGAACCAAACTGGGGACACCTGGACCTTCATGAACAAGCCTCTACAGGGAAGAGGGATCTGGAGTTATAGTGGAACACGAGATAAATAGGAGCCAAAGGTGTAACTGTATCAGAAACAAAACTGGGACCTCTGGAGCTTTCTGCATGAGATTCCACAGTGTGAGCAAAAAACCAGCTGACACTCAACTAAGACTATAGAGGAAGGGTGGGCAATAATTTTTAAAAGTGGGCCACTTCAGAAATTTCGGAAGTGGCCCCAGCCACCCCAGAAGGGGGAGGACCTTGGGCAGAATAGGTGGGGCCAGGTGACTTCTTGTGCTTCCCTAGAGAGAAACACCAGCTGTTTTAAAACAGCTGGTGGCTCTCTTTAGGCACCTAGCGGGAGGACATGTTGCGCACGCTCCCTGCCCCCGGGGCCAATCAGTGCTCTTGCAGGGGCGAGGAGATTGTGCGTGCTCCCCTGCCCACAGGTCCTGATTGACCCGGGGGTGGGGGAGAAACAGGGCAGCTGCAGGCCAGATCCACCAGCTTGGCGGGCAGATCCAGCCTGGGGAGGGCCCTTTGCCCACCACTTCTATAGAACAAACTCATTCTTTCTCTCTAGAAGTTGTCTAAAGTGCCACTACATGGGACCGTGAACCACACCCAGCAGGTGTGTGGGTCACAGAAACACTCTGAAGTTGCTTTTTCACAAGTTTCTTTGCCAATCGCAGGATTGAAAGGATGATGCAAACTGCGATTTATACGATTCTGTAGTGCCCAAAGACTACAATTCCTGCAATGCTTCTTTTTCAAACACTCACTGCATGTCAGATATGTAACCACATCCATTTTCAATTACAAGAACCAGTTTAATTCAGATGCACTTCATCAGAGTTTAAAAGTTTAGAGCCCAATCCTGCAGATTAGTCTTTTAGGGTCTCTTCTCCTGCTCTGCCAAAGGCTAGTTGACATAAGTAGTGATTATAAACCTGTGCTGTGGTACACACTTAGCTGGTATAGTTTGTCAGCATTCCTATCAATACAACAACTTTTCAGGTACCTGAAATACAAAAATTTTACCACAGAAATTTACTTCTGACAGTCCTTTTGCCTCCGTATGGCTTTCCAAATTTGGTGCACAATAGTGTGTGTTTTAAAATTCATAATGCAGAGAGATTATGCATAATGCAGGTAGGTATTCTGTTGTCAGATGCGTTTGTGTGTCTCCAGTTAAGCCATTCTAGTTAATAATATAGTCATTAAACATGATTTTATATACAATTAAAACAAAGATTTTACAGCAACTGATATTATTATTATTATTATTATTATTATTATTATTACACCCAGTTAAACAACATCGTTTTTGCAGCTAGACCATAACAGATGGACACACTCCACTGAGTAGAACTCTTTAGCGGTGACAACCATTTCCAGACGCTCCTCTGCCAATACTCCCAAAACCTCCCAAACCTATGCTGGGACCGCTTCCCGTTTCCATTTGAATCAGTTAAAGAGACAAGAAAAACACCTCCCGCATTAATACAGAAGCTTCAGGGGGTAGCCGAGTTAGACGGTTACAGAAAAAAACCAACAAATGGTCTGCTCTCGTCAGATCGGCGTTAAAGGACAAGCCGCTTGCATCAATTACATTATTCGGGCTTCTCTGTGATGCCCACGAGAGCAGACTACGGCTCTGAGCTGACTGAAACCCACGAGGGGAAGCACGTTCAGATGAAGGGTTTTCACCGCGCTAGGGAGGGCAGCACCTCAGCGCCAAACACCGCTCGCTGCCACCTCTCCCGTGCGGGCACAAGCCGGCCGGCAGCTAGAGCCGTAACTCGGAGCGAACGGCCGCGACGAGTCAATTCTCCAGCGGTGTTACCGCGGCCCCGCTGCTGGCTCGCTCTGCATTTGGCCTCGTGCTATGAGCGCGGTTCTCTTGCTCCGGAGTTGCAGGGAGCCGGATCGGGACCCGAGTCCGCCTAAGTTACCGAGACATGGGCTTTTCAGGCAATAGCGTGGGCCTGGGCGGGCGCCGCGCCAGGGAAATGCTGCCCGAGGCGCACCTGGCCGAGAGCGCACAGCCCGCTCTGGAATCGCGGCGTTTACACACCGCGCCCCTGCTCGCTTGAAAGCAGAACTCGGGCGCGTGTCTCGGGCTTGCAAGACCCCGCTGCGGGCTGCCCGTGGGGCACGGAGCGCCCAGCACGTAGCCCCCTCGCCGGGGACGCGCCGCGGGCTGACTCGGCTCTGGGCCGGTGCCCTGCGAGGTCCAGCGTCTGCCCCGCGGCACCTCTACCCTCCGGCCGCGGGAAACGCCGCCCCGGGCAGGCAGAGGCGAGCGGCGGACTCACCGGCCCCGGGCTCCCGCAGGCGACCACGAGAAGGAGCAGCAGGTTCCTCATCCCCGCCGGGCGCGGCGCCGGGGCAGGAGGGCGCCCCGCGAAGCAGCACAGCGGGAGAGCGCCCCCGGGCCAGACGCATAGAGTCCGCGGGACCGAGCCGCCGGCACCTGCCACCCCCCAGCCTCTCCCGGCCCGGCCACCTGCTCCTACGCGGCCGGTTCCCAGCCCAGACTGATACCGCCTGCCCCGCCGCTGCAGCTCCGGGCGGCTCCTCCTCTAGGCTCTGCCTGGCTTCCCGCCTTCCCTCCCCGCCTGTCCACCGCTCGCTTCCTTCCCTAGCAGCAGCGCGCTGCGGCTGCCCCAGCACCTACCCCCTATGGGAGCATGGGCAAGCCAACTCCCGCCCCCCACATCCCTGCGCCACCTATAGGTATGGGACCCTCCCACCGAACAGCCCTAGGCCCCCCGAGGGACAACTCTGCTACCCCCAGAGAGCCTTAGGCCCCCACTGGGCGCAGGAGAAACACCCTGGCTTCCATGGAGCCCATGGCCACATATGGGGGGAAAGCACAGAACCTTAG
The DNA here is from genome assembly GCF_049634645.1 of Pelodiscus sinensis. Taxonomy (NCBI): domain Eukaryota; kingdom Metazoa; phylum Chordata; order Testudines; family Trionychidae; genus Pelodiscus; species Pelodiscus sinensis. The sequence continues at coordinate 238,074,333 of NC_134712.1, read as the reverse complement.
AAAAGTAGGAATGGAAGGGACCTCAATAAGCCATCTAGTCCAGTCCCCTGCTGACAAGGCAGTTCCTGAAAGATGTTTGTCAACCTGGTCTTTAAAACCTCAACTACTGGAGATTCCAGAATACTCCTTATACTCCTTAGCCTAGGAAGTTTTTTCCTAATGCCCAAGCTAAAGTGCCCTTGCTGCAATTTATGCCCCTTTGCTTCTTGTCCTAGCCTCAAAAGTTAACAATTTTTCACCTCTTCCTTATTACAGTTTTGTGTGTCCTGGAAAACTGTTATGTTCCCCCTCAATCTTATCTTCTCCATAATAAACAAACCCATTTTGTCAAGCTTTACTCATTGGTCATGTTTTCTAGACCCTTAATTTTTTTTCTGCTTTTCTCTGGACTTTCTCCATTTATCACATCATTATGAAACATGTAACTGAGAAGTTGATACAGTACTTCAGCTGACCCCTTTCCAGCGCAGAGTAGAATGAAAGAATTTACTTCTTGTGTCTTGCTTTACATTATTCCTGCTGATACCTCCCGGAATGATGGTCACTTTTTCTGGAGTGTTATGTAACCCACATGCCTACGGGGTGTGGTGTACTGTCCCATCTAATGGCACGTAGATCACTTCCGGAGAGAGAGAGAGACCAACCAAGAATGAGTTTGCTCTACAGCCTTAGCTGAGCAACAGCTGGCTTTTAGCTCAAGCCTTACAGGCTCATGCACTAAGCTCCAGAGGTCTCAGGTTTGTTTTGTACCTGTTGGCATTACAGTTACTCTGTTGACTCATACTTAGCTTGTGTTCCACTGTAACTCCAGATCCCTTTTTGCAGAACTGTACTCCTTCTCAGGGAGTCATTTCCCATTTTGTAGTGTGCAACTGATGGCTCCTTCCTAAATAAAGTACTTTCCATTTGCCCTTTTTGAATTTCATCCCTTTACTTCACACCATTCCCTCCTGTTTGAATTTTAATCCTAGTCTCCAAAACACTTGCAACCCCTCTCAGCTTGATATCATTTGCAAACTTTATAAGTGTACTACATCAGAGGTGGCAATATTTTTTATAGGAGGACCATTGCTAAAATTTTGGTCAGTGATCACAGGCTGCACTTTTCTTAATACATAATGGAGGGAGTGTGGGATATGAGAGGGAGTTAGGGTGCAGGAGAGGATTCTGACCTGGGATGGGCACTGGGTGCAGTAGAGGGTATAGGGTCTAAGAGGAAGTTTGGGTTCAGGAGGGGGTTCTGACTTGGGGCAGGAGGGTGTGTAAGGTACAGGCTTTGGGCATTGGCAAGTAGGCTTTCTTTAGCTGGGTCCCAGGGGCAACGACTTCTTTGCCCACCTCCAGTTCTATCAAATAGTACTATAGATTCTGAAATAATCAACTATTGAAAATCATGGGCTAAAAAGGACATCTTTTGGGGGAGAACGGGTAGGATTGCAAGGGAGGATTTTCACTGTGTTCAACTTGCTCACAAAGTCTCACTAGACAGAGAGCACTGCAGTGTAAATATTAAATAATTAATAAAACAGCTACTCACATACTAACAGCAAAGAGGTGGCTGTGGTAAGAAAAACAACTAACAGAGGAGGGAGTAAGAAGGTATATGTTACAGTACTATAACCTTTGGTACCAGAGGTGACTGGTGAGGAAAGAGCCGGGGAGCCACCAGCCACATGACCCCACTCTCCCTCCTGACTACGGAAGGTCCGGGACCAGTGTTCACTCTAAGATTTTCCATTCATGAGCAGAATGAGTTTTGTTTTGTGCATCAACAATGAGGTCATGTGTGCTCGTTCAGATGTGTGCCACCGTGGCACCCACCAGTGGCACTGCTCCCAAAGAAACTCTCCCAGGTAGTGCCCCCCCCTCAAGGGGAGCAGGTGAGATGTGCATTGCTCCCTGGGCAGTCTGTGTGCAGGGCAGGGACAGCACCAGACTGCTCCTCATGGAGCCACTGTGAATTCCTATCTGGGACAGAGGAAAGTTGTGCCAGAGCAGGCACTGGCCCCTCGCCATATGGCAGGTACCAGTTGCCCGCTGAAGCAGGCCCCAGCCACTGGAGCGGTCCCCCCACCACCATCAGGTTTCAGCTGGCTCTCCCACCACACTGCCTCAGCTGGCCCTGACCCGGAGAAGCCTCTTGCCACACCACTCACTTTCCAACAGGCATGTACTTTACAGGGAGCTAGCCCCTTCCATCTCAGGCCATGCCCTTCCCTGCCCCTGCTCCACCCTCTCTCTGGCTTTCCCTACCCCTGTTCAGCCCCGCCTCACCTCTTCATCCAGCCAAGGCGGCTTGGGGGACTAGCAGGGCTGAGGGGCCAGTGCAGTGGCAAGGGAAGTGGAGCGAAGCAGCCCCCACTAGCTCACTTTGCATCTCTGGCCACCTTGCTCTGCTTCACTTAGGATTGAGTAAGGATCTCAACTGATTAACACATTACAAAGGCAATTTTCCCTCTCTGGATATTCACATTTCCTCTCCAAATGCTGTGAATGACCCACTTCCACCCTGACGTGATTAACTTCATTGACATAAGCAACTTCTTCCTTTTATATACCCTGCTTCTGTAACTTCCACTCCAATTCATCTGATGAAGTGGGTTTTACCCACGAAGGCTAATGCCCTAATAAATCTGTTAGTCTCTAAGGTGCCACAGGATTCTTCGTTGTTTTTGTATATGGGTAGAATCTACTTACTCTCTGTTGCTAGCTCTGGGCTCTAGGAAACACACTCAGGCTAAAACCTCTTGTCTGAACCCTTTTGTATCACAGGGAATTCTATAGTCCATCCTTCAGAGGCCCAAAAACCAGTGTTTCTGACCTTCTAGACATCTAGTTGCTTATACATGCTCCACCAGAGTTCTACCTGTGACAACTAGACTCCAGAAATCTTAAGGGGGAGAAAGACAGGTGAAATCTGCAAATGTGCAGCTAACCCAACTGGTGGAAACTGCATTATTGTTCTATAAAATATATTGTAATCACATTGTAAAATAGTTTGTGAAAGCTTCTAAAGTTATGAACTTGATGGGCATTATGAGCTATCCGTAGACTGGTTGTGAATCTATGTATTTGAACAAAAACAGCTGTGGGGAACAATCCATTGCCCAGCCCAGGAAAAAAGACAGTGATGGACCATTAGAAATAATGGAAAGATATTGAGACAGTAAGTCAAAAGGGAATAACCCAAATTTGAATAAACATGAGCCACCATAGTTTAAAAGGAGGGGGGAAAAAAGGAAGGCCTTTTAACTGGCTTGAAATGGAGAGGTTTTTAATCCAGAATGGAGGGACAACATCCAGGGGGGAGATTGTCAGGACTGTGGGGAATGGCATGTTGGTATCATCCGAAAAGGGAGTAACTAGGCTAGCTAGTACAGGTTGCACCTCCCAAAACCAGCACTCTCTGGTCCAGCAACATCCATGCTGGACCAAAGAACCTAGTGGTCGGAGGGCCATCCAGGAGCACTGGGACCAGAGCCACTGGCAGGCCCCAGCAGTGTGGCACTGGGTCCCCTGGTAGCCCACAGCAGCAGGGCCAAGGCTGGTGGCATCTCCCAGCAGCCTGCAGCAGTGGGACTGGACCAGAGCCAGCAACAGCCCCTGGCAGCCCGTGGTGCTGGGACCAGAGCCAGCAGCAGCTCCTGGCAGTGCAAGACTGGGCCTGGTGACAGCCAGTGGCAGTGCAGGGCTGAGGCCAGAGCCCTAGACAGCCCACAGAAGCAGGGCCAGCTAGAGCAATGGAGCTAGCAGTACTGAGGGTCGGTGGGCTGGAGGACCAGTTGTAGGGGACTTCCCCGGTCCAGCAAATTCCTTGGTTTACAACCGGTCAGTTCCCAAGGGTGCTGGACCAGAGGAGTCCAACTTGTACTTGTGGGCAGGCTACAGGTCTCAGTGAACTGACGCATAACTGCAGTGTTAAGGCACCCAAGGTTACAGAACAGGCAATGACAGAGTCCCTTATTGCTCAGGCTAGACCCCAAAATAGCACAATGGAATAATCAGTGCAAGAGTGGCTCTCTGGTATCAGTAAATTCAGGTCCACTCTCCAAATACTCACTAACCAGACCGTATGAGAGTCAAAAGGGAAGGAGCAAAGTACAAGCTTAAGTTTAGTTTCTTTGTTCCACCTCCTGAACCCAAAATGAACAAGAAAAAAACCCAGCTGAATGAATAAGAGTCATTAGACATAAAGAATAAAAATCAGCTTGAGATTTATGTTTGAAATACAATTTCTTATTGGGGGAGGGTCTGTAAAAATTGCTCATTCAGTATTTTGAGCAGCAGCAGAGAGTGCAGTGGGAAAAATTAGCCAGTCCTTATATCCCTGCAGGTGACAGCTGTTTAGGCAGAGCTGGCCAAATGGCAGCTTCTTGGGGAACAGGGGGAACATGAGCAGCAGGGTAGATGGGACAGCTGAGATTCTGAGAGGCGGCAGAAGAAACTGAATCACAAGAAAGAAAAGCAGCAGTGAAACCAGCTTAGCAATAGTGCATGGAGATGATCCAGGCAGCCAAGGCCAAAGATGAGAGAGCCCCCCAGCAATGAATAGAGGTGATTACAGAAGAGGAGGGAGTGCACAAGTGGCAAATGGATGTACAGTAAATGCAACTCTGAGTACTAGAGCAACATGTAGGTACCCCTCAGCCCACAGGTAATTCTCTCCAGAACTCTACCAGGTGGAACAGACAGAGCAAACTTTTAAGGACTCAGGGTATGTCTAGACTACAGGCTTCTTCTGCAAGAAGCTTTTTTTTTTTTTTCCAAAAAAACTTGTGAAAGAGAGCATCCACACTACAAAAGTGTATAGAAAAAGCGATGCACTTTTGTGCAAGAGAGCGCCCAGACTGCCTGGATGCTCTCTCGCAAGTAAGCAGTGATTACTATGGGCAGAATGGCCACCAGTGCACCAGTGCTTTTTCCTCTTCCCTTTTCGTGCGCAAAAAAACCCCTCTTGCCCATCCACACACACCTTTTTGAAAAATAACTCTCTCATTGATAAGGAGTTATTCTTTGTAGAATGAGGAATACCTACACTGGAAAAGCTCCTCTGTTCTTTCGTTTTACTTGCGCAAAAATGCGCTTGAGGTGTGGACGCTCCCGCTGGTTTTGCACAAAAACTCTGTAGTATTGACCTAGCCTCAGACTGTACAGGAGAATTTTGGCTTTTGAAAGAATATGCCAGGCTATTGGCATCCCAAGGGACAAACAAATATCTGCACTGGTCCCAAAATGTCAAGCAATTTTCAGGTCTTTACGGGCATGGACCAGAGGGGATGTAGGACCTATGATAAATATAAGGAAGCTGTGTTGCTAAGAAAATGAGGAGCCCTGTGGAATGTTAGCCCTGGCCTACACTAGGGAGTTATTTCAAAATAACCCCCCTTAAGTTGAATTTATAAGTGGAGCATCCACATGATTCAAAATAAGAGGCCACTTATTTCAAAATCTGTATTCCTGCTTTCCTCGGAGAATAATGCTAGTTTTGAAATAGTGTTACTGTAGATGCTCTGGTGCTATTTCAAATTAATTGGCCTCTGGAGGCCTCTCACACTGCAATTCTGACCACTCTGGCCACATCTAGCATCTCCACTGCTCCCGAGGCAGCAGGAAAAGGGCTTATGCCACGTGGCGAGCTTTGCAAGCCCCGTGCGACACAGCAGCATCCGAGGGAGCATGAGTGACCCCAATGCTCCCTCAGAGCCTCCCATGGCTGCCAGCATGGCTGCTGGTCCCTCGTCTGCCACCAGCCAGGAATGCAGGAGAGTTCTGGCCTGCACTGGTGCAGAGATCCTGGAGTGTATTGAGGTCTAGGGGGAAGAGACCAACCTCCAGAATCTCCACACTAGAAAGCAAAATGCAGACGTCTATGGCCAGATCACTGCCAGTCTGGTCGACAAAGGCCACAACTGGACCCTGGACCAGGTCTGGACGAAGGTCAAGGAGCTCCAGCAGGCCTACAAGGCCAGGGAGCAGAGCGGACGCTCCAGAGCAACACCGCACACCTGCCATTACTTTGAGCAACTGGATGATGTTACATAACCGGGGCTGGGCTGCTGCACCTGGGCAGCAGTAGCTAGATGAAGGGCCGGGGCTAGGATCACCACAATCAGATATGCCCTCCCCTACTACCTGTGCTGCAGCATGAGGGGCCTGCTTCCGCCAGCCCTTCCTGCAGCCAGATGGGGGACAGACCCCAAGACCTGTCCCTGGATCAGGGACAAGATACTGTGACCAGATGGGGGCTGGGCACTTTTACTTTCTCATTTTTATCAAACTTCATTTTAAATAAAGTAAAATATTATGTCCAATACAAAAGGTTCAGACATTGTCTTTATTTATGGCAGGGGTGGGGAACATTTTTTGGGTCTGGGGCCACTGACCCACAGAAAAATCAGTCAGGGAACACACAAGCAAGAAGCAAAAAAACAATCCCTCCAAAACTTCTCTCTCACTGATGTGGCCCCCAGCTAAGACACACACTCCCCTGGCACTCTGGTCCCATGGCTGGGGAGGAGCAGGGAGGTTCAAGGCCTCAGGCCAGATTAACTCTTCTGGGGTTCCAGAGTTAGTGGGCTTCCCTAGGCTCTGGGGTGGGACCAAAAATGAGAGGTCCAGTGTGTTGGACAGAGCTACCATGAGTGGGATAGAGATGGGGGTGCAGGATCTGGGTGAGAGAAATGGTGCAGGAGCAGGCTGGGAGAAGGGTGTCTGGAGAGGGTGTAGGATCAGGCTTGGGGTAGGTCTCTGGCCAAGGGGGCAGAGCAGGGTGCAGGTGGGTGTCTGGCCAGGGTAGGGGGAGGAGGAGGCAGGAGTGGGATAGGGTGGCCAGTGAAGGGAGCAGGAGTAGGCTGGGGGTGGCCAGTGGAGGAGGAAGTAGTGGGATAGGGATAGGGTGGCCAGTGGAGGGGGCAGGAGTGGGCTGGGGGTGCAGGGTCTCGGGGCAGCAGGGGGGTGTCAGTCTGGACAGCACTTACTTGCTTTTGTGACCTATACTGCTCTCAGGCTCCCTGTCCAGGCATGGCTTCCTGCTGCTCCATTAGCCGGATTCTGGCCAATGGAGCAGTGGGGAAAGCCTCCAGGCAGCCCACCTGTCAGTGTTCCCTTGAAGCTGTAGGGCAGCACAGCTTCACAGGTGCTTAATCCACCACACCCAGTCAGTGAGCCATGCCCTCTGATTAATCACCTGTGAAGCTGGGCTGCCCACAGCTTAGAGGGAACCCTAGCACCTGTGTGTTGCTGATCCCCCCACCGAGGGAGGGGGAAGGGGAACCCTTTGTGGCTCTGCTTCTTCACCCATTGCTCAGTGAGGCAGGGGGCTTTCTCCATCCCTACCCCCTGCAGGAGCTGGTTCTGGCTCCAATCTGGCCATGGGGGCAAGGCTGAGCACCAGCACGGGCTCCCTGTTGTGTGTGGGGGGGGAAGGGAGGCTGAGCAAGGGAGAGCCGAGAGCCACATTTGGCTCCTAAAGGTTATTTGACAGATTTTTCTTTTGGAAGAGGATAGGCTATTGTAACAGTGTGGGCCTCACTACCAAGAGCACCTCCTGCTGGTCACTAGGGAAATAGCCTTTTGGTGCTGGAACTTCCCCTTCTGACTAGCGTTTCCCCTACTGTTACTTATTCTCCACCACTCTAGGTCAGTGCCCATGGCTCTCCCAGACCGTGATACCCTCCTACCTGGGTACTGCCCTGCCATAGTGCCCCTCTACACTCTGAAGTCCTCCCCTTTGGAGACCCCCAATCTCTCTCTGCCTACCTCACAACTGTGACCCACTGCCAGTCTGCATATAGTCCCTGCCACAGGGGCAAACTCCAGTCAGAAATAGCCACTCACCATTGGCAAGGGTGTGTGGACCTGCTGCTTTTGCCTATCCTGCTTCCACAGTCCTAGTAGCCTGAGGCCTTGCAGCCTGGGAGCTTGCCTGGCTAGAACTTCCCCAGTGCTGCCCTAAATCAGGAAGCATCTCACTTCCCTAGCAGCTAGGTCCCTCCTGCTCCCTAGTCAGAGCAAAAGTGAGTCTCTCCCTTCCTCTCCCCTGGAGCCCTTATTTATACAGCCCACAGCTGGGCCCTAATTGTCATCTATCTAATGCAGCTGCTTACTCTATGGACACCAGCCCTTTAGCCATCACCCACGGCGGGGTTTTAACCCCTTAAAGGGCCAATGAAGGGCAGATGCCTTGTCACAGCTATATAGGGAAACCCCACAGGGGAAGGAGCTCCAAGATATCCTATAGATAGCTCCTAGCACCCAAAAAGCAAAGGTCAGCGTTATTAATCCATGATTGTTCTTTCTCTGGACAAATACAAGCAGAGAGGACATTTGAAAGGCTTCAGAAAAGAATTGTTGGCCTATTACCAACATAGAAGTAAAGGATTACTGTAAGTCCTGTGACTTGTGCCAAAAGTGGAATAAGACTATGGGTTTCCACAAAGTGTCATTGCATCCCTTGACTTTAATTGGAAAAATAGTCCATCAAGTTGTCATGGACATTACTGATCCATTCCCTAAGCTATCTACAAATGGGAGAAAATATGTATTGGTTGCAATTTACTTTGCTATGGGTACCCAGAGACATTGGCTCTTGCTAATATAGAAGCAGAAATAGTGCCAATTGCACTCCTCTTCATATTTACAAGGGTGGATTTTCCAAAAGAAGTCATGACAGATTGTGGGTCTGTCAGAGCTGTTCCCCGCTCTGGAACTCCGAGTACAGAAGGATGGGACCTGTAAAAAATCTTAAATACCTTGCCTTTGTAGGCTCTGCTTACAAAAAATTCTCCAGAGTTACAGATGCACTTGACTTTGGAAGATAGGCTGACACCATCAACTGATTTTTAAGAACCCTGAAAAACCAGGAAGGAACACTTGAATTCCTTCCCCAGGGGCTAGGCAGGCACACACAGACCTGTTACTTTCTAGGACACAAGAATCAAATCATTGCCTTAAAAAAGATAATTTTATTATCAAAAACCAAAAAGATATCCTTAATAAAGCATACTTGGTTGCTAGGTGTTACAGAACAACTGAGAAAAGAACAGATTAAAACACAGATTAAAAATTTGTATCTCTAGGCTGTAACTTAAATATGGTGAGTGGGTGAGGGAAGGCATGGATTAGTGGGGTGAGTAAGGCACAGAGATTTTTAGCCAAACAACCAAAACAAAGAAAAATACCCTGAGCACAACTAAATATATATTTTCCCCTTATTTACTCACAATCCCTTCATGGTGCGGCCACTTCCATGCGCCAAATTCCGTGGAGGCATTGTAGTCCTGCCTGGGTTTAAATCATTCTCTTTCTCCTGACTCTTGGATTAAAAAACCCACAAAGAGAAACAGCAGCTGGTATATATTTATAATTTAAATTTCGGCACTGTATCCCATTGGTTTTTCTGGCTCCCTGCCAACAACACCCTTAACTACCTGGCTGCATCTAGACTGGCAAGATTTTCCGCTTCGGAAAAACTTGCCAGCTGTCTACACTGGCCGCTTTGAATTTGTGCAAGAACACTGACGATCTAATGTAAGATTGTCAGTGTTCTTCCGCAAATACAATGACTCTCCTGTTCGGGAAAAAGCCCTCTTGCACAAATGCTTTTGTGCAAGAGGGCCAGTATAGACAGCTGAGAACCGTTTTGCACAAAAAAGCCCCGATGGCAAAAATGGCGATCGGGGCATTCTTGCGCAAAACTGCGTCTAGATTGGCACGGACGCTTTTCTGCAAAAAGTGCTTTTGCGCAAAAGCATCTGTGCCAATCTAGACGCTTTTTTCCACAAATGCTTTTAACGGAAAAACTTTTCCATTAAAAGCATTTGCGGAAAATCATGCCAGTCTAGACGTAGCCTCTGAGTGTAAACCTTTAGTCACCGAGCGCTGGCCAGCTCTTCTCCTATCCATTGCAGGGTCAAATTTCATATCCCACATGTTCTTTAAATTGTGCAGGGTAAAACAACTAAAGTCTTCCCCATGTTACCCAAAAATGAATGGACTAGTTGACAGATTTAATGTGACTATGCTAACAAAGCACATAGCCAGGAAGGAGAGGACTGAGACATGCTGCTGCCTTTCCTGTTGTTTTCTTACAGAGAGGTACCCCAAGAATCAACAGGACTTGCCCTGTATATGGAAGAAATGTCAGACCCCTATAGATCCAGTCAGACATTTGTGGAAAGGTAACATTGACTCAGATGGGGAATGGGAGACTGAATGTGTGCCATCCTTTATAAGTGATCTGGGTACCTCATGCACATTGGAACATAGTTGGCTAATGTCTTGTCAGCTGCTGATTAATTAAAAAGCTTCAATGTAGCATAGTAATCTGTTAATGAGAATGGAAAAACAAGTCAAACCTTTATGTTTTTAAAAGCAGAGAGTATCTGTGTGTGTGTGCGCATGCTGATATGTTAACTGAAAAGTTATTCCTTACTCTGAGAGGGTCTTGTCCCCGCCCTGGGGCTCCCTGCCCCTTTCCCTTGTTTTAGTCCATTACACCCTCGCTTGGGCTGTGTCTAACGAGTTTATTGTTCACAACCCCAGTCCCACTCAGATGTCACTGAGACCCTAGCACCTCTCGGAGCACTCCTCGCCTTCCCAACGTGGGGCGGGGAGTAGGGGGACCCGGGCCCACCCTCACCTCCAGGTCCCAGCCCAGGGCCCTAGGGAGGGGGAGATCTCTTTCTCTCTGCCTCCTGTGGTCAGTGGGGACGTCACCTGAAACACACTGACCTATGAGCCTAAAACCCTGCCCTGGGCTTCTTCCTACTCACCCCGTCGCACTCTGGGGCTAACACGTTACAACTCGACCACGTCCCGCTCTGGACCCTTTTCCCTGGAGGTGTTCAGCCCACTGGAATCTGGACACTCTCCGGGCTCCGTCCTCCTACCACCTGGGGGTTGGCCCATTTTAAATCCTGCGCCCTCGGGATCATCCCGCCCCCAGGGCGCATCCCCATCTGCACCTCCGTCCCTGCCCCTTGCCAAGATAGGCGGGTTCCCCCGACGGGTACCTGCAGGCGCTAGTGCACCTGCGCTGGCGTCTGGCCATGGCACCATTCCCCTGCCAGCTTCTTACCCAGAGGCCAGAGCACCTGCACCGGCGTCTGGCTGAGGTGCCATTTCCCCGCCGGCTTCTACCTCCAGCGGCATGTCCCGGGCCGCATCTCCCAAGTGTCTTCACCTCCAGGTTGGCATTCCCGGGCGCTCCCCGCTGTGATGGGCCGGCGGTTTGGGGTGAGGAGCCCGCCGGCTCCATCACACTTACTTCAGAGTTGATGCCATTGTCAATTCATATTATAATGCTGCCTCCTTGACTGATTTCATTTTGATGGATACAGTTCTTGCACCGAAAACTAGTGGGAAGAAAAAGTTCATCCCATTTAGGTGCATATTTTAAGGATAAACATACACTTTATGGAAAAAGCTGAAAAAGCTGACACTTGGAAACACTTTTACTTCTGTCATATTTTCTTTGTTTGTTTTTTTCCTTGTGTGAATGTTTTTATTATTATTAGAAACATTTTGGAATAAAACAGATGTCAATGCATTTATTTATTTATTTATTTATTTATTGTTACTGCAATTTATTCCTCATATAAAGTCAGGGGACAAACTTTTTGATGTACCCAGCTTCTGCCTTTCATCAGGGGGAACAGCATATTGATTATCTTCCTAAGTCCTGGGGCAGGTTAGAGAAACCTTAAGGATTGCCTTAACTTGCCCCAGCTCGCTATGGCCCCCTAAAGACCATACACAATGGCTACGTCTACATTGGCAAGATTTTGCGCAAATACTTTTAACTCAAGAGTTTTGGTGTTAAAGTATTTGCACAAGAGAGCGTCTACACTGGCATGTGCCTTTGTGCAAGAGATGTGCTTTTGCGCAAAAGCATCCATGCCAGTGTAAATGCTTTCTTGTGCAAGAAAGCTCCGATGGCCATTTTAGCTTTCTTGCGCAAGAAATTAACCTTGCCTGTCTACACTGGCCTCTTGTGCAAGAACAGTTGCGTAAGAGGGCTTATCCCTGAGCGGGAGCGTCAGAGTATTTGCGCAAGAAGCACTGATTTTATACATTAGACCGTCAGTGTTCTTGCGCAAGTAGTCACGGCCAGTGTAGACAGGTGGCAAGTTTTTGCGCAAAAGTCCAAGTTGTTTTTTCTGTGGACAATTGTTTTTGGGAAAAAAGAAATTTTCAGCAGCAAGCATCTGCCACTTCCATAACAAATGTTGACATGAACAAAAAAGTGAAATGGGAAAACCAAAATCTTTTTGGCTGAAAACTGAAAATGTTTGGGTTTCGACTGCATGTTTTCAGATTTTGAGAAGGAGGGTGTTGATAGAAAAAATGCAACTTTCCCCAAGAGGGGGGGATAATCCCCAATCATTTCTACAACCAGTTCCAGTTTCCAAGGAGATATTGTCAGTGAAAACTCTCAGTCTTGGTACAAAGCAGAGCTGCAGCCAAATTGTGAAATTTAGATTCCCATCTTTGCATTTCAAACACTCAGGCATAACTCACTTATGGTGTCTTGGTCTGGGTCCCATCTCAAAGAATGCAAACAATCATATAGACGTAACAACAGTAGGCAGCAATATAAGAACAGAGAAAAAAAAGTCCTAATGCCAGTGGATAAGTTAGAGGGAGAAAGTGTCTTGGGATGTCATGATAAGTGCTAGTGTTTGACCTTTTCATGGTCACCTTTCGCAGACCCCTTAGACATATTCTGTGGAACCCCAGGGCTATGTCTAGACTGGCATGATTTTCTGCCAATGCTTTTAACGGAAATGTTTTCCGTTAAAAGCATTTGCGGAAAAGAGCATCTAGATTGGCACAGACACTTTTCTGCAAAAACACTTTTTGCGGAAAAACATCCGTGCCGATCTAGACGCGCTTTTGCACAAAAAAGCACCGATCGCCATTTTCGCAATTGGGGCTTTTTTGCGCAAAACAAATCTGAGCTGTCTACACTGGCCCTTTTGCGCAAAAGCTTTTGCGCAAAAGGACTTTTGCCCGAATGGGAGCAGCATAGTATTCTGCAAGAAGCACTGATTTCTTACATGAGATCGTCAGTGTTCTTGCGGAAATTCAAGCAGCCAGTGTAGGCAGCTGGCAAGCTGCTTTTGTGGAAAAACTTGCCAGTCTAGACATAGCCCAGGAGTCAGCAGACCATGAGTTGAAGATAATTGATCTATAGTATTTGCAATGTGACATCATAATTTCTGAGGCTGTTACTGAACCAGCAGGGCCTTGTTTCTTAAACTGTGTTCCGCAGAACAGAACTCAGGTGTGCTGCAGCCATTTGAAGAAAAAAAATGGCCGCAAGAGCTGCTGAGACCCAGCGGGTGGTGCGAAGAGGTGAGTGAGTGGTGACACGGCTGGAAATGAGGCGGGGCTACCCACGTTCCTCCTCCTGTGTTTCCGCGCGAAGGGAGGAAGAGGCGAGCAAGTGATGATGAGGCAGAAATGAGGCGGGGCTACCCGCGTTCCTCACATACTTCTGTACCTGGCTTGCAACTGCCTGGGAAAGCTCCGCACCTTACTTGTGCCCCTTGCCAGAGGGGAGAAGCATTGCAGGGCCAGCAGCAGGACCAGCTCTGATTGGCCGTCTCTACTGCTGTTCTGGGGATCCTGCCCTAAAGCTGCCATCCCGAGTGGGTCTTTGCACCGCTATCTTTAGCCCTCACTTGTTACCCAGGACAGCTGAGGGGGACAAGCACCTTCCATCCTCTTGCACAAACAAGGCCCTTCCCTTCAGTATTCTGTGTCAAAAATAACAGAGCCAGGGGCTAGAACTATTGAAGGACAAAACATTAAGCAGTAAGGGACCCACTGTGAATTGGGGGGCAAGGTAAGGCCCTCAGTGCTCCTAATGCTGGCATGACTGCTATGGCTGCTGTCAGTCAGCTGCTTGACAGTAACCCACGCTTGATAAGGTATTGAATGTATCATTTCCACCAGTATGAGTAAACAGAGTAAATTACATTTCCCTATCAAAAGGACAGAAGTCTAAAAGGCTTCATAGGGCAGTGAGCGAATATTGTTGTTGTCGGTAAAAGTGTTGTCTGTTGTTCAAGGGGCAAGCTTTCTGGTGTTCCTCATTAAAAAATAATTAAGTTTAAGAAACACTGCAGTAGAGTGTATTATTTTTAGCACTGACTTTTATTTCAGCCATGCCAGAAACCAAAAACAAGAGCTAAGGATATTCTGAGGGTTCAATATATCATTTTCTCCAAATATTCCTTACTTTAGAGGGCCCTGGAGACTACTAGGTTATGCAGAGGGCAAAGGTCTTAGGGAAAAAACTAGTGATATGAGATTTCACTATAGCAGCCAAAATAGATCTCGGGTTCTATGGTTTATCTCAAATTTGCCTATGAGACTTTAGAGAATAATTTCACCGTAATAAAAGCTTTAAAATCTCCTAATATTGCAGTCTCCTCTAAGCAAAACATTCAACTGGCAAAAAAGTAGTACATGGAGACTAAGGCTTCTTTCAGAAGAAGTTTTTCCAGAAGAGATCTTCCAAAAAAAAATTCTTCCGAAAGAGAGCGTCCACACACAAAAGCGCATTGAAAAAGCAATGTGCTTTTTCGAAAGAGAGTGTCCAAACTGATTGGATGCTCTCTCACATAAAAGGCCACCCAGAACCACTTCAGGTAGGGCTTTATGGCATCTGTTGCTTCCAGGTGCTGGTGCTGGAGCCTTGCAGAGACATACGCTCAAAGGGACCTCCCTGGACAAACATTTCTCTGCTTCTGCTGTATGCTTGCCTACCTCTTCCAGGGACAGCAAAGCTCTTGCAGTGCCTGCTGTGGTTGCCCTGCTTTTGTGGACGCCACAGCTTTTCTCTTTGGTGCCAGGGAGCCAGAGTTGCCCTTGGGCATGCAATAGCTCACATGGCCATGCCGCAGTTTTTGCAGCACTTTTGTGCCAGCTGCCTTCCTGGTCCTGACTGAGCTCGACCCCAAGCTCATTCTAGGGACCCTCTGCCTGGCAAACTGCACACCACAGTGGAGAGGTGTTTCTGGAGGCTGGACACCAGTTTGGAATGGTGGGACCAGCTGGTCATGGAGTGATGGGATGACCAGCAGTGGCTTCAAAACTTCCACATGTGGAAGCCCACCTTTTTGGAGATATGTGCCTGGCTCACCTCCACTCTCTGGAGACATGACACCCACCTGCGTCCCGCCATCCGCCTGGAGAAGCAGGTCGCAATTGCCCTCTGGAAGCTCACCACCCTCGACATCTGCCAGTCTGGCGTGGGGAAGTCCACTGTTGGGGCCCTCCTCATGGAGGTAAGGCACTCTGGGGCTGCAGTCCCTGCATGGGGGGAGGGGGGATTTCTGTTAAAGGGGGACCCTTGGGAAAGGGGGTTTAGGGGCTATGGGGGTGGAGTGGGGATAGGTGGAAGCCCCGTCCCCAGGGGATTGTGCTGTCCCACCCTCACACACCCTCATAGTGGGTGGCTACTATGGTGTTTGAAGGGGGCGTAGAAGTGAGAGGGGGCCAGGCACCTCCCAAGGACTCAGGCACTCCCTCTCTCATTCTCTGTTTTGTGTGTTTGTTTTTCTTCTTCTGCAGGTGGTGAGGGCCATCAACTCCATCCTGCAGTGGAGGGTCTTCCGTCTGGGAGACTTGAACCCGATCATGGCTGGATTTGCTGCCCTGGGGTTCCCAAACTGCAGTGGAGCAATTGAAGGGCCCTACACACTGATCCGCACTGGAACATCGAGTGGCCCAATACATCAAACACAAGGGCTACTTCTTGATGGTGCTTCAGGCCCTGGTTGACCACTGTGGACTCTTCAAGGACATTTTTGTTGGGTGGTCGGGCAGGGCACACGATGCCCATGTCTTGAGGAACTCTAGCCTGTACAGGAAGCTGGGGGCGGGCACATTCTTCCCCCTCAATGAATTTGAGGTTGGGGATGTGCAGATGCCATTGTGCATCATGGGGGATGTGGCTTACCCCTGATGCTATGGCTAATGAAATCATACACAGGCCACCTGGACCCCAGCAGGGACCAATTTAATGCCCACCTCAGCTGGGCCTGAATCTAAGTTGTGTATGCCTGTGGGTGTCTGAAGGCATGGTTCAGGTGCCTGCTGACCCACCTCGACGTGGGGGAAGACAACATCCCTAAGGTGGTCATGGCATGTTGTGTCCTCCACAACATTGTGGGGGGGGGGGGGGAAGGGGGAGGCCTTCCTCCCAGGGTGAGGAGCAGAGGCCAGTGGTGAGGGGCAAGCCTTCCAGCAGCCGCAAACAGCTGCCATCCGCCAGGCCCATTAGGCCAGGGTGTGCATCCAGGAGGACCTGAGGGAGAGGTTCTCTCAAGTACTCCAGTAACTCTCCCCAGGGCCTCTGCAGCAGGGGCCTCTGGCTTGCTGCCCCATCCCTTTCCCAGAACAAGCCCTCCCTTTACCCCTTCCCTGACCTCTCAATAAAAACACCTGTTTGATTTTGAACAAAATAAAGTCTGTATTTATATTACCTTAAAAAAAGGTGTGCAGGGGGAGAGGGGCAGATAACCTGGAGGGGGCGGGGGGCAGCTAGATGTGCCACCTGAGGTGAGGGGACCTCGTCAGAGTTGGGGGTCAGGTGTATCGGGGAACACAGAGGGGTGGGCAGGAGGGGAGGGCTGGAGAAGGGTCAGGGATGGCAGAGGGGACAGGAGGAGGGGGCATGGGCATCACTTGGAGAGGAGGCATGGGCACTGCTAGGGGAGGGAGCATAGGCATCACCTGAGGAGGGAGCAGAGGCATTGCATGGGGGGCAGGCAGAGGGGGAATGGGCATAGCAGGGGGCAGGAGGATGGAAGCCAGGAGGAGCAGCATCAGGCAGGTGTGCCATCATGCACGACATGATGGCACACACGTTATCTCACCGTTGCATGAGCTGGTCCCATGCGTGGTTCTGCCATTCAGCATCGTCGCGTCTCTTCTGCACCAGGGTCTGCTGCATGTCATGCAGGATGCTGACATGCTGGCGCATGAGGTCTTTCTGGACCCTGGCATGCTTTCAGGTCCCCTGGGCTCTGGCAGGTGGCTATGGTGGCATGGCTCGTCCCTCATTCTTGGCTGGTCCAGCTAGGGAAAACACACAGAGGGAGAGGCGGTCAGTCATCCCTGCAGACACTGTCCCTGAGGCCATGCACTCCTCCGTGAGCAGCGACCAACAGTCCTCGGGTCAGGGAAGAATGTCCTGGGAACAAGGCCATGTGTGGCCTACACAGCAGGCCATGCCTCACAGGGCCCCAAGGTGCCCAGGGGACCATGCTGCCTGCGTCCCAACCTCCCCTCCCCTCCCCATGGCCCACAGACAAGTAGGCAAGGGAAGTGTCTGGCCACAGTGGGATTTCCCCATGCATGGCAGAGGAGCTGGGAGCAGCCTGGCCTTTTCTGGGGTCCGCAGCACTGCCCGCAGGAGGGGGTGGTGCCTCGCACATGCAGGCATGCCCATGTGCTGTGTGCGGCACTCCTTGGGGTGTCTGGGGTCGTGCCTGTGCCCTTGTGGCTAGCCTGCTTCCAGCCATGGTAGGTGCTAGGAGGGCCCCCCACAGCAGGACGTGTGTGGCCTCTCCCGAGCCTGGCAGCAGGATCCCACCCATGCTCAGGGGCTGCCTGCTGCATCCGTGTGCCACACACTAACACTGCATGTGGTTGCACGTGCTCAGACAGCAGCACGATGTCCAGCCTGAGCAACACTCGCAACCTCCCCCGTGCGCCCGCCTCCCCCACCCTGTGTGTGTGACAAACTGAGACCACTCACCTGAAGATCCCTCCCTGGAATCAGACAAGGCCTGGGAGACATCCTGGCTGACCAGCACTGGCTCCAGGGACAGGGTGACAGGGTGTCCGTCTCCTCCTCCTTCTCCTCCAGCTGGCCCTGGTCCTCCTGCTCCTCCTCCGCCATGACCTCCAGCCGGGCAACGACAGGAGACTCAAGGCTGGAGTCCACGACGATGGGTGGGGAAGACATTTCCCACCCCCCAGGATTTGGTGCAGCTCCTGGTACTAGGGGCAGGTGTGGGGTCCTGCCCCTGAGCGCGAGTTACCCTCTCTGGTCTGGACAGATCCCTGATGGAGCTCTTTTACCTTACTCTGGACCTGTTCCAAGGTCCAGGATGGGAGTCAGCACTCTGCCAGGGACTCGTCCATGTGCTCTAATATGTCAGTCTTTCGGCACTTGGAATGGAGACCCTGCAATGTCTCCTCCTCACCCCACAGCTCGAGGAGGGACAGGCTCTCCACTGTGAACCAGGAGGGTGCCCACCTCTTGGTCCCCCTGGGTGGGTTTTGGGACCCCTTGGTCTGCTCCCTGCAAGGGCCAGGAGGGATTGTGGGGGGCGTGAGGCTCTGACATGGGTGGCAAGGCCTGTGGCAAGGAGAGCCGCGTGGTGAGGTGCTGCTCTCAAGCCAGCTTCCTGCCACAAGGCTTGTCCAGGATGCCTGCAGCTTTAAGAGGTGCCAGGAGATAGGAACTATAGAGTCCTGATTACTTTGGACAGAATGGCCACCAGGGAAGATGTGTTATTTCCTGGAGGCCTCTTCTTCCGAAAAAAACCTTCTTCCCCGTCCACACGCACTTTTTTCGGAAAGAGCTCTTTCGGAAAAAGACTTCTTCCTCATAGAAAGAGGATTACCAATGCCAGAAAACCCCTCTGTTCTTTCGATTTACTTTCAGAAGAAAGTAGTTGCAGTGTGGACATAACGCAGGTTTTGTCAGAAAAACAGCAGTTTTTCCGACAAAACTCTGTAGTGTAGACATACCCCGAGAGAACTCTATGTGCCTTTGATGTTTATTTTATCAAGTGTTGAGCAAGGCTTTGGTGGTAAGAACTTAATCCAGAAGTCTTCAGGTCTGATTTTACAAAGTCCTTGGAGACGATGAGTGCCCTCAAGTATCACTGAATTCATTGGGAGTTCAGGATGCCAGCTTCTGGAAAGATCAGACTAACTCAGGAATAACTGAATTCTTACTCAGGACTGCTGGATTTGGCAACATTCCCATTGGCTTCAATGGAAACAGGTTGAAGCACTTGGCCCTTAAACAACATAAATATTGCTCAGACCTAAAATTTCATAAATCACATTGCCCTTTTTGAGCTGAGCACATAGTTGGCTGGAGTTAGTATTAGTCAAACAAATGGTGGTGCAGTCTTCTCCTAATTTAAATACCTTTTAGCAGCCACTAATATAGTTCAGGACACCTCATATATCAAGTAGCAATGTTCATTTAATAAATATGCCAGCAATTAACTAACCAAATCTCCAGCACTTAAATGCCAATTCAATTTTGCCCCTGACTTAATGCTATTTTGAGTTTGAAAGCTAAGAACACTAATCTTAAGAGATGCTTCCCCCTGGCTTTAGTACACAGAGTTTTTAACTAAATCACATGACTGATTTTTGGGAGACAAGTGTCAGAACACCAGACAAACAGTGATTCATCAGCTTCGGGATTCAAAATGAACACCAGGGCTATGTCTAGACTGGCATGATTTTCCGCAGATGCTTTTAACGGAAAAGTTTTCCGTTAAAAGCATTTGCGGAAAAGAGCGTCTAGATTGGCATGGACACTTTTCCGCAAAAGCACTTTTTGCAGAAAAGCGTCCGTGCCAATCTAGATGTGCTTTTGCGCAAAAAAGCCCCGATAGCCATTTTCGCAATCGGGGCTTTTTTGCGCAAAACAAATCTGAGCTGTCTACACTGGCCCTTCTGAGCAAAAGCTTTTGCACAAAAGGACTTTTGCCCGAATGGGAGCAGCATAGTATTTCAGCAAGAAGCACTGATTTCTTACATGAGATCGTCAGTGTTCTCACAGAAATTCAAGCGGCCAGTATAGACAGCTGGCAAGTTTTTCCGCAAAAGCAGATGCTTTTGCAGAAAAACTTGCCAGTCTAGACACAGCCCAGGTTTATTGAAACATAATGGTCCTGATTTTCTATTGCTTTGCTCCTTGTGTAGCATTTTTACCTGAGCAAAGAGGGCAGAGCATGGGTAAGAGGTATGTGGGTTACAAGAGATGGCAGATAAAACAGAGCCACACTATCCTAACAGGTGACTTTGACAATAGATTCTGGAAGGAGGAAATTGAGTTGCTATAGTGCTGCCCAAGCAAAGGGCAGCTAACTCAGGAGTAGGACAGGAGCCAGACTCTGATTTCCATTTCCATTCATTCCCTGCCTTTCCCCTTTTTATTAATTTATTCATATGCCACATTTGCTAGAAATGCCTTAATTATTAACATTTTTTTCATTTGAAAGAAATCTTTGATTCAAAATCTTTCCTTGCACAGGCAGCTCAATAACAAAGTGACCCAAACAACATTACATTTGAACAAACTGCAAAGAGCAAAAGGAGATCCGTGCAGACCAGTAAAGGCAGGAGAACATTCTGAGATTAAATTGTAACAACAGTACTGAGGCAATGCTAAGGTTACCGATTCTAAATATGCAAAATCAAGTATTCAAACATGAGAAGATTCCAACAGCTACATTTTTATCTGCACCATTAACTTGCTCATCCTGGCCCATAATCCTTTATGTTTATGAAGGCATGTATATTAGGCCAAACTAAACAAAGTGTAGAAAAAAATGCAAATTTTGAAATTTTATTGATATTTCCCCCATTTTTTTTAGTAAAAATTATAAACTTCAATGAGAAAATTTTCTAGTGAGCATGTTCAGTACTTTATTTACAACAAAAAATCTTGGTTTTTTTATCCTAATCAAGCAAAGAGTTTCTTTAATCCTCAATGAGCACTACATCAAACCACTTTTTAAACTTCTACTATTTTAGTCTAGCTAAACTAAAGTAGTTCAAGATACCTAATTCCTGTTTTTTATTTTTCACCTTCATGTGGCTCAAAAATGGCTGACAAGGATTTGTTTCATCTTTTGGATTTTCTTTAACTTTTACCCAAATCTCCCCCACTTGTTTTATAAAAGTCATCACTGGTTAAATCAAAGCTCGAGAAATTTCATCTCTAAAATATGTTTGAGAAAGTCCAGAATGCTGAAAAGAAGGGTTTAGAATGCAATGGCCATCTGAGGATATGCCTGCACCAGTGTTTCCCAATTTTATTTGGCCACGGAACCTTTTTAAACTCGAAAGAATTTTGTGGAACCTCTAATAACAGTCTTATATATGGAGCTGAATAAGTAGACCACAAATAAGTACAAATAATAATAAACAAATGCTAAACAAGGTCATGAGATCAACATTTAGTTTAATTGCACATTGATTAATCTATCATAGTCAATTTATATTTGTCACAGTTACATTTTTAAATACGAGAAATCACGCGACTATACTGAAGTAAAGTATTCATGAGAACACTACCTGCACACTCCCATACAAACTACTGGTTTGACAGCTGAAGCTTCGACTTTGTCCAAAGCGGAGTTAGTATATTCGTATTCAGTCACCCATGATCCACGCCCCCTGAGAGTGAGCATGGGGATTTACGGTGGTATATTATAGGTGATTGCACTACTGATGGACTGCGCGCGCAGCGCTGATTAGTGACATCATCGTCCCCACTCTCTGGCTAAGCTGGCATTGCACAGGGACACTTATCATGGCAAACATAAATTAAAATTGTTTTCAATAAAATTCATAAATGCTTAAATATTAATTATTTTTAATCATAAAATGTTATTGTAATGGAATTTTCTCACAGAACCTTTATTTTCACTTCACAGAACCCTGGGGTTCCGCAGAACACCAATTAGGAACCACTGGCCTACCCTATGGGATAAAGTTGAATTAAGATATGCAACTTCAACTACGTTAATTGAGTAGCTAATGTCGAAGTTCCTTAACTCAACTTTTGGAGCTGTCCACACAGCAAGAAGTCAAAGAGAGGACACTCTCCCTTCAACTTCCCTTACTCCTCATGGAAGCAGGTCTACTGGCATCGACCGGAGTGCCCTTCTCAGTTCGAATTAGCGTGTCTTCACTTGGAAGATCAATAGCGGCAGCTTCAATCTTCTCTGTAGTGTAGACATACCCTCAGTTACGAGTGGAGAAAGGAGAACATATTTTGAAAAAGTAAAGCCCAATCTTGAGAGATGTGGACTGCTTCCTGAAGAGTGCTGCTATATTTTATGTAACTGGGCAATCCACAGCAGCTCTCAGGAATAGCCTTCCTAAAACCCAATGTTGTTGGTGGTGTTGGTTTAATTCTGCAAGATGCTGAGCACACCTTGTGAAATATTAAGCAGCCTTAACAAGGGCTTTGGGGGACATTTTGTAGGCAATCCTCAGTGCTTTACAGGACTGGGTCTACAAAATGGAATGTTCAAGTGATTTCGCTAACTTCAAATATTTATACTTACAAAATGTATTTCAGTAACAAATTCTGTACCATTTTGTTATGTTTTTCCTTAGAATTACCTAGAATCTGAAATATTAATGCATTTCCTGCAAGATTTAGTGTCGCTAAATTGGATATACACCCTTGTTTATTATTTTTGTTCTAAACTGTGGTATTCCCTCTATAGCAGCCTTTGCAGACAGATAAATCTAATTTCCAGATCCTTCCTATCAAATTATAAACAACCCAGAGAAACAACCATAAACTAATTCATCCAGGAAATAGGAGACAGAAGATTTCTTGCCAGATTTCCATATGTATAATTAGACAGTCAAACAAAAACAAATGCATGACCAGTCCTTCACCATAGGTCTCTATTTCCATTTCTTACTCTAGACCAAATGAAATATCCCAAATGTCCTACTTTAGAGTTTGGAACTTGCAACTGATTACAGGCCCAAATATTAAGGGTTGGATAACTGTCTCATTTGTGCCAACCACTCATTTGTACTCATTTGACTTCAATGGGAGTTAGGAATCAAGTTTTGCAACATTTACCTCTTAGAAGTTAACTTTGTGGGGGTACAATCCAACTTGTAAATAAGGGCAGATCCATTGAAAATTTAGTTTACTGAATTACCTGTCCTATGATAGCACAGGATAAAGGTTTGCTTTTGTGCTCCCATACCCAGAATTTTTTGTACTGCTGCTAAAGGCCCCTTCATGCCAAATGAGTTGAACACACTCAGCACCTCACAGAAGGTACTCAGTTGTATAAAACCACTAACTTCCCATGTAGGAGTATAACACCGAAAGATGGAACCAAACCTGGGACCTCTAGAGCTTAATGGATGAGCCTCCACCACATAAAAGCCAGCTGCCTATTAGCTAAGGCTGAGGAGCATACTCATTATTCTCTCTGTAAGTGGTCTTAGTGCCACTAGATGGGACAGTACAACACTACACCCAGAGGATGTATGGGTTACAGGAGCACCTATTATGGAGAAAGGTAGTAATTTATTCTACAGCCACACAATTTATTTTTCATTTATTCCTTTATTCATTTAACCACTGCAACATACCCCTTTTACATCTGCACTTGAAAAGGGAATCCTCTGAACTGTCATTCATGTTAAAATTCGACACTCTCCGAGAAGGAATGAACAAACACTCAAACTATCTTACCCATTACCAAGATAGCTTCCCCAATTATCACCTCTAATACCATTAACTCACAAACATCCCACTCTCCCCACCTCTAATATCATCAATTCACAGACACTTAACTTCCTTCCTTCCCCCCCCCCCCCCCCCGCATCTCCCTTCTGTTCTGAAATGTGATTTGTCCTTTTCATATGTGTTCATTTTTTTTAATTGTATCCTTTGGTATATATGGTTGTGACTATTTTCTTCCACTATTTGATCTGAGGAAGTGGGTCTGGCCCACAAAAGCTCATCATCTAATAAACCATCTTGTTAGTCTTTAAAGTGCTACATTGTCCTGCATTTTGCTAAAATAGGGGTGGCCAACCTGTGGCTCTTGAGCCGCATGCGACTCTTTGCTTAAAGAAATATGGCTTTTGCTAGTTCTGAGCCATGCACCCGGACTTCTCATGACCCCAGAGTCTGGAGGGAGAAGCGCATGGTGGCAGCGGCGGCTCTGGGACCCAGGCTTTGGGTTAGAGTGGGAGAGAGAGGGGGGTGCCAGGCTCTGGGGTGAGGAGGAGGCTGGGGGTGCTGGGCTCTGGGGAAGGGGAGAGGCATTGGGTTAGAATGGGGGGATGGGGGTGTCTGGCTCTGGGGGAGGGGTGGGGCATTGGGTAAGAATGCGGGGCTGAGCGTTTCTGGCTCTGGAGGAGGGGTGGAGGATTGGGTTAGAATGGGGGGGATGGGGGTGTCTGGCATTAGGGGAGGGGTGGGGCATTGGGTTAGAGCACGAGGGGAGGGTGAAGCACCTTAAACTCAAAGTCTTCATGGATGCAGAATAAGGCATCCAACATAGATGTCATATTTAAATTCCAGGGCAAAAAATGAATCCACATCTACGTGGTTTACACTGTTTCTTTAAAGAAAATTTAAAGACTATTGTTTGCCAAACTGAAGCAATTATTATGAGATATGAGTCTCTCCCTTATTGTTTTTGAACCTCTCATATTTGCAGTCTGGGACAGACCTGAATTTTTAGAACTATAAAAAAGCCATAATCTTCATAAGTAAAAAAAACCGAGGAAACCATGCCGGAGATCAACAAGCTGGAGTGAAACAGGCACTTCATCTTGCACTAATTTACTTCTCAGTTCAGTTTAATTTTAAAAAACTCACAGGACATAATAGGGCAGTAGAGTTAAATTTAAAATACATGGTGGGGATGCTTTTTTTTTTAGTGTGAGAATATTACTGTATTTTAAAGGGATTTTTTGTTTGTTTGTTTCATTTGATGTTTGTTCCTTGTCAAGTTCTCTGAAGATCTATGGACTGGCTGTGAATTTTTTAAGTGACTAGAGACTTTTTTATTCGGGCATTTTTTCCAAAATATCCTGTAATGTTATTTTTATCTCTACATTTTGTGTAATCTATCTATCTATCTATCTATCTATCTATCTATCTATCTATCTATCTATAAAAATACACATATAATACGTGGCTCTTTGCACTCTATCCATAGTTATTTTGGCTCTTTGTCGCTAAGCGTATGTCTACACTACAGCACTAATTCGAACTAACTTAGTTCGAATTAGTTAATTCGAACTAAGCTAATTCGAACGAGCGCAGCTAGACTTAAAAACTAGTTCGAATTAGCGTTTTGCTAATTCGAACTAGCGCATCCACACTGATTGGACGCAAGGGCGCATTTAAAGGCAGCTGAATCCGGTTCTGACAGGGCATCAGGTCAGTAGTTGCTTTGTGTGGCTGCTGTCTGAGGCTATCTCAGGCTCGTGCTTAAAGGGACCCCCCTGAACAGCCGGTTCTCAGCTTTTCCTGCTTGCTTGCCTACCTCGCCGAGGGACAGCAAAGCATTGATCTCTGCGCCCGTGTGTGTCGGTGCTTCCCTTCGGGGATGCCGCCACAGGTGGCAACATGGAGCCAGAGCTCCCCCTGCACTTTCTGGTGGTTTCTGGACTTGCTGCTGCAAGCCTGCCAGCTATGGGTGGAGGCTGCCGTGCACCACCTGGTGTACGTCAGCTCCCTGCCTCTCTGCCTGGCCACCCTGGGGGCCATGGTGCAGATGCGGTGGCGCCCGGGCACCGGCGTGCCCCGCCGCATCTGGCATCTGGACACCAGCAGCGACTGGTGGGACCGCATCGTCCTGGAGAGCTGGGGAGACCAACAGTGGACCCAGAACTTCAGAATGAAGAGGGACACCTTCCTGGAGCTCTGCGAGTGGCTCGCCCCTGCTCTGCACAGAAGGGACACTTGCATGAGGCCCGCCATCCCCCTCCAGAAGCGTGTGGCTATCGCCCTCTGGAAGCTCTCCATGCCGGACAGCTACCGATCCGTCGGGAACCAGTTCGGCGTTGGGAGATCCACCGTCGGAGCAGTGCTCATGCAGGTACGGCACTTGCCAGCCACTGGACCGGTGGTGACGGGGGGCTGCAAGGAGGGGATGGGCCGCCCCAGGGAAAATGGCAGTTGGGGGGGAAGGAGGCAAAAGTGCCCCGCACCGGAGGGGCCGGTCTCTCCCGGCCATACTACACACCGCCCAGGGGGGGTTGCTTCCGGGAGTGGGGCGCGGGGCACTGCCAGGGCACAAACACTCCCAGCCACCCGGGCGCCCCACTGATTCATGCTTTGCTGTGTCTCTCTGCAGGTGGTCAAGGCCATCAACCGGGTGCTGCTCCGCAGGGTGGTCTGCCTCGCCGACCCGGACGCCGTCATCCGGGGGTTTGGCGCCCTCGGCTTCCCCAACTGCGGGGGGGCCATCGACGGGACGCACATCCCCATCCATGCCCCAGAACACCAGGCCTCCCAGTATGTGAACCACAAGGGGTACTTCTCCGTGATCCTGCAGGCCATGTGTGACCACCGGGGACAGTTCACAGACATTAATGTGGGTTGGTCCGGCAAGGCACACGACGCCAGGGTGTACCGGAACTCCTCCGTGTGCCAGAGGCTGCAGGCCGGGACCTTCTTCCCCGACTGCCACATCAGGGTCGGGGACGTGGACATGCCTGTCTGTCTGATGGGGGATGCGGCCTATCCCCTACAGCCCTGGCTCATGAAGCCCTACACGGGGCACCTCAATCCCTCCCGCCAGGCCTTCAATGCGAGGCTGACCAGGGCCCGCATCATGATAGAGGGGGCCTTCGGGCAACTGAAAGCCCGGTTTCGATGCCTCCTCACCCGTCTCGACCTCACCGAGCACAACATCCCTCCCGTGGTGGCAGCATGTTCTGTGCTACACAATTTGTGTGAGCAAAAGGGGGAGGCTTTCCTGCCAGCCTGGATGGCTGAGGCTGACCGCATGGCTGGCCAGTATGCTCAGCCCCGCACTGCCGCCATCCGGGAAGCCCAGCGGGGGGCCGTCCGGATCCAGGAAGCCCTGCGGGAGAGCTTCCAGGTGGAGGAGAAGGACTGAACTCTCCCTGCATGCCCCACTGGGGCCTTCTTCCACCCTCCCCCCCTTCCCCTTTCCCCTCCCTAATCCCCCCTGCTAAGTAATGTAAAATAAAGACACCTGTTTTGGCAAACAAAATCTCTTTTTATTGTACATAACTGGGGTGGGGGGAGGGAGGAGTGAGGGTGGGAGAGGAGAGGGGGAAACCTGGGAGGGTGGAGCTGGAAGGGGGGGAGGGAAGAAGGGAAGGGAAAGCTCAGGGTTGGGGGTCGGGCTGGCTCTCCTGTCTCACAGCACTGCGGGTGCGGAGGCCTTGGGGGGCAATGACTGTGGAGGGTGGGGCAGGAGGGACGGGGGGCGGAGGAGCGGGAGCAGGAGTGGGAGGGAGAGCAGGGGGAGCAGGGGTGGGAGGAGAAGCGAGAGCTAGGGCAGCTGCAGGAGCTGGAGCAGGAGGAGGCAGGAACCTATCGACCAGGATCTGGAGGTGGCCTCTGAGGGCACGGCTCTGCTCCTCCAGCACCTCCAAACTCCGCTGGCACAGCCGAAGGTCCTCCCGGACCCAGTGCTCTTGATTGCGGAGCAGCCGCTCCAGGAACCAGAGGTGCTGCCGCTGGTAGTCCTCCTGGTTCCCGGCACGCCTGCTGGTGGTGCGCCCTGCAGTCCCAGGTGCTGCGGCTGTGGTGAAACAAGAGCAGCGGTCAATTCTCCCTGGGCCCAGGTGGGTGAAACCCAGCCCCCCTCTGCAAGGCCAAGGCCCCTGCATGACACCCAGCTGCTGCTCCGTGGTGGGCAAGGCCCAGGCGCACGGTCCCTGGCTCCCTCTTCCCCCCACCCCATCCGTACACAGAAGGGGAGCATGATGGTACTGACAGGTGGAGGCCTCCCCAGCCTCGGACGACACAGGAGACGTGCTCAGTGGGGTGCCTCGGGGGTCCTGGGTCTTGGGCAGGCTGCTGGCAGGCTCCTGGCTCTCAGCGTCCTCCGGCTCCTCCTCCTCCGTGTCCGGGAGTGGTCCCTCTGCCCCGGGGTCAATCACCACCCGGGGGGCATGGACGGCGTGAGCCCCGAGGATGCGGTCCAGAGCCTGAAAGTGGGGGCAAGCCTCTGGGTCACCCCCTGTCTGGCAGGCCCGGGAGTAGGACTGCTGCAGGTCCTTAATTTTGCACTGGACCTGCTCCCGGCTGCGCTGGTGGCCTCTGGCGGCCAGGCTGGCAGCCATGCGGCTGTAGACGGCCGCGTTCCTGTGGCTAGTGCGGAGATCGTGGATATTGGAGGCTTCCCCCCAAACCTGGATGAGGTCCACGATCTCCGCACTTGACCAAGCTGGCACCCGCCTCTTGCGTCCCTGGGCAGGCTCCTGGGAGCCGCCAGGCTGGTCCTGGGGAGCAGTGGAGGGCTGGGTGGCATCGGGTGGCTGGCTCATTTTGTGGCAGGTGCAGGGTCTGCTGGCTGGGTGCTGGCAGCCTTGCAACTGGCACAAACAGTGTAGCCAGCCCATGGCCCTTTAAGGGCTCCGGGGCCGGGAGGGGGGCAGTAGAGTTTGCCTGGTGTTGGCCAGAGTGGCCACCAGGGCAAGCTGGGAAGGGCTAGCCTCCCACTAGTTCGAATTAAGTGGCTACACAGCCCTTAATTCGAACTAGTTAATTCGAACTAGGCGTTAGTCCTCGTAAAATGAGGTTTACCTAGTTCGAATTAAGCGCTCCGCTAGTTCGAATTAAGTTCGAACTAGCGGGCTACGTCTACACTGGCCCCTTTTCCGGAAGGGGCATGTAAATTTCACTAGTCGTCGTAGGGAAATCCGCGGGGGATTTAAATATCCCCCGCGGCATTTAAATAAAAATGTCCGCCGCTTTTTTCCGGCTTTTAAAAAAGCCGGAAAAGAGCGTCTAGACTGGCCCCGATCCTCCGGAAAAAGCGCCCTTTTCCGGAGGCTCTTATTCCTACTTCAAAGGAATAAGAGCCTCCGGAAAAGGGCGCTTTTTCCGGAGGATCGGGGCCAGTCTAGACGCTCTTTTCCGGCTTTTTTAAAAGCCGAAAAAAAGCGGCGGACATTTTTATTTAAATGCCGCGGGGGATATTTAAATCCCCCGCGGATTTCCTTACGACGACTAGTGAAATTTACATGCCCCTTCCGGAAAAGGGGCCAGTGTAGACGTAGCCGCGGAGTGCTAGTGTAGCGCCTATCAAAGTTAATTCGAACTAACATCTGTTAGTTCGAATTAACTTTGTAGTGTAGACATATCCTAACTGCTTGGCCTCTCCTGGACTAAAACAATCTGCATATGTCTATCTTACCTGTAGGTTTACCCACTCCTGATAGCAACCTATGCAGGCTTAACCTCTTTAGGTACCTAGCAGTGAATGTATTCCTTCACAAACTTACTACAGTTCTTCTGATCTCTGGTTCCCAGATCTTTTCCTATTCTTGCACTGCCTCTTAACATCTCAGCTACTCGCTGAGATGCAGCTTACCTTCAGCCCTTCTCTTCCCTTTTCTGCTTGTTTTTCCTTACAGTCTTCTGTGAGGGTATGTCTACACTACAAAGTTAATTTGAACTAACAGATGTTAGTTCGAATTAACTTTGATAGGCACTACACATGCAAAAAGCTAGTTCGAACTTAATTCGAACTAGTGGAGCGCTTAATTCGAACTAGGTAAACCTCATTCCACGAGGACTAACGCCTAGTTCGAATTAACTAGTTCGAATTAAGGGCTGTGTAGCCACTTAATTCGAACTAGTGGGAGGCTAGCCCTCCCCAGCTTTCCCTGGTGGCCACTCTGGGCACCACCAGGGAAACTCTTCTGCCCCTCTCCCGGCCCCGGAGCCTTTAAAGGGGCACGGGCTGGCTACGGTGCCTGTGCCAGGTGCAAGCCTGCCAGCACCCAGCCAGCAGACCCTGCACCTGGCACGGCTCGAGCTGGCCACCCGCTGCCACCCAGCCCTCCGCCTCTTCCCAGGACCAGGCTGGAGGCTCCCGGGAGCCTGCCCAGGTCCGCAAGAGGCGGGCGCCCACCTGGTCTAGTGCAGACATCGTGGACCTCATCCATGACCTCCGCACTAGGCACAGGAAAGTGGCCATCTAGGGCAGGATAGCTGCCAGCCTGGCCACCCAGGAGCAGGTTGGCATGAAAATCAAGGTAGTCCACTGAGACCTCCGACCCTGAGCCCTGAGCTTAGAATGTCTGTACTGGGTCAGACCAAAGGTCCATCTAGCCCAGTAGCCTGTCTGCCGACAGCGGCCAACACTAGGTACCCTGGAGGGGATGGACCGAAGACAATGACCAAGCCATTTGTCTCGTGCCATCCATCTCCAGCCTTCCACAAACAGAGGCCAGGGACACCATTCCTACTCCCTGGCTAATACCACTCCATGGACCCAACCTCCATGACTTTATCTCACTTTTCTTTAAACTCTGTTATAGTTCTAGCCTTCACAGCCTCCTGCTGTAAGGAGTTCCACAGGTTGACTATTTGCTTTGTGAAGAACTTTCTGTTGTTAGTTTGAAGCCTGCTACCCATTCATTTCATTTGGTGTTCTTTAGTCCTTCTATTATGGGAACTAATGAAGAACTTTTCTTTATGCACCCTCTCCACACCACTCATGCTTTTATAGACCTCTATCATATCCCCCCTCAGTCTCCTCTTTTCTAAGCTGAGAAGTCCCAGTCTCTTTAGCCTCTCTTCATATGGGACCTGTTCCAAACCCCTGATCATTTTAGTTGCCCTCCCCTCTCCCAGCCTCTCTCTTCCCCTCTCCCACCTCCTTTTCCCAGTCTCCCCGAGTTTTGTTCAATAAAGAGAGTTTCTATTTTTGAACACACGTGTCCTTTATTTTGTACATCAGGAAGGGAGGTTAGGGAGGGGTAAGTGGAAGGAGGTGAGGGAGGATTGGGGTACGAGCCACCGATGGGGAGGACTGGGGTGGCTCTATGCGCTCCTCAGGGTGGGAACTCTCCTGAAGCCCCTTGATTGCCCCCCCCCCTCCAGATGGCAGCCTGCGGCAAGTGCAGCCGGGCTGATGGCTGAGTGCTGTGATGTGCCGAGTGTGGGCACTCAGGGCACTCCAAGCCAGGACTGCTTTGCAAGTGGGGAACCTCTGAGAACTGTCTGTCCGGGGTGGGGGTCGGGTCCCTTTAAGCACAGCCCTCAGTTAGCCTGAGACAGCAGCTCCACACTCTAAGTCCTAATCTGATGCCCTGCTGGCACTGCTTCTGGCCATCCTTAACCTCAGTTCAGGGTGCACTCAGTGTGGACATGCTAGTTCGAATTAGCTTAGTTCGAATTAACTAAGTCGAACTAAGTTAGTTCGAATTAGTGCTGTAGTGTAGACATACCCTTAGAGGGAAACCAAGACATTACTATAGAAAACATCTCAATAGTACGGTCAACACAAAGCAGTGAACCCTGTAAGATGTGCACTTTTGCAGCCACTTGGGAGAAATTCAATGCTGCCCAGCTGATTAGCAGAGCACAGAGCTAGGTTTTGTGTTTGTACTGGTGGTACACATTCACACAAAATGTATTTCACACATGCACGGAAAATATCCATACATGGATGGAAAAGATCAGAGGGAACACTGATATACAGTATACCTTATTGCAGAGTAGCTCCAATTCCATCACCCCACACCCCCCAACTCCCAGACTAGCACCCTGGCCACCTGAATTCTCCTTTATATAGCACTTTTCATCTGTAGACCTTTGCAAAGGTCAATATTTCACCCCCATGCTACAAATGAGTTCCGAAAGCACAGAGCATTGAAATGACTTGTTCACAATTATGCAGCAGGCCAGTTGTCCAGCCGGGACTGGAACTTAGCTCTCCTGAGCACTGGGCCAGTGCACAATTTGTTGGGCTACAGAGAAAACAAAAATAACTTTCTCCAAAAACTTCTCTCTGAGATTAAATGATGGCCCCTGTCCAACATGCTGAAGAAAGCCTGACCAGAGACAGTTATTGTATTTCAACAACATCTGTAGCGCAGGAAATATAACATTCTTATCTGGTATGTATGTTTCAATTGCTAATTTAAACAAGAAGCAAATCCTCTTTAGGCTCTTTAAACAGGAAGCAAAGCTGCAGTATCTCTAGCTCAGTGCCAGCTACCTCATTATGAAGGTACATAAGTATCACATGGATGAACTGGTTTGGAAAAATATACTCTACTCTCCATATCAAGTTTTAAACCTGAGTTAAATTGAAAAGACTAGATTAAGCATATGACACAAACCCATTAAAATTTCAGGTCAACTTGACTTTGATTTAAGTGATTTCATGCTTCACATGAACTTCTCTTCAAATAAGAAAAGAATGTTTTCATGTTTCCATTTCTTGGAGTTCCACTTAGTAAATGTCATTTTTAGCAGAATTCTGGACACATTTTTTTCATTTCCTGAAGGTGCAGGGAATAACAGACATCTGCTCAGTAAAAAGCCACAGAGTATGTATGAGCTGTGTAAACTGGGGCCCTGCTCCTCTGACGAAGTCCTCATATTCAGGCACGTTTGTTTGTATACAGCCCCTTTGAAAACAACAAGGATACACACAACTACAGAGGTTGATTTGGGCAAAGTCATTTGCATGTTTGGGGCCATTGATCTTAAAAGATATCAAAAAAGATTTTTTTTTTTAAATCGGGTTTATTCCTTTTTTTTTCTCCTTTATGACATATAAAGAAGGCATAAAAGGGTTTTTATTTTTAAAAAGTGAGGATGAGGAGGCAGATGCTTCTTATATTTTAATGCCAGGAATACAAAGTCTAATAATTTCTGATTTGGCTAGAGGATCACTGTGAGAAATTAAGGATGTCTATTATAAACTTATAAAACCTTAATAGAAGATTTGATGAAGGGTGATTGATGAGGGGTGACTTTTTACCAAAAGTTTAGTAAGTCTTTAAAATTAACTGGATGGTGACAAAAGCTGTCTGACTAAAAATGACCCTCTCCCCACCACCCCCCTTTCATTGTCTTAACAGTTGTGATGCCATTATTCCCC
Organism: Pelodiscus sinensis; assembly: GCF_049634645.1. NCBI lineage: Eukaryota > Metazoa > Chordata > Testudines > Trionychidae > Pelodiscus > Pelodiscus sinensis. The sequence goes on along the minus strand of NC_134712.1, from coordinate 238,041,454 downwards.
TGGACTTCCAGGCTAGCACTTGCCCACAGTAGGAAAAGGTGTTTTAAAAATGTATTTGCTACGTCATTTTTAAAACCATAGTAGTAGATAGAGGAAATTGTATTTTCACATGTTCTAGCTGGTTGATGTGAACTTAAGCAGCCAACATGCAAACATACAATTTGCTTCTCTGGTCAAGGATTTTTAAATGTATTAGTTAAATATCAGGGCATAGCCGAGTTAGTCTGTTCCAGAAAAAAAAAACAAATGGTCTGGTAGCACTTTATAGACTAACAAAACATGTAGATAGTATCATGAGCATTCGTGGGAAGAGCCTACTTCTTCAGATGACTGGAGTTATGAGTTTTGGATGTGTACACCCGAAATAAATAGAAGAGGGGAAGGAGATGGGGGAGGGAAGAAAAAGGTAGGGGATGGGAGACAGAGCATCAGTAAATATCTGAAGATTGGATAGTTAAACTGAAGCAGATAAAAATTGAAGTCAATAGATAGATTCCCATGTCAGGAAGGATACAACACAGAGAGCTGTTTGCACCTTCAATGGTTGTTAAATTGGTAGTGTCCCAACCAACTTTCATCATGATTGAGTCCATTAGCATGTGAATTGAATTTGTGGATGAACACTAATTTCAATGCTTCCTGTGGATCTGGCTTGTAAAACTGGTTTGTGACAAGACAGCTACTTGGAGATCTTTCAAAGTGTGATTTGGAAGGTTGAGGTGCTCTCCAATAGGTTTCTGTATGTTTCCTTTGTGTATATCTGATTTGTGTCCATTGATTCTTTCCCGCAGAGACTGTCCAATTTGTCCAATATATATAGCAGTGGGGCACTGCTGGCATTTGATGGCATAGCTCAGATTACTGGATGTGCAGTCAAATGACCTTTTGATTTGGTGGCTGATGTTGTTGGCTCCAGTGATGAATTCACCAGTATAGATATGTGGGCAGAGTTGGCATCTTTTTTGGTTGCAGGGCTAGGTTCCTGGATGCTTATGATGTGGTTGTGTGGCATGGTTACCAGAAAGAATTTGTTTCAGGTTAGGGGGTTGTCTGGAAGCAAGAATAGGCTTTTCTCCCAAGGTCTCTGAGAGTGAGGGATCATTTTCCAAGATGGGTTGTAGATTATGTATAATGCGTTGGATGGGTCTGAGTTGTGGACTGTAGGTAACAACAAGAGGAATTCTGTTATTTTGTCTTTTAGGTCTGTCTTGAAGTAATTCATGGCTGGGTATATTTTTTTGGCTCTGTCAATTTGTTTTTTCACTTCTCCAGGTTGGTATTTCAGTTTTAGGAATGTTCTGTAAAGATCCTGTAGGTGTTTGTCTCTGTCTGTGGGATTGGAGCAAATCCGGTTGTATCTTAGGGTTTGGCTGTAGACAATAGATTGGGAAATGTGTCTGGGATGGAAGCTGGAGGCATGAAGGTAAGTGTAGCGGTAGGTGGATTTCTGATATAGGGTGGTGGAAATTTGTCCATTATGTAACTGTACAGTAGTGTCCAGGAAGTGGATTTCTCGTGTGAACTGGTCCAGGCTGAGATTGATAGTGGGGTGGAAGTTGCTGAAGTCCTTGTGGAATTCTTCCACTGGCTTTGACGACATGGGCTTCCCCAACTGTGGGGGTCCATTGACAGCATCCACATCCCTATTCTGGCCCCCAACCACTGTGCCTCAGACTATATAAATAGAAAGTGGTACTTTTTAATGGTGGGGCAGGCCCTTGTGGACCACTGGGGCAGGTTCATGGATGTTTATGTCAAGTGGTCAGGGAAGGCACGCAATGCCTGCATGTTCAGGAACTCCAGGGTCGGAGAAGTGGACAAGCCCATGTGCATTGTGTGGGACACAGCCTACTCCTTGGTTCCCTAGCTTATGAAGCCATACATGGGAGAGCTGGACCCCATGAAGGAGACCTTTAACAACAGACTCAGCAGGTGCCACAGTGTTGTGGAGGGTGCCTTTGGCTGCATCAAGAGCAGATTCTGGAGTCTTCTCACCTGCCTGGATCTTGACAACCAGAACATCCCCCAAGTAGTGGCAGTCTGCTGTGTGCTCCACATTTGCAAACATAAGGGGGAGACTTTACAGCAAGAGTGGGGGGCAGAGGCTGAGCGGCTCACCAGGGCTTATCAGCACCCAGGCACAACTGCCATTTGGCAAGGCCATCGGTGGACGGTGCTCATCAGGGAGGCCCAGAGGGGGAGTTTCAGAGAGTTTCCATCAAGGTCACCTGTGAAACTCTCCCCCTGGCCTCCCCACACAGGGCCTCTGCATTGCCCCATGTGCCTTTCCTTCCCCTGCACTCTCTTCCCAACTTCACCCCCTCCCCTGCAGACCAAATACAGAAGACTTTTTTGTTTGAAAACACAACTGTAATTTTTATTTGGAGAATATATAACAGGGGAGGGACTGGAAAAAAACCTGGGAGGGAGGAAGAGGGGCTCAAGAAGAAAGAATGAGGGGTTCCTGTGTGAGAGCATTGTGGGGCTGAGTGCTCCGGACTAAAACTCCATGTATACCCATGTGCACAGGCTGCTGTGTGAGCACCAGGATGAGCCACAGGTGTGTGTAGGAGAAGTGATGGAACTCACTTGAACTGCCTTCCCCAGCTTTCGCCAAGCCCTGGGAGACATCTGGGGTGAGGAAGGGGGAGGGCCAGTTCCAGGCTGATGATGACCTCCTGGTTGGCAGGCATGGTGTCCAGGCTGGTCTGCTCTTCCTCCTCCTCCTCCTCTTCCACAGCCTCACCTTTGTGGAAGCTGATGATGGATGTGTGATGGCCAGAGACAACAATGAGGGACATGGAGGTGACTGCCTCCCCCACTCCAAGGATGGCATCCAGCTGCTTGTAAAAGTGGCAGGTCTATGGTGCTGCTCCAAGGTGAGAACTTTGTTCATGTAGACCATACCTGGTCCTGGGTGGTGGTCATCCAGGTGTAGACATAGAATCATAGACTCATAGAATACTAGGACTGGAAGGGACCTCGAGAGGTCATCGAGTCCAGTCTCCTGCCCTCCCATCAGGACCATCCCTGATAGATGTCTATCTAACCTGCTCTTAAATATCTCCAGAGATGGAGATTCCACAATCTCCCTAGGCAATTTATTCCAGTGTTTAACCATCCTAACAGTTAGGAAGATTTTCTTATTGTCCAACCTAAACCTCCCTTGCTGCAGTTTAACCCTATTGCTTCTTGTCCTATCCTCAGAGACCAAGGAGACCAGTTTTTCTCCCTCCTCCTTGTGACACCCTTTTAAATACCTGAAAACTGCTATCATGTCCCCTCTCAGTCTTCTCCTTTTCAAACTAAACAAGTGCAATTCTTTCAGTCTTCTCTCATAGCTCATGTTCTCTAGACCTTTAATCATTCTTGTTGCTCTTCTCTGGACTTTCTCCAATTTCTCCACATCTTTCTTGAAATGTGGTACCCAGGACTGGACACAATACTCCAATAGAGGCCTAATCAGTGCAGAGTAGAGCAAAAGAATGAGTTATTGTGTCTTGCTCGCAACACTCCTGTTAATTCATCCCAGAATCATGATTGCTTTTTTTTTGCAACAGTGTCACACTGTTGACTCATATTTAGCTTGGGGTCCACTATGACCCCTAGATCCCTTTCTGCAGTACTCCTTCCTAGACAGTCGTTTCCCATTCTGTATGGCTGCATCTAGATTGGCAAGTTTTTCCGCAAAAGCACTTGCTTTTGCGCAAAAACTTGCCAGCTGTCTACACTGGCCGCTTGATTTTGCACAAAAGCACTGACGTTCTACTGTCCGAAATTAGTGCTTCTTGCGCAAATGCTTTGACATTCCCGTTTGGGCAAAAGCCCTTTTCCAGAAATGTTTTTGCGCAAGAGGGCCAGTGTAGACAGCTAAAAACTGTTTTGCACAAAAAAGCCCCAGTGGCGAAAATGGCGATCGGGGCTTTCTTGCGCAAAACCGCATCTAGATTGGCACGGATGCTTTCCGCAAAAAGTGCTTTTGCGGAAAACCATCCGTGCCAATCTAGAAGCTCTTTTCTGTAAATGCTTTTAACGAAAAAACTTTCCGTTAAAAGCATTTGCGGAAAATCATGCCAGTCTAGACGTAGCCTATGAGTGAAACTGATTGTTCCTTCCTAAGTGGAGCACTTTGCATTTCATAGAATCATAGAATCATAGGACTGGAAGGGACCTCGAGAGGTCATCGAGTCCAGCCCCTCACCCTCAAGGCAGGACCAAACTCTGTCTACACCATCCCTGACAGATGTCTATCTAACCTGTTCTTAAATATCTCCAGAGAGGGAGATTCCACCACCTCCCTTGGCAATTTATTCCAATATTTGACCACCCTGACAGATAGGAATTTTTTCCTAATGTCCAATCTAAACCTCCCTTGCTGCACTTTAAGCCCATTACTCTTTGTCCTGTCCTCAGAAACCAAGAGGAACAAATTTTCTCCTTCCTCCTTGTGACACCCTTTTAGATATTTGAAAACCGCTATCATGTCCCCCCTTAATCTTCTTTTTCCAAACTAAACAAGCCCAGTTCATGAAGCCTGGCTTCATAGGTCATGTTCTCTAGACCTTTAATCATTCTTGTCGCTCTTCTCTGTACCCTTTCCAATTTCTCCACATCTTCCTTGAAATGTGGCGCCCAGAACTGGACACAGTATTCCAGCTGAGGCCTAACTAGTGCAGAGTAGAGCGGCAGAATGACTTCACGAGTTTTGCTTACAACACACTTGTTGATACAACCTAGAATCATATTTGCTTTTTTTGCAACAGCATCGCACTGTTGACTCATATTCAACTTGTGGTCCACTATGACTCCTAGATCCCTTTCTGCCATGCTCCTTCCTAGACAGTCGCTTCCCATCTTGTATGTATGGAACTGATTGTTCCTTCCTAAGTGGAGCACTTTGCATTTCTCTTTATTAAACCTCATCCTGTTTACCTCTGACCATTTCTCTAACTTGCTAAGGTCATTTTGAATTATGTCCCTATCCTCCAAAGAAGTTGCAACCCCACCCAGTTTGGTATCATCTGCAAACTTAATAAGCATACTCTCTATCCCAATATCTACATCATTGATGAAGATATTGAACAGTACGGGCCCCAAAACAGACCCTTGCGGAACTCCACTTGTTATCCCTTTCCAGCAGGATTTAGCACCGTTAACAACAACTCTCTGACTACGGTTATCCAGCCAATTATGCACCCACCTTATTGTGGCCCTATCTAAGTTATATTTGCCTAGTTTATCAATAAGAATATCATGTGAGATCGTATCAAATGCCTTACTAAAGTCTAGGTATATGACATCCACCGCTTCTCCCTTATCCACAAGGCTCGTTATCCTATCAAAGAAAGCTATCAGATTAGTTTGGCATGACTTGTTCTTCACAAACCCATGCTGGCTATTCCCTATCACTTTATTACCTTCCAAGTGTTTGCATATGATTTCCTTAATTACCTGCTCCATTATCTTCCCTGGGACAGACGTTAAACTGACCGGTCTGTAGTTTCCTGGGTTGTTCTTATTCCCCTTTTTATAGATGGGCACAATATTTGCCCTTTTCCAGTCTTCTGGAATCTCCCCTGTCTGCCATGATTTTTCAAAGATCATAGCTAAAGGCTCAGATACCTCCTCTATCAGCTCCTTGAGTATCCTGGGATGCATTTCATCAGGACCTGGTGACTTGCTGACATCTAACTTTCCTAAGTGATTTTTAACTTGTTCTTTGTGTACCCTATCTTCTAAACTTACCCTCTCTCTGCTTGTATTCACTATGTTAGGCACACCTCCAGACTTCTCGGTGAAGATCGAAACAAAGAAGTCATTGAGCATTTCCGCCATTTCCAAGTTTCCTGTTACTGCTTCTCCCGCCTCACTAAGCAGTGGGCCTACCCTGTCCTTGGTCTTCCTCTTGCTTTTAATGTATTTATAAAAGGTCTTCTTGTTTCCCTTTATGCCTGTAGCTAGTTTGATCTCATTTTGTGCCTTTGCCTTTCTAATCTTGCCCCTGCATTCCTGTGTTGCTTGCCTATATTCATCCTTTGTTATTTGTCCTAGTTTCCATTTTTTACATGACTCCTTTTTTATTTTGAGATCATGCAAGATCTCCTTGTTAAGCCAAGCTGGTCTTTTGCCATATTTTTTATCTTTCCTACACAGCAGAATTGTTTGCTTTTGGGCCCTTAACAACGTCCCTTTGAAATACTTCCAACTCTCCTCAGTTGTTTTTCCCTTCAGTCTTGCTTCCCATGGGACCTTACCTACAAGTTCTCTGAGCTTATCAAAATCTGCCCTCCTGAAATCCATTACCTCAATTGTGCTGGTCTCCCTTCTACCTTTCCTTAAGATCATGAACTCTATTATTTCATGATCACTGTCCCCATACTGTCTTCCACTTTCAAGTTCTCAACTAGTTCCTCCCTATTTGTTAAAATCTAATCCAGAACAGCTTCTCCTCTGGTAGCTTTTTCAACCTTCTGAAACAGAAAGTTGTCTCCAATGCAGTCCAGAAACTTATTGGATAGCCTGTTAGTTTCCCAACATATGTCTGGATAGTTGAAGTCATATGTTGTCCTTATTAAATGTCATATTTATGTCATATTTGTCCTTATTAAACTTCATCCTATTTACCTCAGACCATTTCTCTAATTTGTCAAGATCATTTTGAATTATGACCCTATCCGCCAAAGCAGTTGCAACCCTCCCAGCTTGGTATCCTCTGCAAACTTAATAAGCATACTCTCTATGCCAATTTCTAAATTGTTGATGAAGATATTGAACAGAACTGGTCCCAAAACAGACCCCTGCAGAACCCCACTTGTTATGCCCTTCCAGCAGGATTGTGAACCATTAATAACTACTCTCTGAGAATGGTTATCCAGCCAGTTGTGCACCCACCTTATAGTAGCCCCATCTAAGTTGTATTTGCCTAGTTTATTGATAAGAAGATCATGCGAGACCGTATCACATGCCTTACTAAAATCTAGGTATGCCATGTTCACCACTTCTCCCTTATCCACAAGACTCGTTATCCTATCAAAGAAAGCTATCAGATTGATTTGGCCATGATTCAGTCTGCACAAATCCATGCTGGTTGCTACCCATCACTCTATTATCTTCCAGGTGTCCGTAGATCCTGGAGGTTTAATTCCTTGCCCCAGACGTCTATGAGATCCAGAATCTCTACACCAGTCAGGCTGGTGCCCTCTTTCTGAGGTTTCTGAGGTAGCTGCAGTTGTACTTGCAACTGTGGGGGCTTAGAGGGAGCTCTGGTTTCTGGCTCCAACATAGGTGCTGAGTGGCTTAGGACTGGCCAGGCCAGTGGCAGGAGAAGGGAAGCATTAGAGTTCTCAGGCAGCTGAGAGATGCCCCTTGAAGCCAATTATTTTGAAATAACAGCAACAAAGAGTTCACACTAACGCTATTTTGAAAAAACAATTTCAAAATAGGCGTTATTCCTCATCAGAAGCAGAAGTTATTACTTCAAAATAACAAGCCCATTATTTTGAAATAATTTTGAAATAATGGACTTGCTGTGTGGATGCTGACATTGTTATTTTGGAATAAAACCAAAATAATTAAATTCAATTTTGAAAACATCCTCACTGTCTCATGGGAATTGTAGTTCAGGTGATTTAAACTCATTCTCTTCTATAGGCCATACTCTCTGGTTGGACTACATAGTCCATGATGCACCTTACTTATTCTCCCTTTTTCTTACAGAGAGACCATGCTGCATTATGTGAGATAAAGTCCAGTTGAGAACATGGAACAACTGAATTGCACTGTCCATGTGACACTGTGACCACCACTGGGCAGATTCAAAGTTGCGACCTGTGGAGCTTAGTTTAGGGGCCACTACAGCTTGAGCAGTAAAGCCAGCTGGCTCTCAGCTTAGGCTGTAGATCTCACTCGTTATTGTGTCTCGCTGTAAGTGGTTTAAGTGCAACTACATGGAACAAAAAACCACACTAGGGATATGTCTAGACTGCAGGCTTCTTGTGCAAGAAGCTTTTTGTAGAAGAGATCTTCTGCAAAAACTTCTTGTGCAAGAGCGCATCCACACTGCAAAAGCGCATCGGAAAAGCGATGCGCTTTTGCACAAGAGAACATCCACAGTGCATGGACGCTCTCTCGCAAGAAAGCTCTGATTGCCATTCACAGAATGGCCACGAGGGCACCTGTGCTTCTTTTGATAGGTTGTTTTTGTGCAAAAAAAACCTGTGTCCTGTCCACACACACCCTTTTGCACAAGAGCCCTTGTGCAAAAAGGCTTATTCCTCATAGAAAGAGGAATAACTATGGTGCAAAAACCACTCTCTGATTCTGATTTATTGTAAATTTACTTGTGCAAAAATGCGCTTGTAGTGTGGACACTCCGTGAGTTTTTGCACAAAACCAGCCATTTTTGCGCAAAAACTCTGCAGTTTAGACGTAGCCTAGGTGTGTGGGTTACAGCAGCAAAGCCAAATCAGAATATTTCCTTTTGGAGGGGGAAGTATTTTACTTTTTTTGTGGAAAGCAGACTCTTTGGGCAAAAAAAAAAAAATGTTTTACTCCAAATCACAATTTTTCACTTAAAAATTTGACAGATTTTTTGATTGGCCCTATTGAAATATGTTTACCTTTAAAAATAATGTTTAACACAAGCTTTAAAAAATTGGTTTCCTAACATGCCACAGAGTATAGTTTTCACACACACAGAAGTTATATAACTTGATAAGAGCACAACGGGAGTCAGAGTTATGATTAAAAGTTAAAAGTTCCCTGTCTTGCTTGGACATGGAACCAAACTTCTGAGGCATGCATCTGTATGAGGCCCGGGGGACAGAACGTTTGTAGAAGCGGGGCAGGAGGTCTGGTGCCAGAACCAGGGGTGACCGGGAGGGCATGTCTCCCCTTTTTAACATGGAAATAGTTTGGGGGGACATGCAGGGTATTGCCCCTCCAACTGCAAGCCTTGGGCAGGCACACAGTGGTGCCAGGAAGAGCTATGCCCAGAAGGGGTTGCATTTTATGGTGATGTAGTCCTGCCCACACTGCAAGCCGTAGGCAGGCATGATCAGCTGCTCTACCGTGAAGCACAGTGCCTGCCAGCAGTGCTCCATGCCTGCCCAAGACTTGGATTTTGCGGGAGGGAGGGACACAATGCCTCCATCTGCCCCAAAACTGAACAAGAAGTTATGGATTTAGTGCAGAAATCAGTGAAATTCTATGGCCAGAGTTATGGAGGTCAGACTAGCTGTTCATAATGGTCCATTCTAGCCTTAAAATCTATTATTTTGGCTAATTCAATTTTGCTACTAGTAACTTTTCTAAACTTATTTTTATAAATGATTTTGCAAACTTAGGACCCGAGGGGAAGGAAGGTCTTATTTGTGCATTGGGACTCAGGAAATCAGGGTTGAATTTTTGGCTTTGTCACAGACTTTCTGCACTCCCTGGGGGAAGCCAGGAGTTCATCTCCCACTTTGGCACATTAATAAAAATAGCCACATTTTCAAAAACACTTAGCACCCAGAAGCTCTCACTGAGTATATCTGAACTGCAGTTAGACACCCACAGCTGGCCTGTGCCAGCTGACTCAAGCTCAGGATAATGGACTGTTTAACTGCTATGTAGGCATTCCGACTGCAGCCTGGACTCTGGGACCCTCTCATCGCCAGCCCAAACCTGTTTACACTGCAGTTAAACAGCCTCATAGCCCGAGCCCGTGGACCAGCCATGGTACTTAATAGCAAGGTGGACACAAACACTGAATAAATTGTTTTACTCAGGGTGTTTTTAAATCAGAATGTAGTCTTAAATGTTTAACCAATATTACAGTTAATTTAGAAATGTTTCCAAATATGTAAAGAAATCTTTCAGTGACGCCGTGATGCTAATGTGAAAGTTGTTGTTAATATCTACACAGGGTGTCCTCGCTATACTTCCAAGATACATTCCAGAAAACGTGGCTGTAGAGCAAAAAGATGTAAAGCAGGGAATTTTTTTTCTCATGGCTAACTTCCATTTGTGCAAATTGTCTTGGTTTTTTTTGTGTGTGACATAAGAGTGGGGAATGGGAGGACTTATAACGCATCAGCTCCTACAACCGTCAACAACATTAGTGCAAAACTGATGTATACCAGGCGACTTATAGTAGGAATGCCTTGTATTATGGTAAAACCTAAATTGGGGCTCCATTGTGCCAGGCTTTGTACCAACACATATTAAGAAATACCCCACCTGATGAGCTCTGGGTATAAAGCAGTATAGTGACATGGCCAAGGTTACTCTCAATGACAGTACCCAGAACTAGAAATTAGGTATTTTGACTGCTTAGCCAGCGCTTCTGCCACTAGACCACACTGTCTCTCACAGTCACGCAGTTTAGAAAACAGAAATGAATACCTTGTCTCATTTTTCAAATCAGCCTGCCCATGCAGCTGATACATCAGTGCTAACTTTTGCCTGGACAATCCAGTGATGTGCACTGTTTAATATTAAAAACCATTTTAAAAACAGTTTTACAAAAAGTTTTCAATACAGTAAACTTACTAACATAGATGGGGGTCCTCAAAGTATCAGTCACTTTCTTGTTGCTTGAGGAAATGCACTTCTTTTTAAACATACATCAGCAAACTTTTACTTTAATTGTAGTTTGTTTATGTCAAAGTACATACTACAAGTCCTGTTTTGTTGGCTGCAGGCACCATTATGCGTATAGAAGTCATCTGGTTAAGCACGTTAGACCAAAAATATCTGAGGGGTTTGATTTTAAAATTTCACATTTTTAATACTCTGTGAAGATCTGGATGTCGTCAAACTTCTTAAATCTGGGCGAAATCCAGAGTCAATCTATGTTTCTGGAATGTATTTGCTTTCTCAAAAGCTGTTATTTGTACAAGCAAAAAGCACTCATTGAGTCATTGTGATAATGTAAGAAGTATTAAATAAAAAAAAGGCTAAAAGAACATTAAGTCTGCAAAGTAAAGCACTCAAAAGTTAGGAAATGCCAGAATTAAGGTGGAGTGAGAAAATTTAGTTCAGCCTCCTTGAGCTTATTATACATTAGGATATAATTTTTAATTGTATAATTCCCTTTTTGTTCACAGTACCCCTGCCTTGTTCAGTTAGGGCACATCTACACAGCAGGGCTAAACTAAAAATAAGCTATGCAACTTGAGTTAAGCTAACTGCGCAGCTTAAGTCGAAATAGCTTAGTTTGACTATTGGCGCTGTCTACACAGCAGTTATTTTGAAACAGAGCACTCTTCCCCCAACTTCCCTTACTCCTCATGAAATGAGGTTTACAGAAGTCGGAGTAAGAAGCCCATTATTTTGAATTTATTTTGAAATAACGGGCTTGCTATGTAGACGCTCACTGCATTATTTTGGAGTAACTGACATTATTCCAAAATAAGGCTGCTGTGTAGACATAACCTTAAGGGGTTGTTAGTCAATGTTTCTTTTTATCTTCATTTAGTATATGGCTCCAAGCAGGGTCAGATTAAGGTTCTAAAGGGCCTAAATATGAATTTGAAGGGCTAGTGGAAGTAAAGGGCCTAAATATGAATTATATATTGCAAAAAAAAAAAAAAAAAAAAAAAGATGAAGTTGTCAAACATTTCTCTATCTATATATTTATGGAAAATTAACACATTTATTCTACTTTCATTTCACTCAAACAATATTTTTCCCATTTTAACTGTGGCAAAGTCATGAATGATGTCATTGTAGTTCAAAGACCTGACAATCTCATTCTCAGTGCTGAAGAGGGACAAAGCACTGAGATGCTTTTGAGTCGTGGTGGATTGGAGGACATTTTTGACCCTTGTTAGAAAAGAAAAGAAATGTTCTCCACTATAGTTAGTGATTATTAGTGGCAAATACAGCTGTAATGCAGTTTCAACACTTGGGGACATTTTATAACATTAGATTCAGTGATAACTTGGTACATCCAAACAGAGAACCTTTTGTTATCTTTTCTTACTATATCTGAGAGTGATATAAATCCAACAAATTGAAGAAATTCTTTAGTAAAATCTAAATGGGAGATAATCTGGATACTTCTGACAAAGACATTTGAGAAGACCCTGGGCTCTCTGTGGGGACTCTGGCTACCACCAGATAGAGAGCCAGAGAGCCAGGGGCATCTACTACAGTGTCCTGTCTGTAGCCAGCAGCCTAAATGCATTTTCTCTGTATTCATTTCACAATTAGACTCATAGAACTGGAAGATATCTGTAGAGATCATCTAGTCCAGTTCCCTGCACTTTTAGCCTTTGCATGAGTAAGACAAAACAGAGCTATCCATTGTGTTCTCTTCCCCTCTTAACAAAAGACTTCACTGAAAATCAACATCTCAAAGAACCATCAGGTTTGGTTGGAGTTTGTTTACTAAGCTGGTGTAGAATGAAGGATCAAGCAGAGATCAGACAAACGTTGCTTCTCCTCCCTCCTTAAAGTGTTCACACGGGAGGAAAGTGAATGAGATTCTGCTTATCCAGGCGTGAAAAAAGCAGAAGGGACCTAAATCTAGTCTTGTGCAAAAATCTGTTCTCCCAGACTCTGGCCTGAAGCCAATAGGGCTACAAACGTGTAAATGTCCCCAGAAATTGGCCTTTGTTCTCATTCCCTTCACAAACCACAGGCTCGGTCTACACATATCCTGGAAAAGCTCTGCCATGCCCAAGGAAAAACATTTGAAAAAGCAGACATGTTTTCTCAGCATCCCTGTAAACCTCGTTCTACGAGAAAGAAGGGATGTTCTGAAAGAGGGTTTTTTCTGACATTTGGCCCCGTGTAGATAGGCCAAATGTGAGAAAAGCAACTTTTGGAAGAAAAGCGGAGAAAGATATGCAAATTGCAGTTTGGAATTTGCATATCTTTCCCCCACTTTTCTTTGTAGTGTAGACATAGCCACAGTCATTCTATGCTTACCCAACATTTTCCACTTGGGAAAGAAGTTGGTTTGAGTTGAGGCAGAAAAAAGATTAATTTCAGGTTATTTAGCTTTCAGGTTTTGGAATGAAACCCGAGGTGCTCCCTGATGCGTCGATACAATAAGAGCCAGCTGGGGTGTTCTGCTGCAGTAGGAGGTGGGCACGCTTCCAGCCAGGCTCCTGGAACTCTCCTGCAGGTTGCTGTGCTAAGCAGCAGGCAGGTGAAAGGGACTGGCTTGTTCCCCACATCTGTCCAGGACTGCTTGAGGGCCCCCTCAGTGCCATTTAGGAAGGGCAGAAGGGGCTGAAGCCTCCCCCCAATTCCTACCAATGCTGCCTGTTGCTAGTTGTTCTCCTTCCATCACTGTCAGGGAGCAAGAGGGAGCTTCTTCTACAGGGGGCTCCTTTGCTTTGACTTTCTTGTTGGCAGGAGTGCTCCAGGCTCCAGCAGGGCTATGGACAAACTCACTCCCCTTCCATCACCCCGTCTGCCTGAGCAGAAGGGCCTAAACCAGGGGTGGGGAACCTTTCTTGGGTTGGGGGTCCCAGAAAAATCAGTCAGGGGCCACTCACAAGTGGGAAGAAAAAAAAACCGCCCCAAAACAAACCGTCACTGACGTGGCCCCTGACTGAGAAGGAGAAAGACGCTCCCCACATTTCCCTTCAAACACTAGAGCCTAGTGGGCCCCAGGCTAGTAGATTTTGTGTGCTCCAGCCCCACAGGCAGGCAGCAGAGAGCTGGAGTGCCAGCGTGGGCTCCCCAATGCTGGGGAGGAGCCCTGAGCCTTGAGGGCTAGATCCAGGTAAGCCAGGAACCACATTCAGCCCCCGGGCCATAAGTCCAACTCCCTCCCCGCCTTAACAATCAGAGCGTCTACTCTAAGGGACAGCCTTATTAGTCTAATGGTCAATTCAGCTCTGGCCTCAAGCCTTATTTAATACACTGCATCTGCTCTGAGTACAGAATGATCTGTTTTCTTGTGGGCTTTTCTACAGTACATATCACAATAGTATCCAAGTGCTTCCAAAATGTTAATGTATTCATTTTTGTAACACACTTCTGAGATGAAATGGTAAATGGAGATAATAATATGGTGAAGCTCTGAAACACACAGAAGATAAAATCAAAATTGTCAACTAATTATCAGTGCCAATTTGAGATGCCTAGGAGCTGAGTACTTAGCAGTATAAATCATTGTCGTAAAAATTAGATCTACACACTTATCCCAACTATAAACTTTACTGTGATGAGTCTTTCACCTCAATTTCAAGAACATTGTCGACAATCATAGTTTATTCAAATGGGTCTTCCATGGACCAGTTCAGGAAGAACAGTGTTTACTGCTCCAGGCACAAAGTCATTTCCCTAATTGTTTAGATTGCCCTGCATGTTCTTTCCATGCCTGGGAGCTGTGCTTCCAGCTGCTTTATGTGATTCTTTTCAAAGTCATGGACAGCCACCCTTGTGGCATATGAACCGTATGAACCACGGCCGTATGAACCACGACCAACTGCTCAAAGGTTGGGTCAGAAATGTTCATTTTGAGCAGATTGTTTCAGAGGGTACGTCAACACTGCAAGCTTATTTCGGAAAAAGATATCTTCCGGAATTGCTTATTTCAAAATAGAGAGTCCATACTACAGGGAAGCCTCAAAATTAGTCCGAGGCAGGCTCCCTTAATGTGGACGTGCTACCTTGATTTAGAGCCCGAGGAGGCAATGGGGAGGAATAAATTTGAATGGCCCTGGTGGAGAGCTATTTCGACATAGCAGCAGCGGAGCATCCACACACACCCTCTTCCAGAAGAGCTTTTTTGGAAGAGGCATTATTCCTTGTGGAATGAGGTTTACCAACATCGGGAAAAGCCTTCCGTTATTTCAATTTTCTTTCAAAACAGCGCAATTGTTCTGTGGACGCTAGTAGTGTAGCTGAATCCAGAGTGTCTTGGGAGCATTTCAGCTGTCCTACACAATTATGATTGCCAGGTCTTAATTTAGAATATAAAATTGATTTTGATAGACAGTGCTTATCTCAGGTGTATTCTGACACTTCATTGCTAGGATGTCAGAATTCACTCCTTATCCGGTCTCGCTCATGGGTTTAAATGTTACCCTTAGGGAGCATGCTGAGTTTTTAGTCACTATAAATCAGGTTCAGATCCACTGAAAGTGGAGAGAGGCCCAATAATGAAATATCCACCAATTTTGTGTCTCCAGTGAAGAGGTGAAAATGACTTTCCTGGCCACAACTGAGCCACACATCAATAAAGTGACTTACGGTGGAAGTCTGTTGAGTGGCTTTCAGACATACAGTAGAAAGAGGCATGTTGTGATGTGAACAGAGCCTTCATTTTTTACATATTGTTTGTATTGCTTGGAAGACATTTGCTAGAGGGGTCGTCAGAACAGCAAGAATAGTTGCTTATTTTATCCTGATATTTTTTTGCATGGAAAATCCCTATAGAACCTAATAAGGACAAAGGTTCTGCAGAAACTTAAAACTCTAGAGTAAAACACTAGGGCTGTGTCTACATTGGCGCGATCTTGCACCAAAGCGGCCACTTTTGCTCAAAAACATGCTGACTGTCTACACTGGCGGGGAGTTCTTGCTCAAGAACACTGATGTTCTAATGTTTGAAATCAGTGCTTCTTGCGCAAGAACTATGATGCTCCCGCTCAGGAATAAGCCCTCTTGCGCAACTGTTCTTGCGCAAGAGGCCAGTGTAGATAGGCAACATGAATTTCTTGCGCAAGAAAGCCCGATGGTTAAAATCGACATTGGAGCTTTCTTGCGCAAGAGAGCGTCTACACTGGCACGGATGCTCTTGCGCAAAAGCACATCTCTTGCACAAAGGCACATGCCAGTGTGGACACTCTCTTGTGCAAATACTTTAACACAAGAACTCTTGTGTTAAACAGTATTTGCACAAGATCATGCCAATGTAGACATAATGTAGCTCTACTGACATTAAAGGCAATACTCATACAAAGAAGTCAGTACTTTCTTTCTTTCTTAGAATTCTATCACAGCAATAGGAATCCTTATGAAAGTTAGCATTTGCTATTAAATTCTACAGTTTTCCATATGGCTTTCTGACTCAGATACTTGATTACTTTGACAACTTTCTCAATAATCTCATGTGTAGGTACAATTTGGAAGAAGAAAAGCTGAAATGCTGGAGTCAATAGCTTTTAGTTCCACTTTGGTACGCTTTAGCTAGCAGTGGTTTTCAACCTGAGGTCTGCAGACTATGTCTAAGGGAGCTACAAAAGGTGACTAGGAAAATAAAGTTTCAGATTCAGAAAAGACATTTTGTTTTTCTAATCGATTAAAAGAACGTGAATATCCCCATATACATGTCTAACCCTATGGCTACATTTACACCGCGCATTGTTGCACAAAAAGATATGCAAATGAGGTGCAGCAATGAATATCGCTGCGCCTCATTTGCATTCCTAATGAGCTGCCATTTTGCGGAAGGGGCTTTTGCGCAAGAAGAAGCTGCCTACACTGATCCTTCTTGCACAAAAAACCCCTCCTGTGCAGGAGCCGTTCTTCCTGAAAATAAGTGGCAGAATGGCGCCTGCGCAAGAGGGTTTTTTTGCACAAGAAGAAGCAGTGTTGACAGCTCCTTCTTGTGCAAAAACCCCTTCCGCAAAAATGGCAGTGCATTCGATATGCAAATGAGGTGTGGTGATACTCATCACCGCGCCTCATTTGCATATCTTTTTGCACAACAATGCTCAGTGTAGATGTAGCCCAGAAGTGTTGTTGTTACCATAAAAGACCACAGTTTAGTGCCCTCTCTCACATGTGGCTATGTCCATACTGCACCTGTCTTCCACAAAAGAGTATGCAAATGAAGTGTGGATTAGCATATTGCCTCACTTCATTTATGTAATTAATTAGGGGTCACTTTTGCACAAGAGGCTTTTGCGTAAAAAGGAGCTATTTAGACTGCTCCTTTTTGCGCAAAAAACCCCTCTTGTGCAAGAGCCGTTCTTTCTCATTTTTTCAGGAAGAACGGCTCTTGCACAAGAGAGGTTTTTTGTGCAAAAAGGAGTCATCTACACAGTTTCTTTTTGTGGAAAAGCCTCTTGTGTAAAAGTGGCCCCTAATTAATTATGCAAATGAAGCGTGGCAATATGCTAATCCACACTTCATTTGCATAAGCTTTTGTGGAAGAGAGGTGCAGTATAAACGTAGCCTGTGTTAAATGCTGCACTGAGCACATGTAACATTTATAGCTGAATTCTGTTCAGTCATTTTCATTCTAAAACTTTTATGGTAGGAGTCCATAAACAACAGGTTGAATTTACAAAAGGGTTAGCACCTCCTTTTAAAAATTGTAATGGTCTGGCATTGAAGGGGTTAAAGCAGGCCAGAGAGACTGCACAGAACCCCAGCTAATCAGGAGGGGCTTTTTAGGAGCCAGTCAAGAGAAGGCTTGCTGGAGCAGCCCCTATATAAAGGGTTGCTCAGCAGAATAGGGGGCAGTCTCTCCCTGGAGTGCAGGGAGAAGGACAGGCTGCTGAGAAGCACTTTAGAGAGAGCTGTGCTGGGTAGGGTCTGCGGAGCAAGAGGGGCAAAGAAGGTGTTGGGACTATGAGAAAGTGGCCTAGGGAAACAGGCAGCAGAAGTTGAAGAACCTGCTGGATATAGGGTCCCTGGGTCAAGACCCAGGGCACGTCTAGATTACACAGCTCTGTTGACAGAGCCATGTAGATTAGGGTTGTAGGCAAAGGGAAATTAAGAGGTGATTTAAACAATCGCTGCTTCATTTAAATTAAAATGGCTGCCACACTGTGCCGATCAGATGTTTGGTGGCACAGCATGATAGTCTGGACGCTCCGCGGTCGACATCAAAGATCTTTGTTGACCTCCCCATTATGCCTCATGGGATGAGGTTTATCGGGGAGGTTGACAAAGGCTTTTGATGTCGACCTCGGAGCGTCCAGACTATCGTGCTGTGCAGACAAACAGCTGATAAGCACAGCGCGGCAGCTATTTTAATTTAAATGAAGCGGTGATTATTTAAATCACCGCTTCATTTCCCTTTGCCTACAACCCTAATCTACATGGCTCTGTCAACGGAGCCATGTAGTCTAGCTGTGCCCCCAGTGTGGGAAGGCCTGGATTCCTCACACACACATTTGCTCTGAGGGAAGTGGCCAGCCATAGACTGCAGTTTGCCCCTGGAACAAGGAACTTGACTGATGACTGCAGCTGGCCAATGAGGAGAGCAGCCGGAATAAGGACTGCTGGTTTCTCCCAAAGGAGGGGAAGAGCAGAGTGGGACACAGTGAGAGGGCTGTACCCAGAAAAGGATGCTGAATCTGGGGAGTTATGTGGGTCTGGTGGAGACAGCAAAGCAGGAGTAATGGGTGAACAAAGAGATGACCAGAGAAGGGTGCCCTGTAGGACTTGAGATAATTCCTAGAACAACCAGCAGGAGGTGCCACAATGGTGAATGCACCCCATTATAGTAAGCAAATGGTTGAAAACCACAACTCTACAGTCATGAAGCTCTTTCTGTTGACAGAGAGGGCCAGCTTCTGTATAACCAGCATAAGAAAATGGAATGGATACTAAAATCAATTCATGCAAAAAGGCAAACAAAGGGTTCTGCATGAGTCAGCACCAAAGCTTGTCTGTACAGGCAGAGTTTGTTTTAGACTCAAGTCTCTAAGTAAACAAAGAAGATATCCATTTGGCATTAATCTTTGTTTAAAAGTCTATCCATTACTAGAGTAGGGGGGGAAAGGCTTTTTAAAGTCCTACAAGTTCTGAAGTGATGATGCTAAGCTATGTGCCCAAATGCTCAATTCAGTTTGACAATAGTTAGCACATCAAGGACTAATACTATTATTATGGAAGAAGAAGCCTTTTAACCTTCAAAGCTATGTCCACACTGCACAGTTATTTCAGAATAAGTGATTCCGGAATAGTTATCCTGGAATAGCTTATTTCGAAATAGCACATCCACACTGTAAGGAAGCCTCAAAATTAGTCCAAGGCAGACTTCCCTAATGTAATCTCAATTTAGAGCCCCAGGAGGAATAACTTAGAATGGCCCTGGTAAGGGGCTATTTCAAAATAGCAGAAGTGGAGTGTCTACACATGCCTTATTTCAAAATAGCTATTTCAGAATAGGCATCATTCCTCGTAGAATGAGGTTTACAGAAGTCAGAATAAGCTGTCCGTTATTTCAAAATTATTTTGAAATTATGGAATTTCTGTGTAGATGCTCGCATAGTTATTTCAGAAAACGGCCGCTATTCCGAAATAACTTTGCTGTGTAGACACACCCCAAAGGACCTATCCATGACTGGGATCCATTGTGCTATACAAACATGTACTTAGGATGGCCCACGCACTAAGGAGATTATCTAAATCAGTGATCATGGAATTATAGAATCATAGAATACTAAAACTTAGTCCAAAGCACTAATACTTAGTCCAAAGCACAGTCCAGCCACATGAGATTCCAACATTTGCTGGAATACATTTACAACACACAAGAGACTCCTTCTGGAGCTTTTCTTTGACTCTCACACTGAAACAGTGGGAAGAAACAGGATGAACCAGCCTTATAGCTCATACCTGGCAGACATGCAGCCTGCTGACTTACCTCCCTCCCCAGCTTCATCTATAGGGCTCTGAAAGACCAGCCTCTGACCATCCAAATGTATTTACACTGGCAGAGTTTCTCCTTTTAACTGAGTTAAAAACAGTCTGACTTTTCTGTATTGTGCATTCCCACAATAACTGCAAGCATTGGTGGTCACATCTTACAATTCCTGCATTTAGTGTTAACATAGTTTGTGACCCTCACAACAGCCAAATTGGTCACAATGGGCAAAATACCTTCCAATAGTTGAATATCTAGCAGGCCTAAGCAAGCTAAATGAACTGTATTTACATAACCACACCCAGGATTTCTTTCTTATTCCAGCTGGCTGTAATCGACGCATTGATTCAGATCCTGCTTACACTTTTTAATGCACTGTTTACCAATGCAGTGTAGCTAAAGCACAGCATGATATGAAGAGATGAAGAGGCACAAGTGTATGCATAGTGAAGGCAAAGAGAATCATTACAATGCTGCTTTGGATCCCTTTTTTCTAAGTGGAAAAACTACCATCCTGCTTTCAGTTCTTAGGGTTAAGTCTCATTAACAACTTCAATGTTTTTTGAAAATTTTGAATAAAGTAGTTATTTTTTCATATTAAAATTAAAGGGCTTTTGAATGGGTCCTTTCTACTTGACAAGAAAAATGAGCTAGAATTTGTGATGTGGACTTGACCTTAAGCCCATTAAAGTCAATGCACATTCGAGATGGGATGAGGAGGGAAAGAGGTAGCCTTCAAGCTATCTTTGTTCCTCCTAGGTTCCGATTGCTCCTGGAGCCAGCACAGCCCCTAATTAAAGAAAGGAGCTGTACTTGTTTATAAAATCCTCCACACAGAAACCTGTAGGTTAATCTGCAACTCAGAATGGCCACAGTGAAAAGTGATGTAGCCACTCCTCTTTCATTCCCTGCCATTATCCCTTCCAACCTTTGTCATGCCCCTGGCATAGGACAGCTCAGTTGGCTGTGTCTATCAGTATACCCACGTTGCTTGTGTGTCAGTGGAATTCATTCCAAGGCCATGGTGGCTCCTATACAGCTGCGCTACATGGGTGGAATGGCAAAATTATGTGGGTGCAATAACATTTATGATGTCCCTGCTATTCATTTCCTCAATGTTACGTACTTGGGGTTTATTACAGAGGGAATAAATATGTACACTGTCACTGAGCATACTGAATGGGTTTTTGAAATGAAGCTGTTTCACTTTTGGTATAGAATATTAATAATGTGGACACTTTTGCTTTTGTTTTTCTAGCATAACTTTCAGGTTTGTTTAATTTTCTTCTATCGTTATTACATCTGGCTGCCAACTTAATTATTTTAGCAAAATTAATAATAATTCTCCATGGGAATATAGTAACTGAATCATTTCTATGCTCCTTGTGTCCAAATATCATGATGTGTAGTTAAGTTAATAGCATAGTGCACTGTGTGTTGCATAAGCAATTAGGCTGTCTTCAGTGCTAGCACATCTTGTCCCCTAGATATAATTAATATATTAAATAGATTGCATTTTAGCTAGAAATTGGTCTTCAATTAAGTTTCTGAATACTCCCAGAGTCTGGAATGCTGGATTTGCACCTGCAGTTGTGTTTTAAATTCAACTAGACAAAAAAACCCTGGAAGAGGTTGATTTATGCTTCATGGGTTTGGAATAAAAAATTAGGTTTGTCCTTGGCCTCCTTGAGCTTCTTCCATATGGGGCATTCCATTTATTATTTCTATTGTCTGGAAGGGGGATCCCAGAGTTTTACATTCCCCAACCATGTTTTTAATCCACTTGATCCTTATCACCCACTCCCTGTAGTCAGTGGAGCCAAGAGCCTCTGCAGGCCTGTGGGCAAGGTGGGGGAGCAGCTCCATTCTCCGGGGGGGGGGGGGGGGGTTTAGGGTGGAAGGAGTGGGGCCAAGGCTTGGTACCCCCTCCCTCCACCATTAGTGCTGCTCAGAGTATGCGGCACAGCACTATACACAATGGCTACGTCTACACTGGCATGATTTTCCGGAAATACTTTTAACGGAAAAGTTTTCCATTAAAAGCATTTTTGGAAAAGCGCGTCTAGATTGGCAGGATGCTTTTCTGGAAAAGCACTTTTTCCGGAAAAGCGTCCGTGGCCAATCTAGACGCGCTTATCCGCAAAAAAGCCCTGATCGTCATTTTCACGATCAGGGCTTTTTTGCGGAAAACACTACTGTGCTGTCTACACTGGCCCTTTTCTGGAACAGTTTTCTGGAAAAAGACTTTTGCCTGAATGGGAGCAGCATAGTTGTTCCGGAAAAGCACTGATGATTTTACATTAGATCGTCAGTGCTTTTCCGGAAATTCAAGTGGCCAGTATAGATAGCTGGCAAGCTTTTCCAGAAAAGCGTCTGTAGACACAGCCAAAGATTTAAAGGGCCCAGAGCAACTGCTCCCTTTGCTCCCTTCCCCTGTTGGCAGGCTGGCCCTTAATGTGTGTGTGTGACTGCTTTTTTGTTGTGGTTTTGCAGGTATGAGGCATTAATGAACTTTGGAAGTGAGCTAGGGATAGGAAATGGAAAAGTCATAAACCAACATTGCATCAGAGTTGGCTGGATTCTTCTGCCAATTGGCTCCTGCCAATTTTCCAAGGGTCTTCTCCAAATCAACTGCAGCAGGAACCCAACCAGACAGAGGTGGAACCAGCGAAGCAGTCTGGAGATAGCAGTATGCCTATGAAGATGGGAGACTTGGCTTACTGCAAATCATGAGCAAAAAGGCTAACAGTGTGAGAAACCGTTAGGAAAGGGATAAAAAACAGGTGAGAAAATTTCATAAGAGAACTGTATAGATAGAAGATGTGCCCATACCTTAATTACTGTGTCCAGGTCTAGTTGACCTATTTAAAAAAGGATATAGTGGAAGTGAAAAGGGTTTAAATAAGGGTAACAAAGATGATCTAGGGTAATGAAGGTCTTGCATATGTGGAAAGACTAAAACAATTAGGACTGTTCTGCTTAGACAAAGGACAATATGATAGAGGGCTATAAAATTTTGAATATTAGGGCAAAAGCAAATAGACAAGTATTATTTACCATTTCACACAACACAAAAATCAGGGGTTACATCATGAAACTACATGTAGGCAGAAGGTTTATACAAACCAGAGGAAATACTATTTCATACAACACACAACTAAACTGTGAAATGCACTGCCATGGGATGTTGTCATAGCCAAAAGTATAACTGGGTTAAAAAAAGAGGGAAGCTACTCACCTGGTGCAGTAATGATAGTTCTTCAAGATGCGTGTCCCCATGGATGCTCCACTATTGGTGTTGGGCTTGTCTCAGTGCCACACACAGATCGGAGATTTTTTCACCAGTATCTGGTTGCGCTACATGTGCACAGCAGGGGTGCATGCCGTTCGCATCTCAGTTTCTTCATGCACACCCTCTTATGGGTAATAGATCCAAAGAAGAGGGGAGGAAGGGGAGGTCATGGAGCACTCATGGGGACACACATCTCAAAGAACTGTCATTACTGCAATTGGTGAGTAACTGCTCTTTCTTCTTTGAGTGATGTCCCTGTGGGTGATCTACTGTTGGTGACTGTGGAGCAGTACCCACCATCTGGCAGGTGGGCTTCAAATTAAGTTTTATGAGTTGATGAAAGGACTGCATGAGCTCCTGTGGAGATTGCGTCTACTTGTGATGGAATAGTATAATGTTTCATGAAGGTGTGGTTTGATGACCATAAAAGTGTTCCCTGCGAGCATTCCACAAGTGATAAGAATAGAGTCTGTGATCCGCGGAAGGGTCATGTGCAAAGATCCAGGGTATGTAGCACTGCCTCCTTGCGGGAATCCTAGAGCACTAGAATTGGAAGGGACCTCAAGAGGTGATCAAGTCCAGTCCCTTGCTCTCATGGCAGGACCCAGTACCATCTAGACCACCCCTGATAGATGTCTATCTAACCTTCTCTTAAATATCTCCGGAGATGGAGATTCCACAACCTTCCTAGGCAACTTATTCCACTGTTTAACCACTCTGACAGTTAGGAAGATTTTCCTAATTTTCAACCTAAGCCTCCATTGCTGCAGATTAAGCCCATGGCTTCTTGTCCTATCATCAGAGGTCAAGGAGACCAATTTTTCTCCCTCCACCTTGTGACACCCTTTTAGATTCCTGAAAACTGCTTTCATGTCCCCTCTCAGGGTACATCTAGACTACATGCCTCTGTCACCAGAGGCATGTAGATTAGGCTACCAGACATAGGAAAATGAAGCGGCGATTTAAATAATCGACGCTTCATTTAAATTTACATGGCTGCTGCGCTGAGCCGACAAACAGCTGATTAGCTGTTTGTCGGCTCAGCGCGCTAGTCTGGATGCGCGGGTGTTGACATCAAAGGTATTTGTCGACCACCCGGGCATACCTCACCACAGGAGGCATACCTGGGTGGTCGACAAATACCTTTGATGTCGACACCCGCGCGTCCATACTAGCGCGCTGAGCTGACAAACAGCTGATCAGCTGTTTGTCGCCTCAGCACGGCAGCCATGTAAATTTAAATGAAGCCGCGATGATTTAAATCGCCGCTTCATTTTCTGGTAGCCTAATCTACATGCCTCTGGTGACAGAGGTATGTAGTCTAGACGTACCCTCAGTCTTCTCCTTTCCAAACTAAACAAGTCCAATTCTTTTAGTCGTCCTTCATAGGTCATGTTCTCTAGATCTTTAATCATTCTTGTTGCTCTTCTCTGGACTTTCTCCAATTTCTCCACATCTTTCTTGAAATGTGGTGCCCAGAACTGGACACAATACTCCAACTGAGGCCTAATCAGTGCAGAGTAGAGCAGAAGCAAGATGTTTTGGGTAGAATGTAGGGAGAACAATGGGCTCATTGACGTGGAATTCTGAGCAAACTTTGGGTAGAAAGAAAGGGTGTGGTTGGAGGATCACTCTGACCTTGTGGAATATTGTTTAAGGCAGGGATGCTGTGAAGGCTGCAATCTCACTAACTCATCTTGAAGATCTGATTGCCACTGGGAATACCGTCTTTATTGTTAATAGTGAGCGTGAGCATGTGGCTAAGGGCTTAAATGGTGGTCTGGTTAGTGAGTCATACGCCAATTCTAAATTGCACATGGGGGCCAAAGGTTTACATGGAGGGATTATATTGTGTAGCCCTTTGAGAAATCTCTTAATGATAGGATGTGCAAATAACGAAAGGCCCTCAATCAGAGGGTGAAAGGCTATCATAGCAGTGAGGTGTTCTCTAAGGGAGGTGAGTAACAGACCCTGATGTTTGAGATGCGTAATATAATGAAGAATTGTATGTGGGGTAGCAATGGTTGGTTGGCTACCCCTTTTTCACCATGTTGTGAAACATTTCCACTTGTGCAGGTAAGTATTGCGAGTGGTCTGTCGTCAACTCTGAAGCATCACTTCCCTCACTTGTGGTAAGTATCTCTTCTCCTCTTCCGAGAACCAGAGAGAAGCCATGCCATGAGATGCAGTGTCTCTGGTTGAGGATGGAGGAGAGTACCCACCTTCTATGATAGGAGATCTGGACGAATTGGAAGGGGGTAAGGAGATGGATGAGACATTCGATAAAGATAGGGAAACCAAGTCTGTCTGGGCCACAGTTGGACTATGAGGATGACTCGGGTATTGTCTGACTAGATCTTCCTAATGACCCTCAGAATGAAGGGTATTGGAGAAAAAGTGTAACAGAGGGGAGCCTGCCATGTGATTAGGAAAGTATCCCCTAGTGAGCCCGGTCCTACTCCTGCCCTGGAGCAGTACTGGGGCACTTGGCATTCTGGTAGGTCATAAAGAGATCTGCTATTGCAAATCCCCATTGATGAAATATGGTCTGTAGGACTTCTACCTGGATCTCTCACTTGTGGTCTGTAGTGAAGTGTCGGCTGAGAGTGTTCACAGTTGTATTGTTGACTCTCGGGAGGTACGATGCAACAAGGTTGATGTTGTTGATACACCAGTTCTGTAGACACATGGCCTCTACACAAAGGCTACGTCTAGATTGGCATGATTTTCCGGAAATGCTTTTAACAGAAAAGTTTTCCGTTAAAAGCATTTTCGGAACAGAACATCTAGATTGGCACGGATGCGTTTCCACAAAAGCACTTTTTGTGGAAAAGCGTCCATGCCAATCTAGATGCGCTTTTCCGGAAAAAAAGCCCTGTTCGCCATTTTTGCGATCTGGGCTTTTTTGCAGAAAACAAATCTGAACTGTCTACACTGGCCCTTTTGCACAAAAGTTTTGTGCAAAAGGACTGTTGCCCGAACGGGAGCAGCATAATATTTCCGCAAGAACACTGACAATCTTACATGAGATTGTCAGTGCTTTTGCGGAAATTCAAGCAGCCAGTGTAGACAGCTGGCAAGCTTTTCCGGAAAAGTGGCTGATTTTCCGGAAAAACTGGCCAGTCTAGACACAGCCAAAGGGATAGAGAGCAAACACCACCATGATGACTGATATAGATCATAGTGGTGACATTGTCAGTGAGGATGCTGTACTGTGAATCTGAGAATGTGCTGGATGAAATGTTTGCAGGCATTGGCTACCGCAGAGCTCCAGGAGATTGATGTGCAATGTGGATTAGTGGGTTGACCATTTACCCTGAGCGCAATGGTGGTGCATATGTGCTCCCCAGTCCAGGAAAGAGGCATCCGTGGTAATTTGTATAGACAGTTGTGTCTGGTGGAAGGGGACACTAGTGAGGAGGTTTCTTGGGTCAGTCCACCATTGCACTGACTCGATAACTTCTGAGGGAATTGACACCTGCCTGTGTATGTGATGCTTGGCTGGTGTTTAGACCAAAGACAGCCAGTGTTGGAGAGGGCTGGCCTTACCATGAGGCGAACTGAGATGGTCGCCCCAGGTGCTAGACTGTGGGGGTGGGGGGGCACCACTAGGACCCAGAGTGCATATGTATTCTCTCTGCTCTAGCTGCACAGAGATGTTGGAGTGCTGTGCTGGAGGAAGGAGGGCAGAAGAGACATAACGGGCAGGTAGGAGAAAAAGTGGCATGGGGGCATCATTTGAGCTCCCTGCCTCAGGTACCAAAATGTTGTGGGCCAGCCCTGGTGCTAGAGACAACAAAAGTGGAGATGTGCACAAGGAATCACATAAGTCATGGCCGCCATATGCCCCATGAGATGGAGGCAGGTGAGATGGAGGCAGGTGAGTATTGTCACAGTGGGGCTGGACGCTATAATCGAAATCAGACTTTTTATGGGACCTTGAAAGGTTGGAAAGGAAGAATGTTCATGCTTTGGTGGAATCTAGCAGGGCACCTATGAATTCTACCAACTGCATTGGGCATAAGGTGGATTTCTATTAGTTTTGATGAGGCCAAGAGATTCAAAAAGCCTCTTGATGAAAAGAAGCATCTGTAGCATTTCTTGTAGAGATGGGCCTCATATAAGGCAGTCGTCTAGGCAAGCAAATACCATGATACCTTTGTGCTGTATGTGGGCCGCCACCACATCCAGGATCGTTGAAAAGACTCTGGGGACAGAGGAAAGCCCAAAAGGTTGGACTCAATACTGAAAATGATTGGCAGCAATTGTAAAATGGAGGAATCATCTGTGTGCTGGGTGAACGGTAACGTGAAAGTTGATGGCTGCAAACTTGTCTCCTTCGTCTAGTGTCGGGATGATAGACGTGAGTGTAATAATTTTGAATTCTTGTTTGCAGAAGTATTTGTTTAGATGTCACAGATCAAGGATGGGTCTCGAACCACCTGTTCTTTTCTCTGTGAAGGAATATTTTGAGTAGAATCCTCTGCCCTGATGTTGTCCGGGCACCCTCTCTATACTCCTATATGTAAAAGATGTTGCACTTCTTATCGTAGAAGTGTTTTGTGAGAGGGGTCCCTGAAGAGGGACAGGGTGAGTGGGGAGGTTGGGAGAAGTGAGGTAAAGGGAATACAGTATCTGAGTTTTATTAACTCTAGGACCCAATGACCTGTAGTCATTGCTGCCCATTGGTCGTAAAAGGGGTAGATACGGTAATGAAAAGTCACATGATTGTGAGGTACTTGCAGGCCCTTGACCAGGTCTTCAAATCTCCTGTCTAGAGGTTTATTGGTTGCATGACTATAGAGGTGACCATTGCTCTTCCACTGTATCTGCCATGTCCAGTGCCAGCTGAAGCCAGTGTCTGCCATACCTCATTTGCTGCTTCCATAACGGCTTCATCAATTGGAAGCGCAATCTTCTATTTGGCTGCTTGGTGTAGGTTCTTTACGAGCCTATGCTGTTTTTCCTGAACCTCAGACAGAGTAACTTCCTGGCTAGTAACAACCCTTTTAAAAAGCTCGTGGAATTGTTTCAGGTTGTCAGTTGGGGAGGTGTCATCTGGAATGACTGCCTCGTCAGGAGAGGAAGATGATTTGTCTGTTGGTAGGGCACCTTGTGGTTCCTGGTCTGGCTTGTCGCTGATCTGTCCCTCTTCAGTATCTGGGTCCTCTGTCAATGGAGGAGGACTATGAGAATGGGAAGGTGGTAATGATCTGTGGACAGGTGTAGGTGATGCCGCAGAGTGATGCCACAAATGGAACACAATGGTGGCATGGTGACCACCGTGATGCCTGGTGAGGGTGATAGGATCACTCAGAGTAGTATGGAGGACGGTGATAGTACCGTGGTTGGTGTCTATCATAAGACATATATGGTCTGTTTGAAGAGGAGTTCTGAGAGGAGTCCTGCAATGGTTGTCATATTCCAAGTAGTGTGAGAGCACCTGTGATCTCAGTAAACAGGGGGAGTATGTAGTCAGTGATGGAGACTGAGAAGGTTGTATGTGGGAATCATCTCGCAGTCATCGAGGTCACAGTGCCATAGTCCGTACCGGTCCGGGAGTACTACGCTGGTGATGCAGACAATGCTGGGAATCAGAAACCTCTCATGGTGTGAATGACTTGGGTGCCGACAGAGGAGGTATCGGTGTTGGTGGAGAGGGCACTGGTTCCAGACTTGGCAAATGAGGTAGTGGTCTAGTGGGATTTTGTCTTAGCTTTTGTTGGTGCCAGGGCATGGCTCAGCACTTGCGGTGCTGGGATCTTATCCAGTTCCAGATCCGCCTGCAGCTTCGGTGCTGTTGTCTGTGATATTCTTGGCGACAGTACCACAACCGATGCAGCACGGGGGTGGCCGGTGCCGGATGTGCCCAGTTTATCTCCTGCACTGTTGGAGGCAGGGGACAGGCTGGATAGGCCTTCTTCCTTGCTTGTGTCTTGGATGAAAAGGAACTTGTCTGTTCCTTCTGTTTACTGGGGGTCTCTTGATGAGTATTCCCCTCTTTGGGTGCTTGGGGTTCAAAGGCCTTATAAAAGAGGAGCATTCTCAGTCTGAGCTTCTTGTTTTTTCGTGCCCTGGCTGTGAGGATGCAACAGTGCATAGGTGCTTAGAAGCCCAGCTCTGGCCTCAACTCCAGGAACCTTTGAGGACCAAAAGTGTGAACAAATCTAAGGGTTTTTATGCCCTTCTCTTTGTAAACATACCCTTGAAAAAGTTAACTGACATTAACCCATGCAAACCACTTGTTGGTGTTTCCCCCTATAGAATGGATAGCTTATTCTTGTACCCCCCCTTACAGGTGGCAGTGAAGAGCAATCTATTTTTTCCTTTGTATTTCAAAATTATTTTTCTAAGGAATGAGACTAGATCAGCTGCCAAAAAATCTTAGAAGTAATATTGCAAACAGCACTTACAACAGCAAACTAGAATTCTCAAATTCCCTCTTCAATTTTCTCCAATATTACGTAACAATATACACAAAGAGAGGCCAAAATTGGAACCAAATATCCTACTCCCGTCTGACACAAACTTTGCCAATGTGTTCCAATGTGAGGGAGCAAAGAAAAGAGTGTCTGGCATCCCAGGGGTTAAAGAAAGCCTGTGGGCCCAGCTAGCTTCGCCCCCTCCCCTTTATCTGCAATCAATGTCAGGCCTGGACCGTGTAGAAAAGGAAGGAACTTGGCTCAGTTTGGGGCTGACTAGTGAGGAGGCAGGAGCCCAAACCAGACCCTGCATACCCAGCAGCCACAAGAGCAATCAAGCCTCCATCCCAAAATGGGTTTATGAAGGGGATGGTTTGATGAGATAACATGATCTTGGTAACTAATTGACCATTCATTATCAATGGAAATAGGTCAATGGAGGGATGATAGGAATTACTAGAGAACTTTCTGGGTGTCTGGCTGATGAGTCTTGCCCACATGCTCAGGGTTTAGCTGATTGCCATATTTGGGGTCGGGAAGGAATTTTCCTCCAGGGTAGATTGGCAGAGGCCCTGGAGGTTTTTCACCTTCCTCTTTAGCATGGAGTACAGATCACAGCTAGAGGATTCTCTGCATCTTGGGGTCTTCAAAGTATTTGAAGGCTTCAATATCTGAGATATAGGTGAGAGGATTATTCTGGGAGGGGTGGGTGAGATTCTGTGGCCTGCACTGTGCAGGGGGTCAGACTAGATGATCATAATAATCCCTTCTGACCTTAAAGTCTATGAGTCTATGAGTCCCACTCCTCTAAGAAGAAGGGATGAACCTATTGGGAAACCCCAACTAATGGGAATATAGACTGTTGGGGCCACACTCCAAACTTAAGGAGTTGACGAGAGATGACTTGGAGTTCCTGGGCCAGGAGTGCAGGGAGATAAGGGGCCAGTCTTCTCCTCTTTCTACCTACCTCCCCAGTGACCTAGCCACTAGGCTATGCAGCCCCCAGGGACCTGGTCACATGCAGATTTCAGATTTCATAATCTGAAGGTGGAGATATGTCAGTCCCAAAACTATCAGCATTCTAGGAAGAAAATCTGCAACATAAGGCTCTTCAGTCTTCTCTAATTCCACTAAGTATCAAGAGGCAAGTCCATCCCTATGCTTACAAAGAGGGTTCAAACAAAGTGACTATTTGCTAAAGAAGCTCTTACAACTGAGAAAACACACTTGAGATTTCATGATAAAATCCTTCCCCTAGGCATAGGAAAGACTTCAAACTATGAAGGAGCTCAATAGTTACTGCAGCCATGTTGATCCCAGGATGTGAGAGAGACAAGGGTTGTGAGATAATGTAAGTGGAAGAAACAAGTTCAAGCTTCAGAGAGCTCTTCCTTTGGTGTGGAGAATTAAACAGAGATAAATGTAATAGGTGGAACAGCCTGTACCTCATCCGGTGCATCAAATACCCTGCTAACAGTGTGGGTGAAACCAAACTCACAAGGAAAGATGCTAAAAGACAAAAATACCCTTTTACCTATGGGTGAAAAAGTTTCAAAGAGTGACCATGTCATATATGACCTATCCGTCCTTATCCACCAAGGAAACCTGCACAACCCTTTCAAAAGACGAACCTGGGAACTTAAATTCAGAACCTGGGGTATTTTGAATAATCAGGAAAAATCAGGGTCTCAACAGAGACACCAGTTTTATATCTCATTGCACCAATTTGTAATCTTCCTTTATCCTGTGAATGCAAAGATGTTAGTTTAAGCAATCTGCTGCAACCTTCTCCTTTACAATCTTGTATTGCACAGTGGTTACCTTTTTCCAGAATTGAAAAAAAAAGCCTTGTGAAGTTAGAAAATATGTCTCTTAGATCAACAGAAGTTGTTCCAATATCTCACCCACCGTGTCTCTCTCAAAGAGCTCAGTAGTAATTGAACTAGAATCTATAAATTCTCAAACTGCTTCAAAATAAGTGAACTAGCTACAAGCACAAAACTAAATCTGTGCTCATCATGTACAAAATACTGATTGCAACAATGTATCACCATTACACCATTCCCAGGCTTCTTTAGCCAATAGGATCACACTATAACCTGATATTTTAGTAAATCCATATGAACTTAATTCAGAAAATGAACCTTTAGCTGCTATATTAAAAATGCTCAAAGAACAATATCAATCTGCTGTGTCTTGGATATTTTAAAGTGCCATCACTCTGGTATAGGACTTAATTTTGTGCCAGGCTCAAACATACACAAGCAATGCAGTCAGCTGTGCATTAACATAGACAGAGGGTTTTTTTTTTTATTTATTTCAATTAAAAATTACTATTCAAAATCTATAGGTCTCCTGGCACTAAACATCCATACCTACGTAGGGATATTACTCCACTATATTTAGCACAACAAAAAACAACATCCTTGCTGGTAAATGCAATTGCAAAATTACCTGTACTTCATTTCCATACCAAATCCACACATTGATCCCGTGTATCCTATATCTCAGTGCCAGACCTGCTCAGAAAGATTCCAGGGTGTATTTTCCAAATACACCAGAAATTATACCCCTTGCAATTTTCTCAGAAAATTGACCTACTCTACTGAAGGCAGAACTTTGGATCTCTAATATCTAATGAAAGAAAATTCCTTATTAAAGCTGATATGCAGGATCAGGCATTTTAGAAAGCATTACCATCTGACTTGCCAGCTAAAGAAAGGACACTGCACTGAGGGAACTCTACATTAACAATGTTGCAGGGGGACTGGCGGGGTGCGGATGGTTTTTTTTTTTCATTTGGTGTTACAAAGAATGCTAATGAAATCATCTAAGAGGGAAAAGTCTCCCTTGGAATAGCAGAACAGTCATAGGACTCAAGTCTTACCCTTTCCACAAAATGAACTCCTGCCCATGCAATAACGGAGCCAGCATCTGTACCCTAGGGTGCGGAGCAGTCTTAATGTCTAGGACTCAATAAGACCCCTAACTGGCAAAGGCTGCTTGAGAGAGTCTCTGATTCAAGTACATATTCTGGGCATCCTTTCCATGCCTTTCCCCTAGCCACTATCCTTTGGTTTTTGGGACATGTTATCTAGCTGTGAGCCCTCTGCTAAGATGGGTTGTGGGCACCATGTGCCATCACAGTCGGGTCTAGGTGCAGTTTCTCACTTTGGGGCCATTTGCCCTGGGTTACACAACAGCCCTCATCAGGGAAAAACTGACATAATTCAGAGACAAAACTAGCTCAGAGCCCATGTAGGAAGCATTAATGAATACTATAGATTTTCCTTTCCCTTCAAGAGGGTGTTTAAAAACCTGGCATTTATTATTGAAGAGGTAGAGAAAAACCTTGCTGATTCTTCCTTTGCACATCCTCAATGTGCTCACACCCTGTTTCACAGCCAATATTAAATAGCAGATGGATGTACACCTGTATTAGTGTGCAGTACTACCAAGCAGCAAAAGTAATCAAAAGTCAGCTATGCCGCTCAAAATAAGTGAACACACTACAGGCTGAATTCTGCTCTGAGTTACACAAGTCCAAACGAAGAGTAAGCTCTTTGACTCTGTCTCTCATCTATATTGGGGAAACTCAGAGCTTTATGGTGTTACATTTTGTGAAGCAGAATGAGAATTTTGCGAGTAATTTTTATAAGAGGATGACATGGTTAGGTTCAATAATAATTCAAATGGGGAATTCAAGTGTTCTGATCTGAATAGAAGACTGAAAAGAACTCACAAACTTCTCAGCTTTTCCTAGATGTATATATATCTTTGTCTTCCCATAATTCTCATTGGCACTGAAATAATCCCTCACAAAACACACATAACACCATGAATATAGTTTTGACTGTCATCTGACCATTCTTTGAGCAGTGCATTAGCCAGTGGTCAAGCTGTTGCCCTCTAGTGGCTTGTTACTAATTTTAATCTGTTATGACTGGTTTCTTTTGTTTGCTTCTCTAATTCATCATGGCAACTGCTCAGTAATAGCTTGCAAGCTGGCATTTCTGAGAGATCTTCATTTCTTTTATTATTATTTATCCGTAGCTATTACTGGCATGGTTATGTTACACATGAGTGCTGTTCTGGTCTCCCCTGTGAATTTTAAAATCAATATTAGAATTGAAAATGTACAATATTCATAGTCAACCATTTAAAAATCTGTTATTTCCCAGGCTTAATTTTGTTTTGCTATAAGTAATATATACTGAATTGCTCCTGATGGCCACACTGGACCCATCACAGCCCATATGAGAAAATGTTTATTTCAGCCCTGACCCTACAGAGAATTGCATGAGTCGATTCCTGCACCCACATGAAGCCAAATGACTTTAACAGGACCCCAATTGCATGGTTCTCTTTGCTGAATGGGACCTTACAAATCATTTAAAAAGGCAAATCTGGAGTTATTTTAGTGTATCCCCTCTTTCCTGGCTGCCCTGTATATGAATTAAAGTCTACACTCTAAAATCCTTAAGAAAATATTTTAATATTTTAATGCACATATGAAAGAAATAGATTTTCATTTATTTTATTTTTAAGAAAAATACTACTAGTTGTCAAAATACCCCAGAATGTTACATTTATATTGTGAAGTCTGTGTGCAAAGTTTTCACTTAAAAAAAGAGGCCACAACTGATGTAGATGATAGATGTACTAAACCTGGGGTGATTTGGGTTTTGGTGCAAAGCTAAAGCAGAACTCACTCGAATCTGATTTGTATCCTGCCTGAATCCTCAAATTTGAAGACTAGTGCAGAAGGTTGAGATAAATAGTTCCATTATTTGTCAATCAGCCAAAAATTCACTAGGGGCCTTATTGTTATTTCAGTCTGTAACACACTGTATCTTAACGTAGTGCCCTATAACCTCCATGGTTATGATATTTCATGCAAAGGATTCCATGTAAGAACACAAGAACTTAAGAGCGACCATATTGGGTCAGACCAAAGGTCCATCTAGCCCCAGTATCCTGTCTTCCGACAGTGGCTAATGCCAGATACCCCAGAGGGAGTGACAGAAATAGGTAATCATCAAATGATTCTTCTTCTGTCATCCATTTCCAGCCTTGACAAACAGAGGCTAGGGACACCATTCCTACTCATTCTGGCTAATAAGTATTGATGGACCTAATCTCCATGAATTTATCTAGTTCTTTTTTGAACCCTCTTAAAGTCCTGGCCTTCACAACATCCTCTGACAAGGAGTTCCACAGGTTGACTGTGTGCTGAGTGAAGAAAAACTTCCTTTTGTTTGTTTTAGACCTACTACCTCTTAATTTCATTTCTTGACACCCTCCTCCCCCAGTTCTTATGTTATGGGAACAAGTAAATAACTTTTCTTTATTCACTTTCTCCATACCTACCATGATTTTATAGACCTCTATCATATCCCCTCCCCTTAGGCTCCTCTTTTCTAAGCTGAAAAGTCCCAGTCTTTTTAATCTGTCTTTAAGATATCATATGAGAGGTGATGATCTGCTGAAGCCCAGTTTTCTGTCAAAATATGTATAACATTAGTGTGCATGAAGTTATGAGATTTTTCTGTGTGGCTGTTATTGAAATATGTTGTGAGTTAGGGAGCGACATGCTGCTATTTCCCCAGTGACAGCAACAAAGGTGATCAGCATTCAGGTGGGTGTTGAATGATCATCATCACCAACTAACCAGCAAGGGACTAGTGAACAAAAGATTTGCAATTCAATGACAATTGCACAAGCATCACACAATAGGGATTGCTCAACTCTCTGACTCAGCAAGGCCCACCAGGACATGCCTAAGCTAGTATTTTGCAGGCACATGGACTGAGGGAATAAAATAAGAGACATTACCTTTCTCCACCTGTCCAGCTTGAAAATGCTGGGGAGATACTGACTTGAACTGAGGAGACTGGTCCAAGGACTATTGGAAAGCCTGTGTATTAATGATTGTAATCTACCTTCAGTACCCAGAGGAGTGAGAAAAGCTGCTTGATTCAAGTACTATTAAGACTAATAGGATGTAGCTTTTAGACGGTGTGCATACTTTTTATTTTCTTTGGTAACTATCTTTCACATTTTATACCTACCATTTATAATTACTTTAAACCTATTTTTCTGTAGTCAATATACTATTTTTTTTTAATCTTAACCGGTGAGTTTGTGTGAAGTATATGGGGAATCTGCTCAAGTTACAAAGGCTGGTGCATGTCCACTCTCCTTTGATGAAGTGGTGAACTAGTTAATAAATTGCTCTACTAAAAAAGGGAGGTGGGGCTTAAGCTGTGCAAGATGGGATACAAGATGAAGGTTGGAAGGTTTGCTGATGTGTCCCTCTCTGTAATTCATGAGAGTTTTCATGCACTTAGTGGTGTGAACTACTACATGTGGCAGCTGAATAATAACAGTGTCTGGTGGGATTTACTGCTTGTCACTGGCAAAGTATGGTGGAGATTTAAGAGGGCACAGTAGTCTCAAAGTTCCAGGTTGTACTCTGCAGGTCCTGCCACCCAGTTCCATGGTGTGAATTTAGAATAACTATTTAGAAGTCAGTACAGTCATTCCAGATTTAAAACTGTTCTGAGATGAAGATAGGCCTTCACCCTGTGCATCTGAAACAACTAACTTACTGAATCCCCCTTTTTGTGCTATTCTAATTTAAACCTCTAGACATGTTTTCCCTTTACATTCAAATGGCACACTCACTGACATACAGAACCTTTAAAATAAGAATATAGATACAGCTTTGCTAACCCCATGTTAGTGCTATAATATTTTTTCTTGCTGACCTATGTGTCATTCTTTCTATTCAACCACTTTTTCCCTCTTTAAAACAAGCTTACCATTAAAAAATAGAAATAACAAAGTTCTCGCCATTGAAAAGTAATATTTTTGCAAGAGCTAACAAAAATATAGATATAAAAAGATAAACCTTTCAGAGATGCTCTGTATGGTCCAAGACATCAACACAGTTACATCAAGGAATGGAAAGTGAATTATCACTGAAATAAAAATGTGGCCTTTCAGATAAACAAGGCAAGAATGGAACAAATAATCCCTTTCTATTTGAACCATATGGTATAACATGAGTAAGAGTGTAGGAATAGGCATCCTGACAGATTTATGTTTTAAATACACAGGGAAGCTGAGTGTTTTTTTCAGTGCTAATCAAATTCAGAAGGGACTCAGCCTTGGAAAGAGGTATGTATCCATAGATATTCCATTTATTCTTCTAATACTAAATGAGATCAGGCCTGGATTAATCAGTCTGCAATTGGTGCCTTTGCACAGAGTCTCCATCTCACTGGGGCCTTTGACCACCAGAAAAGAAAGAGTGCCACTGACACTCAGAACACAACTCCACTCACTCAGATTTGGCCTGGCTCCCCTCTGACGTGATTAGGGTGGTCACCTTTCTGACTGACCAAATCCAAGAAACCTTGCCCTGCCCCTTCTCTGAGGCCTTGACCTGCTCACTCCATCTCCCTCCCTCTAGCATATCCTCTCCCCCATTCTCACTCACTTGCTCATTTTCACCAAGCTCAGGAGGGTTCAGGAGTGTCCCTTTTTGACACCATGTTGTTGAAAACTGAACCCCTGGCAACCCTGGATGAAGGGGTGACTGGGCTGAACTAGAGCAGAGCTGCGACCCCATGTCCCAGTCTGCAACACCACTCTGGTGGTCATCGGGTCCTGGGCCCCAAAGTTTTTTATCTGGCCACGAGTGAGATATATGCTCAAAGTTCATTCTTTATTAGATATGAAAGAACAGACTCACTTTTTATTTGATATCAATATCACTAAGGTAGGCAGTCCACCCAAAAGAAAGAGAACATGTTAACTAATGGTGCTATTCACTTTACCTGAGTGATTCAAATCTATCTCTGTGGACAAATGCTTCCCACAGCTACACAGGTATAAATTCTGGGTAACTCCTGTCTAGTCAATGAAATTACCTGGGATGGACGTCAATGTAACCAAGAACAGATTTTGACTCTTCATCTCTTATTAATGAGACTTACTGTACAATTCACCCACTTACTCAGGTGATCTGTTAGCCCACTCTACACAGCTATATGGAGAAGACATCCAGCAAATAACTGAAAATTTCCATGATACCTCTTACAGAATTGTAATACAGGCAGTCCCCGGGTTACGTACAAGATAGGGACTGTAGGTTTGTTCTTAAGTTGAATCTGTATGTAAGTCGGAACTGGCGTCCAGATTCAGACACTGCTGAAACTGACCGCCAGTTCTGACTTACATACAGAATCAACTTAAGAACCCCAGGCGTCCCCAAGTCAGCTGCTGCTGAAACTGATCAGCAGCTGATTCCAGGAAGCCCGGGGCAGAGCAACTCTGCCTGGGGCTTCCTGTAGTCAGCGCTGGTCAGTTTCAGCAGAAGCTGACTTGGGGACGCCTGGGGCAGAGCAGCTGGGGTGCTGCTGGGTTGCTCCAGTAGCGCCGCTCCTGGTGCTACTGGACCAACCCAGCAGCACCCCATCTGCTCTGCCCCAGGCGTCCTGATTCAGCCGCTGCTGAAACTGACCAGCAGCGGCTGAATCAGGACCTGGGGCAGAGCAGCTGGGGTGCTGCCGGGTTGGTCCAGTAGTGCCCAGAGAGGACGCTCCAGGACCAATCGGCAGCGCCCCAGCTGCTCTGCCCCAGAGTCCAAAACAAAAGCCTGGTCTGCTGGGAGGGGGGGGGGAGAGCAAACTAGCTGCGCTCTCCCCCCCCAGCAGACCAGGGACACGGGGAGCAGAGCCGCAGCGGCAAAGCCTCAGAGGCGAGGGACCCCGCAGCGGCTGCGGCTTCAGTCCGGGAGCCTGTGGTCTGCTGGGGACCGCTCTGGCAAAGCCTCAGAAGCGCGGGAACCCGCCCGGTCTCCAGCAGACCAGGGGCACCGGAGTAGCTTACGAACGGGGCTTTCTCGCCCCGACTTCCGGGGCGAGAAAGCCCCGTTCGTAAGTGCGGATCCGACGTAAGTCGGATCCGCGTAAGTCGGGGACTGCCTGTAGATTGGTGAGATGATTTTCCTATACAAAAGCCCATTATTTTGTGTTCATATATGTTACTGATAATTATGTTCTTTACTATCATTTCAATCAATTTGCCTGATACTGAAGTTAGATTGTTGCCAAGATTTTCACTAAATCATTTTCAAAATCAGCTATCCTCCCGTCTTTCGGCATAGAGTCTGACTTAAAAATTACCCTACTTTCAATCTTGATTTTTAAATTGCCAGTGACAGAAAATCCACCACAAACCTTGGTAAATTATTCCAAAGGTGAAAATGTATGCCTTATTTCCAGTCTAAATTTGTCTGGCTTCAACTTCCAGCCACTGGTTCATGTTATATCTTCCTTTGCTAGTTTGAAGAGAACATTATCAAATATTTGTTCTCCTTGTAGGTACTTATAAACTGTAATCAACTCATTTCTTAACCTTCTCTTTGTTGTGCTAAATAGATTGAGCCACTAGAGTCTAAATTGAGGCACCTTGTTTACTAATCCTTTCGTCATTTTCATAGCTCTTTTTTGAACCCTTTCCAATCCTCCTTTAATTGTGGATGCCAGAAGTGGAAACACTATTCCAGCAGCAGTTGCATCTGTGCCAAATACAGGAGTAAAATAACGTCTTTACTCTTGCTTGAGGTTCCTCTGTTTATGCATCCAAAGATCTAATTAGCCCTTTTGGTCACACCATTGTACTGGAAATTCATGTTCACCTGATAATCTGCCATGACCCCCACATCTTTTTTAGAATCACTGCTTCCAAGGATAGAGTCCCCTTTGTGTAAGTATGACCTATATTTTGTGTTTTTAGATGCAAACATTTACATGTATCTATATTAAATTGTATATTGTGTGCTAGCACCCTGGTTTACAAAGCAAATCAATATTACTCTGTTTCAGCTATCTGTCCTCTTTATTATTTATCACCCACTGACTTTTGAGTCATGTGCAGAATTGTCAGTGAGGATTGTATGTTTTTTACAGGTCATTTATAAAATTGTTAATGGTATAGGGCAGGGGCGGCCCTAGACTAGCTGCCAGCAACTGGTGCCCTAGGCAAACCATGCAATCGGCACCCCTACCTCCAAAACTCTCAATGATATTGCACCACCATTTGGTGCCCCATTTAACTTAGCACCCTGTGCGACCACCTAGTTCACCTATATGGACAGGCCACACCGGTATAGGGCCAAGAACTGATCCTTGATTTAGGCCCACAGGTTATAGGCCTATTGCAAGATGCGTGGATAAGGTTCTGAGGCCTGTGATATGTCAAGTGGTTCCAAATTATTAATTGGGTCCCATATCAACAAGTCCAGATGAGATTTGCATGAGATCAATATCAGCATGAAAGGTCTTCAAGTAGCCATGTCATCTTGTACCATTTTAAAATACTGATACAATGTTAGCTTCCTTCCAGTCTTCTGGAACATCTGTGTTCCAAGGCTTATTGAAAATCAGTATTTAAGGTCCAGTGAGTTCCTCAAAGCGCTCTTTTAAAAGTGAGAGGGCATCAAATCTCTTCAGCGCAAACAAAACTTTTCAGTACGAAAACGAGGGATCTTTCAGAGCTATTACACATGTTCCTTATAACAATTCAGCTTTCCCCAAACCAGCCAAAGTTATTGATTCCCAACAACTGTGAAAAGATGTGTGTGTCTAGATTCAGTTGCTTTTGCTGTCTGAATCTCAATTCTTCTCATACTGTCAAACAATGACAGTTAATTGGAGAAACATGGGCTTGGTAGAACTACAATTATTAAGTAGATAAATAATTAGTTTAAACAACCACAAATGAAATTAATGTCAGATTGGAAGATGGTCTCAAGTGGGATTCCACAAGGATTTATGCTGGGTGCAGTGATATTTAACATTTGTTATTAATGAACTGGATGCTGGAATAGAGAACAGATTGGCAGATCCGCAAAGTTGTGTGTGTGTGTGTGTGTGTGTGTGTGTGTGTGCGCGCGCGCGCTGCCAACACTTTGGAGGCTAGAGCTACAATTCAAAGAGATTAGAGAACTGGGCTATAGACAAAATGAAATTTGATAAAGGCAAATGTAATATGTTACACTTTTGGAAGAAAAACCAAATGCAAATCAGCTGATTGTTGGCACAGCGCAGCGGCCATTTTTATTTTAATGAAGCGGGGATTATTTAAATCCCCGCTTCATTGACTGTGTCGGATAAACTACTTTACATGGCTCTGTCGAAAGAGCCATTATGTCTAGAGACATATCCTAAGAGTGTCATGGATCACAATCTGATCATGAGTCAAACAATGCAATGCTATTGGAGGCTGGGGGGAAGCAAATGCAGTTTCTGGTTGCATTAACAAAGTATGCAAGTCATGAGAGACGATAGCACGGATCTCCCCAATGCTATTTAGGTCTCCTCTGGAGGGGGAGAGCTAGATACGTTAGAGGGCAGGGATAGAGTCCAGAGTGACCTAGACAAATTGGAGGATTGGGCCAAAAGAAATCTGATGAGGTTCAACAAGGACAAGTGTAGA
Organism: Pelodiscus sinensis; assembly: GCF_049634645.1. Taxonomy (NCBI): domain Eukaryota; kingdom Metazoa; phylum Chordata; order Testudines; family Trionychidae; genus Pelodiscus; species Pelodiscus sinensis. Next base: position 238,000,680 of record NC_134712.1, on the reverse strand, counting down.
GTCCTGCACTTAGAATGGAAGAATCCCAAGCATTGTTACAGGCTGGGGACTGAATGGCTAAGTAGCAATTCTGCAGAAAAAGACCTGGGGATTACAGTGGATGAGAAGCTGGATATGGGTCAACAGTGTGCCCTTGTAGCCAAGAAGGCTGATGGCAAATTAGGGTGCATTAGGAAGAGTATTGCCAGCAGATCTAGAGAAGTGATTATTCCCCTTTATTCAGCTCTGGTAAGGCGACACCTGGAGTATTGTGTCCAGTTCTGGCCCTCCACTATAGAAAGGATGTGGATGCATTGAAGAGGGTCCAGAGGAGGGCAACCAAAATGATTAGGGGGCTGGAGCGCATGACCTATGAGGAGAGACTGAGGCATGTGGGTTTGTTTAGTCTGCAGAAGCAAAGAGTGAGGAGGGATTTGATAGCAGTCTTCAACTTTCTGAAGGGACGTTCCAAGGAGGATGGAGAAAGGCTGTTCACAGTAGTGACGGATGGCAGAACAAGGAGCAATGGTCTCAAGTTACAGTGGGGGAGGCTAGGTTGGATATTAGGAAAAACTATTTCACTAGGAGGGTGGTGAACCACTGGAATGGGTTATCTATGGAAGTGGTGGAATCTCCATCCCTAGAGGTTTTTAAGTCTTGGCTTGACAAAGCCCTGGCTGGGTTGATTTAGTTTGAATTGGTTCTGCTTTGGGCAGGGGGCTGGACTTGACGACCTTCTGGGGTCTCTTCCAGCTCTATGGTTCTATGATTATTGTGTGGAAAGTCCTTCAATAGCGGTTTTCAAAAAGAAGCTGGATGATCATCTGTCTGGAATGGTTTAGACCCGTTTCCCAAATGGTGCTCCGCGGAACCCCAGGGTTCTGCAAAGTGGAACTCAGGGTTCCGTGAAAAAATTCTACTCCCCTGTCCCCTGCAGAGCCCACAGGCAGCTCCCATTGGAGCTTTGCCGGCAGGGGCGGGCTTCTGGCGGTGTGTGGCTTTGTCTGCTCCACCACCCACTGCAACTTCCCCACCCTCGCACATGGCATGGCCTCCTCCCCACCCTGCAGGACGGCCCCTGTCCCCCATGCGCCTTTCCGGAGAATCACGTCTGGACTGGCGCTTTTCTCCGGCTTATCTCCAAGCCGGAAAAAAGTGGCAGCCATGTTAATGCAAATACCGCGGGGGATATTTAAAAACCCCGCGGATTTGCCTATTCCAAAGTCTACATTAGCATCCCTTTTCCAGAAGGGATGCCAGTGTAGACACAGCCCTCCTGTAGCCTCCCTCCTGTCCAGACACACTGCACCAAGTCCCCTCCTGCATCCTCCCTCCTAGCCAGACATCCTGCCCCAAGACCCTCCTCTACCCTCCCTCCTGGCCAGACACTCTCTCCCAAGGTTTCTCCTATACTCTTCCTCCTGGCCAGGACATTACAGATCATCTTTGTGATTTATAAACAAACATCATGAAGTATTTTCCAACCATAAATGACAGCAATAACTGGATTTGAAATCCATTAAGTATAACAAAAAAGCCAGTCAGTTTTTCTATGTGAGATTATGAAAACCTAATCAAAATCACTTCAGACGGCCAAACTGACACTTGCAGTCTCTTTTAATCCCATGGTTCTATGATTCTATGAATACTTATGCACAGGCCTCGCCAAGCGGTGGCGAGCCCCGCTCACCAGCCGCGTGGTTCTGCGCTCTGCGCATGTGCAGATCGCTCTGCACTGGCTCTTCCAGGTTGTAATCTACTTGCCACGGACGAATAGATTACATTATTTGTCGAGCCTGGCTTATGCAGGAACAAGGCTGTGTCATCCATGTATATGTTGGGTTTCTCTATGAGCAGCTTCTACATTGTTAACTCCAGTAAATTTTCCCTCTCCAAGTGTTATTTGTTGGAGATATTCTTTCAAGTTGGTCCCCCTTTTTGCTTCTCCGGTTACCAAATGGCATGTCTGTCATGGCAGACACTTTGGCTTCATTCTTAACACCTTTCAGAGATTTTTATCTTCTTCTTGGGTAACTTTGGAAACAGAATTGTGGAACTATATTATTATTCTTGGCATTTGTTATAAATCAATTCAATTTAATATCTAGTATTTTTCCTGAGGGTATGTCTACACTACCCCACTAGTTCGAACTAGGAGGGTAATGTAGGCATACCGCACTTGCAAATGAAGCCCGGGATTTGAATTTCCCGGGCTTCATTTGCATAAGCGGGGAGCCGCCATTTTTAAAACCCCGCTGGTTCGAACCCCGTGCAGCGCAGCTATACGGGGCACGAACTAGGTAGTTCGAACTAGGAAACCTAGTTCGAACTACCTAGTTCGTGCCCCGTGTAGCCGCGCTGCACGGGGTTCGAACCAGCGGGGTTTTAAAAATGGCGGCTCCCCGCTTATGCAAATGAAGCCCGGGAAATTCAAATCCCGGGCTTCATTTGCAAGTGCGGTATGCCTACATTACCCTCCTAGTTCGAACTAGTGGGGTAGTGTAGACATACCCTTAGTCATTTGCTTTCAAAGGCATTTAGAAGTCTGTCTATACTATTGATTTTCAGCTTTCATGTCCATTTGTGAAGGTGGAAATAACATTTGAGTTGAAGATTTGTAGATTGATTTTTCAATTTTGTATTTTGGGTGATGAACTCTGAAACTGGTGAATACCAATTGGTGACATCATTGCCTTCTGGATGTTCCCATGGGCTTTCACATTGCTGCAAAGCTATGTGAATTAAGTCACCTCTTGTATTCCTTTGCCTTCTACTGTAGTGCTTGAATTGGGAGTTGCTCAGGTTCTCATTAGATTTTTTTTTCTTAACTATTGTTAACTGTTTGGTCTGTGCTTGCAGATTGTTTGAATGGTCACTTAGCAGAGCTATGTTTTCAGCAAATTCTATTGTTGAGCCCTTTGATATCTAGCTATATTTTTTCTCATAATGAAGTCAATAGCAATGCTGTACAGGTGAAGTGACAGAATGAATTTTTTTTCTGACATCAGTGTCTATATTACAACCATTCACTCAAGTGTTCATTTATTTTAACTGTGGAAACTGCATCTTGATAGTAACCTTGATCATGTGAATTATTTTTGCAGGAACACCAGGACACTTCAAGAGTGTTCCAGAGTGAATCACAATGTAGGTTGTCTATGAAGGTTACAATAAGCATTTTTTTTACCAATTGATGGTCTTTTGGATTATTCTTAGAGTGAAAATTTGGGCAAGACATAAATGTCTAGGTCAGAATTTTCCCAATTCTTCCCTTAGCTTTGCTTTAACCACTTTCTTTATTCTGCTTGTGGTGCTGGCAGACAAGATGCCAGCTCTTTTCAAGGCTGTAGACATCAGCAACACTCCACTAATTATTGGTCAGGCATGGTCTTGTTTGCACCCCCTTGGGCATGCCCGTAGTACTGGCAGGTTGTTACACCTTGTGATGTAGTGGGGACTGTATTCACTGTTTGCTTTGTTATGTTGTATGTGATTCCTACTGTGTGTGTGTGTGTGTGTGTGTGTGTGTGGCTTTGTTATGTTGTATGTGATTCCTACTGTGTGTGTGTGTGTGTGTGTGTGTGTGTGTGTGTGTGTGTGTGTGTAAGTTTCCTTAGGCACTGCACTGGTGCCCGGCTGCGGATGGGAATGTTGGGTGGGGCTCTCATAGAGGAGGCGCTGCCCCAGGCTGTCTTGTAACCTGAGCTAGGTGGAAGATTCAGTCGGGTGACACCTTTTTCCCAGGAGGCAGGAAAAAGGAGGAGGCAGGGCTGACTGCATGGTGGGGACTAGCTGCTGAGAGTGGGAGTTGGTCTCCATGAGCTTAGGATGCAGGGAGGGAATCCAGGGCTCTGGTCCTGGGTCCCCCTCTCGCCAAGTTGGATTGTACTGACTGCTTCTTGTTCCTGCATTAACAAGTCTGTGCTATGCTGTGTCCCTGTCAACACATAAACCTTCTGTTCTGCTTGCTGGCTGAGAGTCACAAGTGGCTGTGGATGGGGGTGCAGGGCCCGGTGACTCCCCCACACTCCATGACACACCACTGTAACCTTTTGGAACTATTGACTGTAACCTATTGTACATATGTGTTGCCTGCTTTCACCTGTGAATAACTCCCATTTCTTTTTCCTAGTTAATAAAGCCTTGATTGGTTTGCCATAGGATTGGCCACAAGGAAGTACAAATTGACCTGGGGTCAATGACTGGTCTCATGGGACTAGAAGCAACCTGGATCTTCTGTGAACTTTGGTGCAAGGCAACTAACTACCATTAAGTCCTTCTGGGTTGGATGGCAAGATACACTGGAGTCCCTAAGGGGAATGTCTGTGTGACTCCAGGGTAAAACTGTTAGGCTACGTCTACACTGGCATGATTTTCCGGAAATGCTTTTAACAGAAAACTTTTCCGTTAAAAGCATTTTCGGAAAAGCACGTCTAGATTGGCAGGACACTTTTCCGGAAAAGCACTTTTTTGCGGAAAAGCGTCCGTGGCCAATCTAGACGCGCTTTTCCGCAAAAAAGCCCCTATCGCCATTTTTGCAATCTGGGCTTTTTTGCAGAAAACAGTACTGTGCTGTCTACACTGGCCCTTTTGCGCAAAAGTCTTTCGGAAAAAGACTTTTGCCCGAACGAGAGCAGCATAGTATTTCCGGAAAATCACTGACGATCTTAGATGAGATCGTCAGTGCTTTTCCGGAAATTCAAGAGGCTAGTGTAGACAGCTGGCAAGTTTTTCCGGAAAAGCAGCTGATTTTCCAGAAAAACTTGCCAGTCTAGACACAGCCTCATAGTACTTTAGGAGCTCACATTTGTTACTGTGTTGGTGAAATGTAATTATAGAACTGTGATGGAGTGGATCAGGCCCCGAACTCTTTGTTGAAGACTTGTGGCCTTACCACACCCCATTTTAGAAAAGGAACCATACAGAAGTCCTCCAAGGAGACTAGAGTGTCTGTAGGAGGAAGCAGCCAATCAGGAGCCAGAAAGGCCCTATAAAAGGATCTTCAGGACCAGAGTCAGCTCAGTGCCACTGGAGATCTCAAGGAGAAAAGACCATGGGTGATCGGCTGACTGAGGGAGCACAGCACCACAGACAGCTCTGTGTGGGGAGCTATTGTGGACTATATGAGAAACAGTGATAAGAGACCTGTGGTAAGGATGAGAGAACAGGCCACTGATGGGTTGGGGGTCCCTCCTCAGTCCCCAACCCTCACTCTCAGACACTCTCTCTCTCTCTCTCTCTCTCTCACTCTCTCCCTCTCTCCCAGGGCCCTGTCCTAAAGGAACTGGGCAACACCAGGTAATCACCAGGTAATTCTGCTAGTATTTTACATTCTTAAGATACATTTTTAGAGTGCTTAATTACTGAACTAAATATTTTTAAACAGTGAATCTAGGTTCCTAATTTGTGAAAGGCCTTTTGGACCATTATTGGTGCCAACTTGGCTTTTAGTCTGCCTCATTTTTCTTCATACTAATCTACAGTAACAGGCAAATAAATTATACATTAAAATTTATGAGTAAAGATTGTTCCTTCCCTTTAACTAATGTGTGTGATTTTCTCTGGAGAAATTCCCTTCTGCCTAAGACATTAAAGCTTTCAAGAAAAGAATGGTTCCACTACAATGTAGGAAAAGCAAACACATTTCCAGGACACTATTTTCATATATTTTCTAATATTCTTGCTTTTATATTCATATTAAAACTATACATTAATACTTTACATAGCTATTTTTAGATTTTGAACACTGCATCAAAATACTGTAATAGGAATAATACTTTCTTAGGGTTTTTTCTTGAGTACAACTGGATTTTGGTTGATTTATATTATTGTTCAGGCTCAAGAGAAACTAAAGAACATAAAGCTCTTAAATCTTTGAACCTCTGGCAGGAAAAGCAAGCTATGTTAGAAGCAGCAGCCATTCTGGTTTTGAGCCTAGACAGGCAAGTTAATTTTAAGAAACTGTTGGATGTAATTTCTGAGGGGAATGGTTTGTTGACCCAGTTGTGTTACAATATTTCTGTCTGTTTTATCAAAAGTTTCCCAGTTATGGTGGCCTTCGAAGAACTGACAAAGCAGGATGAATTGAATTTTACTGCTGATACAAAATATGTAGATGGTATCGTGAGCTTTCATGGGCACAACCCACTTCTTCAGATGACAGAAGTATTGGAAGTCCAGATCCAAGAATAAATAAGGGAAGAAGGCGGGGGAGGAAAAAAATTGAAGAGGAGGAAGAAAAAAAGACCGTGAGTAGATAAGCTTCAGAGGGATAGCCGAGTGAATCTGTAACAGGAAAAACGTAGAAAAACAACAATTAGTGTAGTAGCATCTTTAAAGACTAAATAGTTACAAGAGGCTGATAAGAACCATTAGTTTGCACTTGGAAAGGAAGATGAACAACACCAGATTCTACACAGACATCAAGAACAATTAGCACCTTCATTGTTTGGTTGGTTGATAATGTGCGAGCCATCGATATCCTGATTCATACCATTAGCATAAGAATTAAACTTGTGAATGAAGTTAAGCTCCAATCCTTCTCTATGTATTTGGTGGGTTGTGCCCAGGAAAGCTCATGATACCATCTACATATTTTAGAAATGTAGAAATGTTAGTCTGGTGTAGCTGAAGCAAAATGCAGGACTATATAGCACTTTAAAGACTAACAAGATGGTTTATTAGATGATGAGCTTTCGTGGGCCAGACCCACTTCCTCAGATCAAATAGTGGAAGAAAGTAGTCACAACCATATATACCAAAGGATACAATTTAAAAAAATGAACACATATGAAAAGGACAAATCACATTTCAGAACAGAAGGGGGATGCGGGGAGGGGGGGAAGGAAGGTAAGTGTCTGTGAGCTAATGGTATTAGAGGTGATAATTGGGGAAGCTATCTTTGTAATGGGTAAGGTAGTTGGGGTCTTTGTTCAATCCTCCCCAGAGAGTGTTGAATTTTAGCATGAATGACAATTCAGAGGATTCCCTTTCAAGTGCAGATGTAAAAGGTCTTTGTAGCAGAATGCAGGTAGTTAAGTCATTGAGACAGTGTCCTTTCTGGTTGAAATGGCAAGAAATTGTTTTTTCTTTGTGATCCTGTCTGATATCTGTTTTGTGGGCATTAAACCTTTGGCGAAGTGTCTGAGATGTTTGTCCAATGTACATAGCAGATGGACACTTTCGGCACATGATAGCATAGATTATATTTCTGGATGCACAGGAATATGTGTTCTTGATCTTATAACTCACTTGGTTAGGTCCAATAATGGTATTAGCAGAGTGGGCCCAGCAGAGTGGGCCGATCATCTGCCATGTTTTACATGTAACGGTCCTGTTACAACACAATAATCTGTCATTCTTCCTCTGAAGGTTCAGTTTGTAGGAGTACTCACTACATGTAAGCCACTGCTCCTTAGGTTATGGAAGTAACATGACTTTTCACTTCTTTAAGGTGGGCTGCCAAAACTAGTGTCAGAGTTTTGTGTGTTGAGCCCCTTGGCTCCTATTTTAGACTTAGCCTTTTTTTTAACTTAATTGTGGATGACAGAAAAACACAATCCAAATTGTGGGCATAAGTTTGCTGAAAAGCGCTTCTAATAGTCCATAAAACCTTCTGTTGTAGTTGTTTGTGAGTATTGTTATTTTAAGTCTTCTGCCATTTTGTGTGTTTGGCACTTTCAGTATCATGTTGTTGGCTTGGGTAAAAGAGATGATTGAAGTTTGGATGGAGTGAGTAAGCAAACATAGAGCATCAGTTGGAGGCATTTACCATAAATTAAACAATCATTACTCAAAGTATTAACATCACCCTGTCTACCTCTTCCTCTTATGACTCGCTCTTTGCTGAATCTCACCTATGTTCTGTCTTGTTTTTCTGATAGAAAGGCTTGGCAGAGAGAGTCGGTAGCATTTAAAATCAGAGAGAAATAAATATTTAAAGTTACCTTATTCTAAACTAATAGCCAAGTCCCTGTTTGTTCTGGCTGATTATTATCATACTGTAGTGCTCTTAGAAGCAAATGCTTTATATAGCCTTATAACTCATCTTCCATTGTAATCATGCACCTCATTTCTGCTCACAGACCATTTTCTCACATGAATTTCCTTTTGGGATATAGCTTTGTTTCCTGTGTCTCAAATCAAAGATGAAGTCTTTGAAAGTCTCAAAGTTTTAGTTTTGAAAATGGAAAAGAATCTGCATTTTTGAGATGTACAGATGTCAAATATGCTTTGAATATATATTGTTCATAACTATAGCTCCCTCAGGTCCTTAAATCAGGAAGCTCTCAGCCTGATCCCCATCTCTATGACAACCAAGATCGTAGAAAATCACTTACTACTTTTCAAAACTGCAGACATGCACTTCCCAGTATATAAGACACCTTGTCTGAGGAGTCCCAGGTGACAAGTTGGAGACTTGTTTTTTCCTGGAATGAGAAATGGGCTTCTTAAGCAGACCCTTCAAGCTATTCTCTCTTACTTACACAGGAACCTCTCAATTTGCTTGTAGTGAGAGCTTTCCATCTCTCTGTCTGGCTATGGGGCGCCCCCAAGGATTGACAAACAAAGAGTAACACCTTGCTTTCCGATATAGAGTGGACCAATGGCACATAGCATTCTGGGAGTGAATGAAGATTGTTTTGTTGTTGCTTTTGGGGTGGGGTGAAAGGTGGGAAATGGAAACTGTAAATCAAATAAACTATTTACTATGTGCAAAAGAAATCATTTTTGTTTCCCTTCTCTTTACAGAAAAAACATTCTACTTACATAATCTCTCACTGTGAACAAATAGCACTGTCAATAAAGCTAAACACTCTGTACCTTAAATGAGGAGGGGAAAAAATAATGCTTTGGGGATTGTTGTAATTATCCAGTCTCATCATATTATCATTTCTGTGACCATCCAACCCAAGCAAACAATAATATCTAATGAAGGCCATCTTAAAATCAGTGTTGGCATCCAAACGCAGAAATACGTGAAACAATCAGGGCTTGTCTAATCTTGGAAATTTATCAAAATAGCTAAGCCAAAATTATTTCATAATAAACCCCCGTGAGTACAATCAGTCTGGAATAAGACTGCCTTTTTCTGATTTTATTTAATCCACTTCCAAAATATACAGGATTGAGCTATTGCTTCCAGAATATTATTGTGCACTAGCTGTTTTGGGACATAGATGAGCCCTGAATGACAGAAAGAGCCCTCTCTCTCTTTTTTTTCCCTACCACTATACACAAATTTTCACAATTAGTTTTGTGTCAGATTGCTTCCCCATAGTTTGTTAAATTTGTAGTTCAAGTAACCACATTTTCTTTCATCCTTACATTTCGACACATACATTTTACTAAACAGCAGCTAAAATTGTATATCAAAACAGACATTTTGTAACTAACTGATCACAGGAGTAATTGGATCTAAATCATCTGTTTTGTAAGTTACTCTTGTATGGCTTTCTGGTACAGATAAATTGTCAGTCCTTCATTATAAAATCTTTGCCATTTCCTTTGTTCTGTTAAGTATATTGACGAAAGGCACTAAATCTATACCTCTCCTTAGAAATTAAGCTACAACACCTCTCACTAAAAGCAGAATTTTGATTTGTTGTTTAAATATTGTCATTTTAATTCAAGTATTATTGGCATTCTTATCCTGTTGCTATATACTGTGTTCACAGAAAATATTTTAAATGTAAACCAAGGCCTAAAAATAAAAGATTCCCTAGGAAATAATCCAATCAATGCAATACTAAGAAATAGGCATAATTCATCTATTTCTACAAATGTGAGTGTAAGGGTATGTCTACACTACAAAGTTAATTCGAAATAACAGCTGTTATTTCGAACTAACTTCAATAGCATCTTCATAGGCAAACCGCTTGTAAAAGCAATTATTCTACTACACAGGAGCACCTATTTCGAAATCTGGTAAACCTCATTCTACGAGGAATAACACAAAATTCGAAATAGCTAATTTGAATAAGTGCTGTGTAGACACTTATTTTGAATTAAGGAGCCTCCAGCCCTTCCCAGGGAGCTCTGGGCACAACCAGGAAAACTCATCTGCTCCCCCCCCCCAGCCCGGAGCCCTTATGGGGCAGACTCTGGCCACAGTGCCTGTGCCAGTTGCAAGCCTGCCAGCCCAGAGCCAGCAAACCATGCACCTGGCACAGCATGAGCCAGCAACCTGCTGCCACCCAGCCCTCCACCACTCCCCAGGGCCAGGCTGGCGGCTCCCAGGAGCCTGCCAGAGGCCGCAAAAGGTGGGCGCCTGCCTGGTCTAGTGCGGAGATCATGGACCTCACTGAGTTTTGGGGAGAGGCCTCCAATGTCCACAATCTCCACACTAGGTGCAGGAATGTGGCCATCGACAGCCGCTTGGCTGCCAGCCTGGCCACCAGAGGCCACATGTGCAGCCAGGAGCAGGTGCGGAGCAAGATCAAAGAGTTGCAGCAGGTCTATGCCAGGGCCTCCCAACCAGGGGCTGACCCGGAGGCCTGCCCGCAGTACAAGGCCCTGGACCACATCCTGGGGGGGTCAGACGGTCCATTCCCCCCTGGTGGTCATTGACCTTGCCCCTGACACAGGGGAAGAGGAGGACAATGGCAGCCAGGAGCTGCAGGAGCCTGCAGGGAGCGTGCCCTGCACCCAGGACCCCCGAGCCATACTGGAGAGCCTGTCTGCGGCCTCATCCAGGCTGGGGAGGTCTCCACATGTGAGTGCCATCTTGGTCCCCTTATGCAGGTTGGGAGGGAGGGGGAGCCCAGGGACCGTGCCCGTGGGCCTTGCCGACCACAGAGCAAGTGGCAACCTGTGCATCTGCCCATGCCAACCGGGACATGTGACCCCAGCTAGGTGCTATGCAGGGGCCCTGGCCTGTTTACACGTGAAAGCACATGAAAGGCTCCTGACCCCCGGGGAGAGACACTGCACACTGCCCTCCCTCCAGATGCCCCCTCTACACAGAGGCAGGGCACATCTCCCCCACCCACCCCGCACACACAACACTATAGGCAGCACAGGGGTTGGGGTACAGTCCTGGGCCAGCTCACACTCCCGGGGATAGCAGGATGTGATGATGTGGAGACCTGCCGTCCTTGCCTTGCAGAGGGGGGCTGGGTTTCACCCATTGTGTCCGCAGGGAGAACCGACCACTTCTCTTGTTTCATCACAGCCGCAGCACCTGCGAGTGCAGGGCACACCACCCCGCCTGGAACATCCACCCGCACCAGGGCCAGCAGGCACACCCGCAATCAGGAGGAGTTCCAGAGGCAGGAGCTGCAGTTACAGGGAAGGCAGGTCCAGAGCCAGGAGCAGTGGGTGCAAGAGGACCTTCAGCTGTGGCAGGAGAGCTTGTGGGAGCTGCAGGATCAGGGCTGTGCCCTCCACAAGCACCTGCAGGCCCTGGTGGACTGATTACTGCCTCCTGTTGCTCCAGCCCCTGTGGTCGCCCCAGCTCTCGCTCCTCCTCCCACCCCTGCGCCCCTTCCCACTTCTTCTTCCCCTCCTCCCATCCCTCCTGCCCCACCCTCCATACCCACTCCCCCCCCCCAGAATGCCGAGGCTCCCGCACCCGCAGTGCTGCAAGACGGGAGGGCCGGCAGGACCCCCAACCCTGAGCTTTCCCTCCCCCATCCTCCCCTTGCCTCCCCCTTCCAGCTCCCTCCTCCAAGGTTTCCCCCCTCTTCTCTCCCACCCTCATTCTCCCCTTTCCCCCACCCCAGTTATGTTAAATAAAGAGAGTTTTTTGTGGTAACACAGGTGTTTGTATTATACATCAGGAAGGGGGATTAGGGAGGGGAAAGGGGAAGGAGGTGGGGGTGGAATGTAAGGCACAAGGCCCCAGTGGGGTACACCAGGGGGACTTTAGTCCTCATCCGCCTGGAAGCTCTCCTGCAGGGCTTCCCAGATGCGGACAGCCCCCTGAAGGGCCTCCCGGCTGGCAGCTGTGCGGGGCTGTGCATACTGGCCAACCAGGCAGTCAGCCTCTGCCATCCAGGCTGGCAAGAAAGCTTCCCCCTTCCTCTCACTTAAATTGTGGAGCACACAGCACGCTGCCACCACGTGCGGAATATTGTGCTGGGAGAGGTCGAGGCGAGTGAGGAGGCATCTAAATCAGGCTTTTAGTCAGCTGAAGGCCCCCTCAACAATAATGCGGGCCCCACTGAGCCTGGCACTGAAGGCCTGCTGGGAGGGGTTGAGGTGTCCAGTGTAGGGCTTCATCAGCCAGGGCTGTAGTGGATAGGCCGCATCCCCCACCAGGCAGACGGGCATGTCCACATCCCCGACCCTGATGTGGCGGTAGGGGAAGGAAGTCCCAGCATGCAGCCTCTGGCGGTACACCTGCGCGTTGTGTGCCTTGCCGGACCAGCCCACATTGGTGTCCGTGAGCTGGCCCCAGTGGTCAGACACGGCCTGCAGGATCATGGAGACGTACCCCTTCTTGTTGATGTAGAAGGAGGCCTGGTGGTCCGGGGCACGGATGGGGATGTGCGTCCTGTCGATTGTCCCCCAGCAGTTGGGGAAGCCCAGGGCGCCGAACCCCTTGATGACCGCGTCCAGGTCGGTGAGGTGGACAACTCTACGGAGCAGCACCCTGTTGATGGCCTTGACCACCTGCAGAGAGACACACAAAACCGAGGGTCACTGGGGTACCTGGTTGGCTGGGAGTGTTCATTCCCCGCCACTGCCCCACACCCCACTCCCTGGAGCAACCCCCGCTGCAATCCTGACCACCGCGGGTGGTCTGAAGCGCAGCTTGGACAGACCAAACCCTCCCGGGGAGGACACTTACACCACCTCCCCCACCCGTTTTCCCTGGGGAAGCCCATGTCTTCCTTGCAGTCCCCCCTTCCCCCCACAACCAGCCCTGTGGCTGGTGACTGCTGTACCTACATGAACACCGCTCTGACGGTGGATCTCCCTATGCAGAACTAGTTGCCAATGGATCGGTAGCTATCCAGCGTGGAGAGCTTCCAGAGGGCGATGGCCACCCGCTTGTGGAGGGGGATGGCGGGCCTCATGCATGTGTCCCGTCGCCTCAAAGCAGGGGCGAGCCACTCGCAGAGCTCGAGGAAGGTGTCCTTCTTCATCCTGAAGTTGTAGGTCCACTATTGGTCTCCCCACTGCTCCAGGACGATGCGGTCCCACCAGTCACTGCTGGTGTCCAGACGCCAGAAGCGGTGGGGCACGCTGGCATCCGGGCGCCACTTCTCCAGGGCCCCCGGGACGGCAGGGGGAGGGCCTGATGGCTGGCCTGCAGCAGAAGGCCTGCAGCAGAAGCAGGCTTGCAGCAAGACAGTCAACATGAGCACCAGAGTGCCCACGGGCGGCTCTGGCTCCATGGTGCCGAGTGCTCCCAAATGAGAGCGACCAAAGCATGCAGAGAGGAAAATGCTTTGATCTCCCTCGGCGAGGTAGGCAAGCACGAGCCTCAGATAGCTTCAGAGAGCAGCCACACAAAACAACTACTGACCTGACGCCCTGCTGGAACCGGTTTCAGCTGCCCTTAAATGCGATCCAGCATCCAATCAGTGTGGACGCGCTATTTCGAAATAGCAAAACCATATTTTGAATTAGATTTTGTGTCTAGATGCGTTATTTCAATTTAGCTTAATTCAAAATAACTATTTCAAATTAAGTTAATTTGAAATAGCGCTGTAGTGTAGACATACCCTAAGTGTTTTTATGGTAACTGCTTGCAATTGTTTCTATAGTTAACTTTTTTCATATTTGATTTCTCAAAGCATAACATCATCATCATTAAGTTATAAGTGAGCTTGATGTGAAATATTTGCAACTAACATGAGAAAAACCATGACAATGTAATGTGATATTTCTCAGCGGGATCAATTCAGGAAGCATCTGCAGTTCCGTGCACAAAGTTTGCTCATTTGAAAAGTACACTTCAGCAGCTCAGTTTTGTTTAAGGCAAATATTGTGCTCATTGAAAAGTGTGTGAATGATGCTTGGGACTGAAATTGTGTTATGTGTTTTAATGAAGAATCTAGTCATTTTTACTGCTCATGAAATATCTTTTTATTTGTTATTCAAAATTGCTCAGCAATTTAAGCCACATAATGGCTCACATTGTTTGTTTTCAGTAGGTCTTTAGCTATTCCCTATTCATATTGAAAGTTTGGGTAGAAGTCATATGATGGTATTTCTGCTCTTTTATTATATATAAAAAGGAAGAGATTCATCAGAAGGATTTTAAGATAACTCATTCCCTTTTGGAATGTATCTTTACACACTTTCACTCATATGATTATCCAAAAAGCTTTTGTTTTCTGAGAACATTCTTCCTGAAGTAAAAAAAAAAAAAATCTCTTGTATGAATATTCAAAGACAACAAATATAAGGTGTCAGAAAGTAATTTTGTGATTCATTATTTTCTTTCAGAATTTTTTCAGCTATACTTTGGTTACCTAGTATGCTTGGGAACAGTAGATGGGACACAGCAAGGAGGAAAAAAATAAATAAAAGCTGCTTGACAAAGTTATTTAGTGCGCTCCCCGAGAGTACCGGCTCCCGTGGATCCACATGCCCCCCAACCCTATGCTGTTGCCTCTGGGAGCAGGTGTCTCTGTTGAAGTCAGTACATGTGAAGTGCCAGCTTAAAAGCCAGCTCCACACAAGCACTGGCTCCTACCTGTCCTGCCCCCCCACCTCTTTCTGGCAGCTGCACGGAGGGCAGGGCATGCAGCTCCAGGGAATCCACTATGCCCAGGGAACTGGCTTTTAAGAGGCAGCAGCCTGGGAGGAGGCACAGGTTCCCTCATGCTCTCCCTGCTATGTTGCTGCTGCTGATACAAGATACACATTGTAACCATGAAGGTTAACTGATGAGCCCGAGCTCATTGGTTAACCATTTCAACATGTACTGTATCACATCCCACCTCCAGAGGGATCAAGAGGCTACCAAATGAGGAGAGACTCTGTATATTTATAAAGGAAAGACTTAGATACAATGAAACAGTTGTACAGAAACCGTTTAGAATATAATTCTAATGAGATTGCCTTATATAATGAACACATACATATGGATGCATAATATTTATAAACCATGCAACAAGTTAGTTATTTTAGAATCAGCAAAACTAGGTAATGTAAAAACCCATTCGTAATTTGAGGAGATGTAATAGTCATAATGAGCATCTATTAGATTTAATTCAGTGACTGGAGCCTTTTTCATTTTGAATTTGGGAATTTCAACAATTCATAAAGAAGTTGGAATGCGAAGGATCGCTTCCCCATGCTTATTTGGTATCAAGGTCAAGGAAATGTCAGAATCACAAAAGGAAAACCTACCTGGAATTTTTGAAAAGCTGACAGGGGCCTTTTCAAGATTAAGTGTGGTGATTTATGTAGTAACTGTACAAGTAACAATCTATGAGAATTCTATAAAAGGAGTTGTAGTAGCAGCAGATCTCTCCATCTACAAAACATCAAAGTGCCCCGGTTTAGAAATACAGTTCCTTCGTGGAATGAGGATAGCAAATTAGCAACAAAGCAAAGCAATGAGTCATACAAGCAATCAAAACACACAATGAATATTAAAGATTTAATGAATTATAAAAGATGAGACAAAAAAGGATAATAAAAAAAGACAGAAAAGTGAAAGTTGGAGAAATTTCTTTGGGAAATTGAACAAATACTCAAAGCTATCAGAATACATAAGCAATTTCAAAGAATAAATTGAACTTGAAGTAAATTAAATGTACACCTGGTCTCATAATCAATGAAATGCTTCAGCACTTGTCAGAAGGTACTCTAAAGATTTTATTACAATTATATAATTATTTATGGGGAGGGGGAAACACTGCTGCCAATAGAATGGAAACAAGCACTGGTGATACTAATTAGGAAATCAGACAAGGGACATACAAGACCTAATACCTATAGGCTTATTGCATGTGTAGGAAATCATGAGAAAATGGTAAATGTAAGTCTAGTAGAATATTTGAAGAATATTTGAACTGAGCTATCAAGTGCTTTCAGAAAAAGATTCAATTTACCATAGAGTGAAACTTGAAACAAAGGTATTTGTTTTAACTACCCAATCTTCAGCTACTTACTGATTTCCTCTAGCTCCCTGTCTCCTACCCTCCCTCCTTCTTTTTTTCCCCCGTCCCCTCCCCTCCCCTCTCTCCTATTTATTTTGGGTCTGCACATCCTAAAGTCAAAACTCCGGTCATCTGAAGAAGTGGGCGGTCCCCTCTAAAGCTCATGATACCACCTACATGTTTTGTCAGTCTATAAAGTGCTACCAGACCATTTGTGGGGTTTTTTCTTTACAGACTAACTCTGCTAACCCTGAAGCAGCATGAGGACTAAGCACTTTTTAATGATGGTCTTCCTGGACATTGAAAATACATATAGCATGTTACAGAGACAAGGCCTCCCACACAAGCTACGTACAATTGAAATGAACAGGAGAATGTTTGGGAGATAAGGGACTTTTTAAGTGACAGAACTATATAAGCTAATGTGTGAACAGCTTTATCAGAAAGCTACAAGATTACAAATGGAACTCCACCTGGGAGAATTACCAGCCCTATTTTGTTTTCCATTGTAATAAATGACCTCATGGAAAATGTACAGATGGGAATACGTATTTCCCTTTTCACAGATAACTGTTCTATATGGACTAAACCTAAAAAAACTTCAAGTAGCTGTAAAAAAAGACATGTGAGACACCCGCAAAAAAATTCCACTGAAAAAATGATTAGCTATTCACAGGGAGGCTCACTTGCAAAAATTAAGGGAATGCTTTTAACCAGGAAGAAAATTAAGGAAAACTGCGTGAAAAAATTCAGATAGTTCAAAAGTTTATGTCTCAGGAGTAGTGTTTGATAATAAATTAACTGTGAACGACCACACGAGATAATATAGTAAAGTGTAAAAGTAGGATGAATTTACTTTAAAGTGTAGCTAGAAACAATGGGTTGCAGATAAGAAGGTATTGGTAATGCTGTATGGAGCATGGATGAGACCTATTTTAGCCTACAGATACTAAGATTTTGGTTGAGCCTCAAAAATTAATTAATTCTTAGACTCTGTGAACTGCTCCAGCCCAGGCTCTGCAATTGGCATGAGGCGCGATGATAATGCCACCAATGTCTTAACTGCAGATAGCCGCTGCAGTAAGGATACGTCTACACTGCCACTCTAGTTCGAACTAGTGTGGCTAATGTAGGCATTCGAACTTGCAAATGAAGCCGGGATTTAAATATCCCGGGCTTTATTTGCACGTTCCCGGGCGCCGCCATTTTTAAATGCCCCGTAGTTCGAACTCCCTGCCTGCGGCTACAAGCAGCACGAACTAGGTAGTTCGAATTAAAGCTCCTAATTCGAACTACTGTTACTCTTCCTGCAATGAGGAGTAAAGGTAGTTCGAATTAGGAGCTTTAATTCGAACTACCTAGTCCGTGCCGTGTGTAGCCACAGGCAGGGAGTTCAAACTACGGGGCATTTAAAAATGGCGGCGCCCAGGAACATGCAAATAAAGCCCAGGATATTTAAATCCCGGCTTCATTTGCAAGTTCGAATGCCTACATTAGCCACCCTAGTTTGAACTAGGGTGGCAGTGTAGACATACCCAAACACCTGTAAATCTATTCCAGCTCTGTCCCTTCCAACCAAGGCTTTGCACCCTCCAGAAGTGCAGAGCTATCTGCCACCTTAACTAGGGGCTCAGCAAGTCCACCTCCCCCCCCCCCCCCCCGAATTTAGTAGAAAACATTATATAGGTTGCCACAAATTTCCTCACATTGTCAGGGTCAAAAATGTGCAAAGGAAACACGCGAAAAAGGAAAATGGAGAGAACTAAAAATTTATAATAATTGGAAATCAAATGACAGCTGATCAGTTGTTCCTCCATTTGTGGATTTGGAACTGTATGAAAAGAAAGGAGAGAAGGAAAAACACACACATTACAACCAATGAAGTCTTGAATTTATTTATAAAAAAATGGTGCCAGCTTTGGCAAGCCTATACAGATGGATCAAGAAATGACAGTGTAGGTAGAGTGGGAGCAGCTTTCTGCATCCCTCGTCTTGGAATCCAGAAATCTAAAAGGCTATCAAAGAATGTGACCATTCTCATGGGTGAATTAATGGGGACAATATTGGCACTAACCTAGATAAGAGATGTGAGAAAGGCTGCAGCTGTAATTTTATCTGATTCCCTGTCAGGCATTATGACAACCAGAACAGGGACTTCAGAAAGCAGAAATGACATAAGCTAAACAATGTTCCTAACTATGGAAAAAATGCAAACACTCATCTGTAACAATAGCAGAGATTCCAGTGCATAGCAGAAATGAAATGACCAACAATGCAGCAAAACAAGCTCTAAAAAATGAGGGAGTAGTGTATTAAGTTATTCTTATGTAGACAAGAATTTAAAACTGTGGTCATGAAGGAGTTTGTGAAGGAATGACAAGAACTATGGACTAAGGCAACACAAGGGTGAAGGCCTTATGATGCATGCTCAAAAACTGAAATTCTACTACAGGTTGAATCTCCCTGGTCCAGCTTCCTTGGGACCCGACTAGTCCTGGACAAGGGAGTTTTCCGGACCAGGAAGGGTTGGGGGAGGGAGGGAAGGGAGTGCACTAGCCTCTCCCTAGTTACCTTTCCTGGCCCTTCTACCCCACAGACTCCAGCAGCCCCACCGGCTTCCTAGCCTACTATGAGCTCTGCTGCCCCCCGCCCCGAGGACTCTGGCACACCTGATGGTTTCCCAGCCCAGCTGACTGTGTGCTCTGGTGCCCATGGGCTCCGCAGCCCCGCTCGCCGGCTCTGCCCCCAGCTACTGGCAACTTCTGTGCTGGGGCTCTCTAGTCCAGCAATATCCGTGGTCCAGAAGAGTTGCAGACCACAAAGGTTCAACCTGTATATATTTGAGAGAGTTTGTGTATGGACAAGTCTAGACTACATTTTACTTTTGAAAGAAGATATGCAAATTTCGATAACTTCTTTCGATCACTTTTTTTAAAGAGTTTTTTTTGAAAAAGCAAGCAAAAGCACTATAGCAGTAGCTACTATAGGGGCTACTGCTTCAAAACTGGTTGGACACCATGGGTCTACAGCAGGGGTGGCGAACCTATGGCTCATGAGCTGCATGAGACTCTTCAAAGGAAAAATTGTGGCTCCTGCACCCCACCTGCGGCTTGGCTCCTATTCCCCTGCTCTGACCTTTTTTCCTTGTCTGGTCTGAGCACCACTTGTGGCAGTGAGATGTGACACTGCGGCCAACGGAAGCCTGCCTGGGCCACACGTAGCTCTTAAAGGGGCAGCTTTTTGGGTTTCTTTGGGTATTTTGCTCAACAATTTATTTCCCCCAGCTCTTTGTGCTGTATTCACCACTATTTTGGCTCTTTGTCTGTAACGAGTTGGCCAACCCTGGTCTACAGCTTCTTCTTATCGTAATTTAAGGCAAGGTAAGCAAGGTAAGGGTGTGGTTGGGCCAGAAAAATGGGATGTGCCTGGAATGGAATTGCATCTCATAAAACAGAAAGGGAGGGCTCTTGTATATAATGACAACATGGAGGCAGCAGGGGATATGGGATGAAAAACAGGGGCAGTTACACTGAATAATGACTACAAGTGGACAGCAAGGGGTCAGAGATGGGGACTGGGACAGCTATAACCCCCTTGAAGTAGAAGGGGACAAGGGTGGAGAAAGGGACAACTCTCTACTGTATATCTGAGCTTATCATAAAACCATACAGAAAAGAGAATCATCAGAGAGGTGAAAAGAGCATGCACCCTCTCCACTTCCCATCCGAGACTGCCCCAGCCCTGAGCCTCCAACCTCCCAAGCAGCCTATAGGGAGAGTGGGAGGCTTGAAGCCCTTTCCCCCCCCCCCCGCCCCCGATTCATATGGGAACATTACTGGCTGTTCCCCTTTGTCAGGGTGCAAGGAGAAGTACACAGTTTGGTGGAATTCCTCATTCTACTTGGGGAGTGAAGAGGGCAGATGAACCTGGACCTGCCCCAGTGGTGAACATGCACCCCTCCTCTAGCTGAGCCCGCTGGAGCTGCAACTGCCATGGAGAGGTGCTTCTTATCTGGCCCCAATTTGCTGCATTGAGAGAGGGCTGGGGTTGTTGTCTCTTACGGGGCAGCCTGCATACTGAACCCCTCATCCCAGTTCCCCGCAGAGCACTTTATTTTTAAAAAAATTGAGTTAAGGACACAAGCACCACCAGGAAAATCTTCTAGTAATACTATACTAGAGAAAATACCACAGTGGTCATTTTTAGAGTGTTAACAGGTCATTGTGCCCTAAAAGGCAAGTTAAACTTACTAAGTTGAAATAAAGAGAGGCTATGTACTGTGTGAAAAACCAAAGAAAATACTGATCATATTTTATGGCATTGTGGGCAAGAGTCCACAAAAAGAAGGTTTCTTTATGAAAAATTAAGTTAGCTTGGAAACAAAGATTTTATTTATCCTAAAGGGACTTCTGAGAACATCGGAAAAAGAAAAAGGGGGAGCGGGAGAAGAAGCCTTGCTGCTTTTCCTTAAAGACACTAAATTGAGTGAAAGGACATTAAAAGACAAACAAAAAAAGTAGCTAAAAATGAGAAATGTGATGCTGCTGGCCTCATACGTGTGCTGCGCCAAAACACACAAAGACAAAGCAAGATGAAAGCCCTGAGAAGGGAATGGCTACAATGGCTCTTGAAACACCAGGAGGAAACCCCAAGCCAGACTGCCCCAAGCCATCCCCCAGTTCTGTTAAGTGTCCTGTGAACTCCAGAGGCAAGCCCAGCAGCAAGAGATTTATTTAGCTACCAGACTTGAAGGACTCCAGCAAAGCTGATATCCCTAAAGCAGTGTTTCTCAAAGTGGCCTATTTACCTAAAGGGTCCATAGCCACGAAGCCTTGCACAATGTTCCCTCTAATCTTTTCTATCCGTGTGCAGATTTTTTTCCATTCATGTGCAGAATACATTTTTCAGTGTGCATTGAGGCATGTATGAATGTGCACCACTAGTAGAAACAAAACCTAGTTGTGGGAGCTCTGCTAATCAGCTTGGGCAGCTTTGGAATCTCTCCTGAGCAGCCTCACAAGCACATGGCTTACAGGGAACACTGGCCTCATGGCTCCCATCAGCTCCAGATGGCTGTTTCCAGCCATGGAGCGCCACAGGAAGCAGTAAGATGAGGCAACTTTTAAAGGAGGCTTCTAACGGAGGCCAAGCAGGCCCAGGGGTCAGACATGGCACCATACAGCTTGTCTGAAATAGATTCAAGAGCTGCAGCAAGAGCTGCGCATCTGTATAGGCTTGGTCAGCACAGTGGAATCCAGTCCGCTGCAGAGTTTGCCTCAGCAGAAGGATCAGACACAGAGCCTGATGATGGCAGAGGAGAGTCACTGCAATACTCTGCTATGGAAAGTGGCCTTATTCCATCAGCACCCTATGACACTGAGGAATGCCTAACCAGTCCCACAGGAGGGAGTTTGCCAGACCAGGGGAGGTCAGCCCCTCTGCTGACAAGACTCCAGGCTCTCCCAGTACCTGGATATCACCAGGCTCCCCTGTCCCACTAGGCTCCTGGCTCCACAGCCAGTCTGAGGGCTTCCTGGGCTCTACTGCTTGAGTCAAGGCTCTCTGGTCCAGAGGCTCCCTGGTCCAGCAAAATCCATAGTCCTGCCCAACTACAGATGTTGCTGGACCAGAGAGTCCCGGACCAGAGAGATTCAACCTGTAGTAAAGTATATTCTGAAAAAGCAGGAGACGTCAGAATGCCCAGAGACTTATGTCGCCAGAAAAAGGCTGCTGTATTGGTTGGCCGGTATGGCATTGGTTGATCGCAATGGGACTGTACATTATGATATACCTGCTTTCTGTGAACTTGCAACTCAGGGTCTTACACCAGGCCTCAGACTGACTATCAGACCAGTAACTCCATTAACAGCTGGGCTTCAGCAACTGGAATCTAGAATTAGAGAAGCCTACAACCGACTGAAGATGGAAACAAAGTAGCTGGCACAGTGCTCAAGAAAAAGATATCAGCTATGAATGTGTTTTTAGAACTGCAAGCACCCAGCAGTCACAGCTAAGAGGGACGTCTCCTGCAAATTGAGGGGAAAAGGTCTGATTATAAAAGTATTAATGAAAGGAAGGTGAACAACAGTGCTAAAAGAAGAAGGAGCTAATATGCTGCAGGGAATGCCAGACGATATGAAAGTGTTAAGGAATATAATGTGGAGGAAGCTCCTGAGATTTGAGACTAGAAAGCAATTGGATCGAGTCCCCACAGCTGAACTCGATAAGAGGCCATTTAAGAATGAATGTAGGGAGCAATTGACACGGGACAAGAAGCAGCAGTGCTCTGCGTGACAAGAACCTCAGTGAGGAGAACCAGCTTCCTCCTCTCCCCCAAATTTTGTAGCTCCTATTATAAATGATAAGTGGCAGAGACCAACAATTAATATCTTGTTGAGTGGGAAGCAAGGGTCATGTAGTCATAAAGTGCTGGTGGATACAAGAGCATTGTCAGTACTGAAGATTCTCTGCAAGCCATGTGTGTTAAAACTCGAAAAATTTATAACCATAAAACCAGCACTGTACCTTTTACCAGAAATATCAAGAGCACTTTGGGTTTGTTGTTTATAAAAGCTTCCTGGGGTGTGTCAAGCTCTGGGAGGTTGTGTTTTACTGGGTACTGATTTGTTAAAATAACTGCAAATCATTGCTGACATTCCCAATCAGACCCTTACCAAGGACATGGAACAAGGTGGTGGTGCTGTTGTTTCTAAGATTCACAGACTTTGTGCCCTAAAGGCATCGATGGACTTTGTGTTACCTATGTGGAATGAGGACATTCAGGCTGCTGTTGGAGAATACTTCCCAGGGTTTGCTAAAAATAATTTCAGTTTAGGCAGGTGGATGCAGCTATTAAAATTATAGGGCCAGGCCCTAAGCTTCAAAGGCAGTAGTCCTATGCATCGAGGCAAGGGAAGGCATAAAAGAGACCATACAAGTGCTATGAGATCAGGGTGCACTGATTGTTTGCAAAAGTCCCTGCAATGCTTCAGGGTGGCCCATGTTGAAAGCTGATGGAAAAACTTGGTGCCTCATAGTATATTATTGAGCATTAAATAAAGTAACACCAAGGCTAACCCTATTGAGGCAAGATATCCTGAGATCATGGCTTCGATTACAGTATGTGCTACATGGTTTAATGTCCTGGCCATTTCTAATACTTTTCCCCCTAAAACCAATTCATCCTGATGATAATTACAAATTTGTGTTTACTTATCAGGATCAACACTTAATATTCACCTATATATCACAACGATACCATAACACACCTACTATATGCCAAAAATTAGTAGCTGCTATATGGCAAGGTCTACACTATGAAAACAACATAGTAAGCTACGTAGATGACATGTGAACTACCACAAAAACTAGAAAGGAAAACATCAAGGCTTTGCAGGAGGTTTTAGGAAATATCCTTACAATGGAATTTTTAGTAAATCCATCCAAGGCCCAGTCAGACTACATCTACACAGCAAAGTTATTTCGGGATACCAGAGGTATCCCAAAATAGCTACCCTGCATCTTTTGAATGTGTTTGCTATTTTGAAATACAGTGGATGAGCTATTTTGCCATCCCTGTAAACCTCATTCTATGAGGAGTAAGGGATGGCTCAAAGTAACACTTTGTTTTGGAATTTGGCGCTATGTAGACGGCACCAAATGATGAAATAAGCTATTTCAAAATAGACTCGAAATAAGCTATGCAATGGGGAAATACAGGAAAACAATCTGATGTAGAGGAGGTTAGACTGATCTGTAAGCTACCTGCGCCTGTGGATATCAGCACTCTTTGGGTTGTTTCTGGGACTGGTGGGTTTTTCCAGGAAGTTTATCAACAATGGAAACAGAGTGATAAAAAAAGAGAGGCTACCTGGATACTGAAACAACTGTTAATAAAAGCCACCTAGATTGGTTTGTCCGCTGCCTGATTTACCATATTATCTACAAAACAGCTATTGGCATAGGGCTTCTCCAGCAAAATGGTACTACATTAAAGCGAGGGGCATATGGCTCAAAAATACTTGTCAGAAATGGAAAGACCATTTAATAGCTGTGAAAGAGAAGTATTGACCCTGGTCTGGTCATTACAACACTCAGCCAACATAACTGGTATGGCACCTACTGTATTGAAAATAGTACATGCGCCTGTTCAATACATCTTATCAGGAAAGTCAGCAACCTGAGGTTAGTGGTATGGACTCTGACCCAAATAAATATAGCTATATAGTTGCAGAAGGTTCCTGGTTTAGCTGCAGTGCTTCACTCCCAATGGGCCACAGTGAAGCCCATGAGTGCCCTATATCTGAGATATCAGGTCTATATTTTAAGATTCCCTTCTCTCTTGAAACAAGGTATGTGGATGCAAAGGAGCAATCCAGAGAAAAATGGGTTCATAGATGGGTCAAACTACTATAACAAAGGACAGCCCGTCACTGGATTTGTGGCAATGTGGGCCTCAACAGGGAAGGTAGTACAAGGCACCATCCAACAGCATTCAGCACAAGAAGTGGAAATTGCAGTAGTAACGTTAAGATCTGTGGATCCACAAAGGGACATTCCTATGTGCACAGACTATGATGGGATTTTAAAGGCTTTCATTGACTGCATGGTGTTATGAAGGGATATGTACTTGACAGGCCATAGGCCAATAGTAACATGTCTACTCCATAGCATCATATGTTACCCCGGCATAGCTAGAAATGTTTGAACAAGGCAATGTCTCTGCTATTGTGCAAGGGCTATGGGGTATCTCTACATAGTAGTGTTATTTCAGAATAACTGACTTTATTCCAAAATAACAAAGAGCGCATCTATACAGCAAGCCATTATTTCAAAATAATGGTGAGCTGGAGGACTTCTTACTCCAACCCCTGTAGTCCTCATTTCACAAGGAGTAAGGGAAGTCAAAGGAAGAGTGTTCTTCCTTTTACTTCCTGCTGTATAGACAGCACCAAAAGCCGAATTCAGCTATTTCGATTTCAGCTACACAATTGACGTAGCTGAAGTTGGGTAGCTTTATTAGAATTTTGCCCTGTTGTGTAGATGTGCCCTATTAGTCCTTGATATTTGAAAAGTAGTTTGTATCCACGATCACATATAAAAGCAAGTTTTCTGCATGGTATCTAAGTAGGACACTCAAAGTGGATCGATCGAAGATCTTGGTGTTTCTTGGGGGAAAAAAAATTTCAGACAAATTAATGCCTAAGGGTATGTCTAAACTACATGGCTCCATCAACGGAGCCATGTAGATTTGTTGTTTTGGCAAAGTCAAATGAAGCCGCGATTTAAATGATCGCAGCTTCATTTAAATTTACATGGCTGCCGCGCTGAGCCGACAAACAGCTGATTAGCTGTTTGTCCGCTCAGCGCGCTAGTCTGGACGCTCCCCTGTCGACATCAAAGCCCTTTGTCAGCAGCCCGGTAAACCTCATCCCACGAGGAATAACGGGGCTGCCGACAAAGGGCTTTAATGTCGGCAGGGGAGCGTCCAGACTAGCGCGCTGAGCGGACAAACAGCTGATCAGCTGTTTGTCGGCTCAGCGCGGCAGCCATGTAAATTTAAATGAAGCCGCGATCATTTATATCGCGACTTCATTTAACTTTGCCTATGTGTCTAATCTACATGCCTCTGATGA
Source organism: Pelodiscus sinensis (assembly GCF_049634645.1). NCBI lineage: Eukaryota > Metazoa > Chordata > Testudines > Trionychidae > Pelodiscus > Pelodiscus sinensis. Next base: position 237,975,002 of record NC_134712.1, on the reverse strand, counting down.
CAGAGGCATGTAGTCTAGACACAGCCTAATAGTCTGTTAGGGGCAGTAAAGATCTCAACCATTTTTTCCATAAAATGTAGGATTGGATGGAAAAATTGTGGCCCCTCTTTAATTAATGTTAGGAGTCATATATAGTATGTGTTTTTTATAACCCCATCCTGATTTTATAGGAAACTAGCAGATTTACCCAGTGTTGTTCAATTAATTCAATTAAGCAGGGGTTTTTTGAAAATAAAAGGAAAATGTACATGCTTTATTTGTTTGTGTTTTTTAAAAAATACAGTGTTATTTTTATGAAGGTAATTTTTATTTCAGATTTCTTAAAAAGGGATCGTTAATATTTGTCCATTTATTTTTAGTACATTTTTTAAAATAGGAATTCCATCAAATGTTTTTTTTCTTCATCCCTATAAACTCTTATAATTCACTAAGGGTATGTCTAGACTACATGGCTCCATCGACAGAGCCATGTAGATGAGGTTTCTGGACATAGGGAAATGAAGCGGTGATTTAAATAATTGCTGCTTCATTTACATCAAAATGGCTGTCGCGCTGTGCCGATCAGCTGTTTGGTGGCACTGCGTGGTAGTCTGGACGCTCCGCTGTAGACAAGGGCTTTTTTGTCGGAAGAACTGGATGTAATCTAGACACTCTTTGTCGACAGAAGCTTTGTCGACAGTATCTGTCGACAAAGCCTCTGTCGACAAAAGCCTGTAGTCTAGACGTACCCCATTGCTGGTTAACAGGAGTTCTTGATCAAACAGACACATTCTTTAAACTATATAGTAGGTTGTTTTTATTGTATTTCATTATTCTCCCTTCATGAGCCTCATTACTTGTGCTCCTTAATTAAATCAATATTTTTTTACTTGTTTTATCCTGCCTCATTTCCATGAATAAAGTAGTTTCCAGCGTCTGGCTTGCTCTTCTGCTGGGCTCCAACCGAGCTCTGAACTCATGAGTTTATATTTCTGGCCCTGCCTTTCTGCTTCCCATGGGTTGGGTTGGGTTGCTCTGGCACTGCCCAAAATGGGGTCTTATGGCATCCTTCTCCTTCCTGGTCAGAGGGAGCCCAAGCAGACCCACTACAGGGACAAAGAAAAAATTTGCTCAAACCCAGGAAAATGTGGGTTTAAAATCCTGAGAATTTTGAGAGCAAGATAGGAGCTGGTGGAGCTCCTGAAAATTTTTTAAAATAAACTAGATGTCAAATTGATCTCTAATTGTGGACTATTTCTTTTTTCACTACCATTGTACTAATGTACTAGATGGGTGTTCCTGCTTCCAGAGCCTCGCAGAATAGTTACACAATTAAACTTTACACTTTTACCACTTTATACTGGTTAGTGTGTATGAAGTTATGAGATTTTACTACATGGTTGTTATTGGAATATACTGTGCATCTGGGAGAAGCCAATGGCTAGTGATGAAAGAAGCAGTGTCCCACACCTTAACCAGATTTAAGTGACCATGATACTGTAATTGATCAGGAAGTACATGTTAAGTTTTATTAAGAAAATAACTGGATAGTGTGCTTGGATGCTGGATGATAGGAGTTTCTCAGGATGCTCTAAAAATGAATAGGACTGGAATGGATCAAAATTTGTTTATGTAGCAATCAGTATAATTCTACTGTTGATTCTGGTCCTTTCAACATCTCTATATTTATGCGTATTAATGTGCAAATCCTAAATCAATGTGCAAATTCTTCCCCCTAACAACCAAGTGTATCATGCAGAGTTAGAATGTCAAAAATGTATCACTCATTGTGACACAGCCCTAATGACTCTGTGAAATCAAAATTTTGTGATATGGAAACAAAGGTTGAAAAGTTTAATGCAATATGTCACACCATGCTTAAGATACATGTGCTGGTAAATGATATGGGAATTTGTGAGATTAAAGGTCCCTTTGGAGTATATATGGCATTTAAGGTTTTTTTGAACCTGAGCCATATGTTAGTTTTGTAGAACTAGTAGTAGTTAAGTAAGATCTTGCTCAGAGTTTGATGAACAATCCTTATTTCCTGTCCCGTGGAGGCAACATGATCCAAACGCCCAGCTCTGCCTACATCTACCCCTTTGACTGGCTGGAGGCCTTTTAATTGTGTTTGGTTCTGTTACAGCAACAAGAGGAGTCAGGTTAAAGCTTAAACAGTTAGGCTGTGTCTAGACTGGTCAGTTTTTCCAGAAAATCAGTCACTTTTCCAGAAAAACTTGCCAGCTGTCTACACTGGCCGCTTGAATTTCCGGAAAAGCACTGACTTCCTACTTTAAGAAATCAGTGCTTTTTGCGGAAATACTATGCTGCTCCCGTTCGGGCAAAAGTCCCGACAGCTGAGATTTGTTTTCCGCAAAAAAGCCCCGATCGCGAAAATGGCGATCTGAGCTTTTTTGCGCAAAAGCATGTCTAGATTGGCCACGGACACTTTTCCGCAAAAAGTGCTTTTGTGGAAAAGTGTCCGTGCCAATCTAGACACTCTGTTCCAAAAATGCTTTTAACGGAAAACTTTTCTGTTAAAAGCATTTCCGGAAAATCATGCCAGTCTAGACGTAGCCTTACGGGTTTATTAAAGAGGCTTCTAAAACATATGGTTACAGTGGCTATTGCTCTATTTCTTAACTGCTAGCAAATACAGATCTTTAAAATGGTTACAAAGGAAAAAGAAAGGGAAAAAAAAGAAAGGAAAAATAAATAAAATAATGGTACCAAATGACAGCTTAATCTTTAAAGAGCTCTAAGTCTATGTGTGCACTAAGACAAAAGGACACATACGGGTACAATTTTTACCCCCTTCTGCGTCTCTCGATTCCAGCGTGTCAGGCCAGGCTCGGTCACTCAATTCCTAGGAAGGACGAATACAAGGCAGGGCGTCCCCATCTGGACCTCGGGAGTTCAAGCACGTAACCCGACCAGCAAGTAGTTGGTGGATCGAAGCTCAAATAAGCGTGATGCTGAGCCCCATCTTTATACCCATAGGGGCATGTATCCTCTTTCTTATCTAAGATGCAAAATTGTGCTGGTCCGTCTTTGTGATGCCAGTTTCTTACAAGGGACTTGTGAACATAGTTTACACTTGTAAGAGAGATAACTAAATTGGGAGTACTGGGCATTATTTTCTCAGCAGGAGATTCCCTGCCCACCCCCCCACCTGAGGACAGTTGTGTGATTGTATTAATATCAGTGCTAGCTAAGGACAGTTTCTGCTGCCCTTACAGGTCAACAATTAGTGTATGGCCCCCTCTAGCTATGTTTACAGTCATTCAGGGTCACGCCGAGCCAGCATATCCAGGCCTTCTGTCAAGGCTTCAAAGACTATGCTAATTTTATTGCTCTGTGCCCTGTGTGCTCCGAGGCACCTAAGAGGGGCAAGCAAGATGGATGTTGCAGGGGGGGTTCCTGTCTGGCTACAAAGGGATGTTTTAAAGGGTTCTAGTATCAGTTATCCCTATGCACAGAAACTGGTTAGGGCCTGAACAAAAGGCAACATCTTGCAACAATAATCCTCCCCCCATGGTCAAGAGGAACTTGATTGTAAAACTCCTAGGAAGCGTTAGTATGGGGCTAAGGGTGCAGAATACCATAGATCAGCAATACCTAGCATCTTATGTAGGTGAAATTGGACACAACATCTCCATGCTTGCCAAAGCACTTTCAGAAGCCTGGAAAGATTTGGGTGACCTGGGTCTTAACACTGCAAATACCTTACCCATGTGACTTGAAGTACTGGAGATGGATCACCTCCACATTACAGGAGCACTGGAAATACTCTGATCTAACTTGCCAACTTGCATGCTTAGCAGCTGCTGATTATAATTAGAGATGGATAAAAAGGAGTTTTGCCTCAGGAAATCAGACACATTGTCTGGTCTAATGGCACTAATTTTGAAAAGGAAAAACAGCAGGGATGACAGTTAGTACATTTTACTTAACGAGCATTCCACAGAATCCATTGTTCCATGTGCACTTCCCTGAAAGGGGGCCATTGAGAAGATCCATCCTCTAATTCCTCTAGGAATGTTTATGAAAAATTTGCTACTCATGCCTATGGAGAACAAAAATGGGCATGTTAGAGGAGACCAGTTTTACTCATTGAATCTACAGGCTTGCGTGGAGCAAAACAGTCTGGGATTCACTTGCACTACAGGGATATGGGAGGATTTTCAAAATGCCACAGTTTATGTACTTGATAATGATTGTTTATGCATTCGAATATTGTGCAGAAATCTTAATTAATGACTTATTTAAAATAGAACATGACACGGGATAATATTTGATTGTGTGCAGTATATTCAATAAATGGTTGTGATATCAAAATCACATTACCAGACCAGGCAGTACAAAACATCAGAGCATCATAGACAATTTACCAACATATTCAGCCCATCCATATTGGGGCAGACCTCTCAGTGTACAAAAGAGATGCGGTCTATCATCTTAAGCAGCTCTAGGCACAGGATGCTCATGTTTTGTTATCAGTATTGACTCTGTGGGACAAATAAACAGAGTGTTAAAAAAATAGGTGATGAGACTCACTCATTTCATTGGTAAGTGGATATATTAACATCTCGATGAAGTGAATACAAGAAAGCATGGAAAATCATGCTCCATACAATCTTGGTAGTATTATTAATCCAGTTAATAATAATTATCTATTTGATGGTCCTCTCTATTTGTGTACCAGAAAAACCAAAAACCCTGTTGTAATGCCTTTTGTGATGTGCCACCCTGTTTAATCATCTTGGTTCATATCAAGTTCAATGTTTCCTGGATTAGTTTTAGATAGTGACAGATGTGGATGAGGTATCTTTAAATCTATCAAGGAGGGAAAATGTAAGATTTTTCTCTCTCTCCCATTGTGTTACTATTATTGTTACTAAAGATTGCATATTGCTTTATAAATATAGGCATGCAGGTTAAGTAGTGCTCTTGATTTTCAACGTAAAGGATAGGAATTCAAAATAGACATTTTGCAAATAAGAACCCTCCATTTTGTGGCCCTTTCTTTAGGGAAAGTCCCTACCAGAATTCTAATGGACAGTACTGGCCAGAACCAGATGGAGGCAGTTTTACCTCAGACTTTTCGTGCCACAGAATGTTTAAAATTGGCAGCACCTGCTGACTCCCAGGTTGTCCATCATCAAGGCAGCCATGTTTACAGCTCTTTGTGCAGGCATCAGACTGGGACCAAAGGGAAGATCTTTAACCAGCTGTACAAGAGATTTGGTAAACTTACCTACCTATACTTTGGTATATTTATCCTTGTTCCTGAAATCCATCTGAAGAGCAAGTGAGAACTTTAACATCTGTCCAAAGGTCTATTGAGCTCTTGCTGAACCACCTGAAACAGATCCATCAACGCCCAGCAGCTATGACAGTCCATCATGTGCCAGTGACCTGCGTTAAGAGACAGTAATGTTTTGGGCAATTTACTTTTATTTTGTTCATTATTCTGGTCAAGATATGGGTTTTTAAGGGTCTGAGTTAAATATTCACCTGGAACCTACTCACTTGTATTTGATAGCCCTATTAGATCCCTGTGTTGTAACTTACCCTTTAATAAATCTCTGTTCTGTTTAAGCTTTTATTCTTACCAATCCTTTATTTCATCTGCAGCATGGGAAAGATGCACGGACACACACTATTTCCTAAATCTATCAAATGATTAGATGCAGAAAGTGGTGAAGAACTTATTAAGACAAGCAAGGTATACTTTTATCCTTAGCTTTAGATTAAAGAGTTATTCTTGTCAAAGGCCCAAAAGAGAATCTCTTATATTCTCAAAACCTTTTTATTTTAAATAGTTTATTTCAGGAGAAAACCTAAACCCCCAGTCCTTAAAGCAGTGTGACAGTTCAGCTTAATCCAGTCCAGGTTACAGACAGCTCACAAAACAAACAGTTTAGGTCTTGAACAGGAGAAGAAAAACAAAATTTTCTATTTTAAGGAACTCATGAACCTTCTTGCACTTAAAGCAGACTGGAAATATAACCTCTGAAAAGACTTCATTCTTTAAAACTTCATTCCGAAAGTTTCAGTGGGATTGCATGTGTGAATGAAGATCTTCCATTCCTGCACTGATGCCCAGCCTTTCCGGACTAAGAGCCAGACATATTATCTCAAAAAGGTCAACAGGCCATCGTCAATACTTAGGGCACCTTCTCTACCTGCAACCATCTACAAGTGCCCCAATGGGGAATCCCCTGACTTGAGTGATTCATCAGTGAGCATGGAGCCAGCAAAGGGTCCTTCTACAGAAATGAGCCCAAGTCACAGAATTCAGATTCAGATCTGAACTTTCCCAAACTTTGGAGGCAGGTGGTGGTTTCTGTTCTGGGGGTTTTGGCCCTTAAAAACTAAGGACCTGTTCGGATCTGATCCTGAAGATATGCAACGCTAAGAGATATTTGGATTAAGGTTATTGGTTCATGTTAATTATAATGTAAGTTATACAAACCACAACATTGTCATCCTGGATCAAAGCATTCCAGCCTTGTTTCCTACTCTTTGTAATTTCCTATATCTGGTGCTTCCAAAGATGAAAACTCCTTGTAATGCACAAGAATTCCTGCTCATTGCTTGGGGTTAATCAATGCATTGAGACCCAATCTTGGGAGAAAACAATGGCAGTGTCCCCTCAATTTGCCAAAATCTTATTCCATTGTTATTCTATACATCCTGAGCTCACAATTGAATCTCTCCTTAATACTGTTGAGCTGGCCCGCGTATAGATTCATGAATTGGGAGCAAGATATAGGATGGGACCTCAGGGTCACTATGGTAATCTGCTGGGCAGGAAAGTCCCAGCTTGTAGCTTTCTGAACTGTACTGTGTGCTTAAAAATGTGAGCCTTTCCCTGACCAGCCCACACTTACGTCAGTGAAGCACACAGGTGATCTACCAGTGCTTTCATAACCATAGAAAAGTAGCCCTTTCTGTTGATATATTCTGTGGCAAGTTGGTCTGATGCAAAAATAGGGAAGTGTGTGCCAGCTATTGCTCCATCCCAGTTATGGAACCCCATCTTATCAATAAACTAGGCAAATAAAACATAGATGGGGCTACTATAAGGTGGGTGCATAACTGGTAGGATAACCATACTCAGAGAGTAGTTATTAACAGTTCACAATCCTGCTGGAAAGGTATAACAAGTGGGGTTCCGCAGAGGTCTGTGTTGGGACTGGCTCTGTTCAATATCTTCATCAACGATTTAGATACTGGCATAGAAAGTACACTTATTAAGTTTGCAGATGATATCAAGCTGGGAGGGGTTGCGACTGCTCTGGAGGATAGTGTCATAATTCAAAATGATCTGGACAAATTGGAGAAATGGTCTGCAGTAAATAGGATGAAGTTTAATAAAGACAAATGCAAAGTGCTCCACTTAGGAAGGAACAATCAGTCTCACACATACAGAATGGGAAGCGACTGTCTAGGAAAGAGTACGGTAGAAAGGGATGTAGGGGTTATAATGGACCACAAGCTGAATATGAGTCAGCAGTGTGATGCTGTTGCAAAAAAAGCAAATATGATTCTGGGGTGCATTAACAGGTGTGTTGTGAGCAAGACACGAGAAGTCATTCTTCCGCTCTACTCTGCGCTGGTTAGGCCTCAGTTGGAATATTGTGTCCAGTTCTGGTCACCGCATTTCAAGGAAGATGTGGAGAAATTGGAAAGGATCCAGAGAAAAGCAACAAGAATGATTAAAGGTCTAGAGAACATGACCTATGAAGGAAGGCAGAAAGAATTGGGTTTGTTTAGTTTAGAAAAGAGAAGATTGAGGGGGGACATGATAACAGTTTTCAGGTATCTAAAAGCGTGTCATAAGGAGGAGGGAGAAAACTTGTTCATCTTGGCCTCTGAGGACAGAACAAGAAGCAATGGGCTTAAACTGCAGCAAGGGAGGTTTAGGTTGGACATTAGGAAAAAGTTCTTAACTGTCAGGGTAGTCAGACACAGGAATAAATTGCCCAGGGAGGTTGTGGAATCCCCATCTGTGGAGATATTTAAGAGTAGATTAGATAAATGTCTATCAGGGATGGTCTAGACAGTATTTGGTCCTGCCATGAGGGCACGGGATTGAACTCGATGACCTCTCGAGATCACTTCCAGTCCTAGTATTCTATGATTCTATGACTGCTGAAAATCTGTCCACTTCCTTGTACATTGCCAAGAGTCCCAGACTTGTATAGTAGGAGAAGATTAACGGCCCTGCACCCTTGCCTGACATTGGTCCCCACAGTGGACTTTCCAATTCCAAATTGATTTTCAACTGACTGGTAGCAATTTGGTATTGCAAGTTTCCACAGTGAGCTCACCACTTGCTTCTCCTCTGTCGGTGCAGCTCTCATTCTGGTGTCCCTGCACTCGTGGGCTGGGGCAAGCTTAGCACGCAGGTCCAGGAATATGGGCCTTGCATATCTGAAAGTTCTGCACATTCAGTCTTAATACAACCAGCATGGAAGCTAATAGCAGGGCTGGGTGAACTGGCTGTCAGCTCTGCTGGTAGACCTATCTAGTCCTAACCACTGTAGAATTAGAGGGCAAAGCAGTCACCAAACAACACTAATGCTTCTTCCCTATGACTGAATCCTATCCTGATTCAAACTGACCTGAACCAATAAAAGTTGCAATGTAATAAAATCATTTCCAAACCAGTTCCCTCAACACTGATTTACAGGCCCTTCTAAATTATTAACCTCCTACAGTTTTGCACAGCAGCAACAGTAGGCAACTAGACTTTGAAGTTCATTATGTAAGATCCATCTTCCTGAATTAATCCACAGACACATTCATTTTAATTTTTAAAAAAAATCATTAATATGTATATGCTCCTGTTTCTGCTCGTCCTCGTGGCTGCTGAAATGCTGAAGGAGTATAACAGCTGAACTACTGTGCAAAACTATGTACTGGCTTCTGTGTGGGGAAAGTGCTTTTAAATTACCTTTATTTTCCTCTGATCTGAGGCATGTTAGGAGTGAGTTTGTCCCTTGCATATGGTAGAGCAGTCTTGGGGCTAGTATAATTGATGTCCAATTGGCCATGGCTGTAAGCCAAGAGATAGCCTAGCCATGATCTCTACTTTGGGGACTAGGAGAAAGGATGGGAGCTGCTACAACAGCCTTACATTTCCAGAGGGTTCTCTGCACAGGGGAGACTTCAGGGGATGGATCTACTGGTTTTGTGCGGCCTCAGAGGAGCCCATGTTCTGGCCTCAGTATGGAGCATCTGAAAGCAACACATTCTGACTTCTCAAATCCATGGGATAACTCCTTTAGCAAAGTCTTCTAGGTACTGTCTTCTTCACCTGCATGTGAAGCAAAAGCATTTCCAAGCTGTTTAGCCGAAGTAGCTAGAGTCACTTGAAAAGGTTGCAAAGTACTTGGGCATCCAGCCCTTGGGCATTTTATTTTCCTCAGACTATTATAATACATCTTTCAATGAATTTCAGGTTGCTACCCAGCAGAGAGGAATGGCATATATTTTTAATCATTCTGGAACTCAAAAATTGAGTTTTATGCAAAACTTATATTTACTTTACTTTCTTTGTTGTTGTCAAGGCAGGTGCAGGAGAAATGTGGGCGAGGATTGACAATGATCACATGGTACAAATATAATTTCACTGTAGTATGTGAATTGCTGGGCTATACTGGGCCAGATTGACCATTATGCTTTGGCTGTTTTGCACTGCTCCTATAACAAGACAGACATAAACCTGGCTGAACTCACCAGTTAAGATGGAATATTTTGCGTCATTTGGAGAGTACTCTGAATTTGCCCCATAAATTATATGATATAATGTGAGGTGCTGAAATCAGGCATCTCAATTTCTATGGTGCTTCTCTTCCTTCCTGGATTCTGCACAAGTCACCAGTTGGCAGAGGTCATCTTAGTACTACACCATCTGCTGTTTAACGATTCATATCTCTAGTAACCTGCATTAATTTCCTCATATCTGCAAAAGGAAGGAAGGAAGGTCAGTCCCAGGGTTTTGAGCTTCAGACACATACGAAGGGAACATGTACACACATCTGTCAAAATAACACAATACCACCTATTCCAGGGATATGCTAAGGATTTAGTGTCATTAGGAGGGCAAAACCAATGATCCCTAATGAAAGTATGCCTCCCATTTGAGAGGAAGCACACAATCAGAGCCATTAATAAATGTAGATCATGCATATGACAAACTCAACCTGGATGCACTGGGCTGAAACCCTGCATACTCAGCCTAATGGGCTACGGTCACTCTCTTCTCTTTTCCTACAGCACAGAACTGTGACTAAGCTATGCAAACACCTTGGATGGTTGGGGCTGCTAATTCCCTGGCTCAACCCCTTAACTTGTTTATGTGGTGTAAACCCCTTTTGTGTGTCTTTTGCCTCCATTGCTCAGGATGTGGCCCCTCAGAACAATAAGCCAAACAATCAGACTTATTCCAGCATAGTTGACAAATGTATATTGTTCTCGTAATTGTGATGGCAATGGGGGCATGGTAGTCAGACAGTCATTGGTCATTTTTAATCAGAACACCTTACAACAGAGCATGTCTGTTCTAATTCACTTGCTTTCATCTACTATCTAAGACCTACGCATTAAAGCTTGCACTGTTTTCCATACTACACAACAGAAGATCTGGCTCTGAATCAATGGTAGCTATAAAGTGGATGAGGCTATAAAGTGTTTTCCTCGTGCCTGATTGTTCCAGAGGGCTGGTAGGGAAAATTTGCTGTCTTTGCGGTCATTCCCCTGCCTGCTCTGCCCAAACCCATTCCCCTTGTGTGGATGCCAAACTCCATCAAACCCCAAAAAAAGGGCTGATGCTATAGAGGTGAAACTCCCTCCTTCCATGCCCCAGGTTGGAATCTGATAGCTTCTTTACCTTCTGCTCATGTAAGTGGATGGTATGACATGGCCCTGTCTGATTTTCCTCATACTCACACCTGTTTTATGCCTTCAATTTATTTACTCTGCAATTACACCATTATAAATGAGCAGAGAAACAAACATGTTAGTTTCATGCAATAAACCATATTTGGGCTCATATTTTGAAGAAGTATTTCTATGAACAAACCAGGAAGTAAGCACAGGCACATAGTTCACTTTTTAACAAGCCATTTTGTACTGTGTGTAACTTCCTGAACAGAATGTGTTTGTGTAGCTCTGAAATCTGAACATGAGCCCATGATCATGACTTTCTGCTCAAAGGGAAATATGTGAACATAAGAACGGCCATACTGGGTCAGACCAGTATCCTGTCTGCCAACAATGGCCAATACCAGATGACCCAGAGGGAGGGATCACAACAGGTAATCCTCACATGATCCCTCCCCTGTCACTCACCTCCAGACAAACAGAGACTAGGGACATCATTCCTACCCATCCTGGCTAATAGTCATTGATGGACCTAACCTCCATGAATCTATCTAGCTCTTCTTTGAACCCTGTTAAAGTTCTAGCCCTCACCGCATCTCGATCATCCAAGGGCCCCACTGGTTGTTTAGCCGGCTTCCTGCTTCTGATGTACTTAAAAACATTTTACTATTCCTTTTTGAGTTTTTGGCTAGCTGTTCTTCGAGCTCCTTTTTGGCTTTTCTTATTATATTAGCCAATTAGCCTGTCCTAAAACAGGATTTTCAGGTCTCTCCTCCACGTCCTATTCCCTTTCTATCTCGGTCTTCTCTCCTGAGCCTCTGGTCTCTCGCTCCGTCTCTCTCTCTCTCCCCTCCTCCTACAGCCTCCCCCCTCTCTCTCTCAGCTCTCCTCCATCTCCTGCCTCTCTCTCCATCTCTCTTTCTCTTCTCCCCCTCCTGCCTCTCACTCTCTCTTTCTCTTCTCCTCCTCCTCCTGCATGGGGAGCGCAGAGCCCAAATGGCTGTTTGCGCCGCTTGCTCCTGTGTGGCATCCTGGCTGAGCGGCTGCCTATGAGCTCCAGCTGCCCCCCTGCACCATTTCCCTTCACCCCAGCACTGATCCTGCAGCCTCACGTTGTCCTCCACCTCCCCATTCAACTCCCCCTCGTTCCCCCACCATCCCCCTGGCTAGGGTCTGTTCATGGCCAGGGGGCAGGGCCTGGAGCCGCGGGGAAGCAAGCGGAGCAAGCGGTCGTTTGGGCTCCCCCGCAGCAGCCCAGCTGAGCATCACAGAAGTGAGCTGAGCACCACAGCGGGACAGTGACATTCATGGCCAGGGGGTGGGACCTGGAGCTGCTGTCACGCTGCACATCACCGCCCCACCCCCCTTCGCCTCCCTCCATGGTGCTTGGCTGATTTCTGCGCCGCTCAGCTGGGCCGCCACGTGGGAGCAAACAGCGCAAGCAGCCGTTTGGGCCCCACACTCGCCATGCAGCACAGCGGTGCTATAGGAAGAGTTCTTGCACAAGATCATGCCAGTGTAGATGTAGCCCAGGTGCAGTCCTCACTAAGCTTCTCTGTTGCACTGACTAGCTATCTACATCTAGCTACTACTGCTAGCTATTTAGTTCAGTAATCACAAGTTGTGAAACCATCTGGGATAACTTGGGAGAGTATTTTAATTGTGGGGGAGGGGTGAATATCATTAGGATATTGAAATGAGTTGCCACTGAAATAATTTTTTTATATGGAAGAGTACATATATTTTTTTCTTAAACCCTCTCTTAATTCCAAGAAGTCAGTATTATTCCACTTACTGTGCTCATGATGACCTAAAGAATGGCTAGGATAGCCATGGATTGTAAGCAGTATAGAAAGGGAATGCCAAGAAAGTTTATATATGCATACATTAGAGAAAAAATTATTGCAAGCAATTATTAAAAGCTGCTCAGCGAATAGAAGATTATTGCCTTAGAAGTATTAGGTTTTTTAAAAAAAACACTTACTAAATATTTGTAATGCACCAGCTTTGTTTAGCCTGTGTTTAAAGAGCTTAATGACAATTCTGTTAATCATCCAGAAATCATCTACTCGGGACATGGATAAATAACAGAAAACTATCCCGTCAATTCTTGGAAGCAGAGCTCCTGGTTTGGAACAGTGTGAAACCACAAATACTCTCCATCTGCAAGCAAATGTGACTACAGTTTATCATTTATATTCTTACTGCCCTAAAAATGTCTTTCCTCTTCCTGAATCATTAACTTGCCTGAAGGGGAAAAAAAGAAGCACACATTTATCAAAAAAGGTCAATAGTAAAAAAAAGAAACCAGGAAAACTAAGCAAAACAATAGAAGAAAGTGTTAGGTTTCCATGGAAAGGCTGTACAGAAAAAGAATAATGAAAGAATTAAACAGGCCTCAAGCCAATGTTTCAATAAATGTTGCTACATTCCTTCTTGCTATAGAAATGTCACTGATCATGCCATTACTTTGAACTCCCTCCAAACAAATGCACTGTACTTCAGGGAATATTTCATGTATGAAATCAACCCCAATGTTTGTATTTAAGAACATAAGAACGACCATACTGGGTCAGACCAAAGGTCCATCTAGCCCAGTATCCTGTCTTCCAACAGTGGCCAATGCTATGCTATCAAAATAGATTTGATACATTATTTTGATTCTTTGTTATTTGCTGTCCCTCTTACACTGTCAGCTACGTAAACAAAAGAAGGGAGTCCAGGGCCGTAGCTCCAAATAACTGACATACAATACAGGCAGTCCCCGGGTTACGTACAAGATAGGGACTGTAGGTTTGTTCTTAAGTTGAATTTGTATGTAAGTCGGAACTGGTACATATTGTAGGGGAAACTCTAGCCAAACATTTCTCCAGAGCTCAGTTTTATTCTCCCACACCTCACTTCCCTCAGTCCTTTATTCTCAAGATGAGGTGTCTGCTGAGAAAAGCCGCTCCGCGTCTCCCTGGTCTGCTGGGGGGAGGGGGTGCTAGCTTCGCATCTCCCTGGTCTGCTGGGGGGAAGCAGCTAGTGCGGGGTTGCCTCACCCCATTTGTAAGTAGGGATCCGATGTAAGTCGGATCCATGTAACCCGGGGACTGCCTGTACTACAGTTATTTAGAGGATCTGCTCATGCAAGGCACAGAGCATATTCCAGTCCTTTAGAAATCAATGCAGTTTGAGGCTATGTCTACACTGCCGTTTTTTTGCAGAAGAGGATATGCAAATGGTGCTCATTTGCATATCCTCTTTCGATTCTTTTTGCGAAAGAGGTTTTGCCACTAAAAAGCCTCATGTAGATGGGGCCATTTGTTGGAAAAAGATGTGGTATCCCAAAATAACACCACACTCTAGGGCTACGTCTAGACTGGCATGATTTTCCACAAATGCTTTTAACAGAAAAGTTTTTCCGTTAAAAGCATTTGCGGAAAAGAGCGTCTAGATTGGCATGGACGCTTTTCTGCAAAAGCACTTTTTGCGGAAAAGTGTCCGTGCCAATCTAGACACGGTTTTGCGCAAGAAAGCCCCGATCGCCATTTTCGCCATCGGGGCTTTTTTGTGCAAAACAGTTTTTAGCCCTCTACACTGGTCCTTTTGTGCAAAAGCATTTCCGGAAAAGGGCTTTTGCCCAAATGGGAACGTCAAAGCATTTGCACAAGAAGCACTGATTTTGGACAGTAGAACGTCAGTGCTTTTGCGCAAAATCAAGCGGACAGTGTAGACAGTTGGCAAGTTTTTCTGCAAAAGCAGCTGCTTTTGCAGAAAAACTTGCCAGTCTAGATGCAGCCTAGATGTACCCTTATGGATCAATACTTGCAGGCATGTTTTCTGTTAAATGAGTTATTTTGGACTATCTACCCAACAAAGCCACATCCAATATTAAAATCATAATTTGCTATATTTTCTTCTTCCTGGGTAGTCAGCTACTGTTTCAGATGTATGACATCTCCTGTCAATATATACACAGTAGAGAGTGAACTATTCTTTTGGGGCTGGCTGCAATATATTGAAGCAAATGGCACTTTTTTAAACTGCCGGGGTGGGAGAAGTTTATTTGAAAATTTGAGTTAGCTAAACCTATTGGTTGGCACAGCTTGTGCAGTCTCCTTTTGCACCTGGGAGTTTGCCAAGGACATACACTTTCTCTAAGTCTGTTCTGTAGTTCAACCTGCAGCTCCACAATGTGCCCCAAGTGGAGGACAGTGCCTAAAGGACACAAATGGGCCTTAGCTCTGCATCTGATTCTTTGGGTACTCAGGCAGGAGCTACCATTACCCGTCAGGAAGGAAACACAGGTAGCCACTGCTTCTCAGTATTACAAGTTGCAAGAAGAGCAACTGAGATTTTCAAGACAGCTTAGCACTCACCAGCTTCCATTTAGAAAACTGATTAAAAGGCCAGATTTGCATTAGTATTCAGTAATTCCCTGCTGTCAGACACTGAACACTTTTGGAAATCTGGCCATTTCTTTTAGGTGCCTGAATGGGAATGGAGCTGTTAAGAAAATCAGCCCTGTCCCTTAATCCAGCTACTTAAATCCAGCTACTAATGACTAGTCATTAGTCATCAACTAATCATAGAGATCAGAGACAGCCACATGCCACTGTAAAATTGATTCTATTACACATTTGAGTGTGGTATTTGGTCCCTCTTATTGATCTGAGGAAGTGGGTCTGGCCCACGAAAGCTCATCACCTAATAAACCATCTTGTTAGCCTTTAAAGTGCTACATAGTCCTGTTTTTTGTTCAAGCAATGGAGGATTCATCACTTTCACATAGTGCTCACTATTAGGAACCTTTCCTTGGAAATTACTGCTAAAGGATGGCTGCTTTGCAAACTGGAATGACATTACTTTATTAACAGATTAAATTTAATGCAAACCAGAGTAAGACCATCTACAGAATAATTAAAAACCCATGCCTCTGAACATGGCAACACATATTTCAAATACTCTTGAAACATCAAACATCATTCAGGCAGGGAAGCCATTGGGCTATTTTCATTCTATATTTTAAACAACAGGATTTCCTCCTCAGTCTGAAACATCCAGACCATATAAGGCAATATTTTAAATCACAGCAACAAGTGCCCTGAAACAGACGCAAATATCTGTGATCTAAATAGCCACTACTGTGGCAGTAAGTTACAAGAATGTCAATAAGAGCAAGTCACAACACTAGTGATCACTTGGGGTTAAGAAAGTTGACACTATTGACATACTTTTTCTAACTGAAATAAAAAACAAATGTTAATAATAAATTCCTTTACACACAGCACCACCCTCAAGAGAAACAACCTGAGATGTGATTTGATAACAGAGAGTCAAGGCCGTTTCATTGAAATTCTTTCCTTCCGCAAAAATGTTATCATTGCAGCTTTTAAACAAGGACATCCCTACTCAGTTTTATGAATCTCATAATTATTTTTTCTTCCGGTCTAGAAACACAGAAAGGCTGTGTCTAGACTGGCAAGTTTTTCTGCAAAATCATCTGCTTTTGCAGAAAAGCTTGCCAGCTATCTACACTGGCCACTTGAATTTCCGCAAAAGCACTGACGATCTCATGTAAGATTGTCAGTGCTTTTGCGAAAATACTATGCTGCTCCTGTTCGGGCAAAAGTCTTTTTCCGAAAAACTTTTGCACAAAAGGGCCAGTGTAGACAGCAGAGATTTGTTTTCCACAAATAAGCCCCGATCGTGAAAATGGCGATCGGAGCTTTTTTGCGGAAAAGGGCATCTAGATTGGCCACAGACGCTTTTCCGCAAAAAGTGCTTTTGCGGAAAAGCGTCCTGCCAATCTAGATGCGCTTTTCCGAAAATTCTTTTAAGGGAAAACTTTTCTTTTAAAAGCACTTCCAGAAAATCATGCTAGTGTAGTGTAGATGTAGCCAAATTGTGTAGGCCTGTGGGCCATTAAATCCAGTATCCTGTCTCTGACAGTGACCAGTACTAAATGGTATAGTGGAAGATGCAGAAAACCCTTATAGGTTATGAAATAACCTGACCCTATGAAAAGTTTCTTTCGAGCGGCCAGTAATTAAAGCCTGAACTGTGAAAGAAATTAAGTCAACTTCTGAGCCCCTCTCAGAATCTACGAGCTGCACGTTTACTTAAGAACATAAGAACGGCTGTACTGGGTCAGACCAAAGGTCCATCCAGCCCAGTATCCTGTCTGCCGACAGTGGCCAGCACCAGGTGCCCCAGAGAGGGTGGACTGAAGACAATGATCAAGCGATTTGTCTCCTGCCATCCCTCTCCACCCTCTGACAAACAGAGGCCAAGGACACCATTTTATCCCCTGGCTAATAGCCTTTTATGGACCTAACCTCCATGAAATTATCTAGCTTCTCTTTAAACTCTATTATAGTCCTAGCCTTCACAGCCTCCTCTGGTAAGGAGTTCCACAGGTTGACTACATGCTGTGTGAAGAAGAACTTTCTTTTATCAGTTTTAAACCTGCTCCCCATTAATTTCATTTGGTGTCCTCTAGGGTATGTCTACACTACCCCCCTAGTTCGAACTAGGGGGGTAATGTATGCATACCGAACTTGCTAATGAAGCCCGGGATTTGAATTTCCTGGGCTTCATTAGCATAAAGCCGGCTCCGCCATTTTTAAAAGCCGGCTTGTTCGAACCTCGTTCCACGAGGCGTACAGATAGATCGGAATGGCTACCTAGTTCGAACTATCTAGCCCGTGCCGCGTGTAGCCGCACGGCACGGGGTTCGAACAAGCCGGCTTTTAAAAATGGGGGAGCCGGCTTTATGCTAATGAAGCCCGGGAAATTCAAATCCCAGGCTTCATTAGCAAGTTCGGTATGCATACATTACCCCCCTAGTTCGAACTAGGGGGGTAGTGTAGACATACCCCTAGTTCTTCTATTATGGGAACTAATAAATAACTTTTCTTTATCCGCCCTCTCCACACCACTCATGATTTTATATACCTCTATCATATCCCCCCTCAGTCTCCTCTCTTCTAAACTGAAAAGTCCAAGTTGCTTTAACCTCTCCTCAAATGGGACCTGTTCCAAACCCCTAATCATTTTAGTTGCCCTTTTCTGAACCCTTTCCAAGGCCAAAATATTTTTGAGGTGAGGAGACCACATCTGTACACAGTATTCCAGATGTGGGCATACCATAGTTTTATACAAGGGCAGTAAGATATTCTGGGTCTTATTTTCTATCCCTTTTTTAATAATTCCTAGCATCCTATTTGCCTTTTTGACCAGCGCTGCACACTGTGTGGAAGTTTTCAGAGAACTATCCACGATAAGTCCCAGATCTCTTTCCTGATTTGTCGTAGCCAAATTAGCCCCCATCATACTGTACCTATAGTTGGGGTTATTTTTCCCGATGTGCATTACTTTACACTTATCCACATTAAATTTCATTTGCCATTTTGTTGCTCAATCACTCTTGCCCATTTCCTCTTTTTACTCCTCTTCCACCTTTAAGACAGTTCCTTAAAGGTCATCACTGCTGTGCCTGAGAGGAATGTTGGGTGTTTTTCTTCCAGGGTACGTTTACACAGCAGCGTTATTTCAGAATAACTAATGTTATTCTGAAATAACATAGTGCATGTCTACAAGCTTTTATGTTGAAATAATGTGAGCTGGACTCATGGTAACCTTCCTTTCACGAGGAGAAGTGTTCTTCCTTCAACTTCCTGCTGTGTAGACAGCGCCTAAAACCAAATTAAGCTGTTTCAGCTTAAGTTACGCAATTGACGTAGCTGACATTGCATAGATTAATTTGACTTTAGCTCTGATGTGTAGACGTGCCCTCAGAGACTGTCAAGTTAACTCTTTAAATGGCCAAAAATAGTGATACACAGTGATTGTTTCCTCTCTGCCAGAGTCCACAAGCTGAGCAAAACACTCTCATAGGGTGCATCTACACAGCAAGGCTTAACTTGAAATAGGTTATGCAAATTGAGCTACATCAATTGCGTAACTTATTTTGAAATAGCTTATTTTGAGTTTTGGGGCTGTCTACACAGCACTTATTTCGAAATAGAGCACTCTTCCTCCGACCTCTTTCACTCCTCATAAAATGAGGCTTACGGGAGTTGGAGTAAGAAGTCCTCCTGCTTGACAGTACTTCAACATTATGGCGAAATAACTCCTGGCCGTGTAGATGCGGACTATGTTATTTCAAAATAATGTTGCTATGTAGACATAGCCATAGTGATTCTACCAGCCTTAACCAGGGAGCAAGGCATCTCAGACTCTTTTAAACGTTACTTTTAATGCACTTAAATGTAATTCAAATACTTCAGAAATCTGGGATCTCAACAAAATAATGAATTACTTCCAAACCCTCCTGAATTGACAATTTCTGTGACTGGGTGCTTATTCTTTATCTCTTGGAGCTTTGTGTCATTCAGTCCTGACATGAAGAGGTTTCTCTTTGGAAACTTGATTTACTTCAAACTATGCCTGGGCTTCCACTGAAGGCTGTAAAAATATTTATTTCTTCTCTCCTATAAGCTTGTTACACAGGATTCAACAGTCCTAAAACCATGCTCTTTTGCAGGTTATTGATTCATGCCCATAATCAGGAGCTTCACACTATCCTAAGCTCTTCAATGTGTGTGTCAGATTCCCAAAGCAAACAACAATGAACAATTCTTTCAGGAGTCCATTTATTTCCAGAATTCCAGGAATTGAGGTATATTCTTGATGCAGATGTCTGCATGTCTTGTTACTGTTTCAGACTGTAATCAAGTTAAAGGGATTGTGCAGTATTCTTATGAGTACAATGCTTGAGGATACATAAACAAATTAAATGGGTACCTTTTAAAACATCCAAAAATATTGTTGCAGCTGTGTCTATATAAGCAACACTATTAACAGCTGTATAAAAAAATGTAGGCATTACAAACTAGTAATTTAAAGTTGGGCTAAAGCATTATGGATCTGTCATTGAAAAGCTATCTAAAATTCTTTATTGCCTATGCAGCTAACAGGTATGTTAGCTGTGAATCTGCCTTTTGTGATGTGGATAACTGCCCATCAAGAAGTGGACTGGGATAATAACTCAGTTGACATGTATACACCAATGGTTCTCAGCCAGGATTCTAGAGCCTTCTGGGAGACTGTGAGCAGGTTTCAGGGTGTCACCCAACAGGGCCTGTGTTAAGCTTCCAGGAGACCAGGGCACAAACCTATGGGGCTGAAATCATAGCCTTGAACCCCTCCACCCAGAGCTGAAACCAAAGCCTGAGCATTGAATTTTCATGGGGGCCCTTGTGGTATATGCTCCAGGTAATTACCCTGCTTCCTACCCCCTAATTCCAGCCCTGGCTTTTATATGCAGAAAACCTGTTAATGTGGCACAGGTGGGCCATGGAGCTTTTACAACATATGGGGGGGAGGCATCAGAAAGAAAAAGGTTGAGAACCCTGGTATAGACCCCTGGACATCATCAACATTCTAAAGTGAATGCCTATACTGTTCCCTCACTCCTTGTCTAGTTTTGCTTTGATGAGTTTCATGAACATTCCAGCAATGCTTTTAGACTGGGATTTTCTAAGAACATTAAATGCCTAATTTATGGGCACCTATTTCCCTCAGCTGCCTTAGAAAATCCCAGTATTAATCTTTATGGCTAGAAGAGGAGTAAGTGTGGAGAATACATAAAGAACTAGGTTGTAACTCCCCTACTCACACCCAAATATTCAAGCACTGACACTGATTCCACTGTGGTTTCTTGTAGAACCAGGTACTACCTAACATCAGTGTCACAATCTGGGGCAAAGAAGAGAAACTCTTGGTATATCATCATTGTGAAATCAGATAGCTCTTTGGCTTTCACACCACATTATGAGCTTTCTTCTCAAGTCTGTCTAGTGACAAAGGACAGGCTGTGCTAGCCTAGTAAAATGTTTGCGAGAAGCAATCATTTATTTGTATGTCAATGGGCAATGCAGATCAAAAAGAGAGTAAGGTAAAAAAAAAGTTTAATCTTGGCTATCTCAGCTATATTATGAACTAGAGTCGTCAGTGTGTGTGTGCACTACTGCCGTCTACTGACCTGCATATGGGGAAAGCCTATTAACTGTAGCTTAGAGCAGAGGTTGCCAGACAGTTGATCACGAATGACTGGTTGATTCTGGAGACACTCCCAGTTGATAGCAATCTCCTGCATTAGCGGTGCAGTGGGACTTCCTAAAGCAGGCTGATTATCTACCCAGACCCCGTGCCAGCCATTCCCCTGTGGCACTTAGGGAGGGCAAGAGTATCTGTGTGCCGTTCCTGCTTATGTCCCCCACAACTCTCATTGGCTAGGAATGGGGAAATGTGGCCAATGGGAGCTGTGTGAGTGGTGGCTGCAGAGAAGCAAAGGGATTAATGCGGAACCACTTAGCCCCCCAGGAGCCACAGACATGCATTGGCCTCTTCCGAGAGTGACATGCCTTATCCCCAATTCACTGCCCAGGTAAGTGTCACTTGGTGGGAGCTCACATCCCAACCACACTCCCAGAGTCAGCACCCCATGCACCTTCCTGCCCCCGTGTCTCGTACTACAGCCCTGACCTCCCTGCTAGAGCCAACACCCCATACCCACGCTTGCATCCCAGTACTCTGCTCCAGCCCAGAGCCTGTTCTGCACCCAAATTTCCTCCCAGAGCCTACACCCCTTATCCCCTGCTCCAGGCTCAACCTAGGGAATATTTAGCTCTGTGCTTCATATGACTCTAGGGATTGCATTTTGTCTCAAGAAATACAAGATTTTTACCCTGTTTTTATGTCTCGGGCCCCCATTTTTATTCTCTAAGGCCATGGCTACACTACAAGGAAAAGGAAATGAAAATGAAGAGCTCATTTGCATATGCTGCACTCTCATTTGCATTTTCTCTTCTGATTCTTTTTTGGGGAAGAGGTTTTTGTGCAAAAAAGTGCTATGTAGAAGGCTTCATCTACACAGCACTTTTTTGCGCAAAAACCTCTTCTGCAAAAAGGATCAGAAAAGAAAATGCAAGTGAGAGCATGACATATGCAAATACGTGCTCCATTTTTATTTCCTCTTCTGGAAAAAGCTTGTAGTATAGCCGTAGCCTTCTTGTGAAAGCAAGGGGGCCAACTCCTGCTCAGGGCTTTTGCTCAAACTTGAGCTGGATTGAAACCAACGTGCTCTCCCTGCTCCTCAGCCCATATGAACTTGCAGTTCAGTGCCCACAAAGAAGAAGCCTGTAGTGGTAATTGAAAATCATGGTGTTATTCCTGCTGTCAAACAAAGTGAGTTAGTTCATTTAACCATTGATTTGTTTCCCTATCTACAGTCAGAGTAACTGTAGAATGTATTTTTATTAGATTCACAACTCCAGTCTAAGTTTAACCTGTGATCAGGGCTGATGAGAGGTTTTGCTGGCCCCTGGATGGGAGCTGGCCCCTGGACCGCTGGAAGGGGCGGGGTCTCGGGCAGAAAGGGTGGGGTTAGAGGTAGCCTCCTCCAACCAGTCCTTCCGTGCCGTGATTTAAAGAGCCCAGGGCTCTGGTCACTGATGCTGCTGAGGTAGAGGCAGTGGCAGTCAGGAGTCTCAGGTCCTTTTTAATACTGGGCCTTGGGGCAGCTTCTTTGCCCCCACCCCAATAGGAGTCCTGCTAACAAATGAATCTCACAGAATAAAAAGGCAAGGGACCATTCTTTCCTGCTATCGGATACATTTCGTATATGCACTTGTAACTGTGGACTAGAAATGGCCAGTGTGAATGGTTCCTAATTACTGGCTCTGTCCACAGTATCCCAATTATGGAACTATTTTTAGCTGAGCTAATGAAAGTTAATGGAACATGGGAAAATAAAGAGTAGCCAAAAGAAGAATGCATATCCACACAACAGCTGAAAGGAAAACTGAGTAGATAGTTTTAATCTACAGAATTGCTAAAGTTATGTAAGGACAGAATAGAAAGTTTAACGTGTGAGGAAACACAGTGAAGTCTTGTTGGTGACTCTCTGGAGAAACAGTTAAATGTTACTTGGAGAGACTGGAGTTCTACAAAGAGATGAGCCTTAATGGACTGCATGCTCCTACTTCCTGACCCTTATTACCACTTTCTCCAAGAAAAAAATCGGTGGGTTTCTGTGTGATCATCAAATCAATGCAAGATTTACCAGTGACAAGGTCAAACAAGGTCCCTGGATACCAGAACCTGTAATTTGAGTGCAAATCGTTTGGGAAATCTGAGTTTCACTCTTGCGCTTCTGATTTCCTGGTGCAGACTAGTAAAGAGGCAGATTGACAGACTTAAAGCACTGCAGTCTTTGTCTACAAATTTTCAATTGTTAACAAGCTCCTGTATTGTAAGAGCCCAGTAGAAAGAAAGGGGTTTAAACTATAGAGCAGTTATTAGGGGACTACAGTTTTCAGAGACTTTTAAAAACAGGCATACTAGTAGCTAGCTTTACCTAATAAGCTTTATTTGTCCGAATGAGGAAGTTACTCACTTTGTGCAGTTATGACGGTTCTTCGAGGTGTGTCCCCCCCATGGGTGCTCCAGGTGTCGGGCTCATCCCGGTGCCTCAGGTCAGAGATTCATTAGCTGTGGTTCAGCTTGACCGCACATGTGTGGCGTCGTCGCGTGCCCTTCGCGCCATTTCTGAGTCTGCACGTGGTCCGGCTCCCGCCAGTTACTCCTAATTGGGTCACCCTGAAAGACATAAAGAAAGTAATGGAGCACACACGGGGACACACACCTCGAAGAACCGTCATTACTGCACTAAGTGAGAAACTTTCTCTTCTTCTTCGGGTAGTGTCCCCATGGGTGCTCCACTCTAGGTGAGTACAGAGCAGTTGCCTGGTCTATGGCGGTGGGATCAGAGTTCAGATGTCTGTGCTGTGGAGAGCACTGCAGAGGCCAGTGCTGAGTCCCGAATGATAGCATCGATCGCATAATGTTTTGCAAATGTTATGTCCGAAGACCAGGTTGCCACTGCAGATATCTTGCAGCAGGATGCCTTGAAGGAAGGCTGTCGATGTGGCTGTCGCCCTAATGGAGTGAGCGTTCATCGAGGTAGGTATTGGTTTATTGCGTATTGAATAACATTGTCCGATGCATTTGACAATTAGTTTAGAAATATGTTGCAATGTCAAGGGTTGGCCCTTGTTTCATTTGTCTGTGCATAGTAGCAGACGTGACTGTTGAAAGGGGCGTGTTCTCTCAATGTAGAAAGCCAACGCTCTACGCACGTCTAAAGTATGTAACCGGGCTTCATGGCCGGAAGCATGTGGTTTGGGATAGAAGGCTGCAAGTATTATGGGCTCGTTGACATGGAATTCCAAGTTCACTTTTGGTAAGAAGTTAGGGTGGGATCGTAGTATTACTCCTTGATTGGTAAATAGAGTGTAAGGTGGGGAGGCCAAGAGAGCGGCCATCTCACCCACTTGCCGTGCCGATGTAATAGCTAGAAGGAAGACGACTTTCATCATGAGTGTAGTCATGTCACAGGTGGCTAGGGGTTCAAATGGTGGGTATGTTAGTGTGTCCAAAACTAGCTGCAAGTCCCACAGCACATGGGGTTTTCTGCATGGAGGGTATAAATTTGCAAGGCCTTTTAAAAATCGTTTGGTCATGGGATGAACAAATACTGAATAACTTTCTGTAGGTTATCTGAAGGCAGAGATCGCCAAGAGATGAATCCTGATGAACAGCAATGCCAGTCCCGAATCCTGGAGGTGCAGTACATAGTCCAGGATACAATGGGTAGGGATGGACAGTGTGGAGAGGCTGTTGGCAGTGCACCAAGAATAGAAGTGCACTTATAAGGTAAGTAATTCATGTGGAGTCACGTCTACTGTACATTAACACGTTTTACCTCTTGAGAACAGATGACTTCCGCTCGGTGGAACCAGCTAGGAGCTACGCTGATAGGTGTAGCCGATCGATTTGGGGGTGTATCATGGACTGTCCTTGTTGCGTCAGCAGGTAGGGTCATTCTGGCAAGTGGTATGGAGGTCAGGGACATTTGTAGAAGAAGGGGAAGCCACATCTGCCTGGGCCAAAACAGGGCAGTGGAGAGAGTGCCCGAACAATTTCAGGGCAAAGATTTTTATTCTCACTATTTTCTCACTGAGAAAAAATCATAGAATCATAGAATAATAGGACTGGAAGGGACCTCAAGAGGTCATCGAGTCCAGCCCCCCGCCCTCAAGGCAGGACCAAGCTCCACCTACACCATCCCTGACAGATGTCTATCTAACCTGTTCTTAAATATCTCCAGAGAGGGAGATTCCACCACCTCCCTTGGCAATTTATTCCAATATTTGACCACCCTGACAGTTAGGAATTTTTTCCTAATGTCCAATCTAAACCTCCCCTGCTGCACTTTAAGCCCATTACTCCTTGTCCTGTCCTCAGAAACCAAGAGGAACAAATTTTCGCCTTCCTCCTTGTGACACCCTTTTAGATATTTGAAAACCGCTATCATGTCCCCCCTTAATCTTCTTTTTTCCAAACTAAACAAGCCCAGTTCATGAAGCCTGGCTTCATAGGTCATGTTCTCTAGACCTTTAATCATTCTTGTCGCTCTTCTCTGTACCCTTTCTAATTTCTCCACATCTTTCTTGAAATGTGGCGCCCAGAACTGGACACAGTACTCCAGCTGAGGCCTAACTAGTGCAGAGTAGAGCGGCAGAATGACTTCACGAGTTTTGCTTACAACATACCTGTTGATACAACCTAGAATCATATTTGCTTTTTTTGCAACAGCATCACACTGTTGACTCATATTCAACTTGTGGTCCACTATGACCCCTAGATCCCTTTCTGCCATGCTCCTTCCTAGACAGTCGCTTCCCATCTTGTATGTATGGAACTGATTGTTCCTTCCTAAGTGGAGCACTTTGCATTTCTCTTTATTAAACCTCATCCTGTTTACCTCTGACCATTTCTCTAACTTGCTAAGGTCATTTTGAATTATGTCCCTATCCTCCAAAGAAGTCGCAACCCCACCCAGTTTGGTGTCATCTGCAAACTTAATAAGCGTACTCTCTATCCCAATATCTACATCATTGATGAAGATATTGAACAGTACGGGTCCCAAAACAGACCCTTGAGGAACTCCACTTGTTATCCCTTTCCAGCAGGATTTAGAACCGTTAACAACAACTCTCTGACTACGGTTATCCAGCCAATTATGCACCCACCTTATCGTGGCCCTATCTAAGTTATATATAAATCACGGGGGTGGAGACCTATTCTGGACCTTTGATGGATCAGTTGATATCTACAGAAACACAGGTTCAAGATGGTGACACTTACTTCTATCATTCCAGTCCTGATGAGTCTCTAAGGGTGTGTCTAGACTACATGCCTCCTTCGACGGAGGCATGTAGATTAGCCAGATCGGAAGAGGGAAATGAAGCCGCGATTAAAATAATCGCGGCTTCATTTAAATTTAAATGGCTGCCCCGATCTGCCGATCAGCTGTTTGTCGGCAGATCGGGGGAGTCTGGACGCGATGCCCCGACAAAGAAGCCTTTCTTCATCGGCACAGGTAAGCCTCGTGAAACCAGGTTTACCTGTGTCGATGAAGAAAGGCTTCTTTGTCGGGGCATCGCGTCCAGACTCCCCCGATCTGCCGACAAACAGCTGATCGGCACATCGGGGCAGCCATTTAAATTTAAATGAAGCCGCGATTATTTTAATCGCGGCTTCATTTCCCTCTTCCGATCTGGCTAATCTACATGCCTCCGTCGAAGGAGGCATGTAGTCTAGACACACCCTGAGCCGTGGCACCCTCCAGGGGGCTGAAGTGCCAATGCCAGCTCCCTGCTGCGGGGTGAAGAAGGGCTGGAGTGTGAAATGGGCTTTAGGGGCTATAGCCCCTAAACCCTATGCCTGCTGCATTCGGGCCAGCTCTGTCTGGGGTGGGCGGGGGAGACAACTATGTGTGCTGCCGTTCCCTCCACCTGCCATGCTGGTGCCATGTGCATTGCCGATAGCACTGGGAAGCTCTGTCCTTGCACTCACCTGAAGTCTTTCTCCCCACTGCTCCCATTGGCTGACCCCCTCCCCTGCTAAACCAAATCTGTGCCAGGTAAGTACCCCAATTCTCTGCCACTTTCCACACTCTCCCTTCCACCCAGACCCTACACCCACACCCCCAGCCCACTCCCTAGCAGCCCACTCCTGCACACTGAACCTTTCATATGGATTCACCCGTGAACCTGGCGAGTCCCACTATCCCCGGGCCTTCTGAAGAGTTGCCCTGCTGCCCCAAGTTGCATGAGTGAGATGAGTGTCTCTCTTTCTCTCTTTTTTTCTTCTGCTTTGTGTGCAGTTCCTGGCTGATTTTTATCTGGGTCAGTGGCTCCTGTCCAAAAAAGATTCCCCACCCCTGGTTTATACCCTTCACTAGGAGAACATACATGATTCAGGAGCCTAATTTCCATAGACTCAGGACCCAATGACTAAGACAAGATACAACAAGGTCTATTCCAAAGCCCACAGAAGTCAATGGAAAGATTTCTGTTAGAGCCAGCGAACATACACGAGGTCGGAAGGGAACAATACTCAGATAACTGTACTAAGAACATAGGTTTACATTAACTTATATGTACACAACTTGATGGTTTCTAGTAATTTGAACGGGTGGTTTGCTCTGACGTTTATTAAACTAAAAATAAATATCAGCAATTTGCACTAGTCTGTGCCCAGCCATTAATTGATAATTAGAAATGATTCAACCTGAGGAGCTTAAACTGGAATGCCAACCTCGTCAAAGACTGGGGACTGGTAGCATAGCTAATACTATTAGCTAGTACCTAATCAAAACTTACCTCCACTGTGTGATGGGAGTTTGGGGAATTTGCCAGCTTATGCAAAATCTGAAGCATTTGTTGGCCAAACTTTCTGGGCCTAGAGAATTACTGTGGCAAAATAGAATTCAAAGTAAATCTTAGCCTCGTGAGAACAGTGCCCATCATTCAACATGGACTGCTGGCACCAATTAAAGTTACCTTTAAAAGCCAGATTAGCAGGGCTGATAAAAAATGTTAGCATGGAGCACTACTAATGGCTGTCAGGGAAAAAAGGAAATGGAGGGTGAACCACCTGCCAGCAATTATTTCTTTGTGTGGAAAAATGCAACTTGAAGACAGTGACTGCACCTTGGGGTTTGCCACTTGGCTGATTTTCTCCTAAAGGAGGAATGATTATTTACATTTGCATCTGGATGCCAGTTTCAAGAAAGAAAGAAAGAAAGAAAGAAAGACCTCCCCCACTCAACAAACCCTGTATTACTAACTCCCTGCTCTGCAGACCTATAATGGTCTTTTAATACATTTTTTGTGATTTGATCTCCCTATAGTGTCCCTAACCTCTGCTGGAACTGCCATTGGTTCATCTCATGGTTCTCCTATTGAGATGAAGCAGTCCTTCCCAAACTAAGTGAGGGGACTCCTGCTTCCAGAGGTTCTGGTTTCGGTACAGCGGGGGGAAGGACAGACTGACAGCAGTCAGCAGAAGTGGGCAGTGAGAGGGGGAGAGCATAAATCAATAAACTTCAACAACAAAAATATTGCAGGGAAAACGGAGGGAAGTCATGAAGGTGGGAAAGAACTAGATTCAATTCCAACCAGGTAGGAAAGAACTAGATTAAATTTCTGGAAAACATTCCCATTACAGCTACAAATTAAAGACTTTAGCTTGAATAATTTCAGGGAAGTCTGTAGAAAGTCACTTCACAAAAAGCCTTGGAAACAGCTTACTTGACAAGACTCTTCCTGTGGCTACCTGTGCTCAGAAACCTCTGAACTCTTCAACATACAGAGCAGGTGCATTTCCAAATCAGAGTCCGCTTAACAAATTTTTCTCCTGTTGCCATCGGAATTGCTTTTTCAAATACTCTTTTTGTAAGGAAAACTTAATGAGCAAGATGTCCTTTTTGTCCTTAATCCAGGCTAATACTAACTACTTAATACAGATAGAAATCTGAATTATTGACTTCTCCCTTCACATTAGTTCTTGTAGATGTTTCTGACTCTCATTACCCTTGGCTCTTTTGATGGACTTTGTCACCATCTCCCTCCACCCCTTTTCCTGTAGTCCAATGTTCCTCAACATTTTTTTTTATAAAATATCCCCTTTTAAAAAAATTATAAGTATCTCCAGTACCTACAGTTTTCAGACACACAATTTTTTTTTCTAACATTGCAACACATTTCTTTAAACAACTTAATTGTAGCTGGGCAGGCAATGAAATTTTGGGGTGTAAAAATACAAAAATAATAAAACTCTGTAAAACTTAAAACAAAAATTCAGTTTTCTCCAAATGTCAGTTGTGCTGACTACCCCCAAACTTCTCTCGAGTACCCCCAAGGGTACTCGTACCACTGGTTGAGAAACACTGCTAGTTCATAGAGTATGTTGTTACATTGTTGTTCATTTCTTATAGTCTTTGCAACTTCTGCTGTCTTTTTATATTACTTCTAAAAGCCATCCTTTGTACACCATCCTGACTGATAAAACTGGTGTGTCTATGACCTTCTCATATTTTGTTTTTGCTTCTGCAATTTGCTCTTTCATTGCTTCTCCATTAAAAGTCAATGGAACTTAGACTCTTAAATGCCTATATCAAGGAAATTGGAGCCAAGTAACGCTCCTCAGCAATCTGAAAGTTCACACAGTGTAAATAAGTACATCTTGTATCTGGAAATTTCTTTTGAAAAGGATGTTTCTAACTACAGTTGGCATTCATGAGCCAAATATGGGCAGCTTGCTGAGAAATGACACAATTTTTATGACACCGACAGCATGGGAGTCCAATGGCAGAGATGTTTAATTGATGTTAAACCAATTGCCACCTTCTTTTACCACCAATTCATAATTAATCAAATGATGATGAGAAAGTTGATGTTTGATCAATGTTTAAACTTTAGCATTTTCCTCCTCACTGTTGAGTAAAGTTAATTATTGAGAGATACAGGGTCAAGCTGCTGAAATCTTTCAAGGGATGTGCAAATGTTCCCATGCATCAGTAATAATATTTTTTTTTACAAACTCTAAAAGGAAGAGTTTATATTTCAATTATTTTCATTTAGGGAATGCACAAATGTTATTTTAAAATCTGACACTAGCTTCAATATTAGGAATTGGGCATGGCATTTAAAATGAGATACATATTTTTGATCTTCATATTCCTGTCTGTCAATATATATTAAATATCAAAGGTTTCATGTTAAATTTGACCTTTGTGTTGTAAACTTTTTTAGTCTAGGTATGAAACTGATCGTTTAAATTTAAACTAAGTTTCAAGCTTCTATAGCAAGAAGATTTCAGAGGTAAATATATTTAAAACAAATCATGTTCCTTTTCAATAAGCATAATTCATTCTCTGACTGGAGAGAACTCTGCATTCATTTGTTAATATTAATTCTGCTAATGTTCCAGGAATTGTTTAAACTGGAGTTGATTGTGCAGATAACATACACTGATTGAGGAGAGCATGGGAGATATCAGTATTATTTTTCATGACTATTATGTGTATCTCACTTGCTTAATATTCTTCTGTCTGACTGCATGGGCTTAAACAAAAAGAAGCTATTATGCAGAGAAAGCACAAAGTAAAATTATGGTAAAAGATAAGACATCTCTGGGCAAACAACTTAGGGGACTTAAGGGAACAATGACTAGGCCATTAATTGAAAAGATGTTGTTTCCTGGCACCAGGCAAAGATACACACCTGGTTTGCTTAGGCGGAAGGCCTAAAATCAAAAGGGCATAACACATTTTAAAACTCGGGGTTTCCATAGTTAGAGGCTGGGATGATTGAGACAGCGGCAATGCAAGATATCTCTGAAGCAGCTAGTCATGCTTAAGCTTTGAGAGAATTGATAAGCTTTGGATAAGACCCAGGAGAATTCAGACCTTTTGTGGTTTTAGCCCTTTTCTCCACTTGCTATGTCTTTTTGGGTGAATAGGCAGTTTATTTGTTTGGAAGGTTCTGTTCTGAGATATTTTAATCAGCTTCTGGTCATGATTTACAGAAGGAAGTTTCTTGGAGATGCCAAATAATACAATTGGGCCTGCCATGCTAACAGTTTGAAATAGGGAGTAGTCTGCCACCTGACAGACTGCAAGGGGGTCTAAGCACCACTCTCACAATTCAGTGGGAGTAAGGAGAGTGTAGCCTGATGTTCAATCTAAAGTGGGATGAAGCACAGAGTTCCACGTTGGGAAAAATGCAGGTGGAGACCTGACACTTTGAAAGAATGCCCATCAAGAGACTGGGGTGGGGGAAAATTGATGTAGCTCACCTCTGAACTGTGATTTGGTAGTGGTGAAGGACAGCAATAGATAGATGGAAGGCCCACTATTCTATGTGTGTCTGCTTGGGCGTTTCCTCTCTAATATAAAGAATCTGTGCCAGTCCAACAAACATTTTCCTAAAGTTATAGATTCTAAGGCCAGAAAGGATCACTGTGAACATGTCTGAATCCAATGTAGCACAGGCCATAGAACTTTCCCAAACTAAAACTTCAGAAAAACATCCAATCTTGATTTAAAAATTGTCAGTGAAGGAGAATCCACCACAATCCTCGGTAAAGCATCCCAATGGTTAATTACTCTCACCATTAAAAAGCTATGCCTGATTTCCAGTCTGAATTTGTTCAGATCAGCTAAAAGCATTCAGAACAGAGCTTATCCCTAGACTAGAAGTCCTTTCTGATAATCACACAGTGGTAACCACAGCTTCCCCCTTTCATTCCCAGTCTATATGAACATTCCCAGCTACAGAACCCAAATCTCCACATTTATTTTATTTCTCTGGATCCTATCTTAGGATATGACTACACAGCAAAGTTACTTTGAAATAACAGCTGTTATTTTGAAATAACTTTCCTAGCATCTACACAGCCAAACCACTATTTAAAAATTAATTCGAAATAGAGGAGTGCTTATTTCAAATTTGGTAAATCTCATTCCACGAGGAATAACACCAAAATCAAAATAGCTAAATCGAAATAAGCACCGTGTAGACACTTATTTCGAAATAGGGGGCCTCCAGCCCTTTCCAGGGTGCCCTGGTGGCCACTCTGGGCACGACCAGGAAAACTCTCCTCCCCCCTCCCAGAGTCCTTAAAGGGGTAGGGTCTGGCCACAGTGCCTGTGCCAGCTCCAGGCCTGCCAGCTCAGAGCCAGCAGTCGCTGCCCCTGACTCAGTGGCCCCACAACATGAGCCAGCAAGCCCCAGCAGCCAGCCCTCCACCGCTCCCCAGGACCAGCCCCACAGCTCCCAGGAGCCTGCCAGGAGCCACAAAAGGCAAGTACCTTCCTGGTCTAGTGTAGAGATCATGGACCTGATTGAGGTTTGGGGGGAGGCCTCCAATGTCCATGATCTCTGCACTAGATGGAGGAACACGGCCATCTATAGGAGGATGGCTGACAGCCTGGCCACCAAAGGCCACATGTGCACCCAGGAGCAGGTACGCATGAAAATCAAAGAGCTGCAACAGGACTATGCCAGGGACACAGGGGACAGCTCCCAAACAGGGGCAGACCCACACATCTGCCCCTATTTCGATGCCCTGGACTGCATCCTGGGGGGCGGGATGGTCTATGTCCCTCAGGTGGTTGTTAACCCTGGGTCAGAGGGCCCCTGACCAGGGCATCGAGGAGGAGGAGCAGGAGAGCCAGGAACCAGAGGAGGCCATCATCACCAACCCAATGAGCCAGGACCCCTGAGCTGCCTTGCAGAGGCAAGCTGGACTTCACCCTCTGTGTCCCCAGGGATAACTGACCACTTCTCTTTCTTCTCCACAGCTGCACCGGCTGCACGTGCAGAGAGCACCACCCTTCCCGGGACATGCTCCCGCACCCAAGGGCTCCGCAGGCCCACCCGTGGAATGGAGAGGTACCAACAGCAGCACTTGGGGTCACTGTGAGCTCTGCACTGCACTCTCCAGCACTGGGTGCAAGAAGACCTGCAGCTCCGGCGGGAGCAGCTTGCCCAAAGCCGTGCCATTTGCTAGCACCTGCAGACCTTGGTGCAGAGTGTGCTGCCTCCTGCCGCTCCAGTGCCTGCTGCCTCCCCAGCTACTGCTCCTCCTCCCACTCCTTCTTCTCCTCCTGCTTCTCCCTCCACCTCCTTCATCCCCTCCCCATCCCCCCGGAGATGCCGAGGCCCCTGCATCCACGGTGCTAGGATACAGTTGGCCCGGCGAGATCCCCAACCCTGAGCTTCCCCTCCCCCTTCATCCCCTTGTTTCCCCCTTCCAGCTCCCTCCTCCCAGGTTTTCTCTCCCCTCTCCCACTTTCTCTCTCCCTTCTCCCACCTCCTTTTCCCAGTCTCACTAGAGTTTCATTCTCCCCTCCCCATTTTGTTAAAGAAATAGAGTTTGTATTTATGAAAATATGTGTATTTTATTTTACACCAGAAAGGGAGTTAGGGAGGGGTAAGTGGAAGGATGTGAGGGAAGAATGAGGCACAAGCCCCCAGTGGGACAGACCAGGGAGGCTCTTAGTGCTCCTCAGGGTGGAAGCTCTCCCGCAGGGCCTCCTGGATACTGACAGCCCCCCGATGGACCTTCTGAATGGCAGCCTGTAGAAGTTCAGCCAGGCTCGGAGCAACACGTCCAAGAGAAGCACCAGAGTACCCAGGGGCAGCTGTGGCTCCATGTTGCAGAGTGCTATGGTGTCCCGAGTGAGTGCAACCAGAGCACGCCGAAACAAAAATGCTTTGCTGTCCCTCACTGAGGTAGACAAGCAAGCAGGGAAACATGAGAACCCACTGTCCAGGGTCGGGGGGCCTTTAAGCACAGACCTCAGTTAGCCTCAGGTAGCAGCCCCACACAGTAAGTCCTGACCTGGTGCCCTGCCAGAACTGGTTCCGGCCAGCCTTAAATGCTATTCAGAGTCCACTCAGTGTGGACGACTATTTCAAAATAGCAAAATGCTATTTCGAAATGCATTTTGTGTGTAGACGCGTTATTTCGATATAACTTATTTCAAATTAACTATTTCGAAATAAGATTTTTTGAAATAACGCAGTAGTTTAGACATATCCTAAGTGTGTCAATTTTTTCTACTAAGCACAGAAAGCAACCCCAAAAAACGTAACCCTACTCCTCCATTCTGTATCTGAACAGCTGTAAACAAATAGCTGCAAATTTGCAGGGTTCTAGATAGAAAATTTGTGTCTGCAACTGCATCTGCAAAATTGAGATGCGGATATCCTCTGCCACATCTGTGGATGCGCATACCTGTGGATATAAAGCAAATTTTCAGGGCTCTAATTATTTTATTAATAGTTACTGTTTGTCAGCAATTACTGAATTCAGGGGTGCCCAACGTATGACCTGTGGATCTTACAAAGGCCACCGGAGCATTTCATAAGGCCCACAACCTGCTTCAACATCTTATACTAATGGCCAATTCATTAGCATTCTGTCATCATGTTTATATAATTTATTTTACACGCGTGTGTAAATAGTCAATAGTGTACATAGATACAAATTATCTAAATGCATATGAAACAAGTTGAACTTAAAATATAAATCAATACAGTTGACTTTAAATCTTTTTAAATATGTAATATCTATTTGCCCTATCCAAGTTGTGCTTAAGTTTATATGGCCCTCCTGTGTAATAAGGGTTGGTACAACTGGGCTACCAATTATGTAGCCATTTAAATGGTAGTTCCACTGAGCCCACCTGAGTTTTACAACTATGATCTTACAGGGAAAAAACAAACAAATGTTCTCCATTTAGACTCCCCGGTTCATGGAATCTTTGTGACTCTCGTGTCCAGGCAGGGGAGCCAAGAGGCTCTGTGGGTCCCTGGACAAGGTGTGGGGGAGGCCTGGCTCTGCATTCCCAGAAGGGGTGGAGCCTCAGGCAGAAGGGGCAGGGCCTTGGGTGCAGCTCAGCATTCCAGAAGCGATTTAAAGGGCATGAGACTCCAGACACCACAGCCACTGCAGTAGCAGTGGTGATGGTCAGAAACCCCAGGCCTCTTTGAGTCACTGGGCCCTGGGGCATCTGCCCACTTTGTCCCTCACCATAAGTGGCCCTGTGTCCAGAGCCAGAAATATCAGGTTTACAACAGTTTATAGTGAACTATAATTATGCATTAAAGAACTCTCATTTTTCATTGTTCATAGTAAGCACAGGTTCTAATTCTGATTGCATAGTGCTTCTGTAAATCCATTGAGTTTATCTGAAATAATCAGCATTTTTGCTATATGAAATGTTAGTTGAAAAAAGCATATGTTGCAGAAAAATGCTGTCTTTAACCAAGTATAATGTATGTGTATTACTCATTATCACATGATGAGCATAGTTGTTTTCTTATGAGAAAGTATTCTCGTTCTCATAAAAGTTGCAGATATAGCCACTTGATATCACTGACAGTGTTTATTATACAATATGAAGAGAATTATGTGGCTGATACATGGCTTGGATGAATCTTCCTGTTGAGCAAAACATGCTCTAAGCAGAAGTACGGAATGGTGGCTACATCAACACCATATGCAGAGTTGTTGATATGACAATTCATGGGAAGCCTTCCAGGACCAAAGATTCCTCAGGAGTCAAAGGGCGCATCTACACAGCAGCCTTACCTCGAAATAAGCTACGCAATATCCATAACTCAAATTCAAAATAAAGCGCTATTCTGACAAATCCCTTATCCCTTGTGGAACCCTTAACCAGAGCCGGGTTCAATATCTAGGGGTCCATCTCCCACAGAATCGGCTCTAGCCCCCACCCAGTAACCTGAGAAATTCACACACCCCTGGGCATCTCTGAGAGGCAATGCTTCCCCACTCGCAAACACAGAGTCTGAGTGTAGAAATGAAACATTTAATGAAACAGAGAGGGTATGTCTACACTACAAAGTTAGTTCGAACTAACTTTGATAGGTGCTACACTAGCGCTCAGCTAGTTCGAATTTAAATCGAACTAGCGGAGCGCTTAGTTCAAACTAGGAAAACATCATTTTACGAGGATTAAGCCTAGTTCGAACTAGCTAGTTCGAATTAAGGGGTGTGTAGCCCCTTAATTCGAACTAGTGGGAGGCTAGCCCTCCCCAGGTTTCCCTGGTGGCCACTCTGGCCAACACCAGGAAAACTCTACTGCCCTCCTCCCGGCCCCGGACCCCTTAAAGGGGCACGGGCTGGCTACGGTGCCCGTGCCAGGTGCAAGCCTGCCAGCAGCCAGCCAGCAGACCCTGCACCTGGCACGGATTGAGCCACCCACCCGATGCCCCCCAGCCCTCCCCCTCTTCCCGGGACCAGGCTGGCGGCTCCCGGGAGCTTGCCCGGGACCGCAAGAGGCGGGCACCCGCCTGAGCTAGTGCGGACATCGTGGACCTCGTCCACGACCTCCGCACTAGGCACAGGAAAGTGGCCATCTAGGGCAGGAGAGCTGCCAGCCTGGCCACCCAGGAGCAGGTGTGCATGAAAATCAAGGTGGTCCATGGAGACCCCCGACCCTGAGCCCTGAGCATACAATGGCCGTCCTGGGTCAGATCAAAGGTCCATCTAGCCCAGTAGCCTGTCTGCCGACAGATGCCAACCCTAGGGACCCTGGAGGGGATGGACCGAAGACAGTGACCAAGCCATTTGTCTCGTGCCATCCCTCTCCAGCCTGCCGCAAACCTTGGGCAGGGACACCACTCCTACCCCCTGGCTAATACCACTCCATGGACCCAACCTCCATGACTTGATCTCACTTCCCTTTAAACTCTGTTCTAGTTCTAGCCTTCACAGCCTCCTGCAACAAGGAGTTCCACAGGTTGACTCTTTGCTTTGTGAACAACAACTTTCTCTTACTAGTTTGAAGCCTGCTACCCATTCCTTTCCTTTGCTGTCCTCTAGTCCTTCTTTATGGGAACTAATGAAGAACTTTTCTGTATGCACCCTCTCCACCCAACTCCTGCTTTTAGAGACCTCTATCCTGTCTCCCCTCCATCTCCTCTTTTCTAAACTGAAAAGTCGCAGTCTCTTTAGCCTCTCTTCATATGGGACCTGTTCCCAACCCCTGATCATTTTAGTTGCCCTCCCCTCTCCCAGCCTCTCTCTTC
Organism: Pelodiscus sinensis; assembly: GCF_049634645.1. Taxonomy (NCBI): domain Eukaryota; kingdom Metazoa; phylum Chordata; order Testudines; family Trionychidae; genus Pelodiscus; species Pelodiscus sinensis. Next base: position 237,938,100 of record NC_134712.1, on the reverse strand, counting down.
CCCTCTCTCATCTCCTTTTCCCAGTCTCTCCCAGTTTTGTTCAATAAAGACAGATTCCATTTTTGAACACAATTGTCCTTTATTTTGTACATCAAGAAGAGGGGCTAGGGAAGGGTAAGTGGAAGGAGGTGAGGGAGGAATGGGGTACGCACCCCCGATGGGGAGGACTGGGCTGGCTCTGCGGGCTTCTGGGGGTGGAAGCTCTCCTGCAGCCCCCCGATTGCCCCCTCTCCCCAGATGGCAGCCTGTGGCAAGTGCAGCCAGTCTGATGGCCGAGTGCTGTGATGTGCCCAGTGTGGGTACTCCGGGCAATCCAAGCCAGGACTGCTTTGCAAGCGGGACACCCCTGAGAACTGTCTGTCCGGAGTGGGGGTCGGGACCCTTTAAGCACAGCCCTCGGCTAGCCTGAGACAGCATCTCCACACTCTAAGTCCTCCTCTGATGCTCTGTCGGCACTGCTTCCGCCATCCTTAAGCCTGGTTCAGGGTCCACTTAATGTGGACATGCTAGTTCGAATTAGCAAAAAGCTAATTCAAACTAGTTTTTAGTTCTAGATGCGTTAGTTCGAATTAGCTAAGTTAGTTCGAATTAGTGCTGTAGTGTAGACGTACCCACAGGGAAGTCGTACGGCATTAACTTGGGAAAGTACCACAAACAGAGTTCATAGCCCAAACCACAAGCTGAGCCTCTCCCCCCCCCAGCCAAGAATCACCCGAAGTCCCAAAGTCTGACTCCCCAAAAGTCTCTGTCTCTGGTCAGTGCCACTCAGAGTCCAAAAGTTCACCTGCCGGGTTTTACCTCCCAACCTGGGCGGAAAGGGGGGCCGGGGAGGATTGATAGGGGCACCTTACTTGGTCCGAGGCTGACGGCCCCACCTATCTGTAGGGTTCTGCTGCAGTCTTTAATGCCAACCACTCTGCCATGCTCCACCAGCTGTCTCGTTCCACTCCACTGAATGCTCCGCTGATTGCCTGCTGCCGCTCCTACTGGCTGTGCCATGCTGCTGGTCGCCTGCCACTGCTCCTACCGGCTGCCTGCCAGTTGTTCCCACCAGCCACTCTGCTGGCCGCCACCACTCCTACCGGCCACCTGCTGGTCATTCCTGCCAGCCGCTTTGCTGGCTGCAACGGGTCTTGCTCCCAGCCAAACCAGTGATTTCAGCTCTTAGTGATTTCACCATCTAGACTGGCAAAATATTCTAGCTCCCACTGGACTAGCAGAAAAGATTCCCCATAGAGTCTGCTTTATGTCTGTCCTTAAAACAAAGGGAGAAAAGGGCAGGTTGGGTCACTCTTACAGCTCACACCTGGTAGGTGTGAAGCAGGCTGACTCAAGCCCTTTAGCCTTTCCCCCCCCCCAGCTCAGTTCACTCAACTCTGGAAGGGGGGAGACTTGCTCCTCGGAGACCTCTTATAATGATGGTGTCTCTCCTGCAAGCACTGGTGGCATGTTTTACAGTTCCCACATTTAGGGGTAGCATGATTTGTGACCCCCACAACAGCCCCAAATTATTTACACTACACCACATTCCATTCCAACACTGATCCTCCATCAGCCCTGGCTGAATAGGATTTACATAGCCACACCTTGTATTCCTTTCCTCTAGAGGCATGAGCTGCATTTACATATCAACAGTTGACAGTTAATTATCTTGCAGAGCTAAACAATTGTAGTGGGCACACCCACACCCAGGGCAGCTCTCTCCTTTCAGCTGTCTGATAGCAAGCAGTAGTTCAGCCCCTGCTTACACATACAATATATATAATACTGAATATACCGAAAATACACACCAAATGCAGTATGTTCCTTAAAAACTGTGTTACAAGAATGTTAATGTTCCGAAGTCAAGCAGTCAAAAATCAAGAAATGCTGGAATTAAGGTTGCCTGTGTGACTTCTGTAAGCCTTCTGCCAAGCAGCATTGGCAGCAGTTCAATATCTAGGGGTTCCTTTTCATCCATCTCACATAGAACCAGCTCGAACCCCCAACCAGTAGTCAGGGAAATTCACACATCCCTGGGTGCCTCTGAGAGGCAATGCTTCCCCACTCGCGAGCACAGTGTCTGAGAGTAGAAAAGAAACTTTTAAGGAAAGAGAAAGAGAAGTCACATGGCATTAACTTGGGAAAATACCACAATCAGAGTTCATAACCAACCTGTGAGTAACTGTCCCAGCTCAAATGTATTGTCCTTTGCCTCTCAGGCTCACTAGTCCAACAATGTAAGGGTCCCATTCACCTACCCAAACTTTTTCCATACCCCACTTCAAACGCCCCACTTACATCTCTGTCCAGTCAATGCGGACCCAGACACATCACCCTGATGACTCCACTCATTGAGTCATTGATAGCTTTCTTTGATAAGATAACGAGCCTTGTGGATAAGGGAGAAGCGGTGGATGTCATATACCTAGATTTTAGTAAGGCATTTGATACGGTCTCGCATGATATTCTTATTGATAAACTAGGCAAATATAACTTAGATAGGGCCACGATAAGGTGGGTGCATAATTGGCTGGATAACCGTAGTCAGAGAGTTGTTGTTAACGGTTCTAAATCCTGCTGGAAAGGGATAACAAGTGGAGTTCCTCAAGGGTCTGTTTTGGGACCCGTACTGTTCAATATCTTCATCAATGATGTAGATATTGGGATAGAGAGTACGCTTATTAAGTTTGCAGATGATACCAAACTGGGTGGGGTTGCGACTTCTTTGGAGGATAGGGACATAAGGTCATTTTGAATTAGCAAGTTAGAGAAATGGTCAGAGGTAAACAGGATGAGGTTTAATAAAGAGAAATGCAAAGTGCTCCACTTAGGAAGGAACAATCAGTTCCATACATACAAGATGGGAAGCGACTGTCTAGGAAGGAGCATGGCGGAAAGGGATCTAGGGGTCATAGTGGATCACAAGTTGAATATGAGTCAACAGTGTGATGCTGTTGCAAAAAAAGCAAATATGATTCTAGGTTGTATCAACAGGTGTGTTGTAAGCAAAACTCGTGAAGTCATTCTGCCGCTCTACTCTGCACTAGTTAGGCCTCAGCTGGAGTACTGTGTCCAGTTCTGGGCGCCACATTTCAAGAAAGATGTGGAGAAATTGGAAAGGGTACAGAGAAGAGCGACAAGAATGATTAAAGGTTTAGAGAACATGACCTATGAAGCCAGGCTTCATGAACTGGGCTTGTTTAGTTTGGAAAAAAGAAGATTAAGGGGGGACATGATAGCGGTTTTCAAATATCTAAAAGGGTGTCACAAGGAGGAAGGCGAAAATTTGTTCCTCTTGGTTTCTGAGGACAGGACAAGGAGTAATGGGCTTAAAGTGCAGCAGGGGAGGTTTAGATTGGACATTAGGAAAAAATTCCTAACTGTCAGGGTGGTCAAATATTGGAATAAATTGCAAATGAAGTGTGGATTTGAATTTCCCATGCTTCATTTGCATAATGGCATCCGGGAGCCTTTTTTGGAATACACTATTTTGAAAGAACAAACGCAGTCCAGATGGGGTTATTTCGAAAAAAAAAAGCCCTTCTTTCGAAATAACCCTTACTCCTTAAAAAATGAGGTTTAAAGGTTATTTTGAAAGAAGAGGGTTTTTTTCGAAATAACCCCATCTAGACTGCGTTTGTTCTTTTGAAATAGTGTATTCCAAAAAAGGCGCCCGGATGCCATTCTGCAAATGAAGCGCAGGAAATTCAAATCTGTGCTTCATTTGCAATTTTGCTCACCTGCATTTGCATTCCTCCCTTGAAAGAGGAATGCAGTGTAGACATACCCTGAGAGGTGAGAAATCTCTATTAATGTTTGTGAGGTGCTTCCATACTACATTGCTGAGAGTCATATCAGCATCTGAACAGTTCTGGAAAATGGGGACAATAATATTTCTCTGCCTCACAAGAAGAGGGTAAATTATTTGGTTTAGAGACAAACAGCACTACCGTGCAGGACCGTATAAGCATAGGTATTATCTGTCTTTTCTATAATTGTAAAATGACAGAAATGTAAGGCTAGAACTGAACTAAGATCACCTTATCCATAACCTGCTTTGAGGATGGATTAAGTAAGTATACCCAGGCCCAGTATTACTTTAGTTATGTTAAAATTCTATACTTTTAGGTATTCTGAGCTACCACTTAAGAGTAGTTAATAAATTTTTTCTTCCACTTTTTTGCATTCTTTGTCTAAGCAAAGAATAAGTAATAGACAATTATTTTTGCACAAAAGCTAGTGGAGCATACACACCTCAAGCGCGTTTTTGCGCAAAAAAAATTCAGTAAATCGACAGGACAGAGGGCTTTTTCCGGTAGAGTTATTACTCTCCCCACAAGGAATAACTCCTTTTTGCACTACAGCTCTTGTGCAAAAAGGCACGTGTGGACGCTCTGCAGGGGTTTCTTGCGCAAAACGAGCCTATCAGAAAAAGCACAGGTGCTCTGATGGCCATTCTGTTAATGGCAATCAGAGCTTTCTTGTGCAAGAGCATCCATGCAGTGTGAACGCTCTCTTGCACAAAAGCATATCACTTTTGCAATGTGCTTTTGAGGTGTGGACGCTCTTTTGCTCAAGAAGTTTTTGCGGGAGATCTCTTCCACAAAAAATTTCTTGTGCAAAAACCCTGCAGTGTAGACAAAGCCAGTGAGAGTTCTGTACTCCCCTCACACCTCTTTGTAGTACAGGAATGCTGGATGATGTGCTTCTGATTGAAAAAGAGTGCAACAGACCAGCCTGTTGAGTTTGTTTGCAAACCAATCATCAGCATGCTTGTTAGAAGTTGCTATGTACCCTGGATGTGTTGTACTATGATAGTGAAACAAATGTTGTTTATGCTAAGTTATTGTACTTTGTTTTGAGAGTACAGTACATTGACCAAGATAAGAGTTAAGAGTTTTGGAGCATGTTCCACATACATTAAGCGGGATTTCTGACCTGCCAGTTACACTGTGAAGCATGCAATTGGTGAAATCATTGATTTATTTGTAGGAGAAAGCCAAAGAAATTTCCTTGCACTAAACTATCTGTCCTCTGGCTCTACTCATTCAATCTCTTCCCAGCCTAGGGATATGCTTTATCCTCTCTCTATCTAGTTCTTCTACACTTTTTATTGCCATTTGTTTTGTGCCTCATCACTCTTTAATGGCAATGATTTGACACTATTCTGGCACTTTTTGTCCTGAAGGATCCTAAATCACTTTATGAACTGAAATATAAACTATAAATTTAATTACTTCATTAGCCACTCTGAGGCTGTTTGCTATTCACAATAATATGGAAAACAATTTTTTATTTTGATCTTGCACATTTGTTTCCACCTGAAAGCTTCTTCAACCTCAACCTTAAAGCTCTTTATACAAACAGAAAAGCTCTTCAACCTATAAAAATGAAATTAATGTATACAAGAGCCACCTCATTTGTAGATGCACCTTTGGTAGATATTGTGATGTTACCTTATCTACCAACTTATTGAACATTCACAATGCTTTATAATTTTCAATTAGAATAAGATCAAGTCTAAGTTCTCATTTCCAAGCAATGCAGTATTCCCAGATTTTTACCACACCAGACACCCTATCAAACTAGTCATTTGTTCCAACGACAAACCCTGTCATTTTTGTCAGGTAACCATCTTATACAGACTTTTGACAAAACGAATAAAATCTTTCAGGGATTTACACAAATGACTGAAAACTACATCATGATGCTAGCCAGATTGCACCTGGAAAATATCTTTTAAAACCAAGAATTAGTCAGATGAGAAGATATGTGGTGAGACTGTCAGTAGGATGTTGCAATACATGAAGCTATACAGCAGGCTTCTTTTGTAATGGCTTTGGTCTTCAGTTTTTTGCTGATGACACCTTCTTTTCACACCAGGGTCTCTTCTTGCCTGACTACAGAACAGCATGTGCAATGCTATAGTTTGGCAGTGCACAGATGCTTTGCATTCTGAATAGCTATCACCTGTCACCATGTTACTAAAACACAGAACAAAATTATGAAAAAAAAAGAGTGGAGAACCAAAGAGCTCTCCTATTCTCTTGGGTGGCAGGATGTGTACGTTTTATGTATTTATTTTTATTCACTGATCATAGAAAAGGGCTTTCTTAAACTGAAAAGGTATGTCTTAAACTTTGATCTGAAAACATTCAGTCTGATCTTGTCCAGCAGAGAGTACCACACCTGGAATCTCAGTGCCTGATAGCCTGACCCTGGGTCTTTCCAGCTGCATTAAATATAGGGAGCATAAGTTTCTAGGAGGGTAGAGGCTCTGTGGTAAACAGTTACAGGTTGAACCTCTCTAGTCCAGCACTCTCTGGTCCAGTGACATCCATAGTCCAGCATGATTTTAGTTAGCTGGATGTCCGCTTTTCATGGGTGTGGCCAAGTTTCCCATGGTCCCATAAAGTTTGTTGACATACACCAAGTCCTGGATCTCAGTGTTCTGTGCTTTTATTTAGTTCTAATTTACCTCTAAATGGCTTCTAAAAGCCCAGTAAAGAGATAGAGATATTGGTAATTCTGCTAGGCAATATTATTTTCCCATGGTTTGGCAAATTGTCTGGTTCAGGACCTGACAAGTCCCGGGGTGCTGGAATAGAGGTTCAATCTGTACTGTTAAAATGTACCTCAAACATTAAGAGCAGGACTTTGAGCTCTGTTTTGAAGTAAGTATCCAACGCCAGCTCAAGTGAGACTTGTTCTTTATTGCTTATGAAGCAGCTGCTTGTGTCTTCTTGTGGCAGCTGGGTTCAGTTTTAAGTCACTGATTATACCAGCTACATTTTCTTTTTTTGCCCTGCTATCCTAATAACAGGGATCTCCAGTAATGATGCATTTTACCTCCTGAGGCTTCAAAAGACTACTAGAAAGACATCTGTTTAGTACCCATCACTTTGAAGCATTTGGGACCAGGTACTGTTGGAGTCAGAATATTAGTTTAGATGAATCACTGGATTTTTTTCCAGTGTGAATAGAGTAAAACCAAGTGTGAAAACTCAGAGCTTATCTTCACTTACCCTGAGAAGCTTATCTCAGAGCTTATCTCTGATGCTTCAGAGATTGGTCTCTGAGGGTTCGATTTAGTGGTTCTAGTAAGGACCTCCTAAATCGACTACTGATAGTGCCCCTGTCAACTCCAGTGCTCCACTGGATCATGAGGAGTAAGGGAAGTTGATGGGAGAGTTTCTCCTGTTTACTTCCCACAGTGGGAACACTGCAGAAATTTTAATTAAAGTATATTGACTCCAGCTACACTATTCTCATAGCTGGAGTCATGTATCATAGGTTGACTTTTCCCCCGTAGTATACACTTGGCCATAGTAGCATAATCCCTTGTTATTTGGATAGGTATACAGTGTTTGATTTCTTTTTCGATTATCAAGTCTTTCATATAAAGGTTAATTTACATAAAAGCAGTAACCATGCTGGACAATCTCTGAAGGAAGAAAATGATATATTGAGTATTCAGTGACTCTCAGAAAAAAAGGCTTCTGGAACAAAAACTGAAATTAACATGCTGAATATATTAGTTCAGCAGAAATTACATACTTGAATTTCAGATCTTTGAGCATATGCCTCATGCACAGAAATAAAATAAAATCACTAACCAAGCATCTTCAGTAACACCAACAAATTGTCTCAGTATCTCCAAAATACTTCACTCCTGTAAAAAAGTAGCTATGTTTTAGTTTAGTTGGCATCAACAAGCTATATATAGTCTACTTTTCTACAACATTTGAAGTGCATTTACAAGCACCTTTGAAGGATGGATACAGTACAAATATCTTGCTACATAGTTAGAATGATGCTATCAAAATAAGGCCCAAAATCTCCTGACTGAATTTATTCTATTTCTTTAAAAATTCAGCAGGATAATAAAATTTCAGATATAATATTCTCGAGGATTCAGAGCTGTAAATTTAGAGCCTAGAAGCCCAAGTCAGTGTTGAGAGAAATTTCAGGTTAGCTTCCAGGGGTTGTGATTAAACTATGAATTTAGGCTAAGGAGCTCTATATCTGCAACTGCCTACATCTCTAGAAAGGATGCATGAACCTACAGAGGCCACATATCCTAGCATGCCACATTCTATCTTGATTCCTTCATCCTGGAATCCACTTATGCAATAAGGAATGGTTGCATATTAATGTCTAATTTCAAATGGTTTATACCCTCCATATTAAAAAATGAGTGTGGCTGCAACTTTCTAAATTGTACACAATTCAGTGAAAGCTCACAAGCTACTGATAAACTGCCAATGCAGCTGTCAGCTGGGTGATTTGTATTTCCCTAATATAGGATGTCAATAATCAACATTTGGGTTCTACATTACTGGGCAGATTTTCAAAAGCACAGAACATTTCCTATTGAAGTAAATTATTTAGCTGACTAAATATAGATTTTGGAGATTATTTTTGAGCACCTAATTTTGAAAATACTGGTCTATGTAAGTAACGGTCCACATCCCTGCCCTTTTTAACTAACTTGGAATAGAGTTATGTGGCGGACTAATGTAGCTAAAAGAGTTGCATGGCTAAAATGAAAAACTATTCTATGAAGAGTGGACACTTTTTGTACTTGAAAGTTGTCCATTACTCCATTCAAAGCATTTATTTTTAATCCACAGTAAATTCCTTTGAAGGCTGGAATAATGTGATGCTGAAACTATGATGTAGTAGAACACTATGGCTGTGTCTACATTGGCAAGTTTTTGCCGCAAAAACTTGCCACCTGTCTACACTGGCCGCGAGTTCTTGTGCAAGAACACTGATGTTCTAATGTAAGACATCAGTGCTTCTTGCGCAAGAACTATGGCACTCCCGATCAGGAATAAGCCCTCTTGCACATGTGTTCTTGCACAAGAGGCCAGTGTAGATAGGCAACATGAATTTCTTGCGCAAGAAAGCCCGATGGCTAAAATGGCCATCATAGCTTTCTTGCACAAGAGAGCATCTACACTGGCACGGATGCTTTTGCGCAAAAGCACATCTCTTGCGCAAAAGCACATGCCAGTGTAGACGCTCTCTTGCGCAAATACTTTAACGCAAAAACTTTTGCATTAAAAGTATTTGCGCAAAATCTTGCCAATGTAGACGTAGCCCACGAATAAAAGAGATGTCCTAAAACTCTTAACACTGAGAAAGTTGAAGTCAGCTTTCATAAAGAACACACAGAAGGAAAGTTAAGCCACTTATCTATCCACCACTATTTATTTTCAAAACTACATGCAATGTGTTGGATAGTAATATGGTTATATGGCTTGCAAGGTGTACTTCATATAATCAACAAAAGTTCAAGATAAGGAACTTTGTCCATTCAGCTTCAGAGGGAAAATAAGGCAGACGCAGATTTTTTAAATATTTTAATTGTTTTATCTGGTTGACTCACCACACACATTTCTCAAGTCTAGAAAAAATAAGTATTTTCAAGCTGGTTAAGTATCCTCAAAGATAAGAATCAGTTTAGACTTTACTTATATATTATTACTAGTGAATGATTCTTTGAGGCAGATGCCCAGCGGGTATAAATTGTCTTAGTTCAACTGAAGTACAGCTGACAAATATACCAAATCCAAATTACATGAGCTGAGGATCGGCCCTTTAAATTTTAGCTCTTCCAATGCTTCATTAGCATATTGATCTTACAATCCTTTGTTAGAGCTTAGTAGAATATCATACCCTATGCTGCCTAATCAAGAATTCTTGTTTTCACCCTTCTGACCAGGCTAAAATTTCCAAAAGCATTTCAATCTCATTTTCAAAAGTGAATTAGGCTCACAAAGATGACTTAGGAAATGAAACACTGATCTTTGTGATGTCTAACTCGTAGGCACCTTGCTGTAGAATTCAGAACACGGAATTAGATGCTCAAGCTTCCCATACAAAGCGTGAGGAGGTTTAGGCACTTAAGGAAGGGAGCCCCACAGACAATAAGATGAGGGGTGAGTGGAATAAGTTAGCCAGGAAAGCAGGGTGGATTGATTTAAAACAAAGCATTTTAAATCACCAATTTTAATCATTATTTAAATAATCTGGTTTCATGGTGTTATGCACCTATACATGTAGTTATATAGTATCCTGAGCTTTCATGGGTAAAACCCACTTCAACAGATGATAAACTGGAATGGAAATAATGGAACCAAGATATTTATGACAGGGTGGGGAGAAGGAGAAGTATCTGTCAATTGTACGACTGGTGATGAGTCTAATTAGGTGGGTTGGAAGTGTAAAAATACAATTGTCACAAGCAGAGGAGACTGGCTTTATAATGTGACATCCAGTTAATATCTTTGTTCAAGACTAGGGAAACAGTATCAAATGCGTAGACAAGATACTCGGCTAGGTGGACCTTCGGTGTGACCCATACGGTTGCCAGACATCCGGTATTGGCTTGGACGGTCTGGTATTTGCGGCCTCTGTCTGGTAAAAAAAACAAAACAGAAAATACTGGACATGTAAAATGTCTGATATTTTCTGTTTTTCTCAGACGGAAGGCCACTTGGGACATTTCCCCTCCCCCCCCCCCCAACAAAAAATTGTTTTGTTTTACTCTTGCTCAACCAATTTTTTCCCCGCCATGTTCGGTATTTTTTTAAAAGTATCTGGCAACCCTAGTGACCCAGCATAGCTGTTCTGATGTTCAGGTACTGTAAACCTCCAAAAGACCTGATAATATAGGTATTATTTTCAAAGGACCTAAGAGCTTATCTACACTACGTGGAAGATTGACACTGCCTCAGTTGATCTTCTGGAGTTCTGAGAGGGTGCTCCCATTGGTGCTGGTAGTCCTGCTCCTCATGAGGGGTAAGGGAAGATAATTGGAGTGTTTATTCTCATCAATCTCCCACTGTGTGGAGAGCACCAAAACACGATTTAAGATAAATTGACTCCAGCTGTGTAATTAATGGACTTTCCCCTTTAGTGTAGACCAGGCCTAAGGTGCTCAGTTCCCTTGCAATTCAGAGTGTCTATCTCCCTTAGGCTCTCTTGAAATCACAGTCTGTGATTCTTGTGTATTTCAACTTCTTATTGACTTCCGTATGTCTTTTGGTACACAAGGATTGCCAGCTGAATATCTAGCCAAAAGTGGTTACAAAAAGCCTACAAATCATTTAAGGTTTGCCTGTTACTAGTATTTATCATGATGGCTTCAGTACCTTGCCAGTAGTGTATTTAACCTTACAGCTCAGAATTACCTTCATTTTAATCTTCATAATGCTCTGGTTTTAAAATTCACTGATTTGATTGATTGTCATGAAATAAATATATTCAGATTGATTGATTATCCAAAATTTTAAAATATTTTAACAAAATAAAAAAGAAAGTAACATAAATATCCATAGCCAACTTTCCATTAAGGCACAATGTGAAATTCACTTTAATACCAAAGGAATGTATTATGTATGATGTTTGTTATTGCTAAGACTACATGAATTAAAATAAGACAGTACAAATAAAGTGTTACCAAACTCTTAATCTCTAAAAATGCATGTTTTTTCCCCCAGTAAATAAACACAGAAAGAATTGATGGTCTAGAGCTTTTAGACCATTTCTGTGAGAACATTAAACCCTGTAAAATAAACTCAGATATCAAGTTTTGATGGTTAATTATGTACCTAGCTTTCAATATGTGTGGTCTACAAAATAAATAGCCTAGTTAATGTGTATATTGGACTCAAAATGAAATTTTGGCCATCTTATAAACTAATACTTACTTTTTATTTCAGGTTCCAGATTACAGAATTCTGTGTTAATTTTATAAAAGGAAATACAATTTTTACTCACACCATTCATAAACATGGTGATTTTTAGAAAAAATGCCAGTGTTTTGAAATGTCATAATGCAATGTAGACATGCTCTCTGAAAAAGAATCACATTGTGTGTAAAACACACACATAGTCAAAGAGACTATTTTAACCCTTTGGCAACAGTGAGAGGCTGTTTACCAGCCTTAAGCAAAAAGTAATTCAGATTTCTTTACTACTTTTCTAAGAGGGAAGTCAGTATGTACAGATGAGTGAACTGTCAGTCACATCAAAGAACAGGAGAGGTGGGAGTTTATTATTAGGACGTTGCATCTTCTCTGACAACCCTGGCCTAAATATAGTAAAATTGTCAAGGGAAGGAGAAGGTGCAGTTCTCCCACCTTTCCATTTCCCACTTAGGCTATGTTTACACAACAGCATTATATCAAAATAAGCTATTCCAGAAGAGATATTCCAGAATAGCTTATTTTGAAATAGCAGGTCTACACGCAAAATGCATTTCGAAATAGCACTTAGCTGTTTTGAAATAGAGCGTTCACATGATTGGACGCTGAGTCACATTTAAGGCCACCCAGAACCTGTTCAGGCAGGGCATCAGGTCAGTAGTTACCTTGTGTAGCTGCTGCTTGAGACTGAGGCTCGTGCTTAAAGGGACCTCCCTGGTTAACCATTTCTCAGGTTTCCCTGCTTGCTTGCATACCTCTCTGTGAGAGACAGCAAAGCATTTTCTCTTCTTTCTCTGGTGGTTGCCCTGATTCAGGACACCACAGCACTCTCTGCCATGGAGCCGGAGCTGTCTCTGGGCAGTCTTCAGCCCTTGCAGCTTTTGCTACAAATCATGCAATACTTTTTGCAGGCTGCCTCCCAGGCTCTGCAGGAACCCAACCCGCAGGGCTTCTGGGAGATCTTCTCGGGTATGTGAGGGAGCAGCTATAGGAGCTGGACACTGCCCGCCATAGTCCGGATGCCTTGCCCCACCGCATCTGGCGTCTGGACACCAGTGCAGACTGGTGGGAGCACAATGTTCTGGAGTGCTGGGGCAACCAACAATGGGTCCAGAATCTTCCTTGAGCTGTGTGAGTGGCTCGCCCCTGCCCTGAGGTGACAGGACATGAACATGAAGCCCGCCATTCCCCTCCAGAAGTGTGTCACCATCGCCCTCTGGAAACTCTCCATGCCGAACAGCTACCAATCCATGGGGAAGCTGTTATGGCATTCTCGGGCTATTGTCCCAGGAGGGGGGGTGGAAGCATGGAGTGGGCTTCCCTAGGTAAAAGGGGGTTGGAATGATGCAAGCCCCCTTCCCGGGAGGGTTTGTTCTGTCCCACCCTCACCCTCCGGAGCTGCCCTCCTTGGCCCTGGCATAATCCTGGTGGAGCTCCTTGACTTTCATCCGCACCTCTTCTTGGATGTGGATGTGGCCTTTGCTCCCTAGGCTGTCTGCCATGTGGCCGTACGCATCCGTATTCCTGTGTCTGGTGCGGAGATTCTGGAGGTTTGTCTCATCTCCCCCAAACCTCAATAAGGTCCAGGACCTCTGCACCAGTGCACGTCACTGGCGGCTCCTGGCAGGCTCCTGAGAGCTGGTTGAATGCTCCTGGGGAGCAGTGGAGGGCTGGCTGGCACCATCTGTCTTGGGCCTAAATGGAGTCAGGGCAGTTGCAGGGTGGCTCAGGGATGTCAGGCTTGCTGCGAGCCACAAACCCTGTCTGGAGAGTCTGCAGGTTTAAGGATCCAGTGGAAGGGGGGCGATAGAGTTTTCCTGTGTGTGAACAGAGTGGTCAACAGGGCACTCTGAGAAGGGCTGGAGGCCCCTTATTTTGAAATAGTTCCTATTCCCTGTCTATTTCGGAGTAAGCGCTATTCTTCGTAGAATGAGGTTTACAGAACTCAAAATAAGTCATCGGCTATTTCGAAATTATTTAGTTTTATCAGAAAAGAATCCTCACTTGTTTCTCTAATGATTTTCTTGTCTGACATGCCTGAATGAGGTTCCCAACCTTTTCCAGACGGGGACCCATTTTGACAATTCAGGAAGACTTGGTGACCCAAAGCAATTCAAAAACGGGAGAAGGAGAAGGGTCAGAGCTACCTGGGGAGACACTTGGCGACCCTTTTGAAATATAATGGCGACCCATATTTTCCAGGTTGAGAAACCCTGGTGCAGACCATGACTAAGAAAAGTCTGGCTTGCCACTTTTTTAGGTGCTATACTGTGGCACTCATAGGCTTTGACTGGATGTTATAGGTAAGTTGAAAATCTTGCAATATTAAAAGAGTTTAGTTTGCTTGTGCAACTACAGTGATTTTTATATCCTGTTCATCTAACAAAGCAGTTCCCAACCACTGGGCCACTGGCTGGTGCCAGGCCGTGAACTGCTGGCTGCCAGGCTGCAGCACACCATCAGGCCATGCCCATGGGGGTGGGGCTGAGGTGGAACAGGGCAGCGCGCAGCCCTTGGTTAGGAGGATGGGGGTATGGGGGAAGCATTGTGGAGTGCACGTGGCCCAGTGTTCCCTGGGCTGTTGGCAGAGGTGGAGGCTGTAGCTGCAGGATGGATGCTGAATTTCACCAGCACTTCTGGAAAGGGCATATGTGGGGTGGAGCCAGAACATAGTACTGGGTGAGAAGGGCAGGGTCATGGGAGGCAAGTTGCGGCTGTCCAGTCATTGTCTGACCCATACACTCTGTCTGGCCTGGCCATGGACGCAGGCATGTTGGTGGCAGCGTGCGTTGCCGTGGGGAACTTCCCCGCCGTGCGTGCTTCCAGGCTGGGGACCTGCACAAGCCTGGCCACACAGAGTCATCCCCATTGAGGGAGCTGCAGCCCCTCCCTGCTCTGGTCCTGGCCTGATAGGAGTCCACTGTATGGTTGCCACTAATGGTCCTGCTCATGAGATACTTAGCTGCAGGTGTGAAAATAACATACATTTCTTACACTAAGAAATATAAGTGTGAGGAGGCTCAGCATAGGGAATATGGGAGGATGCAGGAGTCAGCATTGGAGTGTATGAGGGGCTTGGGGCTGGAGGGGCAGGCCTCTGGCAGAGAGGGATGAGGTTTTGTGGACCAGCAACATTTTATTTCTATAGTTGCATATTCATTATTTACATAATGAATATTCAAATATGCAAATAAAATTATGCCAGTCCGCCAAAAGTTTGTGAATGGGTTTGCCGATCCGTGGTATAAAAAGATTGGGAGCCACTGATCTAAGGGTATGTCTACACTACCCTCCTAGTTCGAACTAGGAGGGTAATGTAGGCATACCGCACTTGCAAATGAAGCCCGGGATTTGAATTTCCCGGGCTTCATTTGCATAAGCGGGGCTCCACCATTTTTAAAACCCCGCTCGTTCGAACCCTGTGCCGTGCGGCTACATGGGGCACGAACTGGGTAGTTCAAACTAGGCTTCCTAGTTCGAACTACCGTTACTCCTCGTGCAATGAGGAGTAATGGTAGTTCAAACTAGAAAGCCTAGTTCGAACTACCTAGTTCGTGCCCCGTGTAGCCGCGCTGCACAGGGTTCGAACGAGCGGGGTTTTAAAAATGATGGAGCCCCGCTTATGCAAATGAAGCCCGGGAAATTCAAATCCCAGGCTTCATTTGCAAGTGTGGTATGCCTACATTACCCCACTAGTTCAAACTAGCGGGGTAGTGTAGACATACCCTAACACACTTTTTGCCAGCTTTTGTGCTTTATATCATTTTGTTCTTGGCTCAGCAGAGGAAAGCTCATTTAGAAATGAAATAATAGGAGAGTAAGCACCTGTTTCTGCTGTCTATTGCTATTGATTTTAAACTGTCCCTGACACTTCCTCCAGGAGTTTTTCAAGAACACTTGAGTTGGGAAAGCAATTCCAGAACCAAAGTAAAAGGAACAATAACTCAACTCATCCAGTGACAGCAATTATCAGAAACTGCAAAAAATACTTCACATGTAATTTCAAAGGAGAGCCATGTATGAACACCACGGATGACACTGTGTAGGAAGAATTAAATTGGAGATTTTTTTATTATTATTTCAGAAGGTGGAGAAGGCTATGAGGAGGGATGCTGTTATAGATTTGATTTTAAAAAATAGGGAGGAACTAAGCAAGATTTTGAAAATGGAAGGCAGCTTTGGTGAAAGTGACGATGAAATAAAACAGTGCATGATTCTAAGGAATTGTAGGAGGAAGAACAGCAAAATAAAGACAATGGATTTCAAGAAAGCATACTTTAGCAAACTCAGGGAGCAGATGGCTCATGGAAAGAAAGACTAAGAGGAAAACAATTAAAAACAGTTGAAAAAACAATTGAAGACAGTTGGCAGTTTTTCAAAGAGATATTATTTAGTACATAAGAGCAAATTGTTCCACTGTGTAGAAAAGACAAAAATTTAGAAAAAAGACCACCCTGGCTTCACCAGGAGATCCTAAATGATCTAAAAATAAAAAAGCAGCCCTATAAAAAGTAGAAACTAGGTCAAATTACAACAAAAGATAAACAAATAACACAAGTATGTAGGGGCAAAATTAGAAAGGTAAAGAAGGCACAAAATCAGATCAATTTAGCTAGTGACATAATGAATAACAAGAAAACATTCTAAAAATATATTAGAAGCAAGAAGAAGGCCATGGATAGGGTAGGCCCATTATTCAGGAAAGAGAGAAAAACAGTAATTAAAAATGTGGACATGGCAGAGGTGCTTACTGACTTCTTTCTTTCAGTTTTTACTAAGAATGTTGGTGGTGATTTACTAGCAAAATGAATGTCAGAGAAAATGGGGCAGATTCAGAGGTTAAAATAGAAAAAGAACAAGTTAAAAATTACTTAGAAAAGTGAGATGTCTTCAAGTCACCAGAGCCTGATGAAATGCATCCTAGAATACTCAAGGACTTGATTGAGGAGGTATCTGAGCCATTAGCTATCATTGTTGAAAAGTCATGGAAGGTGGGAAGGATTCCAGAAGACTGGAGAAGGGCAAATATTGTGCCTATCTATAAAAAGGAAAATAAGGACAACCCATGAAACTACAGACTGGTAAGTTTAACGCTTATGCTAGGAAAGATAATGGAGCACATAATTAAGGAATCCATTTGGAAGACAATAAAGCAGTAAGTAACAATGAGCGTGGATTTGTAAAGAACAAATAATTTCAAATCAACCTGACAGTTCTCTTTGATAGGATAACAAGCTTCGTGGATAAGTAAGAACTGGTAGATGTAGTATACCTAGAGTTTAGTAAAGTCTCACATGACCTTATCAATAAACTAGGAACATACAACCTAGATGGAGCTACTATGAGGTGGGTGCATAATTGGTTGGATAACCATTCCCAGAGATTAGTTATCAATGGTTCACAGACATGCTGGAAGAACAAATGGGGTTCTGCAGGGATCAGCTTTGGCACTGGTTCTGTTCAATATCTTCATCAGTGATTCCAATAATGGCATATAACAGTGTTTCTCAAAGTGGTCCACAAAACCAGTCTGAGAAACCTACTAACTGGACACTCTGGTATGTTTATTTACCAGCTCTGCAGCCACGAAGCCTCATGACTTCCATTAGCTCTGGTTTGCCAATTGCAGCCAAGGGGAGCTACGGGAAGAAGTGGTCCAGCCCATGCTGCTTCCCATGGCTTCCCTTGGCTACAAATGATAAATCAGAGCCAATGGGAGCTGCAAGGCTCCATGGCTGTGGAGCTGGTAAATAAACACACCAGAGCGGCCAGCTAGCAGGTTTCTCGGAGTGGTTTCGTGGACCACTTTAAGAAACACTGGCTTATGAAGTTTGTGGATAATACCAAGATGGGAGTGATTGCAAGTGCTTTGAAGGATAGTAATTCAAAAGGATCTGGACAAACTGCAGAAATGGTCTAAGGTAAATAGGATGAAGATCAATAAGGACAAGAGCAAAGTGCTCCACTTAGGAAGGATCAGTTGCACACATACAAAATGGGAAGTGACTGTTTAGGAAGGAGTTCTATCGAAAGGGATCTAGGGGTCATAGTAGACCACAAGCTAAATATGGGTACATCTACACTGCACCGTAACTTGAAATAAGATATGACACTTGAGCTACATGGCGCCAAATTTCAGAATAAAACACTATTCTGAAATGTCCCTTATTCCTCATACAATGAGGTTTACAGGGACATAAGAATAGAGAGCCTGGAAATAACGGGCTTGCTGTGAAGATGTGTGATAGCTATTTTAGGATACTCTGGAATCCAAAAATAGCTTTGCTGTGTAGATGTACCCTATGAGTCTACAATGTGACACTGTTGCAAAAAAAGCAAACATTGTTCTGGGATGTGTTAACAGGAGTGTCGTAAGCAAAACACAAGAAGTAATTCTCCCATTCTACTCTGCACTGATTAGGCCTCAGCTGAAGAACTATATCCAATTCTAGGCAACATATTTCAGGAAATATGTGGACAATTTGGAGATAGTCCAGAGAAGAGTAACAAAATGATTAAGGGTCTAGAAAACATGACCTTTGAGGGAAGACTGGGTTTGTTTAATCTGGAACAGAGAAGACTGAGAAGGGACATGTTAACAGCTTTCAAGTACCTAAAAAGTTGCTAAAAGGAGGAGGAAGAAAAATTATTATTCTTAATCTCTGAAGATAGGACAAGAAGTAATGAGCTTAAGTTGCAGCAAAGGAGGTTTAGGCTGGACATTAGGAAAAACTTGCGAACTGTCATGGGCTAGGTCTAAACTAGGGGATAAGCTTGAACTAAGATATGCAACTCCAGCTACGTTAATTGTGGAACTGGAATCGATGTACCTCGATTCAAATTTTGGCACCATTCACACAGTGGAAGATCTACGGGAGCACACTCTACCTTCAACTTCCCTTATTCCTCATAGGAGTAGGACTACTGGCATTGATGGGAGGACCCTCTCAGTTTGAATTAGCATGTCTTCACTAAACCCGCTAATTCGAACCCTAGAAGATCGACTGCGGCAGTTTTGATTGTCTCTAGAGTTTAGACAAGCCCATGGTGATTAAACACTGTAATAAATTACCTAGAGATGTTGCGGAATCTCCATCATTAGAGATTTTTAACAGCCAATTAGACAAATATCTGTCAGGGATGGTCTAGATCAGTGTTTCTGAAAGTGTTCCGCAGAATCACTCTCAGAAACACATTAACTGGCTACCTTGGTTTGTTTATTTACTGGTGCCGTGGCCACGGAGCCTTGCAACTCCCATTGGCTCCGTTTTGTCCTTTGCAGCCAAGGGGAGCTGCAGGAAGCTAAACTACATTGTAAGAGACTTGTAGAGTAGCTTTAGATCTCCTTGAACAAAGTTCAAATCCTTAAAATGAAGTTACAAGAGAATACTGATTTTTTATCTTTCCTTTCAACATATTGATCTACACACGTAACATTTCCAATATGTCAATGTTCAGAATCAGGTGCATTCCTTGTTTAGGAATGACACAGGATTAGTATTGCAGAGATGTTGGAAGTCAGGTATGAGGCACATAGTGAACTGAATCAAAGAGAAAAAAAGAAGGATCCAAATTTTGTTTAAGTTAGCGTTCACGTTCAAAACTGAAATAGTGTATCAGATCTGGTTTTGGGTTGGATCCTAACATGCTAACATCTTATATCTTACATCAAATGGGAAACAAAAGTAGGCCCTTTGTAATGTTGGATCTGAATGAGACCAAAAGAATAAACTAGAGAAAAGGGACTTTAATACAGATTCTCCCTCACAGAACTCAAGGAATTCATTGATCCAACTGTGGGTTATCAAGAAAGTAACAAATGTAAAAAAGAATGACATTTTTTAGGAAAAGTAACCTGAAGAAAGATTCCTGCATTACAAAATCTCAGAAAAAGATTCATCCAGATTTTGAAGGAAAAATAAAAGCCAAGTGAATAAAGAAGGAAGAATAGAAAGACCACCCAGGGAAAAATAGTAAGAAAAGCTAATATTGTTTTATAGAAAACTTATTGCCAAAATATTATATAGAAAGTAGGAAAAAAAATAGAACTGAAATTCTTGTCATACAATTTTGTAGCCTGCTGACAGCCAGTTTGATGAAAAAAAGTAACATTGCTCTTACTGTAACAGATGAACATTGTCTGTTTTTTTTCTAATCATTCAGCAGTACACACGCTCTGCTAACTTTTCAATCAAGATTTTTGTGTGTGTGTCCAGCTTCTGTTCTCTTTTTAGATTCAAGTCAAGTACTTTGAGGACAATAAGACTTGAGAACTTTTTTATAGTGAGAGCCATAAAACATAAATGAGATTAGATTTATATTAATTCTGCTCATTGGACCTGAGCTGTAATTTTAGTCCCATTAACTCTTGAGTTTTTCTGGAACTTCTTTCCTCCAAGTATACTTCTATTTTTCATTCAGATTACTACAAAACACTCCTTTGAGGGATTCATCTACAACTTTTGAAGTCAGTTGTAGCCTTTCTAGTGATAAATCGGCTTTGAATAAATCACTTGCTGCCACAGCTTTTCTACTACATTGAGACAAAGGGTTGATGATATTATGGATAATAGAATATACCCAGAATATCCTTGTGGTATGTCATGGGATTTGGCCAAATTCTCCTTTTGCTTAGCGCAGGTACTCATCTGCATTGGTGGGACAGGAGTGCCAGCTATACCGCTCCTGAGGGAAGTGCCACTGAATCATGGAGACATACAGGGAGAGTACATCTATTTCTGCACCCTTTTATTGGTGCAGCTGATATGCAGCATAGTCAATTTCTGGGTGCCAGGCCAATTCTATAAGCCAGTACAGATGGACTGTGGCACATAGTCCTTTGCCCCACTGTCCACTTTTAGTAGTGTGCTCCTCATCCCTAGGTTTCTTGCACTTACTGAGTGCAGAGGCTGCCATCACGCCTAATTCTTATGTGGCTGCATGAGGGACCACCCCTGTATATCTCTGTAAAATGCATTCATAATCTGAGCCAGAGATTTTTAGAGTTATTATTATGTACAGGCAGTCCCCGGGTTACGCACAAGATAGGGACTGTAGGTTTGTTCTTAAGTTGAATCTGTATGTAAGTCGGAACTGGCATCCAGATTCAGCCGCTGCTGAAACTGACCAGCGGCTGACTACAGGAAGCCCGAGGCAGAGTTTCTCTGCCCCGGGCTTCCTGGAATCAACCGCTGATCAGTTTCAACAGGCTGAATCTGGATGCCAGTTCCGACTTACATACAGATTCAACTTAAGAACCCCAGGCGTCCCCAAGTCAGCTGCTGCTGAAACTGATCAGCGGCTGATTCCAGGAAGGCCGGGGCAGAGCAACTCTGCCTCGGGCTTCCTGTAGTCAGCCGCTGGTCAGTTTCAGCAACGGCTGACTTGGGGATGCCTGGGGCAGAGCAGCTGGGGTGCTGCTGGGTTGCTCCAGTAGCGCCGCTCCTCGGCGTCCTGATTCAGCCGCTGCTGAAACTGCCCCAGCTGCTCTACCACAGGCGTCTGGAGAAAAGCCTGGTCTGCTGGGGGGAAAGGGGGTGCACTAGCTGCGCCCCCCCCCAGCAAACCAGGGAGACACCGAGCAAAGCCACGGAGCACGCGGGCAGCGGGACAGCCCAGACGCGCTGCGGCTGTCCCGCTGCCGGCGTCCTCCGCAGCTTTGCTCCCCGTCTCCCTGGTCTGCTGGGGGGGGGGAGCCGCTTTTCTCGCCCCGGAGGATGCGGGCGGTGGGACCGTGGCGCATCTGGGCATCCTGCCGCTCCTGTCCTCCGGGGCGAGAAAAGCCCCGTTCATAACTGCGGATCCGACATAAGTCGGATCCGCGTAACTCGGGGACTGCCTGTATTTGTATTACCTTTACAGGGTTAATACCTACTTAAATCTATAAGACTTTTTCATAAAAGAAACCATAACAACAGTGCTTATGTTAGCAGAGTAAAAAACAAATAAAATTAATAACAAAATCTAGTCAAGATTAATATTAAGGAGGTGGGTAAGAATCTGACCTACCCACTTAAGCAACCTAGGTGATCCTTCTGGTCTATATAGGCATATGGTCCTTAATCATTATCAGAGCTACACGAAAACATTCATTTTTTACTTGAAGTTTGCTAGTGTGCGGCATCATCATCTGCAGTTTTATTCAGAGCCCCACTATGTTATTTAGCAGAAAATATATGTGGAACATTCACATTGATTCAACATTCCAAATTCCAATCAAGGTTAGATTTTGCATTAAAACATGCATGGCTTTAAAACTAACACAAAACAATACCTGGTTTTTATGACTGAGGATTTCTGTCCAGAAAAAAACAAAATATTGTATTTTTTAAGAAATATAGACCAATATTCAGTCAAAAAGTTACATTTCTAAACAAATAAACTGAAATTTCATAGGAGTGGGGCATGAAGAAACAGCATAGAAAATAAAAGAGAGGGCTTGGGATGAGCAGAAAACAGAATATGAGGCAAAGAGAAGCAAACAGAAATCTAACTTCTTTGCATTTTTCTTTCTTCAGTTTATAAAATCTCCTTTCCTGGCTATGCGAGTCTGTACTTTAGCAGTGCCATATCTAATGTACTTTACTTCTTATAGCTTGAAAAAAGCTCCATAAATTTGTTCTACTTAGTCTGAAAGTACTTTCTGTCTACAGACTATTAGTGTGTCAGCAATTATGTTGCCAGCTTTTAGCATTTGTATTTAGAAGAACATGACAGACAAGACATTGAACAGGCAAAGAAGAACTTTAATGTACTATTTTAAAATTACAGAATGAACAGATCCCCAAAATTGTATTTAAATTCACATCACATGTACTATAATGTTAGAACCCTCTTAAAATATTGCTCATTCTTTGTCATTCATAGTGGGTTTGTATTGTTTATGGAGGGGGAGGGGGTTAGCTTGAAGTAATAGATTTATCATTATTCCCAACCAGTAAGTTGCAAAAAATTTACCATTAACATTCCTGACTGACTTAGAGCTAGCTTATCCAACTATCCTGTTTATACATGGTGTTATTAATTTTAATATGTGGTGTTATTTAATTTATGCAAAGCAAATGGAAGTATTGCATTTTATTCTGTCAAGCTGTACAGAAAATGCAGAGATTCAAACTATGAAAATGCAGAGATTCTTCATGAAAATACTTGATTATTGAATAAAAATAAATATGTTTCAAACTCAGTAAAAGTACAATGTAGACCTCTGCAATAACTAATGGCACATTCATGACCATGATACATGATAAATCTTGTTTTTTATTTTTGCAAGGTAGCTCTGGGATCCTACAAAAATTAGGCCATGTCTACACTAGAAGATAAGTCCAAATTTACGAAGTTCAACTTCTGGGCACTTGATTTTACAATTTCAAAGTTCTGTGTCTCACTACGGAGAAGAATCAAATGCAGTCTGAGGCAGGCTCTGTTAATGTGTACATACTACTTTGGCCTCAGAGCCCCAGAAAGCAATGTGGGGAGCTGTG
This sequence comes from Pelodiscus sinensis, assembly GCF_049634645.1. Lineage (NCBI taxonomy): Eukaryota > Metazoa > Chordata > Testudines > Trionychidae > Pelodiscus > Pelodiscus sinensis. The sequence goes on along the minus strand of NC_134712.1, from coordinate 237,914,918 downwards.
GGAGGCCTCGCAAAGGCCAGTAAGTTTGAATTAGCAGTACCAGAGTGTCCACACCAGCATTATTTCAGATTTACAAGTTTGGGAGTAGAATTATTTCTCATAAAAAGCACGACTACAGAGTTTGAATTCCACAGCCCTTTATTCTGGAATAACTAGAGTTGCCAGATAGTTGAAACAAAAATACTGAACACCCCCCTCCCCCAAAAAAAACACCCAGAAAAAATTCTGTTGAAGGGGAAAAATGGGAGGGGGGGAAGAACAAAGCTGTTGAGCAAAACAAAACAAAACAAAACAAAAAAGACTCCGACTTATTAAGCCAAATAAATAAAAAAAATTAAAATAAAACAGCATTAAAACAGCATGTCCCCTTTAAGAGTGAGTCCCAGAGGAAGCATTGCTTCCCCTAGGTCTTTTGGCCAGTAGCCAATTTGTGCCGGCAGTCTTGGGGAACCAGGTAAGCATGGGTGCTGGGGTCGGGGGGGGGGGGGGCTGGGGATATTGGAGGCTGAGAGGGTTTCGGGCGGAGGAGAAGGCCGGGTGGTGAGTGTTTGTAGGGTTGCCAGGTGCCTGGCATTTTCGCCTCCTGGCTGGGGAAAAATTCAGAGAATACCGGACATCTAAGGTGTCCGGTATTCTCTGAATTTTTTTACCGGACAGGAGGCAAAAATACCGGATTGTCTGGGTGAACACCTGGCAACCCTAGGAATAATGGGCTGGGTAGTGTGGACACATCACTTACAAATTCGAACTTGGAGGGCTAATTTCAGACTAAAGTCCTAGGGTACATCTACACAGGAGCATTGTTCCAGAATAACAGCTATTATTCCAGAAAAACAATACCAGTGTCCACACAGCAATTGTGTTATTTTGACAAAAAGTTGAAATAATGGAGGACCTTTTCCAACAGCGGTATATCTCATTCTACTAGGAATAAGGGTTTTTCCGAAAAAGCTTTTTCGGAAAAAGGCGTGTGTGGACATTAGGGTTGCCAGGTGTCTAGTATTGAACTGGATAGTCCAGTATTTTCGCCTCCTGTCCAGTAAAAAAATTCAGAAAATACAAGACACCTAAAATGTCTGGTATTTTCTGATTTTTTCCCGGCCAGTAGGAGAAAATCCCGGGTGCCTACCGGGTTCCACAGGGGAGCTGTCTGGCCCAGCGCAGGGAGGCAAGAGGGTGGGTGGCCGCTGACAGCCTGTTAGGGCCAAAAAACCTCAAAAGTGTTTCTTAAAGGGGCCACTCTGTTTTTTAAAAAAACATTTAAAAATGTTTTTTTCCTTAACAACTCTCGGGGTCCTTTTTTTTCGATATTTTTTCAGAAACCATCTGGCAACCCTAGTGGATGTGGAAGATGGAGTTATTTTGGGGAAAAAAAAGGCCTCCAAGAAATAACATAGGTGCCCTGCTGGCCACTCTGTCCACACTCATCACAACTCTATAGTTCCTATCTCCCAGCAGCTCTTAAAGCTGCAGACACCGGTGACAGAGCTTGACACAGGAAGCTGGCCCTGGCAGCTGCAACACACTGCACAGCTGCCAGTGCCACATGTCTGGGCACCCATGTCCCAGCCACAAGCCGCCCAAGAGACAACTGGCCCTCCCAGGGAGCATGCACAGGGCTTCTAGGAGCCTGCTGTGCCAGAAAAGGAGTGTGCCATCCTGGTCTGGGACAGAGATCCGGGCCCTCCTGGAGGTATGGGGCAAGGAGAAGACCCTCCAGGATCTCCACTCCAGGTGCAGGAATGTGGACATATACAGACAGAGGGGCCACACCAGGACTCTGGAGCAGGTTCGGAGCAAGGTTAAAGAGCTCCAGCAGGGCTACACCAGGATGTGCAGCTCTCGCTCCAGGGCAGGACCCCACTCCTATCCCTATTACAATGAACTGTACTGCATCCTGGGGGGGGGGGGGGGGGGAAGCAGCCTCTTCCCCACCCCTAGTGGTAGTCTTGGGGCTGGAGATGCCCGTCCCAGCCCACGAGGGGGAAGAGGAGGAAGAAACAGCCAGCACTGTGACCATGCTCAGGTTGGAGCCGGTACCCCAAGGCCTGGATGTCTCCCAGACATCCTCTGAAGTTGGAGAGGGATCATCAGATGAGTGCTCTTAGTTTTTCACACACACAGGGAGGGGGTGGTAGGCACTGAGGGGCTTAGGTGCGATTGTCACTCAGCCTGGTCCTCGCGCTGCAGTATGTGCACATGGATGCATGTGCATGGCAGTCTGCACCATGCAGCCCCAGGAGACAGCCCCAGAACACCCTGGCACCTGTTCACAGGTTCTGGGGAGGCCAGGCACACTTCTGCTCTCCCACCACCAGCCACTGCTGGAAGGAGGCTGGGGACAAGGGCACATGCACAAGGGCTCCTAGGGACAGCGCTGCCAGGCACAGGTGTGTATGAGGCCCCAATGGAAGCCTAGACTGCTCGAGGCCCTCTCCCAGCCATTGGATTCCAGTGTGTCCAGACACTTCCCTTGCTTGCTTATCTGTGGGATGGGGGGGAGGGGAGAGCATGGTCCCCTAGGGACCTCTGGGCCCCTTGTCCAGCCACACGTGGTCTTGCTCCCAGGACATCACTGTCCTCTGACCCGAGAATGGTTGCTCTCAGCTCACTGAGGAGGGCAAGACCTCAGGGACAGTGTCTCCAGGGATGACTAACCACCTCTCTTTATTCTCCCCAGCCAGACCAGCTGTGACTGTGGGGCGATCGACACCACCTGAGCCTGCCGCTCGACCCTGGGGGAGCCGCAGGCATCACAGGGTCTGTAAGGATCTCCTGAGGGAGTACGCATCCATCCTCCAGGATATACAGCAGACAGAAGATCTCAGGATGACTTGGGAAGAAAAACATTAACATCACTGAGGGCATCACATGCCTCTGTTTGGCTCTGTGTTACTACAGGTTCTAATCCAATATAACTGGAATGGATTATGAAAACCATGTTTGTCTAAAACAGGCTTCATCGTTATCAATATCATTGAACCTTTTTACAAACCCAAGGTAAAACTTGGTGAGAACAATAGTGGATTGGATATGCTTTTGCAGCATGATTCTCATGTGTCTCATGTGATCTTGCCCAGAGCTAAAGAAAATAGCAAATGTACCCATACAACTTCTGGCCACTGTCTGTAATCCAATTAACATCAAGTTAATATAGATATTCACATTTTCCATAGTATAGGAATCTGGACATTTAGCCGTAAAAACAAAATGGTGGTGTGCCTCAGTTTCCCTTTCCATACAATTCATTGTGCCTGCAATCTCTTTTGTCATGTAAGAAGTTCCAAAGCCAGTTACAGGCATTAACTGTGACCTGACAAATGGTATACTGGTCGCCCTTGATATTTTAACTTGCCTACTGGAAATATTCCTTGGGGCCTGGACATCATGCTCTGGTTGGAGAATTAACAACCAAACTATCTTATATTTGCCTATCTAAAGTGAGGGTTCTCGTGGTGACTTTGTCTAATTTTTCCTTGCTAATAAACTGTATCTGTGGCACCTGTAAGTTTTGTTGTGTCCTCTGCTTGGAGATAAAGGGTACGTCTAGACTACAGGGTTTTGTCAACAGAAGTTTTGTCGACAAATACTGTCAACAAAGCTTCTGTCGACAAAGAGCGTCTACACTACATTCAGTTCTGTCGACAAAGCAAGCTGCTTTGTCGGCATGGCAGTGTAGATGCAAGGACAGTTTACATGCAATAATGCTTTCTGTTGACAGAACTCTGTTGACAGAAGGCGTTATGCCTCGTGAAATGAGGTTTACCAGCGTAGACAAAACTGCTGAGTTCTGTCGACGTTATGTCGACAGAACTCAGCGGTAGTGTAGACGCAGGTTTAGTTTTGTCGACAAAAGTGGACTTTTGTCGACAAAACCCTGTAGTCTAGACACACCCAAAAACACCTGATGGTAGATACAGTATGGGTTTAGTCCCTAGCCAAGACAAATAGTATTACTTGCTGTCTGCCCAAGCCAACTGGCTCAGTCTATTGAGTGGTGTTCAGCCCCATCCGGGGGACCAAAGCCATAGCCTAATAATTCACTGTCTGCTATGTGATGTAGTGAGGCAGAGTGGCCTCCCTCCGAGCTTGAGGGGGAGGGACGACCACTGACCACTACAAAACCAAAGGTACTTTTGATCTAATGAGCTTGGGTGGCAGCACAGGCTGTACTATGCCTCGAACCCTGTAAGTATACTAAAGCATCTCACCTTTGCAGCTGCTGTTTCACTGCTATTGTTCAAGCTATCTACTGTAAAACCTGCACTATCGGGAACTTAAGCATCTGGAAAACTGTAAAAACCGGCAAATTTCTGACGCTGGGAAAAGCAAAACAAAATAAACCAAAAAAGGAAACTGGCCTTTTAAGTTTCAGGCCGCTCCTCAGACAAGCGTGCAGATGTACATGGGGAGGGGCAAATGACAGCCAGAAGCAAGCATCTTGGCTCCCCCCGCAGCTCCTGGCACAACCTAAACATAGTTGATATGGGATCATTTAGAGAACTCCATTTTTTACCCTGACTATGTGGTCTTATACTGCCTTCTGACATTGTACCCACCTATTGGCTAATATCTTCCTCTTCTCTGCACTTGTCCCTGAAAGAGCACCAGATTACTCACAAAGCTATTGTCCACATTAGGCACTCGCTGTCTAAGGGAATAGAACATGTAGCATCTCCTGAGGACATTGTAACTACTTCACCATGAAACTGATGGCCAGCAGGATGACTATTGAGCAGAATTCTCTTCAACTTCTTTCCCAGGGTCGTTTAGCTTGTCTGACTTCCTCTGACCTGAAAGTTGAAATCTCCAGGTTGCCTCAGGGATAATTCTGATATTTGAACATGGGTGACATTTATCATAATGACTGCAACCAATTCTTTGCCCACCTTCTTTACAATCTTAAGATTACAGTTTGTTGTCTTTGAATGTGACGCTTTTGACACATCCCTGTCACAGCACTATTCCCAGTCAGCATAGCAATGGCCCAGCAAAACAAGATGCCAATATCACTTCTGGAAAATGAGTTGCTATGATGTCCTGGATTTCCCCATGCAAAAACCATGGCAAAGAACTCACTGCCTGCAGGAATCTGACCTGAAAACACCGACATTGCTCTGTTTTGAATCAATTAAAACAGAAGCAGAAGGGACAGAATTCACAACCTTGCATTCAGCATATAGAGACAGACAATTAATCAGTCTCCTGTGAAATGTAAATAACTTTTGCCTTTCAGAATATTCTCCATGATTCTGTCAAAGCCCATCATGCACAATTGCTTATTCAAGCAAGAGCTAACACACACAATGCTAAAAATACGTCAAAGGACTTATAGCCTGACAGTGAACTTATCTGTCAGTCAGCTGTTCTTTTCATCACACTTTTTTAGACAAACCTGTTATTCCCTTACTGATTTCCCTTGTAGACAAAATTAGCATTTAGTTTAAATGGCTAAAGAGACCATTTAAAGTGAGAGTCCGAAACCCTGCTTTCACACTGATGTGAACTGGACAAGCTGCACTGGTTTCAATAAGCTTATTCAATTCTCAATGTAACAGAGTAGAATCCGGTCCACAGTCCATTAAAAATTATTAAAGACAAGACTGTGGCCTAACATCCATCCACACCCACTTTTCTTTATGGTCCCCCACATCTCTCTTACAAAGGAGGAACTGTCGTGCCTGATACATCCTTCCCCATGACTTTACACAGATGAGGAGAGAGTGGGCAGAGAGAACCTATGACTAGACCAATGGCAGGTAAAAAGTGGCCCATAGGGTGGACACAGTTCACCAGGGTTAGCCCTTGACAGGCCTCCAGACACTAACCATAGTGAATAGCATCCAGTCTGTGGGCTGCTTAATGCCAACCCCTAAACTAGACAAAGCCATGCTTTCCCCTACTAAGGCACTGGACAGCACTGCTGAGCTGGCACTTGCTGGTCAGTCACTACCAGATTACTCCTGTTGAGAGTAAAGAAGCAGTTTCTGTGTGGCTTCTTTTGCCAGACCTGAAAAGAGAGACTAAGGCATGCATCACGGTAGGCAAGGGTATTGAACTGTGTGAAACGTGGATATTTTTGCTTCAGAATGTGCTGCTTTCAAAGCCTCTGAAGTCCTTTCTCCTTCTTGCATTCCCAGGATAGTTATCTGAACTTATCAATTTGATGCCATTATAAGTACCATATGTATTTTGCAAATTATATGGCAATATCTTTCCAAATGGCTAGTCCAAGAAGACTGGAATCCTAGAAACATTTTAATTTTCAGAACTGACCACAAACCTAGAAGTTAACACCTGAAGAAACTATTCTGCACTCTTTGTTCTCCTATCACAGCAAGACTCAACCTGAGAGGATATCTGTAACTTTTGATGCATAGTCTTTACTGTCAGATATCAGATGGGTTTCATAGAACACTATTGTTGAAGTGATTAAAAATGTAGAAATAAAAATAAAGATAAGCTACATTTGGCTAGTATAAAAAGTAGGAGAAAGAAATAAGGGATACAAAATGAAATTAATATTTTTGAATCCTAGCATGTATATTAATCAAGGTAAATAAGTGCATAAAAATTTGAAAGCCTAATAAATTTGGGGAAAAATTATAGATAGGGTTTACAAAAACTCACAAATATTTAGGTACAGATACACTAGCAACTGTATTTATCTTAAAGTGGCCATGTGTCTTGTTTTCAGAATGCTAATAATGCTAGCATACTAATGCTAGTTTCTTTCATCCTAGCATTAACTCATAGACTATGTCTATACTGCAGGCTTCTTGTGCAAGAGTGTGTCCACACTGCCATGTGCTTTTGCACAAGAGATATGCTTTTGCGCAAGAGCGTTCATGGCAATGTGGACGCTCTCTTGCGCAAGAAAGCTCTGATGGCCATTTTAGCCATAGCGGTTTCTTGCGCAAGAAACCCGTGGTCCGTCCACGCATGCCTTTTTGCACAAGAGCTGCTTGCGGAGGTACTGATTGAGCTGCCGAAGGTCTAGTACAGGTCTCCAACCCCCAGATTTTTTCTCTGTTAGGAAATAGTGGGAGTAAAAACCCCTCCCTTCGAAGGCCTCCGGTACTCTCTCTATTGCTCCAGTGTCAAATAGATGAGCCACCTCCTGTTTGAGAGGAGATTCCTGAGATGGGTCCCTGAAGAGGGACAGAGGAGGAGGGTTGGAAGGGGGGGGGGGAGATGTAAAGGGGATCACATAACCTGATGTCATAAGCTGCATGACTCATCGATCTGATGTTATTGTGGTCCAACAATGCTGAAATGGCCTTAAGTGGTGATGGAAGAGCGTGGTGGTGGCATTCATAGAATCATAGAATACTAGGACTGGAAGGGACCTTGAGAGGTCATCGAGTCCAGTCCCCTGCCCTCATGGCAGGACCAAATACTGTCTAGACCAGGAGTCTCCAACCTTTTTAAGCACGAGATCACTTTTTGAATTTAAGTGCAATGCAAGATCTACCTCCAACCCAAACACCCTTGCCCCTTCTCCGAGGCCTCCCCCTCCCCCATCCTCATTCACTTTTATCAGGCTGGGGTGTGGGGGAGGGGGATGCAGACTTTGATCTTGGGCTAAAAGATTTGGTGTGTGGGAGGGGCTCTGAGCGGAGCCTGGGGCAGGGAGTTGTGATGCAGGAGGGGGTGCAGGGAGCAGGCTGTGGGATGGAATTTGAGTGCAGGGGAACTCAGGGCTAGAGCAGGGGTTTGGATTCAGGAGGGGTTCAGGACTGGTGCCAGGGTTTGGAATGCAGCCTCCAGGTGGGCAACACGTACCACAGGTAGGGTGGTGGTGCTGGGGACTAAGGCAGGCTTACCCCTACCCTGGCCCTGCACCACTCCCAAAAGCAGCCAGCAAACTCTCTCCCACCATGCCCTCCCCCCCGCTCTGTGGAGATGGGGTACAGGATAAGTGGAGAGGCAGCCTGACATCAGCACCCCTCCTCTTCTTCATGTGCCCTGCACAGCAAGCAAAAGGCTCCCAGGGGTGGGAAGCAGCTCCAAGGTAGAGGGCAGGAGCAGCACGGCAGTGCTGAGAGGGGCAGATGAAGTACTGGTACTTGACAACCTCCCAGTCAAACCAGTCAGGATCACCTGTCAAAGGCTCTAAGAGCTACCAGTAGATCCCAATCTACTGATTTGTGACCACTGGTCTAGACCATCCCTGATAGACATTTATCTAACCTACTCTTAAATATCTCCAGAGATGGAGATTCCACAACCACCCTGGGCAATTTATTCCAGTGTTTAACTACCCTGACAGTTAGGAACTTTTTCCTAATGTCCAACCTAAACCTCCCTTGCTACAGTTTAAGCCCATTGCTTCTTGTTCTATCCTCAGAGGCCAAGATGAACAAGTTTTCTCCCTCCTCTTTATGACACCCTTTTAGATACCTGAAAACTGCTATCATGTACCCCCTCAATCTTCTCTTTTCTAAACTAAACAAACCCAATTCTTTCTGCCTTCCTTCATAGGTCATGTTCTCTGGACCTTTAATCATTCTTGTTGCTCTTCTCTGGACTCTCTCCAATTTCTCCACATCTTTCTTGAAATGCGGTGCCTAGAACTGGACACAATACTCCAACTGAGGCCTAACCAGCGCAGAGTAGAGTGGAAGAATGACTTCTTGTGTCTTGCTCACAACACACCTGTTAATGTGAGTAGGAAATAGCTGGATGGTTTGCAATCCCTTGATGCACGCATCAAACCTGCTGATGCTTGGCTATTGGTGTGCTGGTCTAGCAGCTTGTGGACGCCGCCTCTGGGGATGCTGCCTGGGACGCAGTGGGTCGTATTGGCATGCTTGTGACAGTGTGAATTAAAATGGTCTCTGCCTTTGGTACGGCGTGTATCTTCTACGGCAGTATGGTGGTGTATACATGCCCAGAGTTCTGAGTGTTGTGCGTGAGTCTTTACCAGAATGGAGGACCTGGTTGGTCTTGCCAGAAAACAATGTTTGCCTATCGAAAGGCAAGTCCTCCACCTTATTTTGGAGCTCCTTAGGCACCACTGCCATGTGTAACCATGAAACTCTATGCATGACCACGGATGCAGCTATGCATGACCATGGCTGCTGCATTGGCTGTGTCCAATGTGATGTAAAGTGCAGAACGGGAGGCGGTGTATCCCTCCTGTATAATAGCTTTAAGGACTTGCCGTTTACTTTCCAGGAGGTGTTCAAGGAGAGGAACTAGTTTGGCATAATTATTAAAGTTGTGATTGGCCAACAGAGCAGAGTAATTCGCCATTCTGAGTGTTAAAGTTGTCAACAAATAAACCTTTCTGCCTACGAGGTCAAGGTGCAGCCGATAGGAGTGGCGGCAGGCGAGGCGCGGTGGCAGGTGACCAGTGGCACAGCATGGTTGGTAGAAGCAGCAGCAGGCGAGGAGCAGCGGCAGGTAACCAGTGGCACAGCGTAGCTGGTAGGAGCGCTAGCAGGCGACCAGCGGCACGGCATGGCTGGTAGGAGCGGTGGCAGGCGACCAGCGGAGCGTCCGGTGGAGTGGGACGAGACAGCTGGTGAAGCGTGGCAGGGTGGCTTGCATTAAAGATTGTGACAGAAACCTACGGAGAGGTGGGGCCGTCAGCCTCGGACCACGTAAGGTGCCCCTATCTATCCCCCCGCTCCCATTTCTACCCAGGTTGGGAGGTAAAACCCTGTAGGTGAACTTTTAGACTCTGGGCAGCACTGACCAGGGACAGAGACTTTTGGGGTGTCGGACTTTGGGACTTCGGGTGATTCTTGGCTGGGGGGGGGCTCAGCTTGTGGTTTGGGCTATGAACTCAGTTTGTGGTATTTTCCCAAGTTAATGCCGTATGACTTCTCTCTCTGTCTCATTAAATGTTTCTTTCCTACACTCAGACTCTGTGCTTGCGAGTGGGGAAGCATTGCCTCTCAGAGGCACCCAGGGGTGCGTGAATTTCCCAGGTTACTGGGTGGGGGCTTGAGCCGATTCTGTGTGAGATGGACCCCTAGATATTGAACCCGGCCCTGGTTGCTGCCAGGCCTATCCGGCAGAAGGGTTACACACTAAACTCAAACAATCAATTCTCTGAGTTTTACCCAAAATGAATATTTTAAAAACCCCTTAGGTTAATAGTTTTCAGTTTAAAATTTCAGTTTTCAGTGCTAGAATAAGAATGTTGCATTTATCTGGTTCCTAATACCAGTGATGAGCAAACAAAGCTTAATCCTGAAAAGGCTGGAAAAATGCATGACTTTGTAACCATAAAGCTAAGTTTTCATGAAGCTACAAAGTAATTAGTTCTGTCTCCTCAGGCAAATTAAGATTCAGAAATTAATGTTCACTATGGATTTACTGATACATACTCATGGGTGTACCTAACTACAGTGGGAGGGGTAGATATCTGAATTCAATTGGAAGTCAACCACTATGAAAATATCTTATTTAGCCTGAATTAGAAAAGCCATCTACTTTTGGTTAACGGATTTCAATCACAGTTACCACATCCATGTCATATCACTGAGCTTCAAAGTCATCATAGCAATTCTTAGCCCTTAACTTTTGTTTCAAAGCACAGTGTAATTGCTCATAAACTAATCCTCACAAAACCAAGAAATATAAAGATTAAGATTTAGAGAAAGCTGCCTGTAACAAAGCAGATCTCTTGGTGCCTCCTACTGGTGGTCTATTGTCCCACTCTTGCTTACCTACTATCCCAGGCCTGGCAGTCCTTAGCCTAACCACTTGCCTCAGTGGCCCACAGTGGTGTAATATAGCCCCTTTATCCAGGGGCATATTGCACTCTGATTTGGCCACTCTCATCACTGGAAAAGATGGAAGTCCAGGCCCATCCATTCCTCTGGGCTCTGACCCAGGGACCCTCTAATGGCAGCCACCTTCTGCTTTCTTCCTACTCTTTCCTACTACCTTCTTCTCTGGGCCACTTCCTCATAGCCCCAGCACCTTCTAGGCCTCAGCACCTTCTAGGCCCTTCTACTTCAGGGTCCCAGTCTCCTCCATCTCCCTCCAGGTCCAGGGAGAGACTGCCCCCTGGTCTGCTGAGCAGCCCCTTTTTATATCGCCTCTGCTTGGCTGCCTCAGCAAGCCTCTTCTTTATTGGCTTTGAAAAGGCCCTTTATGTTGGAGGGCTCCAAGAGGCTCCCCTTGGCCTGGTTTAGGTCCTCCTCCTTCTGAGCGAGCAGATGCACCACTACACTGTCCCGTGAGTTAGCTGGCAAAAATAGGATTACAACTCAGAAAGTATAGTTTCTAGCCTACAGCTCAACTCCATGCACCATTTACTCCTCTAAATTGAATTCAGTTCTGCAAAATATTTTTAGGTGTCACTTTGTGAAATGTTTACATATGGCAGAGCTCTATGAACCAGGCAAATATATTAGTTACAAGATCACTTTTGACTACTGATGCTGACAGCTTTTAAACCTTGGTCTGCAAAATGCAATCTTTCTGTCCAGTGTTTGCATAGCTGGCATTTAATAAAACGTCGTAGTTTTGTAATCCAATCCTTCCATTTCTCTCTTCTTGATGTCATTGCATCCTTTGCTTTTCTCAAGTCAGTCAATACAATTGGTTATAAAAGGTTAAAAAGTGGAGTTTTGTGAAGTTTTAAAATTTGAGTTTTCTTTGGGGGGGGAGGGTCTGATTCTTTTGTCATATTAATTTTACACCAAGGTATCACTGATTTTATCTGAGCTACTCCCAATGTACACAGCACAAGTGAAAGGAAAAACAGGCCTTTTTGACTCATTGTCATTATCTCTTAGTCTTAGTAGGCACTACTGACATAACACTAATACTCAATTGTCTATTTCCTTTCCTCATAAGAAACAAGAAATGTGTTTTTAAAGTAGGTAAGTACATAAAATGCTCAACAAAAAATACTGAAAAATTCCCTTCTAGTTTCTATTAAATAAGACCATTATTTTGCTTGCCTGCTAATATTTGTTCTCTTCTGCCACCTTTTGACTATTAGTGAGACACAAGCACAGCAGCTACAGCAACAAATTCCTGGTTCTCAAGACCATATTAAGCAAAACTGGGGTTCATATCAATTAGTGTCTAGTTTTTAAGTAGGAATGGTGGATAGGTTGAAAAAAAGTGCTCAGTGAAGAGATTTGTGCATTCTGTAACATCTCTATCATCTCTGTTTTCATCTCTGTGGAAAACAACGTATTTATGTAGATATTTTCTTATGAAAATGTCAATGTTCCAAGAAATTAAAAAAAAAAAGCAACATGTACTATCTGTGAACTGTTATTTGCCATGAAACCCAGTTTTCTGAGAGATCATCACTTCCCACCATGTTGGTTATGATAGTCTATGTGTTTTTTCTGGATAAACCCGTGGAATTAAATTGTCATGGACCTGTGGGTGGTCATTCCAAATGGAGGACCCAAGCCTCTCAAACCTGTTCCCAGATTATAAATTTGGTAGTTTCATGGGCATGCTTTAAACCCATTTTTGTAGTAAATGCCATCAAGTCGTTATGTGACCATACTAAGAATAAGGCATGGAGATTCTTTATGGAGTTTTTAATTTTAACTTTATAGAGTTAACTTTCATTTGTTAGTTTATCATTTATTTTAATTCATGTAGCAGTAACAAAGCAATGAATGCAATTTATAAATCCCTAAAACAAAAATACATGAGGATTCTTTTCTAGTCTGAATGAAGATTCATATAGTAAAGAATTATGTATCTATATGTATTTTACAAGTTTATTGTATTATACTGTACATATTTTAAAGTAAATTCCTCTTCTCAACCCAGAGTAGGAAAGGACACCTGAACTGGAAGATAAAAGCTATTAAAAAGTCAATTTTCCTATAATTCCCACATACAGTATTCAAGATTCTGATGGGGTGTCTACTCCATAAAAGTCCTGGACAGGTAAAATAGGCAAATTAATTTTATAGGCTGCTCCTAGAGGAAGCCAGGGATTGAGGAAGCCCAGCTGCCAGGGGAGCTGGGATAGGTTATAGAGCAAGAAAGTTGGTAGTAAGAGGGGGCTACAGAGAGGACTTCTAAAGTCACTGCTTAGGGAGGACGGAGTTGGCTAGGTAGAAAGAGGATGTCTACAGGGGAGAGTAAGCCCTGTGAGTCTGTCTGTCAGACTACAGATTCTGGCAAAAGCCTCAGAAGGAGTGAAATAACCACAGTCAGTGGAGGGAACTCCAGTGGTAAACCAGGATGGACATGAAGATGGTGGGAAAGGCAAGAATGAGCCCAGGGAATAGCAAGGTCACACCTTGGCTGTGTCCAGACTCCATGCCTCCGTCGACGGAGGCATGTAGATTAGCCAGATCGGAAGAGGGAAATGAAGCCGCGATTAAAATAATCGCGGCTTCATTTAAATTTAAATGGCTGCCCCGATCTGCCGATCAGCTGTTTGTCGGCAGATCGGGAGAGTCTGGACGCGATGCGCCGACAAAGAAGCCTTTCTTCATCGACACAGGTAAACCTGGTTTCACGAGGCTTACCTGTGTCGATGAAGAAAGGCTTCTTTGTCGGGGCATCGCGTCCAGACTCTCCCGATCTGCCGACAAACAGCTGATCGGCAGATCGGGGCAGCCATTTAAATTTAAATGAAGCCGCGATTATTTTAATCGTGGCTTCATTTCCCTCTTCCGATCTGGCTAATCTACATGCCTCCGTCGACGGAGGCATGGAGTCTGGACACAGCCCCAGAGGTGACTGGGGTTACTGGCATAGCTTTTTCTGAATGTAAATGTATGTTTGCAACTGGTTAACATTAGTGCAATCCTGTTATATTTAAGCTATAAATATATTTTTGAACTTTGAATAGGACCAGCCTTAGTACATCTGCATTTCAAACACTACTAGTTTTACTTTGATTCACACACTGTAACATAACCCATAAAATGTGCCAGACAGCTTTTTTTTTAATCTCAGAACTTCCCACATAACTAAAACTTCTGCATAGTTATAAAGGAAAAAAAACCACATCAACATTACCCTATCCAGGTCCAAACAGCTTCTGCTTACTTCCTTCAGCCAATCGTAACCTATGAGAGAATAAATTAATTTAGTTTGTAAAAAATGAAAAGTAGAAAATAATGCAGTATTTCCTTTTCCCATAGGAGGAAAGGTTCTTATTAGGGCAATTCAAGCTAATGGATATCACCATAACTAAAGTCCTGATCTTGCATTCTCTTGACTCACTGAAAAGTTTTCTCTGCATAGTTCCATTATAGTATAAAGGAGGTGAATGTGAGCAGCAGATGCCACTTGCTAGAGAGAGTGCTCCTGGGTTCCCCTCCTCTTCCTCTTCCCAGTAGGTTCCCATGCAGGGCACCGAACCAGCAACCACTGAAAAAGGAGCAATGGTCTCAAGCTGCGGTGGGAGAGGTCCAGGTTGGATATTAGGAAAAACTATTTCACTAGGAGAGCGGTGAAGCACTGGAATGGGTTACCTAGGGAAGTGGAGTCTCCATCCCTAGAGGTGTTTAAGTTTCGGCTTGACAAAGCCCTGGCTGGGTTGATTTAGTTGGGATTGGTCCTGCTTAGAGCAGGGCGCTGGACTTGATGACCCTCTGAGGTCTCTTCCAGCTCTATGATTCTATGATTGGTCTTCCCCACATCACCGCACTTGACAGGGAGCCGATGCTGCCTGAGAGTGCGGGCATGCCTTGTGCCATGTGCAGCACTGCTGTGTAGTTCCATGACCCCAGGTTCCTTGGTGGCTTGTTGTGGGAAAATGGCTGGCCGGAATAGGGAAAGTGGTGGCTTATCATGGGAAATAGAGGCCAGAATAAGGCAGGCCTCTCCAAGAACCTTATAAGAAGGACTGAGGGGTTCCTGTGTGAGAGCATCATGGGGCTAAGTGCTCCAGACTAGCACTCCTCGTGCAGACATGTACATAGGCTATTGTGCGATCTCTCCCCCCTCTCCTCCTGGGCTGGGTAGGTCAAGAGAGGAGCATGCAGCCCCTTGCAGCCCATTTGTTTTGTTGGATTTCAAATAAGATAAAGTTAAGTGTGGGGATTCAGGCCATCTTCTCATTTAGATTCATTAAGGAAGAGTAAAGCACTTGTTTCTATCAAATGTAATTACAGGGTGATTCACTCTAGATATTAAAAATGTTTAAAGACTCTTTGTCCCTGCCCTGGTGATATTGTACAACTGCTCAGTTATAAACTTGTAAACTCAATTTACAGTTCTGCTGGGAAAACTGAATGTTTTGATTACAAATTTAGACTCTTCATCACAAGAGGTCCCACTACATCCCAGGCTCAGAGACAAATTCAGGCACCTTTTGCATACACTGTGTGTTCCAGAACAATTATTCAAAACATATGTGCCTATCTACTGAAAGATCAAATACCCTTTAGTGCCATGATCTCAGGAAACAGCAGTTTGTGACAATGAGCTCTCTTTTCTGTGTTTAATCAGTGCACATTCTACCAATGGCACATCTGAGTACTGGCCCATAGTGAACACTGTAGAGGGCATGGGGAAGGAATTAAAGAACAACACCTTTTTTATTTTTTATCCCTGATGCAGCTCCTTGCTCCAAAATTACCAATAACATTTCTAATAGGGAACAGCAACACGACAGCAGCATTTCAGAGAGTTGCTCTCCTCTCATTTGAGCAGCCTATCAGCTACCGGAGGACTGAGGGGCATTTTTCCAAGTACCGTTGTTAATGGATGACTATAAAGAAATGGGTTCAGGAGCCATTCTAAAACTTTGCTTCTAGAACTGCCAGAAACTTTTTGAAGCCCCTATACAGAAAAGGTGTGTGTGTGTGTGTGTGTGTGTGTGTGTGTGTGTGTGTGTGTGTGTGTGTGTGTGTGTGTGTGTAAAATATAAGTCATTGAACCAAATTAACTTCAGGTGTGAGTGGGCACAGCTCTATTGAAAAAGGGTTGGATGTACAGGACCACATATGGGGACTGAGAGTGAGATTCACAAGGGGATTGTAGGCATTGCAACACTCAGATTTACAATGTATAACTTGGGTGCCTGCCACCTTGAGGAATTCACAGTAAGAATATGAAGGGTTAACCACAGGGCCCACCACGGGGAGGGGAGGGAGTACCCAGCCCACCTGGGCTAGAGCAGCTCCCCCATCCACATCTGTTTAATCAGTTAACCAGTTAAACTTAACATTTAATTGTTAACTAAATGTGTGTATTTAGCAGCATGTTGTACGGATGTGAAACATGGGTGATAATGAAAGATTCGAAGAGAAGGGTATCGGCGTTCAAGAGGAGTTTTTATAGAAAGATCCTGAGAATAGGATGGATGCAGAAAGTCACCAACAAGGAATTATATAGGAAAAGCTGAGGAGAGGAGTATGGCCTAAATCCCTCCCATCAAAAGGAATTAGGTGCCCACTTCCACTCAGGTTTCACAGCTATGAATCTTCTCCTGGAATTAGGAGCCCAAGGAATTGTCTTGTGGTCACATTATTTATAAGCTGTCCATCTCCATACATGATGCAAAATTATTCCCTCCAGAATATAAAAGTTCCAGAAAAAGAATGTGTTTGAGATGTTTTAACAGGACGTTTATAAAAAGGATTACTGACAAAGTTGTTGCTGTTCATTTCTATGGCAAGGAGGTTTATAGGTAAAAACTTGTCTAGTTTCTATATACATAGTAAATGAGAGAGATTAGCTAAAATACCCCTTTAAGCTTTTTGGTATTCACTTAGAAAAAATGTTTTGAGTGCCATAAATTTACAATCCACCAATCTAGATATACCCTACAAAGGAATGGACTGTATAGCACATCTATCCAGTGTAATAATACTTACCACTTTACATTTTCAAAGCCCCAAAATACATTCATTAACTCCATTCATTCTCTATAATCCCTCTGTGGTTGTTGTCATTTCACAGACTGGGGAATGGAGTTACTCTACTTTCACACTGGTGTCTCTGAGAGCAGAGAAACAAAGTAAGGCCACATAGTAAATCAACAGAGCCAGGACTATTGCTCGGGAACTCCTGACTTTTACTACCATGTGCAAACTACATGACTGAGAGTGGAAACCTTAAGTTGAGCTATTATATCGAGCTCTCATCACCTAAAACTTCTTCTGAGATCTACTCTCTAACACAGTATCTCCATATACTCTTGTGAGAAAATGTAGTGTCAATTCAGCATCTGATATAATCTCCTTTAGGAGAACATATCCTATGTCTCTCAGGGGGACTGTCTTAGTCGAATGAAGGTCTTTTCTGTGGTCCATATAGCCTGTTTTTGGAGGGAGTATATTTTCATTTTAGCTGGGAATTATGGACAAAAGCTGGGAATTATGGCAACAGTGAAATGTGTTGCTTTTTTTCTCTGGGAAATCCCTCAAATCCTTCTCACAGCCTTATATAGTCTCAGTTTCCCCCTACTACAGTGGTTTTCAAAATGTGGTCTATAGACCACTAGTGGTTTGTGGCTGCCTTCCAGGTGGTCCATGGCTCGAGCTCAGTCCCCCCTTCCTTCCACAGTGGGGAGCCCGCGCTGGCACTCCATCCTCGCCCTCCCTCCCCCATGAGACTGGAGCACCAGCCCAGGCTTCCTGCTGGAGGAGGAAAGGATAGAAATCCCCGAGCCTCCCTGCGTGAGCTAGCTCATGGGGAAGAAGCACTCCCTCTCCCCTGGCCGGGGCAACAGCAGTGCATGGGTGCACTGCCTGGAGACTTTCCCTGTTGCTCCCTTCAGCCAGAATCCAGCCAATGGGAGCAGCAGGGGGGTCCTGCCTGGGAGCGGCACAGGACGTGAAGGCAAATTAGTGCCCCCAAACCCCTTATGCCTAGACCCTGCACCCCCAGCTTTCTCACGCACTACCCCTCTCTCACTGAGATCCCTCACCCCCAGCCTGCTCCTGCACCCTACCCCTTGGCCACACACTCTACCCTTAGAGTGTTGTTGTTGCTTCTCAATTGTGTGGTCCCCAATTGATTTTTCTGTGGCTCAGTGGCCTGCGACCCCAAAAAGGTTCCCCACCCCTGCCATAAATAAAGAAGCTTCAGGGGATAGCCGAGTTAGTCTGTACAGAATAAACTTAAAAAACAACAAATGGTCTGGTAGTTCCTTATAGACTAACAAAACATATAGATGGTGGTATGAGCTTTCGTGGGCACAGCCCACTTCTTTATGAATAAAGAAAACATGGGTACCTTTTGTGTTGGACATAAATTAATATTTTACTTTATTTAAAATTAAGTTTGATAAACTAACACAAGAGAGTTAAAACACTTAATCTGTTTAATAATTTAAATTAATATTTCCTTTCTTACTGGTTAAATTAAACCATTCTCCCTAGCTGCAGCACTAGGACTACTGCCCTATTGCTTCATAACTCAAAACTCAATATTGTGATAAATGCACCAAACGCAGCTCTCAAAAACTGACATTGTTATGACTATTTTGGGTTGGGCATCAAAACAAAAAAATTGGGGGAAAGTCATTTTGGGCCCAAACAAATTTTTTTTAAATTTTTTTATGAAAGTTGGAAAATAAATAATTTAACTGAGATTTTAAAGTTTTGTATACATAGCTTTTAATATAAAATTCACGACAATTCTGGAATATCATTCCCAAACAAAAGGGAAACATTTTGATGAACGTCCTGATGTGTTTGCTAAATAAATACATCTGAATTTTAATTCCATCCCAAAATATTAACCATAATTGTCTGAAATTTGGAAATTATTTTAGTCATCTTCTCTTCTGGGAAAAAAAAATTACACAAAAACTTCACCCACCTCTAAGTATCTCTGTCTGTTGGAGAGGTCACTAAATAGCACTGATATATGATTGTGTATGCTGTTCCCTAAATGCCCCACCTCCATGTATCAGAAGAATGAAGGGGATTATAACAGAAATGGCTACTCCCTGATTACAGTTCCAGTTTTACCTGGTACATCTATAACTGAGAAGTGTTACATTATTGACATCTCATAGATAGCTTTTTGCAATACTTCTGTATCTGCTGCAAAGGTTTATATGAAAAATTCAACCAAACTACTAAATGGAATTTATCGCCAAAGGCAGAATAAATTAGGCCTAAAACACAGAAGCATTCCCAGATGATAAAAAGTATATAAAACAAGAATCCGTTATTTTGACTACCCTCACACATTTCCAAAAACCATAAAAATGTGTAGTTCTTTTCTAACATGCACATATGTAGCACACATTTTGAGAAATGGGAAACAAATAATTTCACCTAAACATGTCCTAGGCTTATCATAGGTTGTGGTTTTCTATCCCTCACTTTCAAAATGTTTATAGAACTTGGTCCAAACCATAACATTAATATCAGCATTAAAATAGCTGAAAGATTGGAAGGTGAGGAACAGTGGTTCAAATCTAAAACTCTGGGTCAGATTATTATAGCAGTGGTGGTTAAAATCAAAATACAGACATAGATCCCAATTCAGACATAGATCCCATAGATCCCAATTCTCCAAAAGAGTCAGGAGGCTGAGGACAGATGTTTGATTGAGCTCATTTCTAACATGTTTCTGTATGTTTAATTACAATGGAACCTCTGAGTTACGAACACCTTGAGAATGTTGGTTGTTCTGAAATGTTCAAAACTTGAACAAAATGTTCTGGTTGTTCCTTGAACGGTTTATAGCTAAATATTGATGTAATACAGGTTTGAAAAATACTGCTTTCCCTTTATTTTATTAGCTTATGTTTAACACAGTACTGTACAATATTTGCTTTTTGTTTTATTTTTGTTGTTGTTTTGCTTTGATTTGGCTTTTTTCTCTCTGCTGCTGTACAATTGCATACCTCAGGTTTCATATGGGGCAAGTGACTGATTACTTCACAACTCTGGTGTTCCTAATTCTGAGGTTCTGCTGTAACACCATAGCATCTCAGTTCCTAACAAACATTAATTAAGCCTGACAATAGCCCTGGTCTGTAAGGAATCATTAGAATCCCCGTTTGCAAAGACTATATGACATATCCATAATCCCACAGGAAATGTCTGGGAGAACTGGAAATAGATCTCTGAACATCCATCTTGTAGTCCATCCGGTGTTTGTTCATGATTCCTTTTCACACTTTTACCATCACTTATATTTTTAATTGCTCGGAGTGCTGACAGTAAACTTACTTATCACACATACCTCCTTTCAAATACTGAACGCATAATGAAATCCGGGGGTGGGGATGCTGGTTCAGCCTCCCCGAAGAAAACAATGAATAATTTCTCTAACTACCTGGTCCCACTCATGATTTGTCAAGTAGTATTTTGGCTTAGCTGCTGCATTCACAGGATGTGTGGGGGCCAGATCAACAATGGCCATGGAACATAACAAACAAGAGTTGTGGGGAATATATAAGCAAGCAGGTAGACACTGTTCTATGAATTCTAATCTACATAAGGCTCCTTAATACTTATTGCTAGCCTGGTAGAATGTATACAAAATAAAGGAAATAACTGCTACACATCCTTAAAGTTGGGCTAAATCTGCATAGAAATAATTTATCCAAGACAGAGAATTACATGGGAACCTAGATTGTAAGTTCCCCACCCCTGCTCCTTTCCACCCAGTTCCACCACCACCCCTTCAAATGCGCCCTATCACTGCCCCTCAGCCCACACTCTTAGTGCCTACTGAATGTTGTGAAACAGCTGATCATGGCAGGCAGAAGGTGCTGGGAGGCTATGGAAGGGGTTGATCAGTGGGGCCGCTGGCCGGTATTTTATCTGAGAAAGCTCATCACCTAATAAACCATCTTGTTAGTCTTTAAAGCACTGCATAGTCCTGTCTTTTGTTTCAGGTAACACTGGGTGAGTGGGAGGGGAAGCTAGTTGCTGGTGGATGCTCAGCAACCAGTATTTTTTTTTTCCATGGGAGCTCTAATCCTGGAGTACCCATGGAGATGGTGCCTATGTCTGGGGATGTTCTGGCACATCTGCCCTTCTTTGTAAGGTTCCAAATAGTCCAGAGTTGCCGAATTATTCCTTGAATGCATACTTATAGCTTCTTCTTACCTCCGATCACACACACAATGACTGCTTTCTTGGAAACTAGCATTTTTCTGTTAAAGCTCTTCATTTGCATTCCATAAGGCTTCTTTCTCATTCGAGGGGTTAATTAATTACATGAGTAAACACAATGTGAGTGTATGTTACTTGAGCCAATGATAACATCCACTATTGGATAGTAGTAATAGGCCCTTTTTCCTCTCTATGACCAGCAGACCACATAGAATACTAAAAGATTGTGCATTATCGTGCACTCTTTGTACCTGGCTAAGTACAGAAAACCACATTTACCTTTTTTAAAAAAACAATATAAACTTAGTGCTCATAGCAGTGACCCTTCACCAAAAGTGTTGAAATGAGAACATTAGCACCTTCCTGTTAAATGCAAATCTGTTTTAGGTGTAATGATGTTACAAGATAAAAGCATCTTAATTTTTACAGGAGACACAAATTTTGATCTCAGTTTAATTTGTATTATTTATTCACAAATTGGTTGCCTTTGCTTGCATAGATTAAAAATAGCTCAAATGAGTCAGATGCAGTGCTACTATATCCAGTAATTAATATGACAAACATAGAAGAAGCTAAAGACAATGATGTTTTGTATTATCCACCCTTCTGTCCTCACAAGTATCTATTTCCATGTTTTGTAGCACTTGATTCAATATGATGTTACTTCAACTATTCTCAAGAGACAGCTTGAAGAGGTTTGACACTTCCTATTTCCATATTCTCTGCTTTCAGTGTCCAAATATAATCAATTTTCACAGGTAGTCCCTTGGAATAGAATTCCCTTTCAAAGCTCCATCTCTAAAGAAGAGTTGACAGAGTTTGCTGATGCTGTGCACTGAGCTTTTTCTTTTAGCATTAGAAGGCTAATTGCAATGGAGGCAGCAGTACGAATTTGTTTTCTGTGATCGCCCAGGGTAATAGCAGGAAAGAAAGTGTAAGCACCAGCTCTCTCTTTTGTGACTTAAGCCCAAGCAGTTGTCAATATGGCAAAAGCAGCCTGAGCAGAAGCCACTCCAGTTCATGTGGTTACATTAGTTGTGATTGTGGAATACCATAAGATGGCTATGGATATAACATAGCTATTTCTGTTTGCATGGTAGTTGCTTGGCTGCTGCCAAACATTCCTGAAACGTCCAAATAAAATGCACAGTGGTGGTGCTAAACTTAAATGAATGTGTTGGGTATGGCACAACTTACAATGTACAGTAAAACTCCAATAGTCAGGCACCCAATTTTCTGGCACGCCCAATAGTCCGGCATCAAAATGGCAAGTGCTCCTGACGGAACCGGAAGGAACCTGGAAGGCTCAGGTCAGCCGCTCTCATGTGGGTTACAGCAGGGAGGGGAGGTGTTTGGCTCTGGGGAAAGGGAGGCGAGGGGAGAGGACGGGAGGGGAAGGGGATTGGGTTACACAGGGCATCCCGGCCAGCGCAATGCATGTGCCCCAGTGCCTGGAGGGAGACGTGCGGCTGTACTGGATGCTCTGTGATCCGAGCAGAAGGTTGGTGGGGGAGTGGGATCGGGTTACAGCAGGGAGGAGAGGTGTTTGGCTACGGAGAAGGAGAAGGGGAAGGGGAAGGGGAAAGAGAAGGGGAAGGGAAGGGGGATTGGGTTACAGTAGGGAGGGGAGGTTTTTGGCTCCGGTGAAGAGGAAGGGGAGAGGGATTGGGTTATGCACGGCATCCTGGCCAGCTCATTGAAAAGCCGGCCCTTTCAGGCACGTGTCCCAGTGCCTGAAGGGAGACGCGTGGCTGTACTGGCAGCTCCGGGGCCTGAGCATAAGGCTGTAGGGGGGAAGAGGATTGGGTTGGGAGTATTCAGTACCTCCTGATACTTCGGCATATCCAAGAATCCGGCACCACCTACGTCCCAAAGGTGCCGGATAACTGGAAGTCTACTGTAGTTAGTTTTGGAGCAAAACTGAAGGGAGTGGTAACAGCACAGTAGATGTTAGAAGAATGTGAAGCAAGCATAAAGGAGTTGTGGGGAGGGGAAAAAAGAAGAAGAAAGAAAACAATCAATGGAAAAGTGATTCAGAAATCTTCCCAGAAACATTGTGAAATACCTGCTGAAGTTAATTGCATTTCAGATTTTAAGTTATCCTATTTTGTTATTCTGAAATTCTATAGGACTGAAAGTCACTTCCACTCAGAGGGCCCTAACAAGGCCTGGAGTGCTGCATAAGTAAGTAGACGGGCTTCTTGGCTGGGATGAATGTCTTCCTTTAAGCATGACAAAGTAATTTTCTTGTAATATCAATGAACACATACTGGAACCAAAGGCTTCAAACACTGAGACATCCACTTGGCTTCCCTACTCCATACACATTTACTATAATCTATAAAAAATATTTAAAAACCAGCACCAACCTTGTAAACGCATACATGATGGAATCCAGTTATAACATTGGGTCCCTATCTCCTCCTCTGAATCACCATATAGTCTTTCAAACCTTTATCCTAAAAAAATCATCTCTGATATTAAAAAACCCTCAAACATACATTGTATTTTAGGTAATCTATTGACATCAAACCTTTTTTGAAACAATAAATAATGAGTTAACATGCTGCCAGCACTAGCACAGCGTAGCTGACAAAAACAGTGTAGTTTGAACAAAGACAGATTAATCAACTGCACCAAAACAACAGATGATAGTAGTACCAAATAACTAGAAAATAGCTAATATTGTACCAATACTTAGGAAGGAAGGGAGTGATGCGGGAGCCTTGCACAGGACCGCACAAGGTAAATTAGTAATATTAGCAAAGATAGGGATTAGTACACAAATTGTAAGGTGGGTAAGGAAGTGGCTCAAGGGGAGTAGGCAACAGGCTGTGATAAAAGATGAGCTATCAGACTTAACGGAAGTTTATAATGTTCCTCAAATATTGGTTTGGGGACAAATCTTCATAATTTTACTAGAGACTTAGGCACAAAAAATAAGAGTGTGCCAATGAAATTTGCTGATGATACAAAGTTGGGATGCACTGTCACTATAGAAGAGCATTGGAATATTATACAAGAAGATAATGGATGACCTTGAAGACTAAAATAACAGAAATGGGATGAAGTTTAATAGTACAAAATGCAAGGTCATGCCCTTAGAGTGTAATAAAAATTTCTGCTACAAGCTGTGAGCTCATCATTTGGAACCAACATGCGAGACACCTGGTTTTGGGTCAATCTCAGGAGGACTGTCACTAGTGTTACACAGCTATGAAAAAAAAATGATTCTAGGATATATTAGGTGAGGCATTTCCAGTACAGCGACGTGTATTAATGACATTGAACAAAGCACTGCTGAAACCTCATTTGAAATTCTGTGTACAGTTCTCATCACCTGTGTTCAAGGAAGAGGACTTTAAACTGGATTAGATGCTGAGAAGAACTATTTAGGATCACCCTCCCTTATGGGAAAAGGTGAAAGAAGTTTGTTTAGTCTAGCAAAATAAAGGCTGAGAAAGGAGATGATTGTGCTCTATAAATGCATTGGGAGGGGATAAATACCGGGGAGAGTGAAGAGTTATTTAATCTAAAGAACAATGTTGACACAAGAACAAAAGGATATAAAGTAATCATGAACATATTCGGGCTGAAAATTAGAAGGTTTCTAACCATCAGAGGTTAGGTTCTAGCCATCAGAGAGGTGAGGTTCCAGAACAGCCTCCCAATAGGAGAGCTGTAGAAATCTGGAACAGATTGTATGAAAGAGGTGCCAATGATTGTAGGGGGTATGAGGTGGAAGCCCTGAGGCTTACTTCTGACTTATGTTCCTAAAAGATGAATTTCCAGATTTTAGCCAGACACATGCAAGATTTTTGCCCCAGTGCATTCTGGGTTTCTTAGTCTCTTTCTGAAGCATCAGGGATGACCATGACTGGAAATAGGACATTTAATAGGGAAAGGCAGGGCTCTGATATGTCACTAACATGCTCTCTCTCAGGTGCTTCCTTGGCTGGTTCTTGGTCTCAGGCCTAACTGGTCACCATTTGTGGGATGGGGAATATTTCCTCACATCTAAAACTGACACTAACCTTTAAGGATGTTAAGGACTAGTCGACTATCCGATAAACAAATGCTTATCGGATAGTCAGTCAATTAGTCGATCCTCACCCCTGCTGACTCTGAGTCCCCTGCTGAGCCTAGGCTCCTTGCTGTGCTGTCGCATTGAAATGCACAAGAGCCCCTGCTGGGGACTCTTGTACATTTCAAAGCTGGCACTCTGCATGCAGCCTGGAGTCAGCGGGACTTCCCGCTGGCCCTGGGCTGCACTCGGAGTTCCGCATTCCTCCTTTGAAATGTACAGGAGCCCCAATGGGGACTCCTGCACATTTCAAAGGAGGAATGCGGAAGTGCCTATCGACTAGTTGAGTAATCGATGAAAATTCCATTGACTACTCGACTAGTTAATTAACTGTTGCTTAACATCTTTACTAACCTTAGGAATGTTTTGACTTTCCTTTGAAGTATGCTGGTATGGGTCACTTGCCAGGTCTGCCTGGGTATATCATTTCCCTACCATTGCAGGGTCCTTGGCTACTAATGCACCTCAGTCCCTCCTATTCTCTGCTTGACACATAATAGTCTAGTTTCCTTTGGGACATAATACTTTGATCTAATTTCAATTGTTGGGTTAGGGTGCAGGTTTTGGGTGGCATTGATGACCTGCAAGGTCAGCCTAGATGATCTGGTCATCCCTTTTGAACCTGAACAATATGACTCTATTCTGAAAACAATGTTCTTTCTCTATACTTGCAGGATACATGTGTCCATCCTGCTATGTTAAGAACTATGATATGGAGCTAGCACCATATCTGTGCCTACAGTGCCATCTAGAGATACCAGAAGGTAAAACACATATAGTCTTCAAATATTCTAATGTAAAAGAAAAATGAAAAACTTAAAAACAACTAATAGTCTAGTAGTACCTTAAAGACTAA
The DNA here is from genome assembly GCF_049634645.1 of Pelodiscus sinensis. Taxonomy (NCBI): domain Eukaryota; kingdom Metazoa; phylum Chordata; order Testudines; family Trionychidae; genus Pelodiscus; species Pelodiscus sinensis. The sequence continues at coordinate 237,888,991 of NC_134712.1, read as the reverse complement.
CAAACCATGTAGATGATACCATGCGTTTTCGTGGGTGCAACCCACTTCTTCAGATGACAGAAGTGGATTGCACCCATGAAAGCACATGATACCATCTACATGTTTTGTCAGTCTTTAAGTTGCTACTAGACTATTTGTTGTTGTTTAAGTTTTTCCTGTTACAGACTAACTCAGATACCTCTCTGAAGTAAAAGAACAATGTTAATGTTCAATGAAGAAGAGCTCTGTGTATGCCTGAAAGTTTGTCTCTTACACCTACAGAAGCAGTCCAGTAAAATATATTATGTCACCCTCCTGTCTCTACTGATTTTAAATAGTATCTTTATGCAGTTTCATATATAATGCTACCAAAATTACAGTAAGAAGGCTAGCCCATGAATATTTGCTAAATAACCGTACAACAGGCTTAGGAAAGCACTATGCCGATCTTGGTATAATGTTTCTTTCCCTTTCCTGTACCACAGCTTACTACTCTACTGTGGCACAATACAGAATCTAGTCAGGGGCAGGCAACAGGCAGACAGAGGGACAAATCCAGACTGTCAAAAACTTGTGATCAGACTGCAAATTCTCTGGAGTCTGGACCTTGACTGAGAAATTAGATTTTTAATGGTACATTAGGTCCCAACAGATATCTACAAGGGCATGAAAGTACTATTCAGAGATCAAAGAAAGGTTACAAAAATTATCCAGGGTCTGAAAAACAACAATTAAGGTGCTCAATTTATTCAGTTTATCAAAAAGAAGGCTAACAGGTGATTTGATCACTGTGTCTAGTACTTACATATGAAGATAATAGAATCACAGAAGATAAGGATTGAAAGAGACCTCAAGAGGTCACCTAGTTCAGTGATGCCCTGCTCAAAGCAGGACCAACCCCAGCTAAATCATTCCAGCTATACCATTGTCTAGCCTGGCCTTAAAACCCTCTAAATATAGAGATTCCACTTCCTTCCTAGGTAACCCATTCCTGTGCATTACCACCCTCCCAATGAAATAGTTTTTCCTGATATCCAACTTAGACCTCCCTACTGCAACTTGAAACCACTGGTTTTTCTTCTATCATCTGTTATCACTGAGAACGGCCTGGCTCCATCCTCTTTAGAACCCTACTTCCATCCAGCAGTTGAAAGCTGATATCAAAACCTCCTCCCCTCCATACTCTTCTCTTCGGCAGACTAAATAAGCCCAATTCCCACAACCTCACCGCATAAGTCATGCTCTTCAGTCCCCTAATCATTTTCACTACCCTCCGCTGGACTATTTCCAGTTTGTCCACCTTTTCTGTAGTGGAGGGCGCAAAAATGGATGCAGTACTCCAGACATGGTCTCACCAGTGCCTAATAGAGGGGAATCAACACTTCCCTCAATCTGCTGGCAATGCTCCTGCTAATGAAACCCAATATGCCATTAGTCTTCTTGGCTACAAGGGCACACTGTTGACTTATATCTAGTGTTGAGGGGTGACCTACCCTTGGGAGCCCCTCAAGTCTGACCTCTTTAATGGAGTGCCCTATCATACAAAACCATTTACGGCACGACTCAATGGCCTCCGTTTATACCCACAACCTCTTACTCAGTGTACTGCGGCCCAGTGGCCTGAGTCAATACAAAAGTATCTTCTATTCAGTGTAATGTGGCCCAGTGGCCTGAGCCCATATACACTTCCCTCCTATTAGGGGTAATATGGCCCAGTGGCCTAAGTCCATACACAAGTATAAAATTCCCCCACCCGAACCCTCCCACTCCACCAGATCCCAGCCCAGGGTCCTGTTGGCAGTGGCACGGTCCACTGCTTCCACTCAGCAGGAAATCCAGCCACAACATGCTGAGTGCCCGGGGAACAATTCCCCAATCTGGGCAACTTCCTACCGTTCCTTGGTAAATGTCTTCTTCATCGTCTCACTCCGGGGCCGCGGCTCCTTGGGAGCTTCTCTCGGCCCGGTGGCTACTGTGTGGTCTGGCTGCATTTCCTCCTCTGTCTCCATAACTCTCTCCACACCTCTATCCCCTTCAACAGTCAGCCCTGACAGAGCTGCTCCAGAGGCTTTCATAGTCTGTCTCCAGTTGGAGCATGCCCAGCAAGGCCATGAGGGTGGGGCCTTCTCAGCCAGCTAAACCAAGGCAATTCCCTTAGTGCTGTGTTGATATACCCTGTCACATCCAGCTTCTGATCCACTGTAATCCCCAACTCCTTTCCTGTAGAACTGCCACTTAGACAGTCAGCCTGCAGCAGTGCATGGGATTCTTTCATGCTAAGTGCAGGACTCTGCACTTGTCCTTGTTGAACCTCATCAGAGTTCTTTTGGCCCAATCCTCCAGTTTATCTAGATCACTCAACCCTATCTCTACTCTCCAGCATAGCTACCTCTCCCGCTAAATTAGTGTTATCTGAGAACTTACTGAGGGTGCAATCCATCCCACCAACCAGATCATGAATGAAGATGTTTAACAAAACTGGCCCTGGAACTGACCCCTGTGGCACTGCACTTGATACCACAATTTCAGCACAGCTTTTTACTGCACTTTACCTGTCACAGCCCTCTGGCACTCCTTGCTCTGTCCTGAGGACAAGCCCTCAGAAACATAAGGTATGTTAAAAAGCTACCACGTCCTTTCACGTGTAAATTAAGGACTTTACATCTAGGAATTATAGCCCCCTGGAAACAAGACACCCCAATCAAACCCTGGTTTGGCGAGGAAAGAGATATCAGGAGGAAAATAGGTAGAGAAAGAACTCAATGCCCCTACATAGAGTCATAGAACTTAAGGCTAAAAGGGATCACCATGTAGTCTAGTCTGATCTGTGTATCACAAGCCACCCCTACCACCCAGCAGATGCACACTGAAACCCAGCAACTAAAAAGAGACCAAGCCCTCATGAGAGTAAACTGTTGTATGCCATAGGTAGAGAATCTGAGGGACCACGGTGCATCAGTGCTCAGGCCCCCATGATAGCAGGGAATTGATTATGCCCAAATGATCCAAGTGAATGACCTGCATGCCATGCTGCTAGGAAAAAGCAACACCCCACAAAGTGACTATTAATATTCCTTCCTCACCCTACATATGGCAATTAGTTAGACAATAAGCATGTGAGCTGGAACCAGCCATGCACCTGATAGACAGAATGCTCTGCACCACCTCAGAGCACTGGCTCACCCCTTCTAGTGTCTGAACTCTACCAAAGGCCATCTCTGATATTTCAGAGGAAGGAGACAAAAAAATTGACTACCTGAAAATACTCCTTTGGGGACAAAATCCTCCTTAGCCCCTACAGGTGACTAGATGAAGTCCTGAAGCAAGAGATTTTAAGAACCTCCAAATACAGAGACCATAGAATCACAAGCAACCCTGTCATACAGGCTCATTCATAGATTTGTCCAGCTCTCTCTCAACACTAATTAAGTTTTTGCTCCCACAACTCCTTGTGGGAGGCTGTTCCAGAAACTCACTCCTCTGATAGTTAGAACACTTATTTCAACTTCTAGCCTAAATTTGTTTTTAGCTTGGCTCTATCCATTTGTTTCTGTGCCAGCATTGTCCTTTAGCTTAAACAGCTCCTCTCTGGAATTTACTCCCTCGGTGTATCTATGAAGGGTAATCATCTTCTCCCTCAGCCTACATTTTGCTATGGTAAGCAAACTTTTTTGGGCTTTTCTCATAAGGTAGGCCTTCTATTCCCCTGATCATGCTAGTAGCTCTTGTCTACACATGTTCCAATTTAAATTAATCTTTCTTGAAGTTATGAGAATTGTACACTGTGTTCAAAGGAAGTCTTGCCAGTACTTTGTACTGTGTCATTAATAATTCTCTCTCTCTACTGAAAATGCTTCACCTAATTACATCCTAGATCTTGAAGTCATTGTGGATAGTTTCATTTTTTCATATGCCATTTTCACCATCGCATCACACTGGTGACTCAAAGCCATTCTGTAATCAACTAACACACACAAGTGTCTGTCCTCCTCTGTCATTCTAAATGATGAGCTCACAGTTTACAGCAAAAATTATTATTATTAGACCCTAAATACATGACCTTGTGCTTTGTGATATTAAATTGTATTCCCTTTCTGTTATTTTATTTCTGTTATTAAAGGTTAACTAGATCCTCTTTTGTGTTGATGATGCCTCCTGGCAGACCAAAACATGGACAGTCAAGCCCACTGGTTGGAGGAGTCATGCCTAGTCGTTAGAGCAGGCATCAGGAGCCAGGAATCAGAGCCAAGAGTTAGAACTGGAGTCAGATGACAGGGCCCGGAATCAAAAGTCAGGAATTGGAGCTAAGGGTCAGAGCTGAGTTACCTGGAGTGGGGCTTTATTCCGGAGGATTGCGCCAGTCTAGACGCTTTTTTTCCGGCTTTTCCCCAAGCCGGAAAAAAAGCAGCGGACATGTTTATTTAAATCCGTGGGGGATATTTAAATCCCCCGCGGATTTCCCTATCCTGACTTACCTGATTTGCATCCCTTTTCCGGAAATTGTGCCCAGTGTAGACGTAGCCCATGTGTGCGGTGGCAGTCAAAAAAGCTAACAATGTTAGGAACCATTAAGATGCTGGGACTAGATCAGTTGATGATAGACTCTTTGTTCATTCCCTTCAAAGTGTCCAGCATTGATCTCTGTCAGAAGGCCGAATGGAGCATAGGCTAAATGGACTATTGGTCAGACTTAGTATTAGCGTAGCCAGATGGTTTCACTTGAAAGTAGGAATAAGAGATCCTCTGGAAAAGGGCTTTATTCCGGAGGATCGCGCCAGTCTAGACGCTTTTTTTCCGGCTTTTCCCCAAGCCGGAAAAAAAGCGGAGGACATGTTTATTTAAATCCCCCGCGGATTTCCCTATCCTGACTTACCTGACTTGCATCCCTTTTCCGGAAATTGTGGCCAGTGTAGACGTAGCCTTAGTGAATGTTTTCAGAGAACTTTCCACAATGACTCCAAGTTCTCTTTCTTGAGAGATAATAGCTAATTTAGACACTGTCATTTTGTATGTAGTTAGGTTTATGTTTTCTAATATGTATTTTTGCATTTATCAATATTGAATTTCATTTGCCATTTTGTTGTCCAGTCATCTAGATTTGTGAGATCGCTGTGTAATTTTTCACAGTCAACATTGGATTTAACTATCTTGAATAATTTTAAAAACATAAGAATGGCCATACTGGGTCAGACCAAAGGTCCAATTTTATATCATCTGTAAACTTTGCCACTTCATTGCTTACCCCTTTTTCTAGATCATTTATGAATATGTGAAAAGCACTGGACCCAATAGAGATCACTGGGAGACATTGCTATTTACTTCTCTTCATTGTGAAAATGGACCATTTAGTATCATCCTGTTTTCAGACTTTTAACCATTTACTGATCCATAAGAGGACTTTCCTTCGTATCCCATGACTTCTTGCTGTGCTTAAGAGTCCTTGGTTCAAGACCCTTCTCAAGAGCCTCTGAAAGTCCAAGTACATTATATCCACTGGATAAACCTTGTCCACATGTTTATTGACTCCTCAAATAATTCTAACAGATTGGTGAGGCATGAGTTCCCTTTACAAATGCTGCGTTGACTCTTCCCTAAAATTGTGTTAATCTATGTGGTTATTATTATTTTCTACAGATTCATCCAATTTGCTTGGTACTAACATTATGCTTATCGCCCTGTAATTGCCAGAATCATCACTGGTGTTGTATTTTGCCCTTGAGCCTCTTCCATACCCACCTAACAATTCTTGTATTAATGTACATATTCTTTAATGTGACTAATAATTTCCTATGTGGTACTCCATCAAATACTTTACTGAAGTCCAAATATAGTAAATCTACTACGTTCCCTGAACTGATTTTTTTAAGATATCTTCTCAAAAAAGGATGCCAGCTTAGCCTGGCACGATCTACCTTAAGGGTGCATCTAAACAGCAGTGTTTAACTCAAAATAAGCTATGCAAATTGAGCTACGTCAATTGCGTAGCTTATTTCAAAGTAAAGGCAGTCCCCGAGTTACGCGGATCCGACTTATCCGGATCCGCGTAACTTTGCTCCGGAGCAAAGCCTTGGAGGCGTGGGACCCCGCTGCCTCCGCCGCTTTGCTCGGGGTGTCCCTGGTCTGCTGGGGGGGGGGGGGGGAGGCGCAGCTAGTGTGCCCCCTCCCCCAGCAGAACTGGCTTTTGTTGTGGATGCCTGGGGTAGAGCAGCTGGGGTGCTGCCGGGTTGGTCCTGGGGGGACCTACCCGGCAGCACCTCAGCTGTTCTGTCCCAGGCTCCAGATTCAGCCGCTGTTGAAACTGATCAGTGGCTGATTCCAGGAAGCTGGGGGCAGAGCAACTCTGCCTCGGGCTTCCTGTAGTCAGCCCCTGGTCAGTTTCAGCAGCAGCGGCTGAATCTGGAGCCAGTTCCGAGTTACATACAAATTCAACTTAAGAAAACCTATAGTCCCTATCTTGTACGTAACCCGGGGACTGCCTGTAGCTTATTTCGAAATAGTTTATTTCGAAATTGGGAGCATTTACATAGCATTTATTTCGAAACAGAGCACTCTTCATCCCACTTCCCTTACTCCTTGTACAATGACTGTTACATGAGTCCTCCAGCTTGACAGTATTTCTACATTATATCGAAATAACTGCCTGTTGTGTAGATGCAGACTAAGTTATTTTGAAATAATGTTGCTGTGTAGATGTACCCTTAGTGAACCCATGTTGCATTACATTTTTTTCCATTTACTTCCATTAATGTAATTATTCTGTTCTTCAAAATTTGTTCTAAAGCCTTGCATGGTACTGAAGTCAGATTAACAGGTCTTTAACTGCATGAATCATTTTCTTTTCCTTTTTTAACGTAGTTTTTTAACATGTAGCTTGTTCTCCAGTCAAATTGTTGCTAATCCACTAGCAATCTCAAATGCAGGTTCTTTCAGTTGTCTGGGATAGAAAATATCCAGTCTCCCCCAATCTCAGTGCATTAACATCTTTAGATTTTTCTTCCACTTTACATGTGGTGATTTCCATTTCTATACACATTATCCAACTTTTTTTCATGCCCATGTTCTATATTATCATCTATACTGTAAACCAAGGCAAGGCATTCATTTAGTTTGGGGAGTCTCCCTAACTCTCGCCACTCTACATTTTCTGACCTCCAAGATGTAGTTTTCTTTGGTGATGAATTCCTTTTTCCATTCCCTATAGCTTCTCTGCTTTTTGAGGTTGTTTTGCATCCAACTAGGTTTGGAACTTTTCCCTACAAGTGTTTTTCCTCTTGCTTAGGTTACAAATTATACAGATAGCATTTGTACTTTTGTCTTAAAGAAATTCCAAGACTCCTCCACATTTAAATCCTTGAGCTCTTCAGTCCAGTTGACTCCTTTGACTAATTCTCTGAATTTCCAACAGCCTGCCCTTTTGAAATAAAACAAAACATAGCTAAACATCTGGTTTTAATTACTGTTCCATTCAATTTAAACTGGATCAATTCATACTTACTCCAATCAAAATTATGTCTTCCAATGTCCTCGCTACTTACCAAATCCAAGTCTAAAATCACATAATCTCTTGTTGTCTTAGTGACTATTTACCGTAACACCATCCTCTCCTCTCTCTTTTTGCATAGCTGGTACTTTGTGACACCTTCTGAACATATTCAGCTGACTTGAGTTTTGTTTCTTTTTAAATCAAGAATTGAAGCAATGTATGAAAAATATACAATAACCTATAATCTTGGGACAGCCTATTCCTGTCACATGTGTGTTATTGTCCCCTTAATACTAATAAGATTTAAATCCATGCACATAGAAAAGAATATACAATAGAATCTCAGAATTATGAACACTTGGATGTTAGTGAATCTGAACAAAAAAATACTGTGATTGTTCTTTCAAATGTTTACAACCGAACATTGACTTAATACAGCTTTGAAACTTTGCTATGCAGAAGAAAATTTATTAGAGAAGATGGTAGATCTTTTAAAAAGATTGTAATACTAATTTTGAGACAGATCTTAACATTTTTATGCTCATAAATAGCTCTCATTTACACAAATAGTCCCAGTGAAGTTGAGGTAAGGGTTTCCTGGATCAGCCCTTTATTATAAATGAGAGAGCAAAATAAACAATGAAATAATTATTGCAAAATCATTAGTAATACAAATATCTGCACAGCATTTTGTCCCCTATGTCACAACCTTGTCTCTTCAGACAGCAATGGCTACCATGCCCTCTCAAAGTAAGGTTATTTCCTGCTCTCTCCTTCTGCCCTTCCAGGATATGAATCTAATCTTTTATGTACTTGATTTCAACTCTGTCCCCAAAGCTCCTGAAATTTCAGTAATTAATTGCACAAAATCTGGAATACGTCCAGGCCTATCTGCTTCTGATTGGTTTGCAGTCAGTTTCTATGCTCTGGGTATTAGTACAGAACGACCCTGCAGAACTACTCAGCCATGAAGCAAGTTAATCAGTAAATGAAAAGCTTCTGAAACAGGGAAGTTTTGTCCTGAGCTTGCCAAAGCAATAATGTGTTAGTTCTCTGGCAGGTATCAGGAAAGACAAATACTGAAAAATATAGCAAGTGTGATCTTCATAGTAGTGTTTCAACAGCAAAAAAAAACAACAAAAAAACAAAACAAAAAAATCTTTGGGGAATGTGCAGAAAAGGTCAGGTCCTATGTGAACCATGTTAACTGTCATAGCCAGATAGATTCAGGGCAAGCTAAGCCTTTCGACAAGTTAGGTTTTTTTTTTTTTTTTTTTTTAAACAAAGCCCAGTCTATTTGCCATACTATTGAACAGGCCATATAATAGCTAAATTGCACAGGCTCACCACCTTGCCTGTGACTAAGGATGTTAAATTTCGATTAATCAGCTAATCGAGTAGTTGATGGAGGTGCAGCAAGGAAACTGGAGCTGGATGTCTCTTACTACATTTAAAAGGCAGAGGTGCAGCAGTCAAGATCCAGCAGTGAGGACTGTTTCAGTCTCTGCTTGCACCAGGTTTCCCACTATGCCTCTGCCTTCCCTTTGAGCCCCCCGCCACACACACCATGATGACGATGCTGGGGGGAACTGTCTTTTAAGCTGGCTCCCCCCAGCACTGGCTCTCCCTCCCCACCCCCCTGCCTCTGATATAGATATAGAGGGAGCGGGGGCGGGGGAAATGCAAGTAGTCAGCTCCACTACCTGATAAGCCTACGCTTATCAGGTAGTTGACTACAGTATTCGACTACTCTTTTACATCCCTACCTCCTTTCTACTCCCCTGGTCCTTGGCCACAGCACTGAAGGGGAGCAGGGAAAAAGGCCCCTGCTGGGCAGGGAGACTTGGGTAGAGGGAGAAAAGGCTCACCAGTCAGAGTGGCTGGGGTGGGGAAACAAAAGTTTCCCCAGAGTCTCTGCCTTTGAAATATTTTTATTTGGGATTTACAAGATAATTTACTTTTGCAGCCCTCTTGACTGTTTCAATAGCCAGAGCTGTCCTGTCCATAGGACAATTCAGGGAAGCTGTGCTTTGGAGGGCCCTGCAGCAGCCACCTCAACTGTCCTATAGACGGGATAGGACATCACCGCAGTGGTGGGAGCCAGATTGACCTGACAGCCTGCTCTGCTCAACCCTGCTGCCCAAAAGAGAGGCACAGCAGGATGGGAGGGTTGTGGGGCAGGGCAGACTGCAATGTGTGTGTGTGTGGCGGGGGGGCGAGCAATTCTTGCTGCTGCCTGGGCCCTGATAATCCCCTGCCTCAGGGAACTCAGGGGAGGGGGCAAAGGGGCAGAACAGGTATGAGAAGGAGTATGATGGGGCAGGGCTTGAGGGAAGGGGTGAAGCAGGGGTGGAGCAGAGGGGGTGGGACTTGTGGAGGAATTGCCCTGGGCTTTATGCCTGGGGCACCGGAGGGTGTTGGTTGCACCACATCCCATGCCCCCCAAAAAGGGTTGTCCCTGAGTATAACTCATCTTGAGGCTATTGAACTCAGTCAAGAAGGCTGCAAAAGTAAATTATCTTGAAAATCACAAATTAAACATATTTCAAAGGCCTGCTCATGTTCTGATTAAAGTCAATATGGGTATGTCTACACTACCCCCCCCCCAGTTCAAACTGGGGGGGTAATATAGTCATACGGAGTTGCAAATGAAGCCCAGGATTTGAATTTCCCGGGCTTCATTTGCATAAAGCCGGCCGGCGCCATTTTTAAATGCCGCGCGGCTAGGGTCCGAACTAGCCGGCATTTAAAAATGGCGCCGGCCGGCTTTATGCAAATGAAGCCCAGGAAATTCAAATCCCGGGCTTCATTTGCAACTCCGTATGACTACATTACCCCCCCTAGTTTGAACTAGGGGTGTAGTGTAGACATACCCTATGTGTTTTGTTATGTACAGGCAGTCCCCGAGTTACGCGGATCCGACTTATGTCGGATCTGCAGTTACAAACGGGGCCCTCCCTCTCCCTGGTCTCCAGCAGACCAGGGAGAGGAAGCAAAGCAGCGGAACACACGGGCAGCGGACAGCCCAGATGCGTCTGGGCTGTCCGCTGCCCGCATGCTCCGCCGCTTTGCTCTGCTTTGCTCCCCGTCCCTCTGGTCTCCAGACGCGTCTGGGCTGTCCGCTGCCCGCGTGTTCCGCCGCTTTGTTCCCCGTCCCCCTGGTCTGCAGACCAGGGGGACGGTGAGCAAAGCAGAGCAAAGCCACGGAGCCCGAGGGCAGCAGGACAGCCACGCGCATCTGGGCTGTCCCGCTGCCCCCGTGCTCCGCGGCTTTGCTCCGGACGCCTGTGGTAGAGCAGCTGGGGCGCTGCCGGTTGGTCCCGTAGCGCCGCTCTGGGCGCTACTGGACCAACCCGGCAGCACCCCAGCTGCTCTGCCCCAGGCTTCCTGATTCAGCCACTGCTGGTCAGTTTCAGCAGCGGCTGAATCAGGACGCCTGGGGCAGAGCAGCTGGGGTGCTGCTGGATTGGTCCAGTAGCGCTGAGGAGCGGCGGCGCTACTGGACCAACCCAGCAGCACCCCAGCTGCTCTGCCCCAGGCGTCCCCAAGTCAGCCACTGCTGAAACTGACCAGTGGCTGACTACAGGAAGCCCCTGTGCCGGGCTTCCTGGAATCAGCCGCTGATCAGTTTCAGCAGCAGCTGACTTGGGGATGCCTGGGGTTCTTAAGTTGAATCTGTATGTAAGTCAGAACTGGCGTCCAGATTCAGCCGCTGTTGAAACTGATCAGTTTCAGCAGCGGCTGAATCTGGACGCCAGTTCCGACTTACATACAGATTCAACTTAAGAACAAACCTACAGTCCCTATCTTGTACGTAACCCGGGGACTGCCTGTATTTAAATAAGAGTAGGATCAAGTTTCACATATAATTCCATCTTGTTTCTTATTCAGAATTTCTCTTTCTCTAATAGCCTTAAACAGCAGCATTTTTTTTAGAATTATTTGATATATTTAGTGGCCCAATTTTTTAAAAAGGGCCTCATGATTCTAGGTGTTCAATTTTCAGATGTCTAACTTGAGGGGTCTGATTTTCAGAGATCTGGCAAGTGGGAAAATAAAAATTGAGGCACCCAAAATCTCCAGTCCCTTTTGAAAAAGTAGGCCAGTAATCCTACATATGTGACAGTCTAAATTCAGTATTTTTTCCTGTGAATAATTAAGATCCTATAAAATTCAGTGGACATACCAACTTAGATTTTTTTAATGATGCATTTTTTCCTTGAAGTGAAAGGAATACATATGCTAATCAGACTAGCAGCACCTGTCAACATTGCTACCCATCTACTGTACCTTCCCCAGCCAGGAGTTGTCAAATGTTAGTGAGGAGCTGTATTTCTATCATAATTTTTACTGCTCTGTAATTGTGCTGTCAGTTCTGCAAACATTCTGTTTAATAGTGAAAGGATAATAAGATGCTAAAAGCCTTATATGCTGAACTCAGTTGAGCTGCACAAAAGATCATCTGGGGTCACCATAAGGGTTTATTGGTTAATATATATATAAATGTCTCTAAACTATAATGCTGACATGTCCATCAGTAGATAACTAGTCATAATTCTTCTAGAGCAAAGAAAGGGGGCTACTAAACTATCATTAATTGTATCATTACCTTTCAATTATATTTGCCATCTGGATAGACAGAGATGGACAAAAAAGTAAGTAAAATCCAGTTATTCATGCCTGAATACCAGCGATATCACAGCAGAATTTTTGGAAACCTTTTTGATCCATTACTAGCTGTAAGTATTCAGCTGCTGACCTCTCAGTAATCTGCCACATGCCTTCTCTCCACCTCCTTTCCATAGTCCTATAATCTCTTTTAAACATACACAAAAAAAAGACCCCAATCCTGTAGTCTTTAGTCAGACTAAATTTCGTAGACTCCAGTGAGAATTTTGTCAAGTTACGTGTAATCTTTCTGCCAGGTAAAGGGCCTCATGATTCTAGGTGTTCAATTTTCAGATGTCTAACTTGGGGGGCCTGATTTTCAGAGATTTGGCTCCAGCAGCAGCAGGAGCACCATTTCAGATTTTGGTGGGGGAGGGGCCGACCTTTGCATGCCATGATGGAGTGGGGGAAAGAGAGTCCAAGTGTGAGAAGGGCGGACTGAGAACAGAGGCTTCAGCAGTGTTACTAAGCTTGCTCAATACAAGTCAAGCACCAAATGGGGAGAGGGAACCAACCTAAGGATATTAAGAACTTGTTGACTAAGCAAATGCTTATTGGATAGTCAGTTGACTAGCCGATCTCCCCCCCACCCCTTGTTGCTTCTATCGGATAGAGGCAGCAAAGGCGAGGGAAGACAGGGGGTACTTCAAAGCATCAGTACCGCCCAGCTGAGCCCGGAATCAGCTGTGTGGCCCTGCTGCTTTGAAACGCCAAGGTGGCGTTCAAAGGGGCAGCTCCGCACAGCTGATCCCCAGTTCAGCTGTGAGGCGTTGCCCCTTTGAAACACCACCTCAGCATTTCAAAGGGGCAACACCTCACAGCTGAGCCTGGGATCAGCTGTGCGGCGCTGGCCCTTTGAAATGCTGAGGTGGTATTTCAAAGTGGCAGTTGCCGTGTGGAATCCAGGGTCAGCTGGTGACTCTTCAACTGATCCCGGGCTCCACGTGGTATTTCCATGGAACCCGGGATCAGCTGGGCAGTCCCCACTGACCCCGGGTTCTGGGGAAATGCCGCATGGAACCTGTGGTCAACTGGGGAGTTTCCAGCTGATCCCGCATTCTGTTGAAATGTCACATGGACCCTTGGCTCCATGTGGCATTTCAAATCGGCATCGCAACATGGAGCCCGAGGTCAGCAGGGGACTCTGAGACCCCCGCTAACTCTGGGCTCCATGATAGCGCGTCCGCTCTGAAATGCACAAGAGCCCCCGCTGGGAATTCTTGTACATTTCAAAACTGGCACACCTGCGTGCAGCCTGGAATCAGCGGGACTTCCCACTGGCCCTGAGCTACATGCAGAGGTCCACATTCTTCCTCTGAAATGTACAAGAGCCCCAGAGGAATGCGGAAGTGCCTATCGACCAGTCAATGGAAATTCCATTGACTACTCGACCAGTAAATTAACTGATATTTAACATCCGTAAACCAACCCCATCTGCCCTCCCTCCCACACACATCATTTCTATCCAGGGGCTATCGAGGAACTTGAAAACTCTTTTTTAGCAGACAATTTTGCAGTTAGCTGACAAGAGCACTGTATCTAATTCCTATGTTAAAAAAGACAATTAAATAAATATTAAACCTATTCAGCTCTAACACTAACGTATTCTCACATCTTGTGGCAAATCACTTAAGGAAGGCTGGTTAGCCTTAAAATTGTAATGTATATTCTTACTTTGTTACTAACTCTGTGGAGAGACAGACACCCTGTCAGGACTCGTGGGCTCTCTCTCAGCTCTGGAAGGAGAGGGAGTCTAGTGTAGGGATGTTAAATTGTGTCTAATCAGCTAATTGACTAGTCTAGGGAATTTCAGCTGATTCCTGGCTCGCACTTGGTCCCCCTGCTAGCCTCTGCCTCTCCTATTCCCCTGTGGAGAAAAGTGCTGGGGGGAACGGGCTTTAAAGCCAGCTCTTCCCTCCTGTTGCTGCTTCTCTCTGATACTGGCAGGAAGGGGGAGGGAAGTGACTAGTCGAGTCACTACTCAACTACCTGATAAGCTCATGCTTATAGGGTAGTTGACAGTCACTTACATCCCTAGTCTAGTGGGTATCTAGCAAGGGGGCAGATGGAGTTCAGCTCTATATAAGAACATCAGAATGGCCAAACTGGGTCAGACCAAAGGTCCTTCTAGCCCAGTATCCTGTCTTCCTGCCAATGCCAGATGCTTCAGAAGGAATAAACAGAAGAGGCAATCATCATGATCCATCCCGTCGCCCATTCCCAACTTCTGGCAAACAAGAGGCTAGGGACACCATCCCTGCCCATTCTGGCTAGTAGCCACTGATGGACCTATCCTCCTTGAACTTATTTTGTTTCTATTGAAATCCTGTTATAGTTTGGGCTTTTCCACCATCTCCTGGCAAAGAGCTCCACAAGTTGATGGTGGAAAAAATATTATTTTGTTTGTTTAAATCTGCTGCCTATAAATTTAACTGGGCCAGCTTCTTATCTTAGTGAAAGAATAAATAGCATTTCCTTATTCTATTTCTCCAGACCGTTCATGATTTTCTAGACATCTAACATATCCCCCCAACCTAGTCATTTATTTTCTAATCTGAAAAGTCCCAGTCTTGTTAATCTCTCCTCATATGGAAGCTGTTCCTTACTCCTAATCATTTCTGTTGCCCTTGCTATACCTTTTCCAAATCCAATAGATCTTTTTTAGAAGACGACCAGATCTGCATACAGTAGTCAAGATGTGGGCATACAATGATTTTATGTAGAGGCAATATGATATTTTGTCTTCTTATATATTCCTTTCCTAATGATTTCCACTAGTCTGTTGGCTTTTTTAGTTTTTAGACTACCACTGCACATTGAGCAGATGTTTTCAGGGAACTATCCACAACGATTCCAAGATCTCTTTCTTGAGTGGTAAGAACTATTTTGTATTTATAGTTAGGATTATATTCTTCCATTTGAATTACTTTGCATTTATCAATACTGAATTTCATCTGCCTTTGTGTTGCCCAATCACACAGTTTTGTGAAATCCCTTTGTAGCTCTTTGCCAGTCAGATTTGGATTAGTTCCAGTTCACCCCTTTTTCAAGAATATTTCTAAGTTTAACACAGTAAACCAAATGCAGATCCCTGCAGCACAACACTGATTCCTATTCTTCCCACCTCCCCAGGCCCAACTTTTAAGTGGAGTACCTGGGAATGTTTTCATTATGATCTAATGATCCTTCAATTACTGGAATGCTAGCCTTTTGTAATTCTTAATTATCCTGCCTCCCTCTTTTTATAACAAATTCCTGTCCCAAAGGCAAAGGTACAAGCAGCTCAAATGTTGTTGCATTTAAGAACTGTCTCGGAAGTCAGGGCATGCAGATTTAAACAGACCTCAAGTATGAAATCCAGGGGGTTCAAACTTAGGAGGGGGGCTACAGCCCCCCCCCCAGCCTCCCAAAAATGGCACCCTTGAGCAGCAGCCAGGGCCAGGTTCAATATCAAGGGGTTCCTCTTCACCCATCCAACACACAACTAGCTCAAACCTCCACCTAGTAACCTGGGAAATTCACACACCACCCCTGGACACCTCTGAGAGGGAATGCTTCCCCACTCACAAGCACAGAGAAAAAAAGAAACTTTTATTAAAAGGGAGGGAATTAACTTGGTATTAATTTGAGAAAACACCACAGAGTTCATAAACAAAAACCATGAATAAAAGTCCTCCCCCAAGTAGGTTAAGCAATGTCCTTTTCCTCTCAGGTTCTTAAGTCCAGCAATCGAAACATCCCCTTCACATGCCCAACCCTTCTTTACATATCACCCAAAGTTCAGAGGAGCATTTGCAGAGTTCACCTCCCATCCTGAGTGGGAGGAGGTAAGGAGGCATCTTACTATGCTGCTCACTCATCAGCCACCTACTCACTACTCTCTGCCACTGATCTATTGGTCATTCATCTCACCTCTTTGCCGCTACTCTGCTGGCCACTTATTATACCTCTCTGCCACCATAGTGCTGGCTGCTGAATGCATCTCTCTGCTAGCCACTCTCTGCTCCTGCCTGCTTGTGGTGAATTTGGCTTTGGGCAAAATCCCAGTGATTTCAGCTCTTGGCCCAAAGCACAGCACAGCCACAAGAAATTTCAGCATCTGCTGGAGTAAATTTAAAATAATAAAAGAGGCTCCTTATGGAGCCTGTTTTAACTGTACCATTGACACAGTGGGGGAGAAACAAGTTGAACCAATCTTACAGCCTATGCCTGGAAGGCATGTGGCTTGCTGATTCACAGTCCTGCCTTCCCTCTTAACCTCACAGAATTTTGTGAAGCTCTTGTCCATCCGAGGTCCTTTAAACTGTCTCTCTCCTTTTGAAATGGGTTAAATACAATCTGTCTTTTCTGTATTCCCACAATAATTATAGACATTGCAATTAGTATTAACACAATTTGTAATCCAACTGCACCTAAGTTGATCACAATGAGCAAAACACCATTCCAGCAGCTAAGTATTTAACCAACCAAGCAACGCAGGTGTGACGGACCGGGACGGATCTGGGCACAGCTGAGGGCGTCCGCTCAGGGCCAATTGCTCAAATTCGGGTCTCCTTACAGCCCCCAGACTAGAGACCTTTCCAAATAGGCCAGAAATCAGTCCCACAGAGCGCGTCAGCTGCCTGCCTGGAAGCCTCACGAGCAAAACCCCTCTGACACTCCAGCAATATCCATGCCCCAGATGGCCTGGGGCCTCATACATAGGTGAGGGGTTTTAGAGCCCAATCTCACCTTCTCCAAACAAGTTCTGTCCAGTTCCAAGAAACCAGCCACAGATCCCAGGTCAATTTACCCCCTGGATCTTACCCACAAGACCACGCTGAGCCAATCCTTTAGAATCTAAAATCTAAAGGTTTATTACTAAAAGAAGGAAAAGCAAGAAAGTACGGTTGTTAAAGTATCATACATTACATGCATCAAATCTCCCAGTTCTCGATGCAGGCCCACAGCAGAGATGTTATAACTGCTTGCTTAAAAGTCCTCGGTGTACATCCTAATTCCGGATGGGTCCACAGTTCTTCCCAGCTCGTGATTCCCTGCAAGGCCGCATCTGGGGTCAGGCGCAGATCTAAAGACAAGATGGAGGATGCCACAGGACCTCTATCTACCTTCTTCCCCGTCTCTTCTTAGCTGCAGCAGGTCACCTGGCCAGCGGCCTATCTCTGTGTTCCCTGCTGGTAGTCCTTAGGTATATGTCACCATTCTTGAGGTGTATCCTTGGCCTGTGGAGGGCTATTGTTCCATAGCGGCTTGCTCATTAGTATGTCAATAGGCCGAGCTTTGCCCATTGCTCAACCACATACCGAGAAACATTCAGTACCCATACAAAGTACATGCTCATAATTTCACACATAGACATTATACAATTACATGAATAGCATATATAGAATCAGAAGAAAGTAAGCTTCTATTTGATGCCTCACATGGCCCCCTTTGTACCCCTTTTGGGGCCAACCCCTCACCCCCCCCCATGGATGCAGCAATGATCTTTCTGCTTCCCTAAAATTCAGTAACTTGACAGCAGGCACAAACTGTGTTTATATAGACACACCTATGATCTCTCTCCACTTCTGGCTAAGCTGCAAGGGACACATTTCTTCTGATCCTGCTTACATAATGATACCATTTGGCTTGGTATGCAATAATCAAGGGTATGTGCACTGTGCAGGCAGAGGTGAAAGTAAGTGGATGCAGCCTGGTATGCAGCCCCAGCAAGAGCTGACTGAGCTTCAGCAAAAGCCATCAGGGAGCTGTTTAAAGAGCTGGCAGGGACCCAGGCTGCAATAGGACAGTACCTGTAAGAAATGTTAAGTTACTTTCACCGCTATGTGCAGGTGTGAGGATCCATCTACACAAATGCAAATGCAAGACTGGAGCTTAAGCAATGAGTCCAAAATCCTCATGTTTTCACTGCAAGGATTGGTCACATCACTCATACTTTAAAAAGTATAGGGTCATGTGATCTCATGAACTTGTGGTTTTAAGCCACTCTTGTATATCTAGTGTAATGATTTGGGATCTAAAGTGTTAGGGCCAACATTTTTAAATACGCCTGCCTATTGTCAGGGTGCTGGGCACCTATAATTCCCACTGACCTATAATTCCCAGTAGCCAGAACTCTACTGATTGTGGGGAAAACCGGAAAACTGAAAGAGAAGCATATTGAGCCCTTGCCATCTGATTAGCACAGCCACAGTTTCAAGCTTCTCTGCGATTATCTACAGATCAAATCAAACACAAAACAAATAACTGGGGTCACGGGGGTGAAAGTAACTTCTATTTCTTACAGGTACTGTCCTATCACAACCTCCCACTGTGGGGTCACCAGAGAAATTAAGCTTAAGGTACAACTTCAGCTACATTATTTACATGCAGGAGTTGCATATCTTAAGATGACCTTCTGGTTTAGTATAGACCTGTCCTCAGGTGGCTGGCTATAGCACTCATAGGGTAAGTCTAAACTACATGGCTCCGTCGACAGAGCCATGTAGATTTGTTGTTTTGGCAAAGGCAAATGAAGCCGCGATTTAAATGATCACGGCTTCATTTAAATTTACATGGCTGCCGCGCTGAGCTGATCAGCTGTTTGTCCACTCAGCGCGCTAGTCTGGACGCTCCTCTGCCGACATCAAAGCCCTTTGTCAGCAGCCCCAGTAAACCTCATCCCATGAGGAATAACGGGGCTGCCGACAAAGGGCTTTGATGTTGGCAGGGGAGCGTCCAGACTAGCGCGCTGAGTGGACAAACAGCTGATCAGCTGTTTGTCGGCTCAGCGCGGCAGCCATGTAAATTTAAATGAAGCCGCGATCATTTAAATTGCCTTTGCCTATGGGTCTAATCTACATGCCTCTGACGACAGAGTCATGTAGTCTAGACACAGCCATACAGTATAAGTGGGAGTAATTTACATGCTGGAGGCTGTGTGAGAGCAGAGCAAGAGTAGTTGCTCTCACAGCAGGGCAATATGAAAGCCACCTGGGGTAGAAATTTGAGGGGGACACAGCTGTCCATCAGTCCAGAATGTATCTTGGTAATGTCACATACAACACTGCAGCTGACATGGAAAGGAAAACAGAACCATAATAGGGAAGGAGAAAGGGAAATGGGGGAATACACAGAATCTCTAACAGGAGGTAAATTGGGGGGAGTTGCACAGAGTCCTCAGAATAGAGGGGAATGGGAAGGTGGCACACAGGGAACTTGTGTGGAGATGTGGGAACGGAGAGATGAAAGGAGATGTCAGTGTGTGCAATACGTTCGGCCTATACAAGAGACTAAGGTCATGTCTATGTTACACATAAGATCGAAGCAGCCATAGTTGATCTTCTGGGATTTGAATTAGAGGGGCTAATGAGGACACACTAATTTGAACTGAGAGGGCACCCCCATCAATGCCAGTAGTCCTGCTTCTATGAGGAGTAAGGGAAATCAAAAGGAGAGTGTGCTCCCTTTGACTTCCCGCAGCATAGATGGAGCCAAAATTCGATACTTCAAGTTACACTACGCAATTCATGTAGCTGAAGTCGCATACCTTAATTTGAATTTATCTCCTAGTGTAGACCAAGTCTAAGTGAAGTACAGCCTAATGTTTAGTTATCATGAATTGGTGCCCTCTGAGGGATAGGACAATGAATGCTTAGACTGTTTTTCCCCCATAAGGAAGAAGAAACTCTGTGAACCTTCTGAGAATTGGGAAACAAGGTCAATTAATGTTCCTGTACATTCTGCTTCTTATAGCTGAGCTAGCAACTCCCTTAAATCATAAACTCACCAAACAATAATGGATTGGGGACCTGGATTCCAGTGTCCTAACATGAGAAATAGCACAAGAGTATCTGCTCTATATATTATAGTGCCACAAAAGCAGGGCTACATGTTATGGCTGAAGAAGCACTCTTGTAAGCCTCGATTTTTCAGGCATTTGTAACATCTCATGCTTGTTCTCAGCCCATAGGTAATTTTTAAAGAGAAGTTTGATAAGAATCAATTTAACAATTTTTGAATTATCCAAGAAAGAAAAAAAAATTGTGTCAATTTGAGGGACAGATTCTATTTTTATTTGCTGTTTTCACCAAACTGCCCCCCCTCCCAAGAAACTTAAGAGTATTGAGGACCTACATATGTAGCTATCTTTTGTTTTCAAATGATTTCGTTTTAGTTTGCAGGGTTTTTTTTTTTAGTTTTCAGATGTTGTTTAAAAAGTATACAGATATTTTCTATGCTCAGATAAGTCAAACATGGGTTGATAGTAAAACCTTATATTTACCAGGAGCTCAACATTTTTACAGTTTAGTGTAGAAATTACAGTTCTAAATATTGAAAATTATGCATGCAATGTCCATGATGTGTTTTCCTCTCCAATCTGATACGTGCTAAGTGCCAGATTGCCAACGTGTTAATTTAAATAGGGGAGGAGGATGTGTGTGTATCTGAACATGTAATCAGTGCTGTTGGATTATCACAGACTTAGGACAAATCTACACTTAAAATGCTGCAGTGGTGCAGCTGCACTGCTATAAAGCTTCAGGTGAAAATATTACTACAGCATGAGAGCTTCTCCCATTGGAGTAGTTAATCCACCTCCACGAGCAGCAATAGCTATGTCAACTTGGGATGTTAAATTTCAATTAATCAGCTAATCGAGTAGTCGATGGAATTTCCATCAACTACTCGATTAGTTGATATGAAGGGCGTAGGGTGCTCACTATTTCTGCTGAGCCTCTGTCTTTGAAATGTAGCAAGAGCTCTTTTCATTTCAAAGGAAGAGACAAAGTGGGGAACCCACCAGGGGAGGCAGAGGTGCAGTGGGGACCCAGAGTGAGTGGGGACTGCTTCAGTTCCCACTTGTGCCAGGTCCTGACTGGTACGCCTCTGCCTTCAAAAGCAGAGGCGCAGCTTCTGTAACTGGGCACGAGCTGGGACAACTGATTCCTGGCTTATGCCAGTCCTCTGCTGCACCTCTGCCCCCACATGAAGACAGTTCTGAGGGGAACCGGCTTTTAAACAGGCTCCTCCATGCACCTGCACCAGCTCCTGCTCACCCACCCCCACCTGCTGCCTCCATTAGAGGCAGCAAGAGGGGGGAAATCAACTAGTCCAGTAGTGACTCTACTACCCAATAAGCATATGCTTATCGGGTAGCTGACTACTTGACTAATCGCATACATCCCTAATGTAGACACTGGGAGTTAGGACTGTTTAAGTGTGTTCCTTGTGCCAGTGTATGTTTATAATGTAGATCTGGCCTCAGATACACTCACCTTCTTTTAAAAGAATTGATTACAGGCATTAATTGAGCCACAGACAAATCACTTGGGGACCACACAAATGAGAAGCAAAAAAACCTAACAAACCCTCCAAACCCCCGCCTCCAACCCTCACTGATGTGGCACCAATTGAGACACTTCACTCCTCTGGCGCTCCAGCCCCAATGAGAGAGGGGTAGGGAGGCCTGAGGTTCTGGGCTTCCCATAGGCCAGATTTACTCTTTGGCGCTTTCAGGGTTAATGGAGTTTGTGGGCCCCCCCAGGCTCTGGGACAAAAATGGGGGGTTCAATGTGTGGGACAGAGCTGCCAGAAAGAGGAATAGGGGTATAGGATCTGGACAGGAAGTTGGCAGGTCTGAATAGGAGGAAGTGTGTAGAAGCAGGGTGTCTGCCCAGGGCAGAGAGCGCAGGAGGAAGGGAAGGTGAAGGAGCAGGCTGGGGGTAAGGGGCTTGGCCAGGGTGGAGGGTGCAGGAACAAGGGAGGATGGAGTAGCAGCGAGGGTAGGGTATCTGGCCAGGGGGAGGATTCAGGAAAAAGGGAGGGTGCAAGAGCAGGGTGGAAGTAGGGTATCTGGCCGGGGGGAGGGTGCAGGAGCAGGTTGGAGGTGCAGGGCCGTGGTGAGGTGTGAGGGGGTTGGAGGTGTGGAGGTCTGGGCATGAGGGGATGTAGGGGGGGGGATATTTACTTGCCTTCACACTCTGTGCTGGTCCCAGGCACTGCCTCCTGCTGTTCCCATTGGCCAAATTCCATTGGAGTGCCAGAGCCAGCTTCCCACTGGAGGGGAGAGAAAGCCCTGACCCTCACTGCGGTCTTCACGCTACTGTTTCCGCAGCCAGGAGAGGGGGAGGAGAAGGACTTCTTCGCCATGAGCCAGATCGTGCAGCAAGACTTGGGGCTTTCTCTCTTCTCCCCCCCAGCAGGAAGCCAGTACTGGCACTCCAACTATGCAGGGAGGGAGGCAAGGCTGCAGCACCCTTGTGGGCTCCCCGCTGTGGAGGAAAGGAAGGGAGCTGAGCTCAAGCAGTGGACCACAAGGACGGCAGCCATGCAGCACCCTCATGCTGTCTAAGGGAATCATATGGGACAGTGCGTTTGCACCCTTTGCACATCCCCACCCCCGGCATATGATCCTGCCAGATCAAGTAAGCTTCTTAAAGTTAAATTAAGTACACGTGTGTGCACACTCTTCATGTGTGTGTATATATCCAAAGACAGAATTTAGCTTTAAAAACAGTTCTGCCTCTTAGGCCAGGCTTATACTTGAAAGATTTTCCTGGTATACCTAAACTGATATACTATAGCAGCAAAACACGCCATGTATAGAGCAGCTTATATAAACAAAGCTGCGCTTATATTTCAGTCCCTCACCCACATGCAAAATAACCTACTCTGGCAAAAGTGCAGTTTTGCCAATATAACTATGTCTAACTTAGGGGCTTTTGTTGGCACAGCTATATCAGTCACAAATCACACCTCACTTTCCTGACCAATATATGTTATGATGGCAAAAGTTTATAGTTTAGCCTTGGTCTTAACTATTTCTACCTTAAGTAGGTTTTATTTTCTGAAGGGAAATATTTTAGAGAGGGAAGAAAATTGTTTATGTTTTTTTTTACTGTTTAAATGTTGCTCTATTTTCTTTTCTTTTCATTTCCCTGAGCCAAGTAATAAACTCGCTCTTTTGAATATTTTCTTTTTCTATTAGAATGCAATCTCCTGATTACAGCTATTCAAATGCTTCTTGTGGGTAACTTGCGATTTCTTAAATGGAGTTACTTTAGTAGTAAAAGCTTGCTTTCTAGTTCAGAAAGGAATGTGTCTTTTTAGTTTTGCTTTTACAGAGACCTGTTAGACAAGGGAAAAGGAAACACCCTGAATTTTATGCTGACATGCCATGTAACTCTATGCCTATGACTCTCATCAGCCAATCACATTACTTTGGGGGAAGGGTTAGGATACTTTCCCAATTGAGCAACTGCCATAACAGTTGGCAATGCCTATGAAGGAACAAACTACCCAGCACTCATGAAAGGCGGGATTTTCTTTCCAATGTCTGCGTAACTAAGCCTTGACTGCTTCTAACCATAGGACTTTAAAAGTACTTATCTTAGTGCTGTTCCCTAATTGAAACCTTAGCTACCAAAAGGGAAACTTCAAATAGTTAGATGCAGAGATAAACGACTGTAGAGATGCCAAGCCTGTAACAAGCTAATGTGGCTTCAATCCTGCATCAGTCTTAAAAAGTCTTTTCAATCATATGTAAGGTAACTCCGATGAACTACTATGACTGAGGTTTTGTCTATATAGCACCATAAAAAATTAATCTGAATTAACCACAACTGTGAATCTGAAGCGGGTTAGTGAAACCATATTAAACCCCTGTGTATACACTGTTTTTCAAAACTATAGTGACCCCTGATTCCATGTGATTTAAGTCACTTGGGGAATGAATTCAACTAAACCAAATTAAGGCTACTTTAATTCTGAAGAATAGGATCACAATTTTTAACTTATCCACTTCAAATTCACACAGTGAGTTAATTTTGAATTAATTTTCCTGGATGTCCTTATGTAGAGAAGCCCTGAAGGACTTTTTGTCCACCAAGCCATGGCTTAAGGACTACATTATGCAAATGTTTACCTGCTTAAAGCTGGATCCTATTAGGTGCTGATATTCATACAAATTGAGGAAGATCAGCATTTTACAAGATTAGTCCCTAAGAAGTCCTATTTCTTTGGCGAAGGTCTACACCAGTGTTATTTACTTGAGTTAACGGATTTAGTCAGCAAATACTTACTCAGAGTAGGTCAGGGATGAGCAACCGAGGCATGAGTGGCCCTTCGTCTCAGTGAACCACAAGACTGTCGTAACCAAGACAGTCTCCAGAGATAGGATAGTTTTGCTAATTGTGATTGCATACCTGTAATTTGCATGGTGTGCAGACTGAAACTTAGCAGCGCTTTTATTGGTTGCAGAGGGAGTGCACGCCTTTCATAATCAATATTGTGTGCAATTAGCATGCACTTCCCTTTACATGCATGTCACATTAGTAATACTGATAGAAAAAAAGGTTCACGGAAACCAGCAGACTCTGGCAACCCTATGCATGAGAACAGTGAACAAAATGTCTCGTGGACCACACATGAAACCCTGATGGGCTGCAGGTTGCCTACCATTGGCGAAGGTCATCTGTTCCACCATGTATTTAGCTGTGATACTGAGTATATTTCCCTGATTTAAAGAAGAGCTCTGTGTAAATGTCTCTCTCACAAATGGAAGTTGGTCTAATAAAAATATTACCTCACCACCTTGTCTCTCTAATATCCTGGGACCAACACAGCTACAATAACATTGTATAGAAGTAGATAACATAGTTGTAGGAGCAATGTGAATACTCCCTGAGCATTTTGAGAATACAAGTGTTTGTCCTTTATCTTAAGACCCAAAATTTGTATCTCAGAACAAACATTGAGTGTACCAGATTAGCCATTACAAATACGTTAACTACCACAAACAATTAGGCAATCAATAACTTCAAATAAAAACTTCTAATATAGACAAATGAGGAAGCCCTAATCCTGCACATGTGTAAGCATTTGCAAGACTGAAGCCCAGCAATTTATGTAGTAACAATTACCATAGTTTCTGAGAGCTAGGGTTGAACACAATTGCAGTTTTGCCCTAAGCCAATATGAATCTGTGCAAAAATAAGATGTACTCAAGGGAGTAAGGAGTAGTTAGATCATGATGTAAATCCTTTTTCCTCTTACTATTTATAGCATAGTTAAAAATTATATGTCAGAAAGTAGCTGTCATTCTGGAGTTAGGGGCCCAGTCTTCTTCTGAGAGACCCCTTGAGGGGAAATGAGGCAGCTTGGGTACACCTGTAAGTAGTTAATTCACTCAGTAACTAAGAGGCAGTTAATTAGACAGGGAAGCACTGAGGCATGATGAAAGGCTAAGGGCCTCAATCAAAGGGAAAACAGCTGAAGAAAAAAGGGAAGCCCAGCCCTCAGTGAGGTGAAGGGATTGTAAAATGAAGATTCTTCCAACAGGCTGGGGAAGAAGCTGCCAGAAAAACCAAATGCTCCAAAAAGGACAAATTAGGGCAAGAGGCACGAAAAGCTTGCAAAGGAGGAGAGGCAGTTCATGGAGCAGCAAATAATTGAGAAAGATGGAGGCTGGCTGCTTCAAATATGTTTCCTGAGTTGAAAACCACAGGAGGCAGTGGGCCTGGGTTCTCTATGTGCCAACTCTGTGGGTGCTTTGGACAGTGCATGACTCTAGTGGTGGGGAAGCTGGATGGGGTGTCAGAAACTCCCTAAAAGTGGGGTGGGGTCACTGGTGCTCAGACTGCAGTCCTAACCCATTCTCAGCCACATGACCCTGTCCCTCCTCTGCCACTTCTTCTTGAGGCCCTGCCTGTGATTCACTTGGAGGTCTCTCTTCCATTCTGCTGCTTCCTCAAAGGCCCTGTGCCCACTCCAGCTCTTCTTCCAAGGTCCCTGCCCCCAAGACTTCCCTCAGTCTCTTTGCCTGGTAAGATACCAATGATAGACACATATTTAGTAACCAGAATATGAAAGACATGAATAAATATGCTGAAAATATCATCTTCCCAAACACACACCCCTCTTCAAAAGCACCATCTGGCAAAAGCAAGTCAGCACCTATGCTGGCTTTCCCAATTTGCTCTAGCCAAGGGCTCTGAAGAAAGCTAAACCCAGGAGCTTTAGCCCCATTAGAGTTATGGGGCTTCTGATCAATAGTCCCTGTAAGCTGTGCACTCATGCGGCCACTCAGGAAAAATCTGAATGCCTCCCAGCTGATTGTCAGAGATTCCATAGATAGCTTTTGTGTTTCTGTTGGTGGTGCATATTCACACATGCCTCGCTGCACATACGAATGTATTCAGCACATGCATGGAAAATATCCACACATGGGATAGAAAAAATTGGCAGGAACAGTGCTTCTGAATCTCCATTATCTTGAAGGGAATAGATACTACTGGAACCTAGCTAGAAGGCTGGTCATAACAAGGACTTGATAACAACAGACTTGAATATGGTGCCATTGGGGGGATGGGAGTCAGGTAGTATTGTTCCCCATCCTGCTGGCAGGGGCGCTAACCGCTAACGGCCCCATATTACAGTGTCTAATTCTCTAATTACCTTTAAAAATTTTAGCTATAGAACAAAAATTATACTCAATCAATATAAGGTTGCAACTATTTTGCAACCTATTAACAGGAAAGCTCCAATGATCTAAGTTTATCAAAACCCTGACTTTAAAATAAAACCCATATTTTCACGGTAATATGCAACCATACAATGCACTGCTGATAACGAAAAGTTGTCTATCAATCAAATCCATCAAGTAAACTTCAAGTAGATTATCTACTTACATATTTCTATTTGTATCATTTATTTCAGAGATTCTAAAATATTTTCTCACTGCTTAAAAAATAGCAGAACCAAAGCTGCTTAACTCGTGCTCAACAAATTTTTAAAAAAGGGTTTTAAAGCCCTGATTCAGCAAAGACGTATGCAAGTTCTTAACTTTAAACATGATCAGTAGTCCCCATTGACTTGAACACAGTTGCATGATTTAGACAGTTCACAGCACATACAATTAAGTGCGTGTAAGTCTTTATATTAGGCATTAAGAATGTGATTTACTTTACTCAGTCCTCTGTTATCTTAATGGAAGTAATCACGTGTCAAATTATTCACAAGAATAATGTTTGCAGGATTGAGCTTGATAGTATGTTGTGACAAAATATGATGTTGCCCTGAAAAAAAGAAAAAAGAAAAAAAAAAAAAAAAAAGCTGGTCAAGCCTGTAATTACAAGGCTTTCTTCTCTCATGTAATTTCTAATGACCATCAAAATTCAAATTCATTTGCATACACTAGCATTACATATTCCTTTAATATTGACACACCATATAAGTTGCATATTATATCTAAACATACCACAAAATATTTCTAAATATTATAAATTACACACAAAATGCACACATCAACAGTATTCATTTTGTGAAAGGCCAGTTTCTGTAATCACCATAGTTAGACGTATGAAGCCAATTTTTCAAGAGTAGCCATGGGTTTTTCATTCTTTAGTTTTTGGGTGTCCCAGTTCAGTGATCCCTTCTGAAAAATTTGTCCAGAATTTCTACAGATTGTATTTTCATAGCATGCACCCTATCTTACCTTGGTTAATGTATATTCCCTCTAAATGCCAATAAACTCACTGCAGGGTCATGGCTTAATATTATGATCTAAAAACTAATATATAATCCATCAACAGTTAAGAATGCGATTTCAATGTATTAAAATAAAATAAAATGAAAGCAGAAAGAAACAAACAGCAACTCCAGCAAACACCACTAGAGTTCTCCTTCTCCCAAATATCCCTAGTACAATCCTAAACCCTGTTTACCCCAGAAACCTTAACTGTGGACAGACAGAAGAGGAGAGGGAGAGAATATTCAGACACAATAAAACTCCGAGGGGGAAAAATATGTGGAAGGAGGCGGCAGCAGCGGCCTGGGGAAGCGATTGAAAAGTTTCCCCTGGCTTAACTTCTCCCTCCCCTCCCCCTTCCAGCAGCAGGAGCAGCAGCAACAGCACAAGGTGAGAGAGACTTTGGAGTCTGGGGAGGAGGGGTGCGTGTGTGAGGGGGGCTTGAATTTACAGCCCTGTGGATGTTTCTGTCTCTCTCCCCCTGGCTTTGGGGTGAAGAGACAGCGTGTCTCGTGCTGGGTGGAATTTTTTTAATATGATGGAGGATTATAAACATGGCGCCTTAAAAAAAACCCTACAAAAATCTGTACACAGTGATCCAAGGAGATAGGGGCAGGGGAAGGGCTGGTCGGGAGGGGAGCGGGTTCCTGGGGGGGGCTGCCACTAGAATAATAAAATGTGGGGAGCTGGGGGGGATTTTGTTTGCTGTTGCGGGGGGGGGGGTAATTTCCTAGCCAGGGTGGAAATGGAGCAGGGAAACTGGGCGCGGGGGAATATTAATAATTATCAATCCTCGTTGACAAAGCTCCCTCCCCCCGCAGCCATGGGCTTTAGCTGCAAAGGGCTGGGATTGCGCCTCCCCCGCGCACGCCAAAGTTACAATAAATAACCTAGGGGCTGGGGGGAGGCGGGAGAAAGCCCCTCCTGAATCTTCCAGCGCGGCCTGCGGGGAGCGGGGCAGCCGGGGCCTCGAGTGAGAGGAGCGGCCGAGCGGGATGTGGCGCAGACGGGCCACAGCCCTCCCCCCACCCCGCACGCCAGGCGCCTGGCTTGCCCCGGCCCCGCCTGTGGCTGTCGCTGGGCTGAGCCTGCTTAGGGACGGGGCTGGGCCGGATAATGGCAGCTGCTCTGCAAGGCTGTCTCTGAAGCAGCGACACGGGTAGGGGGATTAGCCCCGGGGGCGGCACTGGGAGGGGGTGAGGGCTGTACCCTCGGCTCCCCTCTTAGGGCAGACGCGGGGGAAGGGCAATATCCCTGCTTGGCCTCGGTGGGGCAGACGCTGGGGGGGCATTGCTCCTGTTTGCCCCTGATAGGGCAGAAGCAAGGGGGAAGGCAGTACCTCTGTGGTGCCCCCCAAAGGCACACCTGGGGGGAGACAATACCTACTGGGGGCCCTCCCCTGCTGGGTCCGATCCTGGAGCAGCGGCCATACCCTCACCTCTCCAGGACCCCATGTCAGGCAGACACTGCTGGGGAGGGGTGATACTCTAGCTCCCCCTGTAGGGCAGACATGAGCAGGGAAGTTGCATCTAACACCCTCAAACTCTTTTCTAAGGGGAGAAATGAGGTTTAGGTCCCCAGTCTCCCTGGGGGTACGTCTAGACTACCGCGTTTTGTCGACAGAAGTTTTGTCGACAGATACTGTCGACAAAACTTCTGTCGACAAAGAGCGTCCAGACACACTGAGTTCTGTCGACAAAGCAAGCTGCTTTGTCGACAGAACTCCGTAGTCTGGACGCAGTGTTACAGGCAATAACACCTTCTGTCGACAGAGTTCTGTCGACAGAAGGTGTTATGCCTCGTAAAATGAGGTATACCAGCGTCGACAAAACTGCTGAGTTCTGTCGACGTTATGTCGACAGAACTCAGCGTAAGTGTAGACACTGGTATAGTTTTATCGACAAAAGTCCACTTTTGTCGACAAAACTAGGTAGTCTAGACACACCCTAAGAGGAGATGGGCACCCTGCTCCTAAAGCCCCTTACAGGTGAGATGCTCATTAGGCCCAGGCAGCCATCACTCTGCTTCCTCAAATCCTCTGCGCTTTCCTTCCTCACCTGCTGGATGGTCCCTTCTAGCTCTTGTGGGATTGGCTCTGGTTTCCCATTGTGTCTTTGTGAATGGAGAAGCTGAAGTTTCATTTACAAATGATCTTCAGCCTCCCACTGCATTGACATAAGTGGTGTGTTGTTCCTTTTCTCCTGTCTCAAAGATTTGCCTGAGGACTATAGGTTTCCTTCCCTTATTTATTTCAACAGAAGAGGTGAAAGTGTGAAAGGAGAAGCAAATATTGAAAGTACTGAAAGCAGAAATATAGTGGGTTTTTTCATTACATTTTCTTGGCTCTCTTTTAGAGACAAGTCAGTATGTTCAATGTGACATTAGGGACTTGTCATCTGAAGAAGTGGGTTGTGCCCACAAAAGCTCATGATACCATCTACATGTTTTGTTAGTCTTTAAGGTGCAGTAGTAGACTACTTGTTGCCTTTTTAAAGTTTTTCTAGTTACAGACTAACTTGGCTACCCCTCTGAAGCTTTTGGGAAAACTTTGTGTGATGTTTCTGAGCTCACAGTTTTTGTCCCTGAAAATCATTCTGGATCTGCCATTAAGTGTATTTGGCCTTGTTCAAATGCAAAGTTGTCAACAGCATTTAAAAGACTCTAGTACAGTGTTTCTTAAACTTTTTAAGACCAAGGAACACCAAACAATTTTTTTTATGAGGAACACCCAAGAATTTTTTGTTGAGGAAAAAGAAAGGTCGGGGGAGGGGGAGGTAAGAAGGTAGGGGGGAAAGTTATTGAGGGGGAAAAAGGGTCAGGGGAAAGTTATGGAGGGAAAAAAAAAGTTGCCTGCCCCTTTAACGGCTGCCATTTTGTAATTCTGTTCTCCAGCACACCTCCAACTGCCTCATTCATTGGAACACAGTTTAAGAAATACTGCACTAGTGGAAAAGAACTAGACTTGAGAAACCTAGAAACATAGTTGAAAAATCAAATACTGAATACAGTGCTAGGTGTTGTATAATTCAGTGATGGTATGACTGACATTTTAACATCTCAGAATAGTATTTTCCTCTCACACTGTACTGATTGCATTACTTGTGGAGTGGACAAGAGGAAGGTAGAAAATTTCTCCCACCTTTTTGAGGCCTGTTTTTATTGAACTTTATGGTATTCTTTGTAATTAATTCCTTGAGGGGAATCCTTTACACAACTAGGTTGGGGAGCAGAAAAAGCAATTTGTGGTTCAAGTTGCAATCTCTTGAGTTTTAGTGTGTCCCTTATCATACAGCCCAAAGGACCAGGTCTCTCTCGTCACACATTTTAAAAACAGTTTTGCTACCAGATATTCTGAGCATATTACAGAAACTGTTAGGGAAGTAAAGCATTTCTGACTGCTATTTTGTATAAGAACTGAAAGTATACTCAGATACTGCATTGATTCATATTTAGTACCATCTTTTCTATAGCTAGACAAATTCTTGCTGTTTTGACTGGATTTTTGACGGAGGTCCGAATAACTCACAGGTTTGTTAATATAATGAAAACTTTTTTTTTTTTTTTGGTCCCAAATTCTAATTTATGTTCAGAGTGACTAAAAGTGTTTGTTATCTGATGGTTTCTTCATTGATTATTCATTCTTTATTGATT
This sequence comes from Pelodiscus sinensis, assembly GCF_049634645.1. Classification (NCBI taxonomy): domain Eukaryota; kingdom Metazoa; phylum Chordata; order Testudines; family Trionychidae; genus Pelodiscus; species Pelodiscus sinensis. The sequence continues at coordinate 237,857,699 of NC_134712.1, read as the reverse complement.
CAGTGGTATTTATTGGTGGTCAATCTGTGGACAAAATTCAACTGTCAAACATATGTACATCACAGGATATAAAATGTAATTAAATTAATTTAATTGATTTTAAGGAAGGTGTAACTATTGACACTAGCAGTGAATTTTTTCCATGAAATTTCAGAGTTGTCAGAAAGTATTCCACAAATGTGTATTTAGTTTTTAGGGAAATTCCTAAACCAATCTAGGTAGATGATTGTTCTTCAGCAAGGACTGTGTCTATGTTCAGGTATATTTGGTCTAATTCCTTTCCCTCCATGTGTTTAGTAAATGAATAGTAGTCTATGTAGAGTTTCCACCAGTAATTTCTCCTGATTGTAATTTTTTTCTTCTGATACGTGATGTGAGATTTCTTTTAGTCATTCTTGCAATGCAAGTTTAGGAGCTTTCCAGTGCTAGTTAACATTCTTTTATTAGTTAACAGCTTTATTCCACAAGCTAACATAGTAAAAATTATGGTTTCTGTGTCACCTTTTGCCTGGATTCCTCTGCTGTAGTAAGCCAAGAGTGCAATCTAAAGTTATTTCTTTTACAAGCATTTCAAAGAGGTGAATTTTTGAAGAGTCCCAGGAAGTAGTCAGAATTGGTAACTATGATACTTGGAACACGGTACCCTGGCACTTTGGCAACATTTTTTATGTTGCCCATACATCTTACATTTGTGAGGGTTGCTTGTGCTAACGACTGTGAACAAAGATGGTAACAGCAAGATTGTCAAGTTCTGGATGACTTTTGTTAATTTGGATCTACACTTAACTCCCAAGTGAGTTACTTATTGTTCTATAGTCGGATCTGTCAATTTGGAATATATGGTCTGCAAAGTTTACAAGACAGGAGTCATGACTCTGTGAAGCAAAGTGCCATTTTGGAGGGAAAATTCTAGTGAGATAAATCTTAGGGAGGTAAGTTTTTCTGCAAGAAGCTTGTAATCCAGTGAAATATATTTTAAAAAGATTAAATCTATTTTTAAAAAGCTGGTGAAAATGCACTTTTGCAGTCTATATTGGTTTGAAAATAAAAGTGCAAAATTTATTTTAAATCCCATTTAAATTGTTTTAAATGTTACAAATTTAAAGGTTCAGCCCAGGAAATACTTAGTACTAATACAGTATATGTAACTGGGAGTAGTATGATGTCAATGGGCTTTCTCACAGTAAATAATAAGCAATATGATCCCTACGCTGCATAGGTGGACCTTAAAGCTACAAAGAGTTATATAGATTTCAGGGGTCTGTTAAGTGTATCTCATGACACAATCTGGGGTTATGCAGGGTAATGTTTGTGAGACTGGGCTTTAAACTAGGTATAAATCTTTTATTGGAAGCAGCATATTTCATTGATTTCAGTATGACCAAGACTGAATCCCTATATATATATATATATATAAATAAATAAAATGTGTGGCTATTGCTTTGAATGTTGTTTTAAACCAGAGAGAGTTTTTCATACAGAGCTATGAATGTATGGGACACATTATTTTTAATATGAAGCCAAACAAACACTTCACTATATTACAGATTCTTAACATTGTTGTAGTTTCCAAAGAAGTGAGCAAACTCATGGTGGTTTAATCAAGATGTTTCAATTGATATAGAAAATTATACTAACAAATGTAGTTACTTTCGTTTTGTGTATCATTGCAAGATGAGGATACCCCCTTTCCCGTAATTAGTAAATACTTTCCTTAAATTGCAGACAGTAAGTGTTTAAACTAATTTTTAAAAATAAAGTTGTGTGATGCTGAAACTTAATTCTGTTTTAGTGATGTTTGATTTTTGTTTTTCCCCTTTAAGAGCAGCATTCTTTAGGCTGCCCACAAGAAACACAACAGGAATAGTGGAGAGATGCTCTAACACACCCATGAGCTCAAATCAAAGCTAGTAGACCTAATTTTATGCCTAGCAGCCTCAGTAACCTGCTTTTATAATCCAGTCCTGCAGTTATTTCATCTAGGTAAATCCCAGTGAAGTTGCTAAGAGTTGTATACAGAATGATTGAAAGATCTAGCAAAGGAGAAAGTTGATTACTTTTTCCAGTTTCTCCTTCCTTTACCATTTTTCAGAATTTCAGTTCTTGTATCTTTTTTTAAAAGTGTAGATGCCTATAGTTTCATCTACAGTAGTCCAGTGGAATTTTAGAAGAAACTAACACTCTTGAATACAATTGCAGGAGAATAATACAGATTGTTCCAAAAAAAAAAAAAAAAAAAAAAAGGAAATTACTTCATTCAAGCAACAGAATATCTTTAAATTTTTATTTTGAATATACTCTGAATTTGTTGCACAGAACTAGATGAATAATTTTAAAAGGCTTTCTGGATGCACAAAGTTAGGTACAGGTAGGTGTAATGACTGCTTTTCAATCATTAGTAATGTGATAAAAAATCTTACAATTTTGGTATAAGATATATAAAAATCTAAAGTGGCAAAATCTGTTTCATTGGCGTTTAGGCAAAAGTCAGGTATAGCAAAAAAATAATATCATAAATATCTATAGGGAAACTTATTAAGAGGCAGAGAATTGGGATCAGTCTTAGGGTTCTTTTCCCCTTTTGTGTGATACTGGCAACTTGAAATCTAGTCAGTTACCCCTCCCGCCAGAAAGTATTTTTAGATATATCTTCCTCTTAGCCCACCTGCTAGTTTTATGTAGCATTTTTCTATTTTATTTTTTTCTCTTCCTTGTGTGTGTAAGATTTACACAAACAAGGACTCATGATTTTTTTTACCTTAATATTAGCCAACTTACCATACTACACTTTAGTTATAAGTTTTGGAGTCTGCTGGTAAATGTAGCAAAAGTGGCATGTTGACAACTAGATTTTGTACTTTAGACTCCTGGACTTAGTGTGACACCATTATCTGTTGTTGGTGGGGTTTTTTTTTAAGATAGATTGCTGGGAGCAGGGTGGAACAATTAAGGGGAGGCTGTACTTAGTTCATAAATCTTAGCAAAATAACTTTTATATTCCAGCAGTGCGTTTTGCTGGATCCTACTGGTGGAACAGCAATAAAGTGAAACAATGGACTTGAGTAACTGACTAAAAAAATTAAAAGTAACTAGAAATAATATAACAATACTAATATGAAGCCAAAGAAATACTTCACTGTATTACAGATTCTACAGAGAAATAAATCAAAAGAAAAAGATGAAAAATGTAGCCATAAATCAGTTTTGAAGAATCTAGATGTAGGAAGAAGACAGTTTTATTATTGCTTTGCAAGTTGTCTAAGCCTTCTCATTTTCTGTGAAGAATCCTTGGCAACGTCTACATTGGCATGATTTTGCACAAGAAATTCATGTTGCCTGTCTACACTGGCCTCTTGTGCAAGAACACTTGTGCAAGAGGGCTTATTCCTGAGCGGGAACGTCATAGTTCTTGCGCAAGAAGCACTGATTTCTTACATTAGAACATCAAATTTTTGCGCAAAAGCAGTCACTTTTGTGCAAAATCTTGCCAATGTAGACACTGCCCTCATGTTTACTTTGTAGCAGAATGATTATTTTGGACACTTTTAAACATACAGGTTGTTATATTGTAGTCACCTGTTTGGGTTGTGCCCATGAAAGCTCATGATATCAGCCACGTTTTGTTAATCTCTAAGGTGCTGCGAGACTATTTGTTGTTTTTTAAGTTTTTCCAGTTACAGACTAACTCGGCTACCTTTCTGAAGCTTACCTGTTTACTGTTATGGAAGATGTGTAGCTAGAAACTCAAGAAGTAACCAAGTCTACAGAGAAACTTAAGTTGAATTTTGTTATCTTATTGGTCCTTTCTTTGTTCATAAAGGAAAACCACAGGAAGAGGGTGAGTTTAATCCCACATTTTAGGGAAAAGCAGATGGTCACACGTATTAATACAGCAGAATAATTTAACTCTGAATGGTTAGTTTTCAAGATCTGCTAAGTTCTACTCTCTTACGTGATATTTGAGATAACTGTAATTCTCCTTTGATTTGGGATCAGTCATGCGGGGGTGGGAGAAGGGAAATGTTCATTTCCAATAGTAGTTCAGCACCTTCGATAATTGAGCCCTCTTACTCTTTTTTTCCCTGTGGATGGTGAGTGAAATTCTGGCCATCAGAGGTCAAAGGGAGATTTGCCACTGTTGGGCCAGTATTTAATCTAATGCATTCTTTTTTAATTGCCTTTTCAGTAATTAATGCAAAAGATTCATGTCCCAGTTAGGGATGTTAAATATCAGTTAACTGAATAGTCGAGTAACCTCATGAAATCTTATCAGTTAGTCGACTATTCTATAGTTCCCGGGGTGGAGCCGGCAGCTACTGTATCAGAAGCAGCAGCGTGGGGTGCCAGGTGAGAGCTGGTCCACAGCAGTGCGGGGTGTAGCAGCCCCTGTCTGGAGCGGGTGGGGAGGGGGTCTGAACTCCCGCACCGAGCTTGAGCCGAGACTGAGCTGGACTGCCTGCCTGGCAGGCTCCTAATACACTTTAAATGCAGAGCTGAAGTGGGGGTAGGTCCCAGACCTGGCATGAGCCAGGCTGCTGGCCAGACTGCTAAAAAATGTAATGGCAAGGGAGGAGGGGAGGAAAATGCATATAGTCTATAGCATTAACCTATAAAATTTTGCTTAAGGGTTAATCGACTACACTATTACATCCATAATCCCAATAAATCACACAGAGTTTGCATTCACAACAAAAGAGGACATATTCACAACCAAAGGAACTGTGCACCATAAAATAAAATCATAGGGCCCTGTATTATAATAATAATTTTCATATCTGAAAAAAACTAATATAGGGCACGAGTAATTATAGAGCCCCTGATGCTTCACAGACCTAGGCATGTAATCAGTGTACCTAGGCACATTTATAAATGTATAAATGTTTGCAGGATTGGGGTCATACTCGTTAATTAAAAAACCCTGTATTTTTATAGCTAAAGTAATATTTTGTTATCTTCATCTTCAGCCACTTTCCAATAAAATATAGATATTTCTCCAGTTTCCTGGAAGTCTACCTTTAATTGTGCAGATTTTTGCCATGATCCTGAAAAGACTTAAGAACGTGCTTAGCTTGTTAGAGTCTCATTGAACTCAAGGCCACTTCCAGCTGCAGAAGACACAGACACTGAGATCAGCTCTGGGAAGATTCAGCTCAAGGTGACTACTTACATGATTAAAGTGCGTCATTTCATAAGTACAAGGGAAGGAGGTTGGAAGTTCTGAGGGGGCTCACTGGGGCATCCTGTGGTGGCACTTAGGCAGCGGTGGCTGCCTGGGGCCGTGATGCAGCTGTAGCATCGGCTACCTGGGGCATCCACACAGACAGGCAGCACAGCCTGCCCAGACTTCCCAACATTCAACACTGGGACTGAGGGTGGCGGGGGGGGCTGTAGATTTCATTCTCCTTGTCGCGGGCTGTGGATTGGGCTCCCCCTGTGGGGCATGTGGGTCAGCAGAGGGAAGGCAACTATGACCAGCACTGAAACCTTACCTGTGGATGGCAACATTCAGAGCCCCTCCCTCAGCGGCCAATTTGTTACAGGTGGGGCTCATCCCCCAAATGGTCATTCTCTGGTATAACTGTGGCTGCCAGTGGACCCCATTCTTATTATTCTATGAGACTCAATCACATTCCAGATAGGGATGTCAAAGAGAAGCTGGATAATTTCATGGAGGTTAGGTCCATAAAAGGCTATTAGCTAGGGGATAGAAATGGTGTCCCTGGCCTCTGTTTGTCAGAGGCTGGAGAATGATGGCAGGAGACAAATCGCTTGATCATTGTCTTCGGTCCACCCTCTCTGGGGCACCTGGTGCTGGTCACTGTTGGCAAACAGGCTACTGGGCTAGATGGACCTTTGGTCTGACTCAGTATGGCCATTCTTATGTTTAGTTGACTACACAATTACTGATAAGACCAGGCTTATTGGTTAATTCTGTTGACTACATGAATTCCTCCCCGCCTCCGGAGACTATTGAATAGTTGTGTAACCACTTAGTCACGTAACTGCATGAAATCTATTCAGTTACACGCTATCTAACATCCCTAATTTTAGGCACATCATGTTTTCCTTGTACAACTAAACCCTAACCTTGCTTTAAGATAGGCTAAGAGGAAGCTGAATCAAATTTTGTGGTCCTAACTCTTACCATTTAGGAAGAGCTTTTCAACAAACAGACTCATGTTAAGGATGTTAAGTAATGGTTAATTGACTAGTCGAGTAGGCGATGGGTCCCTGCTGGGGATCTTGTATATTTCAAGGGAGGAATGCGGAACTCTGCTGCAGCCCAGGGCCAGCAGGAAGTCCTGCTGACTCGTGGCTGCACACGGCATGCCAGCTTTGAAATGCACAAGAGTCCCCAGCTGATCCCAGCTGACTGCGGGTTTCATAGGGCATTTCCCCAGAACCCGGAGTCAGCTGGGGACTCCCCAGCTGATCCCTGTTCCGCAGACATGCCATACTGGAGCCTGAGATCAGCTGGTCCCCAGCTGATCCTGAGCTCTATGCGTGGCAGCGCCGCATAGCTGATCCCAGGCTCAGCTGTGCGGCACTGCCACTTTGAAGTACCCCTTCTTTGCCCCCCTTTGCTGCCTCTATCTGGGGGAGCGGGGGTCGACTAATCCTTAACATCCCTAACTCACGTATGTATGGACTCATAGACAGACACACAAACTCTCTAAATACATAGTAGAAGCATCTTACAGCTCAAACAGCATGTCACACCACAAGAAACCTGTAGTTCTGATTTATTGTAACATATGCTGGGACTAAATTACTGTTAAAAATATTTAGCATTAATTAAATAATTTAATATTTCTTTTTTATAATCTATCGATATACAATTTCAGATCACAGAAGGAAATTTCTAGATAGTCTTGTTTTTAACAATCCTTTTTGGTAGAAAAATGGAAATCATAGTACTTTCTTGGAATTAGATAAATTCTTTATACACACTTTCAGCCTAAAGTGTTCCTTAACTATAGGGAAGATTCTGAAAGCCTTACACATTTTGAATAGTGACTTACTGTACGAGCAGTAGTGTTGACTTCACAGTCTCTGGTTTATTGATGTGCCTTTTATTATACTGGATGTCCGTATTGATATATCAAAGATTATTACCTTTTAAAGCTGTGATGGAGTGGGACCCCTGGAATGCCAGCTGAGTTGCTGAGATACCAATGAGTCAACCCACTCTGTCAACCTGGCCTCCCTTTAACTCTGTCCTATTGAGCCAGGCCCCCAACGCCTCCTCCAGGATAGGGAGGTAGGTGACTAGTTGACTAACTGATAAGTAGGAGCTTATCGGTTAGCACTGTTGACTAGTTGCATTCCCTTCCCTCCTCCCCCCAGCTTTCCAATATTAAGGGACTAGACAGCAAGCAGACTGCAGAGACCAGCGGGAGCAGGGACTGAGCCAGTGTCTTTGCTCGCTGGCTTCCCTGTCCCTTACAATGCAGAGCGGCAGTGGGGGAAGTTATGCTGGGACCTGGAACAAGCTAGATTGAGCACTGGAACTGCCTACCCTTATCAACTAATTGAGTAGACCATAAAAAAATCTATCCACTACTTCATTAGGAAAGTAACCACATTTTAACATCTTTATTCCAGCAAAGCTCACAAGCAGGGTCACCTGCAGCTACAGAAGTTAAAGACACTGAGCCACCCAGATGTTCATCCCCTCCTCTTTGATGTACAAACTCAAAGTTGTATGAAATGTGCATACTTCCTCAATGTGAAGGAAAGTATGCATAGCCATTCACTCCTTCTCCCCCCCGATTAGAAATTGCATAAGTGCAACGCTTTAAACTTGGAAATGTAGACAAATCTTAAGACAGAGTGAACTTTAGCTCGTTCACAATCCCTTGAAATCTCACTATATCTGCTCTTTTCATCTGTATTTCTTGGTTGGTGAGTGACACACAGTTTTGGTTGGTACTGTCCCTTTAAATGGACCTGACTGCTATGTAGGCTTTTAGGTCACTTCTAGGAGCTAAATGCCTAAAGCAACTTTTGGAAAGCTAGATGTATTACCATGAATTATTGTCTGTGCGAGCAGATAGTTGAAGATAATATGGCTCAGTGAAAAATTAGTCCTTAAATATCAACATTTCTGAATAAAAGAGCATTTTAAAGTATTTACTCCACCCACAACAGCTTTCTAAAAACTTCTTGTTTTATTTAGGTAGGAAGAGGTGGGGGTGAGAAAAAAGAGAGGACTCTGAATAGATTGCCGCCTTAACCAATATGGCAGTTTTCTTGATAACTGATACAAGTATAAAAACTCGTGTTTTAACATTTACTTAGGCACAATTAATGAAAGTGGGGGTTGGGGGAAGATCACTGTATTTTCATGGAAAATTCATGTGAAGGAAAGGTTATAGTTCAAATCCCTTCCAGTCATTATGTTGTATACTATTATACACTAGAAGTGCATCATTTTGTTCCCACTGGGTTGTAGGTACTATAAAAACATTGTTTATAATAGAGGAGTTCTGCAAAATCCCCCTTGCCTGTTCTCTGGAGACAAATATGACCAATGGCATCAACTTCTGCAGACTCTAAAGGAAATACTATAGTGTAGATGCTACAGTGATGGAAAGGGATTTTCCATCGCTGCAGTAAATCCATCACAAGAGGTGGCAGCTAGGTTGACAAAACAATTATTGTATCAACGTGTGTGTGTGGGGGGGGGTAGTCTATTTAATTACATTGTCCAGGGTGTTGAAATTTTTCACAGCCCTGAGCGATATAGCTAGGCCAGCGCCTAAACTTTAGGTGCAGGCCAGGCTTAACTAAGCTACTTTTTTGAAGGCTTCTAGCCTTTATGTTTGTAAAGAAAACCTTGAAAAATGTGAACTAAGTGTAATCAGCTGCAGTTGGCAAGTGGCGGGAGAACAGTTGCTGTGGAGCCTGTAAGGGGAGCTGTATTTACTCTACCAGCTCAATATCTGAGGGAGTAGATGCAGAGGCTTTTGGGTGCAGGGGAAGGAGTGAAATCGAGGGATTATTCCTGAATCCCCTTTCAATCATAAGAACATGGAATTGTCATACTGAATGAAACCAGCATGTCATGTAGTCCTATATCCTCACAGACAGTGGCAAGCACTAGGAACTCTGGAAAATGCCAAAAAAATTCCCCACAAAACCTAGAACTTTGCAGTGGACAGGTATGGAATAAAGTGCCTCCAGGGAAAATGTCATTCCAATCCTTAATAGTAGGTTTATGGTTTGAAGTAGGAGGATTTCTCTCCTTTCCAAAGCTTGTGTGTTTTTTTAATATTTAATCCATTTTGGGGCCAAGCCTCTTCCTTTCTCATCCCTTAACTGAATACAGTTCCAAAACACCCCAGGTCTACAGTCTTGTAGTTTCCCTTTGCAGGCCCAGTATCTTTCAGCCCAACTCCAGCAGTCCTCTCCCAGGGCCCAGGAAGGTGAACAGAAAACATCTGGCTTTCATTGTGTGCCTATGACTATGTTGGGAGGGTTTGAATTCAGGTTGAACTTCTCCACTCCAGCACCCTCGATCTCACCAGTGCCAAACCAAAGAATTTGCCAAACCACGGGAGGTCAATATTGTAGTGAGCGGATCTCTTTATTTTTATTTAACTGAGGTGAATAAATGGAACAGTGCTTGCAATACTGCTTAATAGTATATGTCTATACTGATACACTCTATATAAGCCTATGCATACCAGCTCTCTTCATAAAAAAGTGTTAGTGTTGTTACACAATTTTATTGTATCCGCACAAGGAAATTTATATACATTTGAGTTTGTGTGTCTGTCTGTGTATCTGTTCAAGAGCTCCTCCTAAATGGTAAGAGCTAGGACCACCAAATTTGGTGTACAGCTTCCTTTTATCATAGCCGATACTTGGACAGTGAAAATAAACTGTCTAGACTAGTGATGCGCAACCTTTTTCATTTGCGACCCCCGTGGGGGCCGCCGAATTTAATTGAGAAATACAAAAAAAGCAGTAGCAGCCCCTTTAAGGAAGCGCTCTCCTGCCACTTCCCCACCCCCGCCACATGTATGTCGGAGCCAAGCTGAGAAACCAGGAAAAGCAGCTGGATGGATCCAAGCGCTGTGACCCCCAGGAAGTCAGCCGCTGGTCCAGACCCACGCTGCAATATTGTGTTGTAAGCAGTTGTAAGAGAAAAGTTTACATCTCTTTTCAGTGAAAGATAAGAAAAACTATTTATTTTAATATGCTAGATTTTGTAAAATCTTAGGAATGAAGAACCTTTCAGCCATTTAATTCAAGTTGTATTGATCCAACAACTAGATTGTTTAAGGTTACTACAACTAGGTAAGCCACCTATAGAACATTGTTCAGTAGTTTAAAATATATTTGAGAGAGTTTGTGTGTGCATCCATGTGTGTCTGTCTCTCTGTTCTAGAACTCCTAAACAGTAAGAGCTAGGACCGCCAAGATAAGGTTTTGGTTGTGCCAGAAAATGGGATGTGCTCAGAATGGGATTGCATTTCATAAAACAGTACAGAAAAGAGACAATAATCATGAGGTAGGTGAATGGGGCTGGCTGGTGACATGTCCTTATTCCTCCCATTCATCCATGACTACCCCACTTTTGAGCCTTCCAACCCAGATTTGAACTTGGGACCTCTGGAGCTTTGTATAGGAGCGTCTACCCTTTGAGCTAAAAGCTAGCTGGCTATCAGACCTGCGGTAGAGGTCTCTTGTTCTTATCTGATGCTAAGGTCTAGGTGCCACTGCATGGGATAGTGAACTACACTAGGTGGGTGAGTTACATAGGGCAGATGAACCTGGCCCTGCCCCAGCAGGGGGACATGCACCCCTTCTCCAGCTATGCCCATTGGAGCTGCAGCGGCTATGGAGAGGAATTTCTCACCTTGCCTCAAATTGCTGCAGTGAGAGAGAGCGGGGTAATCCTCTCTTCCCCAGAGCAGCCTGCATAGTGAGCCTGTCATCCAGCCCTCTCTCTCCAAGCGATGATTTAAATGAAGAAAAAAAAATGACTTTAGTTAAGGACCTGAGTAATGCTGAGTAAATCTTCTAGTTTACTTATAAAATATAGCTTAATAGCTTCTAAATGTCTTTTTGTAAGAGTTAACTTTTTATTATGTAAAAATCCCCAAACTATATCAATTATAGTCAAATAAGAAAAATACAAAGCTAAATACAATATAAAGCTATAGCGATATAATATTTTGCATTTGTTCACTGCTTTCTGTTGTACAAAAATGCAGAGAAGAAAACAAATAGGAAAAAAAAAGACTATTGTAAACAAATAACCTGATATTTAACTTTACTTTTTGTCAGGCCATCTGTTTTTAAATTTGCAAGTTAGTATGGCTAAAACATGTAATTAGACATCCACGTTGCATTCATCATACTCTCAACAGTGAACTTTGTAAGTACAAAAATGGAGGCAAATTTTGAAAATCATGATTCTAACTATATCTTACTAATTTAACATTCTGTATCAATAATTTACCCTGAAAATGCTGCTGTTGCTGTATCAAAATAGACAAAAAATAGTCAAATTCTTCATGCTAGATTTTCAGCAGCAGTAGTAAATTAATAAATCCAGCGCCCTCACTTTTGGTGAGAATGTTGTACAGTTCCACAGTTGACCGTGAAAGAGTTGACCTTGTCGAAGCTGCTTTGGGCAGGGGACGAGGTCTCTTCCAGCTCTAGGTTTCTAGGATTCTATGAATCATAGAGTGTCTTAGTAAAAAGAACCATGGTATAAGAAACCATACAGATATGGGAAAGTGCAGAAACAGAGGGGACAATGTAACATGGATAGGGGGGTTTGTATTGTATTGTGGCTGTTTCTACAATAGGCTAATTCAGGTACAGTTTGCACCCCCAAGGTCCAGCACACTCAGGAGTTGACCAGTCTCGAAAGAGGTAGTTTGCTGGACCAAGGAAGGTCAATTCTGGACCCCCTACCCTGGCCTCCCAGGCTGGCTCTCTGCTCCTAGCCTGGCTGCTGGTCACCCAGTCAACTCCCTCCATCCACTGGCTCAGCTGAGCTTGCAGCCACAGCAGGGCTATTGGCTCCGCTGCTGCGCTGGCCCTGCTAGAATCTACTATTCTGCTGGCCTGCCAGGTTCCCAGCCACCGGTTCCGCTGGAGTCCACTGCTGTGCCAGCCCACCAAGTTAGCAGCCCCACCAGACCCTGATGCTGTACCAGCACATCAGGCTCCAGCTCCACTGCACTACCAGCCCTGTTGGAACCTGCTGTTGCGCCAGGCCTTCTGCCATCAGCCTATTGGGCTCCCAGCTCCCAAAGGGCTCCTAAACACTAGCCCTCCACTGGGACTCTCTGGTCCAGGAACATCCATGGTCTTGATGGACTACAGATGTTTCCAGACCAGAGTGTCCTGGTTTAGAGAAGTTTAACCTACATGAATTGCCTAGATTGATTGCAGTGTAGACAAAGTTTTTACTGATTTAATTTAAGATTTGGATTAAGTGTTCCCATAAATTCACATTCACCCACACACAAAATCTCTTCATTGTGTTGCTTGTGCTTGCAATCAGGGCAGCTGTCTTATTGGGAGTGGGACTCATAGGGAGACTCTGAATTAGCTAAATTCAGGTGTGCTTGCCTCAGTTGTTTGCATCTCCATTATGGATGCAGTGTCAACAATAGATCATAGAATACTGGAAGGGACCTCAAGAGGTCGTCATGTCCAGTCCTTTTTACTCACTTCAGGACCAAGCATCATCTGGATCATCCCTAAAAGATATTTGTCTAACCTGCTCTTAAAAATCTCCAATGATGGAGATTCCACAACCTACAGGGTAATTCATTCCAGTGCTTAAACACCTCAACAGGAAGTTTTTCCTAATATCCAACCTAAACCTCCCATACTTCAATTTAAGCCCATTGCTTTTTGTCCTATCATTAGAGGTTAAGGAGAATATATTTTTTCCTTTTCCTTGTAACACCCATTTAGGTATTTGAAAGCTGTTATTGACGGCTGCCAGTTCTTCAGTGCCTTTCTATAATCATCCTAGAATGCCCTACTCTGTTTATCTTGCTATCAGGCTAGAAGTCGTGTGTGTGTGTGTGTGTGTGTGTGTGTGTGTGTGTGTGTGTGAGAGAGAGAGAGAGAGAGAGAGAGAGAAGTTACATTTCAGAATTTTTTTCCCCTTTCAACCTGTTTCCCAAGTTTACAGTGTTCTTTTCTAATTGGGGCAGACTGCTTGAAATTACCCGTACAAAAATAATTATAACACCACTCCCCCGACTTATTACAAACAGAGAAAATGGAATCAAAACAACAGAAACTGGTGCCTTAAAATATCAGATTTACACTACAGGCAGTCCCCGGGTTACGTACAAGATAGGGACTGTAGGTTTGTTCTTAAGTTGAATTTGTATGTAAGTTGGAACTGGTACATATTGTAGGGGAAACTCTAGCCAAACATTTCTCCAGAGCTCAGTTTTATTCTCCCACACCTCAGTTCCCTCAGTCCTTTATTCTCAAGCTGAGGTGTCTGCTGAGAAAAGCCGCTCCGTGTCTCCCCGGTCTGCTGGGGGGAGTGCTAGCTTCGCGTCTCCCTGGTCTGCTGAGGGGAAGCAGCTAGTGCGGGGTTGCCTCACCCTGTTTGTAAGTAGGGATCCGATGTAAGTCGGATCCATGTAACCCGGGGACTGCCTGTACTTACAAAATAATCTAGATATTTCAGCTAGCTCAGAGGGGAAAAAAGGAAAAGTGAATGTCTGCATGGTGTGAAAGAACTATCCTCCCTCTGATCAGCCTATCAGAATCACACAGCTTTCTAAAGAGATGTCTTCACTTCTCCGTTATGATCTCCCAGCCTGATTCATCTTCCCTATCCTTTCCAAACCAGTTTTCTACAGTTACCTACAAAAACAATAGGTTTGGGAACTCCCTGCATTCTCTTAAGAACACACAGATTCTTTAATGATGATTAATAGCCACCTTGTAAAGGCCTATTGACCTAGCATTATTTCATTTCTTGATTGTATAATGACCTTTATAAACAGAATGAGTGACAGTTTAAGTTTATAAGGGTTTCACTTGTTTCAGCGTGGAAGCATTTTAAAGAAAGCAGAAGCAAGGAATTCTTCATTTCCACAGGAGTATTATATTCTAGTTACCTATGTGGACTTCAGATTAAAAAAAACACCTTGGTTTTATCTGAGTGGGGAGAGAGATTTGAATATTTGCAGTATTTCTTTGAATAACTTTGTTTGGTTTTTATATTTAAAAAGGTGTGAATTTTTTTTTAATGAAAGAAAAATTTATTGGCAATTTAGAGCCAACTTTACATTTAGTGTTCTATAGGTTACATTCTCACAAAATACCTGTTTGCTAATATATATCTATGGCACATAGCCTTGTCCATCTCATTTGAAATACTTTGCTAAATTCATATTATTCAGTGATTATTATATCAACAGCTCTGCTCTCTTGTATTAATCTACTGCAGATCTGAAATTCAGTTTTGACTCTTCATTTGTGATGTATGACATCAGGAAGATGAGGAAGAAAACCATTGCTAAATACAGAGGCTGATGCCTGCTAACTAGCAAGTGGCTAGAGAAAATTAAAAATAGGTGGTAGCACAAGTAAATTTTAGTATGATTGATATGGTTATATAGTAGGAAATTTCACTTAAATAGGCTGGAGAGATCTTGGTTGTTGAGTGACTTCAAAAGTGAGAGCTTGTATGTATTTTTCAGCTGAAAGTGTGTTTTACTGACTAAGGCATGTATTGAACAAAGGAGATTTTCATATTGGGAAGAATAAAAAGTGTCAGTTGTCCAGTGTGACATCCTTTTGGTTGTAATGCCCAGAATATTACCAAACAAATGCATTAAATGATGTACAAGATTACAAATAATACCAAATACATTTACATTTCTGTTGCTTAACTTAGGAAACAAGTGTTTTTCCCTATTTGAAATTACAGCCTTGTGACTGTGAGCATTTCTTCCAAATTCCACTGAATTAATGAAATTATATGGACTGCCACACATCACTATAGAACTGCCTATTAGCTATTGTTAAAGGAACCCCAATTTTCTGGAATAGTGTCAAGCTTTATCATAGCTTTTTCACCTGTGTTTAAATGCTAACCTTTGCTTCCTGTGTTTGACTACTGCATGAGTTGTGATGGGATATATCACTGAAATGACAGTATCTGATCATACTTCAGCATCTTTCGCAGTTGTCTTACATAACAAAACAGTGAAATATCCTTCTAAATTCTTTTCTGGTATGTATTTATTTAGTTATGTAAAGCATTTTGACTAATCACAGCTGTTTTAAAGATCCCCTGACACTTTCTGCAAGAATAGGGATGTTAGCCCTGGTATTCTGGCCAAGTTCCAATTTGTATAATTACATTCTGCCTACCCAAGTTCAACTGGGTACTATTACTAGGGATATGAAATTCTGTTTAACTGATTAACCAAAGTTAACCAATTAAGCTCCTGCCTTCACCCTCCCCCCTCGGCCCGCTGCAACAGGGATTTCTCCAGATGCCTGGAGCAGCCCCTGCCTGTGACACACCCAGGCCTTCGTGGACAGAGGCTGCTCCAGATGCCCGGAGAACCCCTGTTCACGGTGAGCCCCTGGGGGCTGGAGCTGCCCCCTGTCCACAGCAGACAAGTAGCTGCTTCAGCCCCCACTGGTTAACCAGAACTGGTAAGCCTCACTCATTAAGGATTATACTTACTTTATCCTTCTACATCCCTAATTATTAGTTATTTATTTACAGAGTGGTGTATATAAAATAATAGTTCATGCTAAACAAAGAACAAAAATTCAATTCCAAATAATTTACAGTCTTTGCCTATGAATGGATTCAGTAGAAAGAATGCAAAAAGGAACATATTTGAATAGGCTTCACAGAACAGATGGGTTTTCATGGTGTTTGAAGAAAAAGGACACTTAACATACATACATGGGGACCTTTTCCAAGTGTAAAAAGAAAAGGTAAAAGAAATAAGGCAATGAGATGAAAGAGACAGAGGCAACATTCAAGAGAGAAGCTTATACAGAGCTAGAGAAGCTTATATAGAGTTGGAGGAGCTGAAAGAAGAAATATATCTGTACTGGTGTAGTTACAGAGTACTTTGAAAATATGTAGAAGCTTCACAAAATTCTTCACTTACTGACCTAAATTTTTTGTGTGTAATGTGTATTGTTAAATAGATGATACATTGTATCGCAGATGGTGGCTATATTTCATTGGTGGGTGAAATGATTTCTTGTATTAGATTTAAAACTATTGGATTCTTTTCCTTCCAAATATTCCTGTTGTGAAACTAAGACTTGAAAATGTGTATGTTGGATTTTTTGCCCAGGGTGAATATTCATTTAATGATAGTGGGTTGATCCATAGCTTTATGCATGAGCTAGATATGGATATTATACATGTATCAGCAAGAAATAAAATAAAATGCAGTGTGAAGGGGGCTGATCTGAGGAAATTATGGTTATTTCTAAATCTAAAGTAGAAAATTTGTGATCAGTTAAAGCTGTGAGTTAACTCTTACAACACTAATTAATAGTAATAAATTGTAATTCTGTAAGAAGGTTGTGATTTTTTTTTGATGTTGTAGTTTTGGTCAGTTAAACTGCCATTAAAAATAAACACATATAAACACAAAATAGATACAGTTTGCTATATTTGAGTAGGGATGTTAGATGTTGTATATTTTAGTAATTGTGTACCTGCACTAATTTAGCAGTTACATGTTTACTAAAATATTTCCCGGGTATTGCACCTGGCCCCACTGAATTCGCCGTGATTCGTCAAGACCTTTAAATGGGTATACGCTAACATGTTTTCTACAACAAAATTGCAGCCCACAATTTTCTTACAACTTTCATCATTTGTAATTTGTGGAATTAATTTAAAGAGGAATTTAGGCCAGTTTGCTGTAAAACCAAATTAGAATATCTTTCTCTTTTATAAAGGTTTCTCTGTATAATCAGAATGACATTTGTGACAACTGTCCCTGTACCCTTCAAAAAACACTTAACACACCACTCCAGGGATGGCAGTCATACAGTTCATAGTCTGGACCTGGCCCATTTGATGTATGTATTAGAGTTTGTTGGAAATTGTTGTTTGAGAGAGTTTTCCATTGAAAAATGCTATTTCAATTAAACAAAAATCCAAAATTATACAGATTTCAGTGCAATTTTTGGCAAAAGCATGTTTTTTCAGCATAGTGTTAATTTTTCAAAAACTAAAATTGCTTAAAGAAAATTTTGAAATTTCTATGAGATGTCAGTATTACATGTTAATACTGTTAAATCATAAAATATGACGTAAGATAATACACATTACTACTCTCACACATGTTCTGAAATATGACAAAATATTGTTAGTGCATTATTTTTTAAATTGTTTTTAAAAGATTTTAAAACCAAAATACTATAAGTGTAATTGCTATCTAGTGCTGATTGAAATAACTTTTCTAGATCAGTATCTGCTGATTGTATTGTAATGAAACAATTTGACACTTTGATCTAGTAAAAAAAGTGATATGTTTCAAACAGAAGTAAATAGCAACTATCTTTAATGATTTGGAACAAAAACAAAGTTCAAAATGTCAAAAATTACTCTGAAATTGAAGTTCTGAGTTTTGAGCAATTCTTGTATTTGTCTGGTTTCTGTGACATGTTCAAGCTGCCCAAAATATCCATACTTCTTTTCTTTTTTTCCCCCTTAACTTTTCTTTCTGTATCCAGATTTAATACTAATGAAGAAATCTTTCAGTAGTGAACCCAGAGTAATTGTTGGAGTGACATATGCTTGAGTTTACAAACAGCCTGAAACAATGACTGAGAAGTGTGAATTCCCTTTGGGCTAGTTATTTCATTAGGGAGTTAGTTCCAAAATCCAATGCTGCCATTTCTGTGTCAATATTAACTATTTTAGTGCTGATAATTTTTCCATTGGAACTGGGAAAAAGGATGTGAATGAAGCCCACAAGATGAGATTGGAATTGAAAGTTGCTTTAGGGAGTGAAATGCAAGGTAGACATACTGGGAAAAGGAGAGGAACTGAAATGGAGGAAGAACAGAAATAAAGGACAGAGATTTCAGTGGCTATAAAGGGGAGCTTATTTTTCTGCTGAGTAATGCTGAATGCAACAGTAAGATGCAGAATTCATATGTTCCTAAGAATTCAGTTACTACATAAAGTCGAGATTTCCCTAGATCACTCTGTGAATCTCCCCATGTCATTAGTGGGAGACGACTGTGCACTGAGAAGAGTTTACATCCTTAACATACAACCTGACTCATTGACTATAACTTAACATGGAATTTGGTCCATTAATTGAGTTTGAATGAGTTTGTTACCTCTGATCTACCGTAGGCCAGACTTTCTAAAACCAGGAAGGGCAGAAGAGCCAGTGACTTTCTGAAGTCCGCTAAGAGCATTATGGCGCCAATTTATTAGTTGTGAATTATCCAGCGCTTGGAGTCTTTAAATATAGATTGGATGTGTAGTATATATACTTAGCTGAACCAGAAGTTATGCAGCTCAATAGTGTTTGCTTACATAGTAGAGAATAATTCTCTCCTAAAGGAATTCTTCTGTGAAATTCTATGGCTTGTATTATGCAGGCAGTCAGAGTAGATTATTGTTCCCCTTCAGATCCATGAATCTGCTCATCTACAAGCTGTCCATATTCTGTGATGGGGTGTCATGCAAACTCAGGATGTTAAGGACTAGTCGACTATCTGATAAGCATTTGCTTATCAGATAGTCTGTCGACTTGTTGATTTACTGCCCCCTGCCTCCTGCTGCCTCTGTGAGATAGAGGCAGCTCGGGGGGCGGAGGGGGCAGATACTTCAAAGTAGCAGTAGTGCACAGCTGAGCCAGGAATCAGCTGTGCGGCTCTGCTGCTTTGAAACCCCAAGGCGGCGTTTCAAAGGGGAAGCTGCCACACAGCTGATCTGCAGCTCAGCTGTGGGCACTGTCCCTTTAAAACGCTGAAGTGCCATGGAGCACAGGGTCAGCAGGAGAGTCCCTAGCTGACCCCAGGCTCCGCTGAAATGCTGTGGGGAGCCTGGGATCAGCTGGGGACTCCTCAGCTGATCCTGGGCTCCATGGCACTGCCCTTTTGAAATGCTGAGGAGGAGTTTTAAAGGGGAAGCACCACACAGCTGATTCTTGGCTCAGCTGTGCATCACTATCTTTTTTAAAATGCTGCCTTGGCATTTCAAAGGGGCAGCACTGCACAGCTGAGCCCAGGATCAGCTGTGCGGCGGCTGCCCCTTTGAAATGCCATCTCTGCGTTTCAAAGGGGCAGCTGTGGAGCCCAGGGTCAACTGGGGACTCCCCAGCTGATCCCAGGCTCCATACGGCATTTCCCCAGAACCCGGGGTCAACTGGGGAGTCCCCTGCTGACCCTGGGCTCCATGGCTTTGAAATGCACAAGAGCCCCTGCTGGGGACTCTTGTACATTTCAAAGCAGGCACCCATATGCAGCCTGGAGTCAGTGGGCCCTGGGCTGTATGTGGAGTTCCACATTCCTCCTTTGAAATGTACAAGACCCTCAATGACTTATACATTTTAAAGGAGGAATGCAGAAGTGCCTGTCTATTAGTTGAGTAGTTGATGAAATTCCATCGACTACTCAACTAGTCAGTTAACTGCAATTTAATATCATTAATGTAACCCCCAAAGATAAATTTAGGGAAAACACAAGTTTTAAAAGCTGATGGTCTTCTTTTAATTGCTTACAATGTAGTATGGCCTTCTCCTCCATAACATAGTCCATAGAATTTTACAGCTGAACCTAAATCCCATCCATAACACATACTCTTTTATGCATAGTTATAACTCCCCTCACTTTCCACACTTCTCCTTGTGCATCTTTGGCAGGATTTTAGATCCTGAACCATTAGCACTGCAAAACAGTAGCAACAGAACTCATTCAGAGTAGTGACTTGCTGATTAAGTAAAATGTTTTTAATAAAAAAATTCACCAGATTGGAGCTGACAGAAGTGAATTTCATTAGAATTTAGAAAAGACACTGTTAATTTAAAAATTACATTTCTATCTAAAATACTTCACTTAATATGATTACAGGTAACCTAAGTACTAAAACTAAAAGAGGTTAGTGAAAAAAAAATTATTTGTCTTTTCAGTTTGTTTACTTTGGGCCAGATTTCCAAAGATGCAGAAATTGCCTAAACAAGTTAGGTGTCTGACTTCCATTAATGTCAATAAGAGTTTGACACCTGCATCGCTTAAGTGTTTTTGAAAATCCCATCAAGAGACTGTTTGCATTTTTAGGCACCTAAAACATTTGAAAATCTGCCCCTCGCTACATATTCTTTGTATAATTAAGTTTGTTTAATGGTGTTCTCCTCTGCTGTCAGTCCATTTCCCCTTTTCTTCTGTGCTGGAAAGTACACAAATTCTTTAAAAAAAAAAAAAAAAAAAAAAGAGAGTCAACTCTGCCGCCAATTTTGAGTTTAGGTGGCAGACCTGTCAGTCACTAGCAAATCTTTATTATTATTATTATTTATTATTTATTACTATTAATAATAATAATGTACTTCTAATAATAAGTACAATAACTCTTATCTATAGATCTCTAAGTGCTTTTCATAGGTGGTCAATATTGTTATCCTCATTTTACAGTTGTGGAAACTGAGGCATGAAGAGGTGACATGACTTGTCTGAGATTATCCAATGTGCAAGGAATAAAATCCAGATCTTCTGAGTGCCAGTCCAGTGCTGTGGCCACTGTTCTGATCCTCATACTTAACTTTAGGGAGATTTTTACAGTTCTTCCTGTTTAAGAACACTTACTCTACAGAAGAAAAACCAAACCAAAAAACTCTGAATTTGATAAAAGGATCCTTGAGCTGTGTGAGCCAGATTTTGGCAAACTGGCAGGTTTTCTTTGTGATATTCTCTTCTCATTTGCTTTTGGCTTCTGAAGCTCATCATTGGCTCATCAAGACTGACAAGCCAAAGAGTGATAAATTGCTCACACTGTTTTTCACTATATTGGGGTGTGCACACTGAGATCAGTTTTTTATAAACTGGATGGGCTGGCCAGGGTTCCCCAACAATATTCTCAGCCTTGTTTGAGGAATGTGCTGTAACATAGCATCTCTGATCCACTGCGGGGAGGGGCACAGATTAAACAGCATATAGAGAAAACACTTCATTAGGATATTAGAATCACTACCCCATGATGTTAACCACACTGCCATATCATTGCTGTTCTTGCCTTCCCATAACTAGCAGAGTTAGGGAGACAAGAGAAGTTTCTGTGTGGATAATGTAGAGTTAGTAGACCCACATTTGTCATCTGTTCTCCCCCAACGTTTCCACTTTATACCAACAGTTGGAATAAACCCTTTATGCAGGGAGTTCATCTCTCTCAAATTACTTTCTGCAGCTAGCTCAGTGGAAGATTGCTCCTGATATCAATGGCTGGAGTTTAATTCCTCTAAGGAACTAATTAACCTGCCCTCAGCTTCAAAGTCTCCATCTCTTCATAGGATTTACTGTCTCAGGCAAGAGAAAGAAACCTTAAGTGACAAAGGCAGTCTTTAAGGGAAGACAAAAGGTATCTAAAATTCTCTCAAAAAATAAGACAAGTCAGCACTATCAAGTCTCTGACTTTCAGTCTTTCAAGTCAGTCTTTTTGCACTAAAAACCAATATCAGACAAAATGGCATGGACTCTGGTCTCCTGCAGAACCTAGGCAAAGTGCCCTCTAAAGTATCAAGAGTGGGGATTTATGATTCTGTTCATCAGAAGGTAGCTAGGTCTTTGTATTGATGGCTGAAGGTCAACAGGAGTAGCATCAGACACTGAATCTCAGAATCAAACAGATCTATTATGACGACCAGTGCCAATCTGGTTGAGATCTGCTGCACATGCATGTAGAAGATCACGTACTGTTTGCCCATTATTGACCACAAAAGACTTTGCTTCTCCATACTGACCATGAGAGAACCAGACCACTTATCTTCTGTCCTTACAGAAGGAATCTGTTGTCAAGATCTAGCTCGCTGCATGGACTTAGGAGACAGCTAAGAAAGAAGGTACCTCAGTAAGTGGACGTTTTTAAGAACAGGTTAGACCAAAACCTGCCAGATATCATCTAAATAGTAGATAGTCCTGATTCAGTGCAGGAGACTAAACTAGATGACTTATTAAGGTCCCTTCTAGTCCTACATATTTGTGATTCTCTTCTGTGATTGGAAGAAATAATTTGCACTGCAGTTAATTACATATTAGAGCAATGTTCCTATTCACTTTACCTTAAAATTAAATGATTATGATGTAGGATGATCTATAACAGCAACTGTGGAAGTAGTCAAACTGATGGAATCTTCAGGGGCAAGGATGAGCCAGTGAATAGGATGCTACTCAGGATATCCACATTCAATTTCCTGTTTGGCTTTGGTCAAGTTACTTGGTCTTTCTGTGCCTCTGTTCTTAATCTATAGAATGGGAATGATAGCACTTCCCTGCTTCAGAGTGGCATTGACAGGTTAAAGATATAAAACTGAACAAAATATGGGGCTATATACATACCGTAGATAAGATGGTTATTTCATTTTATCAGTGATTAAGTGGTGTTGTCCACTCAGAATAGCCAGAAAATACATTGCTTAGAATCTGTAGACATTCCTGCTAGAAGAAAGGGAAGTTTGTTTTAGGAGTAATGCCTTGTGTTGTTGGTAGGGGAGAGGGATTGGGAAAGAAGGATTTCATAAAAATTTGATGGCACAGATATAGGTAGAGGGGAGTCAAAGACAGATGTTCTATACAAACATACTGGTTTTGTTTCTTTATTCTTTGACTTTGGGTAGTTTTATTAAAAGAAAGGATTAAAATTTGTTAGACTATAGCAATATCAAACAAGAGCTCATTATTACTTTGGAGTTACCTTTTAAGAAGCCACAATATTGTAGATAGTAAAGTTTATGCACGATAAAAAGATGAAATGTTATTCCACAAATGAGAAGCTGCCTAATAACCTGCAAGAAAGTAAATCACAACAAACGGTGTCATTAAAACCTTCCTCAAGAGGGAACAATTCTCAGCTGAAATTTACCATTATTTTAAAACTGTTATTTCAGCCAGCATTTACAGACTATTTTTCCTATGGGTAAATTAATGCACATTTTACTCTATATTTGTTTTTATTCCATTGTTTATGTTTTGCCATAATTTAGATGTGGTGCTCGCATTAATTATCTGAGGCCTTTGTTGCAATGAGATTTGGAACTGGATTGACAGCTTCTTAGAATATACATTATAAATGGCTGTAGATTGAATGGTGCAAAGAGTTTCAGATCTCAGTAGAAAGGGCAGGTGCTTTAGAATATTTAAAAGAGTTAGTCCTGGTCCTCATTGCAAACTTACAATGGTATAAATGCATCACTCCTGGATGTGCAATCTATATCCTTGCATGATGGGGGAGGGATAGCTTAGTGGTTTGAGCATTGGCCTGCTAAACCCAGAGTTGTGAGTTGAATCCTTGTGGAGGCCATTTAGGGATTTGGGGCAAAAGTTTGTCAGGGATGGTACTTGGTCCTGCTGCGAAGGCAGGGGACTGGACTTGATGACCTTTCAAGGTCCATTCCAGTTCTAGGAGATAGGCAATCTCCATTAATTATTATGCATTTATGCTGACTGAACTCCTGATCAATTGGACTATGTCAATTGGAGGACTTCTCCTGTTGATGTAGCTACCACCTCTTGGGGAGGTGGAGTAACTGCAACAATAGGAGCTTTCCCATTGGAGTGGATAGCACCTTCACTAAAAACTACAGCAGCACAGCTACACTGGTGCAATTGCATTGCTGCAGCTCTGTAAGTGTAGACAGTTACTGTCTTCCCTTATATAGCATTTCTCTGTCATGTTTAGCTACATAAAAGTATCCTCCTGAATTTTCTCTTCCTTGTTGTAAATACCTATCTCTCTGACATGGCCAGTGAGGATGATAATGATAAAAATTTACTTATAATATAGCTCCTTCAATTCTAGATATTGAAATATTTTACAAATATTAATGAATGTACCCTAGTGAGGAAGATAACATTATTCCTGCTTACAGGTGTTAAGGGACTTGCACAATATCACCCAGTAAATATGTGACAGAGCCAGAACAGAACCTGATCACTCTGGCTGTGTCTAGACTACAGTTCTTCCAGAAAAAGATACGCAAATTGCGAACCTCAAATTGCATAGCTTTTTCCGCTTCTTTTTTTTTTTTTTTTTGGAGGAAGCTTTTCTGACATTTGGCCCATCTACACTGGACCAAATGTCGGTAAAAAAACCTTTTTAGGAACATCCCTTCTGCCTCGTAAAACAAGGTATATAGGGATGCTGAAAAAATGCGTCTGCTCTTCAGAAATTTTTTTTGGAAGAGCAGACATGTTCCTTGGACATGGCAGAGTTTTTCCTGTATACCCTCAGTCTCTTGTATTAACCACAGGACAGTCCTTCAGAAACAGATTAAGTTATTACTTTATTGATGCCTGCTGTCAGCTACCAACTGTGCATTGTAATGTCTGGTCGCAAGACCCAGAGATCCCAGGAGAGTAAGCAAACTACCTGCCTACAGTTGCCAACTTTCTAATTCCAGAAAACTGAACACCTTTATCCCACCCACTGCCCTGCCCCTTGCCTAAGGCCCCATCCCATCCCTTCTAGAGGCTGCACCCTCGCTCACTCCCCCTCCTTCCATCACTTGCTCTCTCCGATCCTCTCTCATGTGCTCATTTTTACTGCAAGGCTCAAACACGCATATTTAATGATTTGACAGCTGTATTGTGCTAAGTTCAGGTTTTATTTGTTACAGTATGCTAGAACTGGCAGCAAAATAGTCAAAAAAGGTAATTTTAAACAAAATGAAATTTCACAAAGGTTTTTATGATTCTTTCCCTCCTCTCTTTCCATTATTTTGTAACCAGCTCCATGTTTTTTAGACTATCTTTCTATTAAGAAATCCCAAATCTTCACGTAGGCGACCTGTGGACTTTGGTCATTCGACTCTGATCCCAGGACAACAGAGGAGTTTGGCAACATCCCAGGCCTTTTTCAGAGTGACACTGCTCACCCTCAAATGAGGAAGGGGACTAGAAAAGGGGTCCCAAAAATTTCTTGTCCCAACCAAACTGGCCAGCGTGCGGCTGGCAGTTTTACCCTCACGGGGTTGAAAAACAGTGAAAAGAAAGATGATATTTGGAGCATGGAACATTCGCACCCTCTTGGACAGGGAGAATACTATGAGGCCTGAGAGAAGAATGGCCCTCATAGCAAAAGAACTGGTACGCTATAACATTGACATATCCACCTTGAGCAAGACTAGACTTGCAGAGGAAGGATCCATCTGCAAACCGAAAGGAGGTTACACCTTCTTCTGGAAAGGCAGGCCAGAAAACGAAGACAGAATCGACAGAATGGGACTTGCCATTAAGACATCACTTCTGTGCCAGCTTCCTGACCTACCAACTTGCATCAGTGAGCATCTGATCAATTTCCGCTTCCCCCTCAACCCGTTTCGTCACATCACAGTCATCAGCACTTACGCCCCCACTCTGACCAGCAGCGGTGAAGCAAAAGAGAGTTTCTACGAAGACCTTGATCATCTTGCGAAAGCAATTCCTCCTAGTGATAAGCTTCTCCTGTTGGGTGACTTCAACACCAGAGTCGGCAAGGACTGTAGGAACTGGAAAGGGGTGCTGGAGCATCACGGCATTGGTAACATGAATGCCAATGGCCTCTTCTTGCTGAACTTGTGTGCAGAAAATGACCTGACGGTTACCAACATTCTCTTCAGGCAGGCTGATAAATACAAGACCACAGGGATGCACCTGATATCAAAACAGTGGCATCTGATTGACTATGTCATCAGTCGCAGGCAGGACATGTGTGATGTTAAGATCACTAGGGCCATGCGGGGAGCTGAGTGCTGGACTGGTCATAGACTCATCAGATCTGTCCTTATGCTGCACATCACACCACTGTACCGCAAGAAGCTCAAGGTTGTCAGACCTTCCTTCAACATCAGGAAGTTGCAGCATATTGGTCATCGTGAGCAATTTGCAGCCTACCTTGATGACGTGCTGATGTCCCATGGCCCTTTGACTGGAGACCTAACACAAAAATGGGACCAGTTCAAAGCCCTGGTGACGGAGTCAGCTAAGTCGACACTAGGACTAAAGAAGAGAGTTCACCAAGACTGGCTTGACAAAAATGACAAGACCATCGTGAAGATCTTAGAGGAAAAACAGAACGTATTTTTGGTATGGCAAAATGACCAGTCCTCAATCTCCAAACATAACCGTTTCAAGCACCTTCAGAGTCAGGAGCAGACTGCACTTTGCAAAATGCAAGATGAGTGGTGGGAGAGAAAAGCTGATGAAGTCTAACATTATGTTGATACCAAGAACTCCAAGATGTTCTTCAGTGCTATCAATGCTGTGTATGGACCTTCAAAGCTAAGTACCACTTCTGTCTGCAGATGGCATCACCCTCCTGAGGGAGAAGAGCAGCATCAATGATAGTTGGAGAGAGCACTTCAGCAACCTTCTCAATAGGCTCTCCATTGTTGACCCTGCTCTAGATCAGATCCCTCAGAAACCCACAATAAACAGTCTTGACCTGCCCCCTATAATGGATGAGGTCAAAAAGGCAATCAGCTAGACTAGCTCTGGCAAAGGCCCCGGGATTGACGGTATTCTTGCTGAAATAGCAGCAGGACCAGTGTCACTCAAAGCCTTTCACAGCATTTTGACCAGCATCTGGGAAGAAGACGACATGCCCAAAGATTTTAGGGATGACACAATCATCTCGCTCTTTAAGAACAAGGGCAATAAAGCTGACTGTGGAAATTACCGGGGCATCTCCCTTCTCTCTACTGCTGGGAAGATCTTGTCTCGAGTCATCCGTAACCATCTGATCACCAGCATCTCAGAGAAGAACCTACCAGAGGAACAGAGTGGTTTACGTCCAGGCCACAGCACCATTGACATGATCTTTGCTGTTTGTCAGGTCCAGGAAAAGTGCATAGAGCAGAACTTGGATCTATACGCCATCTTTATAGACCTGACCAAGGCGTTTGACACCGTCAACAGAGAAGCCCTGTGGATTATCCTGTTAAAATTTGGCTGCCCGAGAAGTTTTGTCAGCTTCATATGCCTGTCTCATGATGACATGACTGGGTTTGTTTTTTCGAATGGTGAGTTTTCAGATCCATTTGATATATCCAGTGTTCTGAAGCAAGGGTGTGTGCTGGCCCCAGTGCTATTCAACCTCTTTTTTACATGTGTCCTCAGCCACACAGTCAGGGACCTGGACCACGGAGTCTATATAAAGTAGAGGCTTCATGGGTCACTTTTCGACCTTCGTCATTTGAATGCTAGAACCAAGACGCTTGAGAGGCTCATTCTTGAAGCCCTTTTTGCTGACGACTGTGCACTTATGGCACACAAGGAATCTGATCTCCAGCTTATTGTCAACAAGTTTGCTGAAGCCACTCGCCGCTTTGGTTTGACCATCAGCCTAGGAAAGACCGAGGTACTGTTTCAGCCTGCTCCAAGATCTGCTGCTCTCCCCCCTTCAATTTCTATTGAAGGAACAGAGTTAAAAACAGTGGATGAGTTTAAGTACCTCGGCAGTGTGATAGCCAATGATGGCTTCCTTGACAAAGAAATCAATGCCAGGGTCTGCAAAGCCAATCAGGCATTAGGACATCTGAGAGCATGAGTGTTGAATCAGCACAATATTCGACAGTCCACTAAACTGAAAGTGTACAAGGCTGTAATCTTGACCAGCCTCCTGTATGGATGTGAAGCCTGGACCTTGTACAGAAAACATGTGAAACTACTGGAGCGCTTCACACATGCAGCCTGAGGTCATTACTACACATTCGATGGCAGGACAGAGTCATGAACTTGGACTCTGACAGAGTCTTGACAGAGCAGGAACCACAAGCATTGAAGCCATGATTCTGAAAGCCCAGCTTCATTAGACAGGGCACGTCATTCGAATGGAGGAGTCAAGAATTCCTAAGTAACTCCTCTATGGTGAACTCTCCCAGGGCAAAAAGAACCAAGGTAGGCCTTGCAAAAGGTATAAAGACTGCATAAAGGCCAACATTGCTCATGCTGGATTAAAGCCAAAGCAGCTAGAGCAGCATGCAGAAAACTGAACAGGATGGTGTGCTCCCATACAGCATGTGTATGACCACTTCGAAGAGCAGCGACACATATGCCTGATTGATGCTCATGATAAGAGAAAAGCAACCGTAGCAGCCACACCGTCAGAGCCAGGACAATTCCTTTGCCCCCACTGTGAACGCCTATGCCGTTCAAGGCTTGGACTCCTCAGCCACATGCAAGTCCACAACCGATGGAAGCTCAAGACGTCCTGTGCAAGCTCAAGACGTCCTCATTGGACAAGATGGACTACCCATTACCATTATCTATTAAGTCGTCACCGTTCTTGTCTGTCTGTCATGAGATTTTCAACTTCCGCTCCTGTGCATGTGCCTTGCCCCTCTTGCACACCCACCAGCCATCCCTGCCAGCTCCTGCAGGCGTGTACTTGTGTGCTCTGCTGCCTGGCTTCCCTGAAGAGGCAGGCTGCCTGCCAACTCCTCCACGTGGGCCTGCCTGCCTCTGTGCCACCAGCTCAGGCTCCTGGCGTCCACCTCCCTCCGCCAGGCCACCGATGAGGCAAGCCACCCTTCACCAGCTCTGGCTCCTGGCCCCCCTGGGAGTCTCCCCCTACCACCTACTACACACGGGCTCTCGCCAGGCTGCATCCCTGCCTTCCCCTCCCCCCCGTAGCTCTTGGCCCCCCTCCCCTGGCAGACCACTGACCAGCTCCCAGCCCCCCCCTCCTGAGAACCCCCTCCCGAGCAGCTCCAGCTCCCGCCTCCCCCTCCCGGCAGCCCACTCCCCCTCCCCCTCACCAGACCGCTGACCAGCTCCCTCCCTTGCCAGGCCCTTCCCTCGCCATGCTGCATCCCAGTCCCCCCCGGCAGGCTGCCCCTGCTCATCAGGCCGCATCTCAGCCATTCCAGCAGGTCTCCAACAGGGCAGGTTGACTCCACCAGCTCCGGCTCATGGAACCCCCAGTAGGCGTGCCCCCCCAAAAGACTAACATTTTAAAAAATTAAAGTATATTTTAAAAAGACAGTCTTTCTGAAAGCGTACCAAAAGACTGAAAATAAAGTTTTCAGCTACCAATTTAGGAGAAAGATTGGATGGCTAAGTATGATTCAAGGTAGCTGCAAACTGTTAGCCATCCAATCTTTCTTGTAAATTTTATTTTCACCTTTTGGTGCACTTTCAGAATTTAATGTTTTTATTTAATTTTACGTGTGGAATTAGTGGTTACACATTTATAAGCAGCAGGGCAGGCAGGAACTGGTCCCCGCGGGGAGCCAGCTTTTAAGATAGCTCCCTGGGAGCACTGGTTGCAACCTGCCCCCACCGTGCTGCCTCCTGATACAGAGGCAGCTGAGTGGGGAGGGGTGCAAGTAACTGGGTGGGTTAACTGATGAGCCAAGGCTTTTTGGTTAACCGTGTATACACGTACATGTTAACATCCCTAATTTACCTCTGTAGTAGAAAGTGACTCCCATGCTTACATGCAGATACATACTTCTATTCCTGAGTTCACATCTAGCATGCACTTCCACATTATTTAATACTGGGGGGCTGCACCCACTGCTTGCTGTGCTTGCCAACCCCCCTCTCTCTGGCTGCTTTCGCAGCCATAGAACCTGATGATGTCATTCTGTTGCACAGCAGGCAATACTTTTTTTTATACAGAGAGAGATTTCAATTGTTATTTAGTGAATAGAGACCCCAGTTAAGATCAGGCCTCGAGGGCAGTAGGTATTAGCCATACATAAAACAGATTTTACAAGTAAGAGTTTATAATGTTGCTAGGCAAAACTGGCAAGAAATATATGATACACTGTCTCTTCTTCAATTACTAGTCAAAACATTCACTTTTTAAGAAATGATACATTTCTTTTAGTGTCCCCTTCTCTTTTTAAACTTGTTATGAAATGAATACACACATATGTTATGTCATCCTTTTTTGTGTGTGCAAGCCAGCAAAAGGAATAAAAGTCAAAGTGTTAAGCTGCAAATTTTATTCATGCAGTTATACACACATACAGCAATATAAACACTTCCCTATACAAAGACACAGTCTCTTATGCACATACAGTGCATGCATATACACACCTGCCAACATGGCAACACTTTTTTGTACCCTTTTCCAGGGCTGCCTCAATCACTGAGCCAGGAGGGGAGGAGGGTGAGCTAGAGGTGAAAAGATAGGTTTGGGGTGCAGGAGAGATGATAATGGGGAGGGAAAGAGGCAAGGATGAGAGCAGGGAGCAGTAAGGAGAGAGGAAGAGGGTTGTGGGGGTAATGTGGGGTGAGTGGTCACAGAGGCATAGGGATGTAATGGGAGTGTAGCAGTGTATGGAGGTGAATGGGTTGTGGGGCTGTGAGGCACATGGGGGTGGCAACTCTGGGTGGTGGAGCAGATGGGTGTTAGAAAACTAAGGGCTACAGGGCTGGGATGGGTAGATGTGGTGGGGGGACAAGACAGGAAGGGATGGGGAGGCATGCAGTAAGGGGGAAGAGGAGTGGGACGTGGAGGATGCAATGATGAGGGATGGATTTGCAGGAGTGCTGGGACAGGGAGCGATGTAATGGAGGATTGGCGATATGGGGGGTTGGAACAGGGAGAGATGCAGCAAAAAAGATGAGGGTGCAGCCCCATTCCCAGCATGTGGAGATGGGGATATACATACCTTGAACTCCTGGGTGCCAGCAATCGGTGGCAGACTGACCACAGTTCATTGGAGGGCATCTGCCGTAGCTCAAGTCCAGCCACACGAGTGTAAGGAGAAGGCATCTGGGCAGCATTGAAAGATACGTGCCACGCGAGCCCTCAACAGCTGCCTGCTGAGCACTCGCAAGTTGGGCTAGTTCCCCCCCAAGCTTGAGCCAGCTAATGGGACCTGTGCTGGAGGGAAGAGGGGCTTCTGCCATGGAGCCTCCTGGCCACCCCCAAGGCTAGGAGCTGGACATGAAACCTGAGAGTCACAAGGCATAGTGACTAGCAGGGAGCCTGCCAGCCTTGCTACATGGCGCTGCAGTGCTGCCAACTGGAGAGTCAGTGGCCTGGTAAGCAGTGCTAGCCAAAGCTACCAGTATACCTTTTTGAAAGGGTGTTCTGGTCCAAAATCAAACTCCTGGTCACCCGTACCTGGCAAGAGGACAAACAGCAGCACTAGTTCAGATAGAGCAGACCCTGGGAAAGGGAGAACAAACAGGGCTAGAATCAATCAGGACTTACAGACGGGCCAGGCAGATACTAGCAGAAAAGGCAAAAGCATCCTGTCTGTTTTCTACCTCCATTTCTGATTGCAGAAGAGTTTTCCAGCTTGTTTCTCAGGGCAGACATTCTTTTGTTTTTCTTCCTCCCACTTTGTGTAACTTTGACACACATGCATATGTGTGTGTGTGTGTGTGTGTGAGAGAGAGAGAGAGAGAGAGAGAGGAAAAACCTGTTGAGACTGAACAGGACTAATTTTAACAGATATAAAAATGTGTTTGAATATGTATGAATGAACGAAAGTGAAGCATTATACTATTATTGAAACTATTTTGCATCTTTTCTGTTCTGGTCATTACTAACAAAAGCTAGAACAACACTTTCTTAGATTGTAAATAAAAATATTTCAAATACCGTATTACTGTGTGCGGTGACAGTCTCTCTTTGTTTTTCCTTTTTTATTTCTCAATTTGGCATGTTAAAATACATTAGCTTTATTTTTATTTTCTAGTCAGGATCACTTTCTGATTCATTTTATGCACTAAGACCATGCTGTAGGATTTGGGTGACATATTTTTGTAAAGGAACTTTGATAGATTAAAAGTATTAGCTATCTTACTTTTTTGTAAAATCTCTGGGCTCTTTTTTTCAATTATTGACCTAGTGAAGAATGGAGTTCCCATAACAAGAGCTCTGCCTTTTCTCAGTGCCTCCATCTTCCATGTGAGGAAAGAGCAGGGTCCATGTCCTATGTGGTAAAAGTTGTTCAACAGGAAAAGAAGAAGGAATAAAACAAGACAAAGAAGAACAACAAAGCAGTGTCCCAAGCTGAGGGTTCAGTTTCATTTACAGAATTGCAGGAACACGAAAATATGGTCAGGGAACACATACCTTCAGATGAGGATACTATGAGTTAGGGGAGGGGAGAACAGACCGCAGATCAGCATACATCTAACAAAACTGACAGTGCTTTAGCTTGCTATGGTAGGAAAATGGATGAAATAACCAAATAAGCTAATTAGAGAAGCATATAGCTATGATACCAAGATACCATGGTAATGGGCTGCATAAAAATGGCTGTAAGGATCTTGGAATAAAGGGTTAAAAAAACCCTGTACTGATGTGATGGATTATAAAAAAGAAATGAAGCAATCCTTGGAGTATCTTTCAATCCATTGAAGTATCTTTCAATGCTCTCCTCTTTCGAGACCCAGAATCTTCTTTATAAAAAAAAAAACCTGTTCGACAAACGAAACAAATAAAATTCCTTTTCTCTTTGTGTGATAGAATATAGTTCAAGGCAAGATCTAATAAAGAATAAAGCAGAATTTGGTTTGTAATGATATTTAGTTGTATTGTCTCCAACCCTCAAGGTGCTGAATATTCTCTGGACCATTAAAATTTAGGGCTCACAACATCTTATAGGGTCCCAAAAGAGAAACAAGAGAATACCGATGGAAGTGTTATGTTTTAACAGATTGCTCAATTTCCCTTTCTGTTATTAAACATGCAATCCACTGCCCCCACAACTCAAACTTCACCCTAGCAGAGTTTTTATTCCAAAATAGTGTCAGAGATGCCATTAAATGCACCAACAGCTTTGCTAATGCTATTAATTTTATGTGTAACTTGCTGGGATACTACAGCAGTGGATGGCAGTATAAAATACTAATGTAGATGGATAATCCTTCATGTCAGTACTTTGCTGTTTTGGAGAGTAGCACCTTTGTTATTAACTTTGAAAAGTAATATTTGAATGTTGCTCATATGAGATGATACATTTAAAAGTCTGTCTGCATGGCTGAGGCAGTTTGTGATATGTTTGGATCCTTAAGTTATAGAGATTATGGATTTGTGATCTGTTTTAAAAGTCGTCATCTGGTTCATTTTGAATCTAATATGCTGAATCCTGTACCTTAGAAAGCTTGTTTTGTTCTGTATATACTGTATATTTTACAAGGTTGATATGCTAAGGCTAGTGGTTTTGTATATGTTTGTAGCCAATTTATGACCAGATTTATTCCATAGTCTGGTTTACTGGAATATATTAATAGATATAAATTATAATGGGTGACTATAATTTTTCCTGATAGTATTGCACAGCCTTATTTCTATTATTTTTGTACTTTCCTGGGAAAAAAAACGTGCTACTTAGATGGCTTTCTTTTGGATTTCTTTTCATCTGTTTGGTTAAACATGACAGCAAACTCCTATACTGATATCTCTGGTGAGTGCAGGTTTTACGTTGT
This sequence comes from Pelodiscus sinensis, assembly GCF_049634645.1. Classification (NCBI taxonomy): domain Eukaryota; kingdom Metazoa; phylum Chordata; order Testudines; family Trionychidae; genus Pelodiscus; species Pelodiscus sinensis. The sequence continues at coordinate 237,824,102 of NC_134712.1, read as the reverse complement.
ATTCATCCCTTCATTTCTGCCTGCTTCTTCCTTCAGCCACATTGTCACATGTCTCCTTTACTTAATATGCTGACTTATAAAATAACTGTTTGTTATTAGGACTGAGTCTTGGAGCATCCAGGCAAGGGCAAAATGTGAGTTTCACTGAGTACACAAATATCTGCAAGCTATGCCTCTGGCTGGTTAGCCACTGTGCATAAAATAGTGTTTCTTCATTCTGCTATTATATTGAAATGATTTTTTTTTTATTTTTACAGGCTGGGGAAAAGACAGGAAACCAGTCCTAGAAATAGAATTGTAAACTGTGGAATTCTTAACAGGAAATTATTTTACAAGTTGTCCTGGTATGTCTGTTTGAGGCATTTCTCCATGTATTTGTTTATTTAAAGCTGTCTACAGTCATAACAGTGATATTGCTCTGATTCAGAATTGTAGCCACCCTTTCTTTACAGTTCCATGATGAAAGAAACAGGGCAGTGTAATTCAAGAATGGATAGAGTAGCAGACTTGGGTAGTATACCTGATTCTGCTGGTGACTTCTGTGAGTTTGAGCTAATCTCTTAATTTTTCTGAGCTTGTTATCCTAATTCTAAATAGGCGTGATAATGCTTATCCAACATTAGGTGCTTTAAGATCTAATCAGCGGGTCTATTAAATTGTTATTTTATGAGAGTACAGAAATAGTTGTGCTCCAGATCAGTTCCTAATTTGTTTGGTCACTAATTCTTACATGACACTTTTTCTAGAAGTAATATCCAGAACTTCTGAAATTAAATATTCTTCTGATTTTTAAAAAAATGCTCTTGAACTTTGATCCCAAGCTATAGATTCCATTACGAGGTTGTAACTCCTATTGAATATATTGGCTGATTGTATCCATGTATTCAGTGAACTGTGGCATTTCATCAACTCCTTATTATATTTTATATAATAATTTCCTCCATCCTGCCCTTCCCCTTTCCCTTCCCTCCTTCTAAATAAGCCCTTGAGATATTATTGTAGTTAAAAGTCTATATTGGAATGACTTAGACCCACATCATTTATAGACATTCAGCATTCAACATCGGACTTCTAGTGTCTAGGCAGTTGCATAGTATTGACAGTACTTGTTAGTTATGAATGCAGTGTCTCTAGTTTTAGGGCCTGCTCTTTGAAGGATAGCAGCAATCTCTACTTACACTAAAGTCAGCAGCAGTGGATGGCTCTCCACTCCTTGCTGAAGATGTTGGCACACTGGTGGACAAATACTGTGTTACAGTCAAGTCTAAGGGTCCCTAAGGGTACTCCAGAAGATCCTTGGGTATTGTTCCGTCCTAATTTTTCTCACTCCCGAATGGAACGAGATTCGTTATGTGTACCAATGTGGAGGTCATGTGTGACATCACTTTCATATTGGTGCACTTAACAGAATTCATATGGTGGAAATGGGACTAAGGGGTTCTGCGAATGGGAGGAGGCTCAGGCCTGTGAGTTGGAGTGCAAGGGGTGTGAGGTCCCTGGGGTGGGGCTGAGGATGAAGGGCTTAGTGGTGGAAGAGAGAGTTGGACTGAAAGGGCTGTGGGGATAGGGGTTTGAGGTGAAAGAGGAGACTCTAGTCTGGGAGGTAGGGTCAAGGGATTCAGAATGCTGGAGTGGGTTGTGGATTGAGGCAGAGGGTTGGGTGCAGGAGGGGGTGAAGGCTCTGGGGTTGGTTTGGGATGCAAAAGTGCGCTTCAGGTGTGGGGAGGGGCTCAAGGGATGAAGGGCTGGGGGTGTAGGAAGTGGCTTTGGGTTGGGGGCATTCAGGGTGGTGTAGCCTATAGGGCTAACCTGCTTGCTTGCCTATAGATATATAAATTTATTATTTCCTTATGGTTTTGATTATTTTGGCAGCTTGGCTGTGACATGGGAGACTTACAGGCTATGTCCTGTATATTGAGCTAAGGCAAAGTTAGTATTTTTGCCTGGGACCTTTCACCCAGATGGTACAGTTATCTCACATATGTTTGGGACCTTTTACCTAGATAGATGGTGATAAATTAGAGTGACTTTTCATAGTAAGGGGATTCCAAAAATACCCCCAAATGTAGCAGGTACCTTATTACTTAGAAAAACCCAAAGCAGCCTGTTGAGACCAGACTGAATAACTGGGTAAAACAAAAATAATAAATGTGACAGACAACCACAAAAGGCCCATGGTAATGAATTGATGCATATGATAATGAGTTGAGATCAACGATATACTGACCTATTGCAAAAAGACACTTCACCATTAGTTAGGTGAGGAAATACAAATACGGAGAAAATGAAATATCCCCTACTGAATATGCATCAGACATAACAACGTCAACTTAACATAATAAAAGTGGCATCCCAGCCTAGGGGAGATAGAAGGAGATGTAGTCCTTGGGAGATGCCAGAATAATGGCCACTGGTAATGATGGGGGAAGATGAAGGTGACGAGGAAGGTGATGGCTAACACCTCAGGTTTGTTCTAGAAGAAATGCTGTGAGAACATGGTATGGAAATACAGATTTACATTCCCTAGTTATCTTATGAAGTTGGGGTGTTTGTGACTTTGTTCAATTAATTAATAAACTATATTTGCAAATATATATGAGTTCCTACAGTGTGAGTATTGCATCTGTGCACATCAGGGTTCCCAACCACAGAATAATCGAATACTGGGCCTGATCCTGGGACAAAAAAGTCTGTCAACCCTAAAGGTGGTAACTGGAAATTTTTAAGCAATCTTAGATCAGGCAGCAGTGGGGCAGGAGGTTGGGGCTTGGGCTTCCTTGGGCAGCTTCTGGGCAGGAGCACTAAGGCAGGCTGCCTGGTTCCTACCTGTCCTGGGGAACCACACTGCACCCCGAATGCGGCCAGCAGGCCCAGCTCCTGCGGGAGGAGGGGCACGAGGCTCCATGGTGCACAGAAACTTGTGGTACCTCTACATAGGAGATGGACCTGTTACGCTGGCCACTTCTCCACTGACCCCAACATAGAGTTGCCCCATCGCAGGAGAGAGAGCCATAGCTGGCAGAGAAGGACCTCTCCCTGCTGCAGCCCTAAATTCCTGTGCAGGGCTTAACACATGGCCGCACAGCTTTGGGAAAACTTAGCCCCTGGGATCTCCGAAAGTATTTTTTTTTTGGGGGGGGGTGTCTAGAAACCCCACTGAGAAACTCCTCTCCTTCCCTCAACTTATTCCCCTCCTTCCCAGTGCCTCCTTCACCCTGGGGAATCTCTGGTGTGAATGAGAAGGAATGGGGACCTTGTCTCCATGCTGCTCCAATGTCTCTGCAGCCCCTGCAGGAGGGCAAGGGAATCTCTGTGCAGTTCCACCCCAAATGCTGACTCTGTAGCTCCCATTGGCCAGGAACTGCGGCCAATGGGAGCTGCAGGGGCAGTGCTTGCAAACAGAGGCAGCACATGAAGAGCTTTGACTCCTCCCTCCTACCTAGGAGTCACTGCCAGTGGAATGTGCCAGTCGGGAACCACCTGAGGTAAGCGTCACTCCCTCACCTCCTCCAGCACCCCAACCCAGTAGCACTGCAACAGTTTTTGGAGTGGAAGACTGAGCTGCACCCCGTATCTCTCTCTGTGCCCCTGACTGCCCCCTAGAGCTGGGTATGTCAGCAGGGACCCCACATGCACGGGAGCCCCCTCCTCTCTGCGTGTAAATATGTAACTGCTGAAATTGTCAGCGGTTACACATTTACATAAATAAACACATTTTAACATCTCTAGTTGAGATAGCATCTTTTGGAGGTGCTCAGTCTTCTGCTTTCTGTTTCTCATCAGAGGCCACATCAAAAAATATTATAAATAGGGCTCTGCATTTCACAGCTATGAAAAACTCATCAGACTATGCAATTTGGTCTCCCCCATGAAATCTGACTGTTGTAGGGGGATTGTGGAATTATCACCCTTACTTCTGTGCTATCTTCAGAAGTGGGAGGCCAAAGTGGTGTCTGCTGTGTGGGCACCCAGCTGTGAAGATAGTGGCACTGCCAGTTGCATTGCAGAATTGAGGGTGGCATGATATGGCTGAGGAAATAATCACTTTTGGGTGAGAGCAGGGCTGGATTTACAGGTTGCTAACATGGATAACGATCTGGGAACTATAGTCAGGGGTCACTGTGATCACACCCTCCCAACACACAAAGACAGCCCAAATCAACTTTAACCTCTGAGCACTGGGCCTGGAGCCAGGGAGAGACAAAGCAGAGAGCATCCCAACCAAGGGTTGCTACTATGCACCAGGCTCCAGCTGCTAGTCCTGGAAGGGCTGTTGAGGGAAAGGATTTCCTATATCCCTGCATGAGTCCTTCCTGGGGTCATCTCAGACCTCTTGTCTGATAACCAGACAGCTGTGGGAAGCTGTAAGGCTGATGGCTGAGAGCCTAGCTTTGAAGGCAGCACTACTGCCAGAAACAGTGCAGAATGGTGATTACAACACTGTGAATTTTCTGATTTACATTTCTGAAACCATGACATTTCAGATTTTTAAAAACTCATGGCCATGAAATTTAGCAAAATGGGCAGTAAATTTGGTAGTTCACACTAATTACAAATAAAACAATGTTTAGGGCTCATTGTAGAAAAGAGTGCATCAAAATAAATGAAAGCTACACAGATAAAATGCAGCATGGTCTGCATCCTCTGCTGGTCTTACATAGGTACAATAGTCCTGAATCTTGTAGTTACAACAATTTAAATAATTATTTACTTAGATATTTGACATTCCATCACAGTCTTTGCTCTCTTTTCTCTCATTAATATTGCAGTCTCTCAGAAGCCCATGAGTCCTTGCCCTTCATCCTCGTTTACTTCTGACAGTCTTTAAAGGTGGGATGCTCCTTCCTAACCTAGATTAGAGTTTGTGGTTGCATTTTAACTTGAGATTTGATTGCCTAATAGTTAGGTAATTAACATGACTGTTCATACTCATCTAGGTTGTTCACACACTTTTATAGGGGGACACAAAGGTCTGTGTCCCTAACCCTAACCCTAACCCTAGGTTGAGCCACAGAAGTTTATAAAATGTTTGGAGTAGCATTTACATTTGTTAACTAATATAATAACTGGCAATCAATTAGTTATATCAGTTAATTAAGTTAGTTGAAAGCAATGGGATTTTGGTCTCCAGGTATTCTTTAAAATCACGCTAGGTGCCACTCTCTTTAGGCACCCAAAAAACGTTTAAAAATTGCTCTGAAATAAGGATGTTAAGTAATGTGTAATTGAATAGTCAGTGCATTTTTGCATCGACTATTCGATAGGGTGGCACTGCCCCTTTGAAACACCACTTGGACTCCTTGGACTCCCCAGCTGACCCCTTTCTAGTGAACTTGAGGCTTTGGTTATGAAATGCAAACTTACTGGAAATTTATCACAGAATTAATATACTGACAATAGTGATTATTCAGTTCACCATCTGGGAAGGGAATTTATCCCTGTGTTCTTTCTGGCAAAATATTTGTGTACAAAGATACCTTTTTTAAATAATCCATTATTTCTGTCTACTTAAAAGCACCCTTTTGTATCATTTTATATACAACTTAGAAAAATATATTTGAATATCTATAGTACTCTCCCTTCAGGTGACTATTAGTTGTCTAGTTTAGTGTATGAAAAGTGTAATATACTTCCTGATGCCCCAGATCAGAGTCCATTTCCTGTTGGTGATATGAAACCTACTGTGCAACACCACCCTGGAGTCTTTCCAGTCATCCTGTTACCATAAAAAAAAATCTGTATCTCGATACACACACACACATATGAATGATGTGGCTACTATTCTGAGTCTTAATTTAACCTTGAGTTACAGGAATGCCTTGTCTTCAATGAAGGTCACACTCTTAAAATTACTATAGCTGCTCTTCTACAATAGTCTTCACGCTCTTGGTTGTAGCACTACATTAAATTATTTGGGGCTAGCCTACACTTTTTTAAAAAAATTATTTTGAGCTGCTTCACAACAGTCTGTTCTTCCCTTTCTTCAGACTTCTTTGTTGTTATTGTTTTTGTTTTGTTTTGTGTGAGTGCTTGTATGTAGTTCCAGTTCCATGGGGAGGTTGCAGAATAAAAGGCTGATCCTGTTAACTTTTAGGTTTGGCCTAGAAAAGTTATACTAGGATATCTAGACTGGTTGGGGAAGTGCTTTCTGCCTTCAGGTAGTTGGTAATAAATTGGTAAAAACCTCTAAAAACAATCACTCCAAGAGTTTGTACTACTTTTGCTCTACTGGTATAATTAAAGCAGTGTTGCCAACTCTATTGTGAAACTGCTAATTTCACAATATCTGGTGTTTTTCTTAAAGCGCCAGTAATCAGGATATTGCATGAGAATCTCAGTTTTCATTTAAAAAAAGTTTCCAGCTCTTGTTTGTGTAGAAGAACTTGAAAATGCTAAGCAAGTCTGCCCTAATAGCTTAGAAACCAGAAATCAAATCAAATAATCTAAATTTTTTAAAAAAAATCTCATGGTTTTGAAGGGTCTGTCTTATAATTTTTGAACACTTGTGGTTGGCAATACTGTTAAAGTGGTACAGTCCTCCTTAATAGGTTGAGGTATGTCAGTATGAATATGCTTATTGTCAGGGCTCGCCGAACCGCGGCGAGCCCTGCTTGCCAGCCGCAGCATGCGCAGATCGCCCGAACCCGGCTCTTCTGAGTTGCAATCTACTTGCCATGGGCAAGTAGATTGCATTATTTGTCAAGCCCTGCTTATTGTATAAAACAACTTATTTCTATATGGGAATAAGTAAAAGCTACACAAGCATAACTTGTATTCACATTAGGCTTGTACAGGCAGTCCCCGGGTTACGTACAAGATGGGGACTGTAGGTTTGTTCTTAAGTTGAATTTGTATGTAAGTCGGAACTGGTGTCCAGATGCAGCCGCTGCTGAAACTGACCAGCGGCTGACTACAGGAAGCCCGAGGCAGAGTTGCTCTGCCATTGGCTTCCTGGAATCAGTCGCTGATCAGTTTCGACAGCAGCTGAATTTGGATGCCTGGGACAGAGCAGCTGGGGCGCTGCCGGGTAGGTCCCCGCAGCGCCGCACCTCAGTGCTGCGGGGACCAATCCGGCAGCACCCCAGCTGCTCTGCCCCAGGTGTCCCCAAGTCAGCCGCTGCTGAAACTGATCAGCGGCTGATTCCAGGAAGCCCGGGGCAGAGCAACTCTGCCTCGGGCTTCCTGTAGTCAGCCGCTGGTCAGTTTCAGCAGCGGCTGACTTGGGGACGCCTGGGGCAGAGCAGCTGGGGTGCTGCCGGGTTGGTCCAGTAGCGCCGAGGAGCGGAGCTGCAGGACCAACCCGGCAGCGCCCCAGCTGCTCTACCCCAGGTGTCGTCGGCGAGAAAAGCCTGGTCTGCTGTTGCACCCTCCCCCCCCCCCCCGCAAACCAGGGAGACGCGGGTGGCAGGACTGCCGAGACGTGCCACGGTCCCGCCTGCATCCTCCGCGGCTTTGCTCCCTGTCTCCCTGGTCTGCTGGGGGGGGCTCCCCCCAGCAGACCAGGGAGACGTGGAGCAGCTTTTCTCGCCCCGGAGGACGCGGGCGGCGGGACCGCAGCGCATCTGGGCGTCCCGCCGCTCACGTCCTCCTGGGCAAGAAAAGCCCCGTTCGTAACTGCGGATCCGACATAAGTCGGATCCGCGTAACTCGGGGACTGGCTGTACTGATAAAATTATGTCCATACTAGATTGAACTCTGACCAATGTAGTAATACTGGTACTAAAACTGTGTATACTAGACCAAAACCACGAATAACAAAAAGGAATTGTGACCTGTCAATTTGTGATTGTGGCTGAGAATAATTATTTTAGATGCCATTCGGATTTATGATTGCAAGAGGTAACTAATTGTGACAGAGGGTCTATAATCCTGAGCTAATGAAAAGAGGGGGGAAAATGCTTGAGAGGTTTATTGAGAGACCTCGCCAAAATTGGGGACAGACAGCCAAAGTGGTCAATGAAAAAGCAGTGCATGAACTAGTTTGTTAAGCTGTGGAAGGGCAGCCATTAAACTTCATTAAGAGTTTCTGTTTTTTCAGAGGACCGTCTCCTGGGAGGTGGAAACTGAAACTGTGTACCAAATCCTGCTCTCTCTTTCTGTCCTTAGAACAGTGTTTGGGAAGACTAGAAATGGGAGTATCTGTGGGGAACAAAAGAGCTGTTGCTGGTCTTTGGGCAGCAAGCAGTGTTGATAGGCTGACCAGACTTATCAGACAAACACCTCTCTCCTCAGCATTTCCTGAGGATAGTTTAGGTGGCTCTTGGTCAGTGTGCTGCTTTTGTGAATTTCCTCCGTAGGCTCCTAATTCTCCTGATGCATTGTATGGGGAACCAGTTGCCTTATAAGAGATTGCATGGTGCAGCACTTAACTTTTAGGCCCAGCTGATTTGCAGAATTCACAATCACCCTCTTGCCATAACTTTTAAAAAGAGGATCTAAAGGGTAAAGAGTTTCTGGACTCTATAGCTTCTCATTCAATCTCAGTTGAAGGGCATCAACAAAGGAGTTGTTCCTCAGTAGTCCATCTTACTTCAGTGGGAAAATATGAAAAGCAAAAGAAGAGATGAGAGTTAGCAGTGGTGTTGGCCATAAGAGCTATGAAATGATGCACAGAAGAGGAAACAAAAGGGGATTAGAGATATGATTAGATATAACTGAAAAAATAGGACTATTTAGCCTGGAAAGGAAAAAGAAGACATGGATGTCTGCACTGAAATATTCAAAAATACAGAGGAATGATGAGAATGATTAAGTCGCCCTCCACCCTCAAATGAATGGCCTGTAACTTTAGAACAAATACAAATATTTCTTCAGTCAATATGCACACTGCCTGTGAAATTCGCTGTTAGTAGAGGTCATCCAGTCAAATACAGGGGATGGATGTTTTTAAAGAGCTCAATAATTTAATGATCTACAATTGCACCTAGGCGTGCTAAGGGAAGGATAATCATATCTTGTTATTTTGAAAATAAGTCAGTTTATATTGCATGCAGACATCTGGAAGGAATCCAGTCCCACCCCATCTCCTGCAAAGCTTTGTGCAATAAGTGTAGTTCATTATTGGGTTGGTATTTGTGTGATGTCTTCTGCAGCATCAGATACTAGCTACTGCCAGATTTCAGATACTGGATTTTGTGTTCCGTTATGTCAAATCCACTGCTTCTGCATTATGTTAATCTTCTGCTTTTAAAGGCTTTTGGTTGTGATACTGGCATTCTTCTGGAAGAAGAGACTCATGGTTTTCCTTGTGTACCTCAGTTCTCCATGGTACCTTAATGTAACTGACCTTGCCTTAATAGATAGTTTCTTCTGAAATATATTAGGAAGTATATTTTATATCTTGAGGTGGTTTTAAAAGCTTATAATTTCAATTAGATCTTTCATTTCAGAGGGGTGTGAAAGAAATATTTACACAATTGAATTACACATAGCCCCATCATATGTAAATAAGAAGAATTTAGATATTTTAAACTATAACTTCTTCATCTTCAAGTAGTGTTCCTATGGATAGTATCAGAGGGATAGCTGTGTTAGTCTGGATCTGCAAAAGCAATAAGGAGTCCTGTGGCACATTATAGACTAACAGATCAGCTGCTAGAACTGGACCTCACCCTCCCTGACTGAATTTACCTCGTTTATCTCTAGCCTTATTCTGGCCTGCATATTTATACCTGTCTCTGGAAATTTCCACTACATGCATCTGATGAAGTGGGTCTTTGCCCACAAAAGCTTATGCTTCTATACATCTGTTAGTCTATAAGGTGCCACAGGACTCCTTGTTCCTGTGGATACTCCACTTCAGAGGGGTGTGTGTTTGTGCTTGTGTCCCCCACATGACTTTTATCAGAAATTTTAATGATCAGCTTCAAATATCCTCTTACCCCACACCAAGGCTATAATAGATTATGTGGGTGAACCACCCTTAGTTTCTTCTTGTCTGCTTTTGCCTGAGACAAACCTAGTGTGGTGTTTTTTTGTTTTGTTTTGTTTTTTTTTTGTGCTAAAATAAACTCAAGCTAGACCACAGTCGGCCAGTAGAATCATAGAACGCTAGAACTGGAAGAGACCTAGAGAGGTCATTGAGTCTGGTCCCCTGCCCTTATTGCAGGATCAATCACTGTCTAGACCATGTAGCAGAACATTTTCAAAGGGTCTGTTGGTAGTGGCTACCTATTTGCATTGTCACAGAAAGAGATGCTGATTGCCACACAAATGGCACCTTCTCTGTTCTTGGAATTGTGTCTTCAGTTGAATGTAGGAAAATGTGCATGGATACCTGTATGGCACATACAATTTACCAGAGCATCCCTGGATTCCTTGGCATCCAAGTATGGATGTGAAATTTTGTTTAATTTTCCATCAACTAGTCAATAAGCAGGGGAGCTGCTGCATGGTTAGCTCCCAGCCTCAGAAGCTAACCCCGTGGCGGTTCTGCCTTTTAACTGTATTAAGAGCCTGCTGACTCTTAATACGTTTAAAAAGCTGAAGGGCAGGGGGAGGACCCGGCATGAGCTGGAACAGCTGATTCTCTGCTCATGCCAGGTCCCCCTGCTGTGCACCAGTCTTAAATGTAAAAAGGCTGGCTCTTAATACATTTAAAAAGCAGAGGTGTAGCATCTAGGAGTAGGCACTTGTGCCCAGTCCCCACTATTCCCCTGTCTCCTTTGCTCCCCACAGAGATGATGCTGTGGGGAACCAGGTGTGTTTTATAACAGGTGAAATTCCTAGTGTTGATAAGGTTTAAACGTGTCAGATGGTCAGCTTAAGCCATAGAAGGCAATCATTTCAGAGTACGGATGTTAAGGACTAATTGACAGGATAGTTGACTAGTCGCTCTCCCTTCTGTCAGATAGAGGTAGCAAGCGGGGGTGGGAGAAGAAGAGGTACTTCAAAGCGGCAGCGCCGCATGGGGCCCAGGATCAGGTGAGGAGACTAGTCGCTTACACCCACTACATCCAAGGCCTTCCTTTCCATGGGCATGTTCACAATACTGTCAAACCTTGTCACCACTGTTCAAGAGCAAATGGTCACTCCCAGGAAACCAACCTCCATGTCTGTTGGAACTCAGAGCAGTCAGAAATGTTTGTCTTCGTTTTCTGCCTCTCAGGGGCAGATGACCATTTTGCGGGGCCCCCCTTTGCCACGGCGCATGCGCGGGGCTTCTTGAAGCGCGGGGCCTGGGGCGGCCGCCCCGCTCGCCCTGCCCTATATCCTCCCCTGCTGCCTCTCATGGTCTATCAGACTCATGACAGACTATGGGTATGCCTATACAGAAATGTAAAACCTATCTCTTGCCTGTACTTGCTGACATAGGCTTGTGGGGTTTAAGCTAAAGTGCTGTTTAATTATGGAGTAGATACGCAGTCTAGAGCCCGGGCTCTAAGACCCTGCAAGGTGAAAGGGTCCCAGAGCTTGGACTGTAGAATGGGCCCAAACTTCTACATTGCAGTTTAAATGTCCTCTTGGTCCAAGCCCCAGGAGTTTTAGTTGGCTGGCACGGGCCAGCTTCAGTTGCCTAATTGCAGTATAGACATACCCTAAGTGCTCTGCATGTTTTATATCATTTGCAAGGAGAAGTGAAATCCCCTTCCCTCTGTGCTAAAGTAGTAGTGTTCTAGAACTGATGCATAAATAGTTTTCAGCAGTGGGTCTCCTGGGCTGGCAAAATATTACAACTGATGCTCTCAGGAGATGTCTTTCCCCAGACTGCTAAAGGGAGCTGTACTTCCAGATTCTTGTCAGCATGTTTCAAACTAGGGATGTCCATAAATGGATATCTCTGCCACAGCTACAAACAAAAAATGCCATCTGTTCTGTTCAAGGAGTAATTTAAGTCATAATTCCTTGCGGGTTGCCCTTCTCCCTTGGACAAAGAAGCTTTTTTTCAAATTTCCCTGATGCCTCTGAGCTTCACATTGGTGAACAAAATTAGACATGGTAAGGCCAGATTTATCCTTATAGCACCAATGTGGTCAAAGCAGGCATGGTTTCACTCACTTGTTTCACCTGGCTCTTAGTCCAGTGATCAAGTGCTGCATCCCAATATGAGATTTCTCTGCCTCAAGGTGTGGTTCCTCAGTGGTTCATGGGTAGGGTCGCCAGGTGTCCAGTATTCAACCGGACAGTCCATTTTTGCACCCTCTGTCCAGTAAAAAAATTCAGAAAATACTGGACATGCATAATGGTATTTCCTGCTCTTCCAGCTGGGCTCCTGATGGAAGCAGGGGGAGTGGCTGGGGAGGCAGGGCCATGATTTAGCAAGTGTTCGGCATTTATGGTTTGTTTGTTTTTTGCTTGACGAATTTTTAGCACATGTGCTCGGTATTTTTTGGGAAACCATCTGGCAACCTATTCATGGGATTAGAGCAGTGTTTCTCAAAGTGGTCTGCAAAATCACTTTGAGGAACCTGTTAACTGGCTGCTCTGCTGTGTTTACTTACTGGCACAGTGGCCACAGAGCCTCGCAGCTCCTATTGGCTGTGTTTCATTGTTTGCAGCCAATGGGAGCCGCAGCAAGCAGCGCAGAGGGAACTGCAGGCAGTTTGCCTGTGTAGACACGGTGAAGGGCACATGCCAAACAAGCACTGCTGATGAGAATCTCTGGTTAGAAGAGCATGGGACAGTTTCACACCTGAACTGGAACACCTATGGGGGCACATCTCAAAGAACTAAAGCTACTGCACAATGTGAAGTAACCTCTGTTTACTATTATTAGGGAAGAGTAACAGGTTTTGGCAGGTAGAGTATCTTATTTTTGTTAAATGAATTATAGGACAGGACAAAGAAGGATTCCAAGGCTGTGGGTTTGGTTTATGATATCAGATTTATTGTTGAGATTTAAATGACTTTTCCCTCACCCTCTTCAGTGAGAAGTCCTTGAATGGCTTAGACTGGAGCATTGTATAGAAACAGAGCAGCTTCTTGTGGATTGCTCACTCAGTCATGTAATATAGTTACAGATGTAGTTTCTTTTGGCAGGAAAGTTGTACAAGTATGATCTCAGCATTTTTTTCTTGTTTACTTTAGTTTCCATTTTACACTGTTTGTATGTATTCCATACAAATACCAAATTGATGGAACTCTTATGAATAAAAAGTGTTGTTTGTTTTAAATTGTTAAATGCATGATGTCAGTTTTACAGGGTTTTTTTTTTATTGCCATTCTTAGACTGTTTTGGAGATTGTCTCAGAGGGTGCTTACGCAAATCAGTGAAGAGTCACCAAATAGATTTTGTGAGCTTCCTCCAGGGGAAGTTGAGAAGGTGCAATGACAGTTCCAGTAGTGATACAAATAGCTAGTCTGAAGCTTACAAAGTGCACAAATTATCCTATAAATATAATGATGGATTCTATACTATTGGTCTCAGAACTTTCAGGTGTGCCTATTCAGACAGGAGTCTGAATTCTAGTGGTGTTCAATGAGACCTAGGCTTCTTACTCAGCAGACTTTGAAAATGTGATCCCTTTCCTCTTTGGCCACATAGAAGCTACCACCAATAAAGTACCAGTGAAAATCGTATCCAGGACTCTCTGGTCTGGCAACATCCATGGTCTGGCAGGACCACAGATGTTCATGGACCACAGAGTCCAGGTGTAAGGAGGTCTGGCTGCAAGACAGGAGTGCAGCAGGGGAGGCTGGCAATTCAGCCAGGAGCCCTATGCAGGGGACACAGTGGGGAAATCTGGCCCTGACATCTGGGTAATAGCCGGGGGCTGGCAGTGGCTGTGCAGCTCTGGCCCCGGTGGCAGCCAAGGAGCTCTGGCTCTAGCTGTGCAGCTCCAGCCCCAGTGGCAGCTCTGTCTCTGGCTGTGCAGCTCTGGCAGCAGACAGACCGCTCTGGTTATGCAGTTCCAGCACCTGCCACACAGTTCTGGCCCTGGCAGTGGACAGGGATTTTCAGCCCCAGCCATGCAGCTTCAGCACCAGCCGCAGTGGGGCCAGGGAGTGACCAGGCAGCAGTGGGGTGGACTTGGCCCTCCCAAGCATGGAGTAGGGTGGAGGGACAGCAGTTTAGCACAAGCCAGGAGGGAAAAAGCCTCCCCTGGTCTGGCAAATCTCATTTGGGACCAGTCAGGTCCTGAGGGTGCTGGATCAGGAAGGTCCAACTTGTATATATTTTAGAGATGTGTATCTCTCTGTCCGTCTGTAAGTCTATTTGTTCAAAAACTCCTCCTAAACAATAAGGGTGTGTCTAGACTACAGGATTTTGTCAACAAAAATCGACATTTGTCGACAAAACTATACCTGCGTCTACATTACCGCCGAGTTCTGTCGACATAATGTCGACAGAACTCGTCAATTTTGTCGACGGCAGTAAACCTCATTTTGCGAGGAATAATGCCTTTTGTTGACAGAGTTCTGTCGACAGAAGGCATTATTGCATCTACACTGTCCTTTGCATCTACACTCTCATGTTGACAAGCGGCTTGCTTTGTCGACAGAACTGAATGTAGTCTAGATGCTCTTTGTCGACAGAAGTTTTGTCGAAAGTATCTGTCGACAAAGCCTCTGTTGACAAAAGCCTGTAGTCTAGACATACTCTAAGAGCTAGGACCACCACATTTGGAATGCTGCTTTCCTCTTATCATAACTTAAAGCAAGGTAAGGGTATGGTTGTGCCAGAACAATGGGATGTGCCTGAAATTCAATTGTTTCTCATAAAATAGGAAGGAACAGGGTCTGGTACGAGGGACAGCTATACAGCAGAATGACCACAGGGTGCAGCAAGAGGCCAAAGATGGGGACCAGGATAGCTATAACTTCATTGGGTGAGCCGAAGGCAGGGGTGGAGAAAGGGACAGCTATCTACTATATATTTCAGAGAGTTTATTTGTGTGTCTGCTTGTGTGTGTGTCTGCCTGTCCTCCAGTGCGGGACATGAAGTCCTCTGGGTATGCTTGCTGGAGCTGCAGCAGCCATGGACAGGCGCTTCTCAACTGGCAGAGTCTCGCTGCTCTGTCCTCAGCAAGGAGCTGCTGCTGTCGCTGCAGGAGAATTGCCCCCTTCTTCCCTCCCCCCCCCCCCCCGGCCAGGCAGCACCATGTGCAAGCCCTGAGCCCCTGATTGGGCGGGACTCATTAAGCAGCTGTGGGTGAGTGTTGCTTCACAGCTTAGAGGGAACACTGGCAGGATTGTACAGTTAGAAATTTTGAGTTTTTGAGTATATTGAGTTTTTGGGGAATTATGTTTATAAAGCTCTCCACTCCCACACTATCAGGAAATAGTATGAGGCTATCTCTAAGTGTTATTTCTTGTTCTTCAGTAACTTAGCATGCTGGTTTTAGAACACATCAATTTAGAAGAAAATGTACTTACTCCAGTAGTTATATCTTGCCCTTATTTAAAAACAAAAAATCCTAATCTAATTAAAAAAAAACCCACAAACATGTACCCTGTCAGAGATACTAATCAGAAAATTTTAGAGATGGACAGGAAGGGAAAGCAAAGCTGTCTTTTTAAAGTAAATTTGTATATTGCCTAATTTCCTGTCTCTAGCTATAAGGAAATGTTTCTACAGAAACAAATAAGTAGAAAGATAAGAAAATCACACTTACGGTGTGTGCCTCCTACTATGTTCTTGCTTTTGAAAACCAGATTTTCTGCTTTCCCAGCATCCTCTTAAGCAAATCACAGTTTCCTATTTTGAACTGGTTGGCTAACTTCTGTCAGCCACATTGTTTTCCTGGCATCTTTTACTGTTAGGGCCTAATTCTATGTAGGGATGTGAACAGGTAATCAGTTTACTGGTAAGCATCACCCTTACCAGATAACCAGCCCAAGAGCATCACCCTTACCAGATAACCTGTGGCTTGCTATGGACTCACGGCTGCTCCAGCCCCACAGGGGCCACGCGGACTGAGGCGGGAGCTGGGAGCCCCTTGGACTGAGGGCAGCTCTAGCTGGGCTGAAGTGGTCCCCCACCCTGGATCCCACTTAATCAGTTAAGCATGTAAACCTTATGTTTTACTGGTTTACTGATTAAATGGGATTTTATATCCCTAGATCTACCTTCTGTTATTATTTTATTATTTGTTTGATTATAGGGGTAGCTGTTAGTACCGTGTATTATTAAAATTGGCCAATGTTTCCATCATAAGACCCTCTTAGTTGTGTAACCCACCCACCCCCTTCCCCTGTGGTTTACTCAAGAGCAGGCAACATTCACTTGTGTGCTCAGGCACAGTAAAGGAGTTGGATTGCTGGGAATCTTCTCTCCACCTTTTCATCTTGGAAAAGAGGAGACTGAGGAGGGATATGATAGAGGTCTATAAAATCATGACAGGTGTGGAAAAAGTAAATAAGGAAAAATTATTTATTTACTCCCATAACACAAGAACAAGGTGATCACTAAATAAAATTAATAGGTAGCAAATTTAAAACAAACAAAAGGAAGTATTTCTTCACACAACACACAGTCAACTTGTGGAACTCCTTGCCAGATGATTTTGTGAAGACCAGGACTTCAATAGGGTTCAGAAAGATAGGTCCATCAATGGCTGTTAGCCAGGATGTGTAGGAATTAAAATGGTCAGTGCTAGGGATGGGAACATGTAGCCGAGTACACAGTTAACTGATGAGCCTGGGCTCAGAGGCAGCAGCGTGGAAGTTGGGGCGGGGGGAGGTGGAAGCCGATACGTGTAGGGAGCTGACTTTTAAGCTAGCTCCATGAGAACACTGGCGCCCACCTCCCTCCAACCTCCATGTGTAAATGTTGCCTGCTGAAAATTTCAGTGTAAATACACATTTACACAAACACATTTCAGCATCCCTAGTTAGTGCCTCCACCTGGCTGGACCCTGTACACACTCACTGGTTCACCTTTGGGATTCTCCAGGAGTAAACCTAGGATAATCTGTGCAATGGGTCTAACTCAAAAATACAAATTTTAAATAATATATGCTTAGAGTTAATTTACCTTTACTTAACATTGTATAATAGACTGACATTAAATGTCACTAATTTAGATCACCAAGCGACAGTTTGATAAATCATAGAACTGAAAGGGACCTCAAAAGATCATCCAGTCCAGTCACCTTCACTCATGGGGGGACTAGGTATTCTCTAGAATGTCCCTGACAAGTATTTGTCTAACCTACTCTCAAAACTTTTCAATGATGGAGATTCCACTGCCTCCCTAGGCAATTTATTCTAGTGCTTAACCATCCTGACAGGAAGCTTTTCCTAATATCCAACCAAAACTATCCTTGCTATAATTTAAGCCCATTGCGTCTTGTCCTATCTTCGGAAGTCAAAGAAAACAATTTTTCTCCTTCCTCCTTGTAATAATGTTCTATGTACCTTAAAATTGTTATCCAGTCCTCTCTGTCTTCCCTCATAGATCCTGTTTTCTAGACGGCTAATACTTTTTTTTTCCCCCATTCCCTGGACTTTATTCATTTTTCCTGAAAGGTGGAACCCAGAACTGGATACAATATGCTATTTGAGGTGCAAATCAATTAACAAATACAGTTTACAATAGTAAATTAAACTTATATAACTGCATTTATACTGTCACAATTTATTCCACCTGAGCAGTATTCCCTGTAAGCTGAAAAGCTTGGGCAGCCACCCAGGAGAGATTCAGATGCTTCAGATGATGTCCATCTGATTAGCAGAGCACCCAGAGTGCCCACAGATAACAGCATATGTTTCTACTGTTGGTGCACATCTGCACATGCCTCAGTGCACATAACATTTATTCTGCACATGGATGGAAAAAGTGAGAGGGAACATCGCCCTTGAGTGCATACTTTTCTGGATTTCAGAGTTCTAAATGATTGCAAGTGCATGCTTGAAGATTTTGTAGCCGGGGATAACAATCAGTTGGTCTAGTGTAGTGGTTCTCAGAATTTTGGCCCATAGCCCACCTGGCTCAAGACAATCCTTTTCATGGACCACCAGTTGCTAATGGAAACTCGCCGTTAATTATAAAATGATGCTGAGCCTTTTTGCTAGTGCTGCAGCTAGGGAGAGTGGTTTAATTTAACCAGTAAGAAAGCAAATATTAATTTAAATTATTAAACAGACTAAGTGATTTAACTCTCTAATGTTAGTTTATCGAACTTCATTTTAAATAATGTAAAATATTAATTTATGTTCAACACAAAAGAGTCCCATGTTTTCTTTATTTACGGCATAGGTGGGAAACCTTTTCTGGGTAGCAGGCCACTGAACCACAGAAAAATCAGTTAGAGACCACACAGGTAAGAAATCAAAAAAAAGAAAACCCCTCTAAAAAACCCCACATATGACTGATGTTGCCCTCAACTGAGACACTTCCCTGCTCTGGCTCCACTGCGGGAGGGAGAGGGTTGACGGAGGTTCCGAGCTTCCCATAGGCCAGATTTACTCTTCTAAGGTTCCAGGGTTAGTGGATTTTGTGGACCCTCCCCTAAGCTCTGGGTTTGAACAGAAATGGGAGGTTCAGTGTGTGGGACAGGGCTGCAGGATTTGGGCAGGAGGTAGGGTGATGGAGGGGGTGAGGGTGCAATGTCTGTATGGGAGGTAGGATGCAGGAGCAGGCTGGGAGTAGGGTGTCTGGGTAGGGGCAGGGGCAAGAGCATGGGAAGGTGCAGTGTGTGGCCAAGAGGCGGTGCAGAAGCAAGGGTGGGTGCAACAATAGGCAGGGGAAAGGGTCTGTTACCAAGGGGGAGAGTGCAGGAGCAGGCTATTGGTGCAGGATCTTGGCAGGTTGGGTGCGTGAGAGGACTGGGGGTGCAGGGTCTGGGCATGAGGGGGTGGGGACGCATTTACTTGTCTTCATGCCCCGCACCATTCCGAGGCACGGCTTCCTGCTGCTCCCATTGGCCAGGTTCTGGCCAATGGGAGTAGCGGGGAAAGCCTCCAGGCAGTGCTCCTGTGCACTGCTGTTGCCCTGGCCAGAGGAGTGCTTCTTCCCTGTGAGCTGGATCAGACAATGAGGCTCAGGGCTTTCTCTGTCCTCTCCCTCTCCCAGCAGGAAACTGGTGCTTCAATCTCACAGGGGAGGGAGGATGAGGCTGGAGTGCCAGCACAGATGCCCCACTGCAGGAGGAAGGAGGGGGCTGAGCTCGAGCTGTGGACCACCTTGAAGGCAGCCACAGATCACTAGTGGTCTGCAGACCACATTTTGAGAACCACTGGTCTAGTGCAGCAGTTCTCAAACTTTTGGGCTCCGGAGCCCTTTACATGCGTAAAAATTTATGCAGAGCCCCAGCAGTCCATTGATTGTATGTGTTGTACCTATTGATGTTTCCAGTTTGTCAACCTCGTGGATCCCTTGGAGATGTCTCTCGGAGCCCTGGGGCTCCGTGGAGCACAGTTTGAGAAACACTGGTCTAGTGAATCAGTCTAGCCAAGTTAACAATGGGCAGATCATATCTAATTTAGGATCATTCCAAATTGCGCACCCGTTTTGAAGATTAGAGTTGTATTAACCGGATGTCAGCAACTTTGGCTTCTGATTAGATGAAAAGAGCATTCCACTTTTTTGCAGACTCAGCCCCTTGAAGTCTCTTTGCTGTCCCTGTTCCTTTGCAAGCACTTCTCTAAACAGAAAGGCAGTGGTTACTGGTGCTGCCTGCACTGCAGGCCCACCTCAGTCAGCAACTGTTTCTGTCCTGACTCCAGTGAAGCCTGTCAACAGTCTCTGAGGCTCCCTGCTTAATCCAAGCCCCAGCAGGCTCTCAGTAGCAGCTTCTGGCTTCCTTGAAGGAGCTCTTGGCATGGGTAAAGCTCCAGAAAAGTAATCTCAACATTTCTCCAAAAGAGCCCATGGCATGCTCTCCCTGCCTTCCCCAGGAAAGAAGTTTCCCTCTCTGTCCTTCAAGGCATCGTGGGAGTTGTAGGCTCCATCACTGAATTGCAGCACTCAGGATCTTCCCAACGGGAACACTCCTAATTAAATTCAGACGCCTGTCTGGTAAAGGATGCCTACAATTACTATAGTGATAGAAATGTAGCCGTGTTAGTCTGGGGTAGTTGAAGCAAAATGCAGGACAATGTAGCACTTTAAAGACTAACAAGATGGTTTATTAGATGATGAGCTTTCGTGGGCCAGACCCACTTCCTCAGATCAAATAGTGGAAGAAAGTAGTCAACCATACGAAGAAACTCGCACAGATACAGATATATGGTTGTCACTACTTTCTTCCACTATTTGATCTGAGGAAGTGGGTCTGGCCCACGAAAGCTCATCATCTAATAAACCATCTTGTTAGTCTTTAAAGTGCTACATTGTCCTGCATTTTGCTACAATTACTATATCTTTGCCAAATTTTAACCATTCAGGCAGGGGAGGGAGGAGGGAGAAGTGTGCAAGATTTTTCATTGGGCTCGACTGAATTAAATAAGTGAAAAGTAAAAAATTCAGAATGCAGTGATGTACACGCTTCTACTATTAAATGTGCATGTGTTCTCTGAAAACATCCACTCAGTATGCAGTGGTTGTGAAAAAAGCAAACAAAATGGTAGGAATAATTTAAAAAGAGGTAGAGAATAAGACAGAGAACACCTTTATGTAAAACCATGGTATGCCCACATCTTAAATACTGCATACAGATGTGATCACCTCGTTTCAAAAAAGATAAATTGGCATTGTAAAAGGTTTAGTAAAGGGCAACAAAAATTACTTAGGGGTTTGGAATGGGTCCCATATGAAGAGAGATTAAAAACGCTGGGACTTTTCATCTTAGAAAAGAGCAGACTAAGGGGTGATATGATAGAGGTCTATAAAATCATGACAGGTGTGGAAAAAGTGAATAAGGAAAAGTTATTTACTTGTTCTTCTTCGAGTGATTGCTCATGTCCATTCGAATGAGTTGCATGCGTGCCACGTGCACAGTTCCTGGAGCATTTTTGCCCCAGCGGTACCCGTCGGGCCGGCAGGTTGCCCCCTGGAGTGGTGCTGCTATAGCGGAGCATAAGTACTCTTGCTGGCCCTCCCCCTCTTTAGTTCCTTCTTACCGCCCGTGACGGTCGGTGGACTCCCTGGATGCGAAAAGGGCACTGGCATTTTATATAGACAGAACAAGGCTATTTCGCAAATCATCACAGTTGTTTATTGCCTATGATGAGCAGGTGAAAGGGACACTGGTTTTGGCCCAAAGGCTGTCGGGATGGATATCCTCCTGCGTTAGGGAGTGCTATGCTCTGGCACACAGGGAGCCGCCCTGCGTATCAGCACATTCCGCTAGGGCGCGCGCTTTGTCTGTAGCCTTTGGGGTCCAAGTCCCAATTCTTGAGATCTGTAGGGTTGCTACGTGGTCCTTGGTCCGTACGTTTACCGAGCATTATGCCCTCACTCAACAGGCGCGGGAAGATTCCACCTCGGGTGTAGCGGTGTTGGGCTCTATTCTGTAAAACAGAAATGGAAAGGGGGATGGATGAGTGGCACGCTGTAGTGTTACGTGCCTGCTGTGCCTACCTGTTTGAGTTCTGTGTTACGGTCTATGGTTGCACTGCTTGATTAAAGTTACTGTTTGTACTTGAATACTGATGTGGTTGTTCTGTTAGCTAAAAAAGGTGGCTCCAACCCCACCTCCGGGGGGCTAACTTGGAAGTCACCTCATTCGAATGGACATGAGCAATCACTCAAAGAAGAAAACAGGGTTACTTACCTGTAACTGTTGTTCTTTGAGATGTGTTGCTCATGTCCATTTGATTCCCCCCCTACCTCCCCTGTGTCGGAGTTGTTCCGGCAAGAAGGACCTGAGGAGGGGGAGGGCTGGCAGGAGTACTTATGCTCTGCTGTAGCGGCGCCACTCCAGGGGGCAACCTGCCGGCCCGATAGGTACTGCTGGGAAAAAATGCTCTGGGAACCGTGCACTCGGCACGCATGCACCTCATTCGAATGGACATGAGTAACCCATCTCGAAGAATAACAGTTACAGGTAAGTAACACTGTTTTCCCATAACATAAAAGCTAGGGGGTCACCAAATCAAATTAATAGGTAGCAGATTCAAAATAACAAAAGGAAGTTTTCTTCATGCAGCGCACAATCAACCTGTGGAACTCCTTGTCAGAGGAAGTTGTGAAGTCCAGGACTTTAACAGGGTTCAAGAAAGAACTAGATAAAATGGTGTCCATAGCCTCTGTCAGAAGCTGGGAATAGGTAACGAGAGAGAGATTGCTTGATGATTCCCTGTTCTGTTCACTACCTCTGGGGCATCTGGCATTAGCCACTGTCGGAAGACAGGATATGGGCTAGATGGATGTATCTCTGGTCTGACCCAGTATGGCCATTCTTATGAGGAATATAAAACAGGAAGCACACAAAACTTAAAAAAAGAAAATGCACTTTTATCCACCATAGTATTTTTATCATTTTGTGGCACAGTCTCTACTTCTAGCTAGATAGCCTGCTGGCTATAAGGTAAATGTGGATTTGCTGAAGTTTAGCTCTTCTGTTGCTTCCATATTACTGCTGAATGTGCATTTTGCAGCTGGGCTCATAGCAGTAAATGGACAAATAGGCCTGTCTACTCTAGCCATTTGAGTTTCCCTTGAGAGCAGTTCCACTGAAGGTTGCAATGGTGGGAGCACTAAGACAGAATTCTCGATGCTTCCATTGTTTTAACAACCTCGCCATTTAGATTTGCTCTTGAGTTAAAATGCCTGTGATTGTAATCCCCAGTGAAGTCCATGATAGCACTCACTAGAAAAGCTGCACTAGTGGAAGCAACAGTCTAGTGCAGTCACAGCATTAGAAGCTTTACTAAAAAGAGGATTTGCTGCAGTTTTATGCAGAATCAAACCATAACAACTTTAGGTAGGAAATCTCACTTTTTAAAGGAGACTGGCAGACTGTTTTATACAAACAAAAAATTATGTTGGGATTATCTCCCAATCATTAACAAAACTGCACGCAAAAACATAAAAATATTACCTGATCCTTCCTTTCTTTCATTTGCCAAATGCTGAGTTCACTATCTGCACTTTTTCCTGCAGCAGATGAAATCACTAAAACTTGATAGTCCTATTCTTCTTGGAAGCAAACTTGGTGGAATTCCCAAATTTTAACACAGACTCTTCAGATTCTGAATTTCAGAGCAAGACTAAGTCAGATGATCGGGAATAGAATTGTTGAATGGATTTTAGCATCCGATGCTATGAGATGTGACCTATAGCTATCACTGACATCATTACACTTTCTTTTTGAATGACAAAGAAACTTTTCCATTCCCATTTTATACATATAAGATCATGCTGAAGAAATCTCTAAGAGTTAAGTCTTAAATTAAGTCAAGCACTGAAGTGACAATTATGGAAGCACCAACAGAAAACAAGTAAAAATGAAAGATGAGTTGGGTATATCAAATCCTTTTTAAAAGAATCCCAACATATAATAAATAAAAGAGGGACTTATAGATGGCAAAGGAACTCCAGAAAGTAGATATAATTACATGTGAAATCTTAAAGGTATGCTTAAATTTGTTGAATAATGGAATTGACTTAGTTATGTGCAAAAATAAAAAATGAGGTTAAAAGAGCAGTCAAATTAAAAAGCAAGTTGTAAAGGAGACTTTTTTTATTGAATTAACAAGGAAGAATAAAGGCCAGCTTTCCATAATCACAGACTCTTTCATTAGGTTATGGAAGAGCAAATCAGAGCTACAAGTGGAATGGTGAAGTAAGAAGTTTTATACAGCGAAATATGCCTGAACAGAAATATTTGCAATGTTGTTGAGGCTGTGTTGGTCCCAGGATACGAGAGAGACCAAGTGGGTGAGGTAATATCAGTTATTGAACCAACTTCTTTTGGTGAGAAACAAGATTTTGAGTTTATCCAGAGCTCTTACTCAGAGTCTCACCAACAGACGTTGGTCCAATAAGAGATACTACCTGTCAGCCGATGGTCAGGGCAGTGCGTGTGTGTGTGTGTTGCACCCAAGTCTTCAACTGCTGGGACACAAGGTCCTGTTGCAGCGG
Source organism: Pelodiscus sinensis (assembly GCF_049634645.1). Taxonomy (NCBI): domain Eukaryota; kingdom Metazoa; phylum Chordata; order Testudines; family Trionychidae; genus Pelodiscus; species Pelodiscus sinensis. The sequence continues at coordinate 237,800,194 of NC_134712.1, read as the reverse complement.
GCAGCCTAGGGAAGGCTGACAGGCACCCTGAGAAGTTTAACATCCGTGTCTTTGACCGCTAGGACCAGGTCCCTTCGCGGTGGGCAGCCAACAGGCTGACAGATGCCCTAGAGTTTACAGGGAGAGCTTATTACACCTCAGATTTTGACTACTAGGATACATGATCCCTTCGCAGCGGGCAGCCTAGGGAAGGCTGAGAGATGCCCCTACAGATCTGTCCCCTGGAAGCAACACGATCCAAATGCCCAGCTCTGCCTGTATCTGTCCCTTATGACCGGCTGTAGTTCTTTTAAATTGTGCTTGGTTCTGTTACAGCAACTGAATGAGTCAGGTTAAAGCTTAAACAGTTACAGGTTTATTAAAGAAGCGTATAAATCATATGGTTACAATGGCTATTGCTCTATTTCTTAACTGCTAGCAAATATAGATCTTAAAAATGGTTAAAAAGAAAATAAAAATAGAAAATAGAAATAATGGTACCAAGTGACAGTTTAATCTTTAAAGAGCTCTAAGTCTATGTGTACACTTAAGACAAAGGACCACATCCAGGTACAATTTTTACCCCCTTCTGTGCCTCTCGACTCCAGCGTATCAGGCCAGGGCCAGTATGAATATGAGGTGGGCATCCCCGTGGAACCTCGGGAGGCCAATCGCCTCACCTGACCAGCAGATAGATGGTAGATTGACGCTCAGAGTCAGTGAGCTGCTGGACCCATCTTTATACCCATAGGGGCCTGTATCCTCTTTCTTATCTAAGAGGCCAAATTGTACTGGTCCGTCTTTGTGACACCAGTTCTTACAAGGGAGTTTCAACTTAATTTACACTTGCAAGAGAGATAACTAAATTGTGAGTACTGGACATTCTTTACTGGGTGGGAGATTCCTCCCCCCGCGGACGGCTGTGTGATCGTATCAATATAGGTTTCAGTCAAGGGCACTCCTCGGCAGCCTCTAGGTCAGCAATTGGTGTATCTCTGTTTACAGCCATCCAGGATCACAGTAGCCAGCATATCCGGGCCTTCTGTCAAGGCATCAAAGACTATGCTGATTTTACTGCTCTGTCTATGCCCTGTGTGCTCCAGGCAAGCAAAGATGGATGTTACGAGGGAGAGGGGGATTCCTGTCTGGCCACACTACCTCACCCAGCTTGTCTCTCTAAACAGAAATGTGTCAGCCAAATGACCTTGCATTCAGCAGAATCATGGCTGACTTTCTAGAAAATATCACAGGGTATGTCTACACTAGCTCGGTAGGTCGAGCTAGGTAGGCAAATGAGGGCAACCGGAGTTGCAAATGAAGCCCGGGATTTAAATATCCCAGGCTTCATTTGCATCTTCCCAGGCGCCACCATTTTTAAATCCCCCTTAGTTCGAACTCCATGCCCACGGCTACATGTGGCACGGAGTAGGTAGTTTGAATTGGGATCTCTAATTCAAACTATCGGTACACCTCGTTCCACAAGGAGTAACGGTAGTTTGAATTAAAGATCCTAATTCGAACCGCCTATTCCGTGCCGCGTGTAGCCACGGGCACGGAGTTCGGAATAAGGGGGATTTAAAAATGGCAGCGCCCAGGAAGATACAAATGAAGCCCAGGATATTTAAATTTGCAACTCCGGTTGCCCTCATTTGCCTACCTAGCTCAAACTACCGAGCTAGTGTAGACATACCCATAGAGGTTGGGGTACAAGCCTGGTTTCTGTGGAGACTTTTGCTGCTCCAGAGAAGCCCAAATGAATGTGCTATAGAGATCAGACTATATTGATTCCATCTGGAAACTTTCAATCCCACTCCACCTAGCAACAGATGGGAGAGTCGCTTTACTACTTCATTAATTATGCACCCACAATATGCTCTTGAATTTGATTTTCCTTGGATCAAATAGTGACAATTTCTGTGAAGTCCGTGGATTCCTCCCCAAACACTCCTCTGGCAGCCCTGGCAGCAACGTGGAGGACAGTGTGGATGAGGAGGAGGGCAGTGGTCAGCAGGCGAGTGGGGCAGCCAATCTCAACAATAGCCAGAACCTTTGTATAACTTTGGAGACAATCCTCTCCTCCTAGGACATCTTGCAGCCGGCCCCGGTGTCAAGGGGGCTGGGAGTGTCACTTCTGGTGAGTTCACATTTTTTATCATGCTACAAGTGAGGTAAGGCAATTGGGTGTAATCTGTGGCAACCACTGTCTACACACAGTGTGGGGTCCCTGGAACAACTTGTTAATGAGATGGAGTGGGAATCATCCTTGCACATCTCCATAAAGGTCTCATAGAGGAACTCTTTTATCCTCACAAGGTTTCTGGAGAGGTCTGCCTTATTCTGTCCTCCACAGTAGGATGCCTTTCCCTAGCAGTAAGTGGTTTGGCATCATTGCAGCACAAAGCTTTAGAGCATAAGGTCCAGGTTTTTGGCCACATGCACTCAGCATCCACTCTTAGCACTCTGTGTGATTTGGAGAAGACTGATATTGTGCATGGAAACCTGGATGAAGCAGGGGAAGCTATTAACTTATACCTCTTCAGTAAACCTCCATTTGCTCATCCCCAATGAAGCATGGCTTGAGCCCCTACCCTGCCTGGACTCCCACCCAGTGCTCCTGCAGGAATGAAAATTTCCACTCCACTGGCAAATGGGGATTGCCAAATACACATGAGCCCCTGCCTTGCCTTGCCGCCATGCCTGGATTCCCTCCCTCTCCTCCCCCCACCTGGCTCGAGCCCCGGCATGTCCCTTACCATGTCTGCCACGAAACCGAGTCCAGGTGCTCCCCTAAGATCTCAGTGGTGAACTTGCTGCATAGTGGGTGCTTAAAATCATAATTGTGGCATTGTACATAACACACCCCAATTGACTTTAGGGAAATCTTCCTTTTATGCTAAGAGATTAGGTTTTACGCTCAACAATGTATACCCTGTAACATCTGCCCTCCACTTTTCATTACCGTGGTATAGCACCGACCATGCTGCACGCTCCCCAGCTCTGTTAGCTGACCAGCTATTACAAATCCGAAGACGAAAACTTACTAGGGATGACATGGTCAAGGAGTAAATGCAATCCTCCTACTTGTTAAGTGAGTGGAGAAATACGCTGCTGCAGATATGCGAGCGAAGTGTGAGGACAGGAGAGCGTGCAGGGAACTGGAAGTGAAGAATCAGGAGAGAGTATCGATGGTCCTGGTGGTTGCGATGGTAGCCTTCCAGGACAGCCACATGCACAGGAACCCCCTCCAACCTTTGTGGACCCACATTCCTTCCTCACCGAGTTCCATAGCCGCCTCTCCCAGTGGCGCAGAAGGTGCTGGGGTGGAGGGGCTACTCTCACTCAATTTCCAGAGATAATTCCTAGAGCAGACGGTTGTGATGTATCTGCCTCCCATCCCACCCTCCCCTCCAAAGATCCCACCCTGGACTCCTTTTATGTCTTTGCTGTCTTGCCTAAATAAAAACACATAATTTCTGAAAAACAGTCTCTTTTTTGCTTGTGTTGAAGGGCTTGGAGGGTTTACAGGTTTTACAAGCAAGCATGCTTAATGCAGGGCACTTCATCAAGAGCAACATGCATGACTCATATCGCTGTCTGACCATTCATAAAGTTGTGTTTCATAGTCTTTCTGATTTGCAGTACCCCTTGCTATGCTCTCATTATTGCCCTGGTGTCTGGCTGCTCGTAATTTGTAGCTAGGTACAGTGCATCGATTTCCCCTCTCCCTCCCCCGTCATATAACTTTCCCCGTTACTCTCACAGATATTAAGGAGCACACAACACATTGTCACTACAATGGGGAAGTTGCTTTTGCTGAGAACTAATTTAGTCAGTAGACTGATAAACCTCCTTTTAAATATCCAAAGGCACATTCTACCATCATTCTGCACTTGCTCAGCCTGTAGCTAAACTGCTCCTTACTGTGGTCCAGGCTGACTGTGTATGGCTTCATGAGTCACAGGAGCAAGGGTCAGGCTGAATCTCCAAGTATCACTATTGGCATTTCAAAAGATGCACACGTCATGTACCTTTCCCAACCATCCCACGTTGATATCCATGAAACAGCCCTTGCAGCGCCTGCTGCACCATTGAGAAGAGCCCCTTGCAGTTTATGTACTCTTTGGCTTGATGGTTGAGTGCCTAGATGGGGTATGAGTTCTATCTATCACCCCAACAACTAGGGAATCCCATTGCAGCAAAGCACTCCACTATGTCCTGGATGTTTTCTAGAGTCACTACCCTCCGTAGCAAAAGGGTATTGATTGCCTTGGCTACTTGGAACACAACAGTTCTCCCTGAAGATTTCCCCACTCTGAATTGATTCCCAACTGACCAGTAGCTGTCTGGTGTTACAAGCTTCCACAGGGCTATTACCACTCACTTCTCAACTGTAAAAGTGGGTCTCATTCTGGTATTTCTGTACTACAGGGTGGGGGAAAGCAATTTGCAGACTTCCATGAAAGTGGCCCTATGCATACAAAAGTTTTGCAGTCATTTCTGATCATCCCATAGCTGCATCACAATGCAGTCCCGCAAGTCTGTGCTTGTCCCATAGTACCAAAACTGGCATTCTGCTGTGTCCAAAAGATTGAATGCTGACAGCATTTGTCATTCATTCAACTCACGTGCTTTGTAGAAGAATATGTTCATGGCCTCCTGAGATTGATTCGCATTCCAGTAGACCCTGGCTATGCTCTGGATATACTCCAGCATAAGGTGTGCCATGTTTAATATGATAGACATAATACTTTGCACCTGGACGAGTTCCATAATGGGTTCCATGCTTACCCTGTCATGGTGTCTGTATGGATAACCAGGGGGAAAAGGGCATGAAAAGACTGTTTGTCATTGCTTTCAAATGGGGGGAAGGAGGGAAACGAGTGAATTATGGGAAACATATACCCAGAATCACCCGCTGCACAGTTGCCATCCCAGTGTATACTGGAAGAATAACTTAGAACGCAAAGAGTGAGAATGCTACCCACAATGCATCACTCTCAACGTCGGCAGTAGCCACCCTACTGGGGATGCACTACTTCAAACTACATTAAATATTTGCACCCAGTGGGGACATGCACCTTCCATTTTACAAAAATCGGGTGCTAAAAATTAACCTCAATAAATTCAGCTTTATGTCGTAGTGTAGACAAGGCTTTAAGTATTATAGCTCTTTTGAACTCTGTTAAAGTCCTGTTGTGAAGACCAGGTTAGGTCCATCAATTAGTTCCATTAGCCAGAATGAGCAGAAATGGTGTCCCTAGGCTCCTCTGTCAGGGGCTAGAAATAGATGACAGGAGAGGGATCATTTGGCAATTACCTGTTCTGTTCACTCCCTCTGGGGCATCTGGCAATGGCCACTGCCAGAAGATTGAATACTGGGCTAGATGAATCTTTGGTGTGATCCAGTATGGCCGTTCTTATGTTTTTATGTTCTTATGTTCTCTCTTCCCTTTGTGTCTCTCCTTCCATCACATCTTTAGCACAGAGGGGAAATAGATGGTGGAGTCAAAAAGGACTTGGATGTGTAAGAAGAAAAAAGGACTTGGATGTGTAAGAAGAGAAAAGGACTTGGATGTGTAAGAAATGCAGAGGTGTGATAGGCTCAGGAGGGACAGAGGAAGTGGAATGGGTAAATAATAATCAAAAAAAGATGTGTAATTCTATCTTCCTGCTGTCAAATATGCAAGAGTTTTGGGGGAATTCCATTGCTTAGCTGCAACCAAGTGAAAGACGAGAAAACTCATACAAAACTGATGGACTTTTTTCCTTTTCAACCCTTTAGTTTATGATAATGTGTAAAGATTCTGTGGCCAGGCTTTCTCTCCCTTCCCCCATCACCACCTGCCCTGCCATCCATGGCTGTGGTGCTGGACCTCCAGCTGCTAATAAAAGTCACAAACATGTCATGGCTCCCATGAATTTTTGCTTATTGCCTGTGACTTTTACTGAAAATAAATTTAACAAAATCTTAAAATCATGTGTCTTCAAATTTCACCTCAGAAAAAGTGTGCCACAGCACCAGAGGACACTACCAAAACTAAATCTTGTGAAACTGACAACCACAAAATTTAACAGTACATTTACTGCGCCAGGAAAATATCCATGCCAGAAAAATAAACACAGTCCTCAACCTCACTCATAACATCCAGCTACTCATAGAGTGTCTGGAAGGCAAAATGACACAGTGCTTTCAAATTTCTGCTTGTCTTCTCTTGACAAGTTGTGGGGGAGGAATTCCATGGCATGGGCAAGGATTGAGACAGTTTGCTGGAGGTGGATTGTTATGCTGGTTTGACAGAAATTGCTATGAATAGAAGTGGTGGACAGCTCAGCGTAGCAATGTGTGTCCGTCACCTGAAAGCCATTTGCTTCTGTAAATTTTTTTTTTCAAGTTACCATTTGCTTTTTGATAAGTTTCTCTTTACTTTTCTGCTTTCTAAACTTTATTTTTTCCACCTGTGTTTTACAAACTCTCACAATGAAGATGAAAAAAGATTTGAAATTATATTCAGTTGTTACCTATCTTAATGATTTTCTTGCTAGTGAATATTAACATTGCAAATAAGTTAATTTTTTTCCACTTTTCATCTTAGGGCATAAAGCATTCTGTGCTTGATCTCTGTTCAGATGCGAATGTTTGTGGGGAATGTTTGAGGAAAATCTTTTTAGATGAGGGAAACATGACTATAATAAATAACCTATTTTTTATGAAAAGTCTGAGAGGAGTAACCATGTTAGTCTGTATCTGCAAAAACAAGGAGTCCTGTGACATCTTAGGGTATGTCTACGCAGCACGACTAAAGTCGAATTAAGTTACACAACTTCAGCTACTACGTCAATTGCGTAGCTTTGGTGAAAATAGCTTAGTGTGGCTTTTGGCGCTGTCCACACATTAGGAAGTCAAAGGAAGAACACTCTTCCTTTGGCTTCCCTTATTCATCGTGAATTGAGAGTTACCATGAATCGAAGTCCATGAGTCAGAGTAAAAAGTCCTTCAGCTCAACATTATTTCGAAATAAAATCTTGTAGAGTAGACGCGCACTATGTTATTTCGGAATAAAATCAATTATTCCAAAATAATACTGCTATGTAGACGTACCCCTAGAGACTAACAGATTTGTTAGGGCATAAGCTTTCATCAGATGAATTGGAGTGGAAGTTACAGAAGCAGGAGTATATATAAGGAAGAAGTTGCTTGTGTTAATGAAGCTAATCAAGTTAGAGTGGAAGTGGGTTATTCGCAGTATTTTGGATTAGAGATATGACTATCCAGAGAAGGGAAATTGCTTTTGTAATGTGTTAACCAGTTGAGATTCAATCCTAAATTGACAGGATTCTGTCTATTTGATTGAAATTTGAAACTTGGTGTGGGATTAGTCCCTACTGAGGACTGGTGTTTGGGGGTTTTTTGTTTGTGGGGACAGATTGAACAGTTATATTTGTTTTGAATATTGTGAAATAAGCATTTTCTGCTCTGCTTGTTGTTTATTCAGAGTTATACTTGTGTGCACATCTTTGGAAATATACTTTTCCACAAAAGAAAAAACAGTGGAAGCAGTCAGATAAAAATTTTGTAAAAGGCTGGCAACTTTCTAATCTGGTATCTTCTCTTGTAATCTTAATGCTCCAGAACAACTGCTTGGTGGACATAAGACGTTGGGAAAAACATTGCTTGAACCCTCATCTTGGGGTCACCAAATGAAATTAATAGATAGCAGGTTTAAAACAAACAAAAGGAAGTTTTTCTTCATTCAATGCGCACAGTCAACCTGTGGAACTCCTTGCCAGAGGATGTTGTGAAGACCAGGACTTTAACAGGGTTCAAAAAAAGAACTGGATAAATTCATGGAGGTTAGATCCATCACTGGCTATTAGCAGGGCTCGCCAAGCAGCGGTGAGCCCCGCTCGCCAGCCGCGCGGTTCTGAGCTTTGTGCATGCGCAGATCGTTCTGCGCATTCGCAGATCACTCTGCGCCGGCTCTTCCGGGGTGTAATCTACTCGCCATTGGTGAGTAGATTACACTATTTGTCGAGCCGTGGCTATTAGCCAGGATGGGTAGGAATAGTGTTCCTAGCCTCTGTTTGTCTGGAAATGGATGACAGGAGAGGGGTTACTTGGGCTATGTCTACACAACAAGGTTTTTGCACAAAAACCGATGGAGCATCCACACTTCAAACGTGTTTTTGTGCAAACCCCCCCTGCAAAACCAGGAAATCAACAGGACAGAGGGCTTTTGGTGGCAGAGTTATTCCTCTTCCCACGAGGAATAACTTCTTTTTGCACTACAGCTCTTGCACAACAAGGCATGTGTGGACACTCCGCAGCGGTTTCTTGCGCAAAAAGAGCCTATCAGAAACAGCACAGGTGCTCTGATGGCCAGGGCTTGATGAACGGCGGTGAAAGCCGCTCGCCAACCCTGCACTGCGCATGCACAAGACCTGCATTGTGCATGCGCATGTCACAAATGAACGGGGCGCCCGGCTGAAATCTACTCAGCCGTGGCGAGTAGATTCAATACTTTGTCGAGCTCTGCTGATGGCCATTCTGTTAACGGCAATCAGAGCGTTCTTGCGCAAGAAGTCCATGCAGTATGCATGCTCTCTTGCGCCAAAGCACATTGTTTTTGCAATGTGCTTTTAAGGTATGGATGCGCTTTTGCACAAGAAGTTTTTGCGGAAGATTTCTTCCACAAAAACTCTGCAGTGTAGACAAAGCCTTGATGATTACCGTAAATTAGCATATATAACCCATAGGTTATACATGTTTTTACAGTCCCCTCTCCCCTCCGCCCCACAGGATATACATGTCCGTGGGGTATACACATTTATTTTTACTCACAAGCCTGTGCTGTGCTCTCCATTCTCCCGCCCAGAGGAGTGTGGGTTGCTCCTGGCTGTGGCTGCGCAGAGCTTGGGGGCAAGTGCGGCTCCCCTCCCACAGGCCGGCCAGCATGCGTGCACTGTGCTCTCCATTTCCCCTGCTGGCAGCTGGTATGTGCAATCACCATGAATTAGCATATAGAACCCACGGGTTATACTCATCCACGGGTTATTTAAGACTTTTCCTACACAATCAGGAAAAGCCGCAGGTTATACACGAGTGCGGGTTATATTCGAGTGCGGGTTATATACGCTAATTCACGGTACCTGTTCTGTTCACTACCTCTGAACAGCATTGGTCACTGTTGGAAGACAGGAGGATCCTAGGGTAGACAGACCTTTGGTCTGACCCAGTACGACCGTTCTTAGTATGTTTCTTTTTCCTCTGTCTTTGGGATTTGATCTTGGAAACAGCTTCTGCAACTCAGTTTCTGCACGTCTTTTCCCATCCCCTTCCTCCCTGCCCTTTAAGGTTTTCTTCTACTGATGCTGTGAAAGCCCCTATGCTCAGGCACTGCTTTATCTGTGCCTCATCTTATGTCTGACAAAGATCTATATGACAAGCCTTTTGGTTGTCTCGGCTTTGAGCGTATTTCTCTGGGTTTTTAGTCTTGCTCTGCCTTGACACTTTGGGCCTGGAAACAGCATCTATTTTGACTCCTCAGTAGATATTGAAAAGCTGCTTGGCCTCTGTACTTGGTGTCCCCTTTCCCTGCAACTATATCCTTGGCATTTTAGAACTAAAGTTGTTTCTGAACACTATCATGCTAACTAGTGCTGTTTGTCTGTCTTAAGATGCTCTCTTCAGCAGTAACACTTCATATTTTTGGAAAAATAAAGAATTCATTGCTGACAAAAGTCAGCCTTCCACAGAGCTCATGCTTAAAGCATGACTTCTGTAGGATAGTATCCTTTGTCTACCTGACAGATACCTGGATTTCTAATTCTTTGATATGTGAATAGTTTTTCTTTAGAAAGGAGTTCTATAGCTTCTGTTTGGATTAATAAATAGAGTGAAAAGTCAAAGAGAACATCTGTGACAAACCCATATTAGAACATATTCAGGTAGTTTTTGGTTTTATTGAGAAACCACAGAAACTGTTTCAGCTGCCTCTTTTCAGTAGAATATACAGCCTGGCGGAGGAATAATAGGTCTAACAAAAATCTGAAACTTAAATCCTATTTCTAGCAGCACAAGGGCAGGGGACTGGACTTGATGACCTCTCGAGGTCCCTTCCAGTTCTAGTATTCTATGAATTATAATTTAGAATTAATAGACACAGAATTCAGTAATTTAGAATTGAAAGACACGGTAAATTATGTACATTTCAGAGAAAGAGAAGAAAAGTAAAAAAAATAAACGGAATGCTGTCAACTTCTGTTTTTTTCTCTCACCCTAAATCAGGCCTGGGTAAAATACAGTCGTGGGTTGGATGTGGCCCACCAAGCCACCAGATCTGGCCAGCGGAGGCAGTGAAGAGCCCCAAACAGGCTCCCCTGCTTGTTCCACCTGCCACTCAGAAGCCTGGCTGTGGGATGTTTTCTCTTTATGAGTCCGGGGGGGGGGGGGGGGGGGGGATTTGAATAACAGGCAGCCACCAAGCACAACTCTCCTGATCAGTTACTCATTCAAGCACAGGGCTGAACAGGCAGAAACATTTTAAGCTCTGCAGGCAGGCAGGTGTGGTGGCTGGCTGGTAAGTCTCCTGGATAGAACCTGCACCCCAGCACCCCCCTTCTCTTACCCTCTGAACCCCCCTCTTGCCCTGTTATTCCAATGTACCCATACCCTGTCCTAGATCTGGCACCCCAATCTCCTGCCTGAGATAACAATCCCCTCCTACCCTACAACCCAGTTCCCTGTCATAGGTCACAATTGCCTCCTTCACCCAAATTCCATCCCAGACTCCATTCTTCCTCCTGCAGCCCAATTAGGGTTGCCAGATGATCTCCCAAAAAAATAACAAACATGCGGGCTAAAAATTTGTCGAGGAAAGAAAAAAAGAAACCACTGACACGAACACACATGCTATGTTTAATACTTAACTTTATTATAAACAGTCTTCATCCTACACCATCGCTATGTAAAGAGGCTTAGAAGTAATTGTGCAAATGTGCCTGCTATTTTCATTGTTTTCTATTCCTCTAAAGCTAAGGCTATAGACCCGTGGTCACCAACCAGTAGATCACGAGCTACCGGTAGATCTCAGGGGCTCTAAGAGTAGCTCTTGAGCCCTCTCTGAACTGTGCACCTGCGCAGTACATTTATATTAGATTTCCTCATTTGAGGAGCAGCTACTCACCGAGCAACAACATAGGTGAGTAGCTGCAAGGAATGGTGGGAGCTGGGAGGTCGGGAGGGCTGAAACACCCCAGCCAGCTGGAGCTGGAGCTAGGCGCAGCCTCCCTGGGCTGAGCGCAGGGCAGCTGGGCTGGAGGGAAGAGAAGCAGCTGCCCGGCCAGCTGGCCATGGCGCTCAACCAGGGTGCACCACGCTCCACGTGGGCTGGCGCAGAGGAGAAGCTGCCTGGCCAGTTGGCTGTGGCGTTCAGCCCAGAGGAGGCTGAACTGCGCTCCAGCTGATCGGGCGGCTTCCCCTCTGCGCCTGCCTACGTGGAGCTTGGTGGCACCCTGGCTGAGCTCCATGACCAGCTGGCTGGGCAGCCGCTTCTCTCGCTCCAGCCCGGCTGCCCTGCGGTCAGTCCGGAGAGAGCGCGGGTCGGAGGCTTCCCTCCGTGGCTAGAGTAGGGAACTCCCTGCCCCCAACCTTGTTCCCTCTCCTCTGCCCCAAACTTGTCCCCTGCCCTCCTGCCCTCCTGGCCCCCTGTTCCCTCTCCCTTGCCCCCCCGACCCCGCTGCAGAAACCTGCCCCCGCTGCAGAAACTTGTCCCCCGGCACCCTGCCCCCCCTGCAGAAACCAGTTCCCTCTGGCACCCTGTCTCCTACTACAGAAACCTGCCCCCCTGCTTCCCTCTGCAGAAACCTGTCCCACCCAGCACCCTGTCCCCTGCTGCAGAAACCTGTCCTGGCACCCTGCCCCCTCTCCCCTGACCCCACTGGCACCCTGTTCCCTGCCCCAGAACCCACTAGCACCCCTCCCCAGTACTGTGTCCCCTGCTCCCAAATGACTTTTCTATGGGTCAGTGACCCCTGACTCAAGGCAGGTTCCCTGCCATTCTCATAAATAAAGACAATGCAGAAACTTTGTGTTTAACATAGTATTCTATTTAAAAATGAAGCCTGGCCAACAAACCCCCAACTGGGGCCAAGCCCCCATCTGGCCACAACCACTCCTGCACTCCCCCTTCCCCAGACCCTAGATCTGAGCCTATCAAACACTGGAACCTCCTCACATACCCTCAGCCCCTCACATACCCCAACTCAAATTCCTGCACCCTCACATCCGCAAGCCTATGGCTTGCTTAGTATCCCAACACTGCCCAGCCTGGAGCCCCCTCCCCGAGCCAGTGTCCCCTTCTCCACCTCCTCCTGCATCCAGATTTCCTCCCAGAGCTTGCACCTCTCACCCCTTCTCACACCCAAATCCCTCATTCCCACTCCAGAGACTACACATCCTGTCTCAACACAGTAAAGGTCCAGCTAGACTGCAGGAGTTTTTCAGGATTCTGGAGATATCCCAGAAAAACTCTTCTGCATCCAGGGTTGTGTTTGTTCTTCCGCTTTTTTAGTGGAAGAGCAAACAGGCTCTTTTGGTCACCCCTATATTCCTCTTTCCACAAGGAATAAGGTGGCTTCCAAAAGAAGGGTTTTTTTTCTGACATTTGGTCCGGTGTAGAAAGGCCAAATGTTGGAAAAACACCTCTTCCTACAGAAGAATAAAAAAAAAAAAGCGTACCAGTATAAGGATTGGGGATAGCAAGTGATGGAGAGGAGGAGAATAGAGAGGGTGGGGCTTCAAGGAAGGGGCGGGGCGGGGCGGTAGATCTTGGCTTGGTCTGTCATTTAAAAAGGATCTTGGGTGTAAAAAGGTTGGAGACCACTGCTATAGACGAATTTAGAAGAACTCCTTTTTATCCTGCAGCTGAAATGATTGTAAAGAACTCCCATCGCCGATCGCGCCCTGCCTCCCAGCCACTCCCCCCGCCCCCTCCCCCAGGCTTCTGGGCTTCTCACGCGCCTAGAGCGGCGATCTCGGCCCCGCCTCCAAGCTGGGACTCCCAGGCTAGGAGGTGGGGCCATGTTCGGTGCTGGGAGCCTGTGATTGCACAGAAGCCTAGCAGCGGCGGGGGAAGTGGCTGGGACTCCCAGCCACTCCCACCGCCCCCGCCAGGCTTCTGTGCAATCACAGGCTCCTAGCAACAATCACGGCCCCCCACCCGCCTTCCAGCCACTCCCCCCACCCACACCAGACTTCCGTCCAGTGCGCAGACAGAAAAATCAGAAAATACTAGACATTGCACGTGTCCAGTATCTTCTGATTTTCTTTTTAACCGAACAGAGAGCGCAAATACTGGACTGTCCAGTAGAATACCGGACACCTGGCAACCCTAACCCCAATCCCTTATTCCAAACTCCCTTCTGCACCCAACCCCCATCCCAGACTCCCCACCTCCTCCATTAATACCATGGAAGAACACGGCCCTCGATCACTTTCCAAAATCTTGGAGTGCCCCCTATCAAAAATTATTGCCCACACCTGCCCTAAATCATTATGCCAAATTATTTCCCTGTATTATTATTGGAAAGCATGCCGGGTTTTTTACATATGTTCCTGAAACTTTGAATTAAAAATACATTTCTTTGTTCGTGTGTGTCTCCTTGGCTTTCTGTAGAATGATGTATCTACACTTACCTCAGCATGATGAGAGACGTATTACCCATATATTTGACAGTGTGTGTGTCTGTCTGTCTGTCTTTCTGTTCAAGAACTCCTCCTGAACAGTAGTGCTAGGACCACCAAATTTGGTAAACAGCTTCTTCTTACATAACGTTAAGAAAGGTAAGGCCAGGAAAATGGGATTACTTCTCATAAAACCGTACATAAAATAGGAAGGAAAAAGGGGCTGGCTGGGGGCGCCTCCCCTCTGGGACTGCCCTAGCTCCAAGCCTCCCACTCCCCAGGCACCCTTAAGGAATGTTGGGGGTGGGTGGGAGCTGAAGATCCCCTCTAAGCCCAATTCATCAGGGAGCAAGGGGAAAGTGCACAGATTGGTAGGTTTCTCACTCTAGCTGGGGAGCACAGGGGGCAGATGAACCTGGACCTCCCCAGGCAGGGTTAGAGAAGGTGGACTGCCGAAGCTCTATAACCCTTCTCCCCCTCAGATTTTTGTAGCTTTTCTCCTTCATCGGGAGCAAGGAGAAAGTACACAGTTTCCTGCATTCTTCACTTTAGCAGGGGCGGGGGAGGTGCAAGGGGCAGATGAACCTGCACCAGCCCTGCTGGGGGACATGCACCCCTCCTCCAGCTGACTCTGCTCGAGCTGCAGCAACCATAAAGAGGCATTTCTCACCTGGTTCCAAGGTGCTACAGTAAGAGAGGGCTGGGGTAGTTCTCTCTCCCTAGGGTAGCCTACACACTGAACCCCTCATCCCAAGCCGCACCCCAGATTGATGATTTAAATGAAGCATGTACATTTTATTTATTTTCCAAAAAAAAAATTTGAGTTAAGGACCTGAGCAACATCGGATAAATCTAGTTATTTATAAAGGAAAAATCTTTTGTATCAATTATACTAACCAAAGAGTTAAAATTGGTGCATTTTCAAGTTCCCTCTGTAGCTTATTTGCTGGGTCTAGACGCAACATTTCTTTCATTGTGTGTTACTGCAGTAGTACTGTGCACCACAGTCATTGACCCAGACTCCAATGTGCCATGTGCTGTACAAACAGAAAATGATTATTAAGAAGAAAGATGGTTTATTTATTAGCATTTTGGCGGAAGACCTAGTTTTCATATTTATATTTTCTTTCTTTTTATTTTCCAAAGCCTTTGCCACAGTCAGTGGGGACTTTTTGTTTTGTTTTCAAGAGAAAATTGCAGAATGAATAGGAATCGTCAGCACTTACTGTAGCCAAGAAAGTGAACATGAACAGCAAGTACTTATTTACCAAGAAGGCATCTTTCTTTTGTTGTGACTGTTAATATAAGCATAGCGGTGCATAAGTTCTTGTGTATGTGGTAATGTGCCTTCTATAACATTTAAATGGTCCTGGAATTAGTTTTGATGAGCTGTCTTTTGCTGAGATTGCACATCTTGAAATAAACAGACACATAGCACTATTGAGCACAATAAAAGCTATTTCAAACTAGGAGAGTGCTATATTGTCTTTCTAGAAATGAATGTTCTTCTAGTGCTTGCTCATGTGCTTTCCATGTTAGGTTATGTACTCACCATATGCACCAGTGCCAGAAGTTTTTTCCATAGTGGTATCCATAGGGGACTAGGGATGTTAAATTGCGTTTAATCAACTAATTGACTAGTCAATGGAATTTCCATTGACTAGTCAATTAGTTGATATGGGGGAAACTACAGACTACAGTGGGGTTAACTCCTGGCCCTGGGACCTAACCCTGCTGTGGCTCTGCCTTTTAAATGTATTAAGAGCCACTAGACAGATGCATTTAATACATTTAAAAGCACAGCGGGGGTAGGGTGGGGTGGGGGTGAGACCGGGCTTGAGCCAGGACAGCTGCTTCCCAGCTCACTATTAAGATCTGTCAGGTCCCCTCCGCCTTGTCCGCCCTGCTATGCCTCTGCCTCCCCTACCCCTGTGGAGACAGTGCTGGAGGAAATGGCTTTTAAGCTGCCTTCCCCCCAGCACTGGCTCCTGTTCCCCTGTTCCCTTGGCAGCAAGGGTAGAGGGAAGAGACTAGGATGTGCTTATCGGATAGTCAATTAGTCGACTAGTCATTTACATCCCTATCTCTAAGTGCAGTTATATACCTATTATATCAACTTTCTTGGCATCAACTGTCAGTGTTGCATTTCAGCATTCATTATAATTTATACAGGACTATGTAGCACTTTAAAGACTAACAAGATGGTTTATTAGGTGATGAGCTTTCGTGAGCCAGACCCACGAAAGCTCATCACCTAATAAACCATCTTGTTAGTCTTTAAAGTGCTACATAGTCCTGTTTTTGTTCCAGCTACACCAGACTAACACGGCTACATTTATATCATTATAATTTATAGTCCTGTTTTCACTCAGTCATCGCTTTCTCTAGAATTCTCCATTTGGGGTGAAGCCTAGTCTTAACAGTTCATGCAAAATCTCTTCAGCCGATGGAGTTAGGTAAACAGGAAAAAGTTCTAGGTTTGTTTTTAAAATAATCATGCTGCTTTTTGAGGTGTAATAATTCAAAATGTCCAAACTTGAAAACCTCAAGCACTGTATGCCTAAACCTCAGTGAAACATAGTTTCCTGTTAAGATTGAAGTAAGTGAATTTGAAACAGACAATAATAAAGATGATTAATGTGCATGCATGAAAGTGATTTTTTAAAACAAAAACAAAAAAACATAAACTTCTCAGTGTTTATATTATTGCTTTTGACAGCAGGGATTGTGCAGTGCCTCAGATCCAAATTGTGAAGTGCTATCAGGTGTAGCTAAGTTTGTTAATGGAGCTACAAAATTGTATACTGGAGTATAAAAAATGGAACTACAGAAAAAGACATACTGAATTACATAGTTCTGCAGTAATGTTTTTGTGTTTCTACCAAAGTACTGCAATTTGTGGAGTTGTATAATATTTCATTCAGAAATTGCTATCTAACTTTAAGGTGGCCTAACTCCTCAATCCCACTCCCGGCCTGGAGTCTGCATCCCCTCATACACTCCAACCCCTTGCTCCAGTCCCCCTCCCATACTCTGAACTGCTCATTTCTGGCTTCACCTTTGAGCCCACATCTTCAAACAGAGCCTTTCATCCCTTCCTGCACTCCAGTCCCCTGCCTCAACTTGGTGAATATGAGCGAATGAGTAAGGGTGAGAAAGAGCAAATGATGGAGGAAAGAGAGAAGGAGTGAGCAGGGGGTGGACCTTGGAAAAGGGGCAGAACCTCAGAGCAGGGTTGGGGCAAAGATGTTCAATTTTCTGGAATTAGAAAATAATCCTCAAAATTTGAAGTGTAGGGAAGTCTCTTGCTATGAGAACTGTAACTTTAGGATTTCCTGATTTTTATTTTATTTTATTTAAATTTGAAGCCTTCATATAGTCTTTTTGATTGAATATATTAAAGACTTTCCACTTATAGTAACTGAAGACTGTGCTGCTCAACTGATGTATGGCAACATAGTTCTTATATAGCTCTGATTTCAGTGTGAGGATCTGAAAGAGCTGTCAACAGATGTCAACTTAAGGGACAATGAGCTTGCTACAAAGCCTATGAAAGTCAATAGAAAAACTCTCGTGTTGACTTTAATGGACTCTGGATAAGTTCCAGAGTGAATTTACAAAGATAGAAGAATCTCAACAAGCAACCTCGCTGTTCTAAAGATTAAATAATAATAAATGCTGCTGTTGATCTTCCAGGGTTTGAATTAGCGATCTAGTTAAGACAGCTAATTTGAAGTGAGGGAGCACTCCGGTCTCTGCTTTCAGTAGGAGAAAGGGAAGCGAAAGAAGAATGTTCTTCCATCAACTTCTTGGAGTACAGACAGTGCTAAAGGCTGAGTTAAGGTACTTCGACTTCAGCTACACAATTAATGTAGCTAAAGTTGCGTATCTTAATTTGAATTTGTCCTGTAGTAGAAAGGGAAGATTTTTCCCTTCACTTTCAATTGTCTAAAGCAGTGGTGGGCAACCTGAGATATGTGGGCCTCATGTGGCCCTTTGGGCTTCTGTGTGTGGCCCATGAAACATTTGTTTACAGTTTGCCCATGCTCAGGGTTGCCAGGTACACAACCGTGGTTAGCAAAACTACCCAACCTCAGTACCCCAGGAGACTGTCTTGGGCCCATTGAGATTAAGGATGGCCACTCATGTGGCCTACTCACTAGTGTAGGTTGCCCATCTCTCTTCTAAAGGATTTGATGTATTCTGTAACTAGTGACAGAAGCTAAATTCTGTTGTAAACTATAACTTGAAGAGCTTTAAAACACCGTAAAGAGCTTTTTAAACATAGTCCTGGAATAATCCTTCCAAATTACCTTCCAGACTTTGTAAATAGGGACTTTAGTGGACAATTTCCTTTTGAACAGGTTACTAAAGGATATAAGAATAGGTCCTTACAAATTTGGAAAGCTTTGCCTAGCTTTATGCATACTGTTACAACATACTGTAAAAATCATTATACACGACCACTTTAAGTTGCTGAATGTTGCTACAATTTCCAAATCCAGTACTATTACATCAGCAAGCTTTGGAAATTGGAAAAGAGTTTGTTTAGACCAGCGGGGCAACTATTGCCTGTACTTGCAACATTGGTATGGGAAACTAAATTAATCCATTGCCATCATGAAAAAGCAGAAAGCTACAAACTCTGCACTGTGATCTATTTAGCTAGATAACTTTACCAAATTTCCATCTAAAGCTGAGTATAGTCTAATCAGAGTGGATTTGATTTAAATCAAAATGATTTAAATAATGATTTAAACTGCTACTGAGGAAGATTTGATTTAATCTACTTAAAAGATTTCTACTTAAAAGTGCATTCTTGTTGGCTGTTATAACCTTAATACATGTTCTTCACAATTCAGATATAGATGTAGGTTTGATTTTTAGAAGGTATACACTATAACATTTTAAAACAGTGATTTATTTTGAAAACTAGTGAATGATTGGTTATTTCATTTACCAAAGGTAATTGATACAGATATTTATGAAGTCATTCAGAGGTGAACTATCTCCACTTCAACAGGTTATTCATTAATACTTGGATGATTTTCTTCCATGCTGTATTAGGAGGAGAACTTCAAGTCCATAATACATAATGTTTTAGTTAAATAAAACAATTTAAATGTCTATTATGGACTTTTTCTTCAACAACAAACAAACAATATTTTAACAATACCAGCATATGAATTTTTTAATTTATTTAAGCATTCAAGTTTTTTAAAATCGGGTTTAGCTAAAATAGTTACATGATATATTTTAAAAAATTAATTAATTATGTCAGCCAGATCAACAGAGAAACTTAAAATATTGTCTTCTGCAGCTAACTATCATCTTCACCTCCATTTTTCTGTTTGTTAGTAATCTGAAAAAGAAAAACGAGCTTTCCTGCTTTTTCAGGTCCCAAACAATTTTTCAATTTGGAATGAGTTAGTCCACAGGAATATTTTTTTCTACACCAGCAGAAGAAGGTACTGCTGTTAAAAGTGAGATTATCACTTCAACAGTGTCTGAATCCAAGTACATAAGTGACTTCCAGTTCACTGGTGTGATTTTCTTTAAAACATCATCAGCAAACATATATTTCTTCAATGGTTCATCCTTAACTCTAATGGTTATTATAGTTGGCATTATGGAGGGATGGCTGCTGGATGCCCATGTCATAGCCAGCTCCTTTTCTTCAGCTGTTAAGGTTTGACCCTGATACCATGTATTAAGAATATTTTCAAGAAAATGAGCTGGAGATAGTCCTTGTGCCATTCATTTTTTTAAAGCTTGTAATTTAACTCTATCATTGCATTTTTCTCTTTTTGAGATGTCACTCAGATGTTTTATTGCTGATGCTGTTAAAATTTGGAAGGAACAATTTCCCTGTATTTTGTTCAAGGCTACGGAAATAAGCTTCAGGGTATTCAGTGTGTGTTCAACATTTTTCTTAAGCCCAACACTGAGAACTTTAGTTGTGACAGTACCCTTTATTTTTTCATGATTTTGTTCACAAACTGCCATCGGATTAGGCTAAGGATGGACAGCTGATCTGGGGCTTCATGGGCACTGCCCCTTCGATATGCCGCGGTGGCGTTTCAAAGGGGCAGCGCCGTATAGCTGATTGTGAGCTCCCATTCCTCCCCGTTGCTGCCTCTATCTGATAAAGGCAGCAAGGTGGGGGAGCAACTATTCGACTGTCCTATTGATTATCCAATAAGCATTTGCTTATCGGATAGTCGACTAGTTGACTAGTCCTAACATCCCTAGATTAGGCCAGTTCTTGACCAAGTGCTCAGAACAGTCCAGTACTGAGTTCGATTACACGTCTTGTGTGGGAGTTACCGTATATTCCGGCGTACAAGACGACCTCTGATGTTAAAAAACATCCCCCCAAAATCGGGGGTCGTCTTGTACGCCGGATGCCCCGCCGCCGGAGCCCCTCCGCGGCTTTGAAAGCCTCGGGGGAAGCCGGCGGCGGGGCATCCCAGGCGCGCATGGGCTGCCCCCCCGCCGGAGCCCCTCCGCGGCTTTGAAAGCCTCGGGGGAAGCCGGCGGGGGGGCATCCCAGGCGCGCATGGGCTGCCCCCCCCCCCCCCCCCCGCCGGAGCCCCTCCGCGGCTTTGAAAGCCTCGGGGGAAGCCGGCGGCGGGGCATCCCAGGCGCTCATGGGCTGCGCCTCCCCCGCCGGAGCCCCTCCGCGGCTTTGAAAGCCTCGGGGGAAGCCGGCGGGGGGGCATCCCAGGCGCGCATGGGCTGCCCCCCCGCCGGAGCCCCTCCGCGGCGGCGCGGAGGGGCTCCGGCGGGGGGGCAGCCCATGCGCGCCTGGGATGCCCCCCCGCCGGCTTCCCCCGAGGCTTTCAAAGCCGCGGAGGGGCTCCGGCGGGGGGGCAGCCCATGCGCGCCTGGGATGCCCCCCCGCCGGCTTCCCCTGAGGCTTTCAAAGCCGCGGAGGGGCTCCGGCGGTGGGGGGGGGGGGCAGCCCAGGTGCTCCTGGCGGCTTTGCTCCCGGTGCCTCTGGTCTGCTGGGGACCATCTCCAGCAGACCAGGGACACCGGGAGCAAAGGAGGCGGAGGGGCGCTGGGGTATAAGATGAAACCCTATCTTTTAATTAAAAAGATAGGGGGTCGTCTTATACACCCAGTCGCCCTATACGCCGGAAAATACGGTAGCTTGATTCCTTCCACTTCTCTCTGTGTGTACAGAGGTCTGTTATTTCTCACTTCTATATATTATTTATTTATTTAATATTTTTGCTGTTAACAAGTATGTTATCTCTGGTAGCACAAATCAACAGTTTGAGAACTCCCAGCCAGTCATCTACCTCCACCCTGCTCCTGTATCCACCATTGTTCCTGCTCCCTCCCCCTGGCCAGACACCATACTCCCAGCATGTTTCTACACCAGGCCTGGGCAAATTATGGCCATCCGGCCCGCCAAGCCACCGGATCCGGCCCGTGGAGGCAGCAGGAAGCCCCAAGCTGGTTCCTAGCTTGCTTCATGCCGAGCAGAAAGGCGGCTGCAGGGCTCAGTTTCTGTTTTAAAACTGGAGGGGAGTGGGGAAGTTTTAGGAGCCACCCAGCCCCCAGCACATTCCCATTGGCCAGTTTCTGGCAGAAACTAGCCAATGGGAGCTGTTTGTTGAAATAACAGGCAGCTAAGAAGAATCATGCCCCCACTCCTGGGGTCAGTTATTCATGATGCACGTGGCCTGGCAAGCAAGTTGGCTGGGAACATTTTAAGCTCGGCAGACAGGCAGGCTAGTTTGGCAGTTGGCAATTAAGTCTCTTGGACATAGCCTGCTTCTGGCACCCCAGCCTTTTCCTGCCTCAACTTACCTCTCTCCCCCCACTCAGCGTACCCAAACCCTCTGTCCCCCTCTTGCATCCATACCCCCACCCCAGATCTGGCACCCAGATCCCAATCCCCTCCTAGCCAACGTCACATCCCAAACCCCTGCACTCCAGTCCCTGCCCTAGTCTGCCTCCTTCATCCCAGCTCCCTCCCAGGCTCCAGGCTCCCTCCTGCATTCCAGTTTCTTATCCCAAGCTCCTTTCTGCACCCAATCTCCATCCCAGACCCTGCATCTCCTCCATTGATATCATGGAACAGTGTGGCCCTTGACCACTTTCCAAAATCTTGACATGCCCCCCCCCCCCACTTCAAATTATTGCCCACCCCTGTTCTACACCCTCCCTCCCAGATTCTGCACCCCATCCCTATCCCACACACTAGCAGCCCTGTCCTGCACACTGAACCCCTCATTTTTGTTCCCACCCCAAAGACAAAGGGGGTTCATAAAATCCAGTAACTCCAGAACCTATGGGAGGCCCTGAAGCTCAGTCCTCCCTGTTCCTTCCCCTCGCCCTGTGGGGCTGTAGTGCCGGAGCAGTGAGGTGTCTCAGTTGTGGGCTACATCAGTGAGGGTTGGGTGTTTTTCAGGTGTTTTTTTGCTTCTCACTTGTGTGGTACCCAAGGGTATGTCTACACTACAAAGTTAATTCGAACTATCGGATGTTAGTTCGAATTAACTTTGATAGGCGCTACACTAGCGCTCCACTAGTTCAAACTTAATTCGAACTAGCGAAGCGCTTAGTTCGAACTAGGTAAACCTCATTCTACGAGGACTAAGCCTAGTTCGAACTTACTAGTTCGAATTAAGGGGTGTGTAGCCCCTTAATTCGAACTAGTGGGAGGCTAGCCCTCCCCAGATTTCCCTGGTGGCCACTCTGGCCAACACCAGGGAAACTCTATTGCCCCCCTCCCAGCCCCGGACCCCTTAAAGGGGCACGGGCTGGCTACGGTGCCCGTGCCAGGTGCAAGCCTGCCAGCACCCAGCTAGCAGACCCTGCAACTGGCACGGCTCAAGCCAGCCACCCGATGCCCTCCAGCCCTCCCCTCTTCCCGGGACCAGGCTGGCGGCTCCTGGGAGCTTGCCCAGGACCGCAAGAGGCGGGCACCCGCCTGGTCTAGTGCGGACATTGTGGACATCGTCCACGACCTCTGCACTAGGCACAGGAAAGTGGCCATCTAGGGCAGGAAAGCTGCCAGCCTGGCCACCCAGGAGCAGGTGTGCATGAAAATCAAGGTGGTCCAGTGAGACCCCCGACCCTGAGCCCTGAGCTTACAATGGCCGTCCTGGGTCAGACCAAAGGTACATCTAGCCCAGTAGCCTGTCTGCCGACAGTGGCCAACCCTAGGGACCCTGGAGGGGATGGACCGAAGACAGTGACCAAGCCATTTGTCTCGTGCCATCCCTCTCCAGCCTTCCACAAACTTTGGGCAGGGACACCACTCCTACCCCCTGGCTAATACCACTCCATGGACCCAACCTCCATCACTTTATCTCACTTCTCTTTAAACTCTGTTCTAGTTCTAGCCTTCACAGCCTCCTGCAGCAAGGAGTTCCACAGGTTGACTCTTTGCTTTGTGAAGAACAACTTTCTCTTACTAGTTTGAAGCCTGCTACCCATTCCTTTCCTTTGGTGTCCTCTAGTCCTTCTATTATGGGAACTAATGAAGAACTTTTCTTTATGCACCCTCTCCACACCACTCATGCTTTTATAGACCGCTATCCTATCCCCCCTCAGTCTCCTCTTTTCTAAGCTGAAAAGTCCCATTCTCTTTAGCCTCTCTTCATATGGGACCTCTTCCAAACCTCTGATCATTTTAGTTGCCCTCTCCTCTCCCACCCTCTCTCTTCCCCTCTCCCACCTCCTTTTCCCAGTCTCCCCGAGTTTTGTTCAATAAAGAGAGTTTCTGTTTTTGACCACACGTTTTCTTTATTTTGTACATCAGGAAGGGGGGTAGGGAAGGGTAAGTGGAAGGAGGTGAGGGAGGAATGGGGTACGAGCCCCCGATTGGGAGGACTGGGGTGGCTCTGCGGGCTTCTGGGGGTGGAAGCGCTCCTCAGCCCCCCAATTGCCCCCTCTCCCCAGATGACAGCCTGCGGCAAGTGCAGCCGGTCTGATGGCCGAGTGCTGTGATGTGCCCAGTGTGGGCACTCAGGGCACTCCAAGCCAGGACTGCTTTGCAAGCGGGGCACCCCTGAGAACTGTCTGTCCGGGGTGAGGGTCGGGTCCCTTTAAGCACAGCCCTCGGCTAGTCTGAGGCAGCAACTCCACGCTCTAAGTCCTCCTCTGATGCCCTGCCGGCACTGCTTCCGGACATCCTTAACCCCGGTTCAGGGTCCACTTAATGTGGACATGCTAGTTCGAATTAGCAAAACGCTAATTCGAACTAGTTTTTAAGTCTGGATGCGTTAGTTCGAATTAGCTTAGTTCGAATTAACTAATTCAAACTAAGTTAGTTCGAATTAGCACTGTAGTGTAGACATACCCCAGCTGATTTTTCTGTGGGCCAGTGGCCCGTGACCCAAAAAAGGTTCCTCATCCCTGCCATAAATGAAGACAATGCTGAAAAAACCTTTTGTGCTGGACATCAATTAATATTTTACTTTGTTCAAAATGAAGTTTAATAAACGAACATCAGAAAGTTAAAATGTTTAATCTGTTTAATAATTTAAATTAGACCATTCTGCCTAGCTGCAGCAGGTTCAGAAAATATGGTCACCATATCCAGTTTCTCCACCACCCACCATCCAAACACACAGATTTGTAAGTAAAAGTGTATAAGTTAAATCTTGGCAGGCCATTTCTGAAAGGTTGCCTATCCATGTTCTAGACTGAGCACTGAGTCTCATTGGGTAGACAGAAAAATCAACCTTTATAATCTATACAGAAGCCTCTGGATCCCCATAAAATTGGGTCTCTAATCCATGAACTATTGGAATTAATTAACAAAACTTCTTAAACATTACATTAATGTATTGTTTCATTCTATAGAATTAGAATTTATAATCCCTATTCCATAATGAAATATTTTTGATATATACTGTATCTTAATTAAACTATTTCTAAAATTATCTTTTCTCAAATGCATTTTATTTAAAAAAAATCTTATTTAAATTAAAAAAATCAAATTTAAATAAAATATTGAATTTAAAAAATCATTGATTTTTATCCGCCCTGGTCTAGATGGAAAATTTGTGTACATTCATTCACAAAAGGAAGAGTGAGTCTTTTATATCCATGCAGTTCATAATTAAGTACTAAGGAAAATGTTTAAGACATGTTTGTATTAATGGATTCTATTTTGAAAATGCTGTACATTCATTATTTAGTTAATTCATGCCAATACCTGTAAGGAAGGTAAATAAGATTTCTTGCCATCCATATTATAGAAAATTTCAGCAGATATATGGCACCTGCCACAGGATGGGTGGGATCAGAAGGTTCCCTGGGAATCTGCGTGTAACTATCAAGGTTAAACAATGAGCCCAGGCTCATCTGTTAACCAAGTACACCAGCCGTGGCCAACCCGCAGCTTGCGAGCCACATGTGGCTCTTGCTCCCAAAAGTGTGGCTCACGAAGCCGCTCCTGCAGGACCCTCCTCCCCCCAAACAGTCCCCGCCGGCTCTCTCTCGGCCCCCAGCTCCCTTGTGCTTACCAGGTCGGAGCTGCAGGGTTTTAAAAATGGCACCCAAGATGGTGGCCGTCTTAAAGGGGCAGCCTCCTTTTAAAAACACTTTTTTTTGTTTTTGCTCAACAATTCTGTTCTGGGGGACTGGTGCAGCTCTTTGCAATTTTTCCGCCACTGTTTTGGCTCTCTTTGTTAAATGGGTTGGCCACCCCGAAGTACACGGTTACACTTTCACATCCCTAGAAAGTATTGGAGTGAAGTGTTAGAGATCAGGAGCTCCTAGCCCCAGGTCAGTCTGCCATGCTTTCCCTGTAAAGCAAGAGTTTTCCCAGATATTCCAGGACCCCTCAAGCAGATGTAAAGTTGAAGAAGACAAGTTCCACTGACTATTATCCCTTAGTCTATGTTTACGCTGCAGGGTTTTTGCACAAAAAAAACCAAACATTTCAAGCATGTTTTTGTGCAAAAATACCCAAACACTGAAGTGTGTTTTTGTGCAAAATATATATATATATATATATATATATATATAGATAGATAGATAGATAGATAGATATATATAGACAGATATATATATATAGATAGATAGATAGATATAATTACAGGAAATCAACAGGACAGGGATTGATTTTGCCAGTAGAATTATTCTTCTCCCCACGAGCAGTAACTCCTTTTTGCGCTATAGCTCTTGTGCAAAAAGGCACTTGTGAATGCTCCGCAGGGGTTTCTTGCGCAAAAAGAGCCTATCAGAAAAAGCACAGGTGCTCTTATGGCCATTCTGTAAACGGCAATCAGAGCTGTCTTACACAAGAGCATCCATGCAGTGTAGACGCGCTTTTGCACAAGAAGATTTTGTGGAAGATCTCTTCTGCAAAAAGCTTCTTGCGCAAAAAACCTGCAGTGTAGACAAAGCTGTAGTGTTTCCTGCCCATATCTCTTTTTTCCAAACTTTATTCTGAGAAGCTAGTTGATATGTTAAGCTCCCTAACATGATGCAGCAAAGATGGTGTGATGCAGATAAACCCATATTGACAGAATTTGATGGCTAAACATAGCAATGGAAATCCATCAATAATTCTTGCCAACTATTTCTTCAAACACTTCAACCTTTTATTTTATTCCCAGAATGTTGATATCAATGTAATTACCAACGAGCTGAACTAGAAGCATCTTTTGGCATCTATATAAGAAGAAAACCTCAGTGTTTTGGCTTTAAAGTGTTTTTACTTTTTAGTGATCTTTAAAAATCCAGTAGATACAATTTAGCCTCAGTAGTACTTAAATTATACTGAAAGATAAACTTGCTTATATCTGGAATGTGAAATGCATATTTTAAGATCTCACAAGCCTTTCTACAGTCTCCTTATTTTTGAAAAATGTTAGTTGCAGGAAGCCTTTTTATATGTCAGCACACTGGAATATAGATTTTTTTCCCCATAAGCAACCAGAACCTTAAACTGAAAACTGTTAGTGTTGTGTGGAGAAATGCTGTAATGTTTGTTTCTGAAGTGCAAAAGGTCCTATATTCCTCTCCTTTTAATAGGGCTGAAAGTTGAAAAAAGTTGGTAAATTTGCCTGATTTTATTTTGACACTTTTAACCAGTGATGAGGCCATTGACTATTTGCTTTTCAATAGTGAAATGTCATCCTTTTGGTTGGGATTTGGGGGAAACAAACATTGTCTCAAAAACAAGCCAAAACCAGAGCTATTAAATCTTTTGGAACAGGAAATCCCAGTGTGTGTGACAGTTATCTTTAGTAAGTTACTATCTATTCTGTTTTTATATCTATAGGTATGCCATTTCCTAGACAAGTAAGGGAAGCGTCTTTAGCCTGTGGAATTTGCAATGTGGGGTTGCAATCTAGCAAAGAGGTCTATACAGGGACAATGGAGGAAACTTGGGAGCCAGAAGTAGAGACAAAGAGAGGAAGGCTAGGAAAAGGAATAATCCTAAAATCTCCTGTTTGCTATCTTTCTCTGGCCAACAACTCTGGAATTGGCCTAGGGAAAAGAAAGCACTGATGGGACTCTGCTCCTTCTACTACTGTTGGACCAGAAGGAGCCAAGAAAGAAGAACTTTCCTCCCAGCAAGTGGCAGAGGATGTGGGTGGATGGAAGAGGAAGCTTCTCTTCCACACCAACACCATGACTGACTAAGCCAGAAGTAGCGTGGGAAGGGGGAGCCTTGCACAGCTTTCCCCATCCATCTCATTGGCAGCGCTCACTGGCAGCGCCTCAGAAAGGTTGGGAGTCTTGCTGTAGATGCTGCGTCAGGTGCAGGCAGCTGTGTGGCTCGGGGGAGCTTTTATTAAAGTTGCTATTTTCTCTCTCACACACGTACACTTTTTTCTTTCCTGCAAAGACAAGAGAAAATGCACACACAGGACCGAGAATTGGCTATTCTTAACTTACCTTTGTACTGCTCCAGCTGTGCAAAGGGGAATTAAACCTCAGTGTTTAATGCAGCAGCTGTAGATTCCCCATGAGATTGCTCTAACTTGTATCAGGGCTAGTTTTGTGTCCAGTAGCTCCAAAGATCAGAAGGATAGAAAAGGTGTCATAAAGGCACCTAACTGCTCCTCCTCTTCAGTTGTGCCATTTCTCTGGCACGTGTGATCATGCACTCCATAACCTGTATGTGTTATATTTTTACAATATTAAAAAGTGTCTGAAGCATCATAGCAAACTTTGAAACTCGTACTACTCCTTTGAATTATTCTCTGGTCAGAAGGGAAGTGATTTTCTTCCCTAAATTTTACATAGAATTCCATAATGGATGGGCCACTTGTCCAGCCAGTCAGATATTCTGTCTCTGATAACATCTAAAGTGGATCCTTTGCAGAGTAGTATAAAATGTATAATAGTCTTGCCATTATTCAGTACCACATTAAGGAGGGAGTTTTGTTCCTGACCCCAGCTGGCAATCAGCTTGTAGGATGAAGTACTGATAATTCTTTTCATAGCTAGTATAACTGCAGATGTTACTGTTCTCTCATGTCTCATCTATTTTTGGATTTTACTCATTAATTTTTACCCCATGGCATTAAATTCTAGAAATTAATCTTATGTTTCTTTTTATAACTTCATTACTCTTTACTTCAAATGCCGTGTTCTTTTGTGAAACAGAGTAAAAACAAGTTCGTTGTTGACTTCTGTCATTCTTTGTTTAAATTTCTTGCATATGTCCTGCTCCTCTTCTGGTTTGAGAATCAAATAAGTTCTGTTCTTCCTTCTAAGGAAGACGACCCCCCCCCATCCTCCAATTTTCTTCCCTCCAACTGTCCTAGGGGGAGACTGTAAAAAGTACAGTAGAGAGTTGGTCTAACTTCACTTTGTAAATTTCTCCTTGTCTGTTTTTCTGTAAGCCTTTTCCACTTTGCCATGTCTTCTTTTAAATTAAAAGGTAATAGATAAAAGACAGAATGAAAAATAAGATGACTTAATCAGCATTATTTAGAAATATTAAATGCCCTGGCTACCTTCCAGCAGTTTTTAGATTCTAAACGAATGAGCATCTTCAACAGTGCCACTTATATTTGATTCTATCTATCCATTAATAATGCCCGTACGCAGCCCACAATGAGTTCAGCAGTTCCCCTTGCTCTCTGGGGTACTAGAGAGTTCAGTAACATGCTTCATATTTCTTAATAAGTATAACAAGAACCTTAATGCTGTCATCTTCTTAGAACAGTAAGGGTGCATCTACACTGCATCTATAGGTCAAAATAAGATACACAGTTTGAGCTATGCAAATTGCATATCTTATTTCAATCGAATTTAGAAATAGCTCATTTTGATTTTTGGCACTGTCTACACAGATGGAATTACAGAGGGTTTCAAAATCTATTTTGAAATAACAGGATGGTTTTTAAGATGTAGAATAGCTATTTTGGAATACCTCCGATATTCCAAAATAGGCCATATTCTAGACATGCCCTAATAGTTTTCATTCATATATTTTCAGTATCAAAATGCTAATTTATAAGCATAATTATAAAAATGCTTCAGAGCAAAACCAGAGCATAAGAAATGAAAATATAGAGAAAAGTAAATGGATTTTTTCTTTTTCTTCCCTGGTAGAGAAAAAATTTCCACAATTCTTACATTGTAGGTAGTTAGAGTTATAGGCTAGCTTTATGATATGCTGTGCAATTAGTTGCATGTATATTATCTTTACAGACTCTTTTTAAAAATGGAGATACCAAATAAGTCACTGCATTGAAGATGAGAAATCAGGAACTTGTTGCAATCTATTAGTCAGGATGGGTAGGAATGGTGTCCCTAGCTGGTATGGCTGATTATCCTGTAAGCAGGGGCAGATGACTGTTTTGCAGGGCCCCGGGCAGCATAACTCCGCGGGGCCCCCCCTTGCCACGGCGCATGTGCTGTGATGCCATGCGCATGCGCATGCGCGGTGGCACGACGGCGCATGCGCGGGGCTTTTTTAAGCGAGGAGCCCGGGGCGGCCGCCCCGTTTGCCCTGCCCTATATCCGCCCCTGCCTGTAAGATAAATGCATACAGGTCTTATTCACTACAGTGGGAGTTATGTGCTTACACGTTACAAATTATCAGGTCCCTTTAATCTTGGAATCTTGTGATTTTTATTCCTGAACACTCATCTTTAACACTGTACTGATATTATGGTGATTTTTGCATTTTATGTATTATTTAGTGGTGGGGAAGCAAATACTCTTGTCTCCCAGTTATACGTATTCTATTTATGTATCACTGAGTTCATTTTTAGGACATGGAGCTCAAAAATTAATTACATATCTCTTAGTAGCAGTCATCAATCAGTTACTTCTCATTCAGAAAATGGAGGCATTGGAAGAAAGTTATTTAGTGGTCAGTATGCATCATTAATCTTTCTAAGAAGAGGATTCTGTTCTGTAGGCGATTTACAGATTATCTGTACCTCATTGCCTGCAGCTTTTGGGAAAATTGTAAATAAAGCCAGCTGCATGTTACGTTACTACTCATGGTTGGTTAGTTGAACAAATGGCATCGTAAATGCTTTGGTTCTGTTGGTTTTATTGTATAATGGAAAATTCCTTCTTCCAATTTTTGTTTTTAGTTTACTATCTTTCAAAATATGCTTTTAGTTTCTCAACATAGAGTGTGCATTTTACAATCCATATTAATGATAGAAATGTACAAGTAATACAAGGAGGAACTGTGTTGTCATATTAACATTGGATAAAACTCACCCTACTGCTGAAGACTTTCAATGACACCATTTAAGCCCTGTATTGAAGGCTTAAAATAATGCAAAGGGCCCATTAAGACCCCTGGGCCAGAGTGAATTTTACCCTTTTCATATAGCTAAGAGACTAGTGAGATTGATTTCAAGCCAATTGATTTTTCATAAGTAGTTTGAGACTGCTAATTCCATCTATTTCCTGTTGATTTGGTCATTTCACTACTCAGTTTCATGTGTCCCTGGAATCTTTTTAATATAAAAGAATCTGCCAAAGAAACTTGTATTAGATATGTAGTTTATGGTCTAAGGAGCTGTCTGAACATAAAACATATTGCAGTATACAAATTGGATTTGTCTTATAAAATTATTTTGTGTAAGATAATCATCATGTAATCCATTTCATAATTCATGACCAATTTTTTTTTCTTTTTTTTATCAGTTGCAGCTAAACAAGCAAGTGGGTCATGGCACGCTTAACGAAAAGACGACAGGCAGATACAAAAGCTATCCAGCATCTTTGGGCAGCTATTGAAATAATCCGGAACCAGAAACAAATTGCTAATATTGACCGTATTACAAAGTAAGTTACATTTTATAATAAAAGATAATGATAATGTGCAAAAGAGAGAATGTTTACCTTGAAAAAAACAGAACAGTTAACGTTGTTAAAGCTCGTGAAACAATTACATTAAATAGTGTTTTGTTAATTTTTAAATTAACAAAAAGTATTGAAAATTAACAGTCTTTAAGTCTCTATTATTGATGTATTAAATTGGATAAAGGACCTTTTGAGCATTTGTTCACTTCATCATAAATCCATAGACAAACTAGAAGCAGTGCTAGCATTTCACTGGTAATTTTCATCTTATTCAGTAGCCTGTGATCAGAGGAGAAATAATAGCTGTAGAAAGTGAAGCAGAAAATGAGAATAAACATTATTGTAAATAGTCTTATAAAAGTTGATTTATTTAGGAACTTGGGAGGCTAACCTTTTTATTTAGTGTGGGATTGTATTACCTAGAGGAATCAAATTATGTGGGTCACAACTGCACAATATATATATATATATATATATACACTACCTGTCTGACCTTGAGGATGTCACATGGATGGCAGCTGCTTGCTGACTGGCCCTGGTTGAGAACCACTACTAGAATGTTGTTGGCTGCCAATTTTATTATGGTTTATTTTGTGGTAGTACCCAGAACATATTAGATCTCTGCCTTGTAGAGTTTAAATTGTGGGGGAATAAAAGCAAAACCAAAACCACATGACATTAATGCAGATCTTTTGAATATGCTGGGCCAATCAGTTCAATTAAAGATTGGGGCTTTATGTGCCCTAGTTTTGCTTTATTACCAGAATTTTCAGATGTGCATATGCGGAGTATTTGCTGAAAAGACATATGAATAACTTTTTAAAGGTGCATAACTTTAATAAACTCTTAATCTAAAATGTAAATATGTTATTACATCTGGAATTTTAAGGGTCCACCTGAGTGTGACTTCATTGAAATTAGTGACTAACAAAGGGAAGAGAATTAAATAATACAGATATGATAAATGTCTGAAAATAAACTACAGATTGGTGAACTGTTTAATTTACATGGTTTGAAAGTTCTGTGTTAGGGGTGGGAAAGCATCTTGATGCATATAAAGTGTAGTGTAACAAGTCAGTCAACATAATAAACAAATAAAATGAAAGCAAACAGATGAAATCCTGTGCCTAGTTCCTATAAGTTTTAACAGAGAATTCCATCATTAAAGTAAGAACATCTACTGGGATATGAAAATCCTACCAAAAGAGCCTAGTTAACCTGATAGAGAAGAACTTGTACAGCACATATCAATCTGAGAGTCTCAGGATTTTATAAGCACTATTTAATGAAAAATCAAAATCACTATACACGTTTAAAAAGATGTCAAGTAACTTACACCAGGCCACATAGTAACTCAATGACAAGGTTAGGAATACAACCAAATACACTATAGATTTAGAAAATGCAAACTGGCTTTCATTCAGCACAAGATGGCTGTCAGAAATATAGAACGCTCAATCAGATAAGACATTTGAGGGTGCTTTCTAGAGACACGCTACTTTGAACTATTGAAATGGAGAAAGGATGATAGAAAATTGTGGCCAAAAAGAATGGGAACCTGTCAGGGGGCATTTGGTGTAGAAACCAGCAATAGAGATTCTGCTGTTAAACTGGAGGATGATTAGGTTAAAAAGACGCACGCTACATTTGGTAATCCAGGTAGTGAGCACAAGAAAGCCACTGAAAGTGAATCATCAGAGAAGAAGCAGCAGCAAGCAATCTTAGTAACTTAATGCAGGGGTTCTCAAACTTTGTGATATCGTGACCCCCCTCTAAGTTGATCGTGACCCCTGGGGGGAGAGACCCATAGTTTGAGAAATGCAGGCTTAATGGAAAAGACCCTGGCCTCGGCTTTTTTGTAATCCAGAAAGAGTACATGATCCAGAAAGATTTGTCCTTGATTCTATCAAATGTATAGTTTTGAGAAGAGAATTCAAACTAGGACACACAGAGTTACATATCTTAAAGAGCCTTCCAGTGCAAAGCGGTAGTGAAGAAAAAAGAAAACTGATGCTCGAAATTAATTGGATGAATGACAAAGTATGTTCTATAGACATGAAACCTGAAACCTTATGAAATATTAGAATTCTGTCTCTGTGATGAGAACTGAATGGCTTAGGTGGAACAGCTTCCTGAGTTCAAGGCTTCAGTTAGGCAATTAAAATAATAGGGGGCTATTGCTTAATAAATGTATACTGGTGTCTGTGCAAAAATGCAAAACGTGGCTGGTAAGCAAAGTAAGTTACAAGTGATGAATGATACGACTTGGTATGCATCACGGGAGTTTGAGGGGAATGATTCTCACAAATAGGATGTTAACATGGTTGACTGTTAATTCTGTGGGATTTGTTAAAGCGGTGGCTTTGCACTTACAAATATTTACAAGACTAGGCAATACAATAATTCCAAGAATTACAGTGATGTGAAATATTCTTGGATAAGGACACAGAAAATACAGGATAAGTTTATGTGAATGTCAGTTACTCTCACACAGTGCACTCAGTCATTCATTGGTTGAGAAATACGGATCTTTAAAAATTCCTAAGTTATAAAGAGGACATACTCATTATAAGGGGTGGGGACAACTCACCTCAAGTGCCTCCTAGCAGTTCAATATGATTCTGCAATCTTTCCCCCACTCCTGGCACCACCTGAAGGTTGCCATCCTTGCGAGGCAGGTCTCCAGAAGTTCAAGCCACACCTTTCCAGAGGAGTATATATCTACTAGAATTATCTCCCATGTTAAGTAAATGCAACCACTCAAGCTCCTGTGGCCATGGAAGAGAAGTTGTTGCTGCTGCTGCTCCCTCCCTTTCCCTGCCCCACCCAAGAACTGACCTGGTCAGACCCTGCAGCTCCTTGTATCTGAGATTTTTGAGCTCTGATTGACTGCTTCCATGAGACCCTGTAGGCAAGCCTGGAGGACCATACCTCTTCTGTTTCTTCCTGCAGTGGGGTACTGTTGACTGCAGAGCTTCCATCAAGGGCCTAGGAAGGGCCAAGTACCCCCCATCACATTCATGGTCTGGTCTGGCTTGGAGACACCATTGTGAATCTACTTCTTACCAACAAAGAGGGTAAGAAGTATGTTTGAGCATAAGAAAAGGGAGCTTAGTGTTAATGATAAGCTACAATAATTCAAAGGTGGATTCATGTAACACAGCGATACAAACGGTACTGGGTACTGGATCGTGAGTAAATACATCTTGAGGAATTACGAAACCATTTCACATGGTACAGTGGAAATCTGAAAATCCATGAATATAGCAAAAAATGGCATACTAATATATATTAGGAAACTCTATAGAGTTTTTATAGGCCCATTAATTAAAGGACTGAATCAAGTACAATTCTGTTGAACTGCTTTTTAACATTCAGGAAGAAAAATAAAGAAAAAGAAAATGTACAATATGAAAACTGTCATATATTGCTGTAAAATGGAAAAAAGATAACTTGGAAAATATGCATACACAAATCAGGGCCTTCAGGCAATTAGCTAATTAACTTACTGAATTTCTGGCATATTCTTTTTGAAAAGTCATTGCTAACTGGAGGACCTATCAGGAAACTAAAACCTAAATTCCTCTTCAAATGGGTGGAAAATTAAGGAGTAAAATATGTTAGTAATTAGTATGCAATATAAGTACTTAGATAACAGAAAAACATAGTGTGAACAGCATGCATCTGCAAAGGGAAATTATGAATTTAAAACCTTGGTGGCTTTTAAAAATATATAACTTACAAAATAAGTGGACAAAGAGATGTCAATAGCCTTACTGTCTACATTTTAGAAAAGCATGTAGTGATTTAACAAGGAACTGTAGTTTATTTGTATATTTAATTTAAACTCATTAAATATAAACACTGTACCATCGATTGAAAACTAGCTAAAGTCTGTGAGCAAAGGTAATGATAAATAGCAATGTATCAAGTGTTGGGGAATTAGTAATATGGATTGTAAACACCATAGTAAAAAGCATGATAGAATGAATGTCTTACCCCATCTGTACATACAGTTCAGTGCATCAGGGATTTGGTTAGACCAGTGTTTCTTAAACTTTTTAAGACCGAGGAACACCAAACAATTTTTTTATGAGGAACACCAAGGATTTTTTTTGTTGAGCAAAAAAAAAAGGAGGGGGCAGGAAAAAGTTAATGCCCCCCCCCCCCCCGTACTTCTCCCCCTCCCCCCCCCCAAAAAAAGAAGGGTCGGGAGAAAAGTTATTGAGCCAAACAAACCAACAAACAAACAAAAAAAGGTCGCCTCCCCTTTAAAGTCGGCCATTTTGAATGCTGTTGTTCTCCACCGCACACCTCCCACTGCCTTGTGGCACACTGGTGTGCCGCAGAACACAGTTTAAAAAACACTGGGTTAGACTGTTCTTCTTAAGGATCAGAAGGGTATCCATGTTAGTCTGTATCCGTAAAAACAACATGGAGACCTGTGGTACTTTAGAGACTAACACATTTATTTGGGCATAAGCCAGCAGTTCTCAAACTTTTGGGGTTCCGGAGCTCTTTACATGTGTAAAAATTTATGCAGAGCCCTAGCGGTCCATTGACTGTATGTGTTGTACATATCGATGTTTCCAGTATGTCAACCTCGTAGAGCCCCTGGAGAAGTCTCGTGGAGCACAGTTTGAGAAACACTGGCATAAGCTTTCATGGGTCAAAACCACTTTGTCAGATGCATGGAGTTTGCAATTTGTTACAGACTAACATGGCTACCCCTCTGAGACAGGGATTAATGATGCTCTGAACAATAGCTGAGAATGGCTTCTGTCACTATAGCCAAACTTGACTTAATTATCCACATTTGCAAGAGCAGCAAAAATGATATTCGTGTTTGTCTTTTCTCAGTTTTTTTTTTCGTGACTTCAAATTTCCATTCATTTTGGATTTGGAGTAACACAAGAAGAGGGATGAGAGTGGGTTACAATGCACCTAACTTTCACCTTTGGAGACTGCAATTCAGATTCTAACTATAATCGCACATGAAAGTAAGTTTGGCCTTATCTTAGACCCTGTGGCCATGTCTACGCTACAGAGAAGATCGAAACTGCCTCAGTCAATCTTCCAGTATTCAAATTAGCAGGTCTAGTGAAGACATGCGAATTTGAATTCAGCGGGAGCTCTTGTTGGCGCCAGTAGTCCTGCTCCTATGAGGAGTAAGGAGTGTGCTCTCATCGACCTCCAGCTATGTGGATGGCGCCAAAATTTTATTTAAGATAGTTGAACTTCAGCTATGTAATAGAGGTAGCTGGAGTTGCATATCTTAATTCATACTTATCCCCCAGCAAGTAGACCTAACCGATCTGTGTATGTCTCAGAACCACCACATAATTTAGAATCATTGTCACTCTTTGCTGAAGGAAAGCTAGGACTGGAATAGTAAGGTGTTGTAGGTTATGTTTCAAATTCATTGGCACAGCAATGAAGGATGTTGCATAGGATCTGCTTGTATTATCTTTGTCTCAAGCTAGTGCTTGTATTCCTTCACTGTCATTTTCCCTGAAGTCATTCAGTCTTTAGGGAAAATATCAACTCTTCTGGATAGAACTGGATGTTTGTGAATTTATACTTAGATTTAAATTGAAAAAAAAATGATACAAAGAAGATATGTACATTTCTTAACTTTGAGGTAGGGGAATTATTTTTTCAGGAGTCTTACAAAATAATCCTGTGATGGTTTTAACACACAGTGATGTACATGACGGATAGTTATATATCTACTTAAGAGAAAAAAAATATGCATGTTTAAATCAATAGATAAGATATTGACTCTCATAAACACAGCAGGTTGAGAAGTACTTTGTACAGATACATGTTCCTTGTAGATTTTCTAAGGCCTTTGTATCACCTTCTTTATATTTCTCTCAAAACTAATTGGACTCAAAAGACTTAATCAGGTATTTTGCTCCATTTTTCTCAAGCTATTGGGAATCTGCTCCAACAACTTATGGTTATTTACAAATCTCTTATGATTCCTGCATTTCCAGAGTTCAGAGAAACAATTATCCATCCAATTATTTTTAGTAAAACGTATGATATCAGAAAAAGTGGTTCTAGCATTTCTCTGACTGGTTTCATTGTTTGATTTTTATAACTAATACATGTTCTAGTTTCAAAATTAATTTTGTGATGATTTATGTAAATAATTTAATTTCATATCAAATCTAAACTGAAAATGTATCTTTTTTTCTCCCTTTCCTATACTTCTGTGTTTCTCTTTCCCTCTACTATTATTTATTTTACCTTGATAATTGTTATCTTTCTCAGTAAAGTGTTGTGAGAGGCAATTGATATGATATGATTATACTAGGTAATTCTTGTTATAAACAATGGATTTCAAATAACCTGTGATCTGAAATACTTTTCATATTCAAAAGCATTGGTCAGAAAATATGGAAACAACATTCAGGATTTAGAAAAATACCTTATTTCTGTAAATGAGTTTGAAGTTATTTAAAAATAAATAATCTTTTGCACCAGAGTTTTAATTAAATATAAGTGACTATCAGAAATGCTGAGCACCTGCAGCTCCAGTTGACTTCATTGAGATGTATGGGTGATGAGCACGTTAGAAAGTTAGGCAGCTTGTATTTATACAATTACTAGGTGGTTGTGCCCACTGCTCGCTCTGTTTGCCTACCCCCCCTCTGTCTGGCCACTTTCCCAGCCAGAGATCCTGATGACATCATTCTGTTGCGCAGCAGGAAAAACTTTAAGAGATTATAAAGTTTACTAAATGAGCAGTGAGGAGTACTAGTCAGTGTAAGGTTGGCTGAATCTGGCCAGCCTTAGTTATCTTTCAAGAACACACACTTTGAAACTTTACCTTAACAATTGATTTTATTCATGGTTACTTGCAAAACTAAATGCAATTAAATCCTCGGTTTTATCAGTATTAAAATATATGCATTTCATAAATTACATGCAGCATAGAATCAACTCTGTAGATCTTAGAATTATTACTTTTCTATTTGGACTGTTAAACTTGCTCTAATGATAGCAGCTCCTATCTGGCCATGGTGCCTGTCCCCACTTCTGCCAAGTACTAGGGCATAGAAAGAGCCCCTATCCGGCTGCACCTGTGGCCACAGCAGCCTGGTCCCAACCCTGATTATGAGGCAGGCTCCGCGGTCTCGCTCCCCTCTGTCCCAGCCCTGGTCACACTCCTGATGGGTAGCAGAACATGGTATCGGCCCTTGTCTGGCTGCAGCTCTGGCAGCCCAGCTCAAGCCCCAGTCATGGGACAGGCCCTGCAGTCTGGCCTCCATCTGTCTGTGGCCCCACTCCTGATGCAGTGGCGCAGCCCAGGCTTGCTTCTGCCAGGGTGTGGGACATGGAATTGACCCCTGTCTGGCTGTGGTTGCAGCAGCCTGACTTCTGGCCCTGATCTTGGGGTAGTCCACACTGTCTGCTTTCCATCTGCTGGGCTGGCAGCAGTGGGGCCTAGTCTGGCCCTTGCGAATTAACTTTCTTCCCCTGCACTCCCCTCCACCCCCCGCCTCACACACACCTAACACCCTGCCTCCTGCAGCTCCCCACAGCCCAATCCCTGAGCCCCTCATACATCCCAACACTGACACCTGCACCTCCCCCCACACCTCAACCTACTGCCCTGAGCCCTTCAAACACCCCAGTTCTCACTCCTACAACCCCCATGTCCCCAGCCCCCTGACCTGCCTCCCGCACCTCTTCTGACACTTCCAGCCCCCTGCTCTCACTCATGCACCCTCTGCCCTGAGCCCATTATGCACCCCCATACATCCCCAGCCACCTGCCCTGACTCTTGCATCCCTCCATACCCCAGTCCTCTGCCCTGAACCCCCCACTCCATCCCCACACTTACATTTCTTATAGGTACTGTTGTATCGCAACTCTCCTCCCTCTCCCTGCTGTGATATCCAGGGGGGTGAGTTGTGATAGTACAGTACCTGTAAGAAATTTAAGTTACTTTAAACCCTGCTTAGCATATTCCTGAGCCATTTCCTTTCCTGCCTTGTCTCTGCATAGATTCACTTTACTTCTTGCTTCTGGAGAGCTAAGCCAGAACAAAGCAGGCCGTTCATTCTTCTGCTAGGATCACATACTTACTCTTTTTAACTGAACCCTCTTTGAGGTTGTTCTTTTATTTCTGTGTGTGCTCTTGTGCCTTTTATTAATTAATTAATTAATTTATCTATATTTGTATGGACGGACGTACATACAATACCTCTTTAAAAACTCAGTCACCTCTTAGCTTAGAAAGCTAGATATGGAACCAATGAAGAAAGTCTTGCACTGTTCACTGGCAGCGGCTCCTTCAAGGCTTCTCTCACTGAGTCTTCCCAGTATGTATTTATTCTGAGACCCTCTACAGAGAGGCAATTATTACTCCAATGCCTGCAACTGAATCACCCACAGAGATCTATGGGGTTTGGCCACACATCCTCTTCCACTCAGGGGCATATCAGGGGAAGGAAACTGAAGACTCCTAGGGTATGTCTACACTGCAGAGTTTTTCTGGAAAAACAAGTGTTTTTCCAGAAAAACTACACTTAAGTCCACACTGCTTTTGCGTTCTTTCAACAAAAAGTCGAAAGAATGAAGGGGTTTTTCCAACAGTGGTAAACCTCTTTCTATGAGGAAGAAGCCTTTTTCGGAAAAAGCTTTTTCGGGAAAAGGTGTGTGTGGACGCAGAAGAGAGTGTTTTTTCGATAGAAGAGGCCTCTAGGAAAAAAGCACAGGTGCTCTGGTGGCCACTCCGTCCACAGTAATCACAATTGAAATGTGAGATAGCGTCCAATGTGGATGCTATCTTTCAAAAAAGCAGATCGCTTTTTCATTGGGCTTTTACTGTGTTGATGCTCTCTTTCGAAAAAAGTGATAGAGATGCAGCTGTGTTAGTCTGGTCTAGCTGAAACAAAAGACAGAACTATGTAGCACTTTAAAGACTAACAATTTTTGATTGTATCACTTTGGTATATATGGTTGTGCCAATTTTCTTCCACACATTTATCTGAGGAAGTGGGTCTGGCCCACGAAAGCTCATCACCTAATAAACCATCTTGTTAGTCTTTAAAGTACTACATAGTTCTGTCTTTTCTTTCGAAAAAAGTTATTCCAGAAGATCTTTCAGTCTTCCGAAAGAAGCTTTCCAGAAAACCTACACTTAAGTCCACACTGCTATTGCGTTCTTTTCAAGAGAAAGTGGAAAGAACGGAGAGGTTTTTCCAACAGTGGTAAACCTCTTTCTGTGAGGAAGAAGCCTTTTTCTGAAAAAGCTTTTGGTACAGCTTGTTAGTTGAACATGATTGTTTGTTGGGGGTTGAATTTTTAATGGCAGGAGACAGAATTGGGTTCTCAATCTTACTAGTTGATGGCTCTGTGTAGCACCTGACATATTGGTTTCCCTCTGTGTATTTCTTTGCATTTTGGTTGGGGATATACTGCTCAGATGATATTAGTGTGCATATTACAAACAATACTGACATTAGTCTGTATTTCTTGTGTGGTGACTCGCATTTCTGCAGTTCACTTCTACTTATGCAGACACCCACCTTGCCAATGTTTTGATTCTGTGAAGTCATTTTTGTTAAGTTCTATTTTGATTTAAGTTACCACTCAGTTGGAGCTCTCAGGAGAGGGGAGGCATTTAACCTTAAAGAGTATCTAAATTCTGTCCTTCTATGGTCACTCTGCTTGTCAGTCAAGTACATAGCAGATTGTACGCATTAATTTGCACTTTTAGGATATCACAGAGAAGAATTACCAGGTACAAAATTCTACTCTGTAGTCTAAAATTGTGTGTCCCCCTCACATTCCACAATTACTTTGAAGGAGGGATTTCTTCTCTGAATATCATTCTGGGAAATTTTTCCTCTCAGTCACGTGATTGTTTTTAAATTAAGGGCAGTTAAAGCTACAGATCTTCTTTTTGCTGGTCTTGGTGTTAAGTTGTCCAATTCCTTGCATGATTTTCCTCAGAAGGCAGTTTGTAGGAGTGCTGATTTAGTAAAATTGAAGGACAAGCAGACTGAACCAGTAGGGAGTGGGATGAATGAGCACACATAAGGGAATAGCAAGATACAGCTTCAGAACTTAAGATGGTCTCACTTAAAGCAGAACATCTGATTTGCTTACAGTGTGCTTATTTCAAT
This sequence comes from Pelodiscus sinensis, assembly GCF_049634645.1. Classification (NCBI taxonomy): domain Eukaryota; kingdom Metazoa; phylum Chordata; order Testudines; family Trionychidae; genus Pelodiscus; species Pelodiscus sinensis. Next base: position 237,759,124 of record NC_134712.1, on the reverse strand, counting down.
ATCAGAAAGCATTATAAGTTAGAATATCTGACTGCCACTACTGATGGCATCTTTGGCTTTGATCTCCCTGGCATTCTTCATATCACCTTATTACTTGTACATAAACAATAGAATGTAATAACAGTGACAGAGAAAAAAACAGGACTATGTAGCACTTTAAAGACTAACAAGATGGTTTAATAGGTGATGAGGTTTAGTGGGCCAAACCCACTTCCTCAGATCACATAGTGGAAGAAAATTGTCACAACCATATATACCAAAGGATACAATTAAAAAAAAAGAACACATATGAAAAGGACAAATCAAATTTCAGAACAGAAGAGGGATGGGGGGGAAGGTAAATGTCTGTGAGCTAATGATATTAGAGGTGATAATTAAGCTATCTTTGTAATGGGTAAGATAATTAGCATCTTTATTCAAACTTGAGTGTAAAGTGTCGAATTTAAGCATGAATGACAGTTCAGAGGATTCTCTTTCAAGCAAAGTCTTAAAAGGCTTTTGAAGCAGGATGCAGGTAATCAAGTCGTTGAGACAATGTCCTTTCTGGTTGAAATGGCAAGAAACTGTTTTTTCTTTGTGATCCTGTCTGATATCTGTTTTGTGGTCATTGATCCTTTTGCAAAGTGTCTGAGACGTTTGTCCAATGTACATAGCAGACAGGCACTTTTGGCACATGATTGCACAAATTATATTTCTGGATGTGCAGGAATATGTGTTCTTGATCTTATAACTCACTTGGTTAGGTCCAATAATGGTATCAGCAGAGTGAATATGTGGACAAAGCTGGCAATGGGGTTTGTTGCAAGGGAAGGTACCAGGGTTGCTATTAGTGTGGTATGTCCTGTGGTTGTTGGTAAGAATCATCTTGAGGTTAGGTGGTTGTCTATAGGAGACTATGGGTCTGTCTCTCAGAGCCTCTCGGAGTTTAGTATTCTGTTCCAGTATAGGCTGTAGTTTATTGATAATGTGTTGGACAGGTTTAAGTTGGGGGCTGTAGGTGATGACAAGTGGTGTTCTGTTGCTGAAGTTGGTGGCTGTAGGTGCAGAGTACCCTTACGTTTATGACGAGGTAATCCTGTTTTAACTTTATATAAGCCAGATTGTTGCAGTATCTGAAATTTTTGACTGAAATTATCATTATGTTGCTATTTCAATTTCATTTCCTTTGTCAGATTGTTCTTCTCAAAATGTCTTGTCTTTCTTTTGTTTATAAGTAGGTTTATTTGAAAAGTGCTGTTTGAGATAAGGTATCTTTTCTATCCAGGGGAATATTGCATTCGTTCATTTCTGGCTGTTGTTATTCGCTCACTTACCTTATCTTTGTGTACTCTTCTTCTTGGTATTTTTTAACCACAGTAGCAGAAAGACATATATCAATGAAAAATAACTCTTCCAAAATCTAGCATTTGATATCAAACCATGGTGAATTCCAACCTGACAGAATAGGTAAGGTGGACGAAGCTAGTTAAAGAAACCTGAAATGTTGGTAGGTGGAACAGAAGGAAAAATAGGATCATGAAGTATTTTCCATAACAGCATAGTGTAAAAATCACTTCTGTATAATTCAGCAAAAGCATGTAATTGTGAGCATTACACAGAAAGAACTGAAACATTTTTATCCCCTAGAAATAGCAAAATGACTTTTATACCTATTGAGCATTCACCTCAAGAGCAAATTGAACACAAGATTGGGTTGGCTTACCCATTGAGACATTCTTTCCAGAAAGGAATCACAGAAACACATAATCAATAGATGACAATAAGGGCTTATCTACACTTACAGCACTGCAGTTGTGCTGCTGTAGCACTTAGTGAAGATGCTACCTACACAATGAGAGAGGTTCTTCCATTGGTGTACTTTTCCCGTCAACATAGCACTCTCTGTGCTGGGGGTTAAGACGATATAGCTACATTGCTCAGTCATATGGATTTTCCATATCCCAGAGCATCATAGTTACGCCAATGTAAGTTAGTAATGTAGACCAAGCCTTAGGAAAAAGCTATGTTTGAATCTCTCTTTAACAGCCATGAACTCTTTCTGTTACAGAGACAAGAATAAGGTGCTGTTTTTCTCTGCTCTTGTTAAATCAATCCCCTTTCCTACATTACTTTATTTTTCCTAAGGTAAGCTGCATGAAATTGATAATATTGTAGTTGGCGCCTTTGGCTCAGACAATGTTTTTCCTGTTCTCCTAGCACTGTTTTTTATAGTAGACTAAACTTTGTACATGCACTTCTTTAAAACAGATGCCTTAGGTATTGTGTATTTGGTGTAAGACCATCCTAGGAAGAATGAAAAATGCCTTTGATGTTTTTATGAACATTTAAATATTTAGTTTAAAGTTCAGGATACTCATAAAGCAAATAAATATATAAGAAAACTCTGAAACTGGTCATTTATACAAAACTGATACAAAGGTAAATTTTCTTCATTTTATATATAAAAGCATATGAATGCATTGCAAATATGTATATTTAGAGGCACCATAGTGTTAGTCTTTCTTGAACTGATTAGTTGGATTTTATGTTAATAGTTTTTATATTATTTGTGTTAAATGACTCACTCAGGTTGAAAATTTGAAAGGCTTTCAAAATGCACAGCTGTAAACTAATGTAAATTAATAAAGGAAATTTTAAAACTCTATATCTGAAAAAAATTATATAGAGTCTAATCAATTTTGCATTGTAACTTTGATGCACAGTTATGGCAGTGTATTAATGTCTGAATGAAAGAGTGAGATAACATTCAACATGCTAATGAGGACTCAACACCTGGGCTCACAGAGACACATGATTATGAGAGAAGGGAGTAATTAAGATGAACTCTCACATCTTGCTGGACCTCTGAAGAACACTCACAGGCTGGCTTCAGATGGACAACATAAAGATCTACAATGGAAGTGTTTCATCTTGTTTAATCAGTATTCTCTACAATTTGGTGTATGGCCTAGACAGCTACACTTTTCATAATGCTTTAGTTTAGCTGTGTTTATGTTTTGCTTAACATTAATTTTGTTTGTGATTTCATCTTTATGTTCTTCCCTAAGCAACATAAAATATAAGATGCCTAGGATTGGTTGTGTCAACTGTCCCTATTAACAGTTACTTTCAGACACCTCTAAGAACATAAATCAACCTTTGATCCTAAGGGAGAGGGAAGCAGGCTTGGGATAAATTAATTTGAGCACTAGTAGAAGAAAAGAGGTTGTAATTCCCTGCTGAAATGGTGATATGAAGAAGCTGGCTGCAGTTAATGTGGGCACTAGAAGACTTGAAAATCTTGAATTATTAATTGCCTTGGTTAAAATATCCCTGCATTTAACAACTATAGACTAAATTCTATTTCTAATTCATGTTGTCTTTATACAGTCCATATTTGCAGCCAGATGGCACTGGGCAGTAATCTTGTGGAATTACATTAATTTAGCCACTCAATGAAAAACATCACAGAAAAATCTGGTTGCTATATGCAGTGGTATTGATAAAGAAGAGTGCCGCCTTGTTAAGTGTGTATTAAAACCAATGTCCAGCCAGATATTATGGAACATTAAGTTGCTGTGGATAACATATGAGGTCCTTAGGTCTGGTGTTTGAGCTAAGATTAATGGAGGGAAAAGATTGATAGAACACAAGAGCACTCCAACCATGCCATCTCCCAAGTAGAATGGATGTAATTAGCTGTGCTAAAATGGAGGAATCCTAAGGTACTTTGGTAGGAAAGTTGTCCAGATCTTTTGCACTGGGGAAGCAGGGCAAAGGAGCTAGAGATGAAGAAAAAAATCTGGTTTGTTTTGCTTTGAATTAGACATCAATGGCAAACCATACAATTAAAGATCCCACCATTCTTTTTGCTAGAATTAGTTGTCTTGCCAAATTCCATTTGATAGATTCTATCTATCTAGATTACCTCTGCAGTTTCCATTGGATAATTCCTCTCCTAAGGACTCTGTTGTGCAATGATGCCATATTTCAAAGAGGTAGCTGTCAGCAGATGGTCAGGGCAGTGTGTGCGTGTGTGTTATACAACCGAGACTTCAACTGCTGAGACCGGGGTCCCTTGCAGCGGGCAACCTGGAGGAGGTTGACAGGTGCCCCAATTCTGCCAACCGACGGTCAGGGCAGTGAGTGGTGTGTGTGTGCTATACACCCGAGACTTCAACTGCTGAGACCGGGGTCCCTTGCAGTGGGCAACCTGGAGAAGGTTGACGAGCACCCCAACAAGTTTACAGGGAGAGCTTATAACACCTCAGATTTTAGCTGCTAGGATACAGAAATCCCTTCGCAGCAGGCAGCCTGGGGAGGCTGAGAGGTGCCCCAACGGATCTGTCGCCTGGAAGCGACATGATCCAAAACGCCCCAGCTCTCCCTATATATGTCCCTTATGACCGGCTGAAGTTCTTTTAAATTGTGCTTGGTTCTGTTACAGCAACTGAAGGAGTCAGGTTAAAGCTTAAACAGTTACTATTTTATTGTTACAGGGTAAACTTAGTTGTTAAATGCTACTACTATGTTACAGATAACACAGTCACTACAAAGGACAGGACAGAAATTACACTAATAAGTCACTTATAGGTACCATGAATCCCTTTTGGTTCTCTGAGCTCTTATTAAATGCATGCAAAATAGACACCTGGCAGGTATAATTCTCACCCCTGCGTTCCAGACTTTGCGTGGTCAGCGTCTTTCTCTCAATCCCTTGGGAAGAAGTAGGGCGAGGTTGGGCGTCCCACAGACCTCAGGAGACAATCAATATCTGCCAGCAGGTATAGATGATTGGAGCTCAAATGGGGTGGGCTACTAAACCCCTCTTTATACCCCTTGGGTCACGTAGGCTTCTTCCTGGTCTCAAGTGGCCAATTAGGAAAAATGGCTTTGAATGCCAAGTTTCCCACTGTCAGGGGTTCTGTCAGGGGTCCGCACCCCAGTGTGCCTCAGTGCCCCCTGACTGTCCTCATCTAGCCCCTCGCAGGGCAAGTTACAGTCTGTATGGGATGCTCATCATAGGCATTTGGGATTATCTCCGCGGCCCCGCTTACCTAAGCCAGGCTGTGATCTGCCTCCAAGCCCGGGCCTTGACTCCGGCCCCTCGTCAGGGTAGCCTTAGCTGGCCTTCTCCCAGCCCTTGCTGGCTATCCCCAGCGGAGTTCCCTCCTGGGAGCTCCTGCTTTCTCCAGTCAGCCCCTCACTGGCCTCTCTCTCTCTCCTCCTGAGCAACCTGGGCTTCTCTATATATACGTGCCAGCTGTGCTCATACTCGCCCTAATGGGTTCAGCTGGCTTCTACCAGCCACTCGTGCAGTCCGGGATCTTTGCCAGCTGGGATCTCTCTAGTCCTAACTAGCTCCCGCTGGTCTCCTTTCTGCTAGCCCCGGCTCCGGGCCGGAGTCCTGGTGTTAAAGGGCCAGTGCAGGGCAGGCGCCCTGTCACACCCATGAAGGGTGCAAAGCATAATTCACACCTGGGAAAATGCAGACAATGGGCACCTCTGGTATGTGATGGGCGAAGATTCCTCTTCTGCGACAGTGCAGGCATGTCAATTACTGGTACTAGCCATCAGGGCGACGGGAGGCCCCGGGTCGTCAGCTAGCCCATTTACTGTCTGGTTTCTGTTTATGGTAGAGTCAGGGACAGGAAGCACACCTGCATTCCCAGGGCATCAAAGGCTGACTGCCTTTCTCTTGCTCTCTGAGGAGTGGGGGAAACAAGATGGGGTTCATGTCTGGCTACAGTAGCTTTGTTTATCTGTTTCAGCAAAAACAACATGGAATCCAGTGCCACTTTAAAGACTAACAAATTGAGTAGAGTATTAGGGCATAAGTTTTTGTGAGCTACATACAACAACTCATTTCCTCAGATGTTGAAGGGAAAAGAAAAAAAACCTTCCCATCTCTGTAGCACTCTTTGCTTTGCTTTTCTTCATCTGAGGAAGTTAGTTGTTGCTCATGAAACCTTTATCCTAATACCCTAATCAATTTGTTAGTCTTTAAAGTGCCACTGGACTCCTTGTTGTTTTTTCTTTTGTGCAATATTGCTGTTTCAGAATGATTGTCACATTTCATCCCAGAGCTGGTTGCTTTTCATTGGCATGTGAAGTAATCGCTGAGCATGAACAGAGTATGACTAGAATTGGTGGATAAGATTATTATCATTAGCAGTATAGTTATTAAAAACAGCAGTGCTTCTCCTTAGTTGACACTTGCTTTATGAAGATAACCTATCATGTCCATATTTATGTTTGTCGAAGTGTAAAAAGTTCATTTTTGCAAAAAAAGCAGTTCACCTAGCAGTTCTAGACTTTAATTAATGAAAGCAATACTGTCCTGTATATGATATGGACTTGCTTTTTACCTGAAAAGCAATACTGTCTTTTGTATTTGAATATGAAAGGCCCTGATAATGAACCATTTCTTAGCTCTAATAAAAATGCCTTTAAAATATCGGATAGAGGTATATAAGATTCTGATTCATGAAAGCACTTCGTTCCATGCTTCTCTTTAAGCGATTGCTGTTCTGATTAGGGATGTGAAAAGTTAACCGGTAAGCATCACCCTTAACCGGTAAGCATCACCCTTAACCCAGTTTTGGTTAACCCAGGGGGAAGGTAGCCGGAGCAGCTCCCCTCCTAGCTGGAGGAGCCCCTGTCTGTGGCAGGCTCATGTCAGAAACAGGGGCTACTCCGGACATCCAGAGCAGCCCCTGTCCATGGCAGGCCTGAGCGTGTTGGAGGCAGGGGGAGCTATGGCCATTGGAAGCAGCCCCGGCCTGCAATGAAGGGGCTGCGCTAGCCTGACCACTCCCTCCCGTTTTAAGTGGTTAACCAGTTAAATATCATGTTTAATTGGTTAACCAATTAAATGGGATTTTACATCCCTGGCTCTGATTTGGGATGCTTTCTGAATCACAGCCTAACTAAACACTGCTTTTGCAGTATTTGGAGCCCCATTGAGTGAATAACTTAATACACAGAATTACTCAGGGCATGAAACTACACATCCATAAAGTTGCACATATGTTTGTAAGATTGCAGCCTTGTATTTTAAGACTTTTTAGGCTGTGGGTGGTGTAAGGGGAGCTAGTTTTGTTTGGAAAGAGGAAGTCAATGGTTTAACTGTCTAATTCCTTGCTTTTCATGGTTTGCATAGACAGGGTATGCAGTCCAGTAACCTTAACTATAATTTAATTAAGTTATTTTAGTGGGAATGTAGGTTTAATAGATAGAACTAGGAACCCTTATCTCCATTAAAATTATTACTTTTGACAGCACTGACCCAGATAATGAGTATTATAAGAGGTTGTATGGTGCCTGGGGTATCTAAAGCATGAACAAACAGGATTACCTCTTAACTCTGTCAACAGCTGCCGCAGCAAGTCAAACAGATATGAGTCACATTGAATTTCTACATTATAGTATATTAGTGCTCAAATGTGTATGTAAAAGTGCATATAAAAATCACATTTGCTGGCTGTTAATTCATGGGCTGTGTTTTGGGACTTTGCTAAGGAGCTCAGAACTTCAGGCCTCAGGAAGTCTAGAATGCATTCCATTTACACATGATCATTTCTGTGCATATATTTTCAGAAAGGCTATTGCAGAACTCTGTATTCAAGATTCAAAAGTTATCACTAATGCAGCCCCTTTGTTTCCCTGGTGTGGGACTTTGGACCACAGAATCTACCAAAGTGCAGAACCATAGCCTTTTCATCAGACTACCAGCTTCATCAATGCATAGGCAACGTGTGGCGTACCTGCATGTTATATGGAGTATGGTGAGCAACCTGCACAGTTTGTTTTTACTGTGTTTCTACTTGTGAAGGGATTGTGTAGAAAGGGTTAAGTGGTGAGGAGGGTTTTTGTGTTTTGGTCCTTTGAACTTTGGTGAATTTAATCCAAAAAGTCTACATAGGTGACTCTAGACATATATATAAATACTTGCAGAACAAACTGAAGGAAGTTTTTACTGCCAGCACTATCATTCTGTATGTCTCCTGCAAGTGCATGACATGACACTCCTAAAGCAGTGTAAAGAATTTAGCTACGTATCCTGCACTTTGTAGGTCATCAAGACTCAGTCCAACACTCAGGTCATGGCAGGCAAGGAAAAGAGAGGATGATATGTTCAGACATATTATTTTGAAACACATTTATTTGTAACTTTTAAGTCTACCCATGTATTTTGTGAAAGGCAGATCCTTGATGTGTTATTGCTCTCTGAAGGGATGGGATATGTGCAGGAGATCTGCACAGGAGTTATGTATCTCTTGAACGGGATATCTTGAAGCACAGTTGCTGTGAACTATTTATTTAAAAAGCATTTCCAGCCATGTCTAAAAATGTTACTTTGATTAGGACAGGGCAATATAGTCTTTGCAAAACCACTCAATTTATCCCTGTGGAACTTCTGTGAAAGTGCCTGTAAGGCATTGGATTTAAAGCACACTACTTCTCCTCATCCCAATTCTAGGACCTCCAATAACATAGTGATGGTCATAATTTAAGAACAAGAAATGAATAAGAAACTGAATAAGAGATGTATTATGCTAATCCTTTGGGTATGACAATTATGCTAATCTTTTAGATTAACTGGTTACCTGGTAAGCATTACCTAACTGTGGGTGGGGCGAGGGAACCTGTGTGGCGGGCCAGTTCTTTAACCACTTAACATTTAAACATTACATCCCTAATGAAAATCATTTTTCTACACATCTCTGGGAGAGCTTCCATTTTCCCTTTCACTTCCCATTGCTTTCATATGATAGAGACAGCCTTTCATTTATACAAGACAAATTTAACTACATTTCACTGTAGTATCTAGAGACCCAGTGAAACTCCCATTAAAGATAATATCAGACTTTGAACTGATGTTAATAGTGCTCTGAAACTGCCCTCAAAAACAGATAAGAACTGTAAGGACTGATCGCCTTTTCCATCAGCAGTTCCACAATGTGCCAAGATAGACATGCCTATGCCCGTACCAATGGAACCAGGACCAAAGACTCTGGTCAGTGTTCTTGCCAGAACTTGACATGCCCGTCTCAAAGATATGGTAATTTACAGCAACTCTGCCTCTGGCTTCCTGTAGTCAGCCGCTGGTCAGTTTCAGCAGCGGCTGACTTGGGAACTAGGGGATGCCTGGGGCAGAGCAGCTGGGGTGCTGCCGGGTTGGTCCAGTAGTGCCGAGGAGCGGCGCTGCGGGACCAACCCGGCAGCGCCCCAGCTGCTCTACCCCAGGCGTCATCGGCGAGAAAAGCCTGGTCTGCTGGGGGGGAGGGCACACTAGCTGCGCGCCCCCCCAGCAGACCAGGGAGACGCAGGTGGCGGGACCGCTGAGACACACCTGGTCTGCTGGGGGGGAAGGCGCACTAGCTGCTCCCCCCAGCAGACGAGTGAGATGGGGAGCAAAGCCTCGGAGGATGCCGGCAGCGGGACAGCCGCGGCGCGTCTGGGCTGTCCCGCTGCCCGTGTGCTCCGCGGCTTTGCTCCGCATCTCCCTGGTCTGCTGGGGGGGCTCCCCAGCAGACCAGGGAGACGTGGAGCAGCTTTTCTTGCCCCAGAGGATGCGGGCGGTGGGACCGCGGCGCATCTGGGAGTCCCGCCGCTCACATCCTCCAGAGTGAGAAAAGCCCCGTTCGTAACTGCGGATCTGACATAAGTTGGATCCGCGTAACTCGGGGACTGCCTGTACTCTGATACTGCCAGAAGCTGTTTGCCTGATTGCACCTCTGGCCAGGCCATCAGACGGCAACCAGTGCTGATGGCTTTTTCTTTGGAATTACATGACTCTCTTTCTGAAAAAGAAAGGAACCAGTATCTCTGGTTCTGCTGATGATCCATACTTTGCAAGTCAGTCTAAATAGGGCCCCTTGAAGCTACGTGGGAACCCCTGCATTCATGGGATTCTTGATCTGCCCCTTATTACTATGATCTCACCCACCAGCCTTATTGCAGTACATGGGATTCCTAATGTAGAGTCTCACACTTTGAATGCCATTGCTGTTTTCAAAGAATACTAGCAGAATCATAGATACTCAAACTGAAAGGGACCTCAAGAGGTCATCAAGTCCAGTCCCCTGCCCTCACGGCAGGACCAAGCACCATCTATTCTAGATCATCCATGTACAGTCAGTCCCCGGGTTACGCTGATCCGACTTACGTTTGATCCGTACTTACGAACGGGGCATTTCTCGCCCCGGAGGATGCGGGAGGCGGGACCGCCCAGACACGCCGTGGTCCCGCCGCCCGCGTCCTCCGGGGCGAGAAAAGCTGCTCCGCAGCTCCCTGGTCTGCTGGAGGGGGGGTCCCCCAGCAGACCAGGGAGACGCGGAGCAAAGACGCGGAGGACCCGGGCGACTGGACCGCAGCGCGTCTCGGTCCCGCCGCCCGCATCTCCCTGGTCTGCTGGGGGGGGGGGGGGCGCAGCTAGTGCGCCCCCCCAGCAGACCAGGATTTTCTCACGGACGCCTGGGGCAGAGCAGCTGGGGCGCTGCCGGTTAATCCCGCAGCGCCGCTCCTCGGCGCAACTGGGACCAACCCGGCAGCACCCCAGCTGCTCTGCCCCAGGCGTCCTGATTCAGCCGCTGCTGGTCACGCTCTATCCCAGGCGTCCAGATTCAGCTGCTGTTGAAACTGATCAGCGGCTGATTCCAGGGAGCCCGGGGCAGAGAAACTCTGCCTCGAGCTTCCTGTAGTCAGCCGCTGGTCAGTTTCAGCAGCGGCTGAATCTGGACGCCAGTTCCGACTTACGTACAAATTCAACTTAAGAACAAACCTAAAGTCCTTATCTTTACCCGGGGACTGCCTGTAGATGTCTATCCAACCTGCTCTTGAATATCTTCAGTGATGGAAATTCCACAGCTACCCTAGGCAATTTATTCCAGTGTTTAACCACCCAGACAGGAAGTTTTTCCTAATGTCCAACCTAAACCTTACTGTAGTTTAAGCCCATTGCTTCTTGTCCTATCCTCAGAGGCCAGGAAGAACAATTTTTCTCCCTCTTCCTTGTAACACCCTTTTCGATACTTGAAAACTACTATCATGTCCTGTCTCAATGTTCTCTTTTCTAAACTAAACAAGCCCAGTTCTTTCAGTCTTCCATCATAGCTCATGTTTTCTAGGCCTTTAATCATTTTTGTTCTCCTTCTCCGGACCTTCTCCAATTTTTCTACCTCTTTCTTGAAATGTGGGGCCCAGAACTGGACACATTATTTCAACTGAGGCTTAATCAGCGCAGAGTAGATCAGAAGAATGACTTCTCATGTCTTGCTTACAACTCTCCTGTTAATGCATCCCAGAATCATGTTTGCTTTTTTTGCAACAGTGTCACGCTGTTGACTCAGATTTAATTTGTGATCCACTGTGACCCCTAAATCTTTCTGCAGTATTCTTTTCTGGATTGTCACTTCTCATTCTTTATGTGTGAAACTGACTGTTCCTTTCTAAGTGGAGTACTTTGCATTTGTCCTTATTAAACTTTATCTTATTTACTTCAGACCATTTCTCCAGATCATTTTGAATTATGGCCCTATCCTCCAAAGGAGTTGCAACCCCTCTCAGCTTGGTATCATCTGCAGACTTAATAATCGTACTCTCTATGCTATCATTTAAATAATTGATGAAGATATTGAACAGAACCGGTCCCAAAACAGACCCCTGCGGAACCCCATTTGTTATGCCTTTACAGCATGACTGTGAACCATTAATAACTACTCTCTGAGAACAGTTATCTAGCTAATTATGCACCCTTCTAGTAGCCCCATCTAGGTTGTTTTTCCTTAATTTATTGATAAGAAGGTCATGTGAGACGGTATCAGATGCTTTACTAAAGTCTAGGTATACCACATCCACTGCTTCTTCCTTATCCACAAGGCTTGATATCCTATTAAAGAAAGCTATCAGATTGGTTTGACATGATTTGTCCTTTACAAATCCATGCTGGCTGTTACCTGTCACCTTATTATCTTCCAGGTGTTTGCAGATGAATTCCTTAATTACTTGCTCCATTATCTTTCCTGGCACAGAAGTTAAACTGACTGATCTGTAGTTTCCTGGGTTGTTCTTATTTCCCTTTTTATAGATGGGCACTATATTTACCCTTTCTTGGTATCTCTCCCAACTTCCATGACTTTTCAAAAATGATAGCTAAAGTCTCAGATACCTCCTCTATCAGCTCCTTGAGTATTCTAGGATTCATTTCATCAGACCCTGGTGACTTGCAGACATCTAACTTTTCTAAGTAATTTTAACTTGTTATTTTTTTATCTTAACTTCTAAACCTACCCCATTTCCACTAGCATTCACTATGTTAGGCATCCCGTCCCCATCAATCTTCTTGACAAAAAATGAAACAAAACAGTTGTTAAGCACCTCTGCCATTTCCAAGTTTCCTATTACTGTTTCTACCTTGTTGCTGAGCAGTAGGCCTACTCTATCCTTGGTATTTCTCTTGCTTCTAATATATTCGTAGAATGTCTTCTTGTTACCCTGTATGTCTCTAGTTAGATTTAGCTCGTTTTGTGCCTTCACCTTCCTAATCTTACCCCTGCATACTTATGTGGTTTGCTTATATTAATCCTTTGTAATATGACCTAGTTTCCAGTTGTTATAGTTTACTTTTGGGCCCTTAATAATGTCCCTTTGAAAAGCTGCCAACTCTCTTCCGTTGTTTTTCCTCTTAGTCTTGCTTCCCATGTAACCTTACCTGCCAGCTCTCTGCGGGTATGTCTACACAGCAGTGTTACTTTGGAATAATGTCAGTTCCAAAATATCATAGTGCACGTCTACATAACAAGTCCATTATTTCAAAATAAATTCAAAATAACAGGCTTCTTACTCCAACTTCTGTAAAACTCATTTCCTGAGAGGTAAGGGAAGTCGGGGGTAAAGTGCTCTATTTCAAAATAACTGCTGTGTAGACAGTGCCAAATAAGCTATTTCAACTTAAGCTATGCAATTAGCTAATTCGAACTACCTACTCCATGCCGCGTGTAGCCGCGGGCACGGAATTCGGACTAAGGGGGATTTAAAAATGGCGGCATCCGGGAACATGCAAATGAAGCCCGGGATATTTAAATCCCGGGCTTCATTTGCAACTCCGGTTGCCCTAATTACCCTACCTAGCTCCAACTAACGAGCTAGTGTAGACATACCCTTCGAGAGTTGGTGTGTATGATTCAATGGGAAGAAAGTCAAAGGGGGAAAACAGTTCAAGAGAATTGACAGTTTTTCAGAGAGACATTAAGGGCATAGGAGAAAACTGGAGAGATTCTAGGGGACTGGAAAAGAGCACATATAGTGCCGATCTATTAAAAGAGGAATAAAGACAAAGCAGAGAATTTCAGACCAGTCATCTTAACTTCAATACCTGGAAAGACGCTCAGATTTGGCTGTTGAAGAATTTGCAGTCCTGGGCACATAGAGCACGTGGGTACCTACAGTGAATACCTTAACAGGTTAGTAACGAGCTGTTAATTCTCTAGTTTGTTCTTATAAATGTAGGTCAGACAACTGAGGTAGATTCTCCTGTGGCACCCAGAGATATCCAAGAGCTGGTTTAAGCTCCCTAATCTTGCACAATCCAGCCGTCATATAGCTACTGTAAATTACCAGCCTGTTGATCAATAACACTTCTCAGTCTGACCTTATATTAAACTCGGTTTCAATGATCAGATGTTAATCCCTGCATGTTAATCAGCTACTTGTGCATGTGAATTTATTTATTTTCTGTTGTTTTTTTAATGTGAGCAGATTTGTAGTTTATGGAATTTCAAAACTGAATTTTCTTGATATTTACAATAAACAAATCTGTGTCAGAAATGTACGTCTAAGGCAATGGGTAAGATTATTGTATTTATTATCATTGCATTTATTAAAAAACATTACCTGTAACAAAATCTTAAGCATTTATTGCAAATACTGTCATCCTGCTATATTCTTCTACTTTAATCTTAGTGTGATTTACAGGTGGAGAAACACTGAGGAAGCTGAGCTATAAATACTATACTACTGAACAGCAGCTTAAGATTCCTCAGTTGTTTTTTCTTTGTGCTGCAGGCAGGCAACCTCATCTGGCTAGATTTGGAATTTAGCAGGCAGATTGTCTGTATGAACCTCCTCTTTACATCAGATAGACCCTTATTTTATATAGTGGGGATTAGCACTAAGGGTATGTCTACACTACCCTCCTAGTTCGAACTAGGAGGGTAATGTAGGCATACCGCACTTGCAAATGAAGCCCGGGATTTGAATTTCCCGGGCTTCATTTGCATAAGCGGGGAGCCGCCATTTTTAAAACCCCGCTGGTTCGAACCCCGTGCAGTGGAACGAGGTGTACCGGTAGTTCGGAATAGGAAGCCTAGTCCGAACTACCTAGTTCGAGCCCCGTGTAGCCGCGCTGCACGGGGTTCGAACCAGCGGGGTTTTAAAAATGGCGGCTCCCCGCTTATGCAAATGAAGCCCGGGAAATTCAAATCCCGGGCTTCATTTGCAAGTGCGGTATGCCTACATTACCCCGCTAGTTCGAACTAGCGGAGTAGTGTAGACATACCCTAACTTCCCTTTGCACAGATAAGCTATATTTCAGAAGGGTTGCTGCAAACTCCTAAATGATTTTACTTTGTCTCCCTGCAATATTCTCATCCATGTGAAAGAGAATTTGCTTTATGTCTCTGGGTTAACTGCATAATAGCCCTGTGGTGTGTATTATGCTTCCCAGCCTATTGACAAATGAAGTATTGGACAAGAACTTAACTAACCGGTATTTCCTTAACCTCCTGTCTTCAAGGCAAAGGTAATCAGATCTTTGTTGAAAACAGCAGTCAGGGATTACTTCATCTCTTTTCTTTATTTCATAACTTCTTGGTGCCAGCTGTGTCTGTGCATCCATTGCCAGCAGAAGAATCTGACTTCCAGGGTTATTAGCATCAGTTGAGCAATTAGATGTTTGAGCAGTGTTTTTTGCTTGCATCAGTAATAGAGTTGATGAAGTAGTTAGGGCTCCCAACACCATGCTTATGAAAGGTCATGTTTCACTTCTGCACATTTCTAATGTTCCTCTAATTTTATATAAGCCTGCCATGTTTGACTGTTCAAGACCATCATCTTTAATGACTCAAATCCCACTCTTTATGGCTGCATATTTTAGTCACTGTCCTAGCTGAAGAGGACTACACTCCCTTCTCCCCTGCCTCGATCCTGTAGTATTGCTTTATAATCTCTGTGAATTGACATTTTATATACATTTGTACATGCTTTTATATACATAAAGATTTTTATCCAGGCATTTCTATTATTATTTTTACATTTCTGAGTAAAATATTTTCCATAGCCACATATGCTCTTATGTGAATGCTGATAGTACTCTGTTTAAAAAAATAAACAACAAAACTTGGAAGTTCTAATGCTTTTGATCCTGAAAGCACTATATGAACACTTGTTAATTAATCAAAAAATCTTGTGTGAGGTAGGATTTGTTATCCCCTTTTACAGCTGGAAGAATGGTTTGCCTATAGTCCATGATGAAACAGGGCTTAGGATTTAGGAATGCGTGATACCCAGTCCTATGTTTATTTCTTTAGTGCACTCACTAGCCCTGATTGAAACAGTGGTCATCACCTGAGTTTTTCGATTACACAGGCAACTCTAATAACTCTTCTAGTTATAGTCTTCTAACCAAATGAAAAGAAAATTAAAAGAGTATAAAGTGACAAAACAAGTTCAGAGGTTCTTTGGCTTACGTTTGCCAAAGGCTGAGTTTTGTTATTGTAAATAAGATATTTGAACCAGATTCTCCTGAGGTACCTGTCCCGGTGACAATTCAGAGAAAGCAGAAAGCAGACTCATTTGACTATATGGGAATTCACCTATTGTAAAACTTAGGTTTGGGTCATGGAATGTCAGGCACTGAGTCTCATGGCTGCAGGATGATCAGGTGCTCAGCGGGGATGCCAAGGCAAGCTACCTGCTTCTTCTGGCACCACAAACTGTGCTGCACCCCAAAAGCAGCCAGCAGCAGGCCCAGTTCCTAGGTGGGGAGGGCGAGAGAGTGCACAGGGCTCTGCACACTGCCCCTGCCCGGAGCACTAGATTCCTACTCCCATTGCCCAGAAACCTGCTGCAGGCTGTTTCTGGGGTGCAGCATGGGCTGCAGTGCCAGGAGAGGCAGGAAGCCTGTCTTAGCACCCCTGCTGCTATGCTGACTGGGAGCAGCTGAAGGTAAGACCCTGCCCCACCTGATGCCCCCTCCAACCTGGAGCCTCTCCTATGTCCCAAACCTCTCATCCTCAGCCCCACCTTTGAGCTCACACTCTAGTCAAATTACGTTGGGTCGTGAGTGTGACGGATAGGAGTGCTGGCCTTTTCTGAACATCATGGCATTCAGCAACTAAAGGGTTAAACTCGGGTAGCTAGGGAGTGTTGTCAGGGAGCCAGGAGAGCCAATGGGAGAAGGTGTTGAGATTTGAATTGAAAGGGATACTTGCCCGCTGTTTTTGCTTTGTGTGAGTTTTAAGCCAAGAGTTGGGGGAACAAGATGAATTGAACCAGGCAGAACTACCATGTCTACAAAGAATACTAGACATGGAAATGGACTGGACCTTGAAGCATGGATTATAAGTAGATAGGGAAATGTCTATTTAGACACAATCGGTTATTTTCTTTGTTTTGTTGTTTGGTTAAACTTCTCAAGTGCTTTAAAACACTTAGCAACCAAGTATGCTTTCTCAAGTATATCTTTTGTTTTGTTAATAAAATCACCATTTTTAAGGCAGTGATTTGACTTTTGCGCCCTGGGAGGTAATAGGAGGTCTGAGTATGCGTGCGTAAGACTGAGAGGTCAGCTATCAGAGATTGCAGTTTGTTTTTGTTTTTTTCAAGCTCTCTTGTGGTAAAAGAGCTTGGGGGGTACCCCTCTGGAAGAAGTTCCAAGTGCTTCTTCCTGGGTTCAAAAAAGAAGGGTTTTTTTAGTTGATGGTGGCAGCTACCTCCCAAGACCGGGAATCTGACCTTGGGGAGCTTTTAAGCAGAAGCCTGTAGAGGCAAGGTATTTTAAGGTCTCTTGGAGTGCCAGAGTGGGGAACAGCTTTGACAACGGGCATCAACAATTTTGTTTAACTGGGTCATGAGAAAAAATGTTTGAAAACCACTGACCTAGTGTGTAGGAGATGTAGCATTGTCTGCATACCTCCCCTCTCTCCCTCCCACATTCCCTCCAGCATGTGTACCTATGCTCTCAAGTAGTAGGAGGGTAGAACAGCCTCAGACAGTAAGCCACAAAGGATCTCACCGTGAGACCACGGATTCAATATCACCCAAAACTTTATTATTACGAATTGAAAATGTAGTAGTAGCACATAAAGGCTTGGGCCCCCATTGTGCTAGACCACTGGTGCTCAAACTGTGAGTTAGAACTCCAAAACGGTTCTCAATCCCATTTTAAAAGGGTTTCCAGGATTGGTGTTAGACTTGCTAGAGACTGGGGCCAAAGCCTGGGCCTCCACCAGCTGAATCTGAAGCCAAAGCCCCCGTCTATGGTGGTGTGGCTCGGGCTTTGACTTTGCCCCTCCCCACCTGAGGTAGAGGGACACAGGCGGACTCCGGGTTTGGTCTCCCCACCTGGGGATGTAGTAACTTTTATATCAGAAAGGGGTTGTGGTGCAATTAAGTTTGAGAACCCCTGTACTAGACACTGTACAATGAATCTCAGAGCCCCTAAGAGCTTTCAATCTAGCAAACAAGACAAAATAGATGGTGAAAAAAACAAGCAGGCTGGGGAAATAAAAATAATTGGATGTTCACAGTCCTTAGCCAACTCAAATACTACAGATACTGTGACAGAATTGGAGCTGCTCTGTCATAATTTATGAATACTGTATAGCGACCTAGTTGTGGAATGGTCACTGTAAGAATATTAAGGACAAAGTGGATGTGATAATATCTTGTACTGGTCCAAGAGACTGAAATACATTGGGATGTCTAAAGAAGTTATGCCTGCATAGATTGCCATTGAGGACGGTAAGCCTTTAGGTAAGGTAGACAAGCATGTCAACCATTTTCATGTCCTTTTTCTCTGAGTATTTTGTTCTCACAGTTTAAAATAAGCTGTAATGTTGTGTGAAGGATTGTTTTGTCACTTATTCACACTGGTCACACATTACTAAAGGGAAGAACTGCAGGCGCCAGAACGCATTCCGACTTGCTCAGTAAGCACAACTGGTGCATTGGTGCAAGTTTGGTCCAAAGTGGGAGAACTATGGAATTGCACCACAGGCCAGCTGAAGGCATCTTATGGGGTGAACTCCAAGAGATCAGAAGGGGAACAGAAGTGTAATAACCTAGTGACTGTGACACATACATAGCTAGAAAAATATAGATGTTTGCCACTGATTCCAGCTCAGGTCCTGTGCGATTCAGTCATTCACTTAACTGATGCTCACTTGTTATTCTGACACATAGTCCAGAAACAGCAGTGGCTCATAAACATCGTCTGGGACATTGCTGGATTTTTTTTTCTTACAGTATTAATAATATTCTTGCACTCAGCGGAGCCGACAGCCTGGTTGGACCCTGAACAGCACCTCAAGCAGTAGAGGTGGGGCTGGTCTTAGGCAGCCCTCAGTGCCAACCGGAGAGTGCTGTGCCTGCCCTAGGTGACCCTGAGAACTTGCCTGGGGCATGGCACTACAGCAGCAATTTACAGGGCCTGGGGCTCTAGGCCCCTTTGTATCACCAGGCCCCTAGGCAGTTGCCCCTTTTGCCTCTCCAGGGGGCGGGTCAGGGAAGTACTGGTTGTACTGCATTCAAGTTAACATTGTTTTTGCCTGGGAATGACAAATGACACTTGGGCAAACATTTCATATACTAGGCCAAATCTAACATTTATCTGCAGATGTGAAGCAGATGACTTAATTGCCTTAATAATCTATTGTACGTTCTTTGCTTTTGCCAGCGTTGTTGAGAATGGCCATTCGAAGTTGGCATCCTCAAGCACAGGAGAGAGACAATATATTACCATGATTCAGAAGAAGTTCTTAGGGTTTCATGTTTGGTGTATAACTGTCTTGTCTCCTGATTAATTATGTGATGTGCCATATTCACTCTGTACGAGTAAAATTTACTCTGTATGTGTACAGTTGTTGAAGCTCATAGTTTCAGAGTGTGTAAAGCACTATATTCTCTCAGATTGGGACAAAAAGTAGAGAATTCGTCATGTATCTGCTAAAAATACCAGGTGTTGATTAGTGGTCAGCTTTGAGAATCTTTTTGGAAAATCCCTCTGCAATGCCACTGCACTCAGATTCCTCTTAGCACTTAAACTGAGGAAAACCTATCGGAGAAGGGGAACCTGAGTTTGGAAGGAGGCAAAATATGACACAAGTTTAAAAAACAGAAAAAACTTGGCAACTACTATGACACCAAATTACTTAATAAAAACATATTTTTTTTTATTCCCACCTATAAAAAAAAAAAGATTGGTAACATTTAGATTTAAGGACTTATTTTGTGCTTTGTGTGCAGGTATATGTCTCGAGTTCATGGGATGCATCCAAAAGAGACCACACGTCAGTTGAGCTTAGCAGTGAAGGATGGTCTTATAGTTGAAACCCTGACTGTGGGATGTAAGGGATCAAAAGCTGGTATTGAACAAGAAGGATACTGGTTGCCAGGAGATGAAATTGTGAGTATAATATCTAGAAGAAATTAAATCATGTTTCCTGGCATATTGATATGGAGTCTGTTTGAATTTCCATTAACAATTATTTATAGATGATCTATTGAGGTTGTAAAACAAGGAAGTGATATTTCACAAACATAGTTTTATTATTTAAATTTTACAGTGAAAAGTTGTAATTTTAAGTCCTCCCAGTTCGATAGAAATTCCTCCTTGTAGGGCTCTGCATGTGCTGCCAAGGAAAACAGTCTGTGGCTTTACACAGTTTCAGTCGTTTACTCCTCAGTGACATGGCTTCACCTCTCCTATGGTCATATGTGGAGATTTTCAACACAAACCTTACTGGTGTCACTTTGACTCAGCTGACATCTTCAGCTATCCGGAGTGATTCTTAAAGGAATATATATGTTTAAAGGATTATATTTTAAAGGGAGAGTGTTCATTTGAGGGTTTTTGAATCTGAGGAGAAAAGATTAACTCTTTTCAAAGAAGAGTTGTGTTTATAGACCATCCATTCCCAAAATAATAAAATAATAACAAAACCTGTATTAGCCAGACTGTTTTCAGACATTTGGTGTATCTGTTTTGGTACATTTTTAGCTATAAGCCTCCAAAAATTGATTCAGAAAGTATATATGGTAACTAAATCTAATTAATCAAGTTGACAGACTAGTCTGGTGTTCATAAAATTTCTAATTTCCTGCCAGAAAAATTGATACATTTTTAAAGAGAGGATGGTAAAGATGTAGGTGAAAATGTGAGATACATGCTGCTGTTTACTGTTTACTCTGAATATCTTTCTTTTAATTTCTTAGCAATGGAGTAGGTTAAAAATTACAAAAAGTCTCACAATTACCACTGTCTTCATTCAAACAATTCTGGTACTTCTGCTACTTCATTAGTAAACTAACAAAAACAGGACTCAGTTATACAACCCTCTCTCATACAAACTCATAATAGGTCACTGGAGTTTTAGATAGATGGTCTATCTCAGGGGTGGACAATAAAAAAAATGGCAGCCGACAGGGTTTGTTTCTGGCAGGCCACTGCCGCTACGTTTACCTGTACTCTGCAGGTATTAGAGGATCGCAGCTCTGATTGGCTGCAAATTGAGATTCACAACCAATGCGAGTGGTGGAAAGCAGCGTGGACCAGAATGCCGCTTCCCACCACTTGCATTGGCCATGAACGGTGATTTGCAGCCAACAAGAGCTGCTATCTTCCAATACCTGCAGGGGCGCAGGTAAACATGGAGGTAGGGGCCCACCAGGGACTAACCTGCAGACTAGATCCAGCTAGTGGGCCAGAATTTGCCAACTCCTGCTCTGTCTCCACTGCAGAGTTAGGCAGGTTACGTAAGGGTCTTGTGTGTGGATGGGACTTGAATTAAGAGCAACAATCAGGTTGTCTCAACAGGAAATTAGCCGAAAAGAGAACTTGTAAGTAGCATATTAGTATAAAATTGAGCTATATACATTGGAAGAATGATACACAAACAGAACCATATTGATTTCTTTTCCATTCAAAATACAGAAAGTAAAATACATCTTAGACAAACAGATGTCAAAGTGACAGATCGCATAAATTGCTTAACATCTAAATTCCACTGACATCATTAGAAACTGAGGACCTTCAGTTCTTGCAACATCAGATTCTAAGAGTATGTTTGCACTGTGATAGAAGTTCATGGAACAAGCAACAGCTGTCCTGACCAGTTGTGTCAGGTTCCTGGGGCTTGTGTTGTAAAGCGGTAAAATTGCAGAGTAGACATTTGGACTTGGTCTGAAGCCTGGGCTTTGAGATCATTCCCCCTTGCAGGGTCACAGAGCCCAAACTCCAGCCGTAACCCAAACACCTGCGCTGTAGTTTTATAGTTCCTCAGCCCAAGCTCTGCAAGCCTATATTAGCTACCCCAGACTTAAAATTTAGTGCCACGGGTTTTTCATTGTACTGTGGACATACTCTTAGAAACTATTTGAAACTTGTTAAAAGACTTCCACTGGCTATGCATCACACCCAGTCAGTAAAGAAAAATTGTTTCAAGGGTTAACAAAGAAAACTCATTCCCAGATATAAAAAAATATTTTATATATCCTTTTAGCCATTACATCTTACAAGCCTTAGGCCTAAATTTAGGCACTTAAATCTACATGAAAGCACAAATAAATGGCCTGAGCTTCAGAAGTGCTGAGCACAAACACACTTGCTTCTAATTTAGGTGCCTAACTATGGAAAAATATGTCTAACCTGAGGCAATCAAATTTGCCTTAGTGCATAATGTGGACTGATCACTTTGCAAATTAATAATAATAATAGTAACAAGAAAACAAATCATACAGATTGTGTAACAGCTACTCTGCATGGACAAAAGGTTTTGTTTTATAACCTAAAATATGTTTGCTTATCTGTATCAATCTAATTGCTCTGTCCGGTAAACTGACATGACATAAACTCTGGTAAAGATCTTAATAATGTTGAGTCATTGATCGGGCTACTCTGTGAAAAGGTTAAATGTTCTGTGATACAGTGCTGGAAGGTTCTGTCACAGATCAGTGGTTCACAGCTTCAGTGGTTCTCTCTGAAGTTTTATGAAACTCTGTTAATATAACACTTTAAGCAAAATTCAGTGCATTAGAAACACTGTGCAAAGACTTGAAATGGAGCTGCCAAGATGTATAGGGGTTTGTGGTTAGGGGAAGGCTCCTGCGTCAGAGGTGACCTTTATGTGGTAATGTTTAAAAAAGAAATAAAAAGAACTTTTATTAAAATGACTCTAGTGTTCTGAAAAACTGACAAGAATAAGAACATTCAGATTTAAATATGAATAAAAAATGTCCACACACACACGCCAAATTTATTTAAGATCCCAAATTGATAACAAATCATAACTCAGTGGACAGAGTTTCTAAAGGTTGGTACCGACAACAAATTAAACATGTGAAAGAGTTAATTGCACTTGTAATGCCTGAGTTTATCCAGTTACCCATTTTGCTTGGTTGCCATCCACTTAAAAGGAATGGATCTAACATAGTTATCAGAGTCACAAATTGCATCCTCCTATTATACATAAATATAGTTGTAAGCAAAGTAGTTGATAACCATTACCTCATTTATTTATTTGCTAGGATGTTAGTTCAGAATTCTGCATTTCCACTGCTACAGTCAATGGTACTAATCCCTGAGGCTATGTCTAGACTACGCTCTATTTTCGAAAGAGGATATGCAAATTCCGATCTTGCTTTCAAAAATGAAAGTAGTCTAGACATGGGGGTTTTTTCAGAAAAAATCTCTATTTCAAAAAACCTCTCTTCCTTAATTAAAAAATGAGGTTTATGCAGTTTTTTTGAAAAAGGGGTTTTTTCCTGATAAAGCACGTCCAGACTATTTTCACTTTTGAAAACTCCGCTTTCAAAAATAGAGCATAATTTAGACATACCTTGAGTGTGGCACCTTGCCTTGCTTTAGGCACCACTGTTGTCATCACCTTTAGCAAAAGAAATGTGGAATTCTGAGCTCAGGTGATAAGTAGTTCACCTCTAAAAGATTATTTCTATTCTTAACACAAGTGCCTGGTAAGTAATTTCATGTGCTCTTCTCTGTCCTACCACAACTGGCAATGCTAAGAATAGTGGTAACACATCATGTACATATAATAATACTTTCCTGTATAAAAAAATGGTGTTGAAGGTTATTTAGTTAAATGCTCTGAAATCCTCAAATGAAAAGTGCTATATAAATACAAAGGTAGCGCATTGTTTGTTATTAACAAGACTGAGTTTTCTCGTTGTTGTTGATTTAGAAAACATTTTGACATTAGTTTAAATCCTTAATGATAGTAATTCCAGTGATTTCAATGAATAACATAACATGGAAACACAATTCCTGTCTGATAAAAAATAACGTTCCTAAATGTTAATTTACTTAGGCAGTATATTTTGTTCATTCATATCCTGAAAAGATAGCAGTCTATATCTTCCTTGATGTATCTTATTGAAATCAATGGAATTGCACCAGAAATACATTTTGCTTGTTGATTCTAGATAACATTCTTAAATATGATGTGCCATGCTTATTAAAAAGTCACACTCCTTTTACTGAAGATTGAAAGCAATTCATGACTATCCTACACATTTTGTAAATTTCCTACAAATAGTTTTCATGGAGGCTATTCTTAATTCTCTATTAAAAATAAATATACATTTATTCATAAAGCCAGACAATACTACTTATACCTTAAAATGAAGATGTGTTATTGGGGAAGGTCTGGTTTGTGCACTTGACTGGCAACCACAGTTCAGTTCACGCCTTTGCAGTGGTTTCAAGTTGTTGTGTAGTTACCAGACTCTCTGATGGTGTAAAGAGGAAAGGCCCCACAACTGATTGTAGTGCTTTGTGCCTTTTCTCTGCTGCACAGACAGTGGAAGCAGGAAGAAGGCAATGCTCTTGAAATGTCACTCTTTTTTATAAAGGGGACTGGTTGACTGATTGTACTCAGTTAATTGCTGCCTCCAGCAGATGGAGACAGCTCTCTTGGCTGGCCAACCCTGCTTTTTCTGGTCCTCTTTTCTCAGAGTAGGACATGACAAGAAATCATTTTTCTTTTTCTGAACATTCAGCCCTCCCTCCACACCTCCAAACCACTTCTCCTCACATCTTTTCCTTTTTGTCAGTGTGTATGTTAGTTTAGTGGTGAGTACTTTTTGCGGGGAGGCAGTTCACTAGCTCCAGTGTTTCAAATATACAATAGGAAACGGAAAACCATGAGATTTTCCTTGTGTAAAAATGAATCCAGGCTGGCTAACTTGCTTTCGGACTTTCCTGACATTTGGAATTAATATTGAAATCATATATTTGTATCTGAAAATAATGTTACTTATTCAAAGTGACTTCAGATTACTTTTGGTCTCAAGTTAGCTAGGACAAAATCAGTTTCTTTAATCTTCCTCTGCTTGCTTTGCCCTCATTTCCACAGCTGCTATGATCAGTTGGTCTAGCATTGTCAAAAGCCCTGAGATTTTCAAAACTATTCTAAGGGTCTGAGGAAACCTCCCAAGAGATTTATCATTAGGCCAAAGGTGAAAGGGGAGGAGTCCTGTGGCACCTTATAGACTAACTGAAGTGTTGGAGCATAAGCTTCCATAGGCAAAGACCCACTTCATCAGATGCATGTAGTAGAAATTTCCAGAGGCAGGTATAAATATGCAGGCCAGAATCAGGCCGGAGATGACGAGGTGGATCCAATCAGGGAGGATGAGGCCCACTTCTAGCAGCTGATCTGGAGGTGTGAATTCCAAGAGAGGAGAAGCTGCTTTTGTAGTTAGCGAGCCATTCACATTTTTGCTAATTACAAAAGCAGCTTCTCCTCTCTTGGAATTCACACCTCCAGATCAGCTACTAGAAGTGGGCCTCATCCTCCCTGATTGGATCCACCTCGTCATCTCCGGCCTGATTCTGGCCTGCATATTTATACCTGCCTCTGGAAATTTCCACTATATGCATCTGACGAACTGGGTCTTTGCCCACGAAAGCTTATGCTCCAACACTTCAGTTAGTCTATAAGGTGCCACAGGACTCCTCGCCGCTTTTGCAGATTCATGGTAACACGGCTACCCCTCTGATCCTATAGGAACTGCTTCAGTTTTTTCACAGTGGGCCAGCACTTGCAATTCAGAGCCTTCCAGTTGAATTAGCTATAGCAGTCTGTATCTTCACTAATGTGCAAGTAATTCTAGTTATTGCTCTCCACAAAAAGGAGTAGAATGGGATTGAGCCTGTTGTTCAGAGGAATGGAGTCTTCTTTAGATTCTTTCCTTATGATACAGCATGACTCAACCGCCCCCTAATTTGGGGGCCAGGTTCAGTTCTCACCTAAGTACAATGTTACTTTTGGAGCTTAAGTAGCAAAAGTATAAGATAACTTTTGTTCGAGGCAACTTTGGTTGCAGCATAGGTATACTTTCTATTGCGTGTGCCTCGCTATCTTACTGACATGTCTAGAACTATTGCTGTTGGCATGTTCTTGTCTTAGAACATAAGAACGTTCATACTGGGTCAGACCAAAGAGTCCATCTATCCCAGTATCCTGTCTTTCAACAGTGGCCAATGCCACATGCCCCAGAGGGAATGAACAGAACAGATAATCATCAAATGATCCCTCTCTTGTCATCCATTTCCAGCTTCTGAGGCTATATCTACACTAAAGCCGTTTTTCTGAAAAAACTTAACTTACATCCACACTGCAATTGTGTTCTTTCGAAAAAAAATCAAAAGAACAGAGGGGTTTTTCCAACATTGGCAAACCTCTTTCTGTGAGGAGGAAGTGTGGATGCTATCTTTCGAAAAACCAGATCACTTTTTCGATGCACTTTGGCAGTGTGGACATTCTCTTTCAGAAGACATTTTTTCGGAAGATCTCTTCCAAAAAAGCTTCCTCCGAAATAAGCCTGCAGTCTATATGTAGCCTGACAGAGGCTAGGGACGCCATTCCTACCCATTCTGGTTAATAAGTATTGATGTATCTAACCTCCATGACTTTATCTAGTTCTGGCAAGGAGTACCACAGATTGACTGTGCCGTGTGAAGAAAAACTTCCCTTTGTTTATTTTAAACCTGCTACCTGTTAATTTCATTTGGTGACCCCTAGTTCTTATGCTATGGGAACAAGTAAATAGAATTTCCTTATTCACTTTCTCCATACCTGTCATGATTGTATAGACCTCTCTCATATCTCCCTTTAGTTTCCTCTTTTTTAAGCTGAAAAGTTCAAGTCTTTTTAATCTCTCTTCATATGGCACTCATTCCAAACCCCTAATCATTTTTGTTGCCCCTTTCTGAACCTTTTCCAATGCCAATATATCTTTTTTTGAAATGGTCCACTTCTCCATGCCCACTGGGGCCACCCTCCTCTCTGCCTTCCCTTGTCTCCCAGCTCTTGCCCATCTCTTCTCCCCTCCCTGCAGCTCCGCCTTCTCTTCCCTTCTCCTGGTCCGTCCTTCCCACCCTCCCAGTGCCTCCTGCCCTCCCCCTTCCAGCCACCTTCCGGTAATCCCTCGCTAGAGTTGGCAACTCAGTGGTAGCAGCCTCGGTTTTTCAGCCCCATCTCCAGCACCCCATGCTGGGGAGCTACAGCTTGGTGCCCAGAGCCAGTTACGAGGGAGGAATGGATCCCCATGAATCCACCAGCCCAAAGGGGAAGCAGGGGCTGCCAGCAAGCCCCAGCCTTCCAATGTAGCCTTTTGTTCCCCTGACCAGAAGTTTGTGCGCCAAGGCCCGTCCACCCCCTCAGCTGTGCTGTGTGCCAGGACTAGAACCAGGGCTACAGTACTATTTTTAGATCCGCGGTCCAGGACCCAGCAGCTGTCATGCAGACAGAGGTGGGGCCATGTGTCAAGTGGCTGCCCCATGTGCCAGGACTGGAGCTAGGCAAGAACAGCCCCGGATCCAGGGAAATAGAGGAGGTTGTGGGGAGAAGGCAGAAGATGAGGGAATCATAGAACACTAGAACTGGAAGGGACCTTGAAAGGTCATCCAGTCCAGTCCCCTGCCCTCATGGCAGGACCAGGCATCATCTAGACTATCCCTGATAGATGTCAATCTAACCTGTTCTTAAATAGTTCCAGTGATGGAGATACTACAACCTCCCTAGGTACTTGATTCCAGTGTTTAACCACCCTGACAGCTAGGAAGTTTTTCCTAATGTCCAACATAAGCCTCCCTTGCTACAATTTAAGCCCATTGCTTCTTGTCCTATGAACAGAGGCCAAAGAGAACAATTTTTCTCCTTCCTCCTTGTGACAGCCTTTTAGATTCTTGAAAACCACTATCATGTCTCCTCTCAGTCTTCTGCTTTCCAAACTAAACAAGCCCAGTTCTTTCAGTCTTCCCTCATAGCTCATGTTCTCTAGACCTTGAATCATTCTTGTTGCTCTTCTCTGGACCTTCTCCAATTTCTCCACATCTTTCTTGAAATGTGGTGCCCAGAACTGGATGCAATACTCCAATTGAGGCCTAATCAGCTCAGAGTAGACCGGAAAAATGACTTCTTGTCACAACACTCCTCTTAATGCATCCCAGAATCGTGTTTGCTTTTTTTGCAATAGTGTCACACTGTTGACTCATATGGAATGGGGGAGAACTAAGGGGAAGCTGGAGGTGAGGAGAGGAAGGGGCTGAGTGGAGGAGGCCAGGGCAGGAGAAGAAAGGAGAAGGCACCAAGGGGCATAGTGGAGGAGAGACAAATGCCTGGGGATCAGGAGGAGACAATGAGGGGAAAAGGCAGGAGGAGCAGGGGGATGGGAAGTTGTCAGTGGGAGAGGGGAGGGGACAGGGTGATGCTGGCAGAGAGGAGGGGTAGTGGGGACAAGAGGAATGAAGAGGAGAGGGGAGGAATTGGTGCTGGGAGAAGAGGGGTTTTAAGCAGTGGTGGGCATGAGGAAGGCAGGGAGTGGAACATGTCATGTATAAGGGTGCAGAGGGGTGTGAGGAGAACTAGGGCATAGGGGGTGAGAGGGTGGGTACCTAGAAGAAAGAGGGCAAGGAGGGACGGTGTTGGGAAGGCAGGGTCAGTGAGGGAAGGGGGGGCACCAGGAGGGTGCAAGGATAAGGGAAGGTGCAGGTGCCAGGGGGATTGTGAGGGTGAAGCAGAAGAGCAGACACAGGGAGCGAGGGGAAGGACAGGCACCAGAGAGCAGAGGAGAGAGGTAGGGCAGGTAGGTAGAGGAAAGTGTTAGAAGGGCTGGGCGAGGGGGCATAGAGAAGGGATGGGCACAGGAGAGGAAAGGCAGGTGCAGGGGTCAAGGATGATGGGGAGCAGGTGTCAGGAGGGCTGCTGGGGGTGAGAAGGGCAGGAGCCAGGACAGCGGAAGAAGGTGAAGGGTGGGGGGCAGCAGCAGGCACTAGGTGAGCAGATGGGCAAGGGTAGGTGGAAAACATGGCAGCAGATGAGAAAAGGGAGAGGTTTATAACTTGGGTGCCACAGTGGCACACGGGCAGATGACGATTTTACAGGGCCCCCCTTTTGACACGGTGCATGCGCGGGGCTTCTTGAAGCACGGGGCTCGGGGCGGCCACCCCGCTCGCCCTGCCCTATATCCGCCCCTGGTGGCACACATCCAAACAACCATACATGACCTCAATATTAGTGCACAAGATAACTCACTCTACTCATGGATGGAAAATAGAGGGAACCTTTTCTCCCACAGAAATTCCTGCATACTGGCCTGTTTTGAGTAAAAATGTCTTGCAAGTCAATTAGGAGTCCACTGTTAAGTACATAATCAGAAAACAACTTTTCCACACTTATTAACTCTGTGGATAAAATGCTAACCTCAAAAACTAAACCAAGATTAGGGTACTACTACATACCTTCAGAATCCCAATTTCCCATCTATCCTTGCACTGACATGGAGTTCAAACTTTGCCCAGGCCTTCCTCCCTCCCCCCCCCCCCCCCCCCCCCCACAACTCTCCGCCCTCACACTTACATTTCATACAGGCATTGTTATATCGCACATTTCCCCCTCCTCCTATTATAAGGCCACAAGGGGGGGGGGGCAGGTTGTGAAAAGACTGTACCTGTAAGAAATGTAAATTACTTTCATCCCTACCTTTAAAATTGTTCATTTTAACAACCATCCATGCTCTCCACTTATTGAGGGAAGTGCATATTCAATTTTTA
This sequence comes from Pelodiscus sinensis, assembly GCF_049634645.1. NCBI lineage: Eukaryota > Metazoa > Chordata > Testudines > Trionychidae > Pelodiscus > Pelodiscus sinensis. The sequence goes on along the minus strand of NC_134712.1, from coordinate 237,729,789 downwards.
TTTGATTGGTTGAGAAATCTTTCATGATGGTATACTATTCTGTGACCCCTAACAGGAAAAATGGTGAAGAGAAACAGCAGAGATGACGAGTACCAAAATTTTCAAAAGGAGTGGGCAGACTTATTTGTAGTGAAAGATTGTCCTCAAACAAAAAATCGAATTTAGAATGGTATTTCATGACAAAACAGGTCATGTTTAATTTATGCTATTATTAATCATGTCAATAATCAATAACATGACATTGTATTTTTTCAGTCATGAAAATGGGCATTGTTACACTGCTCTTTGTTGACAACTTGTTCTGAATTTTGATGTAGTTTGCCTCTTTGGTTTGAAAAGGTTGCTGACCCCTTGCTATTATCCATTTCTCTGGAGTCTGAAGTCTTGGGTGGGACTGGCTAATCTGGAGCCAAATCTAGTCATAGGAATGGTATCTGTTGCAGTCAGAATTCCTTGTGTTTACAGCAAATGAGGAATTCTTGAAGTGGAAACTTTCCATATGGTCTCCAAGTTAAATGTGAACATGTAAATGTTTTTCACATGTGATGACTTGGTAACTTGAAGTATGGATGCTCCCACTCACTCTTGGAACTTCAACTTACCATGCACCTTTCACCTCCTTCCCTTGATTGCAAAGCCTTTCAGAAATCTATGAAGGTCAGGCCAAATTTCATCCTAATAGCTCTGAAGTTGCTGAGAGGTCTGGACTTCTGGAGCTGTTGAATCTCTATAGAATTTAGATCATTCTCTGTCTTTCCATCATGTAAGACCAGTTTGCTAGAGGGATTTCAGTTTGCTTCTGGGTCAGTTTGCTAGAGGGATTTCAGTCACATCAGTCTAGTGTATCTGAGGAGGAAGCAATTTTCCAAGCAGGTGTTTTCCATGCTGTTGCAAGTTCTGAACCTACTAGAGAGATCTCAAGGAAAGTCTTCAACATTAAAACTGTCTTTCTCATGGCCATCCATTCTTCCAGGAATGTGGGGAATTATTGTAATGAAATGCCAGGCCTCTACACAGACGGGTTCAAAGATACAGTAAAGATTATTTTCAGATTATTTCCCCTTTCCATTTGGTTCAACACTGTTTCCTTTCCTTATTGTGTCCATTCCCGCAACATAGGATAGAAAGCACCTGCATACAATCACAATAGCCTCTAAAGTTTCAGTATCATGTTGAATTGCAGAGGCATAACAACGGAGAGACGGGGGGCATTTGCCCCCGGGCACCTGCTAGGGTGGGCACCAATTTAACTGCCTGTGAATAGCCCCTGCAGCACAACTGGGGCAAGACAGCAAGACGGCTTCTTTTTACACTGACAGTCTCTGTGCGAGATCAGAGCAATTCCACCATGGCAACTCTGAATTCAGGGGATGGAAGGGTAGCACCTGGAGTTCAGGACTGACTCCAACTTCCACCCTCTTCCGATTCGTTTAGAGGCTGGGGTGCAGCTGCAGGCCGGGCAGACCCTGGAACTACAAAACCCCCAAGAGCTGCAGGGGCAGTTGCAGTTGAGGGCCGACCCCTAGAGCTAGTCCTCCCCACTTGCTGGAGGGGAGTAGATGGAAACTGGAGCCAGCTCCTGGAGTCCCTTGCCCCCGTGAGGATCCGCCGCAAGATCTGTGTCACACTCACCACTGGCCAGCCCCGGTGAGCTACCCCTGTCTTTCAGTGCCCTGCTATGAGCCCTTCACCTCCCACCGCCATCCCTGACTCCTGCACCTTCACCCCGTCCCTGAGCCTGCACCCAAACCCAACCCCCTGCATGACTCCTTAACTCCACCCATGCCTCTCAAACACCAGCCCCCTGTCCCGAACCCGCCTCCTAACACCAGAACCCCCTGCCCTGAGCCCCCCTACATGTCCCATCCCTCTGCTTCAGAACACGAGCAAAGCTGGGGACATTAATCAGTGCTCTATAGAGACCGGCTCCTACTCCGGCTATGCTGCAGTGGCTGCTCACAATGCAATGCCACCCGGGACCCACACAGCAGTTTTAACCCCGGTCCCTTTGCAGCCTAGCTTTATCAGTCTCCTTCAGAAGCCCCGGGTCCCGAACTTCCCATGAGCCACTGTCGTGCTGCCAGGCTTGGCGTGGACACACCAGATGCACACAGTGCGCTGCCCCTGCCTGGGGCTCAAGCAATTCTCCAGCCTCGGGGGATGAGATTCATTGTCACCCCAAACCACCAGGCCCTGCTCACCTTGCAGGCTGCGAGTTCCTGCTTCTGATGTGGAAAATTCTGCACTTTGGCTGGACAAGAGCAGCACGGAGGGTCCAAGCCAAACCCTGTTCGCATGTTTCCCTCCTAGCACAGACTAGAATGTATAAAGGGTAGTAACAAATGATTGGGGGACACAAATTTTGCCTTTGACCCTGGGCGCATAACACCCTAGCTATGCCTCTGGTTGAACTTGAGACTGTGTAAACTAAAGAAGCACATTCTTCTGTCAGGTTCTTCCTTCTACCATGAATGATTAGAACATTCATCATTGTCACCTTAGGCTGAGAGGAGAGATATTTTCTCTGTAAAATCTTTTCATAGCTTTGGAAACTCTGCTTTTAGTAGGTCTTTCCTGAATGTTGTAATTTGTTAGTGTCTCATTTCTTCTTGGTACCCACTCTCTCTGTCCTGGAGTTGGAGTTCTCATGTCCCATAGCTTGTCTGTGCTGGTTTGAGGGTGTTTGGAAAATGATAGTTCAGCCGTGGCCAACCCGCAGCTTGCATGCCACATGCGACTCTTGCCCCCAAAAAATGTGGCTCGCAAAGCTGCTCCTGTGGCCCTACCCCTCTCCAATAGCCGCAGGCTCTCCCCAGCTTCCCTGTGCTTACCGGGTCGGAGCTGCAGGGTTTTCAAAAATGGTGCCCAAGATGATGGCTGTCTTAAAGGGTCAGCCTCCTTTTTAAAAAAAAAAATTTTTTTTTGCTTTTGCTCAACAATTCTGTTCTAGTGTTTTGTTTTTGTTTTTGTTTTTTTTTTGCTTGACAATTCTGGTGCAGCTCTTCGCATTTTTTCCGCCACTGTTTTGGCTTCCTTTGTTAAATGGGTTGGCCACCCCTGTGATAGTTGCTTGCTGATTAGATAATAGATTTTTCAAACTGACACGTAAGGAAGTAAACATGTGGCTTGGTTGACATTAATGACTGTTATGTAGCACAGTCATTTTATATACTTGTACTGGAAATGTGCGTCTTGGTTTCTTCCTTTTCTTTTATTCAGGTCTAGACACCTTGCTCAGTTTTTGCTATGTTTGTGGATCTCCATACAGTTCCGGGAATGATGTATAATGTCGCTGGAGGCTGGGTGAAACCTTAGTGAAGCTGGTGGGTGTATTGGCTATCCTTGATTCAGGATAAATATAAACAGCAATTAAAATCCTTAATGTAATAGATAGCTTGAACAATGGGAGCTACCACTGAAAACTCAGGCCACATGCAAGGGCAGTCAGGAATCTGAACCAGTGGACTGGGGGGGTGGGGCTGAATGGGAGTTATTGAGGGAGCTGTGTGTATAAGGAAAGCAGCAGAAACACTTCACAAACATCCAATAATCTCCAGAAGCAGCTAGAGAATCACTTGCAGCATGAAACTGAAGAAAAGCTAAGTGAGAGCTTTTGGGAAGAGTGCTGGGTGGAAAGATGCTTCAAACTGCAAGCGAATAAACTGTCTCCTGTTGTTTGATTCCTACTATGTTTAGGGAAACAAGATCTTATGTGTGCTCTTTTTAAATAAACAGGATTGCATCAAAGAAATACCTGACTCCAGCATCAAGTTCCCTCATAATGGAAACAGTCAGCAAGACCCCTCACTCACTGGTTGGGTCAACCAAGTAGCAATAATTTCTATGGTTTGGGAAGTATGTAACAGAGCAGGATCAACCAGAAAGGGTCCCTTTTAGGGAAATTTCATTATTAGAGCTTTGTTTTCCCCCTTCTCTCTGTTTGGTGATTGAATCACTTTTGAACCTGCTGTCTGGGCTAACATTAAAGGACTTGGGGAAATCAAATTAACAGGTAAGAAATTGCCAATGCTAGTAAAATATATTGGTTTTGTGAAAGAGAGGTGAACCCTTTTGACAAAAATGTCTACAGAATATGTTAACCACACATTTATTTTCTGATTACAGCTTCATATAAAGACTTAGTACCAGAGTGATTCTGGCAAAATAATAGGTCTGTGCCTTTTGTATTAATTCACTGTTTTATTTTATACATTTTTGCAGTAATTATGACTGCTGTTTCTCTTGGCTCACTAATATATGGAAATGGTCTAATAGTTACAATGATGATGTCTAGTTACTGCTATTTTTACTATCAATATATACTACACGTCTCCTGCTTAATGGTATGTTAATTATACCACAAACTGACACATTATCCAAATTATAGATTACCTGTTTCAAGTTATAACTAAGTAAATGTCCTTTAGTAATGAACAAGCATTTCTCTCCCATGTACATTTGCCTTATAATGAACATTTTTTTTTGTACACTGAAAGTTATTCTCACCATGACAACAAATACATACTTTATTCATTAAAAAAGGCAGAGGCATGCTGACTACTCTGTTCCCTTGAAAACAACAAGTGGTCCTGTGGCACATTAGAGACTAACAAAAATATTTAGAATCATGAGCTTTCATGGGTAAAACCCACATCCTTAGATGAACTGAAATGGAAATAACAGAAACCAAGTTAGATAGATAGATAGATAGATAGATAGATAGATAGATAGATAGATAGATAGATAGATAGATAGATAGATAGATAGATAGATAGATAGATAACAGAAGTACCTGTCAATTATAGGATCTATGTTAATGAAGCTAATTAAATGGGCTAGATGTGTCCCATACATAGCTTTTGATGTGGAAATGTAGACCCTTAATTAGCCTCATTAACATGAGTCCTACAATTGACAGGTACTTCTTCTGCTGTTATATATCTTGGTTTCTGTTATTTCCAATGATGTGGATTTTACCCACGAAAGCTCATGCTTCAATATAATTCTGCTAGTTTTTAAGGTGCCACAGAACTACTCCTTGTTTTTAAAGTTACAGACTAACATGACTACCCGTCTGTGATTTCTGTTTCCTTGAGTTTATGTTTTCAGTACCAGATGTTCTGAATAGCCTGACATGTTTTGTCCCATGTTATTTTTCTGGTGTTCAGGTGTAAATTTATGTATTTGCATTAAGAAAGACACCAAAGCCTATGTAAGACAGAACACACGAAAGTGAATCCACTCATTAGTTGTCCCTTGTGCCAAATTCTGCATGTTGCTGGGAATGCCTCCCTTCAAGGAGCTGAGTAAATTCATCTCCTGTTGGCTTCTGTGCAAAGTTAGCTTCTTTTATGATGTGGAATTCAAATGATTTTAATATATAATATCAATGCAGGCGAGTAACAGAACACCATCCCATCCCATCTGCAATAAAAGCCTTTTATCCAGCATGCTGGAGGACCAGGGGATGATGGTAAATTAAAAATGCTGGTTGACTGAGAGAGAGAGGTTTGGAGTGGGGGGGGGGGGGTTGTGGGGCAAGGGTGAGAGAGACTCTGTGAGGGGCATTGGGTCTGGCAGGGGGCTAGGGTGTGGGAGGGGCTAAAGTGCCAGAAGGGGGGCAGGCGTTCATCTCTGGCAGGCAGAAACAGGAGACTCTGCTGCAAGCAGGCACACTGTCTCCATCAACAGCTGTCATCTCCCCACAGCTTCTACTGGCAACAGTTCCCAACCAATGGATTAGGAACTGCAGAGTCAGCGCTGGGAGAGGGGTTATGGAGAGGGGCCCAGACACTCCTCTGCCTGCAACAGTAGGGATGGGGAGTCACTCGCAGGGGCTGCTAAATGTGAGCAACCTCCCCGCCCCCATCCTGCACCCTAAGCCCCAAGTCTTCTTCCAGACCCCAACTTCCTCCCAGAGCATACCTTGCAGCCCCTCCTATGCCCCAATCTCCTGCCAGCTCTGCATCAATCACACTGTAAAGCAGACTTTTTATGCAGATCAGAAATGCCAGTTTATTGAACTTGCCGATTGGTGAAGTGCCGGATAAAAGGGCTTTTACTGTAATTCTGCATAGCATAATCTTTGCTGCTTAAATACAGACTGCAAAACATATATTTGCTGCCCTGCTAATACATGCACCTATAAGTCAAGGAACAGCTGAATTAAATGAGTTTTATGTTGTATCTAAGCTATGTAACTTTACTGCCAAGTCAGCTTCCTCTTGGGGGCCATGGCCAGCCTCTGGGTGCCAGTGAACCAGTGAACTTTAGCAGTGGGGCAGCTGCTGGATGGGGATTCCCTTTTTCTGCCAGTGCAACAAAGCCAGAGGTTTCCCTAGCTATTTGCAAGAAAAAAAACCAAAACTTGGCACATTGGGTACTTGCAGTGGAGTTCATTCCAAACGGCCCCCATGAATTTGTATCCTCTTGTATTTCATAAGCCTATCTTAAGGACTATGAATTTGTAACGCGATAGTACAGCTGCTGCCAATACACAATAAATAAGGTATTTTCTTAATTTGCTGAAGAATTGACACCAGCACAGTGGATTCATATCAGAGTTGCATTTTAGTCTCTCTCACATTTTTGGAGATTTCAGAAGTTAAATGCTGCTGAGTTTTGGGGGCCAAGAGGGTTTGGGGTTTTTATTTTTTGTTTTTGTTTTTTTCCCTTAAGTAGCGTAAGTGCATGGGACAGGTTTTGGTACCACACTAAAATGTGATGAAAATGCTAGTAGATAAGGTAGTATGCAAAATTTGTAGGAGGAAATGTATACAAACAGAGGATAGTAGTGACAATATGATTTCCCCATCACCATGTTTGAATTACTTCTAGACTGTGTATATCCTGATAATACAGTGGATTAACAGTATAGATACCAAGATGTTTTGTTCTTTTATTTTGAAAGGCCTACAGTATGCAGCCTTTCTCCCGGACAACAGCAAAAAACAAGGTGAACAACTTTTGCACTATGTGGTCTTAAACTGTTATTTTCTGTTATTTTCTGCTACATTTCTATCTTTCATTAGGATAGTTTAGATTACTGCATCTTGTTTTTAGAGTTATTTTATTTATCTCACCATCATCATCCTTATCACTTCCAGATCTAAGTTTTTAGCCGATACTGTGTATTTCTAGTTTAATTTTTTCTCTCTTGGTGGCAGCTGGAAGTGGTTACTCGGGTGTTAAACTTCAAGATGTGTAGTTGCAGTGATAGCTCTTTAATCAGTTCTTTTCGGAGTGGGTGATGACACCTGGTGGTAAACTTTGTAAATGCAGACTTAGCTATGATTGTTCTTGGCTCTATTTTAAGAACTTGTACCTGCTGTGACAAGAACATTGGCAGTCAGACTTTATTTAAATAACTCTAGTTTCCTGCAAGGGCAATATGTTGGCCAAAATCTGCTTCCATTAACTTCCATGCAAACCAACTGAAGAAAATGAGGTTTTATTACTGTTAGAGGATAATTTATTTGTGTAACCTGACTGTTGAAGCCAGTAGTGTATTTTTACAAGGAATATTTTGTTGTTTATTTTTTTTTTAAGATAATGAATACTGTGCATAAAATGAGTTTTATTTTTATATACATGCATTTTATGTACTTCAATTAACTGAAAATACCTTCTATGAAAAGGATGAAAAGTACAGAGAAATTTGTTTTCAAAACCTTATAGAGGGAATGCTACCGTCTACTGCTGTTTTATTTAAGATCATTCATGATTTTTGGCTTGGCCATTTCCTTTTTCTTCCCAGCAAGCGTATTTGACCATTGTCATAAAACCTTGCATTCAACTGGTAGTATATTTCAACATAAGTGGCATATCTGGAATATACTCAAATATTTAGTTCTTTCAGTAATCTCTACAAAATTGTGAACTACCTAATTGTATGGTAAAATACCTTCCCCTCAGTAGCTACAACAAATGGATTTGAGTCATCTTTATTTTTATTTAGGAAAATTTTCAATCAAAAGCTAATTTTCTCTCTTAGTTGGCCTTCTTGCTATGGTTGAAGTTTTGCAAAGTTATGTACAGATGAATAGTATTATAGGAAATGGAAAATGAACCTAAATTGATGTTTCATCTTAATATCACTTTGTTAGTATAGTAGCAAATCAAATATGTATTTTAGTTGTAGTTAAAATGTTCTGATGAAAGAACTCTGAAGTGTATTGCTATTGTACTTTGTTGAAGTCAGTATACTGTATGGACATCATAAAATTTATCAGAGCTGAGGCTAACACATTTTGAAAATTAGATCCCGTGAGTAAAAAAGACAAAAGTCTTATTATATCGTGAGCTACAGATCTGAACAACATATTAATATTTTCATCCCCAAGGTTCTGAGTTCAAAGAGAAGCTGATGAAGGTTAAAAAAATACTGTCCTGGTTAGCATTAATATTATGTGTTCTGGGGCGTAGAAGATCTGGGTTTGGGATTACCATTGCGTCCAAGGGTATTTTCTACTCAGGAGGGTCATGGAGACAATAGAGTTATTCTTCAGGGTCCAGAAAATGATGACTGCCACTTGCTGTATAAGCATCTACTAAGCAACAGTGGAGATGCTATATTGGAGGAGGTCACTCGCATGCAAAGAGTAAAGTGACAGTAGTTCCCAGGCATGGAGAAAAGAAGTGAGGATTCTCATGACTCTGGACCAGACTTGGTCGGACCAGACTTGGTCAGACCAGATGTGGTGAGAACATCTTTTCCAACAGCTGATTCCACAAGATGAGGGTAAAAAATAATTTGGTCATACTTAATCAGAATAATTCTTTTACAAAGCATGAAAACCAATTGAACAGTGCAGTATTTGCAATTGAAAGGACTCAGAGTGATACCTGAACTAGGAAAGATATTTTCTGTTCTAAGCAGAGGGGAAACTGTATTTCAGATAACACTGGCAAATGTAAACATCATTTAATTCTGACCACTCAAAATTCTGTCTATATTTTAGTCTTATAGACTTCTAGGGCTAAATTCTGCCTGCAGTCACATTCATGATCCTCTTATTGACGTCAGTGAGGATTACACACATGTATCAGGTCAGAATTTCACAGTCAAGACTAAATTTTCAAGGAAGAATGTATCAGAACACATCTGTATATCAATAGAATCACATTCCTTATCTTCCAGGCAGGGCTCCAGGAATAATCTCAGTAATGTCCAGCACTATAGATAAAACTTTTTTTCTTTCTGAATTGTATTGGGATGGCTCATCAGAATTTTTTGTGCAATAGTTCATTATTTTATTCTTTGTAATTCACACTTTAGAACTGAAAACCTGTCATTTCTAAGAGAGTAGGACACTTTTAGGCCCCACCCTTTAGTAATGTATGTAAGAAAATACACCACATCTATGGAAAGGAAAAAGAGAACACTGATCTGCAATTTGTTAAGGTCCAGTGCTAAGCACAAATGTTTGTTTGGGTAGTCTAACAATTAAGTATTTTAATAAAAGGTTAATAGCTTATATCTTACAAGACTAGAACCAAGAACACTTTTATTGTGGAGATTTTTAATGTATAGTTTGGGACATAGCTCATATTTGGGTTTGTGTTACTAACCAGACATTAAAAGAAATAAAGTCTAGAATTCATATTATGTTTAGTTAGAGTGTGTTACATTAATAAAATTATTTTAGGATATAGGTTTTCTTTCCTGGTTTTTAAACACAAATGAGGTACAGTACACATCTTTAAATGTTTATAATATCTAACTGCTGCTGGACTTTAAGAAGTATCAATTTTGTTCTTAGTTGTTGCAGATAATGAAAATATCATACCAAATTATTTTGTATTTTTTGTAGGACTGGGAAACAGAAAATCATGACTGGTATTGTTTTGAATGCCATTTGCCTGGAGAGGTGTTGATATGTGACCTGTGTTTTCGTGTGTATCATTCCAAGTGTTTGTCTGATGAGTTCAGGCTTAGAGACAGCAGTAGTCACTGGCAGTGCCCAGTTTGCAGGGTGAGTACCTATGAGCTTTAATGTGCTGATTAGAGGGTTGATACTCATTAATAGTTTCATTAAGGTGGCACAGATGGCCTGGCCAGGTTAATGGATTAAGTACTGTCTATTGAAAATAATGATACATACATAGTGTACCTACACAAAGATTCTAGAATACTGTCCATACAGATGACTACTTTTTTGAAGTTTCCAGGAAGTTTGTATAACAGTAAAATAGATAAATGTAATGCTTCTTCACTATAAACTTGTCAGTGTTTCTTAATGCTGCTATGGTTTTCAGCACTAAGAAGTTAATGCATTCTGTGTATGCAACTTGCTGTGAAGTATATAATCCATACACTTCATAGAAACCTTATAAGGTTTCATTGTATCTAGCAAAACTTCTATATCTTCATTACTACCCTTTTTGTGCCCATTAAATATTTTGAATTGCACCCTGTCCACTTGTATCAGATCCTGAGGTAGCTTTTGCTATTGTTGATAAATGATCTGTGATGAGGGAATGAAAAGATGAAGATCAAATGGAATAGTCAGGTAGGTATTTAGGTAGATTTCGTAATTATACTTATTCATTTTCCCATTGAATTTTTATTTATTTATATGAACGCATACAGTGGTGGAGTGTATGTAGAAAAGTGTGTCTGTGTGAATGTAATGCATGATTGTAGTGTATTATGGAAATCTTTATCATAAGTATATAAAATACTACTCAAGATGCTATTTATTTAATTTATGGTCATTTTAAATATAGTGTGTTTTTCTGAATCACAACGTGAATTTTTGCAGATTAATGATCATATTATTGAGACTTTTACTTTACTAGAATATTGTTATGCATTATAAAAATCAGAGGCATACTACGACAGCTTCCAAAAATATGGGACAAAATCCTGGCCTTACTGATGTGGGTAGAGTGTTCCCATTGGCTTCAGTCAGACCAGGATTTCACCCATTGCCTCAATATATTACTTTTCTTTTCAAGTTTTTGTCCTAATGAGCATGATGAGAGAAGAATAGTTTTTATGTGCACTACAGAGCAGGGAAGTTTTCTACATGCCATTAGGCAAAACTAAACATCCACATCATGCTATTGTTCATTGACACCTGGTCTTGAATCAGCCAGCTACATCCTCTTACTGATAGTATTCCTGCATATGCTCAAGGTGTGGGCAAAGGGCACATTCTGAGCCTTAATTAAATGGAAGGAAAACTACATCTGAATTCTTACTAGAGTCACTACTGGCACAGAAAGGCATTCAACCTTTTACTAGTTGCTTTGCGGCATTTGGATGCTGAAAGTGAGATAAGAGTCCCTAGAAGTAGGTTTAGAACCAGATCTTATGCAGCAAGCCAGAATGTGTGTGCCCCCTCTCTTTATGCTGCAGAAAAACTGTTGGAGACCACACAGTTTGTTTCTTTTAAAAGAAACACAGTTCTCTTAGCTCTTACTTGACAATCATCCGGATGCTAATTGTAAAAAGCCACACTCCTTGAGTCAGGGCAGTCACTGTCGCATGTAAGAAACACACACACAAAACTCACAGATGCAGTTAAAATTAGACATAGTAGACCAAATACCTAACTCTGCTCTAGCTGTGAGGTTGTTTTAAGTAGCAGCTGGGGACCAAGAGGGTACAAAGATGACTTAAAGCAGTAGTGGAGAACCTAAGGCCCGGGGCTGGATGCAACCCCAGGCTTGCCTGGATCTGGACCCTGAGGCCAGCCCCTCTCACTGGCCCTCTGCAGGGCTAGAGCACACAAAAATCTACTATCCTGGGCCCCCCAAGGCTCTGGTATGCAAGGGGAATTTGGAGAGTTTCTTTCTCCTTCTCAGTCCGGGGCCACGTCAGTGAGAGTTTGGTTTTGGTTTTTTTGCTTCCCACTTGTGTATGGCTCCCAACCGATTTTTCTGTGAGTCATCTGCCCCCAACCCAAAAAAGGTTCCCTACTCCTGACTTCAAGCCATTTTCTTCCCCCTCTCAGGTGTTGTGATATGACCCACAGTCACGTCAGAGGGTCTGGTTCATTTTCCAATGTATACAAATAGCTGGGCAGCCATTTTTTAGATACATTTTACTTTCATCCTGGAATCTTGAATTCCATTAGTTTATGCTGATATTAAACAAACATTTACATTGCAGAAAATATTTTGAAACTCATCTGCTCTTCCATGAATGATGTGCACTTGTGCCTACTGGTCCATGTTTTATCTCCTTGATAACACGTTTATTGACCTGTGCGATTCATTCATTTTCTGACCCAAAAAACCCTGCAGCTCACAGAATTGCACAGTGACTTGCACAGTGACTATCAGCCTCTTCCCCAAAAGACTTCCATTTTGTAATAGGAATACCACTCACCCTTCTCCCCCACAACAGCATTGCTTGCTTGCTAGCTTTCTGCTTAACCAAACTTACTTCCCACCCACATCAAATTCTGCAGCAATGTACTAGTAGATCCTCTGCAGACTCTGGAGGAAAGAGAGGGATTGAAATGCTGATTAGTCCCACACGCCTGTCAACTGGTTTGGGAAATATTCTGTATTTTATGACTATCTCCAGCAGGGGATTATCCATTCTAATTTTATTTTAAAAGAGAGAGAGCAACAGAGCACGAGAGAGAATCCTCAAACTCATAACTGATTGACTGGTTGATGCTCAAAGGACATAACAGAGCTTAGCTATCTTGGGAAGGGGCAGAGGGATTTACTTTGCGTTGTCAGCAGTAAATGTATATACATTTAAGCAAAATATTAACTGGGCCAAAAAGTATGCATGTCTAGTAATATTTTACTCTGCCAATGCATAGAATGTTTCAAAGGTGAAGGGAAAGTGTGTTTTGAAACAGTATATCAGAGAACTAATATTACAAACAATAATTCATTCTTATTAAAAGGTTTTCCATGTAATGCTGCCCAGGTCATCTGGTCTGTGAACTCTTCAGCACTCAGTTGCTGGGTGTGCTTCAGTCACTCAAAGCAGCTTTATTTCATTCACCTGCTTGCTCCAGAAACATTTTACAAAGGACATCATTCTCAAAGATGTTTTGTAATTTTAAAATATGTTTCCCTCTACAATGTTTATTGCAGTTCTTGGAATCATGGTTCTGACATTTGCTTTCTTTCATTCACATGACGAGCTTCTGGGCTCTTTAATTTTAAAGGATTAGGGTGAATAATTGGGTATTACTGCACAGCTTTTAGCATTGCTAAGATGATACAGAGTCAGGCATAGGTTCAAATCCAACCTGGGTTAGTAGTATTAGTTAGTAGCAGCCCAGTTTCTGGTTGATAGGTCACAACAGAGAAACCAACTATCAACTGAGTATTAAGACCAGATAGCTTTTCACCTGTAACAAAATGGTCCCTTCAGGACTTGGGAAGATTGCAATGGTTTGGTTTCCTATTAGGTAGATAAAAGGAAGAATTTCATTTCCATGGCTATTGATTTGCCACCTACTAGGGAAACTAAAAAGAAAATAATACTAGGAAAAATTACTGAATTATTTGTTTGGGGAAAATTGATGCACACAAAGACTTACATGAACTTCATAAATAGAAATAAAAACAGGTCAGTTTTTGAGTGTTACCAACTGTGATTATGTCCTTTTAAGAATTTCATAAGAAAGAAAAAGAAGATGGAAAAGCAGTATGATCGTTTGCACGTCTACCCCAGGACTAGATTAAACTTCCGATAATCCGGCACCTTTAGGACCCAGGGGGTGCCGGATTATCAGAAATGCCGGACTATCAGAAGGGGGGGCTATGAGGGGTCTGTGGTTGGGTGGGGGGGATGCCACCCCAGACCCCTCATAGCCCCCCGTTCCAATAGTCCGGCTCTGCCCCAGGCGTCCCCGATTCAGCGGCTGAATTGGGGACGCCTGCAGCAGAGCAGCTGGGGTGCTGCTGGGTTGGTCCGGTAGTGCCGCCCCTCGGCGCTGTGAGACCAACCCGGCAGCACCCCAGCTGCTCTTGGGGATGTCTGATCAGCGGCTGACTCCAGGAAGCCCGGGGCAGAGCTGCTCTGGAATCAGCCGCTGGTCAGTTTCAGCAGCGGCTGAATAGGGGCGCCTGGGGCAGAGCAGCTGGGGTGCTGCTGGGGTGGTCCCGCAGCGCCGAGGAGCAGAGCTACGGGACCAACCCAGCAGCACCCCAGCTGCTCTGCCCCAGGCATCCCTGATTCAGCTGCTAGTCAGTTTCAGCAGCGGTTGAATTGGGGAAGCCGGGCGCAGAGCAGCTCCAATTGTCCGGCTGCCCCGAGCACTTCCAGATTCCTGATGGTGCTGGACCATCAGGAGTGCCGGAGCATTAGATGCTGGACTAATGGAGTTTTACTGTACTTGGCTAGATTTGGCCTCAACTAGGTCCTAGTGCATTCTTGATCAGCTCATCATTATAATTTGCATTTTTCATCCAAGGGCTTTCAAATAATTATGGCTGGGATAATGAACTCAGAGAGGTTAAGAGATTAAATACCAGGTGAACTGTATTATGTAAATTCTAGTGCTCAGTAGTGTGAAGCTGTTCATGGTAGAAAGATTAACAGTGGAAATACTATCTGCATTTTAGATATAGTATGTTGAGAGGAGGAACACTTACAGTACAGAAGTGAAGAAACACAGAAGGATGAGGGTTACATCAGTGCAATAATTCAGTTACTCAGGTTCGATTTGTGCAGATTGTAGTGGTCACTGGAAATTATTTTTTTTAATATAAAATACGAGACATGATCGACGAGAAGAGTTCTCCTGAATTTAAAAGGTAAATTACCTCCCTGACAGAATGCATGGAAAGCATTCTCTACTTAAATGTTGGAGTGATTGGACAAGTGAGGCATGGAGACAACACAATCGGAGACAATACTGGGTAAGTATAATACAGAGTTAAAGGAATTTCCAGATCAGTGGTAGAGCTGGAAGGAGATTTCAGGAGCCTGGACACCCAGCCCCTGCCATGTGTGCCCTGTGCAAGCTGTGTGCTTGTGCAGTTGTTCAGGAGAGATTCAAATGATGCCCTAGCTGATTAGCAGAGCACTCACAGCTACGTTTGTATTTCTTCTGGTGGTGCACACTTGCATATACCTCAGTGAACATAATTATTCTGCACATGAATGGAAAAAAAATCTGAATATGGATGGAAAAGATTAGAGGGAACATTGGTGCTGTATTCATATCACATCATAAATTTTCATTCCAAAGAGTGCCAAAGCACTTTACAAAAATAAACTGATGTTCCAATTAAAGAGCAGCATTCCTGAAACACTTACAGATACACAATCAAGGAGCCAGGCTGAAGCCTTGGTCCTTTAGCTCTCAAAGCACATGTAACTTCTACATGATAACTCTTGTAGCTGCCAGTAGTAGATCCTTCCCAATACATATATATGTGTTCTATATATACACACTAACAAAGCCAACTCTTTGCAATCTATTGGTATCACAAGGCAAGGCAGCAAAATAACTTCATAAATTGGCCTGATCCAACTCCATATGAAGCCAATGTAGGAATTCCCCCTGGACTTCAGTGGAAATCTACTTAAACAGGAGGGCTAGTGCCTGGCAGGAAAGAGTTACGCTGGCAGAGGTTGGGAAGACTTATACAGTGTACTGCCTCACTGCACTGTGCCTGGCTATTCCAATGTCAAAAGTACACAAATTCATATGGTTTTCTCACACCCAAAAACGAGAGAATAAATGAGTACTAAACCTGATTCTCATTCACACTGAGGCCCCCCCCTCCCCTTATACTCTGCTAGGTCTTTGTGGAAGGGTCTTAAAAGTGGATGTGATTATAATTTACTCCTGCTTAAAGGCCCCTTTGCACTGCAAGAGCAATATAATAGAATTTCAATATGCCTAAAAATCAGGCCCATATCTAACATTATCCATCCTCTTTTAAGTACCTTGAGTTTGACTGCTCTAACAATATTTTGAGTACTATATTTAGAAGTACTGATTTTGTGTATTACCACATGAATATGTAACAGCTTTTTTATATGATAATAAGACTTTCAATGGTGCACTTTCCCAACATGGCTTCCAAACTGAGCACAAGCAACAAATACCTGATGGAGGGCAAATCTTTGTGGAGCAGTATAAGAAAACTTTATTGAAGAGGTGTTTGAAATTTGTATGCACAGGAGACTACCCAAAAGTAAAAAGGCATTTTTCTAGTTCTTCCACTTTCATTAGTTAAATTCATTACTTTTGAAATTTTTTAGATGTCCAAACTGCAAGTAAATGTTTTCCTAAAATAAACCAGTGTGGAGAAAGGGGGAGAAGTATAAAGATCCTGGCCAAACTGGCTAGTTAATTCTGGTACTGTCGTTTTCATCACCATTTGTGAATAACAGCAAAGCCAGATACCTGTCTTTTTATTAAAGTCTTAGATATCAGATTACAACTCATTTATCCTATATATGCTCTTTACAGATCTCTCTTTCAGATCAAGGCATGAAAAATATACTAATTTGGGGGTATTTTTGGCAAATGATGAATGTAAGACTATGTTAGAAGGGAAAATACAGAGAGATTGGGCTATGCAAGTGAATTTTATTATGTCCTAATGAGTTTCAGTATATTCAAATACTGTGTCATTAGAAGCACACATATTGCACTCTATTGCATATTTAAAATGATAACTTAAAATGATATCAGCTAATTCCCAGTTATCTTTTAATACCCATTTAGGTTTATGTGCAGTAGAAATATATTTTTTTGTAAGACAGCAGTTGAGATGGATTTAAACAAATCGGGGTCTCAGAGCAGGTAAAATTAATCATGGAGATATGTAAGGTCATGCACATTGACAAAATAAAATGCAGACAGAATCTAGAAAAAAGGCCTATGTACCATTTAAGCCCTGAACATAGGCTTTAGGTATGACATGAGTGCTAGTCAGGAGTTTTGCACAGCAGTGAATTTTAACCTGTGATTGCAACCTTGTGTGAGGAGAAAGGCTTAATGTTGATGTGGCTAGCACAATAAAGATATATGTTCAATAGATATATGTAACAAAGATATATGTAACAAAAATTAAAACTATAGTATTTAGGATTATAAAGATGTGAGCCCAGTTCTCTAAGGATATTCATCTGATTAAATAATGCTATGCATGCTTTCATCTGGAGTTGTGTATCCAACTTTGGTCCCTTTGCTTTAAGTAAGATATCGTGGACATTATCAAAGTCCTGAGAAGAGCAGATTATGCACTTGCCATAATAAAAAAATACCCTTCAGAAGGAGTAAAGGCAAAATGAAATGAGACTCAATTAAATACTATCCATTGTTAACCTTAATATGAAAGAGTTTGGGCCTTAAATATGTAATTATAAAAAGTAAAAATGGTACCTCTGTACTCAACAAATCTGCTCCCTCTATGTATTCAGAGTCATCCCTTTATAGTCTAGTGAGAGAAATATAATTTTCTAAAAATTAGTTGCAAACCTTATTAAAGACCATGGTTTGCACAGGTTTCACTGAAGTCGTAATTTGAAAACTTGGAGGTTACAGAGAAGTAACTCTGAGACTAATTTAGTCTATAAAATTACCATAGTGGTAACAATGAGATGGTAAGTACTCAACCAGACACTCAGTCACCAGGCTATGTATTCAAGGGTGGGAGGTAGAGAAAAATAAAACAAAAAAATTTCTTTTTGTTTGTGAATTGATCACATGGAAACCACTGAGTGATAATTGTTATGTGATCATAGAAATCCCCTTGAGACTGTTACTTGATGTGCTAAAAATAACACTGAGCCCACCTACCTGCTTTCTGGGGCACCCCACCACCTGTTCTGCTGAGCCGCCTGCAGTGATGACATAGAGTTGGGGTTATAGCCCACATCAACGTAATGTACACACTGAGATCAGATCAGCTCTGGGAAGGCTCAGTCAAAGTGACTTAAAGTACCATGTTCACAGCCCCAATGAGACCAGAACCCCAGATAAATCGATCTTACTCTGCATACATTTTATATTGACCAAGCTCATAAAATGTTTGCCTCCTTTAGCAATAAAAGAGAGACATATACAGCTGTTGTCTCCCTATGGTAACAATTAATTACACTGGGATTATTAATAAACAAAAGTGATTTTATTAAGTATAAAAATAGGATTTAAATGGTTGCAAGTAATAGCAGACAGAGAAAAGTAAAATAAAGCAAAGCATGCCAGCTAAGCCTAATAATCTAAGAAACCTGTTACATGCAAATTCTAATTATTGGAGTTTTAATAATCTTTTCTCACAAGCTGGGCCTGACTCCCAATTTGGGCCTGATCCTTCCTCTTGTTCAGATTAAAATGTTTCCAACAATAACCATGGGTTGAAGCAGGGGTCCTTGCATCTAGCAGTTCTCAGTATTGTTTGCTTTCCTACCTTCACATCTCTTTTGCCAAAGGCAGGAACTGTTTATGGTCAGTTTAAACTTTTTCAGAATTCCAGTGGAAAAGTATAGCATCCAAAATGGGTTCCAGCATCATGTGATGTGGTCACGTGTCTTGGCAGGATTAATGTATAATACAGGTTTACAGGAAAAACAATACTATTAACAGTTCATTTTCTTGAGTACCAAGCCATTAGGTTCCTTGAGTACTGCTAATGACCATAACTTAACTTGTTTAGATTATTAAAGAGGTTTATGCTGATTTTTCTAACATCAAATACAGGAACGGCACATGTATACACATAGAATGTACACATGCAGCAGATTATAACTTCTTAAAATGATACCTTACAAGATGTATTTTGTATAAATCATTTGCTTTTATGCATATTCATAAGCCTATTTGCATAAATAATATGGTATGCAAATAATATGGAACCCTACATTACAGCTTTTGCAGTCTCTTTTCTGCACTGAACTGCACTTCAAATGTGAAAAACCTATAATAGGTAGCAAAAGAGCAAAGAGGAGATATCATTATAGACAATACTACATTTTAATTCATGTTAAATGGTTTCTGTTTGCCTATTTAATGATAGCAGGTATGGAATGTGGAGTTTTTTAAGCTTTCTTCCTATCTTTTGGTAGATAGTATTACCTTACTGTACCTTACTGATAAGTTGACTAGCTAACAACAGATTAAATAATACTTCGGAGAGGAACCTGTAGTCATAATACATATAGGTACATGGTACTTGTAGGTACCAATGGCATGGGACAGGATAGGAGAGAGGTTTTTAACCTGTCCTTTAAATCATCTTCTGTACCAAATGACTGGAAGATAGCTAATGTGATGCCAATTTTTTTTAAAGGGCTGTAGATGTAATCCTGGCAATTACAGGCCAGTAAATCTCACTTCAGTATTGGGCAAATTATTTGACACTATAGTAAACAACAGAATTGTTAAACACATAGATGAATATAATTTGTTGGGGGAAAATCAGCAAGGTTTCTGTAAATGCAAATCATGCCTCACCAATCTATTAGAATTGAGGGGACTCAACAAGTGTGTGGACAAAGGGGATGCAATGGATACAGTATGATACCTTTGAAAGGGGCCCTCACCAAAGGTTCTTAAACAAAATAAGCTATTATGGGATAAGAGGGAAGGGGATTGATAACTGGTTAAAAGATAGGAAATAAAGGATTGGAATAAATGGTCACTTTTCAGAATGGAGACAGGTAACAAGTGGGGTAACGTACTAGGACCAATTCTGTTCATTATATTCATATACGATCTGAAGAGAGATTGTAAATAGTGAGGTGGCAAAATTTGCAGATAATACCAATCCTCTCAAGACAGTTAAGTCAAGGCAGACTGTGAAGAGATTCAAAAAGATATCACAAAACTAGGTGACTAGGCAACAAAACAGCAGATGAATTTTAATATTGATAAATGCAAAGTAATACATATTGGAAGACATAATCCCAACTCTATGTATAAAATGATGGGGGGCTAATTTAGCTGGTATCACTCAAGAGAGAGATCTTGGAGTCGTTGTAGATAGTTCTCTGAAAACATCCACTCAATGTGCAGCAGCAGTCAAAAAAAGCAAACAGAATGTTAGGAATAATTTTAAAAAGGGATAGAGAATAAGGCAGAGAATATTTTATTGCCTCTATATAAATCCATGGTACGCCCACATCTTGAATACTTCATCTCAAAAAAGATATCTTGGCATTGGAAAAAGTTCAGAAAGGGGCAATACAAATTATTAGAGGTATGGAACAGCTGTCAGATGAGGAGAGATTAAGAAGACTGGGACTTTTCAGCTTAGAAAAGAGGATACTAAATGTGGAGATCATAGAGGTCTATAAAATCATGACTGTTGTGGAGAAAATGAATAAGGAAAAGTTATAAACTTGTTCCGGTAACAGAAGAGCTACAGGTCATTACATTAAAACAAAGAGAAGGAAGTATTTCCTCACACAATGCACAGTCAAGCTGTGGAATTCCTTGCCTGAGGAAGTTGTGAAGATCAAGACTTTAGTAGGGTTCAAGAAAGAACTAGATAAATTCATGGAGGATAGGTCCATCAATAGGTATTAACCACGATCTGTAGGAATGATGTCCCTCGCCTCTGTTTGTCAGAAGCTGGGAATGGGTATCAGGGGAGGGATCACTTGATAATTACCTGATATGTTCATTCCCTCTGGGGCACCTGGCATTCACCACTGTTGGAAGACAGGATACTGGGCTAGATGGACCTTTGTTCTGACATAGTATGACCATTCTTATGTTTTTATGTTCTTATGTTATTTTTTTTCTGATCCTTTCTTCATTTTATTTCTCAGAGCATTGACGAGATATTAAGAATACACTAAATGGAAATAAAGCACGTGATTCTTTTATAACTGAAGTCCTCAGCAAAGTACATAGTAGGGATGTTAAATATCAACTAATTGACTAATTGAATAGTTGATAATGCATTGACTATTTGATTAGTCGATAGGGCTCTATGGCTGTTGCTACACTTCAAAAGTGAAAGGGCTACGTGGAGCCTACTGACACGACACTGCTGCTTTGAAATGCCGAGAGGAGCCTGACACCAGGCTCCACAAGGCATTTCAAAGTGGCAGCACTGCCTGGAGCCCGGGGTCAGCAGGCGAATCTCCAGCTGATCCCAGGCTCCACGCAGCACTACTGCTATGAAACGCCACGTGCAGCCTGGGGACACCTCAGCTGGCCCCAGGCTACATGCGGCATTTCAAAGAGGAAAGCCACTCCCCCATTCTCCTTTGCTCCTTCTTTGTAAGGCAGCAAGGGAGGGGAAGCGACTAGTCGACAAGCCTGTCGACTATTTGATAAGCATGCACATCCCTAGTGCACAATTCATTTCTCACCATGATGTTTTGTCTGTTACTTTTGTACACTGACATTATCAATTGTGAAGAAGAGATTTCCTTTAACTAATTACATGATTTAAGGAAAATGTACCTTTTTAAAATTCTTTGTAATACAGAGGATTGCTGATATGGGATTATTTTAAGACGAGGTATTTTTTTAAAAAGTTGACTGAGTTTGTTTGTTTTTTTTAAACAGAGTATTAAAAAGAAAAACACAAGCAAGCAAGAGATGAGCACTTACCTGCGATTCATTGTCTCTCGTATGAAGGAGCGGGTGAGTCTGAAAGAATGACACTTTTCCAGTTTGGCAGTTTGCATCGAGATGTCCCCTTTATATATATGTTCTATTCAATTAAGGGTTACATTATGGTCATCCCATGCATAAGTGTGCAGGGGACACAAAGATCCATTTCTGTTTTACACATCTTCCTATGGAGTGGTTTATGTGTTTCAGTATGTACAGCCCATGGCTCAATATACAGATGAGTCATGTTTCTAGCTGGAATAGCCAACTGCAGGTACCCACACCTTCAGTGGAAAGGACTTTCTTCAGATTTTACAGAGACAAACAATCAAGGTGAAACAGCTCTCTCTTTCTGTTTCTCTACCTCTAGGATGTGATTGTATGGCCCCTTTTCCCTTATATGTAAATCAATATAAAGTGATTTTTTTTTTCATATACCATTTCTCTGTCCTTTCAGGCTATCGATCTAAACAAGAAGGGGAAGGACAACAAGCACCCAATGTATAGGAGGCTGGTGCACTCAGCTGTCGATGTTCCTACTATTCAAGAGGTACAATCACATACCTTCTGATTTCCTAATGGAAATTTTGTTCTGTCTGTAAAAGTGAAGCCAAAACATTATGTGGCAAAGTTTTAATGCTTGTTGTTTATTTTTATGCTTGTCTGCTATCATTTCTGTCTAGCATTAAATATAATAGCCAACCATTTCAAACTTGGATGACTAAAGCGATGCACCCAAACCCTTATACCAGCACCTAAAAATGTACCTGATTTCTAGAGGTGGAGAGTGTACTCAGTTCCCATTAGTTTTAAAGAGAGATGTGGGTGTTCTTCTCCTCCAAAAGATCAGGCTATTGATTTGGGTGCCTACAGATAGGCATCAAGGTTTGAAAATCTGGCCAATAAACAAAATGGCAATGAAACAAGCCATAAGAACGTGTTTGACCAGTTACTCAATTTTTTACTTGTTAAAGCTCTGTACAGATATCTGCTTTTCAAACATCATGATGATTCATAAAATGCTAAATGCTTTGATTGATCACATGAAGTAAAAATGACTTGAAAGGCCTTCTATGTTAATGTCTTCAAAAAATAAAATAGTGGTCTTTGTAAGGTAGTTCAATCCAAGAATTAATAAATCAAAAGAATTGGGAGCTTTCTTTATAAGGATTAAATTCTTGAATATTGCAGCTAAAATTATATATGTTGTGCTATTTATTGATAATTGTATTAATTTTTAATTGTAAATTTAGGTGTTATTTATTTTTGTTACTATAAAATAGAATTTAGTATTACTTGAAACATGAAGTTATACACATGCACAAATAATATCTGCATTAATATTTTTGGGGGAAACTACCACCAGTTGTACTCCTCCAGGGCTGTGTCTAGACTACATGCCTCTGTCAGCAGAGGCATGTAGATTAGACACATAGGCAAAGGCAAATGAAGCCGCGATTTAAATGATTGCAGCTTCATTTACATTTACATGGCTGCCGCGCTGAGCCGACAAACAGCTGATCAGCTGTTTGTCGGCTCGCGCACTAGTCTGGACACTCCCCTGTCGACATCAAAGCCCTTTGTCAGCAGCCCCGTTATTCCTCGTGGAATGAGGTTTACCGGGGCTGCCGACAAAGGGCTTTGATGTCGACAGGGGGAACGTCCAGACTAGCGCGCGAGCCGACAAACAGTTGATCAGCTGTTTGTCGGCTCAGCGCGGCAGCCATGTAAATGTAAATGAAGCCGTGATCATTTAAATCGCGGCTTCATTTGCCTTTGCCAAAAAAACAAATCTACATGCCTCTGCCGACAGAGGCATGTAGTTTAGACGTACCCCAGAGGAGGAAGTTGCCAGAGTAGACAGTTTGGGCATTTTTACCACCACGTGGTCCAGATTTGTTCAGAGCAGGGTTGGTGGACTGATAAAAATGGCATTATTGACAGGGGTTTGTCTATACTAGACTTCCAATGGTAGTTATCACCAGGGCAGTGCAATTGGCTATAGAAAAGTATGTTTTAATCGTGTGGAAAAGTCCATAGCAAGCTCAGCTTGGGCAGGACTAGAAGAATATACTGGGTGACTCAGTGCAAACCTCTGATAGGTTTTTAATTTATGGGTTTTGAAAGTTAATCCTTTGAGAAGACAGTAGCTGCAATATGAGGCCTTTAGAAAAGTATATGGGGGCTTAACACTGAATTCAAATGAAGATAAATGCTGGCTTGAAACTAAGATGCAAAGCATTGTTGCTCAAGGAGTGAATCTTTGATTAAATTCTGTGGGTTATATTCTTACTCTGTTTCACACTATGGGAGAAAATGGGATTACTCCAAATTTAACAGTTACAATTTAGAAAAATCCCCCCTCTTTAATTAAATTACTTCACCATCAGTACTGGGAACTGGACAGGTATGGAGAAGTAGGGAGCCACAGACTAATCCTGGAAGTGTTTTAAGTACTCCTGTGGGCTATAGCAATGTTGATAACCAGCCTTGTCTACCTAATATGTATTATTGTGTGAGCTTGTGTGCACAATACAAACACGTCACTCCACCAATAGTTTTCATAGTTCTGTATTTTGCTTTGTTGTAGAAAGTAAATGAAGGAAAATACAGGAGTTATGAGGAATTCAAAGCAGATGCTCAGCTGCTTCTACACAACACAGTGATTTTCTATGGAGGTAGTATATTCACCTTAATATTTTTGCCGTTAATTTGATTCAGTGAGTACATCGGTGTCTTTACTCTTAAGAAACTGACCATTTTGGACGAGACTTGGGGACTAGCTAGTTAAGACAGAGTGAGGCCACCAAGGGTGTGTCTAGACTACAGGTTTTTTTTTTAAAAAGTAGCCTTTTTTCGAAAAAACTTCACCTGCGTCTAGACTGCAGCCGCGTTCTTTCTAAAGTAAATCGAAAGAACACAGCAGTTTTTTCAATCGCGGTAAACCTCATTTTATGAGGAATAACGCCTTTTTTCAAAAGTACTCTTTCGAAAAAAGGCGCTATTGAATGCAAACTGCTTTTTCAAAAGAGAACATCTAGACTCTTTCGAAAAGCGGGTCGCTTTTTCGAAAAATCTACTTGTAGTCTAGACGCTCTTTTTCAAAAGAGGCTTTTTCTAAAGTATCTTTCAAAAAAGCCTCTTCTGAAAGAGGCTTGTAGTCTAGATGTATCCCAGGAGAGTCTGGCTTCTAGATGGGTGAACTGAGTTTGTACTCATTTTTACTGTGGGACCCATCCTTTTCTACTTCCCTTAAACCTGGTATCACCATCTCTGCAGCTGGCCCTCTACCCCCTTACCAATCTATTCCTTCCTAAGCCTAGGAAGCTGTAAGGCAAAGCAGTGGAATTTGAGGAATGGGACCTCAGAGTAGCTCCGTGCATACTATCAGGCCAGTTGCTGAGAATATTGCCTGGGAGAACCTGTTTAGTCTCTGGCCATTTTCAGAACACATACAGTCTGCAAATGGCCAATGTGTTCAGAGCATATTTGATACAGTGACGCAATATTCTGGGAAGTAAAAGCACCACAAGAGGCAGCTTCTAGATTTGACCCATGTAAACTGCATGCTGTAATCCTCTGAGAGACAGTAAACTTGTGATTACAGCAGTGTTTCTATAAGGAAGTCATGGCTAAGACTGGTGTTTTAGAACAAATGCAGCATGTGGGTTAGAGCATTAATGTTTAAAAGAGAAAGTGAAGCATCTAGATTAATTGATAATAGTGGCCCATTCCAAGGTCCACTTCAAAGCTTAGTTAACATGTTAGGTAATTTAAAAGCCCCTAGTTTTATTTATATGCACAGATGGATGTGATGGCAGAGAAATAGAATGGATTGTTGGAAATTTAATAGGAGAAATGTTAGGTAAGATATTAAATTAGATACTTTTAAAACATATATTTATACCGGAGTGGGGAGTGCAAGCCAGGGTCTGCATCTGGTTCCTGGGCCTTAGATTCCCCACGCCTGATTTATACCATGAAAAGCATGACAGCGATTACAAATCTTTGAGTAGTGTTCTCATATAGTGGTTATTGATGATATTTACTTTTAACTTACAGCGGACAGTGAACAAGCTGATATAGCTAGGATGCTTTATAAAGACACATGCCATGAGGTAAGTTGTATCTGGGAACTAAGATGAAAGAGATGATTTGTTATAGATGAAACCATTTTGTTTTAAAATAGTGTGATATCACTTTCTAAAATGTTGATTTTTTTTGTCTTCCTCTAAGTTGCTCCTAAAAGCAAAAAATAATATGTACCGTTTATTATTAATTTTCCCAAATTAAGCTTTTTTCACGGTGAATTCCTAATTCCTTTTCCTTTTGTTCTGCATGGGTAGGGTTTTATATATATATATATATATCACAATTTAGTTTCAAAATAATATGTTAACACAATTTCATTCAAGCCTGATGCGAAATTCTGGCTGCTTTCCAGGATGGACAATTGAAAAACTGAAGAGAACAAGAAAGTGGTGTTCAGGACAGCTCTCTCGGGTGTACTTGGCCTTCATAGTCAACTAATTTCAGTGCTTTCAGGGAGTGCTTTAAATATACTAATTGTCCTCATGTATATTGTATAATCTTGAAAATTAAATATAAGTTCCATTAGCATTATATTTGTAAAAAAGAAAAAATATACTTCTATATCAAGGCCAACCTTTCTCCTACTCTAAACTTGCCTTCCTTTTTGTAAATCTAACTAATTGCACAAAATTGAAATGATTTCTCAAAAATTAGTAGGCAAGACTAAACATTTGGTCTTTTAAACATTTGGCCTTAACATTCTTACTTCTGAAGAATTAATAACACTGTCACAAAGTGTCTCATGAGCTGATTTACTTGTTTTTGTTTTTCAGCTGGATGAACTGCAGCTTTGCAAGAACTGCTTCTATTTGTCAAATGCACGTCCTGACAATTGGTTCTGCTACCCTTGTGTATGTTTCTGGCAAAAATTTTAATTTACTTGCTTTTTAAAAAATAATACTGCCGTTCCAGTATTATTCATTTCTTGAATATTCTGCTTCAAATAAGCAGAATAAGCTTTTTCAACTTTACAGTTTTGTCTCTGCAACTCTTGATATTTTATGTAAGCAAAAACATTAACTGAAATTCAAAGCAATAACAATATGGATAATAAACTTGTTGCACTAGAAATAAGGAGTTTACAGGAATTAAAGCTCTGTTTCTATATAAAGCCATGAAGTCAAATTTAATTTTTGAAGTGTTTAAGATTTCTGTGTACAGTAGATAGTTACACACTTTTTAGAAATTGTCTTTCTTAATGTGTCTTTGATCCAAGCATTATATCTAGCCTAGAAATACTGTGTATTTGTAAGAAGATAAGAATGAAAAGAGCACTAGACATAAAAAACAATCATGTTCTTAAGATACCACCATGGTACTATGCTAAACTTAATATTTGTGGGATGATTTAATGTAATATTTCAAACTCAATAATGAAGAAAACACTTTCCTCCCTCCAGATACCTAATCATGAGTTGGTTTGGGCCAAAATGAAGGGCTTTGGGTTTTGGCCAGCCAAAGTCATGCAGAAAGAAGACAATCAGGTTGATGTTCGCTTTTTTGGGCATCACCACCAAAGGTAATGTATTAACCCGTGTCCTGCTTGTTATAGACATTCCTCAAACAAGTTTACTCTATTCAATCATGTTGTAAATCACTGTTGAGCAAGTCACCAGCCTTACAAAGAGTGCTAACTTTACCATAATTTTTTCAGAAAGTTCAGAGTCCAATGTAAGACAGCAGAGATTGCTGAGTGATTCATAGAAGATTCCATTTTCAGAATTGCCCTAGGGATGTTCTCTACCATTTAAAGTAAAGAAGCAAACTAATTCCTATGAACATGACTCTTCACAAATACAGCTGCTTGTACACACAAAGTAGACATACATTAACTAAGATGTGTCCTAGGTACCTGAACTATTAAGTTTGCACATGTTGTTAATCTGCAAGAGGAATCACAGATTTACATTTTAGGGATGTAACACATTATAAAGGACATCGACATATTATTGTTGTTAAGTTACTATTGTGCTAGCACTCCCCAGATGGACCCCATATTTTCAGAAGAACTCAAGCCCCTTTCCATAGAATATTCACTTATGGATTTTAGGGGGTAGTTTGTTCTTCTTTGGGTGCTTGTTCACGTCATTTCCATGTGCACAGTTTTTAGAAATTTTTTCCCTAGGAGCATCCGTAGGGTCAGCAAAGGAATCCATAAGAACGGCCATGATGGGTCAGGACAAATGTCTATGTAGCCAAGTATACTGTCTTCTGACAGTGGCCAGAGGGAATGATCAGAACAGATAATAGAATGAACAGAATAGGTACTGTAATAGCTCACTGGAGTGGCATCAGTACATGGCACTATATGTAACCCTGCTGACCTGCCTCTCCCTCAGTTCCTTCATACCGTCTGTGACACCATAGGAACATCGCTCACTTGCTGCGCTAGTGCACCATTCCCTAGTTTAGTTTGTACTCATTGTTTGCAGTTTATCGTTCTCACAGTAGCATTAGTTGTTACAGTTAAGTAGTTGAGATGGTAGATAGCTACCGCCTCCTTGGGCATTGTACGCTATGCCCAACAGTGACCCTCATGACTCCTATCTGGTGGAAAATACCAAGCAGACTGTTGCAAGATCTGCAAATCCTTCAAGTCATGCACAAAAAAATGAGAGGGACTTTTGACTGTGGCAGCTATAGATGAAAGCAGCTCTCGGGCCAACCAGACCCCAGTTCATCAGTGTGTAGTGCCTCAGTGTTGATGCAGGACTTGGCACAATCTTTGTGTTTCAGTCATCACTAAGGAAGTCTGATGATGAAGAAATGCCTTACATAGTGAATGCTAGTGGGAAGAGGGTAGGTTTTGAAGATAAAATTAAAAAAATAACAAGTAAAAATTACTTAGAAAAGATAGATGTCTGCAAGTTACCAGGGCCTGATGAAATGCATCCCAGAATACTCATGGAGCTGATAGATAAAGGCTCAGATATCTCCTCTATCATCTTTGAAAAATCATGGAAGACAGGAGAGATTCCAGAAGATTGGAAAAGGGCAAATATAGTGCCAATCTATAAAAGGGAAAATAAGAACAACCCAGGAAACTACAGACCAGTCAGTTTAACTTCTGTGCCAGAACAGATAAGGGAGCAGGTAATTAAGGAATTCATATGCAAACATCTGGAAGAAAATTAGATGATACGTAACAACCAGCATGGATCTATAAAAAACAAATCATGGTCCAACCAATCTGATAGCTTTCTTTGGTAAGATAACAAGTCTTGTGGATAAGGGAGAAGAGGTGGACGTGGTATTCCTAGACTTTAGTAAGGCATTTGATACGGTCTTGCATGATTTCTTAACAATAAACTAGGCAAATAAAACTTAAATGGGGCTACTATAAGGTGGGTTTATAACTGGCTGGATAACCATTCTCAGGGTATGTCTACACTACCCCGCTAGTTCGAACTAGCGGGGTAATGTAGGCATACCGCACTTGCAAATGAAGCCCGGGATTTGAATTTCCTGGGCTTCATTTGCATAAGCCGGCCGGCGCCATTTTTAAATGCCGGCTTGTTCGGACCCCGTGCCGCGCGGCTACATGCGGCACGGGCTAGATAGTTCGAACTAGCAAGCCATTACGAACTATCTGTACGCCTCGTGGAGCGTACAGATAGTTCGTAATGGCTTGCTAGTTCGAACTATCTAGCCCGTGCCGCGTGTAGCCGCGCGACACGGGGTCCGAACAAGCCGGCATTTAAAAATGGCGCCGGCCGGCTTAAGCAAATGAAGCCCGGGAAATTCAAATCCCGGGCTTCATTTGCAAGTGCGGTATGCCTACATTACCACCCTAGTTCGAACTAGCGGGGTAGTGTAGACATACCCTCAGAGAGTAGTTATTCACGGTTTACAATCATACTGGAAGGGCATAACAAGTGGGGTTCCTTGGGGGTCTGTTTTGGGACTAGTTCTGTTCAATATCTTCATCAACGATTTAGATATTGGTATAGAAAGTACGCTTATTAAGTTTGCAGATGATACCAAGCTGGGAGGGGTTGCGAATAATCTGCAAGATAGGGTCATAATTCAAAATGATCTGGACAAATTGGAGAAATGGTCTGAGGTAAACAGGATGAAGTTTAATAAAGACAAATGCAAAGTGCTCCACTTAGGAAGGAACAATCAATTTCACACATACAGAATGAGAAGCGACTGTCTATGAAGGAGTACGGCAGAAAGGGACCTAGGGGTTATAGTGGACCACACGCTAACTATGAGTCAACAGTGTGATGCTATTGCAAAAAAAGCAAACATGATTCTGGGATGCATTAACAGGCGTGTTGTGAGCAAGACATGAGAAGTCATTCTTCCACTCTACTTTGTGCTGATTAGGCCACAATTGGAGTATTGTGTCCAGTTCTGGACACCACATTTCAAGAAAGATGTGGAGATATTGGAGAGGGTCCAGAGAAAAGCAACAAGAATGATTAAAGGTCTAGAGAAGATGACCTATGAAGGAAGGCTGGAAGAACTGGATTTGTTTAGTTTGGAAAAGAGAAGATTGAGGGGGGACATGATAGTGGTTTTCAAGTATCTAAAAGGGTGTCATAAGGAGGAGGGAGAAAACTTGTTCATCTTGGCCTCTGAGAATAGAACAAGAAGCAATGGGCTTAAACTGCAACAAGGGAGGTTTAGGTTGGACTTTAGGAAAAACTTCCTAAGTGTCAGGGTGGTTAAACACTGGAATAAATTGCTTAGGGAGATTGTGGAATCTCCATCACTGGAGATATTTAAGAGCAGGTTAGATAGACATCTATCAAGGATGATCTAGACGGTGCTTGATTCTGCCATGATGGTAGGGGACTGGTCTCAATGTTCTAGTGTTCTATGATTCTATAAAGACACAGCTAAGGAATCCCAGCACCAGAGATCACCAACACAGCAGCGTAACCCCCTGACTCAGCACCACTTTAAGTCCCCAGCTTCCAAGAAGCAGAAGAAGATTATAGACAGAGGGCACTTCCCTCTTCCATCTGCCAAGCCCCACTCAGGTTTTATAACTTTGTGGCAGTTAGAGACGGCACCACTAGCTCCAGCACCGCAAGTGTCATTGAATCTGCACCAGGCGGCTCCCCCACTAATCACGAAGTCGTGTACTTGGTTGAGCCATCTACACCCAATATATTTGAGGTGGCTAGAAATCTGTAAGATCACACTGCAACAGTGACCAGAGGTGGTGAGGCCTGCAGTGCCAAGATGCACCGATGTCAAGAGGGAAACTGGCAATAATGAATAGGCACTCTCTATCGCCTGACAGTTGACACAGGTCCCTGGCACAGAGCTTGCATTAAACTCGCTCAGCACTGTCGCAGGAAGGTCACTCCTTGACCCCACTCCAGGAGCTTATACTATGAATCAGCACAGACCAGAGACTCTCCCCACTCACGGTCTCCAGCACTGGCCTCTACCTATCTGCCAGCACTGAGGAGTGAGGCACTATTTCTGCCATTCACAAGGCCCCGAAACCTGTCTTTCTCGGGTCATGGCACTGATCACCGGCATTGACATCCCACCTTCATAGATCAAGGTCTTGGTTGCTCATGACTCCTTGCCATGTTCCCTCCGGCACAATTCTCACTCATCCTCCTCTTTGTACGAGCCTTCATTGGCACCACCGTGGTCTTCACCTTTGGTGTCATTGTTATCCAAAGGTGAGTCTACCAGCTCTAGGACGACTGGGAGAACATCTTGCCATACAGTGCATCGTCAGATGCAGTGACATCCACAATGGCCGTCTCCTCCACAGTGGCCATTCTTGACCGCCTGTGCATATCATCAGGCCCAGGAAGTACTTTCCATGATCTCCAGGTCAGCACCTTCTGGGACCTGCCACACCAAGTCAACAAGGGTCCCTTCCTTGATTTTCACCTGACAGATGCTTCCATCTCCAAGCCATCTAATGTGAGTGACTGATCTGGCCACAAGGACCTGCATTCAGCTCTGCAACCGCAGATGCCTGCAGAACAAACTTCGCCAGGCAGTCATCATGGTAACCTACAAGAGCCATCCCTCTGAGAGAATCAGGACAACCCTCTTTCTCTGGTGGCCTATTACTCCTCTTCCCCGGATGAGGCAGTGCTTGGGGTGTCCGCATTGGGGCCTCCCCCCAATAGACCATAGACCCAACTAGGATCTTCTCCACAGGATGGTCCGTAATATGGGCATACAAGTGGAAGAGGTAGCTGAGGTTGAGGACTCAAATGGTGGACATCCTAGCCCCACAAAGTCCTCTAGACCAGTGTGTCTCAACCAATGGTACGAGTGTCTTTGGGGGTGCTCGAGAGAAGTGTGGGGGGTACATCAACACAACTGAAATTTGGAGAAAACTGAATTTTTGTTTTAAGTTTTACAGCATAAAAAAAGGTTGAGAAACACTGCTCTAGAGCAGACCTGCCATTCATAAAGATGGTAGAGAAAAATAATCTCAACTTAAAGCAGACTCTAGCCTCCATTTTCCCAGTGGCCAGGAGTGTGCAGAGGAAGTATTACGCCACACCCCAGGGATATCAGTATATGTACTCCCATTCACCTCTGTGTTCTTTGGTGGTCTCTGCAGTGAACGTGCAAGTGCAGCAGGGCCAACAAGTTCCAGTGCTGAAGGCAAAGAGGCCAACTGCCTCAGCATATTAAAAAAAAGTGTATGCTACATTAGGAAGAACTTCCTAACTGTCAGGGTAGTCAAACACTGGAATAAATTGCCCAGGGAGGTTGTGGAATCTCCATCTGTGGAGATATTTAAGAGTAGGTTAGATAAATGTCTATCAGAGATAGTCTAGACAGTATTCGGTCCTGCCATGAGGGCAGGGGATTGGACTCGATGACCTCTCGAGGTCCCTTCCAGTCCTGGTATTCTATGATTCTATGAAGAGCTAGACCTTCCATGGAAATACAAACACATCCACCGCTTCTCCCTTATCCACAAGACTCGTTATCCTATCAAAGAAAGCTATCAGATTGTTTTGACATGATTTGTTCTTTACAAATCCATGCTGGCTGTTCCCTATCACCTTGCCACTTTCCAAGTGTTTACAGACGATTTCCTTAATTACTTGCTCCATTATCTTCCCTGGCACAGAAGTTAAACTAACTGGCCTGTAGTTTCCTGGGTTGTTCTTATTTCCCTTTTTATAGATGGGCACTATATTTGCCCTTTTCCAGTCCTCTGGAATCTCTCCTGTCTCCCATGATTTTCCAAAGATGATAGCTAGAGGCTCAGATACCTCCTCTATCAGCTCCTTGAGTATTCTAGGATGCATTTCATCAGGCCCTGGTGACTTGCAGGCATCTAACCTTTCTAGGTGATTTTTAACTTGTTCTTTAAATCGGCTTCCGTACCTAATGACTGGAAGGTAGCGAACGTGACACCAATATTTAAAAAGGGCCCTAGAGGCGATCCTGGCAATTACAGACCGGTAAATCTAACTTCAGTACCGGGCAAATTAGTTGAAACAATAGTAAAGAATAAAATTGTGAAGCATGTAGAAGAACATAATTTGTTGGACAAAAGTCAACATGGTTTCTGTAAAGGGAAATCCTGTCTTACTAATCTGTTAGAGTTCTTTGAAGGGGTTAACAAACATGCGGACAAGGGGGATCCAGTAGATATAGTATACTTGGATTTTCAGAAAGCCTTTGACAAGGTCCCTCACCAAAGGCTCTTGTGTAAATTACATGGCCAGGGGATAAGAGGGAAGGTCCTTTCTTGGATTGAGAACTGGTTAAAAGACAGGAAACAAAGGGTAGGAATAAGTAATAAATTTTCAGATTGGAGAGGGGTAACTAGTGGTGTACCCCAAGGGTCAATCCTGGGACCAATCCTTTTCAACTTATTCATAAATGATCTGGAGAAAGGGGTAAGCAGGGAGGTAGTAAAGTTTGCAGATGATACAAAACTGTTTAGGATAGTCAAGACAGAAGCAGACTGTGAGGGACTCCAAGAAGATCTTAACAAACTGAGTGATTGGGCAACAAAATGGCAAATGAAATGTAATGTGGATAAGTGTAAAGTAATGCACATTGGGAAAAATAACCCCAACTATACGTACAGTATGATGGGGGCTAATTTGGCTACGACAAATCAGGAAAGAGATCTTGGAGTTATCGTGGTCAGTTCTCTGAAAACTTCCACATAGTGTGCAGTGGCGGTCAAAAAGGCAAATAGAATGCTAGGAATTATTAGGAAAGGGATAGAAAATAAGACCCAGAATATCTTACTGCCCCTGTATAAAACTATGGTACGCCCACATCTTGAATACTGTGTACAGATGTGGTCTCCTCACCTCAAAAAAGATATTTTGGCCTTGGAAAGGGTTGAGAAAAGGGCAACTAAAATGATTAGGGGTTTGGAACGGGTCCCATATGAGGAGAGGTTAAAGCGACTGGGACTTTTCAGTTTAGAAAAGAGGAGACTGAGGGGGGATATGATAGAGGTATATAAAATCATGAGTGGCGTGGAGAGGACCGATAAAAAAAAGTTATTTATTAGTTCCCTAAATAGAAGAACTAGAGGACACCAAATGAAATTAATGGGGAGCAGGTTTAAAACTAAGAAAACAAAGTTCTTCTTCACACAGCGCGTAGTCAACCTGTGGAACTCCTTGCCAGAGGAGGCTGTGAAGGCTAGGACTATAATAGAGTTTAAAGAGAAGCTAGATAATTTCATGGAGGTTAGGTCCATAAAAGGCTATTTGCCAGGGGATAAAATGGTGTCCTTGGCCTCTGTTTGTCAGAGGCTGGAGAGGGATGGCAGGAGACAAATCGCTTTATCATTGTCTTCGGTCCACCCTCTCTGGGGCACCTGGTGCTGGCCACTGTCGGTAGACAGGATACTGGGCTAGATGGACCTTTGGTCTGACCCAGTACGGCCGTTCTTATGTTCTTATGTTATGTTCTTTTTTTATTTTACCTTTTAAAACTACCCCCTTCCCACTAGCATTCACTATGTTAGGCGTTCCTTCAGACTTCTCGATGAAGACCAAAACAAAGAAGTCATTGAGCATCTCTGCCATTTCCAAGTTTCCTGTTACTGTTTCTCCCTCCTCACTGACCAGTGGGCCTACCCTCTCCTTGGTCTTCCTCTTGCTTCTAATATATTTGTAAAAAGTCTTCTTGTTTCCCTTTATTTCCGGTAGGTAGTTTGAGCTCATTCTGTGCCTTTGCCTTTCTAATCTTGCCCCTGCATTCCTGTGCTGTTTGCCTATATTAATCATTTGTAATTTCTCCTACTTTCCATTTTTTATGATGACTCCTTTTTTATTTTTATATCATGCAAGATCTCGTGGTTAAGCCAAGGAGGTCTTTTGCCATATTTTCTGTCTTTCCAACACATCAGAATAGCTTGCTTTTGGGCCCTTAACAATGTCCCTTTGAAAAACTGCCAACTCTCCTCAGTTGTTTTTCCCCTCAGTCTCGATTCCCATGGGACCTTACCTATCAGCTCTCTGAGCTTACCAAAATCCGCCTTCCTGAAATCCATTGTCTCTATTTTTCTGTTCTCCCTTCTACCCTTCCTTAGAATTGTGAACTCTATGATTTCATGATCACTTTCACCCAAGCTGCTTTCCACTTTCAAATTCTCAACTAGTTCCTCCCTATTTGTTAGGACCAAATCTAGAACAGCTTCCCCCCGGTAGCTTTTTCAAACTTCTGAAATAAAAAGTTGTCTCCAATGCAGTCCAAGAACTTATTGGATAGTCTGTGCCCCGCTGTGTATACCTTCTCTCCCTTTCCCGTGATTCACAAGGTAATTCTCAAAATCCACAGGGAGAAAACCCAGGTAATCCTGCTGACGTCAGCTTGGTTATGCCAGCACTGATACACATCATTCCTGGGGATGTCGGAGGAACCACCCATAGAGCTCCCTCTTTACCCAGACCTAATCTCACAGGATAATGGATGCCTATGGCACCCAGACTTTCTGTTCCTGCACCTCATGGCATGGAAGCTCCATGGTTGAATGCCATAGAACTCCAGTGTGCATTTCAGGTCCAAAAGATTCTCTTAGGCATAGGAAACCATCCACTAAAGCCACTTACTGGATAGAGTGGAAGAGATTCTCATATTGGTGTGCTGAGTACCAGGTTCCACCAACACGCACCTCTATCCCTTTCATCCTTGACTATCTCAGGAGCAGGAGTTAGCCATTACTTTGGTCAGAGTTCACCTCGTGGCTGTCTCAGCATTCCACCCTGGGGATGGTGGCCACTTTGTTTTTGTAAACTCATTGGTGGGGTGATGCATATCAGTGCATCATGAGGGAGACTGGAGACTTTTATAGCTGTTTTTTCCAACGCTGTTTATGTTGCTTTTTAACAGGGGCTATGTATATTTTCACTTGATTTATCTAGTAAATAGTAGACTAGAATATGTCTTAAAACAACTGTCTCCAGCCTCACCACAAGTGAATATTACGTGACTTCTTAACAAGGAGATTTTCACTCAAAGATTAAGTGAATAAGATCTCTTACTTGCATTTAAATCATGGAATGATTTATATTGAAATCATAAGTACCTTTGAAGCAACTTCATACCTAAGTAGAAAATCTTTTCATTTGTAGTTCTGGCATCAGGCTCACAGAACTTCTCACAAATGTTGTGTTAGCTTATTAAGTATTTGATGAAAAACACCTGAAACTCTACACATAAGCATATGTTGTAAAGAGGAAAATCCATCCACTGTAGTGTCATCCGCTTGTTATAGCAATGGACTTTAAGAAGGAAGGCAGATTCTCAGCTGGTGTAAATCAACATTACTCCATTGACTTCAGTGGAGTTATAAACATATACACCAGTTGAGGATCTAGCCTCGGGTATTTAACATACTAAAATATTCATGTCAATATTTAGATTGGTACTCGGATGATTGATTCGCTTTAATGTACCTTTCTATATCCTGTCAATGTCAAGAGTTATAATTTCTTACATTTTTATATACCCGTTACAGCATGATTTAAGCTGGGACTGTCAAAGGGGCATAAAGAAGCTATGCAGCCAGTTCCCATTGACTTTGACTGGGACCTGGCCATCTAACTCCCTGAAGCCCCATTGAAAATCTCAACCTTGGAAACTTGGGAACCTTTTAGATCTCTAAGTGACTGGCAGGAATCCAATCCAGAGCAGTGGAACAAAAAGTACTTACTGTCAGATGATTGTTCAATGATTTATACAAAAGGATCGAGTATTCTTGGTTCAAATCCTGATAGCTAGATGGATAGATGGATGTCCGAATCACAAATAATATCAACACAAGAAGCATGAATTTAGATTCAACAAAGATTCAACAAAGAGGCTAAGCACTGAAATGGAATAGAGAGTGAACACTTAGTCCTGATCTCTCCATGTCTTAATGAAGGGCACTGGCAAGGTAATGGAGGAAGGCTTGCATTGCAGCTGCCTGTGCTATACCTTTTTATGGCACATTAAATGACCTCCTCCCCACTTTTCAAGCCTCAGTGCCTACTATAAATGGCCTGATTTTTCAAACGTCTTAAATACCCATATGCCCCACTGAAGTCACTGGTAGTTGAAGATGCTCACCCTCTATGAAAAACAGGCCACTTTGAGTTAGTTGCCTAAATGCGTATTTTAAAATGTGGACTCTGTCTCTAGAGCTGCCTGCTCACCACTGCCATGGGAATTGAAGATGGGACATTTCAGAACTGAGTGTTGGGCTAACTGTGCTCCCATTGGAATTTATCAGGAGCACAGTTAGTCCAACACTAAATTCATTGGAACATGTCACCCTAAATTTTATTTTAAATCACTCTCTTCCCCTTTCAGCTTTCTGATTGTGTCTTTAAATTATATTTGAAAGGGCTTGGATCCCTTCAGAAAACATTCAAGACATCACAGTTAATATCCATCGGTTGCATGTGAAGCGTAGCATGGGCTGGAAAAAAGCATGTGATGAACTGGAACTGCACCAACGTTTCCTTCGTGATGGGAGATTCTGGAAGTCTAAGAATGAAGATAAAGGTGAAGAGGAGGCAGAGTCCAGTATCTCTTCCACCAGCAATGAGCAGGTGAGTTCTGTTGCAATGCTAGCATCTACTAATATTCACTAAATGACAGAAAGGTGACCTGCAATGCAGTTTGTTAAACGTTATTTTAAAGTCGTACCCTGTTTACTTCTTTAAGATGAGAATAGAATGCAGGTTACTTTTTTTAATACTTCAGAAATACCAGGAATATAAAGTTGTTATCTTCCCAGGTATTGCCGGATGACCTCTGTGAAATCTCCAGGCTGTTTATCAGGAACGCTAACACCTTCATTGAATAAGCAAAGGACTTTAAACTTTAAATAAGTGTTAATAAAATCAGTTTAAATTGTCCTACTAAAATCTCTCCTCCCCACAACTGCTCAACTTTCGCTCTATTGACTCATGTGATGTCACCATTTCACTAGTTCTTCAGACATAGGAACACAAACAGTGCCATACTGGAGTAGACCCCAAAGTCCTGCCCTTGATATTGAGTCTCAGATGCTCTAGAGGAAGGTATAAGAATGCCACCTATATACTGGCCTGTAATGATTAGAGATTAATTATAACTCTGATTAATCTCAGTATGTATATAAATATACAATTCCTTTTTTGAATCTTGCTAAATTCTTGACCAAAATTCCAAAGTTTATTTACACTTTGTGTGAAATCAGAGCATTTTGCAGCCTAGATAGGACCTGAATTTTTAATGAAAAACAAACCAAAAAGTGTTTGTTTTCCTAAAAATAAAAACCAGGAATCTTACATTCATCCCAGTGAATCCTGTTGCAGGTTGGAGTCTTGTTCCAAAATGAAGAACCCGTTTGAGCAGACCAATGAGAAATTACATAAATAGTATAAATTGAATAAATAATTGTTATTTGTTAGAAAATCAGTAAACTAACACTGGATTTTACTTACTCCACTGATCATTAGTTTTGAGGTCATTATCACTAATTCAAAAAATGTATCTGGCTTTACAGACACCTTGTTTTGGAAACGTATTTGCCTTTGTATGTTGCCTTTCACACTCGTGTATCTCACGCATTTCACAAAGAATGCTATTTATATTGGCAGCTGAGAACTAGTGTTTCCCAGCATTTGGAATTATTCAGTATTTTTTAATAATGTTGACAGCTGAAGGTTACTCAGGAACCAAGAGCAAAGAAAGGACGACGTAATCAAAGTGTGGAACCCAAAAAGGAAGTAAGTAGCTTCACATGATATGTCTGTCAGTTAAGCAAAACCCCCAAAAGAATACCACTCTCAAAATTACAATTGACATTCCTTATTTTCTGCCACATTTTATTTGTTTTATGCTACTAGCATTAAAGTATGAATGTCAGCGGCTATAACGAGATCTGGTTATCTTAAGGTTATATATTGGCACTCATCACCATGGTATTTGTTTAAGATCTTTTCTCATCACATGCTTAGCCACTAGCAATAGTCAGATGGCATCAATACAATTTAAAATTTCCATCACTAACAAGTCTTCATCCCACTAACAACAATATCTTTAGGAATGGCAAACTAAGTTACATTTTAATAATATATTACATTTTTAAAAACTATCAGAAGAACATTATTTAGGTTGCAAAGTCGAGGATGTGAGAGTTAGGAAATACCAGTTGTAAGGTTGCCCATAGACCCTTAATCCTGCCCCCTTGTATATTCAAGCTATGCACTGCAGGAGGCAGAGCAAATATAAAGTATGTGATTATGTAGTTCAAGATTATCATTCGACACACAATA
Organism: Pelodiscus sinensis; assembly: GCF_049634645.1. Taxonomy (NCBI): domain Eukaryota; kingdom Metazoa; phylum Chordata; order Testudines; family Trionychidae; genus Pelodiscus; species Pelodiscus sinensis. The sequence goes on along the minus strand of NC_134712.1, from coordinate 237,690,455 downwards.
TCTGTTATTTCTTATTTGCATTCTTAATGATGTTTCTTTAATGTAGTTTGTATGTGAATTCTTAGGGGTTTTTTGGGGGGGGGGAATAGATTTTTAAAAAAAATCTGTCTTGTATGACTGTCAAAACACCCCCAGCTTATCTCATCAGCAGGGTTCAAACCTTGACACTCCAGCGCAGACTGCTACGAGTCCTTGAGCTGCAGAACTAACTACAGTAGCTGACAGCAGCAAAAGGCTGTCATCCCAGAATAGGGACCCTTTGTGGGTCCCAGAAAGGAATTCAGTTAGGACTCTAGTGCATGGGTTGTGATTGACAGTAGGTTAGGAACAGTGCCTATTCTCTAGGGTTAGACTGTTTTTCAGCTTTACAGTGTTTTCTGTCAAATGAATGCTGTATATTGCTGTATAATTCACTAATGGCCTAATGCAGGCTTCTGGGTTGGTGACCAGATAAGGACAGCTCTAAGAAATGAATCAGGCTGACATATTAAATAGCACTCGGTAGCAAAAGGGAATGTATGATCGACCTTTTAATGGGTATAATTTCTGTACTTGTCATTTAGGCAACCACAAAGCATAGCTCAAACAGTAGGCACTGTGGTATGTGATGGTTTGACATTGCAGAGAATTTGTTAATTATCCATTCTGCATAAGTGGTTATCAAAATAAAATAATCTTTTAGAGGAAACAAACCAATTTCTTGTGTGATTTTAAATAATTAAGTTTCTGGAGAAGAGGTGTTTAAGGCAATATTATGTCTATTCTAAAGAGCGTGGACAACTAATATTCTGTTACAAACTGTGATCAAAATTCAATGCTACAACTACTATAATTTCTTCCCTGGATAATTATGTAATTGCACAATGCTTTCATGGTCATCCATGTCTAGTTCTGTTATTATTAGAAACACTTGGCATCTTATTAGCTTTTCATTTCCTAGTGCTTTTGAAACAATTAGTTAATCCTCTTAGCAGCCATCTGAGGTAAGCAAAATCTTCTACAATGCCACAGTAGCCTGTTGGGCCCAATTTAGCTCTATGTCCACCAGGTTAAACTCAGGTTTAAGGCCCCACAGCTAGGATTCCTCCAAGAGTACACTGTAGTGAAGAGAGGATGCAGCCACCTCCTCATTAAGGGGTTTGTGTGAATGCAGTGTAATCCCAAAATGGGCAGTGCTAGCTGAGAAAGGGTCATGGCAAGGATGACATATTGAGATTCATCATGTCCTTTGGAATCTTGGCCTCAGACTAACGCTGCCAGCCCTCCACCACATCAGGGAACAGTGTGTGGCTAGTACAAGGGGGTGTTAACATTGCCAGCTATGGTGTATTCAGATCCTTCCTTTGGGATGCTATGAGTTATGTTCTGTTCTAGAAAGTTTGCTCTTTCTCCGTAGGAGCCAGAGCCTGAAACTGAAGCAGTAAGTTCAAGCCAGGAAATTCCCACAATGCCTCAGCCCATTGAGAAGGTTTCAGTCTCAACACAGACCAAGAAGTTAAGTGCCTCCTCTCCAAAAATGATGCATCGGAGCACCCAGACCAATAATGATGGAGTTTGTCAGAATATGTGCCATGACAAATACACCAAAATCTTTAATGACTTCAAAGACAGAATGAAGGCTGATCACAAGAGAGAGACAGAGAGAGTTGTACGAGAAGCAGTGGAAAAGGTAGCAGTGACTGGAAGTAACCCAAACTCTGCATCTGTAGTGTGGGGAAGGAGGAGATTATCTTCTGTCATCCATTTTTAAGAAAATGGGGAAAATCCTTTTCTAAAGTTCAACTTTCAAAAGACACTCTGTAAAAATAGCATTGGTTATTGAATTGTAATGAAGCCATATCAAATGTGCTTAGTTTTTTCAGTAAAGTTGGGGGCGTTTTTTAGCGTCTATCCTGAAAATGCAACCTGCCATCTGAAAAGTAAGCTATCTTCATTCATTCATTCATTCATTCATTCATTCATATTGACCCCAGTAACACTTTTCCAGCTCATTTGATTCTAAATTATGCCTTCAGTCTTGACCTGTGCAGTTTTATGAAGTGGGGTTTTATAAACGTTTCTGATTGGCTCTTTAAGTGAAACTGAGTAAATAACTCTGTCAGTTATTCCATCTTGAGCATTAAACAGTTTGGGTCAGACTGAATATTTGTTACCCTCCGAATTCTTCCATTGATTTGTTCATACTTAGTGAAGTTTCTTTGCATGGGTTTTGTCCAATCTGCTCTTACTGTAAAACTGTAAAAAATAAAAAAATCCCTTTTAAACTAAACACATCTGATGTAGAGTCATTGACACAATGCCCATGGAATCTTATGATGCTGTCTTTACAGAGTTGCCTTGCAAAGTAGAAGTACTGTAATGTTTTGGTTGTGATCTGTGTATTGTATGCTAAATTACTGGGATGAGTTTTTTATTTGTTTTTAAACAGTAGAATTTTCTGCATTTCCCAAGAAAGAAAATTTGACTTTGTTTGACCTCCCTCTATAACAATAATGATATTTAAAGGTAGCCGAAGAATACATATGCACACTGACTTTCTTTATTGACTTGCTTCCCTTATGCCAGCTGCGTACAGAGATGGAGGAGGACAAAAGGCAGGCGGTAAATAAAGCTGTAGCCAACATGCAAGGAGAGATGGACAGAAAGTGTAAGCAGGTAAAGGAGAAGTGCAAAGAAGAGTTTGTAGAAGAAATTAAGAAACTAGCAGGTCAGCACAAGCAACTGATTTCCCAGACCAAGAAGAAGCAATGGGTAAGTGTCAGCATTTAATACCAGAAAATAACTGAAAATGTTTGGTACAGGCCACAGGGTGGCTACGTCTACACTGGCCCCTTTTCCGGAAGGGGCATGTAAATTTCACTAGTCGTCGTAGGGAAATGCGCGGGGGATTTAAATATCCCCCGCGGCATTTAATTAAAAATGTCCGCCGCTTTTTTCCGGCTTTTAAAAAAGCCGGAAAAGAGCGTCTAGACTGGCCCCGATCCTCCGGAAAAAGTGCCCTTTTCCGGAGGCTCTTATTCTTTGAAGTAAGAATAAGAGCCTCCGGAAAAGGGCACTTTTTCCGGAGGATCGGGGCCAGTCTAGACGCTCTTTTCCGGCTTTTTTAAAAGCCGGAAAAAAGCGGCGGACATTTTTATTTAAATGCCGCGGGGGATATTTAAATCCCCCGCGCATTTCCCTACGACGACTAGTGAAATTTACATGCCCCTTCCGGAAAAGGGGCCAGTGTAGACGTAGCCGGTGTGTTTTCTCCAGTACCATTAACCGTTCTGTTATCCCTGTGCTGTCACTATGGGGTCATCCTACTCTCTCCCCCTCCTGTCTTCTTCCTTTACATTCTCCCTCTACTTTTCCTTGCCACCCTAACTGCCAAAACTCTATTTCATGCTGTGGTCATCTCTCATCTTGTAATACTAACTTCACCCTCTCCTGCCCATAAAAATGTCCCTGCCAAAACAATCCTTTTTTCCCTGTTGCTATAATCATGTCCTTTTGAGCCATTTACTGCCTCCGTATTATGTTATGTATGCATTACATTCAGAGTTACTGGTGTGCTTTCCAAGCCCTGTGTGAAGCAGCCATTTGCATAGCTGTAACTAAGTTTAACTAACTTGTCTCCATTTCAAGTGTGGCATTCGGTTTTTGGTAGAAAACTATTATAATAAAAGTTCTTTGGCATTAGATCTACTACACACTTCTGTGTAGATCTTGCTACATATGTATGGCTTAGACATGTTTCACTGCCTTACCACAAGGTGTCACTGTCATGTTGCAGACTTAATGAATGCCAGCACTTAGCCATCACTTCCTTCCAGCTAGCTCTATGTCAAGCCAGGATCAATGATTTTTTCTTTCCACTGACAGTGGTTGTTTGTTTATACTCAAAATCACTAGTTCTGTCTGTTTTTGTAGTTTGAAAATAGTCTGTAAAAAGCAAACTAAAAAAAAAAATAACACTTAGAAGAGAGAAAGAAAACACTGAATGGGGACAATTGGACCCTTCCTAAGTATAACAATCAATTCCTATTTAAAACCATCAATGTCAAACACAGCTCCCAAAGAATTCTCTATTGTTCTATCAGTATAGAGCTTTTATCTATTGATGGAGTGTGGTTTAGTCTCTAATGGGAATGTAGCCTCAGTACGTGAGAGCCCAGAGAATTATGTAGCTGTATAGTTGTCCTGCACTGGTAGAATTTATGATACATGCACACTTTCACTCCTGCTGTCCTTATTACAACTGGGAATCCTTATAGTTTACTCTGATTTATTTGTCATGTTTGATAATTGTATTCAAAAGAAAGTGTTAATTGATGCATTGGTACCCATTCTATTGCATCTTCTAGACATGTACACACACCACCCCTCCAGTTAGATGATGTTATTCTTTTTGGTGCCAGAGAACACTCTCCGCAATCCCACACAAATCCAAAGATCTGGGAGTAGGTCCGTCAAACTCTACCTTCAGTGAATTATTCATACAGACAAGTCTTGTCTCACATCTTTAGGATGAGACTTTGTTGTAGCCTGATAAACCTGGCTGCTAATGTTCAACCTCAAACTGTTGGAAATGGTCCAAATATGCAACCCTAGTAAAATGATTTTTTTCTCCAGTAGTAACAGCAACAGACACGTAAATGCAATACTACTATTATAATAATGACACCTTCTCAGTGACATGACACATATAATCAGCATATACCAAATGAGAATTAGTGGCTTTGCTTCTTAATTAGAGCCAGAGTCCTCTGTTTTTATGATGTATAGTCCAAAGACAGGGAAAGCTTTTATTATTAATTATACATTTATACTTCATTTATATAGCAAGACCACAATTAAGATAAGAGGCAATTGTGCTACGGGTCTATAAACACATAGGAAGATATGGTCTGAGGCTCAAAGAGCTTACAGTCAGTATAAATTAACACAATTTTCACTCATTTACACTACTGGAGAATTTAGCTCTAGTACCAGCTGCAAAATCTGGATAACAGTAGGAAATGAGGAGGTGGAAACTAAGGTCAATAGTCATGAGATTACATAGTGTAATAATCTAGAAAAATCAGACCATTGTGCACTTCTTGTTTTAATGTTGTCTGTGTATATTTTTCTGTTTTAACCTTTCCCTAGTTCGTTCTCTCTCTCTCTCTCTCTCTCTCTCTCTCTCTCTCTCACACACACACACACACACACACACACACACACACACACACACACACACACACACACACACACGTGGATACAGCATTTGAAATGCTGCCTATTCCTACATGCCAGTTTCTATTATTACGGGAATAAATATTCTTCACGAAATATATGGTATGACCTGAAACACAGCTATTTACGATATGCCTAGAAAACAAACACATTCAAAGTTAAATGCTCCTCCTTTGTGGGTATCTGCACATAGAATGAGATAGGATTAATCTGAGACTTATAGAAACCACCTGCAAGGCCACATCTAACACGCTGGAGATCAATCTTCTGGCATTCGATTTAGCTCATCTAGCAAAGACCCATTAAATTGAATGCTGAGGGCGCCCCCAGTTGGTGCCAGTACTCCTTGCAGTTGCGAGGAGTAAGGGAAGCCAACAGAAGCATTTGCTCCCCTCGACCTCCCACTGTGAAGACAACATCAAGCTCGCCTTAAGGTAAGTCAGCGCCAGCTATGTTATTTACATAGCTGGAGTTGCAGATCTTTAACCAACCTTCCGTTGGTTAAAGACCTGGCCTGAAAGGAGTGGCAAGCTTTCCATCCATTGGTCTGAGTTGTCCCCCTCCATTTTACCTTTATTTTACCTCCTAGCAAGCAAATGTGAACCTTGTCTCTCGCTGACTCCTGTGCTGTGTATAATGTAGAGACATGCATCTTTTCAGCTGACGTTCCTTATGGCTCAGAGAACCTCCTGGAGAGCCAGCTGTATGAAATTCAGGAATATGTCTCTCCAGAGGATATTTGTTTGAAAATGCTGTTACAGATAAACACTCTATAGCTGAGTTATGAAACTAAAACTTACGCAGTCTATATATTGGTGATGTAAATATATGGTTGTTCCAGTCTATTAAGTTTGTTGCCAGGATAATCCTTCATCATATTAAAAAATATTGTAACCACCCAGGACCTAAAAGAAGATAGGAAGTTTTATGAAAAATTAAATCCTGATTCTTTGATATGGTGCCTGCATGCATAGAACGTACTGTATTCCTCCTCTCACTCTCTGTCATACAACAGACATCTCAGCCTAGACTTAAAAATTGTTCCCTTGAATTTTGAGAGAGTGAGTGCCCAACTTGGGCCTGATTTTCCAAGTTACTGAAGTGCTCAGATACTATAATGAGGGGGCTATGTATAAATCTTGTTAACAGATCCAGTCCCAGTCTCGTCAACCGAGTTATTTTCCTGTTAGTTTTCACCTCTCTTGCACTACATTAAAATAGTACAAGCAGCACTGCTGTGACACTCAGGTAGAAAGAAATTAAAGGTACAAGATTCTAAATAGTCACCTATTCAGAACTAAATCCTTTGAATTCTGAAGTTCTGTTGAACCTTCTTGAAGGGCCCAGGCAGGAAATCTTGAATGTCTGGGTGTTATTGCTGAATAAACTGAATTTATTATCACTATGTTGCGTAGCAGAAATTCCCTATTCTTATTAAAAAAAAGGCCTTCAGCCTGAGCTGAGGGTAAAGAAGCCTGAGCTCAGGAATGGAGCAGCAGACCATTGGTGATCACAGCATTTCATTATATCGTTCTACAGGGTCAGTATGGCTGATGCAGAATTTAGGGTGCTAATAATGGTGATTTTGTCATAATTAATGAAGATGTCTATCACACCTCAATATCTATGCATTGTAGCTGTCTTCCTGGAGTTTGAAAACTAATGGGGATTTCATTTTCTCCAATGTCCCTAGCTTCTGTCTGTGTTAGAGTAGATCACTTGATGGTTACCTCTTCTTTTCTTCTGTTCACTCCTTCTGAAGCACCTGGCATTGGCCACTGGTGGAAGACAGGATACTGGGCTAGATGGATCTTTGATCTGACCCAGTATGGCCGTTCTTAGGTAATTTGAGTTCTCCATGTCAGTCATCGCCACTATTCTAGTCCTGGGCCCTTTATTCAAAACTATTGTCTCCATTGGTTGCAACCAAATAACAGGCAAAGAAATCACTTTTTCCTTCTGATTTATGACATAACTATTGATACCCATCGAGAAGAGACCCCCATTCCCTCAGACTTCAGATACTAACTGCAAGATTTGCAAAAGATCTTAGTTCCTATTAAGGCATCTTAGGCCATGTCTACACTAACGAGCTTATAATGGCCCTGCTACTTGGGTACAGTTTTGCCACTGTAGAATCACTCGTGTAACCGCCCTGTACTGAGAGGAAAGAGCTCTCCTCTCCACATTTATTGCTGTTCATTTGAAATGGTAGCACTCTCCACACTGGCACTTCCAGTATAACTAATGTTTCTCAGAGAGATGTTTTTTCACAGCACTGAACAGCATAAATTATCCCGACAAAAGTGCTAGAATAGTCATAACTTAAGGGAAGTGGCCAAATTTTCAGAGCCTCTCAACACCCAGTCACATAATTCTTAAAAGGAGAGTATGGTGGACTCTCCATTGTTCTCAGTAAGAGCTTCTAGTTGCTAAGCACCATTGAAAATGGTGCCTACTTTGTTTAGGTACCTAAACTTTTTGGAAAAATTAAGCTCTACATAGTCAGGCAATGAGTTGTAAGTGTAGGCTAACCCTGTTACTTTGCAGCTAGGGAAGCCTTCCTCAGGGGATCTGCTGAAAGTAAGAGCAGTCTTTACCTAGCAGGGATGAGAAATTCCCGCTGCATGTGGCTGCCTAAGTAAAAGAGGAATATTCTAGTCTGTGCTGAAGCAAGCAACAGAAAACAAAAGAGCAGGTGAGAAACCATTTGTATTTGTGAGGGTTGATCCTCCGAGTGATAGTAATCCCATACCTTTTGTTCTCTCTGCAGTGCTACAACTGTGAAGAGGAGGCTATGTACCACTGCTGCTGGAATACTTCCTACTGTTCCATCAAGTGTCAGCAGGAACACTGGCATGCTGAACACAAACGTACCTGTCGCAGAAAAAGATGAAAGATTTAATCCTCCCCTAGAAAACCACCCCGATGATTGCTATTCTCAGACACAGCGGTTTTTGTTTCCAAGAAGCCAAAATTGTTTTGAATTTGCTTCCCATTTTGCACCAGCCTTTAAACAATTTTCTTAAAGAAATTTTGCACAGTAGTTCCAATCTTCTGTTCAATGCTCCTCCAAAATTTTGTGAGCCTATTGAATTTGACATCAGTTGGAGCAGGTTACTTTAAATAATTTTAAATAGAAGATTTGTTGCATTTTAAAACTTTTTAGGTTTTACAAAGATTTTAATCTTTAAAAGCAACAGTTTTAAAAAAGAAAAACTACATGAGCTTAATGATATGAATACTTAAAAGTAAGATCTGAATGTAAGAACTATAGAACTGTTTCAGAAAAAAAGCATACTACCTTGATGTAACATTTATTTCCTAACCTTGGTGAGCTGGTTTTGTTCAGCGTAATTTTACTGTTTAAAGGCATTATCTATTGGTTATACCAGTGGGTATATGATTGAATTTAGGGAACAGGGTTGACACAGCAGGTGCTAGTCCTGCCTATTTTTTCTTAAATGTTTCCCTATTGTGTTTTTTTCATTATTTCTTTTCAATATATAACTTTTATAACAAAATATTAGCTTTGATCTTGTAGTTTCAAATCACAGGGGACTGGGGTAATTTTTGCTGAGCTGGATCTTAGAGAAAAATGAATATTTAAATTTTCAAGTTTGCACATTTCATCCTTGTCCTAACATGAGTGCTTGTAACAAGAAAAAGAAAAGCCAAAAAACTACCTTTATTCATATGTGGAATTATAGATGAGGCATAAAAAATCTTTAATGCTTCCCCCTCACCTGCAAGCCCCCCAATTCAAGGTCATTTGACAGCCTATTATCTGGTGTCACCTATTCCATTGCAACTTAATAATAAAAGGAAAAAAATAGCACTTAAGTTTCACAGAAGCCGTTATGTTTGTAGTAATGGGTCATTGCCTATTAATGAGCTCCATCACTGTACTCAGAATGAAGAATAATGCATGTTAATTTTCTTGTACTAAAGATGCCGTGATTTGTAAAAAGTCTGTATTTTGCGGAATGTCTGGATTAAGAAGCATTACCAATAGGAATGGATCGATAGTTGAAAAATGATTTTTTTTGTTTTGTTTTATATATAGTTATATGAATTGCATACACATTCAGAGTCAATTTTTTAAATAGTTGTAAAGCTTACTTAAACAGCTTTTCTTTTAAAGTGTCTCACCATTTAGTTTCTTTTAAAGATTGGTCTTAGACTGAGTCAAATGCCCATTAATCATCCTAGCTATTTTTTGAGATGTTAGAGGAATAATTTGTAAATATTTATTTAGATCTTTGATATTTATTGAAAGCAATTACATGATGGAAAGATGGAAGCGGAAGAATCAGAAGGAAAGCCTTTCAAAAAAGTTTTCTTTAAGATTTGCCAGGGTCAGAGTAAAGATTCAAGTATAACTAAGTCTTCTGTGAACTGCCATTGAAATCCTGGTCTTTTTTATTTACAGTGGTGATACAAGTTAATTGATTTGATACTGCCAATTAATGCCCAATGTGTTGCAGAAACTACATGTTAAGTTGATTGGAAACAATAGTAACTAGTTGGTAACTTGAATTACCACAAACTGTTATTTCCTGATAACCGTGTAATTAACGTTGGTCGCCTCTGTGTTGTGACTGTAAAACACATCACAACTAAAAATTAACCTTGTTCAATTACTTTACGAGTTCCAAAACTTCGATCCACCCCTATGAAAGCAAGTTATTGTGGAAATATTTTTGGTGTAAAATCATTCCAGAATATGTAATATTTAACTGATAGCTGCATGAAAGTAAGATTCGTGTTACTTTGGCTTTTTTGTCTCTGTTGACACGGTTGCACATTTCCAAGTTACTACAGCGTGAAAACTGTGTGTTAAAAAAAAAATTAAAAATTGTGGCCTGGTTTTGTATAAGTTTTAGGTAAAATTACCATTGATTGTTTTAGGAATCATGATTTAAAAATTAATTTTTCTGCAAATCATAAAGCTATATTAAAGTGTTGAGCTTAGCCACTATGCACATTGTAATTATTCATTGTGGCTGTCCAGTTCTATGATGCATTCTGGCATTTTGTAAGCTGCTCTGACTAGCAATATATAGAGTCATTTAATGTGTTAACATTGGTTAATAAATGTATTTAAAAAAACTCACTGATCTATGAAAATGTCCATGTTAATTCTGGCCTTTCGTATTCAAGTCCATAGGAAATATACACTTTAGCTTAATACTTTATTAAAGCTATATCTAAAAATAACACTTAGCCACTAAAAAAACCCTCCTTTGAATTATTTGTATTTTATAGTAACATAGGCTGTAGTTTTTTTAATAGGGGACCGTGGTTTCAGTGGTCTGATTATTAATTATAGTGATTTTTCAGAAGTGCTATTTCTGAATATTCTCTCCCTATATTAGCAAAGGAAATCCCTCCATTTGGATAAAAAATATTTTAAGATTCAATATAAATACAGTTTGGTATCCGTACCATGTGTGACTGGAAAAATCACTATTTAAGGTTGCAAGATAGGATCTATGTAGGAATCAAAGTAATTTCTGCCATCAGTATGTGTCTGTTTGCCACCCTATGTCTTATATCAAGTAACCAAATTCTAGAGGTCCAGGTGTCAATGACTTCATTGTTAGTAACTAAGGGTGTCTACACAGCACCCTAAACTTGAAATAAGATATGTGTATCTTACTTCGATTCTATTTCAAAATGGCTTATTTTGAAATTTGGCATGTCTACACAGTGCCAAATTTTGAAATAACGCACTATTTCGAGACATCTCTTAATACTTGTGAAACAAGGATTACAGGGATGCCGAGATAGTGCGACCGTTAATTAAAAAATATTTTGAAATAAGAGGCAGCTCTTAAGATGCGGCGTAGCTATTTCAGGATACCTCTGGTATCCCTCCGGTACCTTTGGTATCCGGAAATAGATGTGCAGTATAGATGTATCCTAAATGAATACCAGAAACCAAAATATTCTATAGAGAAACAATACCACACTTCCTTTCTGTCCATTACTAGATATTATATACACACCATGCTCATTTCTAAAGATCATCTCAGATACAATTTTACATAGGAAAGTACCCCTCAACCATCTCCCAGATTTGTGAATCACTTTTTTTGTACTGTTCAATCACAAACTTGAAGCACACCTCAACATGTGACTTGGACAAGCCATGTCTAACATGGCCAGAAGAGTACAGACCAATAGTAACAGTCATCTTGTATATGAATACTGAGCAGGAATTATTTAGAGAAGTAGTTTTCAACCTTTTTCATTTACAGAACCCTAAAACATTTTTGAGCAGAGCTGAAATCATAGACATAGTCTGCGGCCCCTCAGGGGTCTGCCAACCACAGGTTGAAAATCACTGATTTAGTGCAAAGATGTTAGTACTGTAGTATAATTTAAAACTGGATACTCTGGTTTGTACCTGCCATGGGTAGGCAGGAATCACAGGTTTATTACTTTCTCTTTGGTGTTTCCTGTTACTGAGCCACATCCACCTCTGTGCTCTCTCCCACCATCCATTCATTTGTTCCTTAATTTTGGTGTGGTTACCCACCTACTAAGACTAGGAAAAGTCTAGCAGCAAACTCTTGAGCTAATGAACCTCCTGGGAGGAGCATCCGGGACACATGAACATCTATATGTTGGACAAGAGGTTTGGCACTTGAGCACACTACAGACTACAATCAGGGCATGCTAATCTGTTTAGAGGAGTCAGGTGAGTGTTTTGTTCCTGCCAATGACCACTAATGAAGCTGGAGGAACAATGGGAAAATTGGTGGGATAATTTAAAATCAGTTCACCCGTGGCTGTATTCACACACCTTAAATAGTCATGGCTATTCATGTGGTCAAATTTTACTTTCTGATGCCCATGGACAATAAACTAAGTTTGCATGCTCAAGTATTCCCATTTTATATAGGCTTGGACACTACTTACTAATACAGTAGAGGTTCATGGCTCCCAAACTGTTCTGCAAAGCCATGGCTTACAGGCACAGAACTTTGGCTCCTGTAGTTGCCTCTTTCTCCAAGAGCAATTTAAAGAAACACATACATGTTTGAATGCAGTAAGAGAACATTTTCACACACCCATACAACCTTTACAGTATGCTAGGGTATATCAAGGAGTGATGATTTGGCAGTTTAGTCCAGGAAGAAAATGGTTTACACAGTTCTAAAATTCCTCTAATCCTTTATAATCCTTTATAGCTGCACAGTGGGGCCCAGTGCTGAATATCAGCTGGAGATCCCCAACTTCTCTGCTCCAAGAGGAAGGAGGCTCCAGGCAGAGGGGAAGGGTCCTGTTTCAGGGGGTGGGAAGCCATGAGGAGAAGGCGTTAGTGTGATCTCAGTCCACACTATCTCCTGTCCTAGGGAGCTTCCCACTCTAATTTGTTGGCTTTCACCCCAGCATGCAGGCAGGGCCCTCCGAAAGCAATACAATGTTACGCACTATCCCTGGACAGTTTGTGTGCGTATTTGAGAGGGGATCATGATGACTGTGGTGACTGACTTGCTACGCAACACAGAACCTCACCCACCCCTGCTGGTAGCAGGCCTATAATTTCTGATTGAGTTACTGAAGAAGTCCTCCAAGCTTGATTTAAAGACTTCAATTTACAGAGAATTCACCATGTACAATAAAACTCCAATTGTCCGGCATCCAGTAGTCCAGCACTCCCGATAGTCTGGCACCAACGGAAACCCGGAAGTGCTCCAGCCAGCCGGACAATTGGAGCTGCTGTGAGCCCCATGGGCGCTCGCGGCTGGGAAAGGGAAAGAGAGAAGAGAGGAAGGGAATTATACCCCTGTGACGGGTCCACGCGCAGCTGCAAGAGCTAAGTCCCCGAACTTGCCCCGTTCCGGCTGCGTTCAGCCCCGTGCTGCCGTCGAGAGTTTCCGGGAGGGGAGCGGGTTCCCCACCCCCCCAGACTTCAGTAGTTATCGCCAAGCAGGGGGGTGAGGGGCGGCACTGTGGGACCAACTCAGCAGGGGACCAACCGCCGTTTCCCCAAGTCCACCACTGCTGCTGCTGAAAATGACGAGCGGCGGACTTGGGAAGCGGTGGAGCAGAGCAGCTGAGGTGCTGCCAGGTTGGTCCCGCAGCGCCGCCCCTCACCCTCTGGCTCAGCGATAACTACTGCAGTCTGGGGGATAGGGAGCCCACTCCCCTCCTGGAAACGCTTGGTGGCTGTGCGGGGCTTCCCCCACCTTCCTGCAAAATGGCGGAGGGTTCGCCCCTCGCCGCGCCGTTCCCCGTCCACCCCCCGGACGCAGTGCGGGTCCCAGCAGACCCGTCACAGCGCCCCGCAAGAGTACCTCCCGATACTCAGGCATATCCGATAATCCGGCACCACCTAGGTCCCACAGGTGCCAGATTCTTGGATGTCTACTGGATTTTAGTTCAAGCCAGCCAGTGCCCTGTGGACATGCTGCAGTGGAAGATGAAAAAAAACCTGATGCTTTCTGCAAGCCTGGGGTGGTGGGAAATTCCCTCCCAATCCTAAATAGGACACTTAGAGAGACGCTGACCAGCTTTTCCTTCTATGCTTATACCTGGGAACACATACTCCACCTAGTGTCCCATCTCTGGCTGTTGGAGATGTCTGTTAATGCCGTCATTGAAACCATCATAAACAACCTCCTCACACCATCCTTCCATAAACTTATCGAGCAAAGTCTGGAAACAGATTAGGCTTTAGCCCCCTGCTACTCTCCTTGTTAGAGGTGGGTGGGCCCAAGTGCACAGGCTCATGGGGTGTCACTTCCAGCAGCTCAGCTGTTGCTCAACTGTCACTTCCAACAGCACCAGGGGAGCGGGAGCTTTGGCCGCTGACACAGATTCTAGCTGGACTGTCAGTAGGAGCCCCAGCTGCTGTCCCTGCTGTGTGAGAGACAGAGGGAAACCTGAGCTGTTGCAGCTGCTTTTCTGGCAGGCCAGGACCTCCTTTCTGGCATTGTTTCTCTTAACACCTCGGGAGCACTCTCTCCTGGCAGATTTAGTTACTGAGAGGCCTCTCCCATTTGGACCTGATCATGCTGTAAGGTGACGTACTCCCCACCCCACCCACCAGGAAACTGTGAGGGTCCCTGCTGACCTTCACACTCTGCATAACTCCCTGGAAGAGACAAGTCCCTGGTAGGAAAGTGAGGCTTGGGCCTCCACATCCAGTCCCCATAGGAGCCTGAGTTCTCAGAAGATTGCCAGGGACACAAAATATCCACACTGTGCCTCCTATGTCATGTCTGGTGTTGCCTCATGGCACATGTGCTGTCAGGGCTTCCTGGGCCATCACGTACCCCTGTGAGTGCCCTTTCTGGTGTTGGAAGGGCACTAAGATCCTGGTGGTATGTCCTGTTTCCCCCTCCCATCCCAACCAAAGGGACCAGGAGTCCACTGCAGAAAGGAGCCAGCCAGAGACTAGCCATTAGAAGCAGAAACAGCCAATACGGGACCCTCTGGATGATGATAGTCCCTGCTGTTCTGTGCCCTGGGCTGATGGGCTGTTTGTGCTAATCATCTGCTTCCCTCACAAACCCATTGCCGCCTCTTCACTCTGCATTTGGGCCTCCTCCAGGGCCTGAACCTCACCCCCTTCTCTTCCTGTTTAGCTGAGCTCCCCCTAATCAGTACACCCAAGCCGCCACTGGTCCTTCTTCCTAAACATTGCTTGCTCCACCCCTTGTTCACACTGCTTGTGCCTTACACCCCTTCTCCAGCCTGTGCTGCCTGTGTATTGTTTAACCAATATTCTCTTTTTAATCCCCCTTTTATTTCCCCGTCTGTGTCCATCTATGGTCTTACAATTAGACTGTAAGCTCTTTGGGGCTGGGGCCAGCTTTTCATTCTATCCTTGTACAACACCTGACACCAGTGGTGGACAACCTGTGGCCCACTGGGGTTCCACCTGTGGCCCACGCACTTCCTTTCTGCCTCTCGTGCACTGGGGCACTGGATCCCCACACTTCCTATGCCGGCTGTTCAAGTTTGGGGAGCGGAGGAGGAGCAGGGATGGAGCGCAAATCAGAGGATTCATGGTGCTCCAAAAGTGCTGGGGAGGAGAGAGTAGGAAGTGTGGGGCTACAGAGCCCCAGTGCAAGAGAGGCACTTGGGGGGAGGGGGCAGACAGGGGTGCGTGGCCACACGTGGAACCCTAGTGGGCTGCAGGTTGCCCACTAGAATCATGCAGCCCCCCAATACAAAGAAGGGCCACTCATGAGGCCCACTCACTAGTCTTGGTTGCCTGTTGCTGCCTAACACCATGGGACAATCATACAAATACAGTAACTCCTCACTCAACATTGTAGTTACATTCCTGAAAAAATGTGACACGTAAAATGATGTTAAGTGAATCCAATTTCCCCATAAGAATTAATGTAAATGTGGGGGTTAGATTCCAGGGAATTTTTTTCACCAATCACAAGACATTACATACATCACTAGTATACGTGTTAAATAAGTTTAAAATGTTTCATACTATACTCACCAATGATGATTTTTGAAGCTTTGTAGAGGCAAAGCGTGAAGCTTGATTGAAGCGGGATGTTAGGGGGTCGGGGTGTGGGCCCATGTACCTCTGTATCTGCCCATCGCTTCTGCTGGGGAGTGGGGTTGGGGGCCTGCCCAGCTGGCACACCACACAGGCAGGCAGAGTGGGGTGAGCCAAACAACTTTATAATGGAACATTGCGTGACTTTAAATGAGCATGTTCTCTAATCAATCAGCCACATAAGAATGAAACAATGTTAACCAGGACGACTTTAAGCGAGGAGGTACCTGCAATAAACAATAACAGGAATGTGAAGCTCACGTCTGGCTGCAGCCTCTTTCCTCTGCTCTTTGTTCTGGGTGGGAGAGAAGGACAATACACATCCTCCCACCATACCTTTTCATGACCAAAAGCTGTAATATACTTCCTGGAATACACTGATTCCCCCACCTTCCACCCTACATACTGAGGGTCCCTTGACATGATCTAGCCCTTCATTAATTATTAATTGTATTATTATTGCTATATTTGAAATGGGAAGGAATCTGAGATTTTGCAGTCTGTGGCCTTTAGGTGGAGTAAGATGTACAGCTCTTGGCTTGTTTGCTTTTCTAGCTCCTAGATGACTGAATATATGAAGTATGTTTGGGATTTGCTACTGACAGTTATGTGCTACTCAGCCAGCTTTAGCTTCATTGAGTGAGCGCACATATGTGAGATCTACATATCCTTTCCAACCGCCATACTAAATCAAATTAAAAGGGGTGAGCATAAACCCCAGCAACACTCTTGCTACATTGTTTTTAGTAAGGAAGCTTGGTAATAAGGGGAGAAAGTGTCTACCAGTGCTGAAAGAAGCCTAATGTTTCCAATGGTTTTTTCAGGGAGGTAGTTTAAGGTTAAAATGGCTCAGGCTGTTAAAAAAACCCAACTACCTTGAAGTGCTAAAAAGCCTGAAAAATACTTACATTTTAAACCAATCAATTTCCAGATGACTATAGAATCAAAAATAGCTCTAACTCTCCATTAAAAAAGAAAAAAAAAATCTTAGAGAGTGAAGTGTTTTAAACAGAATGAAGACTAAATTAACTAATAAATCTGTTAAGTCTTTAAAGTGCCACCGGACTCCTCATTGTTTTGCTCTTCTGCTATTGCTGGGTTTTGCCTGCCAGCAGGACTTCAGCAACTCCAAGGTTTCTTTAAGCTGTTGGCACAACATGCAAAGAATGTTTAAGGAATTACAAAGAGAAATGAATCAAAAACAGAACCTGCTTTGCTGATAATTTTCACATTAAAAAGACAAATAATTGAAGGTCATACAGACGCATATTTTCTCTCCATTACATCCACGAATTCCATTTTAAAAGGGCAAGATAGGTACAATGTTTACTTCCAAAAATGTGGGCCTGACTCTGCTTTCCAACTCCTGCAAATCAGGAAGAACTCTGTTGAAGTGAAACAAATTAATGTAAAGCAGCCAGGAGAACAGAATCAGCTCCAGAGATGGTCCTAAAAATAATCTAGAACTCCATATACAGATGATACCATGTGAAGCTGTTTCTATGGTGCTTGGAGAAGGTCTGTTACAACAGAATGCAATGTATTAACAAAGCCAATGGCACAGCGCCTCAGCTTTTTGACATACTTTTCTAATGCAGACAAGCCTTTAGGAGTAAATATTTACAGCAGATGAGCATATGTTTTAGGTAGAAAAGTAACACTATTAATTAAGGCTATTACCAGGCAATGCACCTTAGTTGCAGACTAGGTTTCCCTATTGTGCACAGCTTCTGACAACTGACCTTGCAAAAATTTAAAAATTCTGCACACATTGTAAAATTATGCAAATTTCTGCAAATTTTATTTGTCAACATAAAACCACATAATCACACTAATTTCACAATAAATATTTTGGTAGTTTATTTGAAAACACGTGTCAGCAAATATGTCTAACAAATTCCCCCAGGAGTAGAGCTTTAAAGACACCCCAATGACAACCCCCATTCCTGTTTCTGTGCCCACTTTCCCCACCCCCTGCACAAACCCAGCTCGGGTGGGGGGGGGTTGGGGGAGGACAGCAGCCCAGCCCAAGTTTCCCCCCCCCCCATACTCCCTCTCCCCACAACCCGGCTACAAGGATCCCTCTTGCCCAGCTGCTCTACCCGAGGTGTCCCACAACAAAAGCCTGGTCTGCTGGGGGGGGGAAGGAGGCGCACTAGCTGCGCCCCC
The DNA here is from genome assembly GCF_049634645.1 of Pelodiscus sinensis. Classification (NCBI taxonomy): domain Eukaryota; kingdom Metazoa; phylum Chordata; order Testudines; family Trionychidae; genus Pelodiscus; species Pelodiscus sinensis. The sequence goes on along the minus strand of NC_134712.1, from coordinate 237,672,529 downwards.
TCCCCCCCAGCAGACCAGGGAGACCCGAGCAAAACCGCACAGGTGGAGGGACCCCGCTGCCCGTGCAGCTTTGCTCCTTTGCCCCTGAGCAAAGCCGCACAGGCGGTGTGATGCTGCCTGTGCAGCTTTGCTTCTGTCTCCCTGGTCTTCTGGGGGGGTCCAGCAAAGCCGCTGGACCCCCCCAGCAGACCAGGGACACCCGAGCAAAGCCACCGCCTGGGCAGCTTTGCTCGTTTGCCCAGGAGCAAAGCCGCCCAGGCAGTGGGACCCCGTCGCCTGGGCGGCTTTGCTTCTGTCTCCCTGGTCTGCTGGGGGGGGTCCAGCAAAGCCGCTGGACCCACCCAGCAGACCAGGGACATCCGAGCAAAGCCGCCGCCTGGGCAGCTTTGCTCGTTTGCCCGGGAGCAAAGCCGCCCAGGCATTGGGACTCCCGCCGCCTGGGCGGCTTTGCTCCTGTCCCCCTGGTCTGCCTCCAGTGACGATACCGGAACTCTCTGCTGCCTTGTGCTGGCATTGCTAGGGACGTTCTGCCTACCGGCCTCTTTTCTTGTAAAATAGTTTGTTTGTAGTTCATAATTATAATGGTTCCTTAGTAGTTTTAGAGTGACTTAGAATTAGATAATTGGTCCCAACCAGGACTTTGTCTTGGCATGGGGCATCCCCAGTTTTAAGCCACGTGATCTGTAAGCATCCTATGGCCCTCAGTGGTCCTTGCAGCAGCTGCCTGAGGTGTCTGGGAGGAGGACGCATAAGCGACAACTGATGCATTTGTAAGTCATTTAAACCCAGGATGAAGAGGGAGCGGGGCGTTTGTCTCGGAGTGCTCCTGATGGAGTCAGTGTTAACTCTGGCAATGGAGCAGAGGCCCAACTTGGCCTCCAAGCACTGGGCACTGGTGCAGAGTGCCTAACCGACACCCTCTGCCAGCTAGCACTGGTCTCACGCCCTGGCCCTATCCAAGAAACTTGCAAGGAGAAAATCTCCCACTTCCCGTAAGTGAAAGGGAAGGACCAGAGGAGAGGCAAGACCTATGTTGGGCAACTCCACTCTGTCAGGGAGCTGTGTGCAGTTATTTGGGATGGGTTCAGGATTTACTGCCGAGGTGTCCTCACAGGTCTCTGGCTCCACTGATGATAACCAGAAGGCTGCGTGTGTGTGTGCTCTTTGATGTGTGCTGTGTTGACTTGTGCACTTAGTCTCCACAGCAGACCCCAAGAGAGCCCCCAGAGACCACAAATCAGATAAGGATCAAAGGTGCCAGGCCAGGTTTATTGTTAAGTGAAGTACAGTAATAATTGTCCGTAGACCATGCTGAACCACTATGCTTATGTACCCCATAAGAATGGAATGACGCCATCAGTGGGAAATTTCCACTGCCCCCTAGGTCATACAAAGACTGTCCCCCAAAGACACCATTTTATATACAGGTACAAACAAATCATCACACATCACTGCTGAGGTATCAGATTGCCATCCTCTGACATTGTCAGGTTACCATCCTGTACCTCGTGGTTTGATTAGATTATCTCTATCCATCATGTTGTCATTTTAGACCTTTTCCTGAACGTGGGTCTGTATCTGTGAGGAGTGGGTACCAAGGTCTTTTTTAATGAGCTAGTGGTACCATGTGCTTTCAACTTATGACCAGTACCAATTACTGTTCTACACCTGCACCTACTACCAATTAGTGTTTTGCACTCTCAGGCTTGTTCATGCCAAATTCTGAGAGCTGGGGCCTGCCTCTTGCTCACAGCTTAGCTTTGCTTTGTGTTAGCCATGTATTGTCTATTGTTAGCTAGGCCTCAGGCCTCAGTCCAGGCTTGTGCTAGATTGGCTTATGTTTTAGGACTTCATCTTACTACACTGGGCACCAAGTCAAGTCAAGCAATCTAGCCCACCCCAAGACAGACCTACTACACTGGACAACAGTGAGGGCCTTTGTCTGATAGCTGTCCCAAAGCCCTGCAGGCAGCCCAGGATATCCTCATCCTACTGGTGCTGCCTACACTGGCCTTCACAGCTCCCCAATGTAAGGGGAAACCCGCTTTGGGACCTCTCTCCAGGGTCCTGTCTCTGTGGCATCAATCTCCATCCCAAGGAATGTCCCCACCAGTGTTCACCTGGGTGAAACTGTCACCCCTCATAGACAGGGACAGACCCCAGGAGCGTTCTCTGGTCCCCAGTTCCAGGACACTGACAGCAACATTCAGATCTGGTACAGATCTGTGGAGGCACAAACCCACCTGCAAGAGCAGCAGCACCAACCCTTCATCTCCTGCTCACCTCAGCACTGATCCCTCAGCTGTGACGGTAGCCATTTCTCTCTCTCCAATGGCAGCAGTCGCCAAGACGGTTTTACTGATCGGGGGAATCTTCTGGGGACACTCTAGTTCTTGAGCCCCTCCAAGGACCTGGTACAGCTCGGACAGCTTGAGGAGTCTAACACTGCTGATATGCCCAATGCCATTGGTCATTGGGCTGCCATACAGGGACCATCCCAATCTGAGCTTTCTGTCTCAAGGCTCAGTTGTCAGCACCACTCAGCGATGGGTCACTGAACCTGCTTCCTGGTTGTTGGGATATGTAAAAATTAATCGGGGTCTGAAATTGCTCTACATTAGTGGTTCAGGGGTCAACATTACCCTTTCAACATGCATTTTCCTTTTGTAGTTTGGGAAGAGTCCTGTCAAAACCGGTATTATCCTTTCTGATGTATAAACATGTTCTTTCGCTTCATTCTTGTAGTCTAAGAAACCAGATAAGTATGGAGTTGCTTTATTTTGTTATGTCTCTTGCTTTTCCTCGTTGGCTCTGTATAACACATCTTAAGGGTCAAATTCCTTGTAATTGCTGTAATCTGTTGATTTAGGAAGTTTGTAGTATAGAAAAGTGTTGATTTTATTAGAAATTATGTAAATATTAATTAGGGGTGGGTATAATTGTAATAATCATTTGCTTATTAATATTCATTTTATGGGTGGTAACATTACTAAATAAGGTTTTATGAAAAGTAGTGATAGACGTGTATTAACATATTAAAATAGATAAAAGGATATGAGTAATGCCAATTTGTTGACACTCAGACACTGTGTTGAATGGCTGAGGTAAACATGCATGGACAATAAAGTAGTTCCGTTTACCCCATCCACTCCTGGGTCACCTGTTTCTTCTCCAACACTGGTCACCAGCCATCACCGAATCATTGTCTGACTCCAGCTCTGAGCAGTGGTCATGGACAGCAGATCAAACTCCAGCTTCAATAGTAGCATCCATGTCATCAGCCCCCCTAGTGACCTGAAGGCTGGTACCTCTGGAACCTGTGGGGGTTCATAAACCTCATCCCACCCATGTGGTAGTGGAGGCTTCAGAGAGGCCGCAGAATCATACCTTCCGTCTATGATGAAAATCCTGCAGGAGGCAACGCCACATGCCCAGGAGGATGGGGAGCAGCCAAATACTGGACCACCAGGGCATGTGGGGGGCACCTCCAGCACGGATTGTGTCCTTGTCATAACTGCACAAAGCTATTTTGACTCTCCCTTACCCAGTTGCGCTGCATGATGCCAAGGCTCCCCAGGAGCTGCTAAAGCAGGTTGCATCAAACTGGGGGCTCCAAGTGGAGGAATTGAAGCAATCATCAATCTGCCTTTTTGATGTTCTCACCCCCTTCCAAAGGTCGCATTGCCCCTGTCTGAAGGAGTTTCAAACTAGGGAAGCAATAGTGTAGTCGATTAACTAATTAACCGTTAAGCAAAAGCTTATAGGTTAATGCTATAGACTACATGCATTTCCCTGCCTCCCCTCCCCCTTGCCAGTACATTTTTTAATAGTCTGGCCAGCAGCCCAGCTCAGTCCTGGCTGGCAATGGGTCGGGGACCTACCCCTGCTGAGGCTTAGGAAAGTGCACACGCTCCCACCCTTCCTCAGAAACAGAAGTGGAACAAGGCTTCCTACGTATTTGCTCTCAGTTACAGTACTTGCTCTGCCAAGAGGAGACCATGATAGTGCTACTTTCTATTGCCTCACAAGTCAGAAGGGAGCAGGCATCTACGTACAAGATTAACTAGCACTGTTTTATGGAGCGAGGAAAGATACAAATATACACTAGCCCCCAGCAACCTGTAATGTCACAATCAGCGAAGGAGCTAAATAGACAAACCCTTCTATGCCAATACATAAGAAACAAAGGTGAAATCTGACCTAAAAGCATTGACAGCTTCACATACCTTGTAGCTCGGCAAACAACTACCACAGCTTTTCTACAGGCTGAACCTCTCTAGTCAGGCACTCTCTAGTCCGGCAACATCCATGGTCTGGCATGATTTTAGTTAGCTGGATGTCCATTTCTCATGGGTATGGCCAACTTGTCCATGGTCCTATAAATTTGTTTACAGCCACCAGTTCTGGCTCTCAGTGTTCTGTGCTATTATTTAGCTCTAATTTATCCCTAAATGTCTTCTAAGAGCCCAGTAAGCAGTGGGAAAGTTGGTAATGCTGCTAGATAACACTGACTGCCCATGGTTTGGCAAATTCTCTGGTTCAGCACCGGTCAGGTCCTGAGGGTGCCAAACTAGAGAGGTTCAGTCTCTACTGAAACACCAGACGCATTACAGTGTTGTTTTCACTATGGACCACAGGTTTCTTTCAGAAAGATCATTCATCTTTTGCTCTCAACACGTTTCATACAGCTGGGCATTGGTCTGAATAGAGAAGCACACACCACTGCATGTGATCCATTAAATAGGCAATGCACTTGTCCACAGCCTACTCTCCCCACTTTTAAATATGAGATATTAAAATGAGCTAAGGTTTCATCTAGTTCCTCTTGGAACAATTGCTGCTTTCTGAAGGGGAGGACTGATCTGAACACAGCAGTGAAATCACAAGTGCCCGTCTCATTGTTGCAGACAGAAAAGTGACATCAAAGATGCATCACCACAAAAAATCTCATTGCAAGAGAAATCTAATCAAATGCTTCTTCACTCCCTTTGTGCCCAAGTTCCTTTGAAAACACTGTCAAACTATAATTGCTCGGCAAAGCACAGGGTGCATAAATAGCAGCCGTGAGAGCTTGAAACCAGCTGTCTCTGTCTGGGATCCACACCACATTTCCACAGCTTCCTTTGCATCACAGAGCTGAAGGGGAAGGACACTTTTGGTTTGCTTGGGGTTTTTTAGCTCTGCAGGCTGAATCTTAGGCCCTGAGCCCAAGTTTAAGAAACCAGTTTTAGAGAGTCAACACATTTATTTTGGTAGCAGCCTGTTGAAAGCCACTGATTCCTCATCGAATTTTATTGCCTGGCCCCCGCTGTCATGTCACCCAAGAGGTGAGGCAAAGCTGTGTCCAAACTCTCACCCAACACTTGTTCTTGAAATAGTTGCCTTTTACATAGAAAGACACTGAGACCAATATTTGATACATTCATATTCATGGTTACCCACAGAGACTAACTCAAACTAGCATAGCTTGTTCCCCATTTCAGTGTGTTAGCAAAAAGCCAAACTGTGTAAGTCCTTGAATCCTAAAGGAGTAGGACTGGCTAGCAGCAGCAAATGCTGAACCCAAAGCAGGTTCAGCACTTCGGAAAGGAGGGCTGTTTCGATTGGTGGAAAGTAGCTAGCTATGTGGCATGATCGTGGAATGAGTGTGACCTAGCTCTTTTATAAAACAAATCCTTTTATAAAAGCCATTTTACGTGGGGTACCCAGAAGATCAATGTGCATAAACTACCAAATAAACCCTTTCATATGGCAGTAACAGAATAATAAAAAGAAATCCCACTACCCATGTTTGGGAAAAGCCTAAAGGATCTCAAGCCAAACCTATGAGCTTGAGTGTTCATGGCCATAGTTATGGAAAGCTTTATGGGTCAACTCGGAGGTCTTTGAGCTGTGTGCCCCCACCCTCATGTACAACTGAGGTGTACATACTCCTAGAACTGCAGATATTTTCCTAGCAGTGTCTGTGTGGGCTTCACATGAATCATAGCTCTCCTCATGCTCCACACTTTGGGAATGAAAGGGGCTGTCCGAGGGCTTCTCTCTCAGTTCCTTCTCCACTTTTGGGCACACTATAGGGGAAGCCATGCAATTGGGAAGGAAGGTGTATCCACACCATACCCAGGTACAAAACACAGCTCAAAGAACTCAAGTTACCATAAGGTGAGGAACCCTTCCTCCGTGGGGTAGTTGTCCTGATCTATGAGGCAAATAAGGAAATTCACAAGGAGATGGTTACCTGGGGGTCCTATGGTAGAATTGTCCTCCTTACAGCAGCATCAGAAGCACTTTGTCTACACATATTGTGCAGTGAAAGTGTGTCCAGAATGCCCAGTGACTACTCTGCAGATGTCAACAATGGGAACCTTGCTAAGGGAGGCTACTGATGCTGCCTAAGCTGCAGTTGAGTGCGTTCTTATGATGCCCTCAAGGGACCTATTGTTCAACTCAGAGCAGAGTAGGATTCATAGATTCTAAAGCCAGAAGCAACAAATGTGATCATCTAGTGTGACTCCTTGTCTAACCCTGGCAATAGACCTTCTCCCAAAATAATTGCTAATGCATTTTTTTTAGGTAAACATCCTATCTTGAAGCTCTCTCAGATCAATGTTCACAGCCTTAAGGCCTCTCCTTTCATATGGTCCACAAAGTAGATAGAGAGTCTAGGGGACTTTTGAAATGATTTAGTTCTTTGAAAATAGAAGGCAAGCACCCTACCCAGTTCAGCGAGTGCCACACCACCTCTTCCCTGCTTTAATAAGGTTCAGAGTAAAACACTAGTTGTTGCACGCTCTATTTGATGTGAAAGTATGACATCACCATCAAGAATTGAATGGGACCCCTACATGTATTTTCCTTTGGTTCTTCCACCAGGCAAGAGAAGCCAAATGCCTGCTGGGGAACTGTGATAAGCAAGCTGAGCCTGTGCTTGCCTGGGTGTAAGCAATCACGGCTAAGCTTGTAGACATCTGACAATTCAACACCTGAAAACAGCTTTGGACCAAAGACCAAACTAAGCATGAGATTCCAGGCTGAAGGGCTTTTCTAGTCTGGGTATGGAAAAGTGGTGGACTGTACCACAAGGGTGCCATACTGCTTGCTTCAAATCCTAGCTAGTAAATAGAATTTAGATTGCAATTTTATTTTATTTCATACATAGCCAAATTTGACCTGTTTGCTATTATTTATAGCAACTTAAAAATCTTTCTGTAGTTAATACATTTGTCTTATGTTTTGTACTTAAAACAGCTTTGTGTTTGAACAGCAAAAGAAAATATTCAGGAACAGGGGCTAAACTCTGAGGGAGGGGCAGTGCAGGAAAAACTTCCACTAGCCAAAGCGGTGAGGAGTCCTGTGTCTCACTGTCATGTCTATTGTCTTTATGGCAGTCTGACGTGCTGACCTCATTACCAACTTTTTTCCAATCAGAGACTGGAACTGGTCTCTAACACTAGGAGATACCTTCACAGTGATACCAGCCAGCTTTCTTGAGGTGATAAAATCATCAGAGCTTCATAGTTTGAGACTTGGAACTATAGGGAGTTGAAGAATACACCTTGGAAATGCGGTCAAACCTCTTTGCTTCTTTTGCATGAGGTATAGACCTAGTTTGTTTCGCTCAACTGTGCTTGATGACCAGTGACACTGGCACAGCAGTTTAGCTGAACCCACACCTTCATCTAGCTCTTGCTATCATTCATAGATGCTTGGTACCTGTCTCCAGTGGGTCAGAAGGAAAGTACAAGAATTGTGAACTACCCTGGAGCCTCCTTATGGTTCTACCACGGCTCAATCATAGTCTGGAAGTCGTTGTCTGTCTTAGTCCTCTTCTGACACTGAAGATGCTGAACCTGGATCCTGGTGGGAAAGGCCTCAGAGTTGGAGGTTGTAGGGATGATCTGCCACTACTTGTTGATAACGCCATGAACTATTTGCCTCAATCTCCATTTGTGGATGGGAGAAGAGATGCATACCATAGAGATCCTGACAAAGGCCACTGCCAGGTATGGAGACAGAGCAGCTCCAGTTCTGGGCACTAAGGGTGTGTCTAGACTACATGCCTCCTTCGACGGAGGCATGTAGATTAGCCAGATCGGAAGAGGGAAATGAAGCCGCGATTAAAATAATCGCGGCTTCATTTAAATTTAAATGGCTGCCCCGATCTGCCGATCAGCTGTTTGTCGGCAGATCGGGGGAGTCTGGACGCGATGCCCCGACAAAGAAGCCTTTCTTCATCGACACAGGTAAGCCTGGTTTCACGAGGCTTACCTGTGTCGATGAAGAAAGGCTTCTTTGTCGGGGCATCGCGTCCAGACTCCCCCGATCTGCCGACAAACAGCTGATCGGCAGATCGGGGCAGCCATTTAAATTTAAATGAAGCCGCGATTATTTTAATCGCGGCTTCATTTCCCTCTTCCGATCTGGCTAATCTACATGCCTCCGTCGAAGGAGGCATGTAGTCTAGACACACCCTAAGAGAGGAAAGCAAGTTGGAGTTGCTGCAAATGGCTCTACAGCTTTGGCCACTGAAGAAGAAAGTGCCAAATCTGAGAACATAAATGAGAGTTTTGGTGCAAACTACTAATCCTAGTAATGGGGGATGCTACAGTTTTGCCCTTCAGAGAAATCCTGATCTGGTTCTTTTTGGTATTGGCCAGTCCCACAGCGTTGTGCAAAGCTCATGATGCCTCAGAAAGGGACAAAGACTCCTGCCTCTTGTTCTTGCAAAAGTGCTTATGTCTTTCTTCCCCATTTGCCCAGGCTTAGCTCACCAGAGATGTTTGGACTCAGGAGGAGAGTAGAAGTGTTAGAACTGGCTGGGACTAAAGAAGACAGGGAGGATTTTACAGAGCAGAAACTCCTTAGCCTGCACTGGAGCAATCTGCAGCTACTGCATCTGGCAGGGACATGGGCTTCCCTCTGCCGGGTGCCATGGATATCCATACCTGGAAAAGGTTTGTGGCACACATCAGTTTTGAAGATGAACCTCCTTGGCCTAAACCTCTGCAACCCTAGCAAGGTAGGAGTGGATGGACAGCAATGTCTACAGTAAGCACCTGAAGAGCTCCGAACTAGACTGTGAGAGGGGAGCAGGAACTAAGATGGTCTCTGTACTGAGGTAGCCCCACAAGTGGGGGTGAAAGGAGGAAAATGCAACCCACATGAGAGCATGGAACACTTAATCTGTTCTGCAGACTCATTTCTGTCCCTCTCAGTCTGCAGAAACTACCCCATGACCGACTCCTGGCTGAGACTCATAGAAACGTTATTCTTCTGCTTCAGCCAGCAGCTGCTGCTTTTGACAATCAATTACTCTCCTTCTTTAGGTTCACGTAGTGCTCCCTGACTTCTCCAAGCAGTGCCCATCACTACTCTAGCTTTACATCCTCTCCCCGACCCAAAGCTTTCTTCAGTCAGTATCCTCTTCTCCTCAAACTATTCCAAAGTGTTCCTAGGCTTGCCAGATTTGGTTGGATGGTTTCTTGGGTTTCATTACATGAAATACTTAAAGATTCATCTTTAGTTTCTAGAGGCTCCTGGACAAACCAAAGGGGTGGAAACCTTAGATGCTGCCTAATACCAATAGTCTCAGGTCCCCTTATTTTTATGAAAAAGGTTGCCAAATGACTCTGTTTCCAGCCTGGCCCTCTCCATCACTGTTATGCATTTCATCTTGCGCTGGTCTGACATTATATCCAACTGTCAACTCCAATATGCTGAAAAACCAAAACTCCCATCCACATGCTCTCCAGGTGTGTGTCACTCCATCAATCTGCCCCCTCCTGCACTTTTGCAACCTTTAAGGGTATGTCTAGACTACATGGCTCCGTCGACGGAGCCATGTAGATGAATTTACTAGACATAGGAAAATGAAGTGGTGATTTAAATAATCGCTGTTTCATTTACATCAAAATGGCCACTGCGCTGTGCCTATCAGCTGTTTGGCGGCACTGCGGGGCAGTCTGGACGCACCACAGTCAACAAGGGAAGCCTTTGTCGACCGCTCAGGTAAACCTCATTTCATGAGGCATACCTGAGCGGTCAACAAAGGCTTCCCTTGTCAACCACAGTGCATCCAGACTGCCCCGCTGTGCTGCCAAAAAGCTGATTGGCACAGCACGGCGACCATTTTGATGTAAATGAAGCAGCAATTATTTAAATCGCCGCTTCATTTTCCTATGTCTAGTAAACTTATCTACATGGCTCCGTCGACGGAGCCATGTAGTCTAGACGTACCCTAGAGTTTGTTAGCCAGGCTATTGCTAATCTCCCTTGCCCATCATTGCATTTGTAAAACTTCTACATTTTATCATTTGTTTTATTTCAGCTGCAAAATCTCTTGGCCAAAGTCAATCTCAAGTGCCTAAATGTAAATGCCTAAACCTTTATTTAGGTACCAAAACAATTGTCCCTCTTTTCTGAGCAAGTGACCACCCCAAATTCAAGTGTGAAGGACACTTGTTTTTTAGATGGCTAAACACAAATATAAGTGCATAAACTTAGGTACCTAGGTGTGAACATTTTATTTTTTCCTATGGCTTTCACCTTCTCTGTTGCATCTTTCTTGTCTTTGCCTTATCTTTCTCCTTACTACTCTATGCACAGATTTGAAAGAGAAGGTATTTTATCACTATTCCTCCTGGGGGAATTCTGTCCCAGATGAAAAATTCTGCACATATTTTAAAATTCTGCAAAATTCTGCATAGCTTATTTGTCAAAATAACACAATGTAATCACACCAGTTTCAATTATTTTGGTAATTTATTTCAAAATATCTGTCAACAACCATGTCTGTAACAATACAGACACAAAAAAGATTCAGAAAATGTTTTTTGACAAATAGTAGGGCTATTAATACAGAACTTTGAATAATAATTAATTCAAACTATAATACAGAAACTATTTCCCACACCCCTCATAAGCAGTGCAAGACCAGGGGAGTCAAGAGTAACAGAGAGAGAGAAGGGAGTAATTGATGGGAAGGAGAATGGGAGTGAACTTGCAGAGCTGTTAGGAGTAAGGTGGGAGAAGTATGGTAGAGATTCTTTTTTTTGGGGGGAGGGATTGTTAGGGAGTCTTCCCCCCATGCAGATCCTGGCTGACCACTAGCCTCTCCAGTTCAGACAGACATATCTGTCCTGTCCCCATGTGACCCCTTCCACATTCCCAGGTATCCATGTCCCATTCAGATGGGTCTCAAACCTGGCAGCGAGTAGCTCCCCTACACCAGCCCATCTGTTCCTCCCACTGGCCTTTCTGAACGCCAGTCTATGTGACCCTCCAGCAACTCCACATGCTGCACTCTGTAGGCACATCTCCCCACTCCCCCATATTCTACACTTCCTTACTGGGTCCAAAGGCAAATCACGGTGAGGAATGAAGCCTGTGGCACCTCCACCCTGCCCTCTCCATGGATGGCTGTTCCAGGTTGGGAGCCAGCTGCCCTGTCTTCTAGTGCCACAGCAGCCCTATAGGGCAAAAGGTGCTAATCTGCAGCGCTAATCTGTCAAACAATTTTCTGCACAACAGAGAAAAAAAATCTGTGGGGGGATGTGAATTTTACACATGCACAGTGGTGCAGAATTCACCCAGGAGTATCAATAAATGTCCATTTCACTGTGCACACCAACACCTATCAAAAGTGTTTTTCCCCATTAATAATAAACATTTACAGATAGGCAAAGAAAGACCAATGTTAAGAGTTTAAGGAGATTTACTTTGCATATTTTGCTACGGGATGTTGAAAATCTGTGCTTTAATGGTTACACAAAGCTTTAACTTTCTGAATATTAACATCTACTGCCAATTAATATTTATACGACTTCCCCGATTTCCCCAAATGAGAATTTAAATAGATTAAAACTAGAAAAAATGATTAAAGATAAACACCATTATTTTCTGTCAATATTATAAAAATAATTACATTCTGGCAAACCTACATATACAAAATATTTCTGCTAAATATCATCTTCCTCTTGTCTCTTCAGCATTGTCATTCCTTTCTTCAAGCCCTTCTTTTGGCTTCCTCTCAACTTCAGAGAGGCACCAATTTCTGACAATCAAAACCATACAGGAGCATTTTGCTCTTTGTCTGTACAACCCTCTTCACTTTTCTTCCTCCCGGACATCTTTGAACCTTTTCCCATGCTGCCACTTACACTTAGAATTCCTCCCACCACACTACTTTCCATAAAGCCTTTCCCTGCAAATTCACTAAAGCACAAAATCAAAGAAAGTAACTTTCTGCCTTTGGATTTAGATTATTATCTGATAAGAGTGTATTATGCTTCGTAAGAGTTTTGTTTTTTATTTGTACTGTAAAGTACCCGGGACAAGGACTTTTTCTTTGACTGTATAAAAACCTATTACACCAGTGTTTCTTAAACTTTTTAAGACCGAGGAACACCAAACAATTTTTAATGAGGAACACCACAGATTTGTTGAGGAAAAAAAAAAAAGTTAGGGGAAAGTTATTGAGGAAAAAAAGAAGGGGGGGGGGGAGTTATTGATCATTAAAGGGCGGCTATTTTGAACTCTATTGTTCTCTGCAACACACCTCCAACTGCCTTGCGCAACACCGGTGTTCCGTGGAACACAGTTTAAGAAACACTGCATTACACAATAGAACGGCAGCTTTCAATAAATCTTGACAACTTAGAATACAGAGGAGATGTAGCTGCTGTTCTTGTGACCTTTTTAAGGTAATGCCATTCACTGCATTGTACTGTAGTGAAGGGGGTTGATAGTATTGAAACATTAAAATACAAGGGCGAGTGCCACAAAAAATGCATGGAAATGAACTGACAAGAGTATTCTGGCCAAGACTGGAAAACTGCTGTCCACGAGATCCTGGCATAAATAAGACTCTGCAATGCATGAGGCTGTCCTTCTGAGAAGTGGTGCTGATGTGCTAATCCTGAGAATGTAGTGGATGGACACACTTTGGAAAATGAAGCACTTAATATAACAGATACAGTATGGCTAGTGACAGTGCAAATTTCTATACCACAATTTCCCAACCCAGTGCAAGTCCCCCAACTTCGCCTCAGCATTAAACTGAAGGAACTCACTCCTATGAATGGCCACACCTGCCTATTAAAATGCTTCCAGGTTACCCATTCATAAACACCTAACCATTAATAGCTGGATTCAACTCTCACAACTTTTCACTTAGGCTCTAAAGAAATGCTGACTGAAATGTTTCATCCATCCAAATTCTTGAAGATAAGGAATAGACGAGTAACTTAGAAGGTTCTAGTCTGAATACAGGAACTTGTAACTGGTTTCCAAAAGCCAGAAACTATTAGCCATGAGTAGAGATGCTTCCAAACCACTGAATTTTTGGAGCAGACCAACTGAAATAATAGTGACGTTGTTTTCAACGCTATAGTGAGAGAATCCAAATTTTTTTGTGAGCTATTTAGGTCTAGTACTTATATATTTGATGTATACCAGTTACCCATGTACTATATGTGTAATATATTTTCACACTATCTGAGAGAGCAAAAAAATGTTTTAACATACCTAGAGGAATAATGTATTTGAAATATGCTGGTAGCAATTCCTTGCAATAAAAGTGATGTGACAAACTTGAGGAGTTTTACAGTACTAATGCTTGTTATTGCTTCTCACAAAATGTTACCAAGCTTACAATAATCTTTACACTTTCAGCAAAAATGTGAACAGTATATTTAAATATATTAAAAAGAATTAAAAAACATTTCACATAAAACATTTGTCGCCATATGAAAGTCTTTTTGCAATAAATGCTAACACCAGTATTTAAACATTGTTAAAAGTATAATGATCTTACTAATAAATTATGCAACAAGAGAAGTAAACAAAATAAAATTACAATATAGCTATATTCTTCCATAGAACCCATGTGGCTCCAGAAAACTCATATTTAGATGACTAATTAAGAAACTGATATTTTCAGAGCAACAAAAATAAAAGCTTTTATTTGTTCATTTGAATATAAAACAGGCGTTATCACAGATGTACAAAGCGTACTGGTGGTTTAACATACAAGAAGGTTGCTGTCCTTTGCACATAAAAATTTTTGTTAAACTGTGATTGGCTGAGTTACATGAATTTCTCTAACCAGTCACCACACTCTATGAAATAACGCTGCTAACATTCAACTGATAAAAGGGACAGTCTTCCCTTGGGTAAAGTGTCAAGCAGGATTAAATATATATAATAAACAAGCACCATGAGGAATCTGCTCCTGTTTGATTAGTTTTGTGTTTAAATGTTCATTGTGTACCCTCTTTTTTGTGCATGTGCATCAAATTGATTACATGGTTTTGTCTGACTTCAAAAGCACAAGGTCACAAGACAAACATTTTATACATTCTCATGAATGATTTATCTACAGTACAATTTCTAATACGGAACTGGAACGATCCTTCTTTATTGCTCAGTCTGATGGTACTTAAGTGTTTCCTTTCTTTTGCTTGCATAACCAAACTAGAAACTCAGTTTACCTTTTCTCTTAACTCAAAATTTAACCACGGATGACAGGGCGCAGAAGAGATCTGTTATTAACTGTGTTTCACAATTGTATTTGCAGTTGTTTTTCCTATTAATGTAAAGCTGATGGTGAAGGTTAAAGTGATGTTGTAAATGACAGCTAAATTTGTTATGCAGTACTGAGATCAGCAATAGCAGGACTTCACGAGTTAGTTCACACACTGTAATTATGATTGTAATCAATCAACATCTGAAGCCTTACAATAATTTGCCATGAAGAACAGATTTTATTCTTTCTGGGAGCAGAAAAATCAGTGACAATATATGGACTGGTCTTCAGAGCATGAGAAGAACTATTCACAGGACAGTGAAATCTGAAAGGGTGGTCTGAAATAAAACAAGTCTTACATAGTAAGATGCTCTGTGTACTGCACATGCAGACTAAAATGTCCCTATCTTTTAAAGAGATTTTAAACAACCAGCACTGTGTCTTAGAAGCCAAACAAAACTATCATTAGCAGGGGTCCACTGCCATTGATATTTCACAAAGGCAGACAAAATACATCCCATATTCGTGTTATAAAAATGATTATGTTTGCCCTGCAACAATCTTAATCATGCATATCTGGTAACGAGAGTCAGCACATGAACATATTTTGGACATTAAAAAAAGCATTCTTGGACTGCTGCTGGTAAACCCCACTCTCGATCACACATGGTCAACTCAGTTACAAAGGAATGAAGGGACTATGAAAGTTAAAGGAAATAAAAACATCGGACCTGGAAATTGAAGATTTTGTTTACCCAAAGGCAGTAAAATAAAGGCAGCTGTGATCAGTGTTTTCCCGCTCTTCCCTACTGGTGGCCTCATTTCTGAGACCTGGGGACTCAGTTCCTTAAAACGGGCAGTTCAGTTCCTCTGTTAGTTCACTTGGTCTAGGGACTTGTTAGCAGAAGCACAATTTGTGCTAAATCAATCATGATGACTGTGTGTTATTCTCAGTTGAAGAGTAAGTTAAAGACCAATAGTTTTCTGTAAGTGTAAACTGGATGTTTTAGCCACCAAGCTAAGTGGACCAGCTGAGAGGCAAATTGTTAACTCTATGCAAATAACCACCAAAACCTTTCCTTATCACAACAAAAACACCAACTAAAATGATGAAAAAATTGTGCAACAAAGTTATGCAGATACAAAACAGTGCTATTCTTCAACCTGCCTTTCCTAAAGTCTAACAAGTGTATGCACATGCCAGCACATATATTTATTGTTGACTCCATGGCAAACAAAAAAAATCGTACAGTGCATTTTTAGTCTTAAATTTATTCACTGCCTTAAAGGCAGCAATAATTCCACTTGCTGGTATCTAGAGGATTTTTTTTAGACAGGGATACTTAGCAATCCAGGATTGCTTTCTCTCTTTCAAAAAAAAGTGTGAGTAACATTTGGTTATCTACAGTGGGAGATACCATGCAAGTGACAAGTACTGCATTTTAAACTTTAAAATCTTTTTTGTCATTAGTGAATTTATATTTCATATATATATATTTGATGTGATACTATCCACTCAAGATAATACAACACTTTGTTTTTATATTAGCAAACATTACAAGAGATTAATATTCTTGAATGTTTTTTTCTTTTATACTTCTAAAGAGATCAAAATAAATTAAACATTTTGTACATAATTACAGAAGAAGTAGTTAACTTATTTTATCTTTTTAGTTTAGTACAAAGATATTTGCAAGTTCATTGCCGAAATACACCTTATTTATAAATTTGTTCCATTCTAACACTAGTATCAAAGGCTTTTTGGCCTTTGTGCTTTCAGCGTCTCTTACAGAAAGTTGCTAGAACTCTAATTGGAAGGTGCTATTTTGGGCATTTTCCTCGTACCTCTACATAGTTTCCTAAAATGGTGGGATCTAAAATGGCTTAAATTATTAATGGATCTGTATTTGTAAGTTTTTTTTATGATGCATCAAAACAACTGAACATAATTATTTGTCATAGTATGTAAATTGTTAAAAAGAATCCACTTGGAGGGCAGAATAGAAAAATTAGCTACTTCAGCTTTACTCAACATAAAATACAAAGCCACAATTACTCAGAAAGCAGTTTCATCCAATAAGAAAAAGAACCTAAAATGGGCTTTTCCAACAAACTGAAGGGCAGTACCCTTAAGTCCTTCTGTGCTAAAATTTAGTGGTAAAAGAAAACACATTTCACATTTTATTTCCTGCAAATCGTGAAAAGTCATAATAGATACAGTTCCATTCTGATGAGTCTCACCCTCTTATCTGCACATTTTTAGTGGACACCAAAAAATTTTATACATCTATAGTAAAAGTCCATGGAAGCCTTAAGATACAAGACTACATGTTGTAGGCCACATATATGGGATCTAGCTGGTCTGCCAAAAATCCATCTCGTAGGTGCATACGTTGTTTCTCTCCACGGGAGTTGATAGGAATTACACCAATGTCCACCACCACCACGACCCCTACAATCAGATAGTGTTCCTCCAGGACCACATTGGTGACTAAAGGAACCAGGTCCAAGGCTTCTTGCTCTGATCCATCCAGCTCTACTACGACGACCAACAGATTTGTCCAGGTAAACACCGCACTGGAATACATGAAAAACATAATTATTAGAAGATTGGTTTATCAGATTCCTTCCCGGTTTGACAGATCTATGTTTTCCACTTTAAATATACTGCGCTTTCTGGCTGCTTTCCAGATAGACATCACAGACTGTGGGAGAATTTGTTCACAGGTAGAGACAGTGCTGTCAGTTCAACTGTAGTGCAGTAAGGTTAAGTACTTTAACCCCACAGATGACACTTATTCCACATGTAGTGCTGACCTTTTATTCCCTTACTTATGAGCTTATGTCCTAGTTTCCTAAATTGCATTATCTACTACCAGCCAAGTACAAAAGATTCTCCAGAACCTCAGTCAGCCCTAGGGGTGTGCAACTATATTACATCCCGATATCAAAACTCCAATTCAGAGTGTCCTTGTTCCATTACATTTATAAAAATGGAAATAAGGACAACCCAGGGAATTACAGACCAGTCAGTTTAACTTGTGTGCCAGGGAACATAATGGAGCAAACATCTAGAAGATAAGAAGGTGATAAATAATAGCATGGATTTCTCACAAACAAATCATGCTAAACGAGGCTGATAGCTTTCTTTGATAAGTTAGCAAGTCTTGTGGATAAGGAGTCAGATATCATGCAAATATTCTGGGCTGTGTTAACAGGAGTATTGTAAGCAAGACAAGAAGTAATTCTTCTGCTTTGCTCTGCACTAATTAGGCCTCAAATGGAGTATTGTGTCCAGTTCTGGTCACCATATTTTAGGAAAGATGTGGAGAAATTAGAGAAGGACCAGAGAAGAGCAGCAAAAATGATTAAAGGTCTAGAAAACATGACCATGAGGGAAGATTGAAAAAATTGGGTTTGTTTAGTCTGAAAAAGTGAACTAAGAGGGACATGACATAACAGCTTTCAAGTACCTAAAAGCATGTAACTGTTGATGATAGTACATGAAGCAATGGGCTTAAATCGGAGCAAGGGAGGTTTAGGATGGACATTGGGAAAAACTTCCTAACTGTCAGGGTAGTTAAGCCCTGGAGAATATTGCCCAGAGAAGTTGTGGAATCTCTAATCAGTGGATATTTTTAAGAGCAGGTTAGATAAACACCTATCAGAGATGGTCTAGATCAGTGTTTCTCAACTTTTTTTTTTAAATAAAGTACCCCTTTTTCAAAAAAAAAAAAAAGTACCCCCAATACCTAGTTTTCAGTCAAATGTTTTTTCCACCATTGCAGCACATTTGTTTAAAATAACTCAATTGCAGCTAGGCAGGAGATGAAATTTTGGGGTGTAAAAAGTACAAAAATAATAAAGCGCTGTAAAACTTAAAACAAAAATTCAGTTTTCTCCAAATTTCAGTTGTGTTGACAAATCCTCCAGACTTCTCTCGAGTACCCATAAGGGTATTCATACCACTGGTTGAGAAACACTTGTCTAGATGATACTTGGTCCTGCTCTGAGTGCAGGGGAGTGGACTTGATGTCCTCTTGAGGTTCCTTCCAGTTTTAATAGTCTATGATTCTGGAAAATGCATAGCACTCACAGTTATCCATCCATGTCTAAAATTTAGAATGTGTGCTTTCTTCTAAAGCTTATAAAAGTATCTTTCAGGAGAGACGTACTTAAAAAAATATTAGTTTGTATACCACACAAAATTTTGTTGGATTAAAGTTCTTTTGTGTCTATTGGCTTAGAAATTCAGTAGAAGTAGACAGAGTGGCTGCCTCCTGCCTTCATGTAGCTAAAAACCTGCTTTCATCTATAACTGTATTTTAGCAGAATGTCTAATGAGTTTTGAATGATGTGGGATATTAACAAGAGCAGTGGTCAGTCTGGAAGGAGACCTTCTCCCATGAGGCCCTGGAACACTGATGGATTGCTTTATACACATGCCTTAATGTTGAGATGACCTAAATTAACATTTGCAACAAGAAATTCAAAAGGAAGTTACTTCCTTGGCCACTTGCTACATCAAGGTGTTGCAGCACGTCTATGCTCACCTGTAGATTACAGTAGAGCAGGCTAAGGCTAGCCACAATTACAATATGAATTAGTGACATTTTCATTTATAAGGGTCGAATTCTAGGTATTATTTTAATGCATTCATTAAGTAATGATTTGATGTTCAGGAACAACCAAGGATTGAGTATGCAGTACAAAAGTGCAGTTTGTTTATATATATAAGTTTGCTTACATATGTTTGCATAAAGAGAGGAAGACTCAGGAGCAACCTTATTTTGCCCATGCAGATCAGAAACACTGGCCTTTTTACAAGTAGGATTTTGTTTGAAAGCTATTTTAACTGAATTATTTAATAGAGGGATTCTGACTATTTAACACAAAATGTAAACTTCATGAAAATACAACTCTGTTGATACACAATCCTGCTGGACACATGGAAAGCAGGAAAGGGGGATATTTGCATGTGGTTTATTGGGGCTAATAAAATAAGTAAGTAAATAAATAAATAAATAAAATAAATACATAAATATTGGCCGTTATGCCCTAAACACTGATGATAGTTCGGAACCTTTGGAATGTAATTTCAAAGTTCCCCAGGCATTATTTTTCTAGACACTGAGTAAACTAACAATGGAGCTTGGGATGCCGGAACCTCATTTCACATGCAATGGCTAGAACTTGTTGGTGACAGACACCTCTCTGTACAGTCATGGATCATATTATATTTATGCATTCCACACAGAGGCCCCGCTAAGGTCATGTTAAAGTTGCAGACATGCATCGATGTTTTGAATACATATTTGCTTTCTAGAATTCTTGAGCTGAAAAAAAAATTAGGAATACATGAAGGTTACATTTCCACAAAAAGCAGGAATCATGCTCTGTAGACACAATGAAAGCCAATGAGTTGGAAATAAGTCCCTCATGCCAAGCCAGCAATATTCCATTATATTAACGTCATCTGAAATACCAATAAGTGGCTGTAATGTTTCAGAAGGAACTGGGTATCGTAATGTACCCAAAATCCTTTCTGTGGGCTTATATATTCTGTTATTGTACACACAGGGAATACCACTTGTTTTCATATGCAACGAAGATATATGCTCTGTTCCTCTTTCCAGGGTTAGTTTAAATGAGGTAGCATTGTGTATTCTTAATTAAATTACAAACACATACATAATTTCTTAAGATTTCTTATATTATTAAAGATGGTTTCAAAATGCAAGTTTTGCTTATACCGATGCATAGCTAAGTCTGACATCAAGACAGAAATGTGTTATGGTAACATTCTTCTGCATTCTTTAACAATACATGTTAAGTACAGATGGATATGGGAATTATCTATCTATAGTTCCACTGTGCATGCATGCTTCTTCCCATAATTACTGAAAATACTGAAAAACAGAATGAGCAAGAATTCTGCATTGACCCCAGGTACAAAGATAATGCCCTGGGTCTAGAAGAGGTTAGGTCTGTGGTCATCAACCAGTAGATCAGGATCTACTGGTAGATCTTGGAGCCTCTGACAGGTGATCCTGACTGGTCCGTCTGGGAGGCTATCAAGTACCAGCCCTTCAGCTGCCCTTCCCCACACTGTCCTGCTGCTCCTGCCCAGAGCCTCAGAACTGCCCCTGGGAGCTTCCTGCTTGTTGTGCAGGGTGGGGGAGACAGAGGCAGGGGGATGCTGATGTTACTCTGTCCCCCATCTGTACAGAGTGAGGAGGGTGGGGCCTCGGCGAAGGGGTGGACCAGTGGCTGGGCCTTGGAGAAGAGGTGGAGCAGAGGTATTTGGGTTTGAGGTAGATCTTGGACTGACTTGCATTCTAAAAGTGATCTTGTGCTTAAAAAGGATGGAGACCACTCGGCTAGGCAGAAAGTAAAATATATACTTATAATGGGTGAAGGTTTCAAAAAGGACCTAAATCCTCACTGAAAGTCAGTGGGGACAAAGGCACTGTTGAAAATTTTACCTAGTGACTTCACACAATACTTTTTGCAAGTACAGTTTTGGCTCTTACACTTACATAGTATTTAAAGCAGGGGTCTCCAACCTTTTTAAGCACGAGATCACTTTTTGAATTTAAGTGCAATCCAAGATCTACCTCAAGTCCAAATACCCTTGTCCCATCTTCTCTGTGCCCCTTCTCCGAGGCCCCACCCTTGCTCACTCTGTCCTCCCTCACTTTCATCAGGCTAGGGCAGAGGGTTGGGGTGCAGGCTCTGGTCTTGCATTAAGGGATTTGGCATGTGGGAGGGGCACTGAGCTGAGCTTGGGGCAGGAAGTTGTGGTGCTGGAGGGGGTTCTAGGTGCAGGTTCTGGGAGGGCGTTTGGATGCAGGGGTGCGTGGGGTTGGGGCAGGGACCTGGGGTGCAGATGGGGGGGCTCATGACTGGGGAAGGGGTTCAGAGCTGGCTCCGACTGGGCCCTGCTGACCTCAGGTGACTCCTGGGTGGTGGTGCAGGGGGCTAAGGCAGGCTCTCCCCTGCCCTGGCCCTGCACCACTCCTCAAAGCAGCCAGCAAACTCCATCCCAAGTCCTATTGTGCCCCCTTCTCTGCTCTCTCGAGACAGGATACAGGGTGGTAGAGGGGGCACCTTGACATCAGCGCCCCTCTTCTCCCTCCCCTGCCCTGCAAGTAGGAGGCTCCCAAAGGTGAGTGGAGGCAGCTCCAAGGCAAAGGACAGGAGGTGTGCAGCAGTAGGGCGAGGGGCATCTGAAATGCTGGTACTTGATAGCCTCTTGGCCAAACCAGTCAGGATCACCTGTCAGAGGCTCCATGATCTACCAGTAGATCCAATCTACTGGTTGGTGACCACTGATATAAATGCCAAGAATTGTGTTATACAAATGCCTAGGAAAAGCAGTTAATCACTAATTCAACATCTTGATATTTAATCAATAATTGGTCTCAGCTCCATAATGAACGAAACTTGTTTTCTGCTTTCTAAAGGAATTCCAAAAAAGACTGAAGAAGGAAAACACACTTAAGGAAAACACAGCTAAACTTCCAAACCCCACTACTAAAAATAATTCAAAATAAAACCCAAACAATTCACCATTATCATGAAACAGCATGTCACTTTTTTTTTAATTGTAAAGAAAATGGTCCCTCCTGATAAAAGCTGTTTATATCATGTGTTAGCTTAGAGAGTGAATATTTACGGTCATGTTATAAACTCTTGGAACACTGCATATTTCCTGAATCACAGAAAATTATTGTACAGACTATAGTTTGATGCAAGACTCACAGTGTTTCAAAACACTCACCATTCTGTAATGCTCTTGTGTGCTCTAATTACTGATGTTTCAATATCAATTGGATGATATCTCATCCCTCGTAACTCCATGGCTTCATCTAGTGCACCCACAACATAAAGTGCATCATGTCGCTCTAATTACAGAGAGAGAAAAGCAATGACTTAAATCTCTACTATGTTAAATAAATTATAAAACGTCCACAGTAGTAAATAAGTAAAATAGTAACATTCCATTTATAAAGTATGCTTGAATTTTAAAAGTTTGAAAGCCCTTTACAAGTTACCTACATTCATGATTATTGAAATGGAATGCGGGTTGAAAGGCAACAGCTAATCAGTAAAGCCCTTCAAATCCGCAGATATCAACATCAAGGGATGAGTATATCTATGGCTCAATTTTGTGGATATGGATGCAGATACAAATTATGGACCCAGAACTATGGAAATTTGTGGATATCTGTTTTATATCTGCTTTCCACAGATGTGGATGCCGATATCCGCAAATTATTGAAGATGCAGATGCGGATACTAATTTTGTACCTATGCAGTACTATATTTATCAGGTTGCTGAGCACAATATGGAAGAAAGAGAAATGTTTAGCTGACACCAGATCACACCTTTGTTCTTAAGAAGGGTGCATGGAGAGCAAAGGAATCTTACTTGTTAAGGCTTCACACGGTGAGTTTTATTTCAGTTTGTTTATTTGCCTCTAAAGCATAATGAGTAAAACTGACACTTCTGGGATCTGAATATATCATGCAGCTTTGAATTAGGGATGTTAAAATGTGTTTAAGTAAATGTGTAATCACTGAACATTTCAGCAGTTACACTTTGATAGTTGGTTCTTACCAGGGGCACAGCAAATGCTGAGACATTGGAAACTATAGCAATCTCCACAACCCTCATAGCCAGTCTCTGTATTTTGCCAGTCAGAATAATTTCTCAATCAGGGAATTTCAGCCATACAGACTGTCTTTTGCCTCACAGCATTTCTTTGCTTATATAAAAATAGGATGTCTCACTAGCGATTAATATGGCCCTGTGCTACTCTGATATAAACCAAAATATTCCCTATATCTTCATTTACACACTACAGCTTACAGTAAATTGCTATTATTTGCTTCTACTGTCCTAAAGACTGGGTGAGTTCAAAAATAGGACAACTTTTGTTAACAGCTTCACAGAAATTGTAGGGTTATTAGATGAGGGTGTCCCCGTGAGAAGCCTAAGTCTCAATTGCGCAGCAGTGTTCCATAAGAAAGGATCTGTTCATGCAGATCCAACTGCAGCAGTGGGGCAATGTATGTAACATTCCATGTTTTTCCAGACAAAAAGCTTAGAGACATTTGGCAGCATCAGAAGGTCTCTTTCTCATGGAGCTTACAGCATGTAAAGAAAACATACAAAAGAACCACATGTAAGAAAAGAAATATAACCAGGCAGTCATTTTTGGCAGGCATTGTGTTCCACTGTTTTATTTTCTTATTGACATCTATTTCGAAAATGCTTCTTCGGAGGATTATAGAGCATTTGATGGTGAACATTTATTCCTACAACACAGCAGGCTACGAATGAGTGGACAACTTTACAGCACATTCAAAGCTATGTATAAACATACATTTGTAGATAGATAGAACTCATGTTCTTACCTCCATTTGCATCTGTAAGTTCTGTTCTCCTCAAGAACCCCAAATAGCCAGTCCGAGCCCAAATAGTCTGTGTGTCTCCAAAGCTGAGTCTTGAATTAAAGTGATCTGATTGCAGAGATTCATCTCCATATATGGTGAAATATCCACTTGCATTATGAGCACTGTGAACCCATATCTAAGTAAAAAGCAATTACACTGGCATTAATTAAAGCATCTATCCAGGGTGAAGTATTTTTGAAAATTCTTGCATCTATTTTCAATCAGAACTAGATATGTCTAGAGTACCCTTTAACATGATGTGTTCTGATTAAATACTCACCTTATTTCTATACTTATTTGAGGGCTGAATCCTGCTTGCCTTACACATGAAGCTTTGCTGAAGTCAATGAGTGAGGTTCCATGTCTCTTAAAGGTGCAGCCAGGATTCCGACCGCAGGGAAGTGCCTACCCTTTGTAGCCTCATGGCCTGAGGTTGCTCAGAGGGCTCAAGAGGCTTCTGGCATAACTTAGACAAGCCCCAAGAATTCTCTAATTTCTATCAGTTATAGGACTGTGCCACGAGCTGCAATGCTATCTAGGATTTCTACAGTGTTGTGTTCTATTGTGACGCTGCACTGACATGCCCCTTCCACTCGTGCCTACTACATTAGCACTTGGAGGAGTCCTTTGATGACACATTTACAGATAGGTCTTTCTCACAGTCTCTGTGCAGTTGGAAATTCTTCCCCAGCTTGATCCAAGATTTTCAGAGAGTGTTTACATGGTCCCAGCCTTTTCAGCTGGTATAAAAGCAGCCACAAACTCACTCCATAAGACTACTTTGGTGAGTGTGACCCCTAGCTATCAAACAATAATACTGTTAGTAGTTACAAAGCACTTTTCATCTTCAAAATCTTAAAGATAGCCTCACAACTCTTGAGAGTCAGGCAAAGCAGAACTAAGCGAGACAAATTACCTTTTTTTGAATAATGAAAAAGACACTGACAGGATTTTTAGATAAAATATTCTTCTCCAGCCTTAGCATACAACTCTGGGATTTCATTAACTTGTTTTTGGGGGAAGTATCACATATTCTCAAAAGTTGTACTGTTATTTTAATCATGACCATACAAATTATTTTATTTATTGAAATTCTGATTTGCTCATTGAAAATCAAACAATCTAAGTTCAATTTTATTATTCAGTGAAACATGAACTAAACAGAAAATGCACACAGCTTTGCTAAACTATATTAAGCAGAACATTTTAGTGCTTTACGTTATCATGATCATAAAACAACTCCAGTTAGCTGAAGTTAGGCCAAGGTGGGCCACCACCAGTATGTTTTCTGCACCTCTGCAGGTATTGAAAATCATAGCTCTGCTTGGCCAGGAATCACCGTTCACAGCCAATGCAAGTGGCAGGAAGTGCCACGGACCGGGCCGCCGCTGCTCACGTTAGCAATGAATGGCGATTCCCGGCCAACCAGAGCTGCGATCCTCCGACACCTGCAGAGGCACAGGTAAAAATGGCAGTGAGAGCCTGCCAGGGACTAACCCTGCAGACTGGATCCGGCCAGTGGGCCGGAATTTGCCCACCCCTGAGTTAGACTAATCAAAGAAATATCCTTTGCTCCAACTAAGGTTTTGTCAGAAGTAATAAGTAGAAAATTAAGAAGGAAAAAACAAGGTTATTTTTTTAAAAAAATTTGTACTCTTCTTAAAGAGATACTCATATTTTTCAAGTTCAACAAGAAAAAGGTTTTTAATAGCAACAGCAACTTTTTTCCTGTTAATTTCACACATTATAAAGCTGTATGTTGTACAGATATTTCTGATCTTACAATATCTTTATATTTATTTAAAGAATTCATTTAACTTGATTAAAATGGATTTTGTTCCTATAATTTAATTTACAAACAGACTAAGGGGCAATTTTTGTGACTCACCTCACCAAGATGAGAATCCCCTAAGGGTCCCTTTGTTTCAGGATTAGCTATAATGATGCGAACACCAGGGAGGATCTATTGAAAGACAAAGTGAGTCATATTCTGTAAGAAACCAGATGATGTACATGTCTGCTTATGTAACTATACAAATGATTCTTGTCCTCAGAAGCACTTTATCTGACTCCTTAAAAAACCTGACATATTATTTAAGGAATGGCATTATCTAGTTGTCATAGATACACCTAATACAGTGCTGTTACATATTGCTGCCAGTACAGGTTTTGATAAGAAAATCCCTTGCTTTCCACTTATCACTCAAGGGATTCAGTTGTAGAAGAAACCCGCTTAAGAGAATAAGCCAATCCTGAATAACTGTATTTAGGAAATGTTGCCAATCTGACTCTTTGTAAAAGTCTTTCAGTCGTAAGAATGACATAACACTGACATGCTTTTCTTACCAAAAATAAATAAATTTTAAAAATACCGAATAAGTTTTAAAATAATCCAAACCAAAATCTCTACCCCCAAATAAAATTTTAACTAAAAAACGGGACAAGTACTGGTGACCCCAGGAAATCTACTAGGGACTTTGCTATTGGTTCCTATGGAAGGTGCTCAGATACTATCAGAACAGATGGCAAAGATAACACTGATAGGGGGAGAATGAATGAATATACACAGTCCAAGCTTTGTTACCTGGCATGTTGAGGGAATAGGAGGTGCCAATAAGTTAAAAATTCTGGTTAACTAGTAGGAGGAGGGAGTTTGAATGCAGGAAGGGGCTCAGCGCTAACGGTTGGGGTGTGGGAGATGTGGGCTCTGGGAGAGAGTTTGCATGTGGGAAGGGACTCAGGGCAGGAGACTGGAGATGGGGAAGGTTGTTAGGGTGCTGGATTTGGGAAGTGCTCACCTTGGAAGGCTCCCTGAAAGTGGTGATATTCCCTGCTGCTCCTAGGTGGAGGGGCAATGAGGCAGCTTTGCATGCTGACCCTGCCGGCAGGCACCACCCTTGCAGCTCACACTGGCTGTGGATCCCAGCCAATGGAAGCTGTAGAGTCAGTGCACAGGGTGGGGGCAGAGCAAGGGAATACATGGTGCCCCCAAGGCTGTTGCTCTGACTATGAGCAGCAGGAACCAGTAACCACTTCTGAGGAACCACATGGAGTCAGGTAGGGAGTCTGCTGACCCAAAGCCAAACAGTCTATAAACT
The DNA here is from genome assembly GCF_049634645.1 of Pelodiscus sinensis. Classification (NCBI taxonomy): domain Eukaryota; kingdom Metazoa; phylum Chordata; order Testudines; family Trionychidae; genus Pelodiscus; species Pelodiscus sinensis. The sequence goes on along the minus strand of NC_134712.1, from coordinate 237,645,445 downwards.
CAGCTTTCACTGTATCATGGTGCCAAGAGTTTCTGTTTCAGTTCTTTAAGGAAGATTGTCTGGACACTCAACTTAGCAATAACGGAACCATTCACTGACTGGTTCAAATTTAGCCCAACTTAGTAGTAACAAATAAATAAGGAGTTCTTATATAGTGCTTTATACAGACAATCAGAATCATCCCATTTTACAGAGAAGGAAACCAAGGCATTGGGAGGTGAAATGTCTTGCCCATAATCACCTACTTAGATCAATGGACAGGGATTCAATAGACCTGAGTTCTGTACCTGACTCTACTACTGGCTAACCACTAGCCCATACTGCCTCCCACAGACGCCAAAGATGCCCTGCCCCCAGAAGTATGGTGGCCTATGAAGAATGTAGGAATGTCTTGGTGGTCTCAGTCCAATTTCCAGTGGACATGTGTCATCATCAAAACCATAACTGCCTAGAAAGCTGCAAGTAGTTTTCTGAAAAGCAACTGAGGCCACGTCTTCACTTGCCATGCCAGGGATCGATCTTCTGGCATTCGATTTAGTGGGTTTAGTTAAGACCTACTAAACTGAATGCTTAGGACAGCTCCACTAGGCACCAGTACTCCTCACAGTTGCAAGAACTATGGGAAGCAGATGGGAGCGTTTGCTCCTTTCGGCCTCCCTCTGTGAAGACAGAGCCAAGCTTGGCTTTAGGTAAGTCGACTCCAGCTACCAATTTTACAAATCTGGAGTTGCGTACCTTAACCTAACCTTCCAGGTCTAGTGTAGACCTGGCCTGAGAGGACTGAATAGGCAGAGACTGGGCTACTATCTCAGGAGTAGGAAGCAATTCCCTCATAATAGAGGGAGAAAAGTTGCTGGAGTAGTGTTAAGAGCTCTGTTAGAGCTACTGTGCTGTAACTTCTCGGTGGATAAATGACAGGACTGCTGTCTGTACAGCTGTCAGAGCTTTCCTGAGCACCAAATTCACTTCAGAAAAATTAACAGAGTGAAAATCAAAGAAACCTTTAAGAGTGCAGAAGACATGGTCAGTACAGTACTTACTTTTCCTGACTCCATTAGGGGCAAACTATGAGGCGATCCTCTCTCTACTAAACGAACTCTGTAAAATATATATAATAATAGCATGCATCAGACACGATTGCATATATGGGTATTTTACTTCAATTGGGTATTTTTACAAAAAGGATCTAGGATGCCGTCATGGTTGCAATACTGAACATACATTCGGAAAGTCTGACATTTGTGCTAATGATAAATACTATTCATATTAGGAAACCCTATAAACATAGCCAGGAGAATAATGAAAAAAAGGCATCAATGAATATTTGTTTAAAAAATAAAACTTGGTAGAAGTATTTCCAGCCTTTTATTTATTTTCAGTAGACTTTTTGTACGTAGAATATTCAAAGGAATTGAAAAATCTGTTCACAACAAAAAGAATAAATCTTCAGTTTCCCCACAATCTCGTTATAAAGGTTTCAGTCATCCAGTGAAGGCACAGCAACTTGTGGCGTAGGTGACCAATCATGTTCCTAGCAGTGAAAGACATGGTCACAGTGAGTAGCTCACAACTAATAAACCATCTTGTTAGTCTTTAAAGTGCTGCATAGTCCTGTCTTTTGTTTCAGCAAGACCGGACTAACATGGCTACATCTCTGTTACTACAACTAAACACCAGACTGATATAGGTCTGTAATTGCAACCTTTGTTTAATTATTTTCAGTGGGGAGACTGTTTAGCAAACATGTTAATCAACCAACACATTTTTGAAAGGGAAAGTTTATTTGCTGTCTGGGACTGACCTCTTTCCTAGTTGAAACATTTGGGTTCTTACTCTCCCTAGAAATGCTACCTTCCTTGCCAAGTGATTCACATGTGTACTGGAGAAACTGGTATGGCACCATGGGATTCTCCTGTTAGAAGTGTATTGACCTCAGGAGAAATTACTGGACTTACTCTTGGAGAGGACTAGATCAGTGTGAACAGTCTGATAAGATGTCCTAAGAAAACCAACCTTCACTACAAAACTTGTTGAAGGAATCTTAGTGATGCATGTGCATTGCTATGGTTAAGCGAAGGCCCTAAACCAGGGGAGTCCAAACTTTTTTCAAAAAGGGCCAGATTTGATGAAGTGAACATGCGTGAGGGCCGACCATTTTGCCTGACATTCTTTGAACCATTAAAATTAAATGCAAATTAACTATTTTATGCAAAGTTTATTGCAAACAGCATACTTTTCATTTCGTCACATGGATGACAAATCTAAACAGGTGTTAAATCACTCTGCCTTTCATATCTGAAGGCCAGATGAAAAAAAAATCCAGGAAGCTGAAATATATGTCAGGAACATTGTAAAGTACATTACATATTATTGGTAATAAAGGTTGTCTGTCAACTTTTAAGTTCAAAAAATATGAACAGGAACATAACACCAAGTATACATGTTGTGTCCAAATATATTTATAACTGATTTAGACCAACTGACATTAACTGAGATTTTACAATGTATTCATCTCAATACATATGGATTTGTTGGGGGCCATAAAAGATAGATATTGCCAAATTACCTGTGGGGCCGTATTAAACCAGAACACGGGCCGCAATTGGCCCGCGGGCCGGACTTTGGACATGCCTGCCCTAAACAAACTATCCAAACTCCTATCCAGGGTACACAGAAGGGAGTATGGGCTAGGAGTAATCATGGCAGTTTTGAGATTTATCACTTGCTCAACTTACAGGCAGAGTACCATTTACACCTCAGCTTGCTCTGCCATCACAGGGAAGAAGGAACAAAAGGTTTAGTGAATGGTTTTACTTGGAAAAGAAAGCCTTGGACATTTTAGCCCCTGCAGAAAGAGGAAAGTGTGGGAAATATTTCTCTCACTGTTGACCCTCAAACCAGCCAGAACAGCTAGGATTGCAATGGACAGGCAGGCAGGAGTGCTGGAGCACAGCTTTTGTCCATAATTTTGTGGGGGAAAGAATCTGGTGTGAAGGTGAGAGGGGCATGGCCAGACGCTGGTGCCTTGTAGACAATTCTGAACAGGCTCTAGTAACTTCAGGAAGTGAGGCACAGCTGAATTGCCTGCAATTGGACGAAGAAATTCAAGTCTGTCTGTGGGAAATGTGCAACCAAAAAGGGCCTGCTACAAATAGCTTGCTCAGCTCTAACCAGGCAGAAAGCAAGTGAGACAGCAGTGGCTGAAATATATTTTGAATAAAATAATAGTGCAGAACACCTGAGTTCCAGTCATTTGTTTTGCACTGTACCTAATCATGTGGGTAACTAAACATGCACTTCAGTATACAATGCTGTCATGTTCTTAATTTTCAGACAAATACACAATATTAGAGAAATGAAGACGGCAAATTTGAACTGACACATACTGTAATTCCTAAGTCATGAGTACTACAGCAGGGCTCAAGCATCGAGTTTTCAGGCATAGCATGAACTTGCAACAGGGCGCCCCATCCCACACTCTTACCACTATTTGCAGTCTGGGCCACGCCCCCCCTAGTTCCTCTGTGGCCCCCTGGGCAGACAGCAAGCAGGGCCATTGTCAGATTCACTAGAGCCTAGGGCAGAAAGGCCAAGTGCTGTTGTGCAGGGCTAAAGCCAAAGCCTGAGGATTTGAGATTTGCAGTGACCCCTGTGGCATTTGGGCTCCAGGCAATAGCCCTGCTTGCTACCCTCTAACACTGGTCCCAGCTTTTGTATGCAGGCACTGGTAGGCCAGGGAGTTGTTATAGAAAGTTAGATAGAGCCTCAGAAAGAAAAAAGATTAGGAGCCCCTGTCCTAGATAACTGAGTCTATTCTATGAAACTTGAACCATATGAGACCATGAAAGTAGGGAAATAAAAACAATAAGTTTCCAGACAGATCTCTTTGCTCAATAATGAGGATTAATTTGACTGGTGACATGAGTATTGTACAAGCCACAGGTTTGGTTTTTTTTTTTTTTAAGTTTCAAGCTGTTCCTGATTAAAATAAATGTTTTATAGAGGTGGTAACATGCACTATGAGAATTCAGAAGAACACAAACATCTGTTTAAGGAATCCTTTCAGGTCAATTAAAGTCCAATTAAAAAACCCTCCAGAAAACGTTAACGATTTTACATACCCAAGTGCCAAGTACTACACTTTTGAAGCAAAAATCAAATGCCCAATATAAAATGGGGAATAAGTGGATAGGCAACAGCACCACAGGAAAGGCTCTGGAGGTTTTAGTGGATCACAAATTGAATATGAGACCACAGTGTGATGCAGTTGTGACAAAGGCAAATGTCACTCTATGAGCGCTGTATATAAGGCACAGGAGGCAAATGTTCTGCTCCACTCAGCACTGCTGAGGCATCAACTGAAGACTGTCCAGATCGGTGTTCCCCACCTCAAGGAAGATGTGAACAAATTGGAAGTAGGCCAGAGGAGAACAACAAAACTGACCCAAAATTTAGAAAATATGATCTTTGAGGACAGGTTGAATGAATAGTTAGTCTAGAAAATGCTGAGGGTGGGGGACCAGATGACAGTCTTCAAATATGCAAAAGGCCGTTATAAAGAAGAGAGTGATCAGCTGTGCTTCCCATCTACCAATGGTAGGATAAGAAGCAATTGGTTTAATTTGAAGCAAGAGAGATTTAGGTTTTAGGGGACGCCGGGTTTGGGGAGCTGGTTTTGTTGTTAGTGCCAAAAAGGAAAATGTTTTCAGTAAAATGTTTCAGATATTCTGTGTGTGCATTGGCAACTGGTGACAGAGGAAGGAGTGGGGACACTGGCCCTACCTCTCCCTGCCCCCTTGCTCTGCCCCTGCCCTTCCCTTGCTCTGCCCCTCTCTTGCCCTCCCCACTCTACCTCTTCTTGGCATGCCCTGGTGCAGTGCGGACAGGGAGTGGCACCACGTGGGCTGCAGCTGCCCGGCCTGCACCTTCTCTGCCAGCCCCGGCCGGTGAGTGGTGGTGCTGGGGTGGGGGCGTGGCATAGACTCCTGCTGTTTTATTATGAAATTATAAAAATATACTTGTGTTTTAAGACTTGAAGAGTGTAAGTAACAACAAATAAAGGATGTACTTAATGAAACGCCACAAATATTGATGCAACAATATGAAAGAAATACTGTTACTTCTTTTGCCACCTGCCTCAGTGTGGGCATGGGGTGCATAAAACAGGGGTGACCTCATCAGGTTCTTTCCAGCCTGATATTTCTACAAAAACAAATTAGGAAGACTCCCCCTAAAGTACTCTGCCTGGCAGGAAGAGTGAGGACTTTTTACACTTATCCAAGCCTTCATCACTTTCAGACTGAACTACTGCAGTGGTACCTCTTGTGGGGCTATAACCTGAGATAATGTGGAAGCTGATGTTAGACAGTTGCATTGTGCCTGCATATTAAGTGAGTGTGGTTAAGCATAAAACACTTTCCTTTATATGTGTGGCTCCTGGGTAGAATTTAAAGTTTTGGTTTTGACAGGTGATGACTTACAGGTTTTAAGCTACTGTTAAGAAACAGTAACTTTGCTGCAGTTGCAATCTTTGGAGCCGACTGAAGAGGTATTGAAGCCATTACCTATTATCTTTGAAAAGTCATCGAACATGGGAGAGATTCCAGAGGACTGGATAAAGGCAAATGTATGCCCATCTATAAAAAGGAAAATAAGGGCAACCCACGGAACAGAAGTCAGCTTAACTTCTGTGACAGGAAAGATAATGGAGGAAATCATTAAGGAATCCATTTGGAAACATGGAGAAGATAAAAAGGTGATAAGTAATAGCATGGATTTGTCAAGAACAAATCTTGTCAAACCAACCTGATAACTTTCTTTGACAAGATAACAAGCCTTGTGGATGAAGCGGCAGTAGTGTATGTGGCATATCTAGACATTTGTCAAGCATTTGATACAGTCTTGCATGTCCTCATAAATAAACTAGAGAAATACAACATAGAGGGGGCTACTATAACTTGGATGCATAAGTGATTGAATAACTGTTCTCAGAGAGCAGTTATTAATGGTTCACGGTCATGCCGGAAGAGCATAATGAATGGGTTTCCACATATATCAGTTTTGGGACGGGTTATAGTCAATACCTTCATCAATTATTTAAATTATGAAATATAGGGTATGCTTATAAAGTCTGTGGATGATACAAAACTGAGAAGGGTTGCAAGTGATTTTGAGTATAGGGTTATAATTTCAAAATGATCTGCACAAACTGGAGAAATGGTTGGAGGTAAATAGGATGAAATTCAATAAGAATAAATATAAAGTACCCCATGTAGGAAAGATCAATCCATTGTACAAACACAAAATGGGAAATGAATTCCTACAAAGGAATATTTTGCAAAAGCATCTAGGTGTCATAGTGAACCATAAGCTCAATATGAGTCAAGAGTGTGACACTGTTGCAAAAAAGCAAACATGATTCTGGGATGCATTAATAGGAATTTTGTGAGCGAAACACAAGAAGTAATTCTTCTGCTCTATTCTGCAATAAGGGTATGTCCACACTAGCCCCGTAGTTAGAACTAGGGAGGCTAATGAGGGTGACCGAAATTGCAAACGAAGTGCAGGATTTAAATATCCCACGCTTCATTAGCGTATTCCCGGGCGGTCGCCATTTTTGGTAATTGACTAGCTCGGAATAACTGCCCGTGTTTACACGCGGCAGTGAAATGGGAATTCAAAGTAAAGCCCTAACTCGAATTAGCTGTTATTCCTCTTGGAATGAGGTTTAGCAGCTAATTTGAATTAAGGGCTTTACTTTGAACTTCCCGCAAGCTGCTTCCCCTGGTGTTCATGCTCTTCTCTCCACCCCCAAGCAGAGCTCTGGCTCCTTCTGCCCTACCCACAGGCTAAGCAGAGTTCAGAATCTCCTCCAGCAGTAATCCACTCGTAAGACAGGCAACTGGCGTCTTTCCTGGTGCACGCCCATGGCTCCCTAGAGGCACATCCCAGAGTTTGCAAACATCTGTGCTATATGCAGTATTTACCGTACAGGAAATCAGAACCCCCCTTCCCCTAATTTCAGTGTCTCAGGTGACAGATTAAAAGCCCTGGCCTGGTTTCATGAGGTTAACAAGCCACAGTTAATCACAGATATTGCTCAAAATACTATTCCAGAGTCAGGAGGAGTGCTGGTGAAACTGCTTCCATTTATAATTATGGCTAAGAGCATGTCATGGAGGTGTCAGAAGTCACGGATGCCTTGACTTTCAGAGAGCTTTATGGCCTTTCCAGCCCGAAGGTGGCAGGCCAGAGCTCTGAGCCTGTGGGGGGACCCCAGAGCTCTGAGCCAGGTGGCAGGTGCTGGCCTCATCTCTCTTCAGTGGAGCCTGGGCTCTCATTCCACTGCTCCTTCCGCACCAGGCCCATTTTGTCACAGCTATTTATAGTAAAGGTCACAGGCTCCTGTGAATTTTTATTTATTCCCTGTGACTTGTCCCTGACTTATACTAAAAATAACTGTGGGAAAAAAAAACTTAACCTTAATTATACCCCAAACAGGATGTCGCAGAGCAATGGAGAAAGCGGCTCTGGTGGCACTTAAGTGCTAAGGAATGGCAGTAAGGGAAGGCATCGTGCCACATGGTGAGCTGGCTGGTTCTGGGAGATGAGGTGTCATCAGCGTGCAAAAGGCTGTGAACTTGGGATCATATATTCTGTTAAAACAGTTTAAAAGCCAAATTTTGAATCTAAACTACCACTGCATCTCAGGTTAAACAACCTAACCAGTCCAATATGGCTTTGATGGCTTTAGCACAGCACAAGAAACCCTCAAAAGAATTAGAGCTGTAATTCTTATTCTGGAATTTTTAGAGTGAATTTCAGTTCTCTAAACAAACAGACCTTGGAATTTACAAAATGTACCCACTACGGACAGTAAAAACCCTCCTTCTCCAAACCACTTGGATAATTTTTATTTGCAACATTTTCAGCTCTTTCAATCCAATTTTCAGCTTCCCATCTCTGCATTATTCTAAATATCAAATATCAATAGCTTACTTTCAAACTTGCAGCAGAACAGTTCCTGGACCTCAGTACAAAGGCAACGGTAGGAAAAAATTCCTGATAGTGAGGAGGGTTGTGAAGGAGTAGCCGAATATACAATTAACTGATAAGCCTAGTGTATCAGTTAATCTTCCTGACTACTTGTATTCCCCTCCCTCCCCGCTGCCTCTGTGTATCAGAGGCAGCAAGGTGAGGGGAGCAGGAACTGGTGCTAGGGGGAACTGGCTTGAAAGCTGATTCCCTCCAGTATGGGCTCCACAGTGCCACCTGAGCCCCACCGACTGCTGCCTTTATCAGAGGCAGCAGTGTGGGAGGAGTGGGGGGGAGGCTGTTCCGAAGCAGCCTCTGCCCACGGTGGGTCTAGGCTCGCCACAGGCAGTGGCTGCTCCACATCCCATATAGCAGCAGCCTCTGTCCACGGGGAGCTGGGACCCCCTGTGGAAAGGGGCTGCTGCCAGACCAGCCTTTGTGGCAGCCAGCCTGGGTCACCACAGACAGAGGCTGCTACCACCTCACGGCAGCCAGTTCATAAGGGGAGCTGGTTTTTACACTGGGTCCCCTCACAGACCAGCTCCCACCTGGCACCTCACGCTGCTGCCTCTGATACAGAGGCGCAGGGTGGCAGGGAGCTCCCTGCGAGTGGGGCTGGAGGACTGGCTGCCAGCCCACTCCTGTGGACTATAGAACAGTCAAGTAACGTATAAGAATGAATGCAGTTACTTCACTATTCTATTACTTGCTATCTTACATCCCTAATAATGAGTAGGAAGTGCAGCAGTTTGCAGCAGTTCCATGTGTTTGCAATTTCTAAGGCATTTCCAAGGGCACGTCTGAACTATATTCCTCCTTCGACAGAGGAACGTAAATGAGGCCGATCAAAAATTCAAATGAAGCACGGATTTAAAAATCTCGTGCTTCATTTGCATAATCATGTGAGATTTCTTCAAAAAAGAAACCGCAGTCTAGACAGGGTTCTTAAAAAAAAAAAAAAAACATCCCTTTTTGACGCAACTTGTACTCCTGAAAAAATGAGGTATATGGGTTCTTTTGAAAAAGGGCTGTTTATTTTCTAAAAGAACCCATCTAGACTGCAGTTTATTTTTCGAAAAACCCTTTTTCGAAAAAGAGCACTCACACGATTATGCAAATGAAGCGTGAGATTTGTAAATCTGCTCTTCATTTGAATTTTCGATTGGCCTCATTTACATTCCTCTTCGAAGGAGGAATGTAGTTTAGATGTGCCCCAAGTCTCCTTATCAGATTATTAAATTTACAATCGTTATATATAGTGTGACTGGATATTTTATCAGTGATTCACCTACCCTGATATTTGTTTAACACTTACATTGACCCACCATAAAGTGCTCTGCACTTACATATCAATTATTAAATTCAGATCTTACTTCGGTCCTTTTTTCAAATTCTTTCCTCTTTCTCACCAGCAGTAGGACAACCATGTACTTAATACGATTTTTTCTAAATGAAAACTAAGTATTTTTCCTTGTGCATATGTCATAAGGAAATCTGGTAGAGCCAGCATCTGTGGCTGCATACAAGTTTGAACTGGAATTCTAGTGAGCCACATTAGCCAGGGTATGTCTACACTACCCCCCCAGTTCGAACTAGGGGGGGGGGTAATGTAGTCATACGGAGTTGCAAATGAAGCCCGGGATTTGAATTTCCCGGGCTTCATTTGCATGAAGCCGGCCGGCGCCATTTTTAAATGCCGGCTAGTTCGGACTGCGTGCCGCGCGGCTACACGCGGCACGAACTAGCTAGTTCAGATTAGGCTTCCTAATCCGAACTAGCTGTACACCTGTGGAACTAGCTGTACACGTGGAATGAGGTGTACAGCTAGTTCGGATTAGGAAGCCTAATCCGAACTAGCTAGTTCGTGCCGCATGTAACCGCACGGCACGCAGTCCGAACTAGCCGGCATTTAAAAATGGCGCCGGCCAGCTTCATGCAAATGAAGCCCGGGAAATTCAAATCCCGGGCTTCATTTGCAACTCCGTATGACTACATTACCCCCCCTAGTTCGAACTAGGGGGGTAGTGTAGACATACCCCCAGAGGGAGAATGACTTCACACTATTTTTGTTTTTGTTCTCAAATAGGTATTTACCACAATTTGTTTGCTTAGATTGGAAGTTCTTAAAACACAATTATTGGCAAGAGTATCTTGTGTAAAGTGGTCAGGAAGTACTATCCTTGTCATGAAGATATGGTTTAATTACATTTTAACGTTTGTCAATTCTAGCAAAATATTTCTGAAGGCAGGTGGAGTACCTGTCAAGTTTGTCTAATCACTGGCAGAAGCTACCAACTTCTGCTTCCTCCTTGTTATCAGCACACCTTAATGAAGTATGGGTGTACAGGTGAGGGAGTTTGTAGCGCAGGTGGTATTCTCTTCGATCCTTCCTGTCAAAAGTAGGGGCCCAGACAGAGACAGGTGCATCCTGAAGGTGAAAGACTGGCTGCGAAGATGGTGTTGCCAGAAGGGCTTTGGCTTCCTCGATCATGGGATGCTACTCCAGGAAGAAAAGACAGGACTATCACTATTCCAGGAAGGACTGCTGAGCAGGGATGGCGTTCACCTTTCAAGGAAAGGGAAGACTGTATTTGGATACAGACTGGCTAAGCTAGTGAGGAGGGCTTTAAACTAAGTTTGACAGGGACCGGTGACCAAAGCCCATGGGTAAGTGAAGAACATGGAGACCTGGGAGTTGGGTTGGAAATGGGAGGGAGTGTGGGCTATAATAGCAGAGAGAAAGGAGGGACAAGGCAGCACTGGGAGGCAAGATCAAATCAGTATCTTAGATGCTAATATACAAATGCAAGAAGCATGGGTAATAAGCAGGAAGTACTGGAAGTGCTAATAAATAAATGCAGCTATAACATTGTTGGCATCACAGAGACTTGGTGGGATAATACACATGATTAGAATATTGATATAGAAGGGTGCAGCTTACTCAGGAAGGATAGGCGGGGAAAAAAGGGAGGAGGTGTTGCCTTATATATTAAAAATGTACACACTTGGACTGAGGTGGAGATGGACATAGAAGACGTGTGTTGAGAGTCTCTGGGTTAGGCTAAGAGGTGTAAAAAACAAGGGTGATGTCATGCTAGGGGGTCTACTACAGCCCACCTACCCAGGCTGAAGAGATGGATGAGGCTTTTTCTAAACAACTAACAAAATCATCCAACACGCAGGAATTGGTGGTGATGGGGGATTTCAACTATCTATACATATGTTGGGAAACTAACACAGCAGGGCCCAGAATATCCAATAAGTTCTTGGACTGCATTGAAGACAACTTTTTATTTCAGAAGGTTGAAAAAGCTACGGGGGGGGGGGGGGGGGGGGGGGGCAGAAGGTGTTCTAGATGTGATTTTAACAAATAGGGAGGAACTGGTTCAGAATTTGAAAGTGGAAGGCAGGTGGGGTGAAAATGATCATGAAATCATAGAGTTCGTGATTCTAAGGTATGGTAGAAGGGAGAACAGCAAATTAGAGACAATGGATTTCAGATGTCAGATTTTGGTAAGCTCAGAGAACTGGTAGGTTAGGTCCCATGGGAGGCAAGACTGAGGGGAAAAACAACTGAAGAGAGTTGGCAGTTTTTCAAAGGGACATTATTAAGGGCCCTAAAGCAAGCTATTCTGCAGCGTAGGAAAGATAGAAAATATGGCAAAAGACCACCTTGGCTTAACCAGGAGATCTTGCATGAACTAAAAATAAAAAGGAGGCATATAAAAAAATGGAAACAGGACAAATTATGAAGGACGAATACAGGTAAATAATACAGAAATGCAGGGGCAAGATTAGAAAGGCAAAGGCACAAAACGAGCTCAAACTAGCTACAGGCATTAAGGGAAACAAGACGACATTCTATAAATATATTAGAAGCAAGAGGAAGACCAAGGACCACTGCTCAGTGAGGAGGGAGAAACAGTAACAGGAAACTTGGAAATGGCAAAGGTGCTTAATGACTTGTTTCTGTCTTCACCAAGAAGTCGGATGAAGGAATGCCTAACATAGTGAATGCTAGTGGAAAGGGGGTAGGTTTAGAAGTTAAAATAAAAAAAGAACAAGTTAAAAATCAGTTAGATGCCTGCAAGACAACAGGGCCTGATGAAATGCATCCTAGAACACTCAAGGAGCTGATAGAGGAGATATCTGAGCCTTTACGATCATCTTTAGAAAATCATGGGAGACAGCAGCGATTCCAGAAGACTGGAAAAGGGCAAATATAGTGCCCATCTATAAAAAAGGGAAATAAGAACAACTCAGGAAACTACAGACCAATCAGTTTAACTTCTGTGCCAGGAAAGATAATGGAGCAAGTAATTAAGGAAATCATCTGCAAATACTTGCAAGGTATTTAATAAGGTGATAGGGAACAGACAGCATGGATTTGTAAAGAACAAATCATGTCAAACCAATCTGATAGCTTTTTTTGATAGGATAACGAGGCGGATGTGGTATACCTAGACTTTAGCAAGGCATTTTATATGGTCTCGCATGATATTCTTATCAATAAACTAGGCAAATACAACTTAGATGGGGCTACTATAAGGGGGTGCATAACTGGCTGGATAACCGTTCTCAGACAGTAGTTATTAATAGTTCACTATCCTGCTGGAAAGGTGTAACAAGTGGGGTTCTGCAGTGGTCTGTTTTGGGACCGGTTCTGTTCAATATCCTCATCAACGATTTAGATATCGGCCATCAGAGTATGCTTATTAAATTTGCAGATGATACCAAGCTGGGAGGAGTTGCAACTGCTTTGCAGGATAGGGTCATAATTCAAAATGATCTGGACAAATTGGGGAAATGGTCTGAGGTAAACAGGATGAAGTTTAATAAGGACAAATGTAAAGTTCTTCACTTAGGAAGGAACAATCAGTTTCACACATACAGAATGGGAAGCGACTGTCTAGAAAGGAATACGGTAGAAAGGAATCTAGGGGTTATAGTGGACCACAAGCTAAATATAAGTCAACAGTGTGACGCGGTTGCAAAAAAAGCAAACATGATTCTATGGTGCATTAACAGCTGTATTGTGAGCAAGACACGAGAAGTAATTCTTCGCCTCTAATCTGCGCTGATTAGGCCTCAGATGGAGTACTGTGTCCAGTTCTGGGCACCACATTTCAAGAAAGATGTGGAGAAATTGCATACAGCACAGAGAAGAGCATCAAGAATAATTAGAGGTCTAGAGAACATGACCTATGAAAGAAGACTGAAAGAACTGGGGTTGTTTAGCTTGGAAAAGAGAAGATTGAAAAGGGACATGATAGTGGTTTTCAGGTATCTAAATGGGTGTCACAAGGAGGAGGGAGAAAAATTGCTCTTCCTGGCCTCTCAGGATAGAACAAGAAGCTTAAACTGCAGTCTTAAACTGCAGCAAGGGAGGTTTATGTTGGACATTAGGAAAAAGTTTCTAACTGTCAGGGTAGTTAAACACTGGAATAAATTGCCCAGGGAGGTTGGAGATATTTAAGAGTAGATTAGATAAATGTCTATCAGGGATGGCCTAGACAGTACTGGATCCTGCCATGAGAGCAGGGGACTAGACTTGATGACCTCTTGTGGTCTCTTCCAGTCCTAGTATTCTATGATTCTATGAAGTGTTGATAAAGTCCAAGTCTTGCTGAAACTGAAATCAAGTACAACAGCTATACCTTTCAATAGTCTATAAGATGAGTAGGAAAATGAACCAATGACAGAACCCTTCTTTCCCCACACAGCATTGCCTTATAGCAGAATAAAAAATGCATGGTGTGTACTAGAAATGGATGTCAATATTGAAAGAGTAACTGATAATGAGCAAGCGCTAAGATACAGTTTCATAGTAACCAGGAATTAAAAGAGGAAGTGCCAGAGTAAATAAAAATTCATATTAGTAAATGCAACGAGGAGCAAGTTAATCTGAGGGAAGGGGTTTCTACACACAGCGAGTTAATTCGGACTAGTGGATTTTAAAAATGGCAACTGGACACGAATATGCTAATCAAGCGCAGGATAGTTAAATCCTGCACTTCATTAGCAACTTCGGTATGCTACATTTGCATCCCTAGTTCGGACTAGGGAGCAAGTATAGACATACCCTCGGAGAACAGTGTAGTTTTCAAATCTCATTGTAGTGACAGGTATTCTCAAATATACAGATTGTCCATTTACTTGTAACTTGTAAACAACAAAATTAAAGCTGATGATATAGTTCAACTTCAGAAACCTATCTGCATCCCAAGTCAGGTTAAAAAGACTCAAGAGGAAAGATGCCTGTAGAGTTGATACTTTGTAAAACTGCTTTTTGGGTTGGTGATAGTTTGACACATTTTGATCTCTTTATAATTACACTTGTGTCATGGGGAGAAAGGATTGAGATAAAGCAATCTGGATACATCAGTATTTCAGTATTAAACTATCAGACATGGTGCTATAGTTTTGCTTTTTCTACAACAATATACATTTATTCCTGCCTATCCCAACCAATCTGCAGCTGGATAATGTCTTCTCGGGTCCTTTTTCCCTTAAAGTCTCTCAGAAGTGAAGAATCACCTGTGATGTGTTTGGCACTTGGCTAGTTTCCGCACCAATTCCAATCACAGGAGTAGAGTTTGTCAGAGGAGTTATTAAGCGTGGTTCTGAGCCAGCCTCAGGGTGTGGAGTGCTGGGACCTTTACTAATTATTGCTAGTATGCCAGCTCTGGGAAAAGACTTAATATATTATGCTGTAGCTACACTAAGAAATACATTCAATGTTGTGATTCTAATAGAGATGGAAAGAAGCTAACAGGTCATCTAAGACCAAGTCCCTGCCAAAGAAGGATTATTCAAGAAAGTATATTGTGTAGTGCTATGTCCAGTCTTGTTTAAAATGTCCCAAGTGAGGGGGCTTCTTCCCTTCATCTTTCTGTGCACAATATTCAGCATACCTATTCCTTTTCTTAGTTATAGCTTATTACTCCTTCTTATACCTCCAAATACAACCTTAAATAGTTGCTCTCCATATTTTGTTGGCATTTTCTCCCAGTTCAAATATAGGCTAGCTCATATTTGCCCTTTAGCATCACTTGGTCAAAATTTAACTTATCTTTCCCTCACAAAATAAATCTTGGTTCCCTATCTCATCTTACTGCTCTCCAAACTCCTCTCACTTGTCTATATTTTTGGTATCAAACAGGCTTATGTTTTGAGGCAACTCCTCCTCCATCATATCAAGTTCAGATTTCCTGTCCTAACCTTCAAGGCCCTTAACTATTTTGACTCTTTTTATTTGCTCTGGTCTTACATCACATCCTCACTTCCCCAACCAGTTACTGATAACAACTTTGACAGCCTCCAAAGCTGCTCCTCTCAGAAAACCCTGTGTGCTTTTCTTAATGCTATCTTTTAAGCATGATATTCCTCTTTGAACTGAGCACATGAGGCTACTACTCTTCAAATCTTTTGGCAACACAGCTTACAGGAAGTCAGCCAGCATGTGATGCAGTTATAATTCTAGCTAATGCATATTAAAAAGTAATTATTTATATATTTTTCTGCCTCTCCCCCAATTTCTGGATGTTGCTAGTCTTCTCAGACTGTAACTAGAGCTGGGATGGAAAACCATTCTCTCGTTACTACAAATTAACTAAAATTTCAAGGACAATATTTTTCAAATAGAAATACTCCCCCCCCCCCCTTCAATTAGAAAATACTGAAACAGGACTTTGACAATTTTGAAACTTTCAAAAGAAATTTCTAACGGATTTATCATATCAGACACTTTTCCAGAAACAGTTTGTTTCCATGAATTGACATTTTCTGATGAGAAATATTTTAAAGGAACATCACTGACCAACTTTTAATGGCATGGTCCAAGCCTGTCTTTGTATTTATATAGTCGGTAGCACAGTGAGTTTAGGGTGTCAGTTGAAGCTCAGGGCTGGGGCAGGAGAATAGACTGTGGTGGAGGATGGTGTGGGCTTTGAGGGAGTTTGCATGTGGTAGGGGGCTTTGGGCTGGGGCAGCAGGGTGGGGTGAGGGAGAGGGTTCAGTGAAACTGTGGCACTTATTGTAGCTCCCAGGAAGTGGCTGTCAGGTTTGTGCTACCCCTAGACACGAAGGGCTCGTCTACACTGGCCCCTTTTCCGGAAGGGGCATGTAAATTTCACCAGTCGTCGTAGGGAAATCCGCGGGGGATTTAAATATCCCCCGCGGCATTTAAATAAAAATGTCCGCCGCTTTTTTCCGGCTTTTAAAAAAGCCGGAAAAGAGCGTCTACAACACTGGCCCCGATCCTCCGGAAAAAGCACCCTTTTCCGGAGGGTCTTATTCCTACTTTGAAGTAGGAATAAGACCCTCCGGAAAAGGGCACTTTTTCCGGAGGATCGGGGCCAGTGTAGATGCTCTTTTCCGGCTTTTTTAAAAGCCGGAAAAAAGCGGCGGACATTTTTATTTAAATGGCGCGGGGGATATTTAAATCCCCCGCGGATTTCCCTACGACGACTGGTGAAATTTACATGCCCCTTCCGGAAAAGGGGCCAGTGTAGACGTAGGCAAAGAGGTTCTGTGCACCATTGTGATGCTTGCAGGCATCGCCTCCACAGCTCCCATTGGCTGCATTTCCCAGTTACCAGGATCTGCGATGCTAGAGCAGTATGCGGTGTCTTTCTGAGTCTAGGGGCCATGAGGTCCTGTTGGTTGCTTCTGGAAGCCACGTGGAGGCAGGGCAGATAGCAGCCAGCCCCTGCTGTGTTGCTAAATGGATTTTTAACAGCCTGGTTGGCAATCAGAGTTTCCAGGATTCCTTTCTGACCAGATGTTTTGTGGGTAGGGGATGGATGTATGGAACCCTCATATGCAGTATCTCCCTGCTGTGGCACCACAAGAGAGAAATCAGAATACGGGGAGAGGGGGGAGAGGAGGGAGGAGGAGGAAGAGAGAGGAGAGATTGTCCAGATTGTGCCTACTTGGCACAGACTGTGATCAAGATCAAAAGCATAATCTTGCAAAGGGTGTGACAGAGATATATGAAGCCATGTTGTGTGACGTTGCACCCCCATATTCTTTATGGAAATATGTGCATGAATATAAATATGCCTAACTTGAATATGCTTTATGTAAAATACATCATGTAAGATATCATTAGAGAAATTATTATTTGCTGAATGTGTGCATGGTGTTTGTGTGCATGGAGAGGGATAGCTCAGTGGTTTGAGCATTGGCCTGCTAACCCTAGGGTTGTGAGTTCAATCCTTGCAGAGGCCGTTTAGGGATTTGGGGCAAAAATTTATCAGGGATGGTACTTGGTCCTGCTGTGAAGGCAGGGGACTGGACTCAATGACCTTTCAAGGTCCCTTCCAGTTCTAGGAGATAGGCAATCTCCATTTATTTATTTAAATATCATTCCTGTTTTTGAAGTTAGAAAAACAAGGTTGCACTTCATATTTTTAATCTAGACCAGGTAGGTCCATTATTAGTACTCAAGGACCTTATCCTGAATATCTGACTCTGGCGAAACATTTCTATTAGTCATTTCTTATTTATTTAATACATTTTGCTTGATTAAGAAATAGGATTATGAATTGGTGACAAAAATAAACAATCTAATAGACTAGTAGTGGGGAAGGAGGGAGACAGAGATTTGCCAGCAATATATGTGGTATTATACAATAAAATAACTTTTTATATGGTCATGCATATTAAGATAGACTTTGTTCAAGGTGTAAATCTAAAGTAACTCCTTAATCCTCCAGTGTTGCACTGGCTTTAACATCAAACATCCACCGTAATACTTGAAACAGATTCCCAGAATCTACTCCTCTGTTAATTGTGCTAGTTATGCCTATTTGTTACAAAACATAAGTGCCTGAAAAGATAGATTTACATAAGGGTGTCTCTCTTCATAGAATCCTAGGGCTGGAAGAGACCTCAGGAGGTCATCGAGTTCAACCTCCTGCCCAAAGCAGGACCAACCCTAAGTAAATCATCCCAGCCAGGGCTTTGTCAAGCCAGGACTTAAAAATCTCTAGTGATGGAGATTCCACCACCTCCCTAGGTAACCCATTCCAGTTCTTTACCACCCTTCTAAGTGAAATAGCTTTTCCTAATATCCAACCTAGACCTCCCCCACTGTAACTTGAGACCATTGCTCTTTGTGCTGCATCCCTGTTCTGCCATCCAAATGACTCCCATCTAAATCTAAACTACTCCCATTGAAATCAGTTTCACACATACAAAATAGGAAGTGATTGTCTAGGAAGGAGACAATCTAAAGGGAGACTACTAAAAGGATCTAGGGATCACAGTGGACCACAAGCTAAATATGAGTCAACAGTATAACACTGCTACAAAAAAAATCAAACATAATTTTGGGATACATTAATAGGAGTGTTGTGAAGAAGACGCAAAAAGCAATTCTTTCACTCTACTCTTTGCTGATTAGATCTCAAATGGAGTATTGTGACCAGTTCTATGCACAACATTTCAAGAGAGATGTGGAGAAATTGGAGAGGATCCAGAGAAGAGCAACAAAAATGATTAAAGGTCTAGAAAACCTGAGTTATGAGGGAAGGCTGAAGGAATTGGGCTTGTTTAGTTTGGAAAAGAGAAGACTGAATGGGGACATGATAGCAACTTTTAATGAAGGGAGAAAAACGATTTTTCTTTACCTCTGATCATAGGACAAGAAGAAAATGGACTTAGATTGCAACAAGGGAAGCTTATGTTGGGTATTAGGAAAAACTTCCTGTCAGGGTGGTTAAGCACTGAATAAATTGCCAAGGGAGGTTGTGGAATCTCCATCACCGAAGATATTTAAGAGAAGGTTAGGCAAACATCTATCAGGGTGGTGCTTGGTTCTACCGTGAAGGCAGGGGACTGGACTTGATGACCTCTCAAGGTCACTTCCAGTTCTAGTACTCTATGATTCTATATGCTTTCTTTGCCTTCATTGAAACACTGAGATGCTTTTCAAAATACCTTTCCAACTTAACTCTTCTCCAACTTTAACAAAGCCAGATTTGTGAAGGCTGTCACTCTTTCGCCACAATCTCTAGTAGTCCTAATTTTTCAGAAAAGAAAAGCTTTAAAAAACTGCAGTTAGACAAATTCAGGGATCAGGTTACCCTATATTCTAAGTTAAACTGCAGAAGCATTTTACTGTGAATTAACAGTCATAAGGCCTTTTGCAGAATTCAGCATGTAGAGATGTCATATAAACCAAATGAAAGACACTGCTGCACTGTTCTTCAGAATGTTGCAGTGCTGCTCATATTTCACATACCCACTGAAGGCTATCAAAGGGTGTGTCTAGACTACATGCCTCCTTCGACGGAGGCATGTAGATTAGCCAGATCGGAAGAGGGAAATGAAGCCGCGATTAAAATAATCGCGGCTTCATTTAAATTTAAATGGCTGCCCCGATCTGCCGATCAGCTGTTTGTCAGCAGATCGGGGCAGTCTGGACGCAACGCGCCGACAAAGAAGCCTTTCTTCATCGGCACAGGTAAGCCTCGTGAAACCAGGTTTACCTGTGCCGATGAAGAAAGGCTTCTTTGTCGGCGCATCGCGTCCAGACTGCCCCGATCTGCCGACAAACAGCTGATCGGCAGATCGGGGCAGCCATTTAAATTTAAATGAAGCCGCGATTATTTTAATCGCGGCTTCATTTCCCTCTTCCGATCTGGCTAATCTACATGCCTCCGTCGAAGGAGGCATGTAGTCTAGACACACCCAAAGAGAAGAAAGAGTCTCCTGGTAAGAGATTTATCAGTAGAAAGTGACTGAGCCCTAGAGGAAATCCCCACTACAGTAAGTCATTTCTTGTAGAACAGGACTCACACTTTTTACCTGAGTCTAACACATATGACTACACTCTGATTTTGACATGGACAGATTTTAACACTTGTTTAAAAGAACAGTGATATCACTATTTTCTTAAGTGGTTGTGAGATTTTATCTACGTTTAAGATTCTTATACAATTAGTAAGAGATCGCCCTCCCATGGCCAAATATTGCACTTTGAAAAAACTAAGCACATTGCTAAGAAAGGAGCCAAATGAATGCAGCAGGCCAGTGCAACCTGAGTGTGTCACAATAGCAATTCAGCCCATTCCTTCAGAGAAAACACTGACACCGCACCCTTCATTTTATTGCATTAATCATTCAACAGTCAGCTCTGGGATAAACAGAGCCTCTGGTCCCACACTGTGGGCAGGCAGGAAAAAAACGGAAAGAAAGAATAAAAACCAGGAGGAGAAATGAAAGATGAAGAATAATAAAATATAAGAGGGCAGGTCCTGCAGTTTGCATTTTATCAAAATCCGAGGCACAATTGTTTAGAAATAAAGGAGAAACCCAGGCTAAGTTTTAAATTAGGGCACCATATTCCCTTTTTAGGTGTCTAAGTCCACCATTTAGTCCTAAAGATAGTCTCAAAGCCATTACTCAGCTGCCTTCTTACCCTTACGTGCCTTCTTTTCTGCTGGTCATCATTTAAAAATTCACCTAAGCTGCCTCACAGCAGGGGTGCTGGGACAATTTTATAGCGAGGATGCTAAGAGCCATTGAACTACACTGTAAACATGGTACATAATGGAAAACCCTTCAATGTGAAGGGAAAGGATATGGCAGCGCCCCCAGGATCCATGATTTCAGTACCTATGCCCTGAAGCTTATGAGCTGTTCAGAGTGCCTAGAAGCCGGATTTTCATATTAGGCAGGACAATGCCTATCCCACCAGCGGGGCCAACTCCTGTAGGTGTGCTCTGTGTATCTGTCACAAAAAAGACAGGTGTAACCAAGGTTGATGTATTCTCTGCCTGGTAGTTCAGTCAATCATCTGGGACACGGGAAACCTTAATCAGGGAAAGCAGGGATCTGAACACAGGTCTTCCATATCCCAGGTGAGGAATAGGTCAGTGAGGCTACGTCTACACTGCATTGCTATTTCGGGTTACCAAAAGTATCCCGAAATAGCTATTCCACATCTCCCGAGCGCACCCATTATTTTGAAATGTAACAGGCTCACTAGTCCGATGTCCCTGTAAACTTCATTCCACAAGGAGTAAGGGACGTTTTGAAATAGCACTTATTTTGCAATAAATTGCTATGTAGATAGTGCCAAATTTCAAAATAAGCTATTTTGAAATTAACTTGAAATAAGCTATGCAATTTGTGTAGCGCGGGTGCAGTGTAGACACACCTTGTTTATTGCCGAAATCTGGGTTTTGACTGCTAGGGATGAGACTACCTAAATAGCTGACCTCATTTAGACACCTAACTCCAGGACATGGCGCATGGCTGGGGGGGCCCTAAAACAGAGAGAGGTATCTATTTCTGACCTATCAGTCCGATGCCTAAAGATCCAGACCAGTGGGAATTAGTGTCAAAATACCTTTATATATCTAGGCCTAACCTCCACCCCGTTCATTGGCATTTCACATTGGCATTTCTCCACTCAGCTTGCTGGCTTCTGAGAATATGTTCTTCAGGTGATTTAACTGCTCCCATGCACAGTGTTGGGGAGCCTGGGCTACTAATCTGGGGGTGAGAATTCCATTGGGTGGCAACTTTCAATGCTAAATGTTGCAATGTCCAAATCAATGTGGATCTGGCTCCTTCTCCTTCAATTCATCCACTTACTTATAGGTATTCCTAAGATTGAATGCATTAGCATTAGTTGTGAATATGGTGTCTAGTTGTAGTAGCAGAGAAATCACTCTCAGAAAAGGCTGCTAACCTGCCTTATGTACTTCCTAGTTACTGCAGAAGTGATAAGATTAAGACCAAAGGAGAAGACAACAGAGAAAGTTCAACAAACTCTAATGAACGAAATTAAATAAAAATCTAAAGGACACGAAGAGAGGAAATTCTTTAATTGCCCAGGACCAATGCTAGAAGCCGGGGTAACAAACAGGAGGAAATGGAATCATTTATGAACATGAATTTGATCTATTTGATATTAGTGAAACCTGATGGGATGATTAATATGACTGGAATGTGAAAAAGCCTATGGTTATAACATATTTAGGATTAATCCATTGGGAAAAAAGGGGAGGGAGACTACTAGCATTCTGTGTCAAAAACGGCCTTACCTGTTTCCATAAAAATATTAGGAACAAAAAGGAATCCTGACAGTGATATTGGATCCATTACTCAATGGAAATGGTTCAATTATCAATAATAATGCAAAAAATGCAGGAGTGTTTAATAAATATTTCTCTTCTGTATTTGGGAAAAAAAACAAATCACGTGGTATGATAACGATAACATTCCTTTTATTTCATAGTATAGTATCTCAGGAGGTTGTTAAAATAGAAACTACTAATATCAGACATCTGAAATCAGTAGGTGCAGGTAACTTGCATCCAAGACTTTCAAAAGAGCTGGCTGAGTGCTCAATGAACAGATAATACTGATTTTCAGTAAAACTTGGAATAGTGGGACGTTCCAGAGGACTGGAAGGGTGCATCTACACAGTAGGGCTTAACTCAAAATAAAATATGCAAATTGAGCTATGTCAATTGCGTAGATTATTTTGAAATAGCTTATTTTTAAATTGAGAGTGTTTACATAGTACTTATTTTGAAATAGAGCACTCTTCCTCCGACTTCCCTTACTCCTCATATGATGAGGGTTACAGGAATTGGAGTAAGAAGTCCTTTAGCTTGACAGTATTTGACATTATTTCGAAGTAACTGTATGCTGTGTAGACACAGACTAAGTTATTTCAAAATAATGCTAGCTATTTTAAAATAATGTTGCTGTGTGGACATACCCGAAGAGAGCTAATGTTATGCCAATATTTTAAAAAAGTAAATAGGATTGTGCAGGTAACTATAGGCCTGTGAGTCTTACATCAATTCTGGGCAAGATAATGGAGTGGAGATACAATTGAGAATTCAAGGAATATAATTAACGCCAAACAGTAAGGATTTATGCAAACTATATTCAAACTAACTTGATATGGTCTTTTAAAAAGATAATAAGTTTGGTTGATATAGGTAATAGTGTTGATATAATAAACTTTGGCTTCTGTAAAATGTTTGACACAATATTTAATTAAAAAATAGATTGATACAAAATTAATCTGAAAGTGACGAAGTGGGAGAGGTAATATCTTTTACTGGACAAACTTCAGTATCACCTTACCCACCTTGTCTCTCTCATGTTAATATATTCACACACACAACAT
Source organism: Pelodiscus sinensis (assembly GCF_049634645.1). Lineage (NCBI taxonomy): Eukaryota > Metazoa > Chordata > Testudines > Trionychidae > Pelodiscus > Pelodiscus sinensis. The sequence continues at coordinate 237,622,251 of NC_134712.1, read as the reverse complement.
TGCAAACAAAATAAAGATGGCACACATTAAATGGATTAAAACCTGGTCTTAAATGCAAACGGTAAATCTTCACTGAGTGGATATGTTTCTAGTGGGGTCCCACAAAGCTCAGTTTATGATGCTACACTAGTGAACATTTATCAATGAGCTGGAAATGAATAAAACCATTACTGATAACATTTTCAGATGAACTGAAAATCCAGGTAGCAGAAGGTGCAAGCAAACTATATGCGTTGTAATATGGCCAAATATAAATGTATATAACTACAAACAAAGAAGGTAGGCTACTATTTACAGGTTGGGGGACTCCTAGGACAGTACTCTGAAAAAGCTTTGGGAGTCATGATAAATAGTCAGCTTAACCCGTGCTCCTACTGCAATGCTGTGGCCCAAATGGCTAAGGCGCTCCTTAGATATCTAAACAGATTATTTTACCTGTGTGTTTGGCACAGGGAACTGCTGCTTGAATACTGTGTCTAGTTCTGGGGACCACAATTCAAGAGAGACATTGATAATTTGGAATCAATTCAGAATCAAATTTCCATTGACTTCAAGATGGGCTTATGCGCAGAATGATGTCACAATGTCCTTAGACTGCAAGTCATGATGATTTAATGCCAGAATGTATAAATAAGCTAAAGCAACCAACAATCTCAAAATTACAGCAAAGGTATTATTCCAACATTACAGCTGTTGCATATCCACATCAGAGGATATTTTTAAAAGTCCTAATTTTATTCACCTTGGTCTACTTATTCCAAGTATTTGTGTCTATCCTCTATGGCAGTGTTTCTTAAACTATGTTCCGCGGAACACTGGTGTTCTGTGAACAAATCGCAGGTGTGCCGCGACCTCTTCTTTGTTTTTGTCTTTTTTTTTTGGTCTGACAACAATTATTTTTTTGAAGAAAATTTTCAAAGGTGTTCAGCATAAAAAATATTGTTTGGTGTTCCATGGTCTCAAAAAGTTTAAGAAACACTGCTCTACGGTACATAGAAAGGTCAGTTATATTGTTGCAATTGTTAATTCTAAGTTCACGTCCTTTCTCCCAGTCTATTCTCAATGCTCTTCTATACGTAATATGGCTATGATAATTAGGATGCCTCTGCTATAGCATACTGCCCTGTCTAAAGTTCACTGGGGCTGTGTTTACATTGGTATGATCTTGCGCAAAAGCCGCTTTTGCGCCAAAACTTGCTGCCTGTCTACACTGGCCGCGAGTTCTTGCGCAAGAACACTGATGTTCTAATGTATGAAATCAGTGCTTCTTGTGCAAGAACTATGATGCTCCTGCTCAGGAATAAGCCCTCTTGTGCAAGAGGCCAGTGTAGAAAGTCAACATGAATTTCTTGCGCAAGAAAGCCCTATGGTTAAAATGGCCATTAGAGCTTTCTTGCGCAAGAGAGCATCTACACTGGTAAGGATGCTCTTGCACAAAAGCACATCTCTTGTGCAAAGGCACATGCCAGTGTAGACGCTCTCTTCTGGAAGAGTTTTTGCACAAGAACTCTTCCGCAAAAGAGTTCTTGCGCAAAATCATGTCAGTGTAGACGTAGCCACAACGGGTTTTTTTCGGATGACAGTGTAATAAAAGACTCCATTATTGGTAGATGTATTAAAAGTGTTCTAGAAGTTAGCAAGAAACCTCCTTTAGTTTTGCTGTTCAGCGTTACTGTGAAAATGCATGCATAGGATGAAAATCTGGACAAAAACAGGCACAAGCAAGATAAAAGATCTGATAGTAATGATTGAAAGCTATTTTCTGGTGGGTGAAGGCTGAAGTCCTTGAACATTTTAACAAGAGACCAAAGCTTAAACTAATTGTTTTTGACAGACAGCTTGAACTGGAAGTATTGCAAATGGATAGTCTATATCACATATCTACAGAAATAAAATTAACAGTTTTGAATTATTTCAATAACACAGCAACTGCAACTCCCTTTTTCTTCTGATGTGAGAAAAATATGGCATTTTAAAATCTATATCCTCATAAATTGTCTGTTAAGCAGATAATGATCTCTAGTAGGCAGGGGCGGATGAGAGTTTTGCGGGGCCCAGGGCAGCACAATTTTACTGGGCCCCCTTTGGAGAAAAAATAGAAAAAAGGCATCAAATGCACAAATTGATGGCTATTTTCATATTAAATGTGAATTGGGTAATTTCAATAGAAACTTAATTTAGTTGGAAATTTTTATTTCAATTATATTATAAGTCATTCTTAAACAAAACTCTGCATTAATAATTAAACATTTTCATTTGTATTTAAGTCTATTACAGCTGTCTAGCTCTTTTGGCAGCACATTCTTCATTATGTCATTAAATTCCATTTCTTTACACAGGTCATTTTCAATCGATATAATCGAAAGACCTACAAAACGCTCCTGGCTCATAGTAGATCTTAAGTAATTCTTTATTCTTTTCAATTTAGAGAAACTTCTCTCTGCTGAAGCTACTGTCACTGGACTAGTTAGAAGTATCCTAAGAGTGATATAAATATTAGGATAGATGTCTTCCATATTGTTCAAACAAATTATTTTCAAACAATCATGAACTGTAATACAACTGTCTGGAATAATTCTACAAAAGTTCTGCAACTCTTTATAAAGATCTAAACCTTCAATGTCACAGGAGTCACCATCTTGTAGATTGACATGAAGATCCAATGTTTTTTTAGTGTGTCCTTATCCATTTCTTTGATGCTTTTCATATCATGTAGACAATCAAATATGTTTTTGTGATTTTCGTACAACTCGAATCATTTCTTCATAGAAACAAGAGCAGAATCAAAAAGTAGTTTATTCGGTATGATTCCTCTGCGTTTTCAATAGGTTCGTCATTTCCCTCATATGAAAACTTATTTGTTTTATTTGTTAGACGTTTTTCCTGAAATGTTGGGATTGATTGTCAACTCATCACACATCTCTTTGGCTGTAGTTAATGCACTTTGGAATCCTGAAGATCTGTATTCCTCCAAATATGATACAAGATACCTTAAATGATTTAAAGCAATATCCATTTCTATATTTGTCTTCTGCAGAATTTTGCTAGTAGTATTTTCTTTAAGTAATACATCATACCAAATAACAAGGCTGGTTAAAAATTCATATGTTCTTAGATGCTTTCTGACAGCAAGTACTTCACATTTAAGTTTATGATCCGTTACCATATTTAAAAGTGCACTTAAAGCATTGTCTAATCCAGTTGTTTGAAATCGAATAGCTTTAATGCTTTCAATATGGCACTCCCATCTAGTTTCCGAAAGTGGTTTTGGTGAAAGTAGAGGAGCATGTCTTTTAAATACATCCCATCTTGCTGTTGACACCGCAAAAATTGTGTAAATCCCTTGTATTATCCCAAAAAATGTCACTGTTTGCGTGGATGATTTTTCAATATCTCCCAACACTAAATTCAAATTGTGACAAGCACAGAGTACATAGAAGGCTCTTCAATTTTCTTGTAAAATTAAAGCTTGCACTCCTACATTTTTACCCTTCATATTAGCCCAGTTGTCATAAGCTTGTCCTCGACAGTCCTTTAAATCTAATCCTAGATCTAATCTTCATTTTTTAACCTTTCTGCTATCCCTCTTCCTGTTGTATCATCAACAACTAAAAAATTGATAAACTTTTCATCTATTTAAAAATCTTGATTTTTCTATATTCACAAATCGGATTATCATTGATAATTGTTCTTGGTGACTGACGTCAGGAGTACAATCTAATATTATCGAGTAATATTTTGCCCATTTTACTTCATCAATTATGTGTTTCTTAACTTTTTCAGATATTGATATAATTAATTCATTTTGAATTAAGTGACTCAAAAAATGGTTTCGAGTATCCTTTTCTGTAAAATGGTATACATGTTCTGCCATCACTGGGTTGAATTTAGCTAATAATTCAATTATTCCCCAAAAATTTCCATTATGGGATTGAAAAAGTTTTTCGGTTTTTCCTCTGAATGATAAATTTCGACTCGCCATAAATATAATTATTTCAACTATACTTTTGAAAACTGTAATAAGTCTGTGTTTCTCTTTTTCTATCATGTTATGCATCATCTTATCGATAGTTACTTTATTCTTCAAACGTTTTTGTTGATCTGTCCATTTAATCATTCCTTCACGATGATTCTGTGAATTTTCATGCTCTTTTAATCTTTCAGCCAAATATTTCCAGTCATTGAAACTGCCAGTGACAAGGGCAATTGGAATTGGCGCAAACAATTTGCAGCTAAAGCAGTACACAGTATCTTGAAGTAAAGAATAAATTAACCATCTTCTTTCCATCATTTCTCCATTGTTTAATAATCTGGAGTAATGATTTGCTGAAAAAGATCTGTTTTGTTCATCTCTAGGAAATTTAAAACTTTTTATTTGTACGGGTCCTTGCTCAGCAATAAACAACCTGACTTTATCAGTTAGAATAGTTGGCCATTTTGCATGGTCGGTTAAGCTTCTTTTTGAGGCACATTCTAACTCACCATTATCTTCTTCTGATGAAAGCTCTTCTGAATACTTGGAATAAATTTCGACAAGATCTTTGCTACTAATGTTGACTTCAGCTATTGCGGAGTCTTCTAAAAAAAGCAGATGATTTTGTTTTAGTTTGTCTAATAACGTTGATATTATTGCAGTTAATGGGTCATCTGGCAGATCTGGTGCCATTGAAGACAAAGTGAATGTTGATGTTAATGGCAGATTTTGTTCTGTTGTCGCAATTGAAGTTGGAGTAAATGTGGATAATTCCACAGAATCTACTTCTACTGGATCTGAATGTGATGACAGTGACGATGATTGAGACTGTTGTGGTTCTTCATCTAATTTTTTTGTCTTTTGAACAAATTTTTCCATAGTACCTTTTAGACTGAGATTACATTCTTCAAGTTTTCTTTTCTTCTTTAATTTTTGGCTTCCCGACAAATAATTTTCTACCTGAGTCTCTCACTCTGCTAGTCATTTTATAATTTGGGGTTGTTGGCGAATTTACACTTACAAAATTTTTATTTATCTGTAAAAAATGGAGTAAGTGACATGGGGCATGCGCCATGGCCACAACCGACATGTAGTAGCGTGTGCGCAAATCAGTTTCAATCTGTCATCCGTTACGTATTCACATTCCTTCATTACATGTTTCACATATCAATATTAAATGTTCGTTATTAATAAAACTAGTCAATACTGCTTTTCAGGTCTCTCCTCCATGTCTGTCTCTCTCTCTCCTCCTCCTGCCTCTCTCTATCTTTCTCTTCTCCTCCTCCCTCACTCTCTCTCTTCTTCTTCTCCTCCTGCCTCAGTCTCTTTTTCTCCTCCTGCCTCACTCTCCTTTTCTCTTCTTCTGCCTCACTTACTCGCTCTCTTCTTCTCCTCCTCCTGCCTCACTCTCTCTTCTTCTCCTCCTCCTGCCTCACTCTCCTTTTCTCTTCTCCTCCTCCTGCCTCACTCTCCTTTTCTCTTCTCCTCCTCCTGCCTCACTCACTCTCTTCTTCTTCTCCTCCTGCCTCTCACTGATGGAGCCCAAATGGCGGTTTGCACCGGCTGAGCGGTGCAGAGCCGAGTGCCACAGCGGGAGGTGAAAGGGGACGGGGCAGTGACTTACGCGGCTAGGGGGTGGGACCTGCAGTGTCCGACACACCCTTTGCCTCCCACTATGGCCCTCAGCTGTGTTCTGCGCTGCGCAGCCGGGACGCCGCACGGGAGCAAGCGGCGCCGGTGCAAACCGCTGTTTGGGCTCCGCTGAAGCAAGTGGCTCAAGAGGCCATTTCAGCCCCGCGTGGCAACTAGACTCGGGGCCTACTGCAGCGTGGGGCCCAGGGCAGCCACCCTGCCCTATATCTGCTGCTTCTAGTAGGTCTACCGAAATTTTTTTTAAAAAATTAACTCTACAGAAACCTTCAAACCAACCAACCAACCAACCAACCAACCAACCCCACATTCCTAAGGAAACTGACAGAACTGCCAATCTTCCAGGATTATCCAGGAGTCTCCAGGAATTGAAGACGATGTCATGAGATGGAGTCTCCAGGAATTCATCCAACCAAAGTTGGCAACCCAAAAGCTGAGTTTGGCTGACGAATTGAGAAGTCAAAATCTTTACTGCCCAGCTGTATTGCTAATGGGAAAGTTTCTAAATGGGAAAGTATAGTGAATTGGTCAAGAAGGGTATGTCTACACCACAGTGTTATTTCGAAATAACACGTCTACACCCAAAATGCAATTCGAAATAGTGTTTTGCTATTTCGAAATAGAGCGTCCACACTGAGTGGACACTGAATTGCATTTAAGGCTGGCTGGAACCAGGTCCAGCAGGGAATCAGGTCAGGAGTTTATTTGTGTGGCTGCTGCCTGAGGCTTGTGCTTAAAGGGACCCCACCCCAGGCAGCCGGTTCTCAGCTTTCCCTGCTTGCTTGCCTACCTCTATGAGGGACAGCAAAGCATTTGTGTGTCTGCGTGCTCTGGCTGCCCTCACTCGGGACACCACAGCACTCTGCAACATGGAGCTGGAGGTGCCCCTGGGCACTCTGGTGCTTCTTGTGAATGCGTTGCTGCAAGCCTGGCTGCACTTTCTGCAGGCTGCCATTCAGGAGGTCCATCAGGGGGCTGTCAGTATCCAGGAGGCCCTGTGGGAGAGCTTCCACCCTGAGGAGCACTGAGAGCCTCCCTGGTCTGCCGCACTGGGGGCTTGTGCCTCATTACTCCCTCACGTCCTTCCACTTATCGCCTCCCTCCCCCTGGACCTCCTTCCTGATGTCAAATAAAATACACGTATTTTCAAAAATAACAACTCTCTTTATTTAACAAAACTGGGAGTGGGGGGATTTAACTCGGCTGAGACTGGAGAAAGGAGACGGGAGAGTAGAGGAGAGAGGGTGGGAGAAGGGAGGGGTAAACCTGGGAGGAGGGAGCTGGAAGGGGAAGCAAGGGGAAGAAGGAAGAGGGGTGGCTCAGGGTTTGGGGGGGGAGGGGTCTCACTGGACCAAATGGATTTTCATGATAACTTGTCCCTAGGTTCGCAAGTGGCCTTTGGTAGCCAGGCTGGCAGCCATCCTGCCATAGATGACCACATTCCTCCACCTAGTGTGGAGATCATGGACGTTGGAGGCATCCCCCACAAACCTGAGTAAGGTCCACCCTGATCTCCACCCTGGACAAGGAAGGCGCCTGCCTTCTCCAGGCCCTGGCAGGCTCCTGGGAGCTGGCAGACTGCTCCTGGGGAGAGGTGGAGGGCTGGCTGCTAGTGGCTTGCTGGCTCATGTTTTGGGGCCACTGGGTCAGGGGCAGTGACTGCTGGCTCTGGGCTGGCAGGCTTGGAGCTGGCACAGGCACTGTGGCCAGAGTCAACCCCTTTAAGGGCTCCGGGGAGGGGAGGGGAGGGGAGGAGGGGGAGGAATGTTCTTGGTTGATACTGGAGTGGCCCCCTAATTTGAAGGCTGGAGGCCCCCTAATTCGAAATAAGTGTCTACACAGCACTTATTTCAAATTAGCTATTTCAAATTTGGTGTTATTCCTCATAGAATGAGGTTTTCCAAATTTGAAATAAGTGCTCCACTATTTCGAATTTATTTCAAAATAGCGGTTTGATGGTGTAGATGCTAGTAAAGTTAATTTGAAATAATGGCTGTTATTTCGAATTATCTTTGATGTGTAGACATACCTGAACTGATCACGTGGCAGATGCATCAATGGTGTTAATGTTATATTGCAATCCTAATTTTGACATAATGGATCCAAAAAGGAGTTTTAACTGGTTTTCTATCCATGATTAATCTTTTTTTGAAAGTGAAGACAGCTGCATACTTCACCTTCCTCATAACTGAGGTCTGCTTTATGAGGCTTACCATTTCCAGTCCTTTATACATATGTATGGCAGATATCTGATTCGGAGACTACATCGTTACTACTGAGTAGATGGGCATCCTGATGCAATGAGAACCTCCACAATTTGTACTAGTCTCTTATCTTCTAAATATCCCTCCCCACTGCCTGATTATTAGATTTAAAGATCGTGTGTTTGGCTGCTTAAGAGGCATGCCATGCTGTCTAGAACATGACTTACTGTGCTGATTGGAACCTGATGGACAGAGTTACCTCAGACAGCATAACAATAATATCATTTTTATGTATTCCATTTTTCATTAAAATGGTTTCCTAAGGGGAATAGAGCGGGAATACGTATAAGAAAAATTCAGCCCACTGGGAGAAAGGGTGTCTTGTTGCTGGAGTTCTGAAGTAGATATCTGTGTCTTTGTTCTTATTTACTATGAATAGATGTCTCTATGGAATTCCCTTAAACTATATCATTGAGAGAAAAATTCCCCTGTGCTGAGGGACAAATCTGACGGATCTACCTTCTATGTTATTTCTGGAGCTTTTACTGATGCTCCCTTCATCTCTGCCCATGATAGCATTTTCTTCCATTATTTTTTTAATTGGTTTATTGTTCTGTTTTGTTCATTGAGGTACGCTAGAGCTATCTTGTCCTGCTATAGGTGTTCTGCATTTCCTTTTTGAAATGGAAGGCTGCTCCTTTTGCTGCCCTTTAAAAAAAATAAGAGAATATCCCTTTCCTGTAAGCACTATCTTCCTTCGTCCATAGATCAGGAGCCCATCCAAAGACATATCTGTACTGATTGCTGTAAAGTCTGGAGCAGCCAATGACAAAGACACTTTGTTGTTAATGATTCACCATCACAACAGGAATCGCTGTCCTGCTCTTGATGTTAGGCTCATGAGTGACACCTGTTATGGTAAAATTCCATTTTCTAAGATGATTTCCTGTAGATCCTTCAATGGAATCTGTCCTGTGGAATGGATTCTTACGGGTTCCTACCAGTTTTCCATATGAAGTAGTTCAGAATTTCAGTTACTCTCTTAAGAGAGACCATTTCTCAGTCACATCTATTTGAATCTGGAAGGAGTAATATCTGATCAGGTTGTCCAAAAAATGCTATAGATGGAAAACATGACTGTTTTTGTTGCACTACTGATGAGAAATGGGAAAAAAGGTAATACCACAGCTAGCGTGGATGACCATTTCACCAAGCATTTGCATATCTTCCATCGACAACTGAACTCTAATGGATATGTTGGGAAAGAAGAAGTGGAAAAATGCCACGCAAAAATGGGATGACAAGCATAAACCTTACAATTATTGAATATGTCTGATGGGGTTGATTTTCTAGCATGCACATAATGTTGGCTACACTGTTTTCACTATTTTTAGTATAGGAGAAAATTTTTCTTCTAATTGTAAAATGAAATATTTTATACAGCTCCAGTCATTCACTGTGCCTAACAGACTAATGCAGCTTTCAAAAAGATATAACACAAAGGCAAACAAGGGGATTTCAAATGCCAGAAAAGAGGACTGCTGTGTACTGTGTTGGAAGATGAGACGAGATATCTACAGCACATGCCCTCAAGTTCCAACAAAGTTAAGAGTGTTAAATCACGCTGACAATAGTAGAGATCCAAGAGTAGTTTTCAGTCATCCTAATTGCTTCATTATTTTAATGGGTAATTTAGTAATTAAATTCTCATCCTACTCTAATCTGTAGTCTCAGATTCTAGCAGACCAACTTTTCTGCTTAACTGTTCAGCAAATCATAAAGTAAGCCAAGAGAATGATTGTGTGTCAATAAAATCATTGTTCTAAATGGAGGAGGAGTACAGCTGAAATCCAGCAGAACAGTCACTTGGCAATACTTATAGCTAGTGTTCCAATTCTGGCTAATAACTAACCCAATTGAACACAGCACAGGGACTTTGCTCTAAATATTTACTCGAAGGTAATGTTTCCATTAGTCATGCTCTGTATCCAAACATCAGTAGTGGCAGGATTTGAAAAATAAATTGTTGTGCTCAAGGTTTTGTCAAATATTCATTTCTATTTAAGAATGAACATGTACATGGTAGATGAAAACTGTTATTGCACAGATAAAACATATTTATCAGACTTAAAGATCACATATTTAGTTAAATGTTTAGGAATAATTAGTAAATTTACAGTTCAAATTAAAAACAGTCAAAAAATGTTTTCTCTTACATATTTAAGAAAACTTACCTTTTATCAAGACTAAGTCAAAGTGTTTACCTTGTTTACAGTATAATGCTTCACTGCTTATTCTTGCACTATCTAAACTAAATAGTGTCTGGATGAGGGCTGGAGCTATGGAGCAAGCAGCTGCAACAGATAGCTGCCAATTAGGGCCCAGCTGTGGGCTGTATAAATAAGGGCGTCAGGAGGGAGGAAGGGAGAGACTCACCCTTGCTCTGATTGGGGAGCAGGAGGGACCTAGCTGCTAGGGAAGTGAGAGACTTCCTGATGTAGAGCAGAGCTGGGAAAGCTCCCAGGTAAGCTCCCAGGCTGCGAAGCCTGAAGCAAGGCTCAGAGTGCTAGGGAAGCAGCTAGGATAGCCAAAAGCAGAAGGTCCACAACCCCTTGCCAATGATGAGTGGCAATTTCAGACTGCAGTTTGCCCTTGTCGCAGGGGCTAGATGAAGACTGGTAGTCGGTCACAGAGGGGAGGTGGGCATAGGGATATTGAGGGTCTCCAGTGGGGAGGACTCCAGCCATATGGGGGCACTGCGGTAGGGCAGTACCCCCAGTAGAAGGACGCCACGGTCTGGGAGAGACGTGGGCCCTGACGTAGAGTGGTGAAGAATAACAAATAACAGCAGGCAAGACACCAGCCAGAAGAGGGTGCTGCAGCACCATAATGCTAATTCCCTGAGTGACCAGCAGGAGGCATCATGGTGGTGAGTGCACTGTGTTACAGTGTCAAACATGGACTTGAACTGTTGCTCTACACTCCTGTGGCTATGCATATCAGTCTTATTTTTAGGAACTGATAAATGGTAGCAATGTTCCCTCAAATCTTTTCCTTCCATGTGTGGATTTTTTCCATCCATGTGCAGAATAATTTTATGTGCGCTGAGGCATATGCAAATGTGCACCACTAGTAGAAACAAAAATCCTAGCTTGGCGCTCTGCTAATCAGCTGGTTGGTATTTGAATCTGTCCTGAGCATCCACACAAGCTTACAGGGATCACTGAACAGCAGTGATATTCCATTATAAAACAGAAAACACAAAGGGATTGTTGTCCTCCAATGTGTGACCCAAATTTCAAATTCCTTTGTCCGGACTTCGGAACCAAGTCTTTAATCCATCAAATTAAGAGTTATGTTAGCTAAAGTTGGCCTAGATTTGCTATTTCCCTTAGTGTTCTCTACAACCAAGACACTAAAGAAAAATTAATATACTCCTGTCAGGGCTGTTCCTCACTCAGGCGCTCCAAGTGTAGAAAGCCTGCAAGAGAGCTTAAAAATCTTGCCTCTCCAGACACTGGTTACCAAAAAACTTCCCCCCAGAATCATAAAACACAGATTTTGGGGAATTGCTACTACCATTAAGTGATTTTAACCCTAAAACCAGGGGTGAATGCCTGAATCCACCTCCAGGGAGAGACTGAAAGAAGAAAAAAGAAAAACAAGCTGCAGTCTCTCTGGTAGCTGACCTTCCAGTCTGAGGCATGCAGATACACACAGACACCCAGAGGGTATGTCTACACTGCATTCCTCTTTTGAGCGAGGAATGCAAATGCAGCTGAGTGAAATTGCAAATGAATCACAGATATGAATTTCCCACGCTTCATTTGCATAATCGTGTCTGGATGCTTTTTCGAAATAGAGTTTCTTTTTTCGAAATAGGGTATTTTGAAAAAGCAGCCGGATGGGATTATGCAAATGAAGCACGGGAAATTCAAATCCACGCTTCATTTGCAATTTTGCTCAGCTGCATTTGCATTCCTCTCTGGAAAGAGGAAGGCAGGGTAGACATACCCAGACAGACCTTCTAGTACACAAGAATCAAATTATCACCTTAAAATAAGTGATTTTTTAATTACAAAACAAAAGATATACTTGATAAAGCATACTTGGTTGCTAGATGTTACAGAGCAACTAAGGAAAACAAATTAAAACACAGAAAAAATCTCTGGGCACAGTCTTAGATGGTAAATGGGGAGGGGAGGCATAGATTCACAGAGAGCAGTTCAAACCAAACCAAAAAATAAAGAAAAATTACCATGAACATGACTAGATTCCCTTTTCCCCTGACTTCCTTCCAATTTTCTCTTTGCTCAGTCCACTCCCATGTCCCAAATTCCTTGGAGGCATGGTAGTCCTGCCTGGATTTAAAGCATTCTATGTCTCTCAACACCTGTTTTTTCTCTCCCACACAAAGAAAGCAGGAAAGGAATCTATATCCAATTCAAATTTCAACACTCTATCTCGACTGGTTCTCTCAGCCCCCTGACCAACACCTTTGCTAGCTACCTGAGTTTAACCTGTTAGTCACAGGGTGCTTGTTAGCATTCCTCCTGTCCAGTACAACTCCAAACCCTGATCTTAGTAACAGCATCTACTTTTACCTGACAGGCTAAAAAAGGTATAAGTATTTACTGTAGCTACAGTACGTAAATCAACTGTATGCAACTTGTAAAAAGAAAATATATTTTCATTTCAAGGACTAGTTTACAGATTTCCTTTTCACCCAGAAGAAAAACTCTTCCCATATTTATTTATCTCTCTTCCTAAGTAGCCATAACCTTCCTTTTAGTGTAGGCTAAAATTATGTTCTCCTACACATGAACAACATTCTAAGTACTGATGAAAGGGGTTAAGTAGTAAGGCAATCCTGTCTTTCTTCCCAAATACAGCATCACCTCTGCATCGCCTGCCATTGATTTGGATTAGGAAAAAGAAATTCACTTTCAGTAGGTCTACGTTGATGGGTGTGATGCACATATTGTACAGAATTAATTGTTTCACAAAAAACCAAAAAAACCCAACCAACCAAACAAAAAACCCTGCAAGATTACAATAGTTGTATGCTCTGTGGGTGAATCCTGAACATAGATAGCAGTTTCACATGGATCTGATTAGACTCAGTATAGTCATTTGTAGTGCTGAATATCAGAAGTGCAACACGGAATTAGTAAGGATTGTTTGGGGAGTGGGGCAACCAGGAACTGTTGCATACCTTGCACTGCCAAAGAACTATTTCATATCCCAACAACCAGGCTACATGTGCTACTGAATAATCATTTTGTGACTCCAGGTCAGGGTTTCCCAACCTATGGGTCGGTCGGGACCCAAATATGGATTGCCATTACATTTCAAAAGGATCGCCAAGTGTATCCCCAAGTGGCTCTGTCCCCTTTCCTCCCCCCGTTTTTGAATTGCCTTGGGTCACCAAGTCTTCCTGAATTGTCAAAATGGGTCCCCATCTGGAAAAGGTCGGGAACTGCTGCTCTAGGTTATTGGGACTGCAAATTAGAGTTTTCTCAGAGCATGGTTTCTCACTCAGCCCTACGAAAAGAGCTCACTACTGCCACGATTTTGTTCCTGAACATATTTTTCCAAAGAATAGAAGCCGAACTAGTGAATAAAGCTGCTCCAAAATTTTCTTTAACTTTTGATGAGAAATTAGATTTTGATTAAAAAGAAAAATTCACAAAAAAATCTGCTTTCCTCAAAAAAAAAAATTGACTTCAAGTTGCAAAAGTGAATACAAAAAGTTCCACAATAAAAAGGTCCTGCTGTTCTCCCACTCACACCACCATAATGTCTGAAATGATTTTCCCACCCCCTCTGCCAGGAAAGTTTTTATGTTTCCTCGGGGTGAGGTGCAGCTGCTGAATCTCAACAGCAAATTAAAATCTTTTGTAACAAAGGTAAAAAAAATTGTTTAGCAGACACAAACTCTGCTAGAAGACTCAGTTAAAAGTAGCTGTACAAGGAAGCCATTGTAATTGCCTAAACAGTTATTTAATCGGATTTGAAACTGCCAGCTGGAATTAATGAAAGTAATGTAGTACAGTGAACAAGTTAAGATGACATAGCACTCTTCTACCTTGAGGAAAGAGGTCTGTATTAGTGCAGTAAGTCATTTATACATTTCAAGTGATTTATTAAATATCTAATTGTCAGAACAGCCATGTGAAATAGATAACTATTATCTTCATTTTTCAGCAAAGGACATGAAGACAAAGTGGTTAAGTAACATGATTAAGATTAGATAGCAAATTAGCAGCAGAGTTGGGGAAAAGCCTCCAGTACAGAAAGGTGTACAAACTAGGGATGTGAAAGTGCAATCATGTACATGGTTAGTCAATGAGCCATGGTTACATGCAGGCTCTTGGTATGTGCGGGAGCCAGCTTAAAAGCTGTATAAGAGGCAGCATCGTGGGGGAGAGAAGGGAAGGCAAGCAGGAGCCTGTAATTAAAAGCCAGCTCCCCGCATGCACCAGTCCCAGGGAGCCTCCTACCCCTTACCCCATGTGTAACCATGTAACTGCAGAAAATTTCATCAGTTACACAGTTACTTAAACAAACTCATTTTAACCTCCCTCATACAAACAGGCAAATTAGCAAGACTTAGCCTGGAAAAAGGAAGGAACCACTGCTAGCAGTTAAGAGAAACTGGATATTAGGGCAACAGATTTAGGACTCGTTTACATGAAGTTTAGTCCTGCTTAAACTGTATTGGTTTAGAAACAGATATAATTAAAATGGTACCATCCTTCATATGGATGCAGTAATATTCGTATCAAAGTAGATCTCATACTGCTGAGCTACGTACAAGCATTAAATTTCATTCAATGAATTGTATACAACAAGCTGGGAACCCCCCACTTGGTTAAAATGGCCTGGTGTAAAGTGAACCATGCCTGATGGGGAAGAGGGGGGGGGGGGGAACAAACAAAAGCAGCATCCCTACAAGAAGCGGTTGGATTGCAAATGTGACTTTGAACAAAATGAAGGAAGTAGAGAAGCATGTAGCATTAAGTGTGTCAACATGATGTTCACAATATCTTGGAAGCCTGCAATTATACTAGTGTTAATTCAGTCATTTCTATTTTAGGTGGCTGGTGAAATCAATAAGAATCGGAGGGTTAATACCGCTTTCACAGCTTGACAATTGCACAGTAATATTGTCCCTGCTATGCTCTTGCAAATCTGTCCAATCTGCATATTGTGAAACCAAAAAAAAATCGGAGTTCATACCTGTCATGTCTCAGTGCCCTCATATCAACATACACAGTGGTTGGATCTGGTCCAGATGTTCCCTGTGAAATACAACATATTCTAGTTAGAATTTAGTTTATATTCAATTATAATTATAAGAAATCCAATTTATTCCAATCGGAATAATTGTAAAAGTTATTTTACAGCTTTGGAATAGAAAAATTTGTCTACTAGTTAAGCTAATCAAATAACATTTATTTAAATACTAATGAAACCAAACTTGATTAGAATAGCTTATATATTCTATAATAATTATATTATTATAACAATCATAATATCATGACCTCCAAATATACCTACACTGGGATAACTGTTGCCTTGCGGCTTGTGAGAATGTCAAATGACTGTACTTATTAAATGTCAATACAGTCTTTTTTGCTTCCAAAAGGTTGTCTATTCAGTACATTAATGCATACAAAATTAAATTAAATATTTTGTCATATTGAGGAATGCTGAAATCGCTGAGGAGACACAGTTAAATGGTAAAAGTATGGGGTCAAGTATGTGAAACATGATTTGCAAAAGATCTTCTACACATGCAACAGAGCATATATTTAAAGTTAAAGATATTAAGGCAGCACACGTGACATGAACTGATATGGACTGAAGATCTATAAGCAATTATTCTGTTCTTTATCAGGTTTCCACTTTATATTTTAACTACTCATTGCGTGTCATAATATTCAGTTACTTATGTAACAACGGAGTGTTTTTACTGTAATTTTGTAACCTGCAATGATTTTTCCCTTATCCAAGTGCTTAAACTCATCACCAAGTATAATGTGAATTTCCTATTTCTAGTGATCTTTTATTTGATACATGCTCCACTCCACAGACAGGCAGGAAATGATAACTGCACAACTTTGTTTTGGAACAATGGAATTTTGGAAAGTCTGTCCTAAGCAGCTTAATGAATAGAACGCCAAATAATGTTTATAAGAACCCCTGTATCAGTTACTTAGGTTTTCAAGGAATATTACAGATCAAACCACATTGTCTTCTAACCACTTTAAAATATATAATACAATGTAAGTCTGAGAAATGGACAATTTGCTATTCTATGTTTCAACTGCAATGCTTACTTAACTGGTAGTTTTACAATTTTTTCAGCACTGGAAACTGTGATAATGTTCTACAGGTAAACAATTTCCATACCAAAAGGAGAAAAGACATTACTAACACTTAATATTTACAATACAGACACTGATCAGTAACCCACCACCAAGATAGTCAAAGAGAAACAGCGCTGCACATGCACATTAGCCTCTTTAGCTTCTAATAACACAAAATACAAGATACAACATCCTAGCTAGCCATTAAAGATGTGATTTTCAGTCTACTAATAAACTCAGCAGTGTAACAGACTAGTGCTGAGTGGAGAGCGTAATTAAGTAAAGATTAAAGTGGAAAAAACCCTAAAAATGGTTATTCTTGATTTTTTAGGGGGAAAAACCCAAAAAAACCAAAACATAACCAATTTGTAAAATAACAGAACCAAGTTAGTTAGAAAATTAAAGACAACCATCATGGCAATTATGATTTTCAGTATGAAGGAAATAATTACTATAGCTAGCTAAGTTTTCATGAAGCCTGCAGCCAGACAGAACTGTACTGGACTTGTTCATAATCATACAAAAAGAATCTAATAATCCTCAAAATCTCCAGACTCAATTTCTAGTCTGTACCACTGTTGGAAGCTGATAGGTGGGTATTTAGGGAACATGAAAATCCCCTACCTGCTCGGCCAGCTTCCCCAGCCTGTGAGGCTATAGCAGCAAGAATAGCAGGGATGAAGGAGAGAAGGAAAGAAAGTAACACAAGACAAAAATAACAACATCATATGGGAATGAAGGGTGGGAAAGGGGAAAAAAAAGAGAGGAAATGCAAAAAGCAGGGAGTAAAATAAAAAGAAAAACAATGTCAAATACAGGAATCTTACAAAGTAACCATTTTACCATTAAAGGTTAAAAAAAGTAAAAAATGAGGTGTTGATATTTTAGTAGAGCAACAGAAGAGACAGCAACAGACTGTTAACCTTAGAGACAAAACAAACTGAAGTGATTTTAGGACACTACTGACAATGTTAGTAGACAATTTGTGTTAAGCACGCTATCTTTCACATGAAAGTATAAGTAAATATTATTGCCTCACTATTTGAAATGCACATATATTGACACAGGAGCTCCTAGTTTGCCTTACTCTAACAAATAAAGATTGTTAGTGATTACTTTCCCTCCTAAAAGCAGTAAGTATCTCTGGGGTGCTTTTTTGGGCAACATTAGTTGACAATGGAGGAAAAAGGATACTTACACATTTTTCACAGAGATTAACCTGCTTATAGGGTAGAATAAAATCAAGGCTTCTTGTATAATTTGATTTCTATAGGATCAGAACTAATTAAATAACTTGGTACTACAAAACTCCTTCATTCTTTGTTCACAGGCCCTGGGATGCAGGGTGTGAAGCAGTAAGAATAAATAGTAATACAAAACAAATAGATTCATCAACATCAAAATTCAACATTACAATGAAGTAACAATAAAAAAATACAGTGACTATTAGTCCTCTGTTACTAAGCCTCTTGTGTCAGACACACTGGTGATGTTGCAGCCATTAGCTGTGCTGTCATATGGAAAACCTAAACTCAAAAGAACACCATCAAACTTGATCTGTGATTGGTGAAGTCAGACAATTCTAAGAGCACTTGTATTTTATTACAGTGGTGCCCTGCTTCAGTATAAATATTAGTGCCAATAGAACTAGACTGTCAACTCTGTAATCTATAGGAAATTGCCACAGCAAACAGCTAAAAACTAGTGTACTTGAACTAAGGGGAAGAGCGAGCATTGTTAAATAGAATGAGTGTGCTCCTTGATGCCTGAGAATGGCCACACGGGTAAATAATGTGTAGGTGTCACTGTATACTATAAAACTGTATCTAAACACAGACCTGATTAAGCGCAGTGAATCCCATGACTATGCAAATATACAAATGCAAAAATTTAACACCCTAATTCCAGGGTTGATCTTTAAACATTCTTAAAACTGCCCTCATAAGGTTTTTAAATATGAGCTCTATCCTCAATGCACAACATTTGGAATTTAATTTTCAACACTGACCTCTAACTCTGTGGATGCATGTAAATCTGGTAAATTTGGTAAATACCTACCAACTTTGCCCATAGAATTAGAGACTGGGTTGCAAGGTTCCCGCTAAGTTGCACGGCAGTACAGCTCCACAGCTGCTTAATAAGCCCCATCTAGTCAGAGGCTCAGCGCACAGAGCTGTTTGACTGGGTAGCGCTGATTAAGCAGCTGCTGGGCTGTGCTGCCACGCAGCTAAGATGGAATCTTGCTGGGCTGAAATCTAGCTGAAACATTAAGCCTGTGTAAACAAATTCATTCAGTGTGAAACTAACTCTTGATTAGAAACAAGATATATTTTATAGAGTCTTCATACAACATCAGCAGGCATAGCCTCTCTTGTGTCTGATACTTAAAAGAAAAAAAAATCCACTTTTATGAGGATAAATCTTTCCTTCTGAGATACATGTACATAACTCCCATTGAAATCAGGGACAATAGTATACATACAATAATGCCTACTGCAAGTGTTTAAAAGTCATGAATTGGGCAACCAAAATCATGAGAATTTTAAAACTGCCCTCACAAGGTTCTTAACTATGAGATCAATAACTGTTAGGTTCTTTTAATTTGCCTTCTTTTCATAAATATTTGAGAATCTCAAGTAAGGCTTGGTCTAGATTAAAAGTTATACCACCCTAGTATATTGGTTGGGGTACAACATACATTTCTGACTAACATAACTATGCCGACTACCTTCCTGTGTAGATGCAGCTATGTCAATGAAAGAGGGTTTCTGTTGTCATAGCTAATACCAGTTGGGGAGCTGGGGTTTCTACCCCTATGTTGACATAAGCTCACTAATGTAGACATAGCCTAATACAATTTCAACAGGTGGAGACTTAAGGAAATCACAAATATCATGACTGTCCACAAAATCCTGAGAGTTGGCAACACTAGCTGAAGGCATTGACTCAGTTATACTACATATGTAAATACAAAATCATACATGTCACGAATTTGCTACCACTTGAAATATAAATAAAAAATGTACAGTCCTCTATCAGAGTAGTTTTATTTCCCTAAATGCGACTCCATGATCCTCAAAAGCATGATCTTTTACTAAGGAAAAAGACAAAAACACTGTTGCTGCCTAAAAATTTTAAATGGTAGAATTCTCAGTTAAAGCAATTCATATGTAGATGTTAACTGGAGTGAAACACATAGTTTTCTTCAACTAAAAAAAACTACATGAAGAATTGAGTAACTTTTCTAATTATAGTGCCACAAAAATGTACTCGATCATTTTCTTTCAAAGGAGCAAATGTGGCTGAAGGCATTTCCTTCTCCAGTGGAGGTTAATAACAAAGTGACACTTTGGAAAAAGATTTTATCTCAAGGATAATTAAGCATGGGAGATGTAATTTGAACTTCAATGCCTTTTTTGTGTCACTCCTCCCCCGCCACTAAAAACTTAATAAATTCCAAGTAGTTAAATGAAAGCTATCTTACAAATCAAAATATTCCGGAAGAGCATCTCTGCCTTGTTAACAGCTCATCCCTACTTTTCTGTGTCTTTAGAGAATAAGGAAACTGTACCTGAAAAGTAAAATATGCTATATCCAATCTAGTTCCCTCTGAAATAACTTTCCTACATATCTACATTTGGGATGTTAGATAGCGTATAATTGAATAGTTGTGTAACTTCATCAAATTTTAGCGGTTACACAACTGCTCGATAGTCCCCGGGGTGGGGCCATTCTTGGGGAGCCCCCTGCCAGCCTGGGCTACTGCCCAGCATCTGTGGCAGCCTCCCCTGTCCCCTTCCCCGCTCATGCCTCCCACTCCTCACTGCCTCTGGGGGATCAGCTTCCACCTGCCTCCCCTCACTCTCTGCACTACTGTTTCTCTATCAGAGGGAGCAGTGTGAGAGTAGGGGAGGGCAGGCAGCTCCACGGGATTTGTACTGACTTCCGCCTCTCCCCCTCCCCTGCCACCTGTGATACAGAGGCAGCAAGGAAAGGGAGTGTGTGTAGGCAACAGGATTAACCGACATGCCCAAACTTGTTGGTTAATCATGTAGTCATCTACACGCTGACATTCTTAATCTATATGACTTTTAGTCATAAGGTGCTAGATTTGTAAAGGCATTTAGGTGCCTACAATTTTTAAAAATACCCTTCTGCATTTTAAGGTGTCTCAACAGTTTTACAAATCTCAGTGACTACATCTATACTGCACCCTTTTTCCGCAAAAGCTTATGCAAATGAAGCGTGGAGTAGAATTAGGGGCCATTTCTGTGCAAGAGACTTTTTCACAAAAAGGAGCTGTGTAAACGCAGGAGCCGTTCTTCCTGAAAAAATGAGGAAGAATGGCTCTTGCTCAAGAGGGTTTTTTTTGCGCAAAAACGGCCCCTAGTTATTAATTATGCAAATGAAGTGTGGCAATATTTTACTCTGCGCTTCATTTGCATAAGCTTTTGCAGAAAAATGGTGCAGTATAGACATAGCCTAAGTCAGAAGACATATGTTAATTCTGTCTAAATTAGGCAGAAGGAATATATTCAGTGTCTCATAGTATTTCATATGGTGCAATACTAAGGTTACCATTAGGTTACAAGTATAAAACTGTTTTGAATGGGGATTATTATGATGCTTGCTTTTTCCAAGTATATATATTCATAAAATAAGACTGATAAATATGCTCCAAAATTATTTATTTCTTCTTTACATACCACTTTACTGTAAAGGAAAAAATAGAGAAAGCTTGTTGCAAAAATTAGAGATTACTTTTAGATAAAATGCTTGTGTCTTTCCCTTGTCACTAGTTTGAAAACAGGAAAAACTAAAGAAACTAGTAATTCCAAGATAACTAGATGGACAACTTGGAACTATTTACAGAACAGAATTGTCCTGTTGCTGAAGACTGCTTCCAGAATCCATGTATTATTCAGTAGGTGACTTCTAGCAAAAACACACAGACTGTGTATGATCATAAATGTAGGATATGCACAGCTGTTGAAGCCCCTCTAATGAGACCCTTTGACATAATCAATCTATAGGATCGTCTATTGATGGAATTCAAGTGAGAGGGGAACAGGAGATTGCATCCAAGTCAAATAAAAAGGTAACTCACTCTGAAGACAATCAGACTAGGCCTTTCTCTGAAGAAGGGACAAATGATGAGCACTAAGACCACTAGATAAAGATGACTCCTGGGTGTAAATTTTTAGGAGGAAACTCGAATGAGTCAGAATACCAGCCTTATGGAAAGTAAAGTTTGAAGGAGTATATACTGATAATATCAATATTTCCTCCACCTTCTTTCATATAGTGATTACAGAGTAGGAGGTAGGATTACATCAGTTGTATGAACAAATACAAAAGCAGATGCCACAGGCTCAGAAACATACAAAAGCACTTTTCTGAAGCACTGCATTAAGACCCCAGCAAACAAGGACCAGTTCCTGAACATGAGGAAGAGATGTTAACTTAAAGAACCTCACTGAGAAAAGATTAAGACCTATTCTGCTCTTCTACCTGCCATCCTGGAAACAGAATACCCTCTGGGTCAAGACACCTGCATACTACAAGTCAGGAACTGCTATACTAAATCAGAACAGTGGTCCATCAATCTCAGCATCCAATCTTTCCCAGTCAACAGTACCAACCGTGTGGTATTCTACATTTATTTTATATTTTCAATCTAGCCATATTTTGCAGTTACTTTTATAACTAACAGCTCCACTATTACTTCAAATCACACTTGACATCTTCCTTGCTTAAATGCTTTAAGAGCCATTCTGACTATAAGAGTGATGTACAGGGCAACATTATAAGCAGTAGACTACTTCAAAACAGAAACTAAGCAGTTTTCTACTCAAAGCCACTTTTTAAAAAAAAAAAAATCATATACATATTCTTAAATTCCTCCTGTGGATTGAGATGCCTGCTGCTAAACTATCTGAACATACCCTAAGAGAACTGTCAACTTGAGTAGCTACATCAGTTCTCTCTGGATGTTAATGGGCTGGACTTGCCTCTTATTTTGTGCTGCATACAGCTTGAAAATCTGCAGTCAAAATCATTAAGAAAAAGTCATTTGAGGGGCAATCCCGTCTCAAGAACTGTTGTTTACTTTTGTTCATTCACATAAACTCCCAATGGCTGAAGTTAATAAAGTAGCCCAGATAAAATTCAGAATTGATCAGGTTCTCAAGTGACAGGATATGCCTGTCATTTCTTTGAGTTTACCTGGACTTCCACACAAATTAGGATCAACAATATTTTTGAGATTGACTTAAGGCCTAAACTTTAGAACTGGTCAGTGTTCTCTCAACTCATTTGCAGCATTTAGTGCTAGTAGGTCTTTCTGAAGAGCTTGAATACAATGGGAAGCTTGTCCTTGTTATCTACAATGCCCTTCATGGTGTTCTCATCTGCATCAGAGCACAGGGTGAATTCAAGCAAAGCTTTGATAAGATAGTTTCAGGGTTGAAACTTCAGGGATTGAAGGGCCACTGACCTGATGTACTTGAGAAATTTTAGTGGATGCTTAAAGCAGCCTGTCATAACAGCAATACCATAATTTCCCTGAGCTATGTCTCCCATCACCACCTCCTCCCATACAAAAGGAAATCCTGCAGCCATTTCAAAGTCAAAAGCAAGGCAAGTATAACCAGCAGACTGTTGTGTCTAAGTGGCAAATTCATTTGATTCTCTTTTGTTTTCTTGACAAGGAATTCCTAGATGGTTGTCACTTTCTTTCCCATTAAAAAGTGTTGTGGCTCCACCTACACAGTAGGTATCAATAGTTGCATATGCTGCATTTTCCCTGACACACAGCTTTTAAAGTACCATTGATGTATTCATGGTGAAGAAGTAAACTAAGCCCTATTTGTTATCAGTTCTCCAAAAGAAAGCAGACTGAGGAACTCTTTGATGTGAGTCTCTAAAGATGAAGTATCAGAGGAGTAGCCGTGTTAGTCTGAATCTGCAAAAACAACGAAAGTCCTGTGGCACCTTATAGACCAGTGTTTCTTAAACTTTTTAAGACTGAGGAACACCAAGCAATATTTTTTTTTTATGGGGAACATCAAAGATGGCAAGCAAAAAAACAAACAAACACACCCCACCAGACTTGGGAGACCTGGGGGATAGAAATGCACCATGACTCCCCTTCCTCCCCCCTCCGCCCCCCCAGGAAGACTGCCCTAATAACAGTCTGAAAATGTAGACCACAAAAAAGTAAGGATAATAATAAACAAATGGTAAATAAGTTCATGTGTCTGGCCAAGAGGGAGGGTAGAGGAGGGGTCTTGGGGCAGAATGTCTGGCCAGGAGCGGGTATTGGGGCAGGGTGTCTGGCCAGGAGGAAGGGTGCAGGAGGGGACTTGTGGCAGGGTATCAGAGCAAGCTGGGAATGTAGGGTCTTGGCAGGGGGAGGGGAGAAAAGGGGGTTTGGGTACAGGGTCTGGGCACGAGGGGGGATGCTTACCTGGCTTGGCACCCTGCTGCAGCATGGAAAACCTCCAGGGAGCATGCTCTTGTTCCTCCGTGGGGGAGGGGGGAAAACCACCACTGCTGCAGTGCCAGGCCAGGCCAGGCTTCCCACTGGCAGGGCGGGGGTTGGGGTGGGAGAGTAGAAACCCCAACCATCCCCGCCAGATTAAACTCAGCCACTTCCCCAGCAGGCTGGTAGGGGCGCAGGAGAGAGAGAACAGCAGCGCATGGGGGACAGCAGAGCCCAATCGCGCCCCGAGGAGGGGGGGCAGCAGAGCCCGAGCTTGCCCCACATGTGTGCGGGGCAGGGTGCGGGGGGGGGAAGGGGGAGGGAGGTGGCAGAGCCTGAATCGAGTTCCCCGCAGGCGGCAGTTTTAAAACACCGAGGTCCAAGAGCAGCTCCTCAACTCCGGCCACCTTCCCTCTTCCTCCTCCCAGCAGCAGTGGCTGCTGTAAAAGCTGCCACCTGCACACATAGAGGAGGAGAAGACTGCTCAGCACCAGAGGCTTCGTGGGACAGGGCCGTCCTGTGGGCTGGCGGGGAGAAGGGGCAGCCACAGTGGGAGCTATTTGCGGGCTCTGCAGGGGACTGGGGAGCAGAATTGTTTCTGTTCTTTCCACGGCACACTTCTGATTGCCTCGCAGCACACTGGTGTGCCACGGAACACAGTTTAAGAAATGCTGTTATAGACTAACAGATTTATTAGAGCATGAGCTTTTGTGGGCAAAGACCCACTTCGTCAGATGCATGATACATCTGATGAAGCGGTTCTTGGTCCACGAAAGCTCATGCTTCAATAAATCTGTTAGTCTATAAGGTGCCACAGGACTTCTTGTTATTTTTTCTAAAGATGAAGTTAGAGTGCTTTTTTAATTAAAATTTTGATTGCTTGTTTCATTAGGTTTTCCTATCTCTCTTACAGCTCCAGGTACTCCAGAGAGAAAAAGAAAGTTTCTCTGCAAGGGTACAGAACTCCTTAAACAGGAGAGATCTCAAATATTTATTAAGTGAAATATATCATGTAGATGTTAACACAGCTGTTTCTAAACCTGAATACAGACTAAGTCTGATCTTACATTTATTAAGCAGAAGGGACATTTATTATAAAAGGATTCAAATATTGCTTTTAGGAATGCGGGAGATTTCCGTGAAGTTTTACATGCCAGTAGACTGTCTGATAGAATGCTGAATTACAAAGGGCTACCTCCAGAGCAAAGAATGACGTTTCATCTTTCTCGTCTGACTATAGCTTTATCATGTCGTATAAACAATAGTGATATTTAAAATCACCGACTGATTTAGTTGTAGACTGAAGGGATATTAGGTTGCATGACAGATAGAGAGATGGGTCGACTCCTACATTCATTTTCTGTTAACATGTTGCAGTAGCCAGGTCACTTTAAATCAAGGTCTGATGAAGGCTTTGATTAGTCAGTTCCGCAATAGGCTGGGGCAAAGCTGCTGATAAGGAACAAAAGCCTGGTCTGTGCTGGACTGATTACCTATACTTATGAAGCATTTTTAGATGTCTGGCTTGTAAAACAAAGTGCTGTAAAAATGGTGAATAGCAGAAGGGGGTGGCAAGTGCGTTATTTGCTGTATTTCTACTCAGATGTGGTTTTGGCTTCCATATTTGAGCAAGGCTTTTGTTACTATCCACGAAGAGCTCCCCAATATGAAGCCATGGGAGACACAAGAGCTGAAAAGTTGGAATAGTCTTTGCTGGATGTAGGGGAGTTACACTTACAGAATGGGGGATTGAAGGCGGCCAACAGTAACCCCGAAAAAGACTTAGTGGACATGGCTGATAGCCAACTCCCAGTGCTGCTCCCAAGAAGCCTAATGCAATCCTTGGAGTAGTCAGTAGAAGGTGATATTACCTTTATATATGTCACTGGTGAGACACTATCGGTGTCGAGTTCAGCTATCCACACTTGGAAGGGATATTGAAAAATGGAAAGGGATCAGAGAAGAACCATAAGTACAGATGATGGAAAACACGCCTTACTGCAGAAGACTTTCCCTTTAGCTCATCAAAGGTAAGAACTTCATCAGTTTAAATCCTGACAAATGGAGAAGATTTGATAGTAGAGGACTCTTTAATCAAGCATAATAGAAGCATAACAATTTGAAGCTAGACAAGTTCAAGCTGGAAATAAAAAATAAAATAGAAAAAACTGCCTTAACCTAAGGATAATTAAATATTAGAGCATTTTATTAGTGAGTATAGTAAGTTCTCAGTCACTCGGAGTCTTTAAATCAAAATGGAATATCTTTCTAAAAAGATGTGTTTGTCTTAAGCACAAGTTATTGGGCTAGATGCAAGAATCAGCAGGTGAAGCTCTAGGATCTATGTTTTAAAGGAACGCAGACTAGATGATGACAGTGTTCCCTTTTTTCTTTTAAGCCTATTAATCAACAAAGCTGAATGCCTGGAGCAGAGAATGCAAGATAAATGTCAGGTTCTCCTGGAGACTCGTCTGATGAATGGGATGAATGAAATACACATATGCCTCATACGCTGACAAATGAGTCAGAAAGATTTCTTTTTCACTGTGAGACCTAAATATTGCATGCAGAAAATATTTATCTGACTAACGTAAGTAACTATTCTACACACAGAAGGAAGCTACTTTGTTTTAGGATACCTTCATGAAAGCACTTGGAAGCAGGGATATGCATAGTCAATAAATTCCAACTCATTTTATTTTAGAGTAACAACAGTATAAGTTATTCTGATACACTTTACTGAATTATAGCACATCTGGGGCAGAATAAATGCTATGAATGCATTGTGAAGGATGAACAGTGTTCATTGACAAATGCAGAAGTGTAGTAATTGTATATGAAAAGGGAACATTAAGTAGCAGATGAATTTGCTTAATGCACTTAAAGAATAACTAAGCAAATGTCCAACATGAAATATGACGAAACCTCCCATGCTTGATGTGAAAATTGCTTATTGATAACCATTTCCTTAGCACAAGCACTTGTACAAATTTAAGGCATGGAAAATCTTACCTGCAAACATATAGCCAGGTTCACTCTACAGCCAAAAGATGTGCTAACAGCCCGTGGATGGAGACCCAGGTCTTTAAATAATTTTGAGAATGACTGAGTGAGAGCTATTCGGGGTCGTTCTTCTGCCACGACTACACACGTCCGTACACGTGAGAGGTCCAGTCCTCTTCCCTAGGAAAGAAGAAGTTACAATGCAGTGAAAGCTACAGTTAGTCAACTTTAAAACAGTGGATGAAAACAAGTGATGTTGTGAAATAAAACATGAACACAGAAATACAGGATTATAATTCTCCAATTCCAGCCTTTCATGGAAGCTGTATGGCCATCTGACACATTTATGACTAATGGAGAAATAGACCTACTTGCTTGAGTGGCGAAGAGTCCTGTGGCACCTTATAGACTAACAGAAGTGTTGGAGCATAAGCTTTCGTGGGCAAAGACCCACTTCGTCAGATGCATGTCTGCTACTTGCTTGGAATTTCTTTCCTAGTATTTAGGAGGAAACGGATCACAAAAAGTTCCAGAAGTAAAAAACTGCTAGTATCAAGTAATAGCTAGGGACTGCAATGACTAGTCAACTGGAAGAGTTAACTGTCCTGGAAAAAAACTGATTGGAGAATTATTAAAAGGCACAAGGGACTATAGACCGTGTGTGCACCCTAAGCTCCACACAATAGGTTTCAATAAAATAATAGGATTTTTCATTCATTTAAAGGAGGTCTGGCATTTCACAACCAGTTGCATATGACAGTCTTCAAAAACACTAATACCTCTGTCATCTGAAGAAGTGGGTTGTGCCCACAAAAGCTGATACCATCTACATGTTTTGTTAGTCTTTAAGGTTCTGCTAGACTATTAATTGTTTTTTAAGTTTTTACAAAAACACTGACATCAGAAATGTTACATATACAAATTTCCACATTTGCTTTCATTCAAAGTAATTGGAAGTAATTTGAGAGCAATGTAAACATATCAATCACAAATAAGTCTCAGTTTTAGTGGTGGGTGCTGTTTAGGCTTTACTCTACCCAATCTTGGGTAAGGGCAAACGTTGCCAGAGTAGCTGGAATGTGGAAAATAGAACAGAAGAATGAATCACTGTGTTCCCTAGATGCATGAAGACACAATCCAAACAGGTTACTGTCTCCGCCAATATCACATGTAGCAAGTTCCGTCTTGAAAGTCACCCACCAACTCCTTTCCAGTTCCTGTGACAGCCTTAACATACAGGGCTGCTGACTCAGGCATCAGTCCACCCTCCTGAGCGTTCTTCTCTGCTCTTATAGTAAGTACTCAGCCATGGGGATAGCAATGCTCTCCTGTCAGTATGTGAGTGAGATTTTAGCTTCCAGAGGTCAGACAAAGAGAAGCAGCAGGGGAAAAGGATCAACAAAAATCATGAGAAATAAAGAACTTAAAAAAATTAATGTAAAGGGAAATGAGGGGAAAATAGAAAACAGAGAAAGGGAGGAAAAAGGCAGTGAGACAGCAACAAGTGTGTCAAAATGCATTTGGGAAAGGACATGGCGGGGCACCTATTTTCCAATCCATTTGGGCTTGGGATTCTACTAAAAGGTGGGAACTCTTGTTCTAGGTAGACAAGCATCAGTAGTTACAAAAGGATAGCATCTAGTGGAAAAAAAAAAAGAAGAAATGGAAGGAAGAAAATATTGAACCACAAAAACATTGCCTGGGTCCAAGCTCTCTACTTCACATTTATACCACACTACCTTTGTAAATTACTTTAATTCTGGAAATGATATACAGTTGTCAGTAAATGAAAGGAATTACTGACATCTGAAAAGTTAAACCTCTTTGTAACTGAAAAGAAAAAAATAGGATATTTTAAAAGCAGTACATTTGGTTAGAAGAACTGGCTACAGAATATATAGCAAAAAAATGTATCAGTTTCATAACACAAGTATCAGTATATTCCTGACTCCATATTCTGTGTGCTCAAATATGTCAAAACCAAACACATACTTAACAAGTATATTCGATTACTTATACGTGCAATGTACATTAAGTTGGCTAATATAGTTCTGGCTTTTACAACCTTAGCATTTAGTGACCTATTTGGGTGTTCAATAAACACAGATCTTAAACATTAGGAAAGCCTCAAAGAATAAACTTATCTAGGAACCTCATGATCTGGAAAAGGGGTAGGGAGTAGCAGGTGACAAAAGCTAATACACAGCCTGTGCAAAGGAATTATACTAGTTGTATTGAAGATCTTCTTTACTCTCTAATTATCTTCTCAGTGGAAAGCTTTAACACATGCCTGTTGAGCAGAGAACAGTTCTAAATGCTATATAAATGAATTGTCACGCTATGAAGAAAAATTGAATTCCTCACCTTCAGTGATTCAGTCTGTGAACCGAGTCCCTTGGTACAAAGCTCCATGACTGAATAGGAACAAAAAGTGTCTCTCACTTTATACTGACTCACAGCTAGCAGCCATAGAGCAGGATTAGTCTCCAATTCAGAGGGAGGAATCAGAATAGACTGGTGCCCTGAATAAACACTGCAAAACATAAGATTTGTTAATGCAAGCTAGAATTCTGTATGTGAAATGATCACAAACTAAAAAGGGCACTCTCACTTAAGCAAACATTTTAACAGCAATATTAGGCACAATATGTTTACATCTCACTAACACTGCACAGTTGTCAAAGCTTTATGTTAAGGGCTAAATTCTGTCTTTTGTCACAATCATATAATGCAAGTGAAGTCAGTGGAAACCTAGGCAGAACCAGGTCCTAAGTTACTAAAACATACAAAATGTAGGTGACCTCTATTGCTAGAAATGCCAGTAAGATCACATAGCTATCTGTAAAATATGCACCTGCTAATAACGGATTATGGTTGGTTATTACAGTAAAACTTGTGTTATCCAGCATGCTCAGGGATTAGGGCATTCCGGTTATCTAAAAATTCTGATTATCTGAGGATTCCATCAACCTAGGAAAAATCAATGGACAATAATAGTAAAACTCAAGTTTTTAATATTGGTAGTTTTGTAGTGTGAGGCAGTTGGTCTCTCATTTCTATTTTGAGTTAAAGATGATTAGTACTTCTTACATAAAAAATTGTTAAACCAATCATGGTAAACCAAGCCAGGCCTGTACGCCTGAAGATGTGATAGTATTGTGGCTGCGTGCAATGCCGGTTAACAAAGTGCTGGATAACAAAGGTTTCACTGTATCATTTTAACATTTCTTGAACAGTAAATACAGTACCTTTTACTCACCAATGAACTGACCCCATGGAAATAAACAAGAGCTTTGCCATCATTTTCAAAGGGATGGGATTAGATCCCAAATTAAAAGTAAATGGTGCCTTTAAAATTCTCTCAGTAAAATGTTATGAACTTTAAAAAATGACATCCCATACCTCTATTGTACATTGAAGACATTTAGTAATTTCCCTAAAACAGAAGCTAATGCTAACTGTACAGCACTAATTGTTGCAGCATCATTAGAACTGCCTACAACTTCTTCACCAGAAGTGTTTCCTAAATTGATGGTTCGCTCCTGTAAGCACTGTGAATATCAGACAGGCAGATTTCCCTGTCAGCATTACAGTTTTGCCCCTCACATTTTAATCTGTGATTTGTACATCTTTTAGTTTTGACAGCTCACAATAGAATACAATAAAAGATTAAAACTGGAAGGTTCTCAAAAAGGGTAAGTTTAGATGCAGTCAGTTCCATGAGTCACATAATGCCGAGGAGAGGGCAAGCACTCATGTTTGAAGGTATGCTTAGCCCCTTGGAGACAAGAGAAAATTCTGGTTCCTCTGAAACCTGAAAATCCTTCAGTACCACATACACAAGAGCAGAGGTGGGCAAATACTGATCCAAGGGCTGGATCCAGTATGCTAGGGTTAGCCTCTGGTACCCCCCTCCCACTGCCAGTATTTACCTGCGCCTCTACAGGTACAAAGTGCAGCTCCTGTTGGTCACTTATCATCATTCCTAGTCAAAGGGAACTGTAGGAAACAGAGTACCAGTCCATGCCACTTCTCACAGCTCTCATTGGCCAGGAATAGTGATCCGCAGCCAATGGGAGGTGTGGTCACCAGTACCTGTGGAGGTGCAGGTAAATATAGTGGTGGCAGATCACCAGGGGCTAATCCTGGAAACTGCCACCATTTTATTAACAACTCTGAACAAGAGGGACTGTGCTATAAATTCAGCATGAGAGCAGAAAGCATCGAGGGGGATAGTGCCAACATGCCTAGTACTGAAACACTCTGGCTATGTCTACACTCGCGGCTTCTTGCATGAGAAATATGCAAATGAGGCGAAGCATGGAATATTGCCGAGCCTCATTTGCATACCTAATGAGCCGCCATTTTTGCAGAAGAGGATCTTGCACCAGAAGGAGCTGTCTACACTGCCCCTTCTTTGTCTCCTCTATCTACACTACTCCCGATTTGTGACATAGGGCCTTTTTAAAATGCTAGTGTTGAGGCGAGTTGGGCCTCTCATTGGAAATACCCATCGGGGTTTTGTCCTTGACTTTCCCAGCAGCAATGTTGATCCTTTGTTGATTTAATTCCCACCAAAGTCTGAAACTGAAATGATCATCAAAGATGGAACCTGGAGCTAGTGGATCTAGAATTCACAGGGATGCTTCAGGACTGCAACAGAATTTGTCCTGAAAGATCTGTTGTTTCCAGATAAGAAGCTAGAGAGATGGAGCAATTAAACAATTTAACATGTCTCCTTCACCTTTAAGGACTTACACACTGAACACTTCCTGAGTATATGAGCTTTCCCAAGACAAAAAAAGGCATCTGCTGGGTCTATCATTAATTAGAACTGCTACCTCACAGGAGGAGTGATACTTGAAACTGGGCGACTTGTAGTGAGACACCACTATGCTGTGGTGTGGGAAGAAGATCTGAGTCAGGAAAAAAGACATAATATGGAAGGTAAAAACTTCCCTTAGCCATTAACAACTATCCAAAAAATTGCCAAAAGGCAGCTGCTTAATATTAAGCAGTATCCAATTCACAGCAACAAGTAAGGAAACAAGATGCATCATGGCCCCAAAGGACACTGCTGGACAATAGTCTCCACACCTACGCACATGTGCATTAAGATGTATGAACAAGCCCTCAAAGAGTAGTGGGTGTTCAACACCATTGAAAATAATGCCGCTCCTACTCACACTTATTTCAGTGCCTGCTTTCAGGCACTCTAGTTTGAAAGGTTTGGCCAGTCTTTAATCTTGTGTATAACTGACAGAAAGAGGACAGAGAGGTGCTCTATACAAAGGAATTTCTTCACTGGCTTCCTCTGAGCCTCTGGCTATCTTCCTCAGTTAATATGCCTGAGGAAATCTCCTCCTTTCTAGACAGGGTGGCCAGATACCTGGTTTTTGACCAAAAAGTTCGACTGAAAAGGGGACCCGACAGTGTCCAGTCAGATATACTGATCAGACACGCCTGTTACTGTGGGCGGGTGAGGCAGAGAGGCACCAGGTCACTGTGCCACCTACCATTCAGCTGGGGCCACCTCGTACCTGCATCAGGTTGCTGCCGCTCCCAGCTGCAATTCTGCAGGCAAGTCCCTCCTGCCATGAGCAAGAGAGAGAGGGGACCAACAGCAAGTAAAGAGAGTAGGGAAGAAGAGAGTAGGGGAGAAGAGGGGAGAACTGGTGGGTGGATTGGGTCTGGAGAGGAAGAGGAACAGGGAAAAGGGCTCGCAGGGGAAAGTGTAGAAGGATTCAGCACTCCCACTGGACTGTCTGATTTTTAAATATTACAAAGTTAGCAATCTTGTCTCCTGACCGGGGACGTACAGAGTTCCTTTATGCTGTTCCATTCACCTTAAAAGGGGTGGGGTAGGAGGAATCTTAGTGTTTATCTTGAAGTCAGGCCATCTAACATAGTAGATGAAAAATGATCCCTTCTCCTGTTGCAGCTTGTACAGTTGCAATTCCACCTTTTGATGGGATTGTTTCTTGTTTACCTCTGCCGTAGTTAGGTCCATTTGTTTAAGAGGAAACTTGGTAGGACATCACTTTCATTGTAGAAGTTAGCTAATGGCCTTATCAGTGACTCTAGTTGCTCATTCGGGCCTAGGTTGCCCACTGTCCAATCGTACAAACCCAAAGACCCTTGACATGGGACATGATAGCGGTTTTCAAATATCTAAAAGGGTGTCACAAGGAGGAAGGCGAAAATTTGTTCCTCTTGGTTTCTGAGGACAGGACAAGGAGTAATGGGCTTAAAGTGCAGCAGGGGAGGTTTAGATTGGACATTAGGAAAAAATTCCTAACTGTCAGGGTGGTCAAATATTGGAATAAATTGCCAAGGGAGGTGGTGGAATCTCCCTCTCTGGAGATATTTAAGAACAGGTTAGATAGACATCTGTCAGGGATGGTGTAGACGGAGCTTGATCCTGCCTTGAGGGCGGGGGGCTGGACTCGATGACCTCTCGAGGTCCCTTCCAGTCCTATTATTCTATGATTCTATGATTCTATGACCTGCCCTTCCCTGAGGCCATGCCCTTCTCCAAGGCCGTGCTCCACCTAACTCTATCCTACCTCCTGCCATCGCTTGCACTCCCACCACCCTCAGTCACTTTCACCAGGCTGGGGCAAGGTATTGGTGCAGGATGGAGTGCAGGATGCAGGCTCTGGGGTGCAGGAGAGGAATAGGGGTTGGACTCTGGGAGGGAGTTTGGGTGCAGGAGGGGATTCGGGATCTGACCTGAGGCAGAGTGGCTGGGGTGCAGGAGTTGGTCAGTGGGTCGACATTTACCTCTGGAGACTCCTCCAGACTGGCACATCCCTCCACTGCACACTGCTGCCTGCAGGCACCACCCTTGCTGCTGCCACTGGCTGTAGTTCCTGGCCAATGGGAGCTGCAGAATCAGTGCTGAGGGCAAGGACAGCAAGTGAAGAACCTCCCGCAGGGACAGTGCCAGAAGCTTCTGGAAAGAGGGTGTAGCCAAGGCAGGGAGGTAGTGTAGCCAAGGGAGCCTGCCTTAGTGTCACTGTGCTGCTGGAATATTAGCATCAAAAATCTCCCAGATTGGCTGAAATAACCTCTGAGAGATAAGGTGTGATTCTGGGAGACTCCTTTTGAAAGCAGGAGGATTGGCAACCCTATTCATGGCTGACAGGAAGCGCACATGCAAGAAGAAAGCAGCTCTCATCGTACTTCCAAAACAAACATTTATATCACAACTCCACAGCACACACAGTATTTGCTACATGTGGTTTTTGTGGATTGGAAAAATCCAGCTCTGATTATCCTGATTTGCAATTGAACTCCATTCCTGCAACCAAATAACAATTCAGTGCATTTCTATCACTGTAGAACTGGACTAAAACATAGGCCGTGTCTAGACTACATGCCTCTGTCGTCAGAGGCATGTAGATTAGACACATAGGCAAAGGTAAATGAAGCCATGATTTAAATGATCGCGGCTTCATTTAAATTTACATGGCTGCCGCGCTGAGCCGACAAACAGCTGATCAGTTGTTTGTCGGCTCAGCGCGCTGGTCTGGACGCTCCGCGCCGACATCAAAGCTCTTTGTCGGCAGCCCCGTTATTCCTCGTGGGACGAGGTTTACCGGGGCTGCCGACAAAGGGCTTTGATGTCGGCAGGGGAGCGTCCAGACTAGCGTGCTGAGCCGACAAACAGCTGATTAGCTGTTTGTCGGCTCAGCGCGGCAGCCATGTAAATTTAAATGAAGCCGCGATCATTTAAATCACGGCTTCATTTACCTTTGCTAAACAAACAAATCTACATGGCTCCGTCGACGGAGCCATGTAGTTTAGACGTACCCATTGTTACTGATAGGCACTAGCAAAGCCTGTTTTGGAAAGTTAATTATTTCATTTCAGTTTTTCAACACACGAGCTTCTGTATTCTGATCACTGAAGCAGAATTACTACCGGGCTTAGCTTAACACAATTCAGGAAGAGTTTCATATCTGCTTCATAATTAAACCCTTCTTAACATACAGTGCAGTAGATTCTATTCCAATTAACAGTGGTTTACACATAAGGACAAGGATATCTTAAGTTCAGAAAGTAATTTGTTTTGATTTTATATTTGGAGAAAAGTATTTGCTTTAAAAAAACCCTATCATAACTTAGAGATTTAAAATAGTAGGTTCAGTGTCTCAGAATGGAAGACAAGATCATTAAGAGTGAGTTGCAAAGAAAGTTATGAAAATAAATCAGTCACATGATGAATCCCTTCCCCCCCATATGAAAAAGTCAGCACAAAGAGCCAAAAAGAAGAGCTTTTGGATTAGTGAACTCACATGGGCCTGATGACTCTCCTACCATGCCCAGAATGCATCCTTCTGTGACAAAGATCCCAAGGAAATCCTGCTGGAGTATGTAGCCAGTTTATAGGGAAGCTGGTAAATCCCAGTTTTAAGAATATATTGCTCTGCTTTGCAAGGTTTCTTTTTGTTATTATTTTATATTCTTTAGGACATAAAATAAAACAAACTTTGCAAAACCATGCAATATACTCCAGACTTACCAACTGGCTGGCTCCATGTTCCAGAGGGCTTTCTTTAATAGCTTTGAAGTCACAGAATATTGCATTCTGGGGTGTCACAGTGAAGTAGGCCTGCATAACTTGTAAGAACCTACGATGGGGAAAAGAGATTAGTTTCTGGTTGTTTGTACCATGAATGACTCCTTCAACCTAGTTAATGAAGGAATTAAATATACGTTGCTGAAATGACTGAATTAAAAAACTTTCCTTGTAGTTTTTACTTCAGAGACTGCATCAAAAAGCGTATATTTTCTGCCTACCCTGTATCCAATAGGAATTGCTACAACTTGCAGCCCATTAACCTTCAAAAACAGACAGTAGGAGTGGACTATGAATCTGTTAACTGCACTGCTATTTGCTATTGTAACAGCAATGACAAAAGACTTCACAATCTGTATATTTAATTTTACATCCAAATATCCTTCAGGTGAAAAACATGGCATGTTAAAACAACCACCTTTTGGCATGTAAATTACAAAGAGTAAACTGCATGTTTACTGACTAAAAGAGTGCTTTAGTGCTTCTATAGAGCATCCAAAAATGACATTCACTCATAACAAACTATCGTGAGAAGGAAGGGAAGTTTCCACAGCAAAATGAACTAAGATGGTTTATCATGTCAGCTTTCAACCAATAATGATCTATTAAAGGTGAGACTGAATTTTTGGATCAAAGTATTTGATAGAAAATGTGGTTGCCAAAGAGAAATCAGTATTTTCCAAAGGAAAGTATCAATTTTGCTGAAGCCATTCTATGTCCCATTGGGAAAATTGAAGCAAAATTACAATGGCCAATCCCAAAAGCTCACTAATGAATCAGACCCTCCCAAAATCATGTGTTTTTTTAGTGGTTAAATTGAATTGATCTTTTTCATTATTGAACTTTCTCTGCCCACAGTGTGCATGACAAGTACCAAATTTGTAGAGTAAGCTGATTTTCTGCCCTAAGTGTGCAGATCTTTCAGCTTCTCCCCAAACTAGATTCTAATAATTATTTCTGTGCTCTGTATTCAGCCCTATATCTGCCTTTCCCCTAACCTTTCAGTTAATTCATCAGCCCCAAAATAACAGTGGACAAGCAGACATACATCATTCCTGGCCTCTTTGTACCTCTGGATCTATAGAGTGTCTTTGCCTCCCTCCCAGGTGGGGGAAGCAGCTGCAGCAGGACCTCCCAAACCTGTTGTTTTCTCCCTTCCAAACCTGTTGTTGCAGGGATGGAGAGAGGAGCGGACTGACCCATTTTTTGGCATGATGAAAGGGAAAGAGGAGGCACAGGTGCCCAAAGCTGCTGGGCTCTTTCCAATTTCTGCTCCCTCTCCTTTTGTGAAAATGGTATTGACTACTTCTTTCCCATAATCCAAATTCTCACAGGGCCACAAGGGCAGGCGGAAAGGGAGCATCAGGTTGGTTGCTCTTCCTTAGAAGGCAGGTAAGTGAGGAAAGCAGCCAATTAGAGGTTTTTTTTAGTTCTGGGCAAGACTGAAAATTACATGAGGGTTGGAGCATCTTGTTAACTGAAAGACTGGCTTTAGCACAGACCCCTGAGTTGAAATCCTATCCTGTTGCTATTTTGGGTCAGGTCATCATTATTCAGTATCTGCTTGATTTGACACGGTGCCTCATGGAATTTGTCATTTGCGTCTGTCCCCCTGATCCTGACCCCGTGGTCCAACTGTATCTTCCATGTTGCACAGCTGTATCCCCTCTGTCGGAGCCACCACAACACATCCTAGATATAGTTTGGCCAGGCAGAGTAAGTGCACAAGGCACATAAACTAAAATTCCCATGAAGAACTATGAGGCTTCACATGGACACAGATTAACACTGAGCTGGTTCAAAATTCAACATTTTGATGTTGGAACATCAAAATATTTTGTTTCAGCAGAAAGTATGCAAATGAAATATTCCAGCAATTCCCAGGCTAAATGTTTATGAACTTTCTGGTTTGAAAAAAAAAAAGTTTAAATAATTTTATGTTTTGTTCCAAATGGTGATGAAAACAAGATGTTGAAATATAAAAATTTCCTGCAAAATGATTTTTGGTCAGCTCTAGTCTTTTTATGACATCAGAGCAATTATTATTTAAACCAACAAATACACCAGATCACCCTAAAAAGAAAGAAAACTACTCACACACAAAGACTGTGCTAGGATATAAATTTTAGGTATGAGCCTAGCCATGTCAATGTACTCTGTGACATGGGCCGGCTGTCTAGCGCATGTGCTAAGACGTTCATTGGTACTTAACGTGGGATTGTAACGGTTGTAGTGACACTCTTTTTTTGAATGCTAGCTAGATGACAGTGAGTGTGTGTTTCTCCATGAGTTGGGAATTACATCCTCAGCTCCAAGCAAAGACATGGCCTATTTGGCAATAACAGTGACCTGAATTAAAGGAATGGTGTCAGTTTACACTTAGTCCTGGATTTGCATTTTGTAAAAACAAGTCTTTTAAAGGTTAAGGCTCAACAAAAATGTTTCCACTCTTTGTTTTTAAACAAACAAGGTTTGGTGAAACCAAACCACTGCTGCCCTAAAAACCTGGAAACAAAACAGACTAATTGATTTTTCATTGTCCAATCTTCAGAGAAATGCTTTCTGTTGTTTCAGACCAGAATGGTTAATGTTACTATGATAATCCTCAGCGTATCCATTCCAGATTATAATATAGTAACTGAAACATACATACATAAATACAAATAATTTAAAAAAATATTTTCCAACAGCTGTTTTTTCCCAAATAAATTAATAAGAGAACAATCTCTGAGGCTTTGAGTGGATCTTATACTAAGATATAACATGCATGAAGTCTAACAAGCACATGAGTTATGAATCTCATACATCATAATTATCAGGTGCAAGACAAGTCCCTGTTCTGTTAAT
This sequence comes from Pelodiscus sinensis, assembly GCF_049634645.1. Lineage (NCBI taxonomy): Eukaryota > Metazoa > Chordata > Testudines > Trionychidae > Pelodiscus > Pelodiscus sinensis. The sequence continues at coordinate 237,584,132 of NC_134712.1, read as the reverse complement.
AAGGATGTTAATTAGCAGTTAATTGACTAGTTGATGGAATTTCCATCGACTACTCGACTAGTTGATAGGCACTTCTGCATTCCTCCTTTGAAATGTACAAGAGCCCCCTACTGGGGCTCTCATACATTTCAAAGGAGGAATGCAGAATTCTGTGTGTAGCGGGGGCCAGTGGGAAGTCCCACTGATTCCAGGCTGCACACAGATGCCAACTCTGAAATGCATAAGAGTTCCCAGCAGGGGCTCTTGAGCATTTCAAAGTAGCAGCGCAGCATGGAGCCCGGGGTCAGCAGGGGATTCAGCTCCATGTGTGCTGTGTTGCACAGCTGAGCCTGGGATCAGCTGTGTGGCGCTGCTACTTTAGAGTACCCCCTGATAGAGGCAGCGGGGGGGGGGAAGGGGGAGGGAGAGAGAATTAACTAGTTGACTTGTCGATTGAGTAAACAATAAGCATTTGCTTATAGGATAGTCAACTAGTCTTTAACATTCCTAACTGTTAACTTTTTTAATTACTTTATTGCTCCATGCATCTAAACAAAGCGTTGATTCCAATATGATGTTCACTTTTTAAGTATAATTTAAATTAAAATATTATGCAAGACTATATCATTTGCAATGCCTTAAATTACCTTAATTTCAGCATGGTTTCAAAAGAGCAACACTGTATGTTCAATGAAGCGTGTCAAATCATAATAATTCTAGGCTCTAATATTTCTTAATATGGAATGATCTCCAGCTACTTTTTCATAGATCATATTTTTAACTTTATTCTATGAAACACATACTTTTTCATTTACATCTACCTACATGTCTTAAAATAAAAGCTACTTTAAATGCTTTTACTGCCACTTTACACCATCCCTAGTATATGAAATTTATAAAACTCTTAAGTTATTAACTCCCCGGTAACTAGTGCTAATACAATTTCAACATTTTTGTGAAAATATTTTGCTGCATTTCAGACAGCTTTATTATTGCCAATCAAGAATCTTTTTATTATCAAATGCATCTTTAGGTACCTTTAAAATTCACTGCCATATATATGGCAGAAGTCCTAAATGCTGCATGGTGAACTTTTGCTTCCAGATTAGAAAGATGACAGCATCTTCTCAGTGAAATTCCATTAGAGCAGGGCTTGGCAATCTATGGCTTGTGAGACAAATACGGCTTACTAGGGAACCAGATATGGCTCTTTTGGAGACCCAAATCAGCCCCCCAGCTCCTCGCCAGCAGGGAGCCAGCGCTGGCGCGACAGACTTACAGCCCCCCACAAGACTGAAACACCAGCACTGGCGTCCTGTGGGGAGGGGAGGCTCTGAGCCTCCCCACTAGATCTGGCATGCGGGGAACAAACGGAGCCAAAAATGGCTCCATACACGCTGCCCTTTTCCTTCTCCCGGGACACATACACTTCCTGGAGGCTTTCCTTATGAATCCTTCATAGAGGCTACCTTCTGGTGAATGGGAGCAGCGGGAGGCCGTATTACACGGTGCCTGTGATGCAGTGTGAAAATAAGTAAGTGCTCCCCCACTCCCTCATGCCCAGACTCCACATCCCCACTCTCTCACTTACCCTCCTGGCCAGACAGACCACCCCTTGGCCAGACAGCCTGCCCCCAGCCTGCTCCTGCCCCAGACCAGACACCCTGTCCCCTGGACAGACACCCTGCCCCCAGCCCACTTCTGCTCCCTCTTGCCTGGCCAGACAGCCTGTCCCCAGCCCACTCCTGCCCACTGCCCAGTCAGCCTCTCCCGAGCCTGCTCCTGGCCCCTTACTCCAGCCAGACTCCCTACTCCCAACCTGTTCCTGCACCCTACCTCCACCCACACCTCGCACTCGCATCCACTCCTGCACCCCACTCCCACCCAGATCCTGCATCCCCATCTCTATCCCATTCACTGGCAGCCCTATCCCGCACAATTAACCCCTCATTTCTGGCCCTACCCCAGGACCTATGGAGCCCACAAAATCCACTAACCCTAGAATCCCAGAAGAATAAATCTGGCCTGAGGCCTTGAACCTCAGTCCTCCCTGCCCCTCCCACCACACTGGGGCTGGACCACCAGGGGAGTTAGGAGTTGGGGGTTTCTGGAGGGGTTTTTTTTTTTGGTTTTTGGTCGCGGCGTCATAACACTCCAGCACCACCCCACACACCAACTCTGAGCCCATCGTACACTTGAATCTCCTGCCCTGAACCCATCATACCCCAACATCCCCAGACTTCTGCATTCCACAACCCCAGTTCGCTGCCATAACACACCTGCACTCCCATACACCCTGAGTCCATCATATACCCAAATCCCCTGCCCTGAGCCCCTCATACATCCCAATCCAGACTCCTGCACCTCCACATCCTCAGCGCTCTGCCTAAGACTGACAAAAGATAGCCTGACTATGAAAACATGCAGCAGCAGAAGTCCCATTAAATAAAGTCAGTGTGTACAATGTTTCATTCATGTTATCAAATGAAGGGATCTACAGGTCATAGTACCACAAGCTAAATATGAGTCAACAGTGTGACACTGGTGCAAAAAAAGCAAACATGATTCTGGGATGCATTAACACAGGAGTGTTGTGATCAAGACACAAGAAGTCATTCTTCTACTCTATTCTGCACTGATTAGGCCTCAATTGGAGTATTGTGTCCAGTTCTGGGCCCCACATTTCAAGAAAGATGTGGAGAAAATGGAGAAGGCCCAGAGAAGAGAAATACAAATTATTAAAGGTCTAGAACACATGAGCTATGAGGGAAGGCTGAAGGAATTGGGCTTGTTTAGTTTGGAAATGAGAAGACTGAGAGGGGACATGACAGCGGTTTTCAAGTATCTAAAAGGGTGTCAAAAGGGCGGGGGGGAAGGGAAGGAGGGGAGGATTGTTCTCCTTGGCCTCTGAGGATCGGACAAGAAGCAATGGGATTAAACTGTAGCAAGGGAGGTTTAGGTTGGACATTAGGAATAACTCCCTAACTGTCAGGGTGGTTAAAAACTGGAATAAATTGGTTAGGGAGGTTGTGGAATCTCCATCAACTGGAGATACTTACGGGCATGTTAGACAGACATCCATCAAGGGTGAGCTAGAGGGTGCTTGGTCCTGTGGTGAGGGCAGGGGACTGGACCTGATAATCTCTTGAAGTCCCTTCCAGTTTTAGTATTTAATTATTAATCATTATGTCAATTATCAATAATATTAAGTTGTATATTTTCAGTCATGCAAATGGGCATTCTTATATGGCTCTTTGTTGATCACTTGTCCTGAATTTTGATCGAGTTTGGCTCTTTGGTTTGAAAAGGTTGCCAATCCCTGCATTAGAGTATCTTTTTCCATTAAATAAATATTACAGGAGCCTGTCAACAGGTGATTCATAAGCAGAAGGAAGGAGGGTAATCAAGAAATCCTAAATATCCAAGACCACATCTGAGCAGAATTAAATGTACTCTATACATAGCTTCTGGCATTTCAATTGCCCATGTTAGTTACAAAGGTATTGACTGTTCTCCATCATTTTCATATTATCCCAGCTAGCGTGTTGTCATTTTATGGTACAATGGAAAAGTGGTTTTAAAAAACTGAAGAGAAATCTCACCTGCAGAGGCACCAGAGGACAAACCCGAGTCCACAGTAAGGGTCCAAACAGATAGCTACTTCTCTAGAGGGATAAAGCTCACACTGCAGCTTAATAGAACGGCAAAAGGCACTAGTGGCTGCATGGGACATCTGGGAGACAAGACAATAATTCAAATTATGGACTATGTCAATCTGCAGGTTTATTCCCAAACCACTGCTATTCCGTAAATCAGGAACAGAATGAAGGAAACAAATTCATATTAAACTTTGTACTCCGCATGAACACTTATTTCAGCATTTTCGCCTAAAATAAGTTCATTTTCTTTCAAGAGGTCATCCAAATAACCAGTCAAAGAAAAGGAAGATAGAGCATCATAAGTTGAATAGGTAGGACATGGTCATGAGTGGCTCCAGATGCTCTCGAAATGATATTGAAAGCTAAGAAGAATAATCAAGATGGTAGAATTTTTATATAACAACAGCATAAGCAAAATAAAAGTATCATTTTGAATTTCTGTTAATCAGTAACACGCCCTCCAATTCTTAAACTCATAGCATAAAAATTGTAGACTCTTCTAGACTAAAATAAAATATGATTGTATGTGTGCTCAGTTCATTTTGTTACCTACAAAAGAACATTTGTTTTTAGTGTGAAATTCCTACCTTTACTCCCGCTAGCATTCCAGTTGTGGACACACTAAAATCAAGATAAGCCAGTGTGTCAGGGTTAGAAGGTTTGTAGATTTGAGCAGGCCGCTTCTTTGGCAAGTCATCTAGAATAAATAAAAAATGGAAACATGTGGCATCTTAATAAGATGCAATCCACTACACAGATCTCTGAACCATGATAAGTTCAGCTGTAAAACAAAACAGGGCAGCTCTGGCTTTAATACTTACTTACCTGTATCTAGTACAGGAGGCCACGTTCTGACATCCACTGCTGCTGCTGCCTCTCGTGACCGTAACAATTTACATATTAATTGTGTAGTCATTAAACAGGCAGAGCGACTCACCTGGGAATTTAACAAATAAAACAAATAGAACACTAATTACTTCACATGAAAAACTGAGTAAGACCACGATTTATATTACAACAGGATATGTATGTGAGTTTGCCAGCTTATTTCCTGTAATTAGGAGAAAAGAACTTATGTCCCAAAAGGCAGACCCCTGAAATTTCAAAGGGTATACAAGAATTTTTCAAGAGTAAGCAATAATTGCACTTTGCTGCAAATTTTGACATTGAAGTTAATGGTGTATTAATAGGGAAAAACTGAACTTTTTCTACTCAACTTCATCATCCCGAGAAACCTATAGCAAAAATCATGACAAGAATATTCCCTAAATGAAGGCAATACATGCTTGTTTTATATAAATATTTTAATAAAATGAAAATCCAGCTTTACACTTACAATCTCCAGTGGTTTCAACCTATAATAGCTGAGTGCTAGCCATGTACTCATGATTTCTCGACTAACTCAAACAAACACGATTCTCTGCAGGACCACTAGAGACTTAACATGGGTTGTATTTCAGAAAGTTCTGGTATTTCAAACTGTTGCTCCAGACCAGTTATTTCTCAAGTGACACAGTCAGTTTACCATCTCATCTTTGCCAACATTCAACTATAGGCTCTAGTGGATTTTAGATTTACATATGTTGGGAATTACTCTGTATTTGAGAATGGGGAGTTATTTTACCAAATACATTACATAAAGTGTAGCAATACTAGAAAGCAGGATGCTGTTTGAAAAGGTATTTAATAAAGTATATTTAAACAAAACTAATACATTGCTGAATATTTTAAAGCACAGCACAGGAATAATTCAAAACAAAACACTTTCCTTTCTTTACCACTCTTTCAGGGTCAGCGAAGAGAAGTCAGTCAGTGAAAGCATTCGTAATGAACGTATTCCTGGTGGAATCTGAGACACTTTTGGTTCCACACCTTAAGTTATTATCCCCAACAGCTGTGCAAAGTGACAACCATTCCATTCACTACCGTCAATACTATTAACAGAACTGACATTCTTATTCAGGCTTCCAGCATAGAGAAAAAGGTGATTTTAGAACCCCAAACAGAGATTTACTCATTGAGAGTTACTCCAGCATTGAACTGAGTACAAATACTGTTGCATTTCAGTCTCAAAGACAGTTTAGAGCTACACACTGGAACATTTAACGCCCACTTTTTGAAGAAATCACTCCACGAACCCCGTATTTTCAGCCTTTTATGCAAAAAGCTTTACCACATGAGATAAGGAATGAATAGCTTTCAGAAGAAATGATACTGATATAAAGATGGATTGCGTCCCTTAGATCCGCAGTCATGGTATTCAGAGAGACGTCTGATTTGTCTTCTGTACCCCCAAATTTCACCTCACTTAAAAACTACTTGCTTACAAAATCAGACATAAAAATACAAAAGCGTCACGCCATACTACACTGAAAATTGCTTATTTTCTCATTTTAGCCATATAATTATAAATCAACTGAAATACAGTATAAATCTTATACTTACATTTTAGCGTATAATATTTTGAGAAGTACAAGCAAGTCACTGTATGAAATTTTAGTTTGTACTGACTTCACTAGTGCTTTTTAGGAGCCTGTTGTAAAAGTAGGCAAATATCTAGAATTGATTTTCTCACTGTAAGACCTCTCCTACTAGCGTACAGCTGGGTAAGAACAAGGCCAACAGCATGTGCATGTGGGGAAGAAAGTCCAGTGCATGTAGACTCTTCCACCTTCTAAGATCTCATGAATTCTCTCAAGGGGTATGTCTACACAGCAAAGTTATTTTGAAATAACAACCATTATTTCAAAATAACTTTACTATCATCTACATAGCCAAACCGCTATTTCGAAATAGCGGAGTGCTTATTTTGAATTTGGTAAACCTCATTCCACAAGGAATAACGCCAAATTCGAAATTTCTATTTTGAAATAAGTGCTGTGTAGACACTTATTTCGAATTAGGGGGCCTCCGGCATTCCCAGGGTGCCCTGGTGGCCACTCCAGCATCAACCAAGAACACTCTTCAACCTCCTCCCCTCCCCGGAGCCCTTAAAGGGGTTCACTCTGGCCACAGTGCCTGTGCCAGCTCCAAGCCTGCCGGCCAAGAGCCAGCAGTCACTGCCCCTAACCCAGTGGCCCCAAAACATGAGCCAGCAAGCCACTGGCAGCCAGGCCTAGACCACTCCCCAGGAGCAGTCTGCCCGCTCCCAGGAGCTTGCCAGGGCCTGGAGAAGGCGGGCACCTTCCTTGTCCAGGGTGGAGATCAGGGTAGACCGTACTCAGGTTTGGGAGGGATGCCCCCAATGTCCATGATCTCCACACTAGATGGAGGAACATGGCTGTCTATGGCAGGATAGCTGCCAGCCTGGCCACTAAAGGCCACATGCGAACCCAGGAGCAGGATTGCATGAAAATCAAATTGGTCTAGTGAGACCCCCCCAACCCTGAGCTTCCCCTCCCACTTCTTCCCTTTGCTTCCACCTTCCAGATTCCTCCTCCCAGGTTTCACGCTTCCCTCTACCACCCTCTCTTCTCCCCTCTCCCACCTCCCTTCCCCAGTCTCACCAGAGTTTCACTTTCCTTCCCCCAGTTTTTTTAAATAAAGAGAGTTTGTGTTTATGAAAATATGTGTATTTTATTTGACATTAGGAAGGGGGGTTAGGGAGGGGTAAGTGGAAGGATGTGAGGGAAGAATGAGGCACAAGCCCCCAGTGGGGCAGACCAGGTAGGCTCTCAGTGCTCCTCAGGTGGAAGCTCTCCTGCAGGGCCTCCTGGATACTGACAGCCCCCCGATGGACCTCCCAGATGGCAGCCTGCAGAAAGTGCAGCCAGGCTCACAGCAACGCGTCCAGGAGAAGCACCAGAGTGCCCAGGGGCAGCTCCGGCTCCATTTTGCAGAGTGCTGTGATATCCCAAGTGAGGGCAACCAGAGCACGCAGAGACAAAATGCTGTGCTGTCCCTCATCGAGGTAGGCAAGCAAGCAGGGAAAGCTGAGAACTGGCTGTCCGGGGGGGTCCCTTTAAGCACAGGCCTCAGACAGTCTCAGGCAGCAGCCACACAAAGTAACTCTTGACCTGATGCCCTGCTGGACCTGGTTCCGGCTAGCCTTAAATGTGATTCAGAGTCCACTCAGTGTGGACACGCTATTTTGAAATAGCAAAACACTATTTTGAAATGCATTTTGTGTGTAGACGCTTTATTTTGAAATAACTTATTTTGAATTAATTATTTTAAAATAAGATATTTAGAAATAACGCTATAGTGTAGACATACCCTCTGAGAGTATCAATGCAGGCTCTGAGTGGAGAGGGTAGCGGCAAGACTCCTAAAAGAACCACTCACTCAAAACAGCATACAGTATTCTAAGCCAAGATAACGTTCACTTACTCAGTACTACCTTGCATAGGCTGGGCCAAAACACAAGCACTGAATGAGGGACCATTGAAGGGCAGCTGGGTATTTCAGGAACTGTGTTATGTTAGCCAAGACACTCAGGAATGAGTGCAGGAGCTCTGACCCTCGAGGGTGTCCCAGGCTAACTCCCTGATGGCAAGTCTACATAGCAGGAAAAAAGTCGAATTAAGCTACGCAACTTGACCTACGTCAATTGCATGGCTTAATTCAAAGTAGCTTAATTTGGCTTCTGGTGCTGTCTACAGAGCAGGAAGTAGAAGAACAACACTCTTCCTTCGACTTCCCTTATTCCTCATAAAATGAGTATTACAGGAGCCAAAGTAAGAAGTCCTCCAGCTCAACATTATTTCAAAATAATGGCTTGCAGTGTAGATACGCTCTCTGTTGTTTCAGAATAACATCAGTTATTCTGCTGTGTAGACATAGCCTGAGAAATGTACAGCAAACCCATCTCCACTTCCTCTTAGCCTGCCTGCATTTCCACCATCCTATTACTGCACAGTCTGTTCCACAGACTTTTAGACCTCTAGCCACAATACAGTTAGATCACAATACGGTTTGATTTCTTTGACTACTGCCTGGGCATCGGCAAAGCACAGTTCTAAGGGACGAATTGCACTCTCAGATGCAACTGCCATTTTCTTAAAAAGGAGTTGAATTGACGGTACTAGACAGACAAAATTTTTCCTTACTACGGTAGCAACACAGCAGAATACTGGCAACAGCCTCAATATTTTCATCTCCTCAAGGTCATTCCTCTTCAAAATGAGAGGAATCTTGGTGAAACAGAGCTGGACAGGCCTCTGATTCAAAGTGTCATTAGTAGGGCTTGCAATTTTTCAATTTTTTATTTTAAAAGTTAGTCTGCTGAAAAGAGCTAAATGATTATGAGACAGCTTAGGTCCCCCTGAAAGCTTGCCAGACATGCCCTAGCAGCCCAGCTTGACTATCAGAAACTGAGAGATCACTGAAGTGTTATTACATATGTTCAGTCTTAAAACATCTTGAGAGAACACAAGACCATCAGTAACATAAATAATAATGGTGCCATTAATCTGCTGATAACAGGCCACATTCTATTCCTATTGAGTGGCATCCTACTTTGTAAGTGGTCCCATTAATTTCAAGCCCTGCAAATCTGTGGAAATCTGCAGACTATGTTTGTAGATTGCAGATGAATGCTGATCCAAATTTTATACACAGAGGCCTGCAAATCTGTGGGCATCTGCTTGTATTCTGGGACCAAGTTAGTGGATGATAGATCAGATGTAGATACAGTACAGCTTTTGTATACACAGGGCTCTACAAATGGGATTGCTTGTCAGAGTTAGAGAACTAGATTGTTATTTAATAACACAGAAAAACAACATCAGAAATACGAGGCCGGTCCATGCACTCTTCTTCCTGAAACAGTATGGTCAATGCATTTATATCACTGCAACAAAGGTCAAAAATTGAACCAAAAGACAGACAAAAAAAATCCATGTCCTTCCTCTCAGGTAAAAGCTTGGATACAATGTAACTTCTAAACTGTTACTGCCCAGTCAGTTAAAAACAGGGATGAGGGACCTGGGGCTAGATGTGGCCCCCAGCTTGCCTGGATCCAGCCCCTGAGGCTCAGGGTCTCCCCCAGCATTGGCACTCCAGCTCTTCCCCCACCCATAAGATGGACCCCCGCCCTCCAGGCTCTGGTATGGGAGGGGGAATATTGGGAGTGTCTTTCTTTTCAGCCAGTGAGGGCTTTTTTTGCTTCTCACTTGTGTGTTGCCCCTGAACTGATTTTTCAGCGGCCCCCAACCCCCAAAACGTTTCCCACCCCTGGTTTAAAAGCTGCTAACTCAACTCAAACCAGGGGAGCCGACAGCCTCTGTGGGCAAGATGTAGGGGAGGGAGCTCTGTGCCCCCAAAGGGCGTGGCCTCGGGCAGAAGGGGCAGGTATGGGGCAGCCAGCCCTCAGTCCTGCCCGGACCACAGTGCACCCTCCCCCCGCAGCCCTCACAGCCTCCCAGAGCACACAGTGCAGCATTCCCATCTCCTCAGGCAGCCTTAAGAGGCCTGGAGTGGACTCCATGGCACTCTAGTTGTGATTTAAAGGACCTGAGGCTCAGGCTGATGCCGTTGCTGTAGGCCCCTTTAAATGGCTAGACCTGAGTTTAACTGTTCAACCTGAAACAGTTGAGCTAAGACAGTGCAAATAATAATACCAGGAATTCTGAGATACCTGCTTCAGAGTCATATACTGGAAAACATATCTACACAGATCTTTGAAAGAAGTGGTGTAAGTGTTCTCTCATCTGACTGTTGCAGTGTGGAGGTTGTGTGCTTTCAAGCAGTTTTAGCGTTCTCTAACCCCCTTGACTTTGTGGTACTGTATAGGATCAGGTCCTACAACATGAAGTATGAACCCACGTTATAAAACCTGTAGTCTTTTGCTAACTTTGATGAAAAAACTTCTGAAGAGTCCTTTAGTTTTCTATATTTAGCCCACTGCCTGCTTAAATGGCTTGTAGATTTCCAGATGTCTGCTCACCTCCACAATCATTTTCACTGTAGGTAATGTTGTTGCAATGTTCTGTGGATGCGGAGGTCGAACTGTTATTGGCACACAGCCCGCATACAGGCAACCATAAAATGCAGCAATCAGGTCAATTCCTGCATGAAGAACAAAACAAGAATCCTCACTTGAAAAATCAAATAATTAAATCACAGATATCCATGTCAGCATAAATGCTACTTTGAAGTAACTTAGAAGGTTAAATGAGCAACTTTATCTCTTTAACAGACTTCTTGTCAGTATTTGTTGAGCTTCACTGATTACTTTCATTTGTGCGGTTCTTTTATGCGTGAAATACCAAAGAAAGCCCCAAAGTCTAAACTACATGTCATCATTCAAATGAACTGTTCAGTTTTATTAACACCAACTTACCAGTTAAGAAATGTAATTACTGTTGATTAAATAAACTGCACAGTTTAAATTTACACACAAACCAGCATTTTAAAGAAGAATTTCAACACAATGAAGTTTGTGTTTTTCACTACTCTTGTGTGCTGTATAAGTAGAATCTCAAAGTTTCATTTAAAATTACTTTCAGCTTCCTTCCCACCCTGTTTTTTTAAGACATATATCTGTGACTTATTTTTCCAAAGTCCTCTAACAAAAACAGCACAGACAGAACTTTTAGGGGAGGTCACTCTGGGGTAGAGCATGCAAATTCTTCACCTGGTGGATAGACCAAAGCCACGTGGTCTCCATCTTGTAAATGTCCCCTTTCCACCAGCATGACTGCTATCTTCTCAGCTCGTTTATGTAGCTGGGCACAAGTTAGGGAGTTGGCTATTGTTCCCTGCATATTGAAATAAGTTAGTGTCAGAAGGATAGGTTGTGGGTTGAGTTTGAGTATTTCTTCCCAAATTGGTAAGTTACTGACTGAAGGCTTTCTTCAGGATGTATTTAAAAAAAACACACACACAGAGGGAGAGAAAAAGTCAATAACTATGAAGTTTAACTATGAAAACCTTCAGTTTCATGCCAAATTGCAGCTGGAAAAAATTCAAGGATATGACTACATCCCACCTCCCATCTCTTCACACTCCACCCAAAGCTGTGATTGAATCACTACCCTTATGGAAATATCAGTTACAATGAAGTATGCCCATATAACCAGCACTGCTTCCCTTTGTTACACGTGCTCTGCTCCCACATACATTCAGGAAAGTGCATTTTTACAAGAATTCTGTGGTACTCTGACACATTAGGATCTGTCTACGGTGAAAATAAAAACACCCACAGCAGCAAGTCTCAGCGCCCGAGTCAACCAACTTAGGCCCATAGGGTTTGCACTAGAGAGCTAAAAATAAGAGCTCAATCATTTTGCTGGGGCTCCGAAACCTGGTAAAAGGAGAGGGAGGCTCAGAGCCCTGGCTCCAGCCCAAGCAGGAATGTCTGCTCTGCTATTTTTAGGCCTGTAGCACGATCATATATTAGTTGACCTGGACTCAGACTCAATGCTGGGTGTTTTTTGTTTTTGTTTTTGCAGTGTACACATAACCAGAGTCTGAGAGGAATATTCTGTAAACTTCACTGTCTGCATGCTGGAAGGAAGCCAGATGGCACATTAGAAGTACTTATTAGAAGACAAGAGACACAATCCAGAAGAGAAGAAAACACATGTGAGGGGGAAAGAGATATGTTAGGAACAAAGATACACGTTAAACCAAATAAGAAAGAAACAAAGGTTTTTTTTGCACATGGGTAACAGACTAGACAAGTGGGATGGGGGAAGATAGCTCAGGAACAGATAATAAGCTATATAGTCTCTCACCTGAACAATCGACCTATTCTTACAGAAGTTAACTTTGGGTCACTACTCACATGGGGGCAGATAGCCCTTAAGTCTGATCACCACCACCACCATGTACACCCTGGCTTGGAGTCTCAGCAGAGATCCAACAGTGAACAACAAAGAGACTGAATTTCCCTGGAGGTGATTTTTCTAGGCCTGGACTGAGATAAATTGATGGGACAGCATAGGGAAGGCCTGCACAGCTATCGCCTATGTTGTACCTATTCTTTGGAGAAAGAGGGTTTCAGTCTCCAGTACTGTCATATGTGGCCCCTTTCACAAGCACTAATTTCACTTAAAAAACCAGACAAACTGAAGAAATTGAGAAAAAAAAAAGTGGTAAGGAAACATTTACATTTCAGGCTTCTACTGGATTATAACATGAGCAAGAGTCAACATGGCCTGTAAAAATATCCTTTCACATAAGAACGGCCGTACTGGGTCAGACCAAAGGTCCATCTAGCCCAGTATCCTGTCTGCCAACAGTGGCCAGCACCAGGTGCCCCAGAGAGGGTGGACCAAAGACAATGATCAAGCAATTTGTCTCCTGCCATCCCTCTCCAGCCTCTGACAAACAGAGGCCAAGGACACCATTTTATCCCCAGGCTAATAGCCTTTTATGGACCTAACCTCCATGAAATTATCTAGCTTCTCTTTAAACTCTATTATAGTTCTAGCCTTCACAGCCTCCTCTGGCAAGGAGTTCCAAAGGTTGACAACACGCTGTGTGAAGAAGAACTTTCTTTTATTCGTTTTAAACCTGCTACCCATTAATTTCATTTGGTGTCCTCTAGTTCTTCTATTATGGGAACTAATAAATAACTTTTCTTTATCAGCCCTCTCCACATCACTCATGAATTTATGGACCTCTATCATATCCCCCCTCAGTCTCCTCTTTTCTAAACTGAAAAGTCCCAGTCGCTTTAACCTCTCCTCATATGGGACCCATTCCAAACCCCTAATCATTTTAGTTGCCCTTTTCTGAACCCTTTCCAAGGCCAAAATATCTTTTTTGAGGTGAGGAGACCACATCTGTACACAGTATTCAAGATGTGAGCGTACCATAGTTTTATACAGGGGCAGTAAGATATTCTGGGTCTTATTTTCTATTTCTATTTTCTATACCTTTCTTAATAATTCCTAGCATCCTATTTGCCTTTTTGACCGCCGCTGCACACTGTGTGGAAGTTTTCAGAGAACTGTCCACGATAAATCCAAGGTGTCTTTCCTGATTTGTCGTAGCCAAATTAGCCCCATTATACTGTACGTATAGTTGGGGTTATTTTTCCCAATGTGCATTACTTTACACTTATCCACATTACATTTCATTTGCCATTTTGTTGCCCAATCACTCAGTTTGGTGAGATCTTCTTGGAGTCCCTCACAGTCTGCTTCTGTCTTGACTATCCTAAACAGTTTGGTATCATCTGCAAACTTTACCACCTCACTGCTTACCTCTTTCTCCAGATCATTTATGAATAAGTTGAACATGATAGGTCCCAGGACTGACCCTTGGGGGACACCACTAGTTACCCCTCTCCATTCTGAAAATTTACCATTTATTCCTACCCTTTGTTTCCTGTCTTTTAACCAGTTCTCAATCCAAGACAGGCAAAGCATGTTAATGTCTGATTTCAATCATCTGATTTAGGCAGTTTGGGGGAATGTGGTCAATAGAATGATGAATTTGCTTCTTACTGTCTTAAGATAAAACAGGGTCATATTCTATCTGGACTACATAGTTGCAGCTTGATCTGGTAAGCTTTCTATTTGCCACAGGTAACAAATTAAAGCTACCTCACCATTTGTTGTAAAGTTGCAAACTGTGACTTTGATTCTTATCTGCTTCATTTTAACTACCCAATCTTCAGATACTTACTGGTGCTCTCTGTCTCCCATCCCCTTCCATTTTTCCTTCCCTCCCCGTCTCCTTTCCTATTTATTTTAGGTGTACACATCCTAAACTAATAACTCCGGTCATCTGAAAAAGTGGGCTGTGCCCATGAAAGCTCATGATACCATCTACATGTTTTGTTAGTCTATAAAGTGCCACCAGACCATTTGTTGGTTTTTTATAACCCTGCTAGTTAGCCAAAGAAAAATAAGCAAGATTAAGGGGGGTCATTCTAATCCTGAACACCATTTTGATACCAATATAACAGACAGAAGGACATGTAAAAATGTTGGGCAGAGATCTAGTATATACACCAATCATAATTTTCTAATCCTAGAAATCCTCAAATTTTATACTTATATAGACCAATATAGTTCTGTGACAGAAGCATAAGTTCTAATTTTGATAAGTAAATGTTTTAAAAATAAACCATACTCATAAGCATGCAGATTAACTTTCTCCCTGCATCTCCCCCTCCTCCATTTTCCTTGTAAGACCTAAGCTCACAGCCAAGATGCACTATTTTAGCTAAGGAAGAATTTATGGTCTCAGGACAGTAGGAACGATTCCTTTAACTGGGCAGAAAGGCTGTTGAGCAACATCAAGAACTATGCCTCTCCATGCTGGTATGAAAATATTCTGCCTATCAACACACCTGGCAATTGAGAATGCATTGGTTAGAACTATACAAAGCTGGGTATGCCACATAGCATAGAGTACACATTTGAGAGCTATTTGTGATAACTATCTGTTCCTCTCCCATGAGTGAGTGGTAAATACAGCAGCTAAGAAATGTAGAGAGAAATATATAAAGAGCCACATTCAGTTTTGTGGCTGCAAGCAGATGCAGTTTGTCTCTTAGGCTATGTCTAGACTGCAAGCCTCTTTCGAAAGAGCCTCTTTCGAAAGAGAGCGTCTAGACTGCACGCAGAACTTTTGAAAGAGCAAGCCGCTTTTTCGAAAGAAAGCACCCAGTGAGTCTGGATGCTCTCTTTTGAAGAAGCCCTATTTACATTCAAGAACGCCTTCTTTCGAAAGAAGCACTTTTGAAAGAAGGTGTTCTTCCTCGTGAAATGAGGTTTACCGCCGTCGAAAGAAAAGCCGCGTTCTTTCGATTTAATTTCGAAAGAACGCGGCTGCAGTCTAGACGCATGTGAAGTTTTTTCGGAAAAAGGCTACTTTTCCCGAAAAAACCCCTGAGTCTGGACACAGCCCTGGTGTTCATTTCTCTACAAGGTAAACCGTTAAAGTAATCGCCTGAATTTCTTACCCTACAATTAAGCAGCGTGTAAAGCACATGGTCAGGAGTCGTTTGAGCTCTCCACTGTAAAACTTCTGAGAGGAATAGGAACTAAAACAAAACAGAATGATAATCACAATACTTAATGGATTTTACTCAGTTTTCTTAAAAATAGGAAGCAATTTCTTATTTTCACTTTGTACATCCCATTTATATGTTCATACATCAATATCAATAACTAGTAAACTGCTGAACACTAGATCTCAGCATTCAACAGTGACCCTCAGCATCATTCATCAGTAGGGCTACATAAACTTGCTGCACTGATCTGTTTAGAAATCTAAGCTAACTGTCTGAAGTATGACTTACTGTACTTTCAAAGCAATAAGTTGGTTCTCAATGGTATTTCTGAATCTAAGCATGGTTCTAGTTTCATAGTTATTTCTAACTCTCCTCCTTCTCTAACTTACATTTAAAAAATCCTAATGTTTGTATTTTTGCCAGCTTACAATAACTACCTATCTTTTTTATGGTTGCAGAAGTGTTAACTGGCTAATTAACCTTGAACAGCCTTTTACAACATGGATTCATTACATATGCTAAACAATCTGTTCTATCTTCTGTTTAGCTATCACACTCTGTGACATAAAGAAGAGCTCCATATAAGCTCAAAAACTTGTCTCTTTTACCAACATAAGAAGGTCCAATAAAAGACATTACCTCACCCAACTTGTCTCTCTAATAATTACTTCTCTCCTCTCTGTGAAGACCAGAGTGGAAATGTAATACATTTAACATAACTTAAATAACAAAACTCAAGATCAACAGCATACCTACCAAATGAACTTCCTAGATTTCACCTGAAATAATAAAAATTCAGTACAGGACAACTTATAATAGACACACTAGAAAGTGTACACATCAGATAGTATACTGATCAAAATTCAAATTTCTAAATTAAAGTAGACATATAAAAATGTAGGAAATTCCTTCTCCTTATGTATTCTAGAACTCAAATTTTTATTCCAACAAAGCCAATAAATATGAAATAACAATACAGAAAAGTGAAGCTATTTGCAAGAGTTTGGATACTGAATTTAAGTAAAAGACAAGCTGTATTTGAAAAGATTTAACTTACTTTTCTGGCCTGATCATTGTCTTCTATCTGTCCCAGATCTCTGCCACTAGCCTGAGCAATTCTTTTTCCAGAGACCAGGTTCCCCACCATCACAGAGGCAGGCCCAATTTCTAGAATGTATTAGAAAAGAGCTAAATACAATAACATTATTGGGCTTACAGTTAAGAATTTTCATGATCTCTTCTCTTGCAGCAGGGGACATTTTCCCATGACTAACTTCAGTGCACAACTTTGTGAGAATATCCTAACAATTGAGCCTGTGTTTAAGACGTGTGAATTGCAAAAAACAGAAAAGCCATGAAAATCATGAAGTCTCATGTATTTCCAAAGACATCCATTGATGAAACAACAAGTATATAGTTTTAAAATTATATATTTTTTTCAAACTATGGTCAATGGTCCAATTGCGGCCTGCAGAAGTGTGGCCACTACATATTTCTAGTTCTCTTCCTTGTTTTCAGCTAGTAAGCTATCCTAGAAAAATCTAAAATGCATTAATATTTGAGGGAGGAGGGCGCATGGTGCAGCCCCAGCCTTGGAGCACCAGAGGAAGGAGAAGGGCTGCACAGAGTGGCTTCAGCCTTCCCAGCACCGGGGAGGGAAGAGACCACGTGGCTCCAGCCTCCACAACCCAGAACACAGGGAGGACGGGCACTGGGGACAGCAACACTCTGCTCCAAGAATGCCTACAGCAGGTGTTCTGGGGGCGGAGTGTGGGCGGGCTATGCCTGGAGTTTTGGGAAGGCAAAAGCCTTCCTCCGCCTACGCTACCGGACACCCATGGGTAGATGGTTCATACTATGAAAGTTTGAGACACCCATGATTATTAAATAGACTGGAGAAAGTAAAATCAAGTTTACAAGAAAGAAATGTACCACCACTAACATCTCACATACAAGCTGACATTATGTCTACTATTGCAAATTGGAGCATATTCTGATAAATATTACCACTGCAATTACCATATTAGTGATTGCACTTTCTGCTTTTAGGTGTGATTGCTGATGAAGTATCATGTGCATCAAGCTTAGACCTGCCCAGAATTTGCCAACAGAGTCAAAAACATACCAATATTTATGTTGGAATATGCACTATGACTTAGTTATCCTGTATGAAAAACAAAAAAAATACCCCCAGAGATCACCTCTCCTCCTGGAAGCTCCTTTACCATCTGCAAAGACTGAACACATCACATCCAAACAAAACCCACAGTTTAGGAACACACGGGCTGCGTCTAGACTGGCATGATTTTGCAGAAATACTTTTAACAGAAAAGTTTTTCCGTTAAAAGTATTTCCGCAAAAGAGCATCTAGATTGGCATGGATGCTTTTGCGCAAAAGCATCCGTGTCCAGTATAGACGCGCTTTTAGCCACTGGGCTTTCTTGCGCAAAAAATTAAGGGTCCTGTCTACACTGGCCCTCTTGCGCAAGTATTCTTGCACAAGAGGGCTTTTTCTCGAGCGGGAGCGTGAAAGTATTTGCGCAAGAAGCACTGATTTTATACATTACAAAATCAGTGCTCTTGCGCAAATTCAAGTGGCCAGTGTAGACAGCTGGCAAGTTTTTGCGCAAAAGCACCTGCTTTTGCGCAAATCTTGCCAGTCTAGACGCATCCACAGTGTTTAACTTAGTGGGGACGTGGCAACATGAGTCTGCCAGAGTGTCACAGCTAGCCAACATCTCCTATTGCTATCATTTTCTCGACAAGCCATTATCAGTCTCTGACACTTCCTTTTTATAATGTCTCTGCAAGGTTATAATGCCTTTCTTTGAGTTCTCAAGTGTTTGTCTAAGAGTGTCAAATCAGAGAAACAAGGGAACTGTTACTACAAAATATACTCTAGGTTCTATAATAGATGATACCTAAGTTTCAGGCACTGAAGAAGAAAACATGTCAGATGCCCCCATGGTATTTTGTTCAAGCAAACCATAGCCACAGGTCCAGACAGGCCTCCAACTATGTGAGTTCAAAATATGGATTCAGATTAAATTTTGCAGGACAGACATATCCCTGTTAGTGAGGTGACAGGTTATTGGGCTTGAGCCAACAGACTATTTATTCAACCCAAAGTCTGTCTATATTTCATACTGTAGTCTATTGTAGAGACATTCTCAATACAAGTTCGTTTTTTTTTTGGGAAGGGGGAGAAAAGTACTCTTACAAATTATCTCAGAGGGGTAGCCATGTTAGCCTGTAACTAAAAATGGTGAGTAGTCCTGTGACACCTTAGAAACTAACAAAAATATATATAGTATCTATCATGAGTTTTCGTGGGCAAAACTCACTTCTTCAGATGAGCTAGAAGTCTCTAAGCCCTGGTCTACACGAGGGAGTTATTTCAAAATAACCCCCTATATTTCGAAATAATAAGCGGAGCGTCCACACTACCAGGCCTGTTATTTCAAAATAATAGGCTGGTTATTTTAAAATCTGTCTTGCTTTTCTTGGGAAATAAGCTTATTTTGAAATACTTCTTTTGGGAGTTATTATTTTGAATTTAGCTTTTTTCAATATAATTTCCTAGTGCGGACATGCCACAAGGTGCCACGGGACTATTCATCTTACAAATTATATAGCTGACTTTGCAAGGGGCTGAGCATCATTAGCTCCCATTCACATTATCACATATAGCACTACAAAACAGAAAATACTAACAGATTATGCCCCTTTTCAGCTTACCTGGCTGTTTTTGTCGGGGTTTAGGCAGGTTTGTTACACAGGTGTGTGGGCACATCAATACATTACAGGGATGCAATGAGCCTTCCAAAAAAAGTTGTTTGGTTTCTGATAAGTGTATGCCACCTAAAGGGGTCTTCGGGAGCGTGTTTGCTGGTACCAAAGCTAAGCAGTAAACACCCACTTGATGGATACTGTCAATAGCCTAGAAAAATTGAAGCTGAAGTTAATGAAGTAAAGCTAATCACTGCACTTGTTAGCACTACAGTATTCATTAGGTTTTCTAAACTTCTGCAGAAGCAACCTGGCAATTACCTGCTACAGTAAACGCACTTTTCAGCATTATCAGAGGAGGAGAGGTACTCTTCACTGAGGGCATTCGAAAGCAAATTTACTTCACCATTGGTTATAGCCATTAAAAAACCTAGATTGTTAAAAAACAACCCACATAAATAGATGAAAATCAATTTAAGACCCTCATGAATTTCAGGCAAGTTGAGCTAATGTGCCTGGCTCTCTCCATAACCATATGCTAGCAGTAATTCATTACAGGAGGTCTACTAACTAAAGACAGAGTTCACAGGCAAATCTGATTTTAATATGTGTGTGCTTTTAATGCAATTGTTGATAGGGACTCTATCAACTCAAAATCTAATTAGCTTCAGAAAGATCTAAAACCATTGTCAGGTGTCAGTCCTGCATCTAAACTCAGTGTTAACTTATGGAGTTTGTTAAAGATTTTTCCTCTCCCTGATCACTATGGCTACATTTACACTGCACAGTTATTTCAGAATAAGCTATTCTGGACTAGTTATCCCAAAATAGCTTATTTTGAAATAGCATGTCTGCGCTGCTATCTCAATTTACATCCTCAGGAGGAATAACTTAGAATGGCCCTGGTGAGGGGCTATTTCAAAATAGCAGCAGTGGAACATCTACACACCCCTTATTTCAAAATAGCTATTTTGGAATAGGCATTATTCTTCAGAGAATGAGGTTCACAGAAGAAGGACTAAGCCGTCCATTATTTCAAAATTATTTCAAAATAACAGAATTGCTGTGTAGATGCTCACATAGTTATTTCGGAATAAAAGCCATTATTCCAAAATAACTTAGCTGTGTAGACACACTCTAAGTGAAATTATCTTCAAATATGAATGGAAACTGACAAGGTATTCAGGCTGGCTTTCTACCAAGTGCTGTCAGATGCACAAGGTAAAACTGACAAAAACAGAAGTATTCTCTTCTGTAGCCTTTTATTTACAACAACTTTTTAGGTATTGTTTGGGGAAAAAAAGCAGCAATATGTACTTTTTGGAGGAAGGTGTGATTTAAGTTGACTGCATTCCTTTTAAATCAGTTAGGAAGTTTCAGCTCATTGTATTACCTATTTCGATGTCCTCTGTGATGAGATGGCCCAGCCCTTGGAACAGCTGGCTACACTCCGGAATAACTGAAAATTCAGTCTGAATGGAATTATTCTGACAACACAGTAAAGTCTGGCTCCGGAAATGTCTAGTGTATATGACCACTTCGTTCTTAACAAATAAATGGGTTTTAGGAGACAAGCAGACTAATCTGCTCAGATGAAACTTGGAGATTACTCAACACCACTTTATCCCACTGAAACACTGTATACAGATGCTTCAAGGGGTAGCTGAGTTAGTAAACTCCAGTCATCTGAAGAAATGGGCTGTGCCCAAAAAGCTCATGATACCATCTACATGTTTTGTTAGTCTATAAAGTGCTACCAGACCATTTGTTGTATATAGGTGGTTGGCCATAAATGATGACAGCTCCGTTGCTCTCCTGGCTGAAGAGGTAGCAAGATAAAAAGAGAGAGAAAAACCCTCTGAAAGGGGTTTGAAGAGGGTCCACACGAGCCTTGAGAGGAGGGTATTGAAGTCTGAGGCAATAACAGGCTCTCTGACAGGCAGGTCCCTGACCATGGTATTTATAACCAGACAATGTACAGGTGCAGGGACTTGCGGTCTGGATGGAATATCTCCCCATGGTGCTGTAAAATCAGGTCTGGGCAATCAGAGCTGGATCAGCATCTGAATGGACATTTGCAGCAGGCCTGTCAGGCAAAACTGCCTACGCTTCCACAGAACCATGAGAAAGGTCATGGCTTTGTCTCTTTATTTGGGAAATCATCCTTGGGAATCTGTACAAAGGCAAGCTAGGCTTGGACTCCACGCAGAATATGGACAATGAGCCCTTGCTTATATCCCCTCCGGAGCAGAAAGTGACATCCTGGCTTTGCCTTGGGTGGCAAATGGGTCTATTATGGGAACCTGTTCCCTTCCACTTGTGATGGAATATAAGCTCTGTGTAGGGGATACTTGTGGTTGGTCATGGGTTATCTGCTCAGGAAGTCCATCTGCTCATTGCTGACTCTTGAGACACAAAGCACTAGCAGGCTTATCTTTTGTAGATGGCACATGTCCAGAGCTTGACAGCTTCCTAAGAAATGGAAGATCACAAGCATGTGCCTCCTTGTTTGTTGGTATAGTGCATCGGTGTAGTGATCTGCACTGTGGAATACTGAAGAACAGGTCAGAAGGTCACATGAGGTATCTCAATATTGAATACATACAGGAAAGCACAGGAGAAAGCTAGCAATGAGGAGTGAAGAGGTAATGGCAAGGAAAATCCTTCGTTCATAAATATAGGAGGATAAGGTGCCAGGGACAGTTTCAATACCAGCTGTCTTTCAGCAATGTTCCCTCTAATTTTTCTATCTGTGTGTGAAATACATTTTATTATGTGCACTAAGCAATGTGAAGATGTGCACCACTGGTAGAAATTCATGCTGCTGGTTGTGGGTGGCTGTGGGAACTCTACTAATCAGCTGAGCAGCACCGTAAATTCTCCTGGTGCACAGTTTATAGGAAACATTACTCTTCAGCACAGGAAGCATTCTTGGAGGTGATCCAGATTCATACAGGGGATATCTGAGGGCCCTTGCTGCGCACCATCACAGATACCAATACTCAGTTTGTTTGTGAGTGTTTCATTCCAGGTCTGATGCTTTACCCCTCAAATAGAGATGTTGTGTTTTCCTTCCAGGCCCTCCCATCATGGCTGGAGCTTTGTTTGGTTTCCACCTTGCTTTGAGGGGGCTTCATATTCAGGTACAGACACAGATGCTGTTGCAGTCAGAACGGGGGTACTGCATATGATGTAGCAGTCAGTGTCACAGCTTCCAGGGCAGATGGTGTTACAGTTTCACTGCCACAGATTTCACTAATGTGGAGGCAGCTGATGTCAAAGTCACTAATATTGGCTCTGCCAGTGCTCTCTTCACCTTTTTCCAGTGCCTGACCCCAGTATATGATGTGTGCCTTAGGGAACACTAGCTAATGCCACCGTATTGGATAGTGGCTATCACCTTTGCCTGGAGTGCTCAAGCAGATATGGTTTTAGCTGAGAGTGTCTGGGTTTTTGGGTCCTGACCCCCTGGTCCTACGCTAGGCAGAAATGACATCAACAGTGTCCATCCTTGAAAGGAATCAGTCTGTTATAGAACTGGCAGGATTTAAAGCCCTGAAGATTTGGAGACCACCATGATGTATGGTACTTGGCACGAAGCACTTCGTTATTCTGGGTAGGAGTGTATGGGGGAGGTCTGTAGCAGTGTTCCCTCTGATTTCTTTTCCATTCATGTGCAGAATAAATTTTGTTATATGCACCAAGGCATGTGCGGGTAGGCACCACCCGTAGAAATACATGTTGCCGGCTGTGGGCACTCTGCTAATCAGCTGGGCGGCATTTGAATCTCTCCTGGGCTGCTGCCCAAGTGCTCAGCCTGCAGAGAACACAGCTCTCGTTTTTCTTCCTTTTTTGCAGTCCAAATGAGGGGAGCAGGAAGATGAAGATTTCTTCATAAATTTGATCAAAGACCCCTCCAGGATGGATCCCAACCTGCTTCCACCAATGGTACAAGAAACTCGATGGAGGGTTGTCATGATCAGGAGGGTTAGCCAGCAGCCTGGGGACTAAGGGTTAACTATACCTAACTCAGGTAGAGTTACCCAATAGGAATGTAGGTAGGAATCTCAAATTAGGACAAAGGAATTTTTGGGTTTCCCTCCTTTATCTCTAGGTAGTTTTTTTCTCTTCAGCTATTGAAGGGGACAGGATGTCTCCCTCTAAGAAAATACTCTTCACAGTCTGTAAGTAGGATAAAGTTTAGACAAATCCGTTTTATTGTTTTATGGTTTGGGAAACAGGATCTAGTGTCTGTGCATTTAAAAATGGGTTTTGCTCTCCTTTGTAACTAAGTTCCTGGCTCATGGTAAATTTCTCCTCCATGAGTATATTATTTTGTTACTGTTCCATCTAGTGATTATGCTTGCAACAGGAATATTGTGGTGATAATAGAAATTCTTTCTCTTTTCTTTTTATTAACCTGGTATTGGTTAATTTGTGTGTCCTGGTTTGTACTCTAGGGGTGAGATTTCCGATGTAGTCTCTCCCTGTTTGCTTTATTAATATTTGGGTGATAGCAGCGGAGATTTTATCCCCAAAATCTAAGTTGTTAAGATTTTGGGGGGGAAGTTTTATACCAAAGCCTGGTAGATAAGGTTTTGGGGTACTTTTAGGGTTGCCAGGTGTTCGGTATTGTACCAAACAGTCTGGTATTTGTGCGCTCTGTCCGGTAAAAAAAAAACAGAAAATATCAGACATGTGCAAAGTCCGGTATTTTCTGATTTTTCCGGCTGCGCACCAGACTGAAGCCTGGAGTGGGCAGGGGGAGTGGCTGGGAGTCCCAGCTGAGAGGCGGGGCCGCGATTGCTGCCAGGAGCCCTCAGTTGGTTGAGTGTGAGGAGGAGGGGAAACCTCTACCTTGCATATGCACCCCCAGCTGTGCTTCCTGCCCCCCCTTTACTCCCAGCCAGCCCCGCCCCCTCCCCCAATATCCTGCAGCCAGCCCCGTTCCGCCCGACCCTCACCCCCGCCACAGCCAGCCCTGCTTCCCGTTGGCTCCCATGGGCAGCCCCATTGCCCCTCCTCCCCCCATTAGCTGTTTCCAGGCCCCCCCTTCCCAGCCAGCACCGCTCCCTTCCTGGCCGTCCTCCCCCCCATGAAGCGTGTCCTGTTTTTTGTTTTTGTTTTTTTTAAATGACTACCTGGTAACCCCTAGCAGTGATCCAGGTTTTTTCCCAGTGTTTTGGGTTTTTTTTGGGGGGGAAGGGGGGCGAAGATGTTTGGTATTTTTGTTTCAGCCATGAGGCAACCCTAGGTACTTTTGCTGGCCCCCACTCCTCCATTTATCATGCCAGAGTGGGGAAGGAGCCATGACAAAGGGTAGTGGCTTCTCTGCCCTTCATGCCCTTCCAGGGGAACATAAGGAGGCTTAGAATACAGCACGGCCCTGATGAACACTGGTATTAAAGGACGGCTATCATTTGGGCCTACAGTGAAATCCACACACACACATGCTCAAAGAAGCTGATCAGAATACAGTCTTCATTGTGTTAAACAATCAATAAAGGGAATATAAAATTGAAACAACAAACTTCAGAATTACCATAGGAACATTACCTGGAGAACTCTGCTCATCCACTGAAAACTATCTTCCTCTGTGGAATCTGGCCTTTGTTCAGCAACAATAACTATCCTTTCATCATGAAGCACACTCACTGAAAACACTGCTATTCTGTAACACACAGAAAGAAAAGGGGATTGAGTTAGAATACTGACTGCAGAAAAGTCTATTCCATTCCTGCAGTGAACATTTTGGAAATGTTATTTATCAATTACTCGAATTATTCAGAAGAATGATACTTTAGCTACTAATTCTGCTAGTGAAAAAAATGTCATATGAAACCCTGACATAATTGTTAAACTTGACTAAGGTCGGAGGAAAAATATTACAAGACCTGTAAAATCAGTAGTTTTTGTAAAGTAGTGTTACTAATGATCTTTGATTCAGTAGCCTTCACCTGGCCTGTCAGCCATTTTAATCCTGCCCTCGAGCTTGTACTAGGAACTATGGTCTGGGGTTTGCCCTGAAACACAAATCCTGGAAGTAGCAGCATGTCCTCCCTCTAGCACCTATGTATATGGGTCCCACACTCCCACACTCCAGCCTCATTCATGATCCTCCATACAATTTCCAAATCCCAGAAGTTTGACCGCCCCTGCTCTGCAGCCTTATTTACACAAGGAAATTCTGCACAAGCTTCCCACCATTGCCAACTCTCACGCAACACCATTGGTGAAAGCAGGCTTGCTGACAGGAATTCTGGGCTCTAGGACAACACATCAACGGGCTTCCTAGCCCTTGTCCCTTGGCGAGAGAGAGGCACAAGCCACCTCCCTCTCCCTGCCCAGAGAAACCTCAAGCACCACTCCTCAATCAGAGGACCCTCTGGTTGGTCACTGCCCCATACCCATGTGCTTGGAGATGCTCCTCTCACCCTACTTCCCCTCCAGTCCAGCTCTGACCACCAGCAGTCCTCTGCCCCTCACCCTTGGCTCCTTTCTCCCAACCATCCTTACTTACCCATGCTTGCACCCCCCACTCTTTTGCCTTCCTAGCCTGATTCCTCCTCCCCTCTAGGCCCTCACTCCCTGCAGTCCAGTGCCCGACTCTACCCCCAGAGTTTGGCTCCTTCCTTCTCTTCACACCCTGACTCCCTCCCGCTCCATTCCCAGACCGGCTCTCCCCTCCCCTCAGACCCAGGCAGGGTTCAAAGTGATAAAGAGTTCCAGGCCCTCCTTTCCACCCTGCTGCTCTGTGGATCTGAGGCTCCCCATAGCTGCTGCTATGTCGCTACAACAGCGCTTTTTAAAAGGAAAAAATGAGGGTTGCTGTTGCTGCGTGGCAGTCCTGGGCCCCTTTAATTCTACTGGGACCATGTTCAACTGCACCCTTTACCTCCTCCTGTCGATGGACCTGGGTGTAAGCAACATTTGGGAGTTTAGTGTGAATAGGTCACGCCTGCCACAGGCATTTTTAAATACTGGGTGACTTAGACTTGCTTTAAGCAACATAAAGATCTTAATTTACAAAGAAACAAAAGTGAGCCAAACCTTCCCCTGTAGACAAACTTCATTGGTTCCACAGCCAGGGCTGTTGCTACAATGTCATCAGCATTATGTCTTCTTCCACTGACCACCATTAGACCGTCCATTTTGCCTATGACGAAGACAAGCCCTCCTGGTCCAATAAATCCTAGCAAGCCTGTCCTTATAAAAGGGTATTCACTTATAGGAGCTCCTGAACTGGTCATAGGAAACACCTGTAATAGAGACAGGAATACAGTTATCCATATTCCTTACAAGAAACTAATCCCCAGAGTTACCAGCACTATGGGCTTCCCTGAGAATGGGGAGTCCTTATTCCACTCTGAACCCAGACCTCTCCACCCATTGTGCTAAACCTTGTGACATATTTATTTAGGACACACACTTTCCATAGCTTCTATGTTTTAATTTAATAACAATAATGGATACAAATATTTGAATGGGAAGGAATTAAATTTAGGTCCAAAATGCAGTGAAGAAATAATAATAAAAATATCAGTGGAAATGTCCACTCTCATTAAAGCAATACACTTCAGAAAAAAAAAAGTCACCAAAACAAATCAAGCCATTTTAATATACTGTAGACACCCATCAATTTTACGTAAGTTAAACAAATTATGTTCTCTTGGTCTCTGCAGGAATGCCTTTATTTCCCTCAATGACTACAGCAAATGCCATGAAAATTGCAGGGTCTGAGGATGTGTAAATGCAAGTTCTTAGTTATCTAAGGCAATCACAAGCTGAGGGCCTCCACTGTGAGTTGTCAATAAAAGTCAAAGTGTCTGTGTTTTTTCCTTTGAGGCTCAGTTATCAAAAGAAAAGGTCACATTCTGCACATTGATGACTTATTGAAAAATGAATAATGGTTCATTCAGAGACCATAATTAGTTCTGAAAGCAGATAATTGACTCTTGACTTGCTCTCACATGAAAGGGCATGTAAGAAAAGCATCTTAAGTGTTTTGGTCAAGGTTCTTGAGCATGTGAGTAGCCCCATTAATTGGGCTACAGATATGCTTAACCTCACATACATGCTCAACTAAGGGCCTCAGTTACTACCAACTGGATATTACCAACTATGACTGATTTTACTGATGCTATTAAATTCTAGCTGATTTTACTGAGCTTAATTCTAGCTTAATTCTGTTATTAAGTTCTGTCTTGTACACTAGTCAGATATTGGATTTCCAGTCACACTGGCTATCACTAATTGCTTTTTCAGCACGTGAAAAAGTGATTTTAGAAATTCAAAACCATTGCAGTATAGAAAGATTCCTGGCTTCCATGGGTCTAGGAACTGTCATTCCCACTTCCAGCCCCTGGTGTTTATTCAGGGTATAGTGCTTGTGACACTCAGAATGGGGTACGAATTAGGAATATTGAAACAGTCATTATGCAGGAAAAAATTAACTGTTTAGCCTACAGCTTAAAACTCTCTAAACCAAGACTCTCCTGTCTGGCAACATCTGTGGTCCGGCATAGATGCTGCAGGACCAAAAAGTCCCAATGGAGGGCCAGTAGCAGGGAGTCCCATGGGGATGGCAGGGCAGCAGAGTGCCCGTAGCAAGCTGCTGGCGAAGCCACCCAGGGTGCAGCATCAGGGCTGGGAGAACCAATGTGTTGCTGCCTGGCGGTGATTGTGAGCTGCAGCAGCAGCGGTGGTGGCCCTGCAGGGCCCAAAGCTGCAGCTTGTGGCTGCCCGGTGGAGCCAGGAACTGCGGTAGTACACAGCTGCCTGGCAACGTCAGGAGTCCCGGTGCATGACTGCCTGGAAGGGTTGGGAGCCCCAGTATGTGGCTGCTCAGTGAGGCTTGGAGCCGGGCAGCAGCGGCTGCCCATCAGGGCTGGCAGCAGGTGGGGAGCTGGCTGGGAGGGCACTGGGCCAGGCCAGGGTGGAGGTGAGGGGAGAGTGACAGGGGGCCCAGAGTGACCTCCCC
This sequence comes from Pelodiscus sinensis, assembly GCF_049634645.1. Lineage (NCBI taxonomy): Eukaryota > Metazoa > Chordata > Testudines > Trionychidae > Pelodiscus > Pelodiscus sinensis. The sequence continues at coordinate 237,555,871 of NC_134712.1, read as the reverse complement.
TGGTCGAGCAAAATCCCTCATCTGGGACTGTTCAGGTCCCAAGGGTGCTGGATCAGGGAGATCCAACCTGTATACAAATGTTGCAATCAGAAGAAGCATTTGGTTAAAGGAGCAATACATTTACACTCATTTCCTTGCCTCCTTGTTTCCCCACCCCACTGATTAAGAAAAGAAAGAAACAAAAATTTAAATAAAGAATATCTCTGTTCAGTTTTTCTCTGTACTTCAGTGACTTGTCTAGACTTTTTATATCATGTCAATTAAGGTTCCACAAAAACAGAAGTAGACAGCTGCTACAAAGTTATCAAATTAGCTATCATCATAGAAATGCAGAGCTCAGAAAAACAAGCAGACTTATGAAATTCAAAGAATTACACCTCTTTTGGTTTAAAAACAAAAGCCATATTTAGTTCATTAGGAAAAAAGCAATCTTGTAAAAATCATGTTTTCAGACTGCTTCAAATCTCTCTTCAAAACATATTTCTGTTATGATTCCTACAAGAAATCAGTTAACTAATGTTGGCTAGATTGAAGATTTGTTGAAGAAAGTTTTTAAATCTAATTTCTCAGCAGTTTTCCAAGTGTTTGGAACCATGAAGTTGTACACACAGGTACCCTATAAAACTGCATGTCCTGCATCCCTCTTTCCTCCTATAATTTGTTACAAACACAAGTATCTTGTTTCAAACAGAGAACAACCTCTCAGGGTGATAACCATACTTTTCTAAAGGTCTGAAGAGTATTTAATGAAATGAAGCCCCCTAAAATTTAATTGCTACTGGTTTTCACTTGGCATTACAAATTGTATCGCTAGTAGTTAGTAATAATGAATAGAATTGTTAGCATTACTGCACCTGTACATACAGATGTCTCAACTCGGAAGAGTTAAAAAAGATGGATTCTGTTGTGCACGTTCATTCTGACTCACCTCAAAAGTGTTCTTGGTCATGCCTGAGAGTCCATAATATGATGTACCTGTTGCTATGGCACATACACAAAGTTCGCCTATTTCATCTGTTCTACAGAGCTGAGGAATTCCATCTGGCTTCACTGCACACATTATAGCTAAAAAGAAAGCAAAAGATTTTCAAAAATATTATGGAAATGACAGAGGAAAGTTAGTGGTAGCAGGAGGCTGTGGGCTAGAAATTTCAGTGAATAAATTATATGCCGACAGTAATACCATACATATTACATACATTATCATATATATTACAAAATCAAATATTTTTCTTTAACTTCTGGATGACAATTATTCTATATCCAATTGCCAGCAACAGATGTCAAGGCAGGAAGGCTGGTTCTCACCTAAACCCAAGTAAAATCCATGCAAGACATCCAGATATTCTGCCCATCAGACTAGAACAGCAGTAGTGTGTTTCTTTGTCAAGAATTACCAGAGTTTAGACGCCCATCAATTTTGTACTAGAGTACAGCACAGACAGCAGGAACTAAGAGGAGACCAACAAGTGAAGAAAAATATTGACAGTGGGCAGAGAGAGAGAGAGACTACTTCTACACTGCAATGCTATTTGGGCATCTTCATAGCAAGCCTGTTATTTTGTGCTTGCTATTCTGACGTCCCTGTAAACCTCATTCTTCGAGGGGTAAGGAGCACGTTATTTCAAAATTAAATGATGAAATAAGCTGTTTTGAAATAGCATCGAAATAAGATACGCAATTTGCACAGCTCAAATTGTGCATCTTATTTCGAGTTATGGTGCAGTGTAGATGCTCAGAGAGAGAGAGAAAAAGAGCACATTGGGAGGAGAGAAGCCAGAGAGAGAGAGAGAGAGAGAGAGAAAGTGCACATTGGGGGGAAAGAAGCCAGAGGGAGAGACAGAGTGCACATTGGGGGGAGAGAAGCCAGAGGGAGAGAGAGTGCTCATTGGGGAGAGAAGAGAAGGAAAAATCGCAAAGGTGAGAAAGAGTATTCTTGCTTGAGGACACTCTGATACTTTCTATCTCTGCACCAAAGATAGTGTGGGAGTTCTGCCACTTCCAATCTTGGACACAAAAGTAAGGGCAGGTATGCCTCTTAGCAGCAATCTCTGTAGTAGGAGCCTGTCATAAGCATATGTCTTTGCAACTGGAAAGGGGCTAAGGTGAAAGAGAAAAGGGAAGCAGACCAGAATGCCTTTATAGGTGCAAATATTATGTCTCGGCTGCTTCTCCACTCCCAGTGAGGATAATCACAAAATAATATGTATTATACCTTCCCTTGAATTAGAACAGAATATATAATCAGCCATGAACCAATATATCTATAAAATAATTTTATATCAGGGCTGTTAGAAAAAAATCAACTTGCTTCCATTTTAACTTGTTCAACTGAAACAGAGTTCATTTGGTACATAATGTATTAGAAGTTCTGTTAAGAAACACAGCAATATTGGTCTTTTCCAGTCAGTACAACACAACACATAAAATCAATTTGGATACAGAGCCTGATGTCATGTAAAAAAACTCTAGCTTCTTGCTTTAGTCTGAATTTTATAACTATTATCTCCTTAAGATACATCTCTTTTTATAATGAATGTAGGGGCTTGAGGAAATATTCTGCAAGTCTGCAGCAAGCAGTTTAGTTTACATTTACAGTAGATTAGAAAAATAACCTAAAATACCTTGGCCTGGTCTGGGTCACTCTTGTTTCTATGGATACCTGTGATCTAGCTTCTGCATATAGGATTCAAAATTATATTTTATTCTGAGCATTTCAGGCATAATGAATTACTGCTGAACATGCCCTCATGAGGACAATGGAGAAGAATCAGGTGTTGCGAGGACACTTGAAATGAAAGCAATCTGTGGCTAATGAATGGTGGCTGAGCATGCGATCACAGTAACTACTGGGAAGAAAATGTATATACTAGAACTAGAAGATTTACCTGGTGTTGCCTGGGTCCTTAATTCAAATAAGTTTTGTTTTCCTTCATTTAAATCATTGCTCTGGGGTGGGGTTGGGGATGAGGGGTTCGGTGGGCAGGCTGCCCTGGGGAGACAGGATAACCCCAGCCCTCTCTCTCTCCACAACAGCATGGGGCCAAGTGAGAAGCACCTACCCATGGCCACCGCAGGTGCAATGGTTCCAGCTCGGTGAGAGATGAATGTCCTCCAGCGGGGGAACAGACATGCAGACAGACAAACTCTCTGCAATATATGATAGATAGCTGTCCCTTTCTTAACCCTTGCTGGCCCAATGGGGTTATAGCTGTCCCAGTCCCTATCTCTGGATGTGTCTACACTACAGGGTTTTGTCAACAAAAGTGCACTTTTGTTGACAAAACTATACCTGCGTCTACACTACCGCCGAGTTCTGTCGACATAACATCGACAGAACTCCACAGTTTCGTCGACGGCGGTAAACCTCATTCTACGAGGAATACCGCCTTTTTGTCGACAGAGTTCTGTTGACAGAAGGCATTATTGCATCTACACTGTCCTTTGCGTCTACACTCTCATGTCAACAAAGTGGCTTGCTTTGTCGACAGAAATGGATGTAGTCTAGACGCTCTTTGTCGACAGCGTCTGTCGACAAAAGCCTCTGTCGACAAAAGCCTGTAGTCTAGATGTACCCTCTGATCCCTAGCTGCCCTTCTGTGGTCATTCCAAAATATAACGGTCCTTCTCACCAGACTCCCCCTTTTCCATTTCATGAGACAATCAAATTCCAGGCTCATCCCATTGTGTTGGTACAACCATACCCTTACCTTGCTTAAAGGTATGATAAGAGGAAGCTACATTCCAAATTTGGTGGTCCTAGCTCTTACCATTTAAGAGGCGTTTTTGAACAAACGGACTCACACATGGCTGGATGGACACACAAAGTTTCTAAAAAAAATTTTTATATATATTACATATGTCAGAGAAAATTGTTCCAATCCCTACCTCCTGGCATCACCAAGCCAACATCTTGCACAGTCAGGACAGAGAGCTTTTCTTCAGAATCCACTCTAATTACTCCATAGGTGAGACCATGCATGGACAAAACTCCCCTCCCTGGAGGCTGATTGCTATCGTCTGTTGGCCTGCAACAAAACATCAATAATTTGAATAGGCAGTGTGGTTTACCAGGCAAAATATTATCTTTTCCTCATATGTAACAGAGTTGTAGCAGATATACCCCAATATTGTCTTAAATATTAGCATTTCTTAGATTTAATTTTGATTTATTTTCCACATCATCCTCGTTTGCCTTATAATATTTGACATGATTCTTCTCCCACGATATCACTGGTAACTAGAGATGCTAGCTTTCACTGTCAGCATCCACTCAGAAGAATGTTGCTAGAGTGTCTTAAGTATAACTCTGATCTCACCTTCTGTAATTATTTTTAATCTTCAAAGAGCTTAACACACATTAATTCACTGAGTTGCCTAGTGAGAGACAGCAGCGTCATACTTAGCGTTATAAATAGGGAAATGGAGAGAGATTAATGCCCAAATGTTCAAAACTGATTAGTGATGCCTCAATTCTTGGTAGCCCAATAGTCAATTCAGAATTTAGGATTAAGTGATGTGACCAGGACTATAATGTGTTAGTGTTAGAAAATTAGGATTAGAACTGAAGTATTCTTGATTCCCAGTTCGGACATAGACCAAGGCTGTGATATTTTTTTTTTAAGCCACATGGTTAGGCATCAGCCTTCTGAACAAAAGATACTACATTTTTAAATACAGGCAGTCCCCAACTTACGCGGATCCGACTTACGTCGGATCCGCAGTTACGAACGGGGCTGCCCCAGAGTACACGGACTGCGGTACCTCGCGGTCCTGCCGCCCGTGTACTCTGGGGCTTTGCTCTGCGTCTCCCTGGTCTGCAGACCAGGAAGACGCAGAGCAAAGCCGCCGGGGGGCTCGGGCAGCGAGGCACCCCAGGCGTGCCTGGGCTGCCCCGCCGCCAGCTTTCCCGCGGCTTTGCAAAGCCCTTTTCCGGAGTATCTCTTATTCCTACTTTGAATAAGATCCTCCGGAAAAGGGCTTTATTCCGGAGGATCGCACCAGTCTAGACGCTTTTTTCCGGCTTTTCCCCAAGCCAGAAAAAAAGCGGCGGCCATGTTTATTTAAATCCCGCGGGGGATATTTAAATCCCCCACGGACTTCCCTATTCTGAAGTTGGAAATTAACATCCCTCTTCCGGAGAAGGGGCCAATGTAGACATAGCCAGAGTGAAACTGGAAAGACATTCACACAGAATTGTACTTCATAATGTAAGATAGAGTATTACTATGCTGAGTTGTTTAGGGATATTGCTCACATATAATGTGGACCGACAAACTATTTTCAAGATCAATGAAAGAGCCCACATGCATCTTGGGGGGTTTTACATTCTTGCTGTGTATTCCATTGTAACTAATGCTCGTGTTATCCAATCATGGGTTTTTTTATATGTCATGTCTCCTCCGCTATGCTTGAAATCCATAGATCAGCCTTCACTAATCATGTTCACATAAGACTCAAAGTGACTGATATAATACATTTCAATTAATAGATATTATAAGGCATTTCTAAGATGACAATGTCAACAAAGAAGGTGTTGGGCAGGCTCAAATACGCATTAGAACATAACAAATTGAGGCTAGTAAATAGGCAGCCATGATGAATAACATTTTCATCATTTAAAAGGAGCACTCAGCCACATTATTGATCAACTTTCTCATTCCCAATCCCCAAGTGCACATTATGTTGCTCACATGATCTTAAACATGAAAATAAAATGCCTGTTTTCACTGGTTTCCATCTTAAATTTGCTCACATATTTCCTCATAGTGCCACATTTAATAGAGCAAAAGCCAACATGGGACTTTTTGCATATGTCTGTCTTGTTTTATTAAACAAATCCAAGGTTGGGTGGATGAATAATGGGAGCAGTTACAAGATACACAGACTCCTTAGGAATATGCCTTATCAGCAGTCCTATGCAGTCCAAACCAGGGCAACCCTAACATGAGTATCTCTACTAAGCAACTGCAGGGAAAAATCACCAGGGAGAAAGGTGAATTCAAGTAGTATTTTTCCAAGACATTTAGATCTTTTTAGGTTAAAAGTTAACAACTCCATCTGCTTACTAGTTATCCCTAAGAACAGAATTTGAAGGTCTCTAAGGGTTCATTACAGGAAGGATAAATTTTGAGACTAAGAAACAGAGGTAACAAGATAGGGTTTTTATTTCCATAGGCTAAATGAAAGTGCCCATGTCACTAAAGGTATCTGTACTGCAGAGTCCCTATGTCTAAAAGACTAATAATACCTGCCTACTTCAAGATTCAAATTAAGGAAGCCTTAACATGTAGCACCTGTAAAATATTTGAGACTCTTGGATTAAAAAGATTGTGTAAGCAGAAGTATAGAGTTTTCTCCTTTTCAGAAACATGTATAAAAGATCATAACTGGTTTATGACTTATATTCATTGACTTCAATGGAAGTCTTTGTGTGGTTAAAGGAATCAGCACTTATTTAAGTTACTGGCAGTATCAAGGCCAGATGCCATCTGGTGGAGGCAGTCCATCAAGTGGTCTTACAAAACACCTTGACCACGATTTTGCATATTAAATTACTTTTTTGCAGCTTTCAACTATATTATGCTTTGAGTTTCTGGTTAAAGCAACAATTCATCTAGTAGTAATTGCCTTTTTTCTATATTATACAGACATTTTACAAGAGGAATGGCTTTTTTCTTAGTCTTCTCTCAAGGAAAATCTATAATTAACGATTTAGAAAAGTATACTGCAGTTGTAGTGTTAACAGGAAAACTGTATACAACGGATCTGTAGCCAGTCTTTCTAATTTATGCTTCAGATGCTAATCTGTGGAATTTGTGTGATAATGACTTTACCGTCGAGAATGACTGAATGGAATGTGAAAGACACTAAATTTCAGAGTTCAGGAAGTATTATCTTGCTATTTACAGGCCATACACAAGCATTTGTAAGTTTGATAACATTCACTGTAACAAGACGACTGCTACATAATTACTGAACAAAGTTCTAAAACTAAAAAATATTTTCCATATATTATCTATTTTATTTGTTGTTAAAACTTTTTAGGTAATCTACCAAAAGTACTTAATATGAAAATGGATTCTTAACAATTCAAAATGGATTTTAGCATGGAATTTTGAAGCTAGATAGGACAGACTTTCCTTTATACATTAAGGTTAAAACTTTGGATAAAATGACTCCATTCTGCAGCTTCAGATTTGAGGGAGGTACTGTATGGGCCAGCAGGGAAAAGAAAACCTTTTAGCCCCTACCGGGGAATGCCTACCCTCTTTTTCCTGTCTTCCATGTGGGGCTCCTTGTAGATGAGTAAGAGAAATGCGGAGCTGCTTGTTTAATGGGATGGATAGATGAGTGTAGCAGAAGCCCATTAGCTCCCACATAAATCCTTTCCGTTACCCATGGTGCTACCTCCTGGGGATTAGAGTAGGATCCTTTTTCTGGATCTTGCAATGAGCATCATATAGGTGGCCTTTTTTTTAGGCTGGGAAAATGGTTTTCCCTTATTGCCTGATTAGCCTGGGTAGAGATTTTTATCTTCTCCATAGCCTATGGACCTGGTGGGCAAGTTAAGTGTTAACGTATTCACATCTCAGTTTGGCTGATTCCCTGACAAATCAAAATTGGAATATGGATTGGGGGAAGGTAATCACTGAGGCTATGTCTAGACTGGAGGTTTCTTTCAGAAGAAGCTTTTCCTGAAAAGATCGTTCAAAAAAACTTCTTCCAAAAGACAGTGTCCACACAGCAAAAGCGCATCAAAGAAGTTATCTGCTTTTTTGAAAGATAGCGTCCACACTGTATGGACGCTATCTCACATTTAAGCAGCGATTACTATGGATGGAGTGGCCACCAGGGCACCTGTGCTTTTCCCTCTCTCCTCTTCTTTCGAAAGAACTCCCTCTTCCCGGTCCACACACGCCTTTTTCTGAAAGAACTCCTTCGGAAAAAGGCTTCTTCCTCATAGAAAGAGGTTTACCAATGTTGGAAAAACCCCTCTTTTCTTTCAATTTTTTGTCGAAAGAATGCAGTATGGACATAAGTAAAGTTTTTTCAGAAAAAAAGGCTGTTTTTCCGAAAAAACTGTAGTGTAGACATAGTCTGAAGGTGGCCAACAGATTTCAGGGTAATAGAGTCTGGGCTGCAAGAGGCCAGCCCAATGTTCTTGATCAAGAAAAAGGCAGGGAGGTCCCAGCAACAATTCTAGGACTAAGGTTAAAAGAGAAATGTGTTGATAACAGCCCACCCCATGGTGACATGGATTACAAACAGAAGGTTGACCTGGACTGCATAAATGATTACTGGATAATTCCTAGGCTTGTTAAGAGACTTGTGTCCAAGTTAAACACACTCCTGGTATCTTTTCTTTCTTCCTGCAGTAATCCACGTAACTGCACTTAAAAAACCAGGTGAAATATTCCTTAACAGGAATTATATTTTACATTTTGCAGATTATCTTTTACTTAACATAATTACAAAACTTAATTAAATCAGATGCTTCATGAGGCTATACACTGAAAGATGGCTCTAGAAATCTGGATTTTAGAAATGCATTTGAACTGACCATCTAGGATGATACACCTATACTTCATGATTTCCACTTTTCATCAAGGTTATGACACCCTGGCACAAACATAGTAATGCCCTGCTGTTTTCACAATTATGGAATAAGTGCCCACTACCTCCTTACAATCATGAGTAAATAGAAGGGTTTGGCAGTTTGCTCGAATTTATATATTCCATTTCCAAGCACAGACACAATAGTGCTGGTAGCTCATTTCCATGAAATTCATGAGCTCCTCTAATCATTAAGAAAAAAAGCCATGGAGCCAAAAGCTACCAGAAGCCTGTTGTAATTCTCCAGAAATACATTGGTTGTTGAGTTCTAAAGCATGATTTTCCCACCCTTGCAATTTAGTTAAGATTCCCTCTTTTTACTTCATTCACTGCTTTACTGTGGGATTTTTACAAGGGTTTTCATACTGTTCACATTTGCATGTTAGCCTGTTTGATTGGAAACTCAAATCATATTATGAACTTGACCACAGTGTACTTTCCCTCCACAACTAGTTAGGATGTCACTATAGGACTGCATGTTCTATTTGGTACAAAGATGAATACAAAATGGATAATGTGAATGCTAACTATAGATCCATAATCTTTCTTGAACATAATTTTGCATTTTTTTAATCTTGAATCTGCCATTGCATAGGTAACACAGTACCTTCGAATAGCCACAGTGAGAGCTTCTGGTGAACTGGCACAAGGACAAATGACCTCCTGTCTTAGGCCTTTACTTTGGAAGACATTGAGAAATGCATCACAGGAAGAAATAGACCCTAGAATGAAAATCAGAGAAAAAAAATCTGACTTCTGAAATAATGCAATTCACATGCAAAACATTTTCAGGACAAAAGGATCTAGATTATATCTGGAAAACACCATATCTGGTAGAGCTCAGCTACATAGGGTGTATTAAAGATTAGCTTTCCAGCATAAATAGTTACATTATTTGTGGGTAGAAGAGCCACTACACAGGGATTTAAGATGTAAAGCAAACATACAACATGTTTAACAAAAGGAACATTAAGGAAGGATTTACTCTAGGAACTCAAAGCAAGTTACAATAGATAAGCAGAAGATCTATATCACTGTATTGTAAAAATAACATGGAGAAAGTTCTTATTAATTTTCATGAAATGATCCAGATGCAGTTGTCTACAATAATGCAAATATCCCCTCCCTCCAAAAAAAATGTCTTTGTTACTCAGAAGCAAACCTTCTGCTTCTTTCTACATCTTAAAGATAATTTATTTCAGTCTTTATATATTGCTGTCATGTTAAACAAAACTGGATTTACTGCGACTTACGTTATGCAGAATATCAAGTTTGCTTCAGGATTAGCTAAGGAAAAATACATTTTAAAAAAATCCAAAATTAATTACTGTTTCCATAAATGTTGTGTAGTTTGCAGTAGATAAACCTTATACTTTTGTTAAACATTTTTGGCTAATGTGACTGAAGACTGAAACTTAAAACATAAGACAGAAAATAAGTATCATATATTTTGTTTTATTATACAAGCATCACTTACAAGGATTTGCACCATCGGCCACTATTAGCATACGCAACGAGGAAAGGTTGATATCTCTTTGATCTCGATGTGCCACTAATGCCCAGTGCATGTCCCTGGATTTTACACAAGCGACTTTTGCTAAAATAAAAGTCAACAGATTACTAATGTCATGTGTACAAGTTATTTTGTGGCAATGAGTAAATTACAGCTAAATAGGCTCAATAGCAACAACTTACTTTTCTAAATTTTATTTTTCAAAAATACTTTTATACACTTGTGATCCTTACCTTTGTATTGGCAGACTTTCTGTATCCATGATAGTGGATTCACTTTCATTAAGGAATATGGGATACTGATAACATGCATCATGTTCATGACACTCTGAAATCAAAATAAATTAAACAAGGGATTTGTCCCCAAACAGCATATATTTAGTAATGAATCAAGTTATGAGTACATAATTAGGGACTCTGGTTTAAACCAATAACAAATCCTTAAAAAAAAAAAAGGCTGAAAATTGTAATGTAACTTTTAAAAAGGATGTTCACTTGTCTCCATTCTTCTTCATGTAAGTTTATGCAACAGCAATATGGAATGTGGCCCAATGCATGCTTTAATTGATAAAAGCTGAGTGACTGACAGCTGTGTCTTTGCTTCAGAAGTGAATTTTAGGGCCCAATTCTGCTAACCCTTAGTTCACAGAAATTGCCCTGACTCAAAGACATATGCAACTATTAAAACCTAGAAAAGCTTGATAATACAAAGATGAGACCTGAAAGGCCACATTATAGCAAAAATATTAGTTTAGCAGTGCACAAAAGTAGGAAGTGGAATCCGTGATAATACTTAAAATAAGCAAAATTTTGCTTACTCTTAAAAAAAAATAAATTAAGGGCCTCTTGGCCCTTTTATTGGCTAGACCAACCCCAGTACATCCTTGGTGAGATTCTAAAAAGTTGTAGAGTATATAAATAAGAAATTCAGTACATCCAATGGCAGCAAGTTGATGTTTGTGTTTTAAAATGTTTCTTTCTGTAAGTTATTTGTCACATAATATCGCTATATTGAAGTAATGGTTCAACATGGTACATTTTTTGGGAAACCCAATACAAGGATCCCCAGATCAGAACACCAGTCAATCTCTCAATGGGATTACTCATGTAAGTAACTGGAGCCAAAGATGATACATGTTGAACTTCTCTAGTCCAGCACTTTCTGGTCCAGCAACATCTGCGGTCTGGCACAATTTTAGTTAGCCAGATGTCCACTTATCATGAGTATGGCCAAAGTCCCATAAAGTTGTTCACAGCCACTAGTTCTGATTCTGTGCTGTTATTTAGCTCTCGTTTACCCCTGACTGTCTTGAGAGCCCAATAAACAGTGAAAGTGTTGGTAATGCTGCTGGACAGTATTGACCTCCCATGGTTCGGCAAATTCTCTGGTTCCGCACTGGTCAGGTCCTGAAGGTGCTGGACTAGAGAGATTCAACCTGTATTTCCCTTTTCAGCAACTGTTAACAGAGGAAAAGCATTCACAGATCAGTCAGGCAGCAAGTTAAGGTCATATGAAGAACAACAGTAAAACAGGTGATTAGAAAATTTTGTTGGGTGCTTACTTTCAGCATATGTAATAAAGTTAACAGTGTTAAATTAACTACTTATGGACATAAAGTCTGGTATCCCATTCTGCCTCAAGCCATAATTATAATTGCCCTTTGGCACTAATGGACACAGAACAACAGGAGGCAGGGAAGGTATGCTGGATTCCACTGGAATCATAACACATCAGCTTTTTCAGTTTGAAATTTTCAGATATGGACTCAAAGTTAAACACACTCTCCACTAAGATCAGTTGAACAGGATTTCCCTAAACTTCTGCTGCAACAGTCTTCAAGGGTATGTTGGAAACTGTTTTTAATAAATAATAATAATAATAATTTTAAAAAAAGATGTTTTCTTCCACATCAGTGAACTTCCTGGTTTTTACTTTGGAAGATATTCAAGAGGTAAACAGACAGCCTTTTCAACGTATTGAAGCACAACTGTTGCAAGGTAAGTAATGCAAGTCTGGCCATCACAGGTGAGACCAAAGGCCCATATAGCCCAATACTGTGCTGTTCAACAGTGGCCATTGCAAGGTGCTTCCAAGGGAATGAACAAAACAGGGCAATTATTGAGTGACCTGCCCCTGTCATCCATTCCCAGCTTCTGGTATTCAATGGCTCAGGACACCCAGCGCAAGCTCCCTGACCACCTTGGCTAAAAGCCACTCATGGACCTATCCTCCATGAACTTGTCTAAAACTTTTCTTAACTCATTATAATTTTGATCTTCACAACATCATCTGGAAATGAGTTCCATAGGCTGACTATGCATTGTGTGGAGTGTTATTTCCATTTGCTTGTTGTAAGTTTGCTGCCTATTAATTTCATTGTGTACCCCTGGTTCTTTTGTTATAGGAAGGGGCCAAGAACCCTTCCTTATTCAATTTCTCCATACCATTCACAATTTTATAGACCTCTCTCATATCCCCCTCCCCATTACGCTATATCTACACTATAGCAGGGATTGAGGATCTGAGATTGTCCACTGGTGGTCGATTTAGTGGGTCTACTGAAGACCCACCAAATTGACTGCAGACTGCACCACCGAGGCTTTTCTCAGGGCAGGAACAGCTTCTTGGCCACCATGCGCCGCTTGCTCTGATGCTGCTCCGAAGAGCAGTGCAGAGTCATGCACTGACATCAGGGGAACGTCAGAAAGGGGGCAGGGCCTATGCATGAGGGGAGCGGGGAGCATAAAAGGAGGCCAGAAGGGCCCAGGAAGGGGGGGGGGGGGAGAAGCGGAAGTGGACGTCGTGAGTGCGACTAGAATAGGAGGAGAAGCCTTCAGGCAGAGGAGCCAGAGCGAGGAGAGGTTGTAGGGTTGCCTGGGGACTGGCTAACCGAGGGACACGACCCAGGATTGAGCGTTGGAGCTGAGGGGCCGCTCGAGGGTTGGTGAGTTACGGTGGCTGCCCCACCAACCAGACAGGGAGTTGCATCCCTGTCCTTAGGGTCCTGGGTCGGGACCCGGAATGAGGGCTGGCCCAGGTCCCCTCTCCCTTCTGTCGGGTGACACCTAGAGGGCGGATGCCCTGCTGACGGGGTTAATCCAGCAAACCAGATTGATACTGTCGAGACTGAGCATAAGTAAAGACTGGAACACGGGAAGAAGGATAAGGGGGGAGAAGTGACACTGGTGGGAGGCTATGCCTTTAAATCTGATGATGACACTGTTGTAAACCTGAGGGGAGGCACAGATAGTGACAGCCTCTTTGCATCATTAATTCCCAACCTCTAATGGCCATCAACAGATTTCCAAACCCTGAGATTTTGTGGATACACATATTTGATTGGATGGTGATATTGGCACATCATTTGAATAGGCATGAATAAGATCATTCGATGCCCCCCTTGGACCTATTCTCTGACGTAGTAAAAGCGGAAGGCCTTCTGTTTCCCTGATCAGAATGTCAGTTTGGTTGGCTCTTGCAGTTTTGGACATATTTTAGGTCTCACAAGGTGCTGAGTCACATATCTTACCCTATCTGTGTTCTGACCCAACTGAAAATTTTGCCACAAAGCCTTTCATAATTTCTAAAGAGATATTAAGGATATTTAGTTTAATTTCTAAAAAGATATTAACCCTTACTTATCACACTACACCATTGCTAAAGCCAACTCATATAGGCTAAGTCCTGCAGGCCTTGCATTACTAGCATTACTAAAATATAGTAAAAGGGATAAGATAGGAAAGTATGTAGATTTGCAGGCTACATATCTAATGATGAGAAGATAGCTAATGTGACGTCATTATTTAAAAAGGGCTCTAGAGGTGATTGTGGCAATTACAGACCAGTAAGTCTAACATTTAGTTGTCATGGGATAAGAGGGAAGGTCCTTTTGTGGACTGATAACTGGTTAAAAGACAGGAAACAAAGGGTAGGAATAAATGGTTAGTTTTCAGAATGGAAAGAGGTAACTAGTGGTTTTCCCCAAGGATCTGTACTAGGACCCATCCTATTTAATCTGTTTATAAATGATCTGGAGAAAGGGGTAAACAGTGAGGTGGCAACATTTGCAGGTGATACGAAACTGCTCAAGATAGTTAAGAACAAAGCAGACTATGAAGAGCTTCAGAAGGATCTCACAAAACTAGATGATTGGGCAATAAAATGGCAAATGCATTTTAATGTTGATAAATGCAAAGTGATGCACATTGGAAACAAAATCCCAGCTATACATACAAAATGATGGGGATTAATTTAGCTATAACCACTCAAGAGAGTGCTCTTGGAGTCATTGTGGATAGTTCTCTGAAAACATCCACTCAATGTGCAGTGGCGGTCAAAAAAGCAAACAGAATGTTAGGAATAATTAAAAAGGGGATAAAGAATAAGACAAAGGATATCTTATTGCCTCTATATAGCTCCATGGTATGCCCACATCATGAATACTGCGTACAGATGTGGTTGCCTCATCTCAAAAACGAAATATTGGCATTGGAGAAGTTTCAGAGAAGGGCAACAAAAATTATTAGGGGTTTGGAACAGGTCTGCAAGAGATTGAAAAGACTTGGAGTTTTCATCTTAGAAAAGAAGAAACTAAGGGGGATATGACAGAGGTCTATAAAATCATGACAGATATGGAGAAAGTGAATAAGGAGAAGTTATTTACTTGTTTCCATAACATAAGAACTAGGGGTCACCAAATAAAATTAATAGGTAGCAGGTTTAAAACAATCAAAAGGAAGTTTTTCTTCATGCAGCACATAGTCAACCTGTGGAACTCCTTGTAGCAGATGTTGTGAAGACCAGGATTTTAACAAGGTTCAAAAAAGAACTAGATAAATTCATGGAGGTCCATCAACACTTATTAGCCAGAATGGATAGGAATAGTGTCTCTCGCCTCTGTTTGTCAGGGACTGGAAATGGATGACAGGAGAGGGATCACTTGATGATTACCTGTTTTGTTCACTTCCTCTGTAGCATCTGGCAATTGTCCATTGTCGGATGACAGGATTCAGGGCTAAATGGACTTTTGGTCTGACCCGGTATGACCGTTCTTATGTTCTTAAGCAAGATAGAGTTAGAAGATACCTTAAGACATCCCAATGTCTGATGATAATAAACTTATTAGACAAGTTATTTTTCAAATATTCACATAACTGAAAAAGTTACTTACTGTAAGAATCCCATGCCATAAGCCAACATCCTTCTTGAAATCTAGTACATTCACAATTGTTTCAGCTATTGAATAAAAAAAAAAGGCTTATTTTTCTGAGTATGGCATGAACTCAAAGCAAAGCCATGTACAGGAAGGAAACAGAGTAAATATTGGCAGAACACCACTGAAGACCTCAAAGCATAACTTTCAGAGTAACTCTCCAGAACAGGATTTGTCTTGGCAAAAAGAAATTAAAAATGCAATGAATACATAATTTCTATTTTTAATCTAGAAATAATTAATACAGCCCTATATGAACCCCAATCAGGCAGAATTCAACTTAGTTTTAGGATGAAACAAGAGGAATATATTTAATACCTTCTGTATATCCACATGCTTGTGTAAGAGCTTGACAGTGGGTCAGCAGTGCAATTCTTGTCACAGTCACCCCAAGCACACTTCCATCTTTACATGTTTTGTACTACAAGAAATTTGTTATTAAAGATAGAATATATTGTATGTAACAGTAGCACTTCTCTTATTGTCTGGTAGAAAGGTTCAAAGCATTTAACATGTAGAAACATAGGCAGGTTGATGAACTTCGAGACTTCATTTGAGTTTTTGCAGGTAGGGAGTGCTATAACGAAGGCTATGAAACAGGGTTTTATTTTTAATTAAACCTCATTTCTTTTTTCTGGATAAGGTGTCTTTTTAGGCAGATACTTGTGCTTGATATCAGGAACTTTTTAGCTGTCTGCATTCCAGAAGAGTGGAAAAATAAATTTTATATTAATTCTAACCTGTCTTTTGAGATACTAGCAATACAAGCTGCCGAAGCCAAGCAGCTTCTCTTCCTTAAGGGGATATGAAAGTCTACAAATACTAGGGAGCAAACTTCTATAGGTGATGCTTGTTGATCCCTTCTCTGAACATCAGTGAGAGAAGCCTATTGTGAGTAAGAGCTATGGCAGGACAGCAAAAGTCCTAGAGAATACCATGGCAGCAAGTTAAGTTGAATAGGAGTAATATGGGCAGAGAAAAATAAAGGGAAGAGGGGGGATTTTGCTGGTAAGAGGAAAAGAATTTCAGGAGAAACTAAGGGGGAGAAAGAAGACTGTTTCTAAGGCACAGAGGAGATGGTCCACCATGTACTTTGCCAGTAATTTCCATAACTTTGAAGATGCAGCTGAAGAAAGTCAAGACTCTGTTTGAGCAGAGAGAAGGCCTAGTTTTAAAGACAGGCTAAGACCGAACTCCCATGAATATACAGGCCTGTCAGACTATATATTGCCTTGTGGGAGTTAATATACATGATCTCAGTGATAGAAAGTTACCATGGTTTGTGAATTTCTTTCATTTAATAAGTTATGGACTTCCAGCTAGAAATCCTTCTAAGTCTTTTGGTGTCATCAATTCATTGTGTGTTGGAAGTAATGACATCAAGCATTATATTAGATTCCCTTATCTTTTATTGCGTCGTGACTTTCTTGGTACTTTTTTTTTCTTTCCATTTTAATAAACAAAAAATATTTAAGTGAAAGTGCAAAAATCTAATCTGGGAGTGCAAAAGTTTGGGTGTCCATACTCTTTCAGCTAACTTATTTAACAAGCACCGATCACTGCAATATCTCAAGTCCCAATTCAACAAGGCAATAAAGCATATGCGTGTTCTAAATCTGTACTTAGAACACTGCTGAAGCAGTAGAAACCTTTAAGTGATAAAAACTCTAGAAATACAAAGTTAACCGTGCAAATTTAACACTGCATTAACTTTCATATAGAATAGTGATAGAAATGTAGCCGTGTTAGTCTGGGGTAGCTGAAGCAAAATGCAGGACAATGTAGCACTTTAAAGACTAACAAGATGGTTTATTAGATGATGAGCTTTCGTGGGCCAGACCCACTTCCTCAGATCAAATAGTGGAAGAAAATAGTCACAACCATATATACCAAAGGATACAAATTAAAAAAAATTCATCTGTGTTCATTTTTTTTAATTGTATCCTTTGGTATATATGGTTGTGACTATTTTCTTCCACTATTTGATCTGAGGAAGTGGGTCTGGCCCACGAAAGCTCATCATCTAATAAACCATCTTGTTAGTCTTTAAAGTGCTACATTGTCCTGCATTTTGGTTTAACTTTCATATAGTATTCAGTTCCTATTTATATTGAAATTACTTATTAGCAAGTAAACAGGATGTTTATTTTTATAAAAGCAGTAACAACATAGTTATGTTTCTATTAATGGAATTCAGAATGCAATGGATCATAGGCAAAATGTATCTTTAGTAACTCACCTCTATGTAAGCTGTGTCATTATTTGCATCCTTGATATGTGGGAACCAGTCACGAGGAGGTTTAGAAAGATGTTTAGATTCTGTGACAAACCATAGCAGCTTTGGCCACCCTGAGAAACAGACAACAAAGAAAGGCAGTTTTTGCTGAGGTTCTGCTGGACGAATAGTACAAGAGAACCAAAATTATTCTGCACCCAAGTTTATTTCAAATATGTTCCTTGCCTGTACAGTGTGTTTCATAGAATCATAGAATCATAGGACTGGAAGGGACCTCGAGAGGTCATCGAGTCCAGCCCCCCGCCCTCAAGGCAGGATCAAGCTCCGTCTACACCATCCCTGACAGATGTCTATCTAACCTGTTCTTAAATATCTCCAGAGAGGGAGATTCCACCACCTCCCTTGGCAATTTATTCCAATATTTGACCACCCTGACAGTTAGGAATTTTTTCCTAATGTCCAATCTAAACCTCCCCTGCTGCACTTTAAGCCCATTACTCCTTGTCCTGTCCTCAGAAACCAAGAGGAACAAATTTTCGCCTTCCTCCTTGTGACACTCTTTTAGATATTTGAAAACCGCTATCATGTCCCCCCTTAATCTTCTTTTTTCCAAACTAAACAAGCCCAGTTCATGAAGCCTGGCTTCATAGGTCATGTTCTCTAGACCTTTAATCATTCTTGTCGCTCTTCTCTGTACCCTTTCCAATTTCTCCACATCTTTCTTGAAATATGGCGCCCAGAACTGGACACAGTACTCCAGCTGAGGCCTAACTAGTGCAGAGTAGAGCGGCAGAATGACTTCACGAGTTTTGCTTACAACACACCTGTTGATACAACCTAGAATCATATTTGCTTTTTTTGCAACAGCATCACACTGTTGACTCATATTCAACTTGTGGTCCACTATGACCCCTAGATCCCTTTCCGCCATGCTCCTTCCTAGACAGTCGCTTCCCATCTTGTATGTATGGAACTGATTGTTCCTTCCTAAGTGGAGCACTTTGCATTTCTCTTTATTAAACCTCATCCTGTTTACCTCTGACCATTTCTCTAACTTGCTAATTCAAAATGACCTTATGTCCCTATCCTCCAAAGAAGTCGCAACCCCACCCAGTTTGGTATCATCTGCAAGTTTGGTTTGACTGAATATTGCTTATTTTACTCATGTGAGTACCCCACTGGAGCAAATAAAGCCGAATTATTAATTATTATACTTTCTGTACATAGATATAAGACATATTATGTCGAGGCTAGTATTTTCAAAGTTTAGAAACTAACGGCGTATGTGTGAAATGCTCGTCAGTGCTATTTAGTAACGTGAAATCTTTGTACAAAATGTAGGTTAAATGAGGGTTAGTTTACCTTTAAACTGTGGTATCTCCCCCGTGGGGCTTTTAGGCAGACCTTTATGGCAGGCATCACTAGTCAAGGCCACAGTAACGCCACAGCTTCCAAGTAAGAAACCTATTTGTTGGCTTCCTGCATCCTAATTGATCACAAAAATAAGAAAAGAAATAAGTGAAATTCATTAGAGCTGTCTGCATGCAGCATGCTTCTTTTGTAGTTTGTTTTGTGCTTAACAGGTACAATGACAAAGTTGTTTTGCATAATTTGGATATGTTCATCTTCACAACCACATATCTATTCAAAAGGACTAAAGCCATCACATGGCTTCATCTTTTACATTTCTTCTATGTTTCCTCCATGAAATAAGAAATAGTTACTTATTGAAACTGTGGCTCTTTGAAGGATGATGTACATGTGCACCAGTGCACTGAAGCCAGAGAATTTTGCCTAGTAGTACCCATAAAAGGGCAGCGCTTACACCTTGTAGCTGCGGCCACTGCCCTGGCTATATATGACATAACCGTTCTGATTCCCCTCAGTTCCTTGACATTGAAAGCCAATGAGAGGAGATTCTGATGCAGAGGAGCTGGGTGATGGGTCATAGAATACATATATCTATCACATCTCGAAGAACCATAGCTACAGTGAGTAACCATTTTGTCTTCTCTGAGTAAATGCAGATGTGTATTCCAATTGGGTGATTCACAAGAGGTACCCCACCTGGAGAGGCTTGGAGACTATTGAAATACAGATTGCTGGACTGCCCTCTGAGGCCTGCATTCTCTCTAGAAGATGTGGTAATAGCAGAAGGGTCCATATTTGTATGACTGACCATGTGGCCTCCCTGCAAATGTATAAAATGAACATGTCACTGATAACACTATTGCTGACGCTTGTGCTATCACTGAATGAGCTCGTATCCACTGAGAAGTCATAGCCCGAGTCATTTCATATGCAGTTTTAAGATGAGATCTAGGGATAGTCTGAGCAGAAGCTGCTTATACCTTCATGAAGTCCACAGAGTTACCTTATCCTTGGAGGACTGTGGGTAGAGGAAACACTTGCCATCCGACCCCACAACTCAGAGACCCTCTTTGCAGAGGTAATGGCTATCAGGAGCATGTTTCTCTGAGACGGATGAGGCAGAGGACAGAATGCAAGGGGCTTGAACAGAAGCCCCATAAGAGCTGCCAAAACTATTTTTAGATGCCATAAGGGGACTAGGAACCTGAGAATATCAGAGGAGGACTCCTTTCAGAAATCTTGCCACCATGGCATTGAAAAAAAAAGTTTCCTCTGAATGGGGATATGGAACGCTGATATTGTTGCTAGATGTCTGAAGATGTAACAGGTACTCCAAGAAGCCTGGATGGAAGTTCAGGTCAGTTGGGTTCTTTTTTACTCTGGTAAATAGGCTGGCCTAGAAGAGGACTTCCTACTGTTGAACAGGGCTCGTTGCACAGCTGCCAAACTCTTACTCTTTATGCTGCCATACAGCAGCTATAAGGTGCAAGGAGTTAAGCACAGAGAGAAGGGTTTGGCTATCATAATTGTAGGGTCATAATTCAAAATGATCTGGACAAACTAGAGAAATGGTCTGAAGTAAATAGGATGAAGTTTGATAAGGTCAAACGCAAAGTGCTCCACTTAGGAATGAACAATCAGTTCATACATAGAGAATGGGAAGCGGCTGTCTAGGAAGAAGTACTGAAGAAAGAGATCTAGGGGTCATAGTGGACAGCAAGCTAAATATGAGTCAACAGCATGACACTGTTGAGAAAAAAAAAGCACAAACATGATTTCGGGATGCATTAACAGGAGTGTTGTGAGCAAGACACAAGAAGTTATTCTTCCGCTCTACTCTGCACTGATTAGGCCTCAGTTGGAGTATTGTGTTCAGTTCTGGGCCCCACATTTCAAGAAAGATGTGGAAAAATTGGAGATGGTCCAGAGAAGAGCAACAAAAATTATTAAAGGTTGAGAAAACATGAGCTGTGAGGGAAGACTGAAAGAATTGGGCTTTTTAGTTTATAAAAGAGAAGACTGAGAGGGGACATGATAGTGGTCTTCAAGTCCCTAAAAGAGTGTTACAGGGAGGAAGAAAAATTGTTCTCTTTGGTATCTGAGGATAGGACAAGAAGTAATGGGCTTAAACTGCAGCAAGGGAGATTTAGGTTGGATGTTAGGAAAAAGTTCCTAACTGTCAGGGTGGTTAAACACTGGAATAAATTGCTTAGGAAGGTGGTAGAATCTCCATCACAGGAGATATTTAAGAGTAGTTTGGATAGACATCACAGATGATCTAGATGGTGCTTGGTCCTACCATGAGGGCAGGGGACTGGACTCGATGATTTCTCAAGGTCCCTTCCAGTTCTAGTATTCTATGATTTTGTGATTGTGCTGAAAAAAAAAGATGGAATGGAGAGGAAGTGGTATGGGAGGCTAAACTGACAGTACAAGAAGATCTGAGAACTAACACTGCCTCAGCCACTCTGGAACAAAGAAGATGAGCTTAACTCATCCATCTTGAGTTTGAAGATGATCCAGGGAATGACCATAAAAAGAGGAAGAGCATACACAAGAATTGCATTGCAGGGGAAGGCATCAGAGAGGGAGCCTGCATGCAGTATAGACAATACTTTGTGTTTTATCATGTTGCCAACACAGTGAAGTATGGGAAAGCCCTATGTTGTGAAAAAGACCTGAAGGACACTCATTTTTAGGGAGCACTTGAAGCTAAGGGAGAAAATCCTACTGAGGTAGTCGGCAAGATTCTGCACTTATGGCAAGAGGACTGCTACTGGAGTGATGTCCTCTTCGACACAGAATTGTCGCAGGTTGATTGCTTCCAGGAAGAGTAACTGGAGTATGAACACCCTTGTTAGTTCACACAGTACATTGTGTTGGTATTGTTGGTGAGTATGTGAACCAGTAATATCGTCCCAGAAAGCCTGCCACGTATGACTTGAAGTTCCAGCATGTTGATATGGAGGGAGGCTCCTTGTTCTGACCACTTACCAGATACACCCCCCCAACCCAAAATGGTAAGGAAGCACTGATGACAATTGACTGGGTTAGAAAGGGCTGAAGTGAAAGGGACTCCCTGACTCACACTCAACGGGGTCGCTCCCCAGAGCAAGGAGTCTAGAACTAGCGAAGGAAGGCAAACCAATCTGTCCAGTGAATGCTGGGCTCAGCAGTAGACCATCTTAAGCCACATCTGTAGGCAGGAAGGCACAACCTCACAAACTGAACCACCTGCTCACAAGCAGACATGTCCCAACAAGCCTGGATGCCCTAGACTATCATAGAAAGCTGAGACTGCAAACTGAGGTGGGGCTATTGAATTGCCTGGAAGTGATCAACCATCAGGGATTCTCTCAATGCTGTGGAATCAAACAGGACCCCAAGGAACTTGATTTTCTGAGTAGAAATCAAGACAGACTTCATAATGCTTAAAATGAGTCCTAGTTAGTCAAGCAAACACAGTGTGAAGTTGACATGTGCAAGAAGCTCTCCTCCAGTGTTGTCCTTCAATAAGCCATCATTGAGGTATGGGAAGATGGGAATTCCCTCCCTCACAAGATGTGTCATCCTCACGGCCATGCTTTTCATGAGTACTTGAGAGATGGAAGAGGAACCAAACAGAAGAACTATGTACTAAAAGTGGTGTTCTCCCACAACAAAATGAAAAGCTTCCTGTGGCTCTGTAAAATTGCCATATGAAAATAAATGCCATTCTGAGACAACAGAGGAGGCAATAGTGTGACTATGTGCAGCCTTGTGTATTTGATAAATTTGTTGAGGCCATGAAGGTCAAGACGACATCTCATCCCATCCTGGGGGTTTGTACCACAAAGTACTGGGAATACAAACTGTGTCCCCAGCGTCCTGGTGAGGCTTCCTCCACTGTTCCCAATATCAGAAGAAAGCTGACATGCTCAATGAGCTGTGTATCATGAGAGGGTTCCCAGAAGAGGGCTTGGGAGAGGGGATGGGGAGGAACTGAATGGCTTACCTTGATATGACAGTGTCTAGGATTGATGAGGTAATCAAACCTTATCCACTGTGAGAAAGGGTGAGGGAAGGGTGGAGCAACAACTGGAAGAGGGTTCTGGGCCAAGCAGTCAAAATGGGCACTTAGCAGGCACATAGGAAGGCTGAGTCCCAAGCCCAACTACTTCCTACCATGAGATCTAGCCCTCCTTCTGGGGTAGTCATGCAGCTTTGGGAGGAGGAGTGATAGGAGGGAGAGTTACAGAAAAGAATGCTGGAGACAGCACTACTAGTGCTGCGCCCCACAGTGGTGTCTCCGTATAGATGACACGTACACTCCCAAGGGCCTTACAATAGTACTAATGTCCTTAAAGTAGACCAAAGCATAAGTCTTCTGAAAAAAGGTCCAGTCGTCAAAGGGCAAGTCCTCAATAGTTTGCTGGAAATCCAATACAATCCCAGAGTTTGGTAGTCAGAAAGCCCTCCTGACTGTAACTGCACATGTCATAAACTTGGCCAAAGCATCCACAGCACAGAAGATGGACCACGGGGCATTTTAGCCACCAAGCAGTCTTTGGCCATTCACAAAACGCCTCAGGCAACTGGTGCACAAAATTGGACATGGATGACCAATTGAGGAAACCATCCTTGGACAGCAAAGCTTATTGATTCAAAATCCACATCTGTAAAGACGATGAGGTGGAAATTGTCTGCCCAGAAGATCCAATCACTTGGGGTGTCTGTCTTTGGGGGTGGATTTCAATCTGTGATGTTGAGCCCTTTTATTCAACAAGGAATTTGGGGCTAGATGGAAATAAAACCCGTGAAATTCCTGCATCAGAACAAAATAGCACTTCTCCATTCAATTAGCCACTGGCAGTACTGAGTCCAATATATACCAAAGGGCTCTCACCAACTCAAGGAACACATCATTAATTGGGTGGGCCACTCTCTCCGGGACAGAAAGCTGGAGAAACTCTGCCTAGATGTAAAGAGACATGACTACGCAGCATAAAAGGTTCTGGTACATCTTAAAGTCTCTGAGAGTAGGAGGGGAGGATGAACGACGCAGTATGGCATCGTTTGGAGAGGAGTACGAAGCTCTTGGCTAAGCCAACACTGGCTCTTGTCCCTGGGTTGATGAACCCAGGAGAGGAGTCTGGCAGCTCTGCAGAAAAGAAAATTGCTATGGTCTGGGCTTGCAGCTGACCTGTAACCACCACTGTTGATGTGGTGGGTGATCTGACCTTTCAGCAGGATAAGGAGCAGGATCTCCAAGAGCATCCCACTGAGTCCAAGGAGGCCTCTAATATAAGGAGGGCACTGTGGTCAGTATGTGCTGGGACAAGGGCCAGCCATGGGGCCACGTCAACTCTGGGAATCATGCTAGTTTGCTGGCAGTCCCCAGTGATCATCAGGTGATGAAAAAAGTGAGGATAACAACCCTATCTCAGAAATGGAAGAGCTCTGGGATCTCTGAGGCAGATGCAAAGTGACATTCAAGGGGACTAGCAGGCAATACAATTCATCAAACACCCAGAGGAAGGCAGGACTTGGCACCCCTGATTAAAATGGTACTGAACATGTTGGTGCCATAGGCAGTGTCAGTCCCGGCACACACAGCACTGAGTCCCGAGTGTGTCAACGTTAAGGTTGGTGAATGCCACCAAAGAATCATCTGTGATGTCAACTGTAGTGAGACCTAAATGGATCCTAGCAGCAGTGTCCCCTTTGCCATCTTTGGTACAGGATCCATACCAATCACCTGGTGGGAAGTGACTGGGAGCAGCACTGATGGGCACATCAGGCCAACAGTATGCTCCCACTGGAGGGGCTACTGAAGGCACAACCCTGGATTTTGGCAGCTGGAATTGAAAGAGCGGGAGGAAGTACACTGCAGTGGATCTCATTGGTACCAGCATCCTCCTCATCAGTATTAGATTCAAGAGACCCTTGGAGGCTGGGACTGGAGTCAATGGTGCAGGGTTTCTGACCTCCCAACTTGATATTGGGGAATGATCAGAGATACCTGTGCCTTTCAGTGTGCCAGAGCACCATATTAGTCCGTGCTTTTCCTGGAGGAAGCAGAAGAGTCATCCTGAAACCTGGAGTAGTCTCGAGTGGTCTTTGGAGATGTTGTCTTTGGTGCTGATGATGGAGAACTCCTCCTTCACTTCTTCTGAGAGGCACGTGCAGCACGGGAGGTGGCAGCACTCTCAGAGCCCGAAGAGAGCCTCAGTAGCTGATTAGCCAGCGTGGCCTTTTCAAACAGTTGCAACTTCATGAAAAGGTCCTGTGCCTTCTGAGTCCCTTTCTTGAATAATCTAAGAGCAAACAACACTCTTCACAGTTGGCCAAAACAAAGCAGGAGCTGTGTGTAGTGGGCTCTGCTAGGGATCACCCTTCCACATGAAGGCTAGTGTTTAAACCCCAGACAGCATCCCCATGGAATTCTATTTAGCAATTAACTAATGATATACAATAAACAAGGCTAAGATTAACCATGAGGTTGTGAGACTACAAACATGCAGAGCTCTGAATCCAGCTACAGATGGTAACAAGGGACTGAGGTAGGATGGGGTGCCACCTCATAACTAGGGAAGAGGCCAGTGTCATGAGGCTAGAGCGCTGCCCTCTAAGCTACGTCTACACTATAGAGTTCTTGCAAAAGAAGCCTTTTGCGCTAGATTTTTTGCGCAACAACTTCTTGCGCAAGAGCACATTCACAGATCAAAGCACATCACAAAAGGGATGTGCTTTTGCGCAAGAGAGCGTCCACACTGCTGGGCACTCCTGTGCAAGAAAGCTCTGATGGCCATTCGCAGAATGGCCATCAGAGCACCTGTGATTTTTTCCATAGGAGCGTCCACACTTACCTTCTTGTGTAATAGCTGTAGCGCTAAAAGCAGTTATGCCTCAGAAAAGGAGGTTTACCTACAGCGGAAAAAGCCCTCTCTTCTGCCGTTTAATTGCACATTTAATTGCCCACGAGCTCATTTGAGGTGTGGACGCTCCCCAAGTTTTTGCGCAAAAACCTTGTAGTGTAGACGTAGCCTATAAGTATAGCTAGGAAAAAGGCTCCAACACACCTAAGTGGAATACCTGCCTGCATCTCCTCAAAGAACATGTATTACATCCACCTGGATGACACACGTAGTCAAAACATCAGTTTCTCTTCTGTCAATGACAAGTTTCCGGGGGAGGGAGGGGGGCACTGACACATTTTATGAGCACTAGATTCATTCAGAATTCCACTGAGGAAAATGCATTTCATTTTACTTTCATGAATGGAATGCATGCTCTGAAAGTAAACCCCATATGATGATTTTAAAGTCTAGGAACCCACAAAGAGTTGATCCTGAAAAAGTGTTCTGCTTCCATAAAATTCTCTGCTTTACACCTACTGTCTTATAAAACTCTCCAAAAAATTATAACCCCTTTAAAGTATTACACCATAGACGTAAATTCTCGATGATGGGTAGCCCTCTCCCTAGAAATAGCTACAGAAATAACCTTCAGACTCCTGTAGTTATAATTAAAACACATATTCTTAATACAGGGGGGAAAGGGAAAATAAGTACATAAAAAACTGTGGCTAATAACATTTTTGCGAATTAAAGCAAAAGTTTAGACAGAAGGGAAGAGCAGTTCTGAATTCTGGAGTTTAGGTTGAATTCTAATTTTTCATGTAATTTTATTACATCAAATGAGTACACATAAAATTATCACAACTCATGAATGAATAAAGCAAAAAGCAAAGAAAGAACAAATACATCCCAGTACTTCTCATTTGTCTGCATAAGCATGATTCAATATCTCCAGAGAATGATCTTTTTATACAACATGATTATCTGAACTAGCATATGCTGACATTTGAGTAAATATTGTGGGACAATAAACTGATCCATGATAAACAGAATTATGTAACTCACTCAGTTCAGACAACTAGCAGTTGTCACATTCTTTTTTGTTCATTTTGCAGTTGTCAGAGATTTAGTTTAAGCTTGGCAAAAATAAAAACATTCTTTTGAGAGAAAATTCTTCAGCATTGAGCGCTCTCATTTATTTCCGCTTCCAGGAAAATGCAGAGTGGGGAAGTGCCTCTTTAAAACAACAACTACCACCACCAAAACGATGGCAACAAGAAAACTATGCAGTAGAGGTTTCTGGAAGTGATGCTCATCTCACACAGCTCTGTCAGTAACTGTGGCAGGAAACCTAGGTGAAAATGTCTTGTCAAATGGTAAATATGCTGGGGGGTGGGGAGAAAAGAAAAAAAAGCACTTTTGGGGCACTTTTGCAAACTTGGTCAAATTGGAAAAAATGTGTGGGAGAAAAGGAAGAGTTAGTTTTGACGTTTTCAAAAAAATCAGTTTTGCATTTGTTGAAACAAATAGATTTATTTGATCTCAAAATAAAAAGGTTTTGTTCAATTCAAATACACTTTTTTTGGTTTTTCATTTGAATGAGAAATACTTTAAAAATGCAGTTTCTGTTTGAAAGATACTGATTTTTTTTCCCTAAATAATTTGAGTCTTTGCTTTGTGACTGAATTGGAAAAAAAAATTAGATTAATTCAGATATGCTTAGGAAGCCCCAAAACTGACAGAGCTTTGAGAAGATGACAAATTAATTGCCTGACTATCCTTGCTGAATCTTGTGCAACTATGTCAGAGACTAGTCAGTTATTCTAAGACAAAGGTTACTGTCCTACTGAGCATAAAAGAGAGGCCACTAATTTCTTTTTTCCAGTATCTCCCAGCAAATTTGAATAGTGGTCCTCACCTTCATAAATAGATTAGCACTAGCACTGCACAAAATCCTCCAATTTACCAAAGATTGGTGTTATGGGGTAGCTGCTATTCAGTGGCAGAAAAAGAGTGAAAAGCAGGTCAAGGGAAGCTGCACCACAGGCAGTCAGAGAAGAGATGAAGGAAGCAGCCCACCAGGGCCAAACAGGCACATATACAAAGGGAGCTACAAGGCAGAGGAAGGCAGCTCTCTGCTGGGAGCCCAGGGAAGCAGGACTGTGTCTCTGGAGGGCTTAGAGAATTGCCAGCACCCTGGATGAAGCAGTACTGCCAGCAGGGGGTCAAGAGACCAAGAGATGGATACTAGCTGGATGCTGAGTTTACAGAGTAAGGACTTGACACAAAGGCAAAGAGGGTGCTGGAGCAATAATAATTTATAAGATTTCACAAGCAAGCAGAGACTCATGTATATTTCATTTAATAAAATCTACATACGTGTTCGATATTAATATAACTGACAGTAACTTATTTCCTAACAAGTCTACTGGATAAACAATAGGTATTACAAAATTTTGACACATTCTGTTCTATGATGTTATTTCTTTAATTGAGAATGTTGTATCCATACTAGCCTGTTGCAATAGTAATGCAGGAGTACTGGACTATGTTCACTGACACTGAAGGTTTGCTTCATAATTATTTAACTTCTAGCCACCAAGGTACCACCTTTTTCCATGAGAAAAGCCAATATATTGCTTACCCATGATCATTACTACACATACATACCACATCCTCCTTGGTGAAGGACATTTAGGTGAGGCATTTAGGTGAAGCAAGTGAAAGTGTGGAAGTAGGATTGAGAAGGGAAAGAACTCTTAAATACACACGACACCACTGGCACTAGGAAAGAGGTAGTTTCTCAAGCAGCCAGGTCAAAAGTCTTTTAGAGTGTTACAGAGAAAAATTAACACATTGAATTTCACCCAGAAACCAACTGGAATCCAATACAGATCATGGAGTGCAGATCATAGAATGCAACCACAGCATGACCCCTGAGTTTCCAAAAAATACAGCTTAGTCTATTTCCCCAGCAATCTTACCTCTACACTTTTACAAAATCTGAGACTCTCCAGAATGTAGCGCTCCTTCAACTATTTTGAATGAAGAATGTTGTGAAGCTCTAAAGCTTTAGAGGTGCCAAATGGACATGGTTACATTTAGAAACACCGTCCCAATAGCACTCTCAAGGCATGTCGCCCTCCCCAGTCGCCATGGCCATAGCTATCAAGTTTGAGCAGCTCCATGTAAAATGATTTTACTGACACTCACCAGCTTTCCCATCGTGATACCCCTGGAGCAACGACAGGCTCCTGTCTCCCCCAGTCCTGCTATTACAATCAGGGTGATGGTATACTGACACAGAAGGGAACTGGGCACTTCTGGAATAACTGTCGGGAGAAGTGAATTGTGGGAAGAAATTTTCTTGTGGAAGAAAATTGAGCATCCCAGCTCAGTCTACCACACTTCCTATTAAATGCCTCCATTAAATGTCCTTACAATCCTGTCCTTCCCCTCCTGTTGGGAGTTTTATGCTGGTCTGGAGGATAAGAGAGGTCATATGCCTACGGTGACCATACATCCCTTTTTTTCCAGGGACAGTCCCAGATTTAAGGGTTCTGTCCTGGTGTCCCAATAAAGGTGGCAAATGTCCCAGAAAATCCGTTGGGATCCAGCACCGCCATTTCCCCCCTCTTCGGGACACCCTCACAGACACCCAGCGCTAGTGCAGTGCAGCAGCAACGCCCTGTCTCCACCCAGCACGTAAGCGGCTCCCCTTGCTGCTTTGTGTGGGCACCCAGGGCTGCTGCCGGTAGTGCGCAGTGTCCGGAGCACCAAGCTCCCCTGGAGCACACGCCGCTGTCCGGCATGCCTCCTTCCCGCCCCCCATGGTCCTTCCCTTCAGCTGTGGGACTGCCTCCGCCATGCGCAGCCTCCAGCCTGGCCTCCTCCACCCACAGGCGGCCGCCATTGCTGCTGGAGGGGGAGGGGTGCTGGTTGAAGCCAGTGAGCCGCTCCTGGGAGCTGCCGCTGGAGTCCCGGAAGAGACCGCTCAGAGCCCGGCTGGAGCGCTGCAGAGCGGGGAGCACTTGGGCTCTGCCAGTGCGCTCTGTGCATGGCCCTTTCTCCCTCCGCATCTTCCCACTCCGCTGGGGGAGTGGCCGTGCATGGACCCCCTTACACAGCCGCACTCCACAGCCTGGGTCTATGGGGGCGGGGGCTTCCCCCTCCCCACCGTGCTCCTGCTAATAAGAGCTAAAGCTGTTGCGGGGACTGCAGTAAAATTAGCACCGCGGGCGGCCCAGCCCCAGAAGCACCTGGGGCTGGGGCTGAGGGGACTTCTGGGACCTGACCACAGACTCCAGCCCCGCAAACTGGAAGGCAGAAGGAGAGGAAGGGCCTTGTGCTGAGGGGTGGGGGGCAGGGCAGGAGAAGAAAGGAGAAGGCACCAAGGGACAGGGTGGAAGAGAGACAAATGCCAGGGGGCCAAATGGAGACAATGAGCAAAAATGCAGGAGGGAGGGAGGTCAGTGGGGGCGGGAGGCTGGAGGGGACAGTGTGATGCTGGAAGAGGAGAAGGGCATTGGGGGCAAGAGGGGGCGGGGGAGGTGCTGGGAGAAAGGTTGAAAGGAGGGGTGGGCATAAGAAAGGTGGGGATGGAGCAAGTCATGCGTGAAGGCACAGAGGGCCCTGAAGGAAACTGGGGCAGAGAGTGGTGAGGGGGTGGGCATCAGGGAAAAAAGAGGACAAGGGGGGAAGGGGCAGTGAGGGAAGGAGCAGGGGGAAGGTACAGGTGCCAGGGGATTTCTGCGGGGGTGAAGCAGAAGGGCAGACACATGAAGGGGAGGGACCAGAAACAGAGGAGAGAGGCAGGGCAGGTGTGTAGTGGGAAGTATTAGGAAAGGGGATGAGAAGGGGTAGCTCACATGATCAGAGTGGGGCTACTGGAGGAGTGGGCACAGGGAGGAGAGAAGGGCTGGTGCAGAGGGGCAGGTCCCATGAGTGCTGAGGGCAGTGAGACCAAACACCGTTTTTGTTTTGTTCTTGTTTGAATTACTTGTGTTAGCCATTCTGTTCTTCAGAAAGGTGTGTCTATCTCCAAATAGCCCTATTTATAATTTTTCAAGCATTGGTAAATAGGTATGTGTGTGTAGACAGAAATATTTTCCTACTCCGAATTTGTCTGGGGTTGGTTTGTTTTGTTCACAAAAGGTAGAAAACTTCGCTGTGACATGGCTAAGGATTTTGGACTTTCAAAGTACTGGTTGCTACACACCTCACCTCCTAAGAGCAGTGTATGTAATTTAATATTTTTGGATTTTCAACTTCTTTCTGATCTGTCAATTAACAGGATGGGGGTTACTCCTTTAAAAGACGACATAAGATTGGGGTCTTCTCCACTTTCTGATGCCCCAAATGTGGAGGGGGAAACCGCTTTAATCTTATTCTGTGAAATTTGTCCTCACGACATAGTCGTGGCTTGCACTGATAGTATGCTGCAAATATAGGGGGGAAAAAAGCCCTCCTATAAATCTTAAATGGCCCTCTCACTTTGGGCAATATACCTTATATACCCAGGTGCACATAGTTGAATAAATAGATGATACATGTTTATTCTTAGTCAAAAACACTTTCCTGTGACCGTAACTTGGGAAAGTTTAATGCTAAAGGCACTTAAAGAAAATATCTGAACTTTTTTCCAGAATAATATATACGATACAGCACACATTCCAAAAGCAAAAACTGTTCTTCAGAAGCACTTTTTGTGAGCTCCAGAGATTAATAGCCCATCAAGAGTAGTCATAGAAAAGGTAATTTTAGAGGCAATGAAATTGTCTCAATACACTCTTCAGTCTGGAGGAGAATTTATAAACCTCACAAGTAAGCCTGCCCCTACAGTTTTCTTAGTTCCTGAAAAAGTCTGCATGCTGTCCTCAAGATGAAATGAGTCATGATTCCTCTCACTTGCACTTAGTACCAGTTACGTTGATAAATGTGCCAAGTACCAGAAAACATCTGTAGGCAATGTACATACCTGCCAACATCTTGAGACAAAAACCCAGTAGACTTTAATTGTGCATAAAAATACATAAATTTGCATTGCTTCTGATGACATGGAAGCTTCCAGCTCTCTCCTCCCAAAGAAGCATAAATGCTAATTAATTCTGTGCCTCCAAGTCAACACTAATGCATTCTGCAGCTTCTTTCACCTACCTGAGCCCAATATCAGACCCTGATTTGGAGCTCTTTTGAGCTCAGGTCCCTTATCCTCCAACTATGTCTTTAGCCATGGGCAGGCATGCACATACCCACTTTCTTGAACCCAACAGGACTTTTGGGATCTTTGATTCAGAGTATTGATGTTCTATCTAGCAGAAAGAGGACTGTCAGAAGGGATGGGTATTTGCCCAATACTTAACCACAGAAGAATTTCTGGCAAAGTTTATTATACAACAGTAATCGTGCTGTGAAGAGCAGGAAATTCTCAGCAAGAACAAACTTGTTGCCACACAAAGCCATAAATACTAAATTACTACATACATGCTGTACAGTATTGTGTGTAGACTGACACAGCTGCCAGACCCATCTTACTGGCCCAGTGTTCACTTGCAGCGTAGCTGCTGTTTTGAGTTGGTTCACATGTTCCTTCAAACATGTAGAGTGTACACTACAAAATGCACGCTGTCCATGTTAACTGAAGCATGCACAGAAGAGATCAAATAATGGGGAAGCATAAAAGAACAGCCGAGGTTATTGTAAGATGACACATATACGACACATCCTTCAGTTGGTGCCAGAAGCAAAGCCACTACTGTTTGACCAAGTAGAGACATTCCTTCTGGGACTGTTCACAAAGAATGATTTTTATCTCATTGCTTCCACCCTAGTTCTTGCACTACATAAATGAAGGTAGAAATATCTGCAGTTGTACATGCTCTCAAAATGTGCAGTTATCAGTTAGCAGATAGAGATCATCCAGTCTATTTTTTTTAAATTGTATTCCACTCTCATTTATTGTTGTAGTAATTCAATATTTCTTAACACATACAAATACACATATGACACTTAGCCAAACTGAGGTAAGGAATTATTTTGACATGGTGTATTTACTTGGATGGACAGATTTTACAGTCTATAGAAAAGAATGTGGAAGCAGACATCTTAAAGTAAATCCAGTTCAGTAGATTTATGTTTTATTATTAACACTTTTCCATGTCACTGGTCAAGTAAAATACGGTGAGCAACACAACAGGACTTTTCCCCACTGGAAGTTGTGTTGATCAGATGTTTCTTCCTCTTCCATGAAAGTAAATTTTATTATGGGAATTTGCTAAAGGCTTTTACAATTTAAATAATCTAGTTTTCTTGTTTATATTAGCTCACATAAAATCTCCATTTCATATATTAAAAAAGGCTGAACAATGCACCAAACTATATATTTTGTCACACATCTTAATGTAATCCTAAAAGGTTCCTCTTCTGTATTAAACCAATGCCAATCCATCTGTTGTATTTCCACAGAAGACATGATACAAATATATTTTCTGAACTTCATGTCCCTAATCCTTTTCTCACAAGTACAGTTTTACAAATAAAGTGATTCACAAATTGGTTTGTGAAAATAAGTCAGTCAGAATGAGGACCAAGTAATCTTTCCTTAAGTCACAATGTAAAAATGGTGAAGCAGCCATAAGACCCTTCCTTGTCTAAATATATTCTCTCTCTCTCTCTCTTTCTCTCTCTCTCTCTCACACACACACACTTAAAAACAACAACAATATTTTGGTTGCAAAGTCAAGCACTCAGAATTAAGGAAATGTCAGAATTAAGATTGCCTGTGAAATCTTAATTTGTCCCCCTTATGTATACACATTACAATACACACTTTATTTGCATGTTCATATATTCTCTCTCATAGGATCCTGTCACATTCAGTGCACAGGCTAGGCAGTGCTTAGCTGGAGATTTTAATCCAACATTTTGTTTTATCCTTTATTCAATGTGTGGCCCTATCCCCAGTTTACTTCACTTTATTGAAACCCTGATCTAAAGACAAAAGTACCTCCTGGGCTTTTTGTACATTACACTAGCATCTGTGTGCTTCACAAAACATCTGCATTATTAGGCAATATTATTACACCCATTTTACAGATGGGGAATTAAGGCATAGAAATATTAGAGTCAAAAGTACCCACTAATTTTGGGAGTCCAATATGAGAAGCCGAGGACTTGATTTTTCAGACAACTTTAGCACTTTATGGCTATGTCTACACTCACAGTTTCTTGCGTGAGTAATATGCAAATGAGGCTAAGCGTGGAATATCGCTGAGCCTCATTTGCATACCTAATGAGCCACCATTTTTTTCAGAAGAGGATCTTGCGCAAGGAGGAGCGTCTACACTGCCCCTTCTTGCGCAATGCTGTTACACCTATTACTTTTCAGTGTCCTTGTGACACTCTTTTAAATACTTGAAAATGGTTATCATGTCCCCTCTCAGTCTTCTCCTTTCCAAACTAAACAAGCCCATTTTTTTCAGTCTTCCCTCATAACTCATGTTCTCTAGACCTTTAATCACTAATCTTGAGGTCCACTTATGTAGGAAGTATGCTGTAGTGGGCGCAGACTCTTCTGTCCATTTCTCTTGCATCTGACTCAGACTCATAGACTTTAAGGTCAGAAGGGACCATTATGATCATCTAGTCTGACCCCCTGCACAATGCAAGCCACAGAATCTCACCCACCCGTTCCTGAAATAATCCTCTCACCTATATCTCAGATATTGAAGTCCTCAAATGATGGTTTAAAGACCCCAAGATGCAGAGAATCCTCCAGCAAGTGATCCATGCCCCATGCTATGGAGGAAAGTGAAAAACCTCTAGGGCCTCAGCCAATCTACCCTGGAGGAAAATTCCTTTCCGACCCCAAATATGGCCCATCCTACTTCTGACCCATCCTCTTACTTGTCCCTGTCTAATCTTTTTTTCACCCCTTGCTCTTCATACTAGTCTTGATTCCTTAAAATCCTCATCGCATTCTCCTTGCCAGTCAGTTCTACTCTCTCCCAGGCTTGCTGTTCTAGGCCCAATCTCACACACACGATACCCATTTCCCCCTATCCATCTCTCAGTCATAATTTCTCTCCCCACCTGCCAGCAACAATTTTAACAGACTCTTTGTCACAATATGATTTTTCCCTCCTCCCCCTCTATGTTTTGTCCCCTCTGCATTCATATTAGATGGTTTTCTTCTCCGTGCTGAGTGAAAGGGGGGCAGAGGAAGAGGTAACTGAGTGCACAGGAGATACTGGCTTCAAAGCCTGCTTCTATCCTGAGAAGTTAGGAACAGCCACAATGGGACAAATGCTGTTGGGGCCCCATAACTCTTACTGCATCATATTCAGTCTCTTTGTAGGAAGGGTGCAACTACCATCCGGGTGGCATCAGGAATTGTGACAGGGTGGAATATACTCAGCCAGATAAAATCTTCAGCGATTGTAGCAAGTCTCACCTGAAGAGGTGTGAACTCTGCTCCCCCTCCCCCCCCCCCAAGTCAATACAGAATTTGGATGAATTTGGGCAGATTTTTTTAGGGAATGTAAAAAAGGTACAAGCCTAACAAAGGTGACTTCCCACTACTCCTCCTCTCCCCCCCCCGCCCAACTGTCCACCAAATTTCAAATCTCTGCCCCAAGCATAGAGGGACTACAGCAGTGCAAATAAAAGTTTCAAGATTTATTTTTCTTATTCGCAGTAGTAGATGGATAGTTTTGGCTGAAGTTTTCAAAACTAATTTAGCCTGAAAAACTTGTCACCTTGCCTGGAAATTTTTAAACAAAACAGTTAAAATCTGGAAAAATTCATAAGCAATTGAAAACTGTGTCTTATAATGGGAAAAGCAGGGAACTTTAAAAGGTGGTCCTACCAGCCCTGCCTATCATTAAAGCTGTAGGAGAAAAGATTATCTAGAACATTTTATTATGTTGATGGAAATTACATTCCCTCTTTTGAAAGATCTACTTAGTATTGCCTGCTTTGTTGTTTAAAGGAACTGGTAAACCCTTCCATAAGAATAGCCCGGATGACAGAGGTCTTCAGCGAAGATACAGCGTAAACAGTCCTGGCATAAGTTTTCCTACTCTATCCACCAATGGTGCTTTGAGTTCCCAATATGTTGGTACCATCTCAAACAGGGAAAGGACAGATCAGTCTCTGTGTCCATTCTGTTATAGGCCTTTTTGCTAAGATTGTAATGCCGGTGAACTAGGAACCCAACAGCCAATTAAATGGAACCAAGACTGGATGATAAATTTTCAGTATTAGCAGCACTGAGAGTCGATCACGAACAAATGCTTTAGGGCTTGGTCTACACAAGTGAAATGCAGTGCAATCGTTGAGACTGGTTCAATTCCATCAACACGGGGAAGACTTACCAGGGTAAGACAATGGCTGACACTGACACTAAGTACTGTGCCGATCAGACCTGCATTAAAACTTGGTTAGTTAAAAGAGTGCCTAAAGAAATCATGGCAAACATGGGAGGGCTTGCAGACTCAGTAGCTGTCAAAAAGGTTTATTTTTATAACAAAAATTAACAACGCACAAACTTTAATACCCTGTGCCAGTATTCAGGGCCATCCCTCCCAGGGTTTTTGGTGCTCCAACAGCTTGGAGTTTCCTACCCTGTGCCAGCTCTCCTCCCCTCTTACATCTGCAGCTGCAGGGTTGCTTCCTTGAGCCTTTGGCCCCCTGGCTCCAGGAAGCCACCATCGGAGTTAGCTCCACTCCAGCTTGGCTTCCCATGGATCAGCCTCTCACATCTCACAGTCTTTCTTCTTCCCAGCTGCCTGCTAGCAGCCCTTTACAGACCCAGATGTAGCCTAGCCCTCTTTACTTAGCTTGGTGAGGCTCACCAGCTCCAGTCCAGGGGAATTGGACTCAGTCGATCCGCAGAAAACAGCCACCTTGTGACACTAACTTTTTGCAAATTTTTCTTAGTGTAGACAAGCGTATATCTTTTTGCAATTAGAAGTAACTACACACGGTAGCTTGTGGGTTTTTTTACTAAAACGGAGAAGTTATATATAACCTTTAGTGCAGTATTATCCTTTCGGTAATTAGACACAGAAAAGCTCACCATTAAGAAAAATTAAACAAATCTGTGCTCTGTTGTGATTCAATTCTGGCATAAAACTTTTAAAATGTACAGTGAAGGAGAAATTTAGCTCCTTACCTTTCTTGTAAGTGGCACTTCAATAGGGACAGGGACAACTTCTGCCAGTAGGCAGCCATAAAATGCCACCATAAAAGCAGCAGGATCATTGTTTGGAAATACAAGTGCTACCTGAAACAGAGAAACACATGCTAAAATTTATTACAGATTTCAGTGTACATTAAAAATAGCTTCCACACTCCTTTTGAAAAGCTATTTACATTTAAAAACAGCTCTGATACAATTCACTTTACTGAGTTCTGCCTAGAACTATTTTCCCTTTATATACAGGTTCAACAAATGAACATTTAAGAGCTGAATGACAAGTAAGAATGAGTTTTCTCTCTGTTGTATATATATTTTCCTTTTTGTGAGCATCTCCACATATGCACTGCTACTTACTTACACACTGCATTTTTAATTGCTAGCAAGTTTCATCTGACCTTTGGTTTACCAATGACTAGGCTGAGGTTCAACTTTGTAGTAGTAGTTTTAGATAGAAAGTTTTACATCTTAAAAAAATTAAATTAGGTTACTTAAAATATTCATCTAGGAGTAATTCAACACATTGTACCATTGCACAATGCTGTACCACTGAACATATTGTGCCAACTATTTCCTGCCTTATGTTTTGTCCGCATGCAACAATTAAAGTCTCCTACAATTTGATGAGGAAGTTTTGCCTATGCTCTATCATTCCAATGCAGGAACAGTAAGTGCTACAGTGAAGATGGCATCCTGAAGTTCCCACTCTACTCAATCTTCAAACTAAGCAAGTTTAGGGCCATGGCTTACTGAAACAAAAGAACACCAAAGAAAGATCAGGTGTCATGTGGAATCACCTATATGCGCCACTGCTCCCCTCTTTTTTCAGAGAAATACAAAGTTTTCCAGCATGTTGCTATGAACACTGAACAGCAGACACTATCTTTTTATCCCCACCAAGAGGAGAGAGAGAATAAACTGTCAAATAGAGAAGCTAATAACTTATTATAGATCACACTGCTCTTTTTGGCAAGAGTAGGGACATTAACACAGCCTACTGGTTAACATGTAGCTTAAATAATTAGAGAGTCTGCCTATATTGTATTTCCATTCAGTCAGATGTGTTTTTCTTCACTTTCCTGTCCTAAACAATTGTGCAGTACTGTTGGTAACTATATCACATCCCATCTTAGCCGGGTAAAGTATCATTCACATATAGCTTCTGTGAAGAATCTTGAACTTGGTTCCTATGGTAATTAACTGGTTCATTTTAAGATGTTGTAATGACACGTTTTAATGAAACCTAAGTTTAGCAGCTCTGGTATCTGCCAGCCTTATGATATAGTCTTTCATACTAAGGACTTCTACTTTTTCACTTATAAAGCAACTACTCCTCTAAACATATTTAAAATGTCATGAGAAGTTTTTTTTTATGGTTTCTAAGAGACTGATGTTCCAGGACTGCAAGTAGCAGAGACCCTTCAGGCACAGTAGAGAAGAACTCAAGCTTATAAATAAGTTCAGAGAACCTTATCTAACATGTGACTTGTTTATTTTTATGCCAGGCTAATGGGTGACTTTTAAAAAACAAATACAGGGCATCTAAAACAATTCACGTTAAGATTATAGATACACTGAGAAATTTCATATTTACTTACATGTGCACAAAATATAAACAGAAGAGTTTAGATTTGTTTTGAAACTACTTTATACTAAAAGAGAAAGTAATTCTTAGGTTAACGGTACTTGTTTCTTAAATATTAGAAACATCAGCTTTTTTTACTTTATTTGGATAAAATATTTTTCAATTAATTTACTTCATTATTTACATTCTTCCCCATATTTTAATTTTTCAATCTTAAACAACTAACAAGCAGACTAATCAATTTCATTTTGAAGTTCTTATTCAATGTAAGATGAACATTGAAGTAATATCTGCAGGGGGATATAGAAGGTCTTTCATCTTTGTGGTGGGAGGGGGGAATTACTTGATATA
Source organism: Pelodiscus sinensis (assembly GCF_049634645.1). NCBI lineage: Eukaryota > Metazoa > Chordata > Testudines > Trionychidae > Pelodiscus > Pelodiscus sinensis. The sequence continues at coordinate 237,516,951 of NC_134712.1, read as the reverse complement.
GATCCTTTGCTCTTCTGTTTTGAAAAAAAGAATTGGCACAAAGCTTACATATTCTTCTTCTTTTTCACCAATTTTCCTGCTGAGGGTGGCTAAAAAGTAGAGAGACTGGGGAGGGTCAGGCCTTCTTTTTTTCTACAATATGTGCCAAGTCCTTCTGGGGATTCCCCAGCATTCCAGACCAACCAGGGGATTTAATCCCTCTACTATGTCCTGAGCCAGCCTCCGAGCTTCCTCTCAGTGGGACTTGCTTGGTAGGGTTTCAAAGGAAATGTCCCAACAAGCTCCCTTATCAAGTGCCTGAACCTCCTCAACTGGCTCTTTGTGATCTGGAGGACTAGCAGCTCTACTTTGCGGCCTTCCTATAGAGCAGAGCTGCTCGTCCCGTCTGGGAGACCAAAACCCAGCTGCCCTATGGAGAATAGGGTTGCCAGATGGCTGAAACAAAAATACTGAACACCCTCCCTCCCCCCCAAAAAAAACACCAGGTAAAAATTTTGTTGAAGGAAAAAAAAAGAGGAGGGGGGGACACCAAAGTTGTTGAGCAGGGGGGGAAAAAAAAAGACTCCAAGAACCTGGATCACTGATAGGGGTTACCGGGTAGTCATTTAAAGAAAAAACAAAAACCCTGACATGCTTCATGGGCGGGGGGAGGACCGTCGGGGAGGACCGTCCAGGAAGGGAGTGGTGCTGGCCAGGAAGGGGGGAGGGGAAGGGCTGGAAACAGCTAACGGGCGGAGCGCAACGGGGCTGACCGTGGGTGATGGGGGGGGCAATGGGAAGCAGGGCTGGTGGGGGGGGACCACGCGGAATGGGGCTGGCCGTGGGATATCGGGGGAGGGAGGACCAGGCGGGAGGGTGTGGGGCTGGCCGGGAGTAAGCGGGGGGGGAAGCACAGCTGGAGGGGGCATCGGGGGCCGCGAGGGTGGACGGGAAGAAGGGGGGGCAGGAAGCAGAGCTGGCGGGAGGGGGAGGGGGGAGCAGCAGCACTAGCCGGGGAGATCAGGAAGAGGAACAGGTCAGTGGGAAGCAGAGCTGGCGGGGGTGGGAAGAGGTGCAGCGACACTGGCCGGGGGAGATTGGGAGGGGAAGTGAGGGAGAACCAGCTGGCCAGGGAGAGGGGGAGCAAATTGGCCGGCAGGGAGTAGGACTGACCTGGGCACTTGCTGCCTGTCCTGTGAAGGCTCCCGGCGACGCAGGAGCAAGGAGGAGGCTTCCCCTCCTCCTCGTACTCAACCAACTGAGGGCTCACGGCGGCAATCACGGCCACGCCTCCCAGCTGAGACTCCCAGCCACTCCCCCCGCCCACGCCAGGCTTCAGTCCAGTGCGCAGCCAGAAAAATCAGAAAATACCGGACATTGCACATATCCAGTATTTTCTGATTTTTTTTACCGGACAGAGCTCACAAATACTGGACACCTGGCAACCCTAAGCCTCATAAAACAAACCTTGTCCTAAAGAACTCATGATCCAAAGAGACAGCCTGCTCATGAAGGCGTAGAAGACAGATGCAACTCTTTTTTTTTAAAGTAGTTTAGATCTAGGATTTTGTGTTTTTTTTATTCCAGTAAAGTGGTGTCCAGTTCCTGATAGTAGGTCAGTAGGTTAGCTGGGACAGCTAGCACATATGTCAGACTAGATTCTGGCTGGCATTTTTGAAGACACTTAAGGAAGTTAGGGCATTTAAGTGATTTTGCATATCCCAGACACTAAACAACTTGTAAAAATGAAAAAGGAGGCAAACAAATTATACAAAAGTATATCTAATAAGAGGGAAATGTGGAGAGAGAGTAGATATTTTATAGATTCATGCTTCATTTTTGTTCAGTTGTTAGATAAGGGTGACATGAGGTCAGATTTTAAGAAAGAGAAAAGGCATTTCAGAGTATTTCATATAATGACCAGAAGGAAACATTTTCACTTTCATTTAGAAAAGATTGCAAATGTCCTCCTGTATTTAATTTAGTGCTACAAAATACTCATCTACTGTCACATGATTTGAATTATTATTTTCAAAGTAGCTAAAAAGCTTTTATGGTGCTTTAGTGGGGAAATTGGAGAGAATATCTGCTTAGAGCATGAGGAGCACAGGCATGTCTCATGTCTTCAAATTGTAGTTACCTTAAATTACAAAAGATATTGGGCAAGATATTATAAAATGCAAAGTATATGTTTTCATCACTCAGCCATAAATATTTAACTTCACTGTAATTTACAGAGTTATTTGAGAATAAGAACTTCAATTTATTCGAATGAAGGGAAGACTTTTGGTACAAGTTCAACTTTAGTTCTGAATCATCAACAAGTCCTTTTTAAGGTTAAGAAAGCTTAAATCTTTGTGCAGTAATTTACCACAAAGAGAGGGGTAGTCAATACAAGATACATGGATATAGGGTATCTGAACGTTCTTCCTTTCACGGAATTCTTTGTGCAAGTAAATTTACTGAGAACAAACAATTTGTTCATCCTGCCATTGCTCAGACTCTGTTGTAAATCAAGGAAAGAAAAAAATTGTAGATTGGTATTTGCTAAGTGATTTTGTTTAAATATCAGTTTTAAAAGAGTTTAATTCTTTGCTTCTTTGCTTTATTTCAAAAAGAAACTTAGGAAATATGTTGCAATGCTTGATTTATGAAAATTCTCTTTGGGGCATCTTACCTGTGCTCTTTTTCAAAGGTCAAACTTAACCAGTTCCTGTCGTGAGGAACATACAGTGTGCAACATATACATTTCTTATATAAAGTAAAAGAGGATGAGGCCCTGAGGATGTCTAGATGCTGTGCAGACACACCCACCAGTAGTTAAATTCGCAGAGGTCAGTACTGGTAGGCTTTAATGGATAAAGGGTTTTTGGAGGAATCCAATGACTTATTTAGTACATCAGAAAGGAAAGGATTTTGAAACTTTACATCTTCATAGAAGGATTAGCCTTCAAAACCCTGTGAGAAAGTATGGCTAGTATTACTACCTTCATTTTACAGAGACAAATGGGAACCATGTTTGACACAGAGTCAAAATATAAAAGCCCACTCTGCTCTCTTCTCAACTTTGAAGACAACACTGGAGGATCGTGTAACAGACATGGACAGATCAGCTTAGCTAACCATTCATATAAAGCTTGAGCATGCTTAGCTACAGTGGGAATTCAACTGAGTTCCTATCCAAACCAGCTCAACAATTTGTCAAGCAGGTAGAGGTGAGGGGGTAGGGCCGTTTGTAAGTATTGAATAAGCCGTGGCAGCGTCTCAGTTATAGAGGGACAGAAGAGGTTAAAAGACTTGCCCAATTCCATGCCCAGAGGCAGCATTATATCCTGGAAGTGCCTGATCCCAGCCTCACATTCAAACCTCTGACTGATGCCTCAGGAAGCAAGCTCTGGCTTAAAATAGCCTAAGAATAATGCATAAGTCCAGTTCTGCCAAAGGATACTCATTTTCATCTCATCATAAGCAATGCCTCTTCTGCTTCCACCGTATCACCAGTCACAAAGTAATTATATTAAATAGCTTCACCAACAGAGTTGAGTATCCCCCATGCTCTTTATACACAGAAATCTTTGCTAAACAGATTTATTTTTCCCTTTATCAAAAAATAAAACATATTTTTCATGGGAAAGCTTACTGCTGATTTTGCAACAAACTCAAGTAAATACTCCGTACCAAAGCAAATGGTCAGTCCTTCTTCCATAGATTAAAAAAAGAGAGCAAGACTGTCTCCACATTTAAATTTTATCACTTAACTATGCCACACTAAATCCCCAATCTCATCTTGTCAGACTGTATTTCAAGTCTATTAATAAACCATTGAAATACTTACCCTGTCTCCAGGTCGCACCATTGGTTCTTGTTTTGTGCCTAATTTATGCAGTATATTGTAAGCAACCTTCATACTTCTGGTCCAAAGCTTGCCTAGTAACAAATAATTTGTAAAATTAACTTTAAAATTATGCTTTAAAATGTACCTGTAAAGTAATAAAGGAAAAATGCACCTCTAGATCAAAAGGACTAAATAGTGGGAACATTTCGGGTCAGCCTTGCCACTGGGGATTTTCAGGAGGCTCCTAGTCAACCCAAAGGGAATATTGTGGATACATTTAAACCCAGATATTTATTCCAATATTTATCAACCATATTAAGCACTATAATCAAAAATTAAAATCTCAAGCTATTTTTTATATTATAAGTGATTTTTCCCTTTATTTCCTTTTGCCATACTTCCCAGGACCTGAACTCTGGGTTCTATTCTACTGCCTGCAGCAGTTAACTGTGTTGAGTGACTGTACTATCTTTAGGTCATCCAGAGACAGATAGTGGTATCATCATTCAATGATGGACAGCAGACACAGAAAGCTGAACTTCTGCTCTGGCAGAACTATGAAGAGGTGGTCCTCTACACTGTGCAACAAAGACAGACCTACATGGCACCTAGCCCAACCCCAACCACGTGAAATGAGAATGCAAATGAACAATTCTAGGAAAATGCCAGGCCAAAAAACTCCCTTGCCAGCACGAGCTGGCACAGAAGCAGCTGGAACACCTGGACATGGAGAATGTCATCAGGCTGCTTTCTACTGGTTTTATTCTGTACAGTCTCTCTCTTGAGCTGTTGCTCCAACCTTCTCTTCCAGTATCTCAGCTCCATTTGCACCTGCCTTTTGTGCTCAGCCACCTTCCCTTTCTACTCCCCATTTCTCTCTCTCTGTGCCTTTCCATTAACTAATCCCTCACAATCAAGACTCTAACCAAAGAATTTTTGAAAACGTTACAGGAGTAATGTGACTTTAAAAAAAAATTCATGGTTTACATATTGAATCCCTTTCCCTTACCCTTTGACTTATCTAATTAGGCTATGTATGCTCTTCAAAACAAGGACTTTATAGTACCTGTGGTTTATACAATGATACCACAATAGGGCCTTGTTCCCAGATGGCCGTTAGGTACCATCAAAATAAAATTAATATTTAAAGAAGAAATTATCTTCAGCTTTTTAAAAATTCTAACTTCTGTTCTGGCTAGGAACTGAGCAGGTATATTAGGGCTTGTCTCAGATAGTGAACTAAAGCTATGTAATTTCTAAAAAGCACAGCATATTTCACATTCATTGGTCCATTTAGACCCTGCAGGTACACAGTAAGGGTATGTCTAGACTACATGGCTCCGTCGGTGGAGCCATATAGATGAGTTTACAAGACATAGCAAAATGAAGCCGCGATTTAAATAATCGCCACTTCATTTACATCAAAATGGCCACCGCACTGTGCCAACGATCAGCTGATCGGCACAGCGGGGCAGTCTAGACATGCTGCGGTCGACAAGGAAAGCCTTTGTCGATCGCTCCGAGGCATACTTGTGCAGCTACAGAATTTCTCCTGCAATATTATAAATTTTCTCTATTTTCCAGCTCAGAGCTATTTACAATGGTCAATAACTGTTTACAAATTATATTTGACAAGCAATCATGATTAAACTTTAACAGAAATGAAGAGGAAAATAGGTTTGATTTCTAAAAGGTTCCCAACATTAGAGGCTTAAGTGGTCATAAACCTTCTGAAACTAGTAGTGGAGATGCAGAAAGCTGAGAAGAGAAAGGAAAAAGTTCAGAACTGCAAGAACCATCTTTACACAAAACACATTCTAACTTGACAGATAATCACTTCATAAGTTCAATCCCTTATTTGATGCTAATAAGAATTAAGGGGACTCCGCACCAGACAGGCTCAGTCCCTGAAGCATTAATTCCATCACAAGTCTTAAATTGGTGTTTATGCCCATGCAGATGCACTTTACACTTATGGAAAACAATCCTTACAGCTATTTCCTTCTGAATTTTGTATACTGAAGGGCTGTATATATCTCAAGCCTATATATCGCCTCTAAAAGTGGACAATTACTTCAGGCATCTCAAGTAAGTGAGCTGAATGACATTCAAGAAAGTTTTAGCGATGCCATACTTTTTAAAGTGATAGAAATGTAGCCGTGTTAGTCTGGTGTAGCTGAAACAAAATGCAGGACTATGTAGCACTTTAAAGACTAACAAGATGGTTTATTAGATTATGAGCTTTCGTGGGCCAGACCCACTTCCTCAGATCAAATAGTGGAAGAAAATTGTCACAGCCATATATACCAAAGGATACAATTAAAAAAAATGAACACATATGAAAAGGACAAATCATATTTCAGAACAGAAAGGGGATGCGGGGGGAGGAGGGAGGAAGGAAGGTGAATGCCTGTGAGTTAATGATATTAGAGGTGGGGAAGGGTAGATGTCTGTGAGTTAATAGTATTAGAGGTGATAATTGGGGAAGCTATCTTTGTAATGGGTAAGATAGCTGGGGTCTTTGTTCAGCCCCCCGCGGACAGTGTCGAATTTTAGCATGAATGCCAGTTCAGAAGATTCCCTTTGGCGAAGTGTCGTCTGCTATGTACATTGGACAAATGTCTCAGACACTTCGCCAAAGAATCAATGCCCACAAAACAGACATTAGACAGGATCACAAAGAAAAAACAGTTGCTTGCCATTTCAACCAGAAAGGACACTGTCTCAATGACCTTCTCACCTGCATCCTACTTCAGAAGACATTCAAATCTGCACTTGAAAGGGAATCCTCTGAACTGGCATTCATGCTAAAATTTGACACTCTCCGCGGGGGGGCTGAACAAAGACCCCAGCTATCTTACCCATTACCCAATTATCACCTCTAATACTATTAACTCACAGACATCTACCCTTCCCCACCTCTAATATCATTAACTCACAGGCATTCACCTTCCTTCCCCCCCCCCCCCACCCGCATCCCCCTTCTGTTCTGAAATGTGATTTGTCCTTTTCATAATTGTTCATTTTTTTAAATTGTATCCTTTGGTATATATGGCTGTGACTATTTTCTTCCACTATTTGATCTGAGGAAGTGGGTCTGGCCCACGAAAGCTCATCATCTAATAAACCATCTTGCTAGTCTTTAAAGTGCTACATAGTCCTGTATTTTGTTTCATACTTTTTAAAGAAGCTACTTTGTATTAAGTTTGTAAATCATAAAATCCTAAGAACACATTCATTTCATTTATTACACATTAGCTATTTCCACAATTTAATATTATGCCTTAAAGGACAGCATTCAGTAATTCAGCAGTTGTCTCATTAGCTCTTTACCTTCTGCGAAAATAAGTTCTCAGCTGAATAATTAGCAGCATTAATGTTTGCTAATGTTTAGCATTGCACAACAGACTAGTGTTTTCCCCATCACTTTTCTACATGCTTTTTCTGCTCTCTTAGCCACCGTATCAGAGCACCTCACAAGTCTTCAAAATCAGAAATGGTTTCTCTCTCCTTTTCCAGGCTATAGGGCAAATAACTCTATAAAACAGGGGAGAGGAATCTTTTTTTGGGTTGGGGGGCTGCTCACTCACAGAAAAATCAATTGGGGGCCACACACAAGTGAGAAGCAAAAAACAACCCTCGTGGATCCAGGTAAGCCAGGACGCATCCAGCTCCTGGGCTTTAGAATCCCCACCCCTGCTATGTGTGTGTATGCATAAAAATTGCATAAAATTTGCACAAAAATTGAGGGAAACAAAATCAAAGATAATTAATTTTACATTGAGTTCAGAAAGTGGTGATGTCTATGGTCCTGTTTTTCTAAAGGGAGAAAGTTCAATAGCATAGGTTTAGCTCCTGTAAAAATTCTGCCTATTCTTAGTTGACAAATACGTTGTTCTATATAATTGTTGAAAGATAACATGGTCATCAATGGGAAGATGATTTTTCAAGTAGGACAGTTCCATGAAAGATGAAAACCTTGAACTGTATTCAACTGGAAACCAGTCTGAGTTCTCAGGTGGTGTAGTTTCATTTCTAAATTAAATATGTTGCAAAGTGAGCAGTAATCATCAAGCTGGAAAGTATACAAGTGTGGATCAGCATTCCCAGTTAAATAAATTTCTCATAGGATAGGACACAATATTCTGACTAGTAGCAGATGGAAGCAGGTTTTGCTTCAGCCTTCTGAGCTATTTATCCTGTCCATAAGATTGAAGACTATAGAGAACACCAAGACTTCAGACTGTCTTACAGCAAAAGTCCTCAATAAAGATGAAAAGATGAATTCTTGAAGCATATCTCATCACTTTTATCTAAGTTGCACTGTTGTTTTCACCTTTCAGACTTCTGGGAATCTCAACATCCACAGAAAAACAAAAAAGGTGGCAGGTTGGATGATGAAGCAAGATAAATACCATGGAACAGACCCTCAACTAGAACTGAAGAATGGTCATACTGCATCAGACCAATGGCCTATCTAGCCCAATATCCTGTCTTCCGACAGTGACCAATGCCGGGTGCTAACATGGAGTCATCTGCTTCTGTTGTCCACTTCTAGCTTCTGGTAATCAGAGGCAACGGATACCCAGAACATGGGATTACATTCTGGATAATCTTATGTCCTCTGTGAATTTATCTAATTCTTTTTTAACCCCATTATAATTTTGGTCTTCACATTCCCTGGCAAGGACTTCCACAGGTTGACTCTCTCTTATGTGAAGGAGAACTTCCTTTTGGTTTTTTTAAACCTACTGCCTATTAATTTCAGTAGGTGACTTCAGTTCTTGTATTATGGGAAGAGATAAATAACACATTTCTAGTCACTTTCTCCACATCATTAATGATTTTATAGAACTCTCATATCCCCCTTAGTCATCTCTTTTCCATATTCAACTGTCCCAGTCTTTCTTAATCTCTCCTCATATGGAATTGTTCAATACCCATAATAATTTTTGTTGCCTTCTCTGCACCTTTTCCAATCATAATATATCTTTTTGAGATGAAGAAAATAGAACGGCACACAGTATTCAAAATGTGGGCATATCATGGATTTATGTAAAGGCACTGTGATCTTTTCTGTCTTACTGTCAATGCTTTTCCTAAGGCTCCTAACACTCTGTTAGGCTTTTTGGCTATTGCTGTATACTCAGCAGATGTTTGTGGAAAACTATCCACAGTAATACCAAAATCTCTTTCTTGAGTGGTAATAGCTAGTTTAGACAGCCTCATTTTGCATGTACACTTGTGACTATGTTTTCCATTGTGTGTTACTTCACTTTTATCATCACCGAATTTTGCTGTCATTTTGTGGCATAATTGCCCCATTTTGTGAGATCCCTTTTTGATTCTTCACAGTCTGCTTTGGACTTGCCTGTCAGGAGTCTATTGTCTGCAAATTTTGCCCACCTCTATACTTACCCCTTTTTTCATATCATTTATGAACATGTTGAACATCACTGGACCCAGTACTACCTTGAAGGGATACCACTCTTTACCGCTCTTTTTTCTGAACGCTGACCATTTATTCCTACCCTTTGTTTGCTGTCTTTTAACCAGTTACTGATCAATGAGAAGACCTTCCCTCTAATCGCAGGACTGCTTACTTTGCTTAAGAGCCTTTGGTGAGGGACTTTGTTAACAGCTTTCCATGCACACCACTGGATTATCCTTGTCCACATGTTTGTTGGGCCCCTCTTCAAGAATTCTGGTATCACAGATCTACTAGCTTTTTTGGAGCTATGATAATTTACAATAGCTGAGGATTTGCCCTCATTGATACCTGGCTATGCTTGTAGCTAAAGCCCAGGACTTGCTTAGCTACACCCACTGCCAGTAATTTTTAACAGATCTTGTTTAGCTTTTTTAGCAAAAAACAGGTCAGTTATAAGGGCTTCAAGCAATAATTTCTTTGATCCTTGTCATGACCATGAGAAATGGGCAGCAGCCTGGGAACTAAGAGGTTAACTGTACCTAGCCAGGTAGCAGTCAGCCAATAGAAATGCAGATAGGGATTTCTAACCGAGACAAAGGAATTTTTGATTTTTCCCTCCTTTGTTTTTGAGCAGTTGACTTGCCAGATACTGAGGGGGACATACAACATGTCCCTATCCAAGAAAAGACTCTTCACCATCTGTAAGCAGGGCAAAGTCTAGATAAATCCATTAGGTTTTATTGTTTTATGGTTTGGGAATGGGAATCTGATGTCTGTGAATTTAGAAATGGGTTTTCCTCTCCTTTGTAACTAAGTTTTGGCCCATGGGAGCCCCCCTTGAGTATATTAATTGGTGACTTTTCCATTTAGTTGTTATGCTTGAAACAGGAGTATTGTTTTGATAATAAAAGTTCTTTCTTTTTTATTAACCTGGTATTGGTTAATGTTTGTGTCCTGGTTTTACTTTAGGGCTGAGATTTCCCAAGTGATCTCTTCCCTGGTTCTCTTACCATTACTTGGGTGGTGGCAGAGGATTTTTATCCCCAAAATCTAGGTTTTTAGAATTTTGGGGGAGAAGTTTTATACCAAAACCTGGAAAGATAAGGTTTTGGGGTACTCCTGCATTCATCGTGCCAGAGTGGGGAATCAGCCTTGACAGTCCTATTAACAGGTTTTAGGTTGGGTGGTAGATTTTCTTTTCAAAGGCAGAACTGATAACCTTTTGTGGTCTCCAATGTTCTCTACACTCAATATCCAGGAAGAGCAGGTTCAGTTACCTGTGATGTTCTCAATTGCTATCAATGTTTCTAGAACTTCTTTTTTTCATGAATGTACTGAGTTCCTGTAACATGGGAGAGGTGCTCCGGGGATTACTCTTTGCTTGGGTTTTTTGCCAATTCATCAAGTTATCCCTGATGCAGTGTGTGAAATACAATCACTTTTAGCACTATGGGAGATGCAGAGCTTTTGCGTGACTATGGCAGTATTCTTCTGTCTTCTCTTCTCCCTCCCCAGCCCACAACCCCCACATTCTTTGTTCATCCTCTCCTTGACCTACATTCACACTTTGCTTTTAAGTACTGAAAGAACTCATTTAGTTCTAACATCAATCCTACACCAGTCACCAACTGTTATGCCTATTAAGGAGTCCTCTCAGTCTTCATTATCCAAGTTAGGGTTTTCTGTTTACATTCACCCATTAAAGTGGCTAATCCCCTAACATTTTTTCAAATAATTATCTTGTTTCCTCACCACAGAAATTACAAACTCCATGTAGCTCAAAAACTTGTCTCTTTCACTAACAGATGCTGGTCCAACAGCTTTCTTAAATTAGCTTCTACAATCCATCAGTGACTGACTGTCTCCAACATGTTTTTAAACAACTACTAAAGTAGTTTCAGTCTTCTGAAGATGAATAATAGTTTTCTCTTTAGCCACTTCCTTCATCAACTTGGAATCTGGGCCTGGCACTTTTCCAGACTTTAAAATTCTAGAAGTCTTCACTGTGTGAAACCAGTTCTCTTAACATGTTCTTCAAGCACATGTAAACTACAAAATATTCTCAATGTGTGATTTGATGGCCCCGCTCTGGAGTCAACTCATGATCTGGTAACATATACGTGAACAGCCTGGTTAAGATAAAAAGAAACACTTCCTCTCACTTTCTAGCTGCAGCAAATAAAGGTGTGACAAAAATCTATTTCAGTGTGAGGCTATTTGCTAGCAGCAGTTTTTTCAGTGGTGGACTTTTGGTTGAGTAATGGAATAGCTACCCTAGCTCCAGTGGCAACATAATTTAGCTACGCTTTTAATAGATGTTTTCTCATCTCAGAATACATTCCTGCCAAATGCAGGGGGCTCTACTAACACCCCTGTCCCAAATGAAATGTAACAAGCCAGAGTGAATTCATACTCAAGCCCATCTGATTGAGCAAAACATTCCTTGGGTGAAATCACAAAATCTTATATGTCATATAAAAGAGATGAGCTGACAAACTTACACTTACTTGATGTGGTTTACAGATAAATCCTTTGGACTTTTCTCCCTTCTTTCCCAATTTTAATGTACATAAACAATTGTGTTGAATGTAAAGAAGGTTATAAAAGAAAATCTTGCAGCAGAGAAAAGTATTTAGAGACAAAACAAACCACAATCAATCAGTTTCCTTATTATGAACAGTATGCTTCTCATAACCACACAACACTAACTCAGCAAAAGCAAGCCAGTGGTTGCTTACCAATCTTCATATACAGCAATTCTGAGACTGCCAAAGTTAACTGAAAATAATTTTGCCAGACATTTTTTCAGTATCACGATGTAACATTTTTTGCAAATTAACTAGAAATTAAGTACTCGTTAAATCTGAGCTAGTTTCATGACTTGAGTAACCATTTTCTTAATATGCCAAGAAATGCCTGTGCTTCTGTTAGTTCTCCACAAACAGACCGGTTGTATATCCATCCTGTGTACCAATTCTTGTGCAAAACACAGCATATGATCAGGTAATTTAAGACAATATGATAGTGCATGCTCACAAGAGGGCAGAATGAATGGTTGCAAGTGTTCAATCTGGAACTATTTTATCTTTCAGTGCCTGACTTTGCAACCTAAATAACATTCTTTTAATGTTTTTGTGGATATAATTTCCTAGGGGTTTTTTTGAGAGAAAAAAAGATAAAACCAAAAGTTTGCTACATACAAACTGTAACAATACTCAGATTATAACGGTGTAAGTCCTGAAACTTCACCACCATAGTACAGGTTTCTGCTGCTTGAATTAGATTGGGGTGGACAATAATTTTCATAGGGGGGGCCACTTCATGAATTTTGGTACGTGGTCATGGGCTCTGGGCCCTGCAGAAGAGGTGGTGCCTCGGGTGAAAGGGGTGAGGCTGGGAGGCTAGAGAAAGAGAGAGAGAAAGAGAATGTGTGAGTGGGAAAAAGACACACTCGGGCTATGTCTTCACTGCAGTTTTTATACAAAAACTTGCGGCGCGTCCGCACTACAAACACGTTTTTGTGCAAGAAAATTTACAGTACATCATAAGAAGAGAGGGCTTTTTGTGCAAGAGTTATGCCTCTTTGTACAAGGAATAAGCCTTTCTGCACAAGAGTTCTTGTGCAAAAAGGTGTGTGTGGACAGCAAACAGGGGTTTCTTGCGCAAAACCATCCTATCGGAAAAAGCAAAAATGCTCTGATGGCCATTCTTTTAATAGCAATCAGAGCTTTCTTGCACAAGAGCATCCATGCAGTGCGGACGTTCTCTTGCGCAAGACTTTTTGTGTGGAAGATCTGTTCTGCAAAAAGGTTATTGCGCAAGAAGCCTGCAGTGTAGACGTAGCCTCTGTGTGTGAGAGACAGACTTTGTGACACAGATTGAGTGCGTATGGCACAGACTGGGAGCATGCACAGCACAGTGACTGTGTGTGGCACAGACTGGATGCGTGTGTAACAGTGACATAGAAAGTGTGTATGCTGGCTGCTGCTGGGTTTCTGAGAGAAGCTGAGCGCTGTCTCTTTAAAAAAGGAAAAGTTGTCCTGCTCTGTTGTCTCCCCCCTCTCCAAAGATAGGGTATGGGAGGTGAAGAGAGAGAGAGAGAGAGAGAGAGAGAGAGAGAGAGAATGTGTGAGTGAGAGAGAGAGAGAGGGCACAAGCACTGAAATCTTCAAAACAGTGCACTGCCTCTTAAGACAGGCACTCTTCTGAGTTACTTACCATCCATGCTTCAGATTGGAACAGCTCTGCTATGTGTCTTCCTCTCCCCCGACCCCTGCTCTACAGAGATGGGGTACTGGGGCAGGCAACACCCTGACTTCTGTACTCTCCTCTCCCCTCTGCATAGCCAGCAGGAGATTCCTGGGAGCAGCTAGGCTGCAGGATGGAGCAAGATGGCAGGAGGAGCAGCTCAACACAGGCTGCTGGCTGTAAGTATATACATTCTACTAATCAGCCGGGCAGTTTGGAGAGAAATGCTTGATGGGCTAGATTTGGCCCCCAGGCCTGAGTTTGCCCACCTGTGAGCCAGATACATTAGCTGGCAGCAGAAGATGGTAGTAATCCCTATTGAAGGAAATTGACTGCTGATATGCTGGAATCTCTTTAATCCAACAACCCTGGGAAACAGGGTCTGCTGGAATTTCCAGGCCAGGAAAAAAGTGAGGGGGATGAGGAAAAGGCATGTACATGATGCACTACATCCCCTGACAATCCCCGGCACCGTCCCCTGATGATATGGGAGCCACAGGAGAAAAGAGCATGTCAGTGCACTGCTGTTTCCCCAGCTGAGAGGGATGGGGAATGGTACCAAGCAGAGCTGCTTCCATCTGCCAGGTTTTGTACTATGGATGTTCCTGAATTAGGGACACTGGAATACAGAGGCTATAATATACTAGTTTTTGGGCCTGGAGAATGGAGAGCACCTGGCCATGACCCCTCTGAGGAAGGGCAAGAGTTGTTGGTACCAGGTGCTGATTGGGGCACCTTGGACTGACTCCTTCCCATCACCTCCCCACTACGGTTGTTCTGGCACCTCTCAGGTGTTTCCAGTACAGTATATGCTGTTTCTGCATTGGCAGCAGTATGGGCCCAGACTTAAAATATTCATGGATTCCGTTATTTCAGCAAGTTGCTATAATTTTCCTGAGTACTGCAAGTGACAAAAAGGATCAGATAATTTTGAAAAGTTTCTCAGAGCAAAACCTAAAAAAGACAAAGAAAAGCACTTTTCTATCCGGAAGAGTAGATATTCTCTCTTCCCATCCCCCCTAACAAATTTCAGAGGCCTACAGCAAACAAACAATGAACTCAGAGCTTTTCAAAAACTGGGTTGCAAAATGCTTTTATAATGAAATTGTTAGGCAGACTAAATATATATTGTGTTCAGCTCCATCCATAAATTATTTTGTACTGGTTATGTTATACTTAAAAATACCCAACAAACCCCTCTTAAGATACAGACAAAAAGCCTAGAACACTTGTTGACCCCAAACTTATTTTTTTTTTCCATTTTTGTCTATACCTATTCCAATAAATTATTCTTGGAAAGATGACTATATTGTAAAATGAATTAACTGCAGTGTATATATTGTATGGTTTTTATACATGTTAATTTTTCTTCTACTTTAGATGAAAGCACTGATATTAAGCATACCAATATTCATTTCAACAACACCATACATAAAATAGCTGTTTTGGCTGTTTGAGGAAACCTTGCATGACCAGGGAATTGTCCTTTTTGTCCCAAAAACACACATTAAAATTTTCAATGAAATGGCAAAGTTACCTAGAACCTTAGAAATCTTATCATTCACTTAGATTCCACGTATTTTCCATTTATACCAATTCTGTGATTTTTCTTACGCCTATACAGGGACTGTATAGTAAGAAACCAACTAAGAGGTTCTTTTCCTAACTAATATCCCAAAGGTATAAGGTACTTCTAAAGTAAAGAATAATAAATAGGGATGAAGACTTTAACAATAGGGGGAAAAAGAGCAACCAATACATTAAACATAAAGGTGTGAAGAACATTGAAAGCTAATATAATTTGCATAATTTCTTAGAAGTAAGGTGCGTACATGTATAAATCAATCTGGAAGAAATCAAGCTAGTAAAGACATTACTTCTAGGGGAAGATAATGATGAACATTAAGTGGAAGAGAGAAACTTGAAAGGTAATGGTAAGAGAAGATCTAAGAGATGTAGTAGATTATGTATTATAAGAGAGGCTGTGTAATAAATGGTTTGAGGGGGAAGATAAAAGCAATTTCAGACAACGTATGAAAGAAGCATCACTTAGACAAAGGTGGTGAAAGCGAGGGTGATGGGGGAGGCATGCCCCTCCATGCCAGGCATACTAAGTATATGCATACATGCTCAGCCTGGCAGGATCCAAATGTGCAGGGGCTTAACGAGGGAGGATTCACATGTGGGGAGCGAGGGTTCAGTGTGGTGCATTCTGGGTATGGGCAGTTCAATGTGGGTCCTGGGTGCAGGGGGGATGTGGAGGCACAGGGGCTTGCTGGGGAGTTCTGGGTGTAGGGGAAATGACATTCTCGGGAGGCGGGGGGGGAGGGATTTCCAGGTGAAGATGGTTGAGGTTTAATGAAGGGAATCTAGGTGTGTGCGGCTCAGCAAGGAGGTCTGGGTGCTGGGCTACTGGGTCTTGTTGAGGTGGGGATCCAGATGAGCTGGCTGGGGATCAGTGGGATGGGAAGTGTGGCAGGCTCATTGGGGTGCTTCAGGTGCAGGGGGAAAGCTTGTGGAACTCTGTGGGGACTAGGGTGCAGGAGGACTTGGTGGACAGGGGAGCAGGAGGGTTGGGCGGGAGGGGAAGTGCAGAGATTCCTGCAAGCAGGGGAAGGATTCTGGGGGTGGGTCTGACCCAACTGTAGCTCTGGCTGCTCTTTGCATGAGAAGAAAAGTCCTGTCCTCCCCTGCTCATAGCCCAGCTGGGTAGGTGTATCCTCAATCCCCAACTCCCTTCCCTCACTGTAATTTACCTCTTCAATGGCTGCCCAGGTGCCTGAAAATACACTGCTGGGGAGAGGCACATGACCACTTTTGTGGCATCCATTTGCTTCCCCATCAGAAGCAACTTTTCTGAGGGGAAGCAAATAAATCAGCAGTGAGGGGCATGAATTCTGTGCATGCACAGTGCTGCAGAATTCCTTGAGGATAAATTGGAAAATACTGTGATTTTTTTTAAAAAGGTGGTAGGTGATTACTGCCACTGAATTGGATGCTGGAACCTTCATTGCCAGAAAGGTATTGACAATGAGGAGAGAATCACAGATCCTCCCTGCCCTTCACCCCAACTGGTAAGAGGTTAAAAGGAATGACCCTTAAGGAAAGATTAAATTATATGGGTAGTTTGGCCTAATGCCAACAAAGACAAGGTGGGAGAAGTGTAATATGTGAAAGAAAAGGGAGTTACTCACCTCGTGCAGTAACGAGTGTTCTTCGAGATGTGTGTCCCCGTGGGTGCTCCACTCTAGGTGAAGGGTCGCCCTGAGCCGCAGATCGGAGCTTTTCAAAGCAGTTTTCCCCCTATTGAGCCACGCATGCCCAGAGGGCGTCTCGAGCCCTTCCCGCCCTCTGCAGCGCGCGGCTCAACTCCCTCCCTTTCAGTTCCTCATCTCCGCCCGAGTAATTTAGACTCCGTGCAGAGGGGAGGAAGGGAGGGTCGTGGAGCACCCACGGGGACACACATCTCGAAGAACACTCGTTACTGCACGAGGTGAGTAACTCCCTTTTCTTCTTCGAGTAGTGTCCCCGTGGGTGCTCCACTCTAGGTGACTACAAAGCAGTGTTCAGTATATGGCTGGAGGGAGCCGGAGTCAATGTTTAGCGGTGGTAGAGAGCACCGCTGTAGCTACTGCTGAGTCCTGTGTAAGTTGCGGTAGGATTGCATAATGTCTGGCAAACGTGTGATCTGAAGACCACGTTGCTGCTCGGTAAATATCCCTTAAGGGGACATTGTTCAAAAAGGCTGTAGAAGCGGCCGTGGCTCGAGTGGAATGCGCTCTTGGGGGGCACTGTAGTGGTTTATTGCCCAAGGTATGACACTTGACTATGCATGTGGAGATCCATTTTGAGATTCGTTGTGATGACAGGGGTGTTCCCTTAGAACGCTCAGCGATTGATATAAAAAGTCTTTCGGATTTACGAAATGGTTTTGTTCTTTCCAGGAAGAAGGCGAGAGCCCTCCGAATGTCCAGGGTATGCAGAGTGGCGTCCTTCTGTGATGCATGCGGTTTCGGAAAAAAGGTAGGTAGTACGATCGGTTCATTTACATGGAATTCTGTACAGACCTTTGGCAGGAATGTTGGATGAGGTCTAAGTATGACCCTATCCTTCGCAAAAACTGTGTAGGGGGGTACTGCCATTAATGCCCCAATTTCACTCACCCGTCTAACAGACGTGATAGCCAATAAGAAACAGACTTTCATAAAGAGAAATGGGAGTGGTACTGTAGCCAGAGGCTCAAAAGGAGGTCCAGTAAGTTGGTGGAGAACAAGATTTAGGTCCCATAAGGGGGGTGGTGCCTTATGGGGTGGGTATACGTTGTGAAGCCCTTTAAGGAATCTTTTAGTGATAGGATGGGCAAATATGGAGAATCCATCAATGAAAGTATGGAACGCTGTTATTGCAGAAAGATGTACTCTTAAAGAAGAAATTGAAAGTCCTGATATTTTAAGGTCTAGAATGTAGTCCAAAATCATATGTAATGGTGCATCACGGGGTTCTACCTTGGTTCGCTGGCACCAGAGGGAAAATCGAGTCCATTTCTGTAGGTAAGTTTTTCGAGTGGACTGTCTCCTACTGTGGAGGAGGATATCTTTCACTTGTTGGGAACAGTGATTTTCTATCTCCGAGAACCAGAGAGTAGCCAAGCCTGGAGGTGTAGGGTGTGGAGCTGTGGATGCAGTATCGTTCCATTGCTCTGAGATATTAGGTCTGCCCGGTAAGGTAGCGGGTAAGGAGGGTGAACTGCTAGCCTGTGGAGGTACGGGTACCAAGTTTGGCGGGCCCACGACGGGGCTATCAGGATGACTAGGGCTCCGTCTGTGCAGATCTTGCGTAAGGTTTTCGGGATTAATGGTATGGGGGGGAAGGCATAGTGAAGGGGGGCTGTCCATTTGATTAGAAAGGCATCCCCTAGGGAATGTTTGCCAAGTCCTGCGCGTGAGCAGAATTGGGGGCATTTGGCGTTCTGGGTAGATGCAAAAAGGTCTATGGATGGCCATCCCCAATGGTTGAAGATTGAGTTTGCGACCTCCGTGTGTAACTCCCACTCGTGATCTGAGGTGAAGTTGCGGCTGAGTGAATCTGCTCTGGTGTTGTTCACCCCGGGGAGGTAGGATGCTACCAGGGTGATCTGATTGCGGATGCATGAGTTCCACAGGCGGATAGCCTCTGCACAGAGGGAGCGGGAGCGGGCTCCGCCTTGCCTGTTTATATAGAACATTGTGCAGATGTTGTCCGTTAGAATGCGGACCGTCTGATTGGCAATGTCGGGGGCGAAGTGTGCGCAGGCATTCCTTACTGCTCGCAGTTCGAGGAGGTTGATGTGTAGTCGAGCCTCGGATGGGGACCACCTTCCCTGAACGCCTTGGTCGTTCATATGTGCTCCCCAGCCAAGGAGGGAAGCATCTGTAGTAATCTGTACAGTGGGTTCGCTCTGTTGGAATGGAACACCTGTGAGGAGGTTGTTCGGTATCGTCCACCACCGTAAGGAAGCAAGGACGTTTGGTGGAATAGTCACCGTCTTGTTGAGGGAGTGTCGTGATGGTATGTATACACTTGCTATCCAGAGTTGGAAGCATCGGAAATGCAGACGAGCATGGTGGACGACATAGGTGGTGGAAGCCATGTGGCCCATTAGTTGGAGGCAAGTAAGAGCTGTAGTGGTAGGAGTTGTAAGCATTACACTTATAATTTCTTGTATAGTTATGAAACGTTGCCGAGGTAGGTATGCTCGGGCTGTAATTGAGTCCAGGCGCGCCCCAATGAACTCTATATTTTGAACTGGGTGCAGTGTTGATTTGCTTTCGTTGAGTAGAAGGCCTAGACGATTGAGGAGTGATGTGGTCGTACTTATCATGGAGGCAGTTTCGTCCTGTGTTGAGCCCTTCAAAAGGCAGTCGTCTAGGTAGGGAAATATGATGACATTCTGGCGTCTGAGGTACGCAGCGACGGCTGCTAGTACCTTTGAAAATACCCTCGGAGCTGACGAGAGGCCGAAGGGGAGGACATTGTATTGGAAATGATCCTGGCCGAGAGTAAAGCGTAGATAGCGTCTGTGGGCGGGATGAATAGTTATATGGAAATACGCATCTTGTAGGTCGAGGGCTGCGAACCAGTCCCCTTGATCTAGCGCAGGAATGATTGTTGTAAGTGTGACCATTTTGAAACGTTGTTTCTTGAGAAACCTGTTCAGTTTGCGGAGGTCTAATATTGGCCTCCAGCCCCCCGTTTTTTTCTCGATCAAGAAGTAGTTCGAGTAAAACCCTTTCCCGTGGAACTCTACTGGTACTTTTTCTATGGCTCCAATAGAAAGGAGGCGGTCGATCTCTTGTTTTAGTAGAGTGTCGTGAGAGGGGTCCCTGAAAAGGGACGGGGTAGGGGGAAGGGTAGGTGGGGTAGTGGTAAATGGGATAGTGTATCCTACTCGAATTATTTCTAGAACCCAGCGGTCCGATGTTATGGATTCCCATTGTGGAAGGAACGGCCGCAAACGGTGGGTAAATAGGCAGCCATGTTGTGTTATTGCTAGATCGTGAGGGAGGTAGTGCAGACCCTCGACCACGACTTCAAATTTGCTGTTTGGAGGACTGGGTAGTTGGTGGGCGACCTTGATTAGGTCGTCTTCTCTGAGGTCGTTGCCTTGGTCTAGTGTCCTCATAGGGTCTTTGTGGCCGGTTGTATTGCCCATATCTGTAACGATTGTAAGTGTTATATGGGGTGTATCGCCTGCGTTTGAAGGGCGGTGTGTACATGCCCAGTGTGCGAAGTGTGGTCTTTGAGTTCTTACTGTTATGTAGCATTTCGTCTGTAGAAGCTGCAAATAATTTTTGCTTATCAAATGGCAAGTCTTCTACTTTTGGCTGAAGTTCGCGGGGAACTCCAGACGATTGTAGCCAGGAAGTTCTGCGCATGACTATTGCAGTCGCTGTAGTTCTAGCTGCTGTGTCAGCAACATCCATTGCCGTTTGGAGGGCAGTGCGAGCGATGGTATGGCCTTCGTGGACTATTGCTTTCAAGATGGCTCTTTTGGATTCAGGGAGATGTGGTATCAGTTCTCCCAGCTTCGAATAATTATCAAAGTCGTGATTCGCTAAGAGGGCAGAATAATTTGATATTCTTAGTTGTAGGGTAGAAGAGGAATATATTTTCTTTCCAAAGAAGTCGAGTTTTCTATGTTCTTTGTCGGTACTGCCATTCTTGTATTGCGGTGTCTTCGCTCTTTGCTGTGCAGATTCAACCACTAAAGAGTTTGCTTGTGGATGCGTAAAGAGGAAGTCATTGTCTTTCGGAGGAACGAAATATTTCCTATCAATCTTTTTGTTAGTCGGTTGGATGGATGCTGGTGTCTTCCACAGATCCTCAGATGTTTCCATGATTGCTTCATCAATCGGCAGGGCAATCTTACTATGTAGCGTAGGATGCAGGTTCTTTAATAAGTGGTGTTGTTTCTTTTGAACTTCTTGTAGGGAAACATGCTGACTTGATGCTACCCGCTTAAATAGCTCCTGGAACTGTTTGAGGTCATCAATCGCTACAGTATCTGATGGTATCACTGCATCGTCCTGTTGGGTACTCAGGTCATCTGGGTGAGTGATGTTTATAGATTGAATATCGGATTCATTATCCGAAAAGCGTTCCTCCTCCTCCTCCTGCTCTGTGTGTGATGCAGGGGGTAGGGGCTGTGGATGAGGCAGACCTCTCCGAGATGGTGTGGAGTGGACTGAGGACCGGCGTCTATACGGGTCCCATTGGTCCCAGGGCCCCCATTGGGGTGGATAAGGTGGGGGTGGGTAAGACCAGTAGGGGTGCCATGGGTTTTGTTGCAGTCCAGCCCCCTGATAATAGGAACGAGACCCCCTTGGCGACGTCTGTCGTGAGGAATGTGTCGTATGGCGGTCATCCTCTAGAAAGGGAGCGCCATGAAAGGACACTGGGGACATCGATCTGGCAGGGGAATGCCTTGCAAAGGATGTCCCTGGTGAGCAGTCAATGGGAGGGGGGCAGGGGTGTTGCTGCCTGCTGTGAGTGTCAGATGGCAGCTGAGAGAGCTCTGTAGCAGACTCCTGCAGAAGCCTCTCCTTATCTGCTGCCGGTGCCGGTGTAGAGCTCTGGCTTGCGATCGCAGGCTGCGCCTGCTGAGTGTTAGGCTTGGTTTGTTGCGGTGCGGGTTGTTTCAGCGGTGCCGTCCCTTTAAGCGGCACCGGGGTTTTTCGCGGTGCCGGGGCTTGTAGCGGCGCCGCGGTTTGAAGCGGCGCCGGCTTTTCTTTCCGCCCGGGTTTGTCAGCGCGTTCTCGGGATGGCTCCGAGGCAGCGCGCACCGGCATTGACGGCAACCGTGAGGATTTCCCTTCTGCTTTATTAGCAGGGGTCCTCATATTTCTTTGTCCCTCTCCCTGAGTCTTGGGGGAGGAAGAAGGCGGGAGAGAACGAGAAGGTGAAGTTCTTTGTGCCGCGGGTTTCAGTGGCAGGGGGTTTTCAGCTTGCGGTCCCCCTTGTTCTAAAGGCTGAAGAGCCTTATCAAATAAAATCATTCTTAGGCGGAGCTCTCTGTCTTTCCTAGCTCTCGCCGTGAGGGAGGCACAGTGCTTGCAGCTGTGGGGTGAGTGGGCTTCCCCCAAACAGCGGATGCATTTTGTGTGGCCGTCAGAAGCCGGCATCGGCTCGCGGCACTGTTCGCATTTTTTGAAGCCTGAGGAGGCAGACATATTTAGCTCCCCGCTTCTTTAAAGTGTTGTATTTCGTTTCTTGTCTTTTGTGTGGTTATATGACTTTTCCTTTTTTTTTTTTTTTTTGACTGAGAAGCCAGGAGAGATAGAGCCCCGGTTCACCCGGGGCTCCGGTCTGAAGAGAGTTCAAGTCCCCGAGGGGGGATTTTGTCGTCAGTTTTGCTGTGCTAATAAACTATTTTGTTTTTACTTTTCCAAGAGAAAAAAACACTAGGGAAACTAATTTGGAGTAACAGGGGAAAAACTATGTAACCTAACTAATGGAAGAAAATACAGTCTGAGAGACTGTGAGGGAGCTCCTGCTCGCTCCGTCCGCTGACGAGGGCGGTTAAAGAGGAACTGAAAGGGAGGGAGTTGAGCCGCGCGCTGCAGAGGGCGGGAAGGGCTCGAGACGCCCTCTGGGCATGCGTGGCTCAATAGGGGGAAAACTGCTTTGAAAAGCTCCGATCTGCGGCTCAGGGCGACCCTTCACCTAGAGTGGAGCACCCACGGGGACACTACTCGAAGAAGAACTAAAGCTTGCCCATATTTGAAGATTAACTACCAGCAAGTTAACTCATGAATTTAGGAAGATCGAAAGGGATATACAAGAATACTGGTAAAAGCCAGGCAAAAATAAAATTCAGACTGAATATCAGTTACGACTTAAGAAGATAATGAGATTTTATATCATCTTCTCAAGGAGGACAGTGGAAACTCAAACTATACAGGATTAGGTGCTCAAGTGTACACTTTGGGATCACTCTACAGGGCAGGTAAGATTTGAAAGCTTTAGTATTCATGCTTTACCAGCCCTCCTCTCCATTCTTGCAGACATACTGTTTTCAGTCTAGGAGTGGATCTGCTTTGCAGCAAGTCAACGCCATTCCTTAATAAAACGGAAGGATCAATGAAGCAACATAGCACTCTCCAAATACAATGTGTGAAAAGTATTTTCTCAGTGGTATTCTAAGCCCCTGCTAGATTAGGGCGCTGAAGACCAGGAAAGGTAAAACTAGTTTATTCCAGCCAAATGAAGAATGCCAACAATCAATTTTCTTTGGTAATGTTTGAAGAGAGACATCTCTTCCAACACCCAGCAAACATCCCTTATTTCACAGAACCATAGAATACCAGAACTGGAAGGGACCTTGCCCTCATGGCAGGACCAAGCACCATCTAGATCCGTGGTCCCCAACACGGTGCCCGCGGGTGCCATGGCGCCCACGGGGGCATTTCCATGCGCCCGCCAGGTGCTCGGGGCTGGCCTGGCCCCGGGCGCGTGGCGCTGGGCGAGGGGAGCACCGGCCCCGGGCGCGCGGTGCTGGCGGGGGGCAGCGCCAGCCCCGGGCATGCAGCTATGGGGGGGGGCGGCCCCCAGGCATGCGGTTATGGGGGGGGCTGCCCCTGGGGCGCAAGTGTCCCTGCCCCCTGGCGCCCGGCAGGCGAACGGCCACGCCCCCTGGCGCCCGACAACCTCGAAAGGTTGGGGACCACTGATCTAGATCATCCCTGATCGAGGCTTATCTAACCTGGTCTTATATCCAATTATAGAGATTCCACAACTTCCTGGGCAATTTATTCCTGTCTTTAACCACCCTGTGCATTAGGCAGTGTTTCCTAATGTCCAATCTAAACCTTCCTTGCTGCAATTTAAGCCATTGTTTCTTGTCCTATCATCACATGTCAAGGAGAATCATTTTTCTCCCTCCTCCTAGTAACATCCTTTTAGGAACTTGAAAACTGCTATCATGTTCCCTCTCTGTCTTCTCTTTTCTAAACTAAACAAACCCAATTATTTCAGTCTTCCCTCTAGACCAGGGCTACTCAAATATGGAAGCCTTGGGGGCCACAATGATATTCACAGCACATACTAAGGGCTGTAACTTAAGTGTAGTTGCATATACATGCAAATATATAAGCAAATATATGCAAATAGCTTCTTTCACACAGTACTCCCGGCATCTTCTCCCTGGGGACTAGAAACACTGACAACGGGTACCTGTCTGTTCCAGCCAGCTTGTGTGCTTGTGTCTTTCAATGCTCACCCCACTTGGGAGTCGCCTTGCTGTTATGGAGCATGTTCCCAGTGGAGGCCATGTTGAAAGGATCCCACCCATGGCCGTGTGTTGAGCGCCGTGTAAACCCAAACTGCCCCGAGGGCCACAAACAAATGGGCCATGGGCCGCATGTGGCCCATGGGCTGCGTGTTGAATAGTCCTGCTCTAGACCTTTAATTATTTTTGTTGCTCTTCTCTGGACCCTCTCCAATTTCTCCACTTATTTCTTGAAATGTGGTGCCCAGAACTGGACATAATACTCCAATTGAGGCTACTCAGCACAGAGTAGAGCAGAAGAATGACTTCTCATGCCTCTCTCACAACAGTCCTGTTAATGCATCCCAGAATCATGTTTGTTTTTTTGCAACAGTGTTAGACAGTTGACTCATATTTAGCTTGTGGTCCACCATGATCCCTAGATCCCTTTCTGCAGTATTCCTTCCTAGACAGGCACTTCCTATTCCGTATATGTGAAACTGATTTAGATTGGAGTAATTTAAGAGAGACACTGTTTTGTAAACCTATCTTTTCAGGCACTTATCTTTTGTAACAGATAGGCATAACTAACCTAATAAACAGAAAACAAGATTCTGGGAATCTACTTCAAGCTACTTAGCTGGATATTTGATGTCGAAGCCAATGCACCAGAGGATTGAGGAGTTACTCTAGATTTATACCTTGAACAAAGTCTATTTTAATATGCATGACCATTTAAAAAGTTATTTTATTGTATAATACCAGAGATATTGCTGGCAAAAACCTCTGCCTCCCTCCTTTCCCCTAGTGTATTAGGTGATGTATTTTTGCCACTAATTCATAATCCCATTTCTTAACCAAGCAAAATTTATTAAATAAATAAGAACATGACTAGTAGAAATGTTTTGCCATAGTCTAATATGGAGCATAACTATTGTGAAAATCTCTCTCTTAAAAATGTAGCATAAAGAAGCTTAGAAAAAGAATGCTTACCGTAAGTGAGAATGTAAAGTGGTTTTCCATTAGTGTCCATAGTGGTTAGGCAAGGAGCTTTTGGCGAAATGGTCCCCCATCGCTGCAATGCTGCTTCCAAAGAAGGTGGCCAATTTGTAACTACACCCAATTGTTCCCCACGCATAGCCAGCATCTGAGCTCCCTCTGGCTTTGGCTGGTTTGGATCCGGCTGTTGAACTTATTATGAAAACAACAAAACCAACTGTTACTATATGAATTTTAAGCCTTGTTTATGCCCACATTACCAAGAGAGCAAGTTACCTTTATAAAAATGACTGAAAATAAAATGTTAGTACACGTGGAGAACACTGAATATGTTCTTAAATAAGTATTATGTCAAATAAATAAGATGTGGAGAAGTATAGCAAGTTAACTCTTACATTTCCCGCAACTGAGATGAAGCAATAAACAGTCACATCAAGGTAAATTTTTCCTTTTAAAAGAGATTGAAAATTAAAAATTTCCAAAAATGTATTAGTTAGGCAGAACTACAGGTAAATGGTAATGTAATAACTCAACAATAGTACATTGGTTTAAGTTATATAGTTTTATAGTGCTTTGCTATGTGCTTGTGTTAAAATAATTGACTCGCCATATTATTGCAACACATCATGGTCTGCAAGCTTGTTTTTAAAAAACAACTGCATAATTATTATTCACTTAATTATTGTCTCTACCACTTTTCCAGATATTATTTTCAATTATTTTATTAACAAATATGTAACATGTACATCCTCCTTCACTCCTACTTCATCTCCTTCATACACTGGGTCTTTTCAGACTGACCCAGATGTGTGACAGGAACAGATGTAGCACACAGCAAATACTTTCAGAACAGATTTTTTTTCTCCACTCTCTTTCATATTTCATTCTAAGCAGAAGTTCACCACAAGTTGGGAAAACAAGGTGGAACTCGGATTTTATTCAGTCCACCCAAGTCCAATGCTCTCTCAGAAGCAGTCAGTCAACCTAAGACATGCCTACTAAAAAGTAGTAGTACATGACAAATAAAAACACATTTTATCAAGTGTTAATTAGGTTCCAAAACCTTTTGAAAAACAGTCATTTTACCTTCTAACAATTCCTCAAAGTCATCTACAAAGAACTCTCGTAATGGTGGTCGTTTGGGTCGTTTTAAGGTATTGACCAGCTGTTGAATCTTTGCTGACACTCTGCTGCTCACTGGTACTCCTGCAGAATAGGGATCAATGGAGATATCAGTAGACTGCTAAAGCTGCGTGCCAACAAATGTCAGTTGGGAGGTGAGAAAAAGGCCAGAACTGTAACGCCACCACAACTACATTTTCATGCCATACAGTGACTCAGCAGAATGTATTCAACATTAAGACACTTAGATAATGGTTTCAAAATTAACGTGAAGTTTGGTTCAAAAACCAAATATACCCAGAACAAACAACACAGCAGTTTCAGAAAGTGAGTTAGTTAAAGTTAAGGGGGAAACATCATGGGAGCTGTGGGGGGAGAGGAGCACAGTGAAAAAACATTCCCTGACAATAATGTATTTCAAAACGCTGAATTTGAGGTGGCTTTGGTGATGGCTAGTGAAGAGTCAGTAATCCAAGCACAGGCTTCTCTCTCAGCCACTGGCATCACACCAAAGCTACATGACTAAAGAGTTTTCAAAACACTGCAGCTGAAACTACAGGTGCAGTCAGCAAGGAAAGCTGGTCATAGGTTTGTATCTCGTCATTCATTTTGGGCTGCCTTTTACATAACAGCAGACTTCTGTCCTGAGCCCCATCCTGTGTCTGTTCACACTATCATGTTACTTCACTGTAAGGGTATATCTAGACTGCATCCCTCTGTCGGCAGAGGGATGCAGATTAGGCAGGTTGTCATTGCAAATGAAGCGGGGATTTAAATATCCCGTGCTTAATTGGCATAAAAATGGCCGCCATTTTTGCCGACTCAGCACTTTGTCGGCAAAAAGAGGCAGTCTAGAGGGGGATCTGTCGAGAAAGAAAGCCTTTTTCAACAGATCCCTTATGCCTCCTGCAAGGAGGTTTACAGGATCTGTCGAAAAAGGCTTTCTTTCTCGACAGATCCCCCTCTAGACTGCCTCTTTTTGCCGACAAAGTGCTGAGTCGGCAAAAACGGCGGCCATTTTTATGCCAATTAAGCGCGAGATATTTAAATCCCCGCTTCATTTGCAATGTCAACCTGCCTAATTGCATCTCTCTGTCGGCAGAGGGATGCAGGTCTAGACATATCCTAACTGTCAGTGTAATCCTGGAATAGCCCTAGAGCGCATCCCATTGGCAAGTAGGTAAGGATCTTGCAATAGCAATCTCCAGAAGTTAACATGTGTGTTTACACAGCATCTAGCCAAACACGATCCTGATTGGGGCCTTCGGCGCTTGTTATTTTCCTCCTTACTTATGCTTGATAGTGCACATTATCTCTGTAACATACATGACACCTGCTCCTGAGATATAGCCTCTAATAGCATTGAAGAAGAATCACCTTCCTGCTTTTTCTCCCAAGCTACATTAAAGCAGTAGTTGTTTCTATAGCTGAAGTATATCTAAGATAGGACTTTTAAGGCCAAGCATATGTTGTTGCAATTTCATTTAATCTGTTTTAGAAAAGAGGAGCAATAAATAAGGAAGGTTTTACAAATAACTGTTTTTCAAAAAAAAAATTCAGAAAAAACTTTGCACAAGTCATCTTAAGATGCAGCCCTGTTGTACATCAGATACTCTGTCATTTGAAAACAGAAGAGCTTCATACAGTACCTAGTGTTTAGCTTTCGTTACACATCATTATGAAATTAGATCTAGAGAGAATCACTGTTTTATTTTACTGAACTTTAGCAAATATAATTTTTTTCTATAGGGAATCTGCCCCACTGATTAAGAAACAATTTATTTATACTGAATATTGGCTTCACATATGCTGGTTTATTTTAGGACGCAAAGAAAGCTTGTACGTGCTCTTCAGTGAAATGTGGCCAAAGGAAATAAAAAGCAGATGTGTACAGTAAACCACATAAAAGGGGTAAGTTACAATGTTAAAGAAAACAATTGCTTTGTGACATACCATCACCAGTTTCCATAAGTTCAGCATTGCCATATTTTGGTGCCACCCTTGCTGTTGATCCTTGTGGTCTTTCTACTTGTATTGAGTGTTCTGAGGTGTAAGTAGTAACATCTGGAGGGGCAGAATGATTTTCTGTGAAAAATAAGTTAGAAGGTTTAACCATGTTCCTCTAGATTTGAAGTGGGGAAAGAAGGGAATGGGGGAGAAGAGGAGAGATTCTACTCATGTTCTTCTTACACAAGACCTGAAAAGTTGTTAACATTAATCTATTTGGAAGGTGTAAAGCATAATTTTATCCAACATAGTTTCAATATATGAAATTTTCACTGATAGAAAATCCATGAGAGCCACATAATACAGAATATTATAATCAAAGGGTTTTTTTACTCCACTCCCCATCCGAACCCCCAACTTTAATTTTAAATTAGTTTAATTTTCTGTGGCCAAATCTAGTTAGACTCAGACACATACACTTCTGATAGATTATTGTAGCAAGATTTCAAAATAGAAAGCTACAACATGTTAAGTTCCAGCACTTGCAATTGCCAATGCAAATCAACTAGATATACAATACTTAAAATTCAAGATTTTGATCAAACAGTTTCTGTTAGATCAAGATTTTTGAAGATGTGATACCATTGGAAAGTGTATCTAGAGGAAAGAAATAAAATATAATTTTCATGTTTCTTTACAGTCTGCATGGACACTTTTCTTATTATTACTTGACTATTTTTAAACAGAACTATTTTCAGTTCTTTACATAACACAGACTTGCCATCCAAGAAGGCAAACAGAACTTGATGATGTGAGTCATGATGTCACTAAACTATTCCATCGCACTAATCTTCCTCAGCATGTATCCACAGATTAAAACATCTGAAAATACAGTCTGACTCTGGATTGTCCGCACATTTGTACTGTATTTACAGATTTTATGTCATGAATTTTTCCAGTTTTTTAGCAATATTAAGCTTCCTGGAAACAAATACAATTAACATTTAATACGTTTTCTGTTTAATGATAACTATCTAAAGCCTTTCAGACAAATAAGTCAGGATCCTGGACTGCTGCCAATGAAGGCACAAGGAATACATTCCATTCAATAAGGATAGGATCAGGCTCTTTAGAGAAACAAAGTATATCATAGGATCTCACCAGATTCCTATATGATTGAAGATTTTATGTTTATACTTAATTTGTCTCACATACAGCTTACTTGTTATAGGATTTCCCTTTCGAGGTTTGTGCAATGGAAAGATTTGCTTCTCTAATTCTGCTATTTGGCTCCTAAACATCAGCAGTAACTACTACTCATAATAATCTATGCTAAAAGTAAATCCATTATTTGTGTAGTACATTATATATTTTTAAACATGAATTAGTATAAAATAGGATATTCTCTGAAGGATCCTTTAATTCATCTTCTGATAACTACCCTGAAGCAATTGGTCTTTTTAAGCACACTTTGGAGACATTTAATACTGCTGAGGAATTTTCTATACAGTTTCTAAAAATAAAGATATTTGAGAGATGCAAACTTTACACAGATCTATAAATTGAGTATTCATGAAGTTCCCTTATACAGTTTTAGTAAGGAAGTAGCTTTATCAGACAGAAATGCATTTAATTGATTCATTTCCTTCTATGCCAAGTTTTCCTTGGTTAAGCCAGAGTAGACTCTTACCATACTTCCTGCCTTTCCTATGCATTGGTATAGTTTGATCTTGTGCTCTTATAATGTCTTTTTACAAATCTGCCAACTTCCCTGAACTCATTTATCCCATAGACTGGCTTCTCGTGGGACCTTACCTTTCAATTCTCTGAGGTTACTGAAGTCTGCCTTCTTGAAATCCATTGTCTTTATTCTGCTGTTTTCCCTCTTACCGTGAACTCTTATAATTTCATGATCACTTTCAGCTAAGCTACTTTCCACTTTCAAATTCTCTGATAGTTCCCTAGTGTCTGACAGAACCAAAACCTGATTCTAGTCATTTTCTCTGCTGTAGGTTACAAAAATCCATCTCCAAAGCATTCCAAGAATTTGTTAGATAATATATGCTCTCTTGTATTATTTTCCCAGATGCTATCTATGTAGTTGAAGGCCCCTCACCACCAAGTCCTGTGTTTTGAATTATATTGTTTGTTGTTCTAAAAAAAAGAGTCTCATCTGCCTCTTCTTCCTGATTAGGTGGTCTACAGTAAATCCCCTACTATGACATCACCCTTGCTTTTTACTTTCATCTTATCCAGAGGCTTTCAACAAGTCTGCCTCTTCCACTTCTCTCTGGATGGTGGGCTGGGAGCAGGGATTGAGCGCCACCTGCTGCTAGTGGTAACCAGCATCGAGATTCCTCTCTGTGAAGGAGCAGTTCCCACCTTCCAAAATGCCATGAAAGTCCTGTGCCCAGGAGTCTCAAGAAGGTGAGCACATTTTAATATTCATGCATTTCAGAAAGTGGGAAGCATGTGCTACCAATGCAAATAACTAATTTCTGTTGTAAATATACCTCTGTTGTGAATGCTTCTTCTTTGAGACCAATACATGACTTATATATCCTTAACAGTAGACATGACATAATTTCAAAGAGCCACCGAAAGGATGAGCATAGCTCAACCTGTTTCAAGACAAGATGGGATAACTCGAATCCAGTTACTGACATGATTCTGATTCAGTCTATTGCTGTAACTTGATTGAAATAGTCATCTGAATGTGTTCCACATCTGATCATCTGAATGCATGAGAGCTTGCACTGCATAAGAGAGTTTTCACTGCTGTATCAACATAAATTAGTTTTAATCATCTAATCCATTACTTATATTATGGTGCAATGTTTGGCATTGCTTGTTATAGGGCAGCTTTTAATAGTCCTGACTGATTTTTCTATCAACTAAAAAATTAAAAGAACAGAAGTTTTATCTTCTGCCTTTAATTTAGAAGAGAGAGTTGCTATATAAATAGAAAGGATATCATGATTAAGAAAATAATGTTTAGTTCAGCTGCTTCCATCATCTTCTGTTACTCTGTGGGTAGCCAATCCTAGCGCTTGAAAGTAATGGAAGTAACAAGCCAAGGGCAACCTCTTATCACATTTAGAACCACAGAATCACAGAAATGAAAGGAACCTCAAGAGGTCATCAAGTCCAGTCCCTTACACTCACGGCAGGACCAAACACCATATAGACCACCTCTCATAGATGTTTATCTAACCTGCTCTTAAAAATCTCCAATGATGGAGATTCCACTACTTGCCTATGTAATGTATGCCGTTCCTTAACTGCCCTGACAGTTAGGAAGTTTTTCCAAGTGTCCAATCTAAACCTCCCTTGAGCAATTTATGCCCGTTGC
This sequence comes from Pelodiscus sinensis, assembly GCF_049634645.1. Taxonomy (NCBI): domain Eukaryota; kingdom Metazoa; phylum Chordata; order Testudines; family Trionychidae; genus Pelodiscus; species Pelodiscus sinensis. Next base: position 237,485,294 of record NC_134712.1, on the reverse strand, counting down.
TTCTTGTTCCATCACAAGAGGTTAAAAAATAATTTTTCTCCCTCCTCCTTGTAACAACATTTTAGGTAACTGAAAGCTGTTATCATATCCCTTCTCCGTCTGTCCTTTTCCAGACTAAACAATCTCAGTTCTTTCAATCTTCTCTCACTGGTCATGTATTCTGGACCTTTACTATTTCTTGTTGCTCTTCTCTGGGCCTTCTCTAATTTATCCACATCTTTCATGCTCAGAACTGGACACAATACTCCAGTTGAAGCCTCATCAGCACAGAGTAGAGAGGAAAAAATATTCCATGTGTCCTGCTTACAACACTCCTGCCAATACATCCCAGAATGATTTTTTTTTTTTGCAGCAGTGTAACACTGACACACATATTTAGCTTGTGGTCCGCTATGACACCAGGATTCCTTTCTCAGTACTCATTCCTAGGCAGTCGTTTGCCTTTTTGTGTGTCTGCAGCTGACTATTTCTTCCTATGTGAAGAACTTTGAATTTCTCTTTATTGAATTTCATCCTATTTACCTAAAATATTTTCTCTAGTTTGTCCAGATTATTTTGAAATATAACCCTATCCTCCAAAGTCCTTGCATCCCCTCCAAGCTTGGTATCATCCTCAAACTTTCTGAGTACTTTCCATACCATTATTTAAATTGTTGTTGAAGATATTGAACAGAACTGTAATGCCAAACTGATCCCTGCCAAACCCCACTTGTTAAATCCTTCCAGCATGACTATGAACAGTTAAAAACTACACTATGGGAATGGTTTTTCAATCAGTTATGCACTCATCTTATAAATGGCTCCATCTAGGATGCATTTCCCTGGTTTGTTAATGAGAAGGTCATGCTAGACTGTATCAAATGCTTTACTAAAGCCTGATATGCCACCGCTACCCACTTCACCCTTATCCACAAGGCTTGTTATCCTGTCAAAGAAAGCTATGAGGACGGTTTGACATTATTTGTTCTTTACAAATCCATGCTACTACTTATCACCTTATTATCTTCTAGATGTTTGCAAATGGATTCCTTAATTATTTGCCCCATTAGCTTTCCTGGCACAGAAGTTAAGCTGAGTGGTCTACAATTTCCTTAGTTGTCCCTATTTCCCTTTTTAAAGATGGGCACTATATTGGCCCTTCTCCATTCTTCTGGAATCGCTCCCATTCTTTCATGACTTTTCAAATATAGTGAGCTAATGGCTCACATTTCTCCTCAGTCAGCTCCTTGAGTATTCTAGGATGCATTTCATCAGGCCCTGGTGACTTAAAGACATCTAACTTGTCTAAGTAATTTTTAACTTGTTATATCTCTATTATAGTTCTGAATCTATCCCATTTTCACTGGTGTTCTTGTCTCCCCTCAGTCTCGTCACCACTATCTTCTGTTTATCTTCATAAACAATGAGGGCTAGATCTACAAAGAGATTTAGATGCCTAAATGACACTGGAGGCTCCCAAGTTAAAAACATAAAACCTCAAAATTCCCACTCAGCTGCCATCTAACCTTGTAGCTGCCTCAAGTATCTACATGTGTATGGTTCTGCTAGTAAAGTGTCTTGGGCACCTAAAAATTGATCACAGTTAAGCTGTTGGTGTGTAGAGACCACAGCCAATCATGCTGATCAATAATATCTCACTGTTTCCTTGTACTGCCCTATCTATCTGATCCATTGGTTGTCTCTTGTCTTACACTAGGGTAGGAGCAGTCTTTTTGTTCTGGTGCTGCACATCGCCTAGCAAAACAGGGTTCTGATCAATGACTGAGACCCCTTAGGAGCTATGTTAATTAACAAAAATATCCTGATAGGCAGGGGCACAACTTCCTGTGAACATAAGAACGGCCGTACTGGGTCAGACCAAAGGTCCATCTAGCCCAGTATCCTGTCTACCGACAGTGGCCAGCACTAGGTGCCCCAGAGAGGGTGGACCGAAGACAATAATCAAGCGATTTGTCTCCTGCCATCCCTCTCCAGCCTCTGACAAACAGAGGCCAAGGACACCATTTTATCCCCTGGCTAATAGCCTTTTATGGACCTAACCTCAATGAAATTATCCAGCTTCTCTTTAAACTCTATTATAGTCCTAGCCTTCACAGCCTCCTCTGGCAAGGAGTTCCACAGGTTGACTACACACTGTGTGAAGAAGAATTTTCTTTCATTAGTTTTAAACCTGCTCCCCATTAATTTCATTTGGTGTCCTCTAGTTCTTCTATTTAGGGAACTAATACATAACTTTTCTTTATCAGCCCTCTCCACACCACTCATGATTTTATAGACCTCTATCATATCCCCCTTCAGTCTCCTCTTTTCTAAACTGAAAAGTCCCAGTCGCTTTAACCTCTCCTCATATGGGACCCATTCCAAACCCCTAATCATTTTAGTTGCCCTTTTCTGAACCCTTTCCAAGGCCAAAATATCTTTTTTGAGGTGAGGAGACCACATCTGTACACAGTGTGGCATTGACACTGTTTAGCTTTGTAAAATTAAACAGTCAGCAGAACAGAGACATGAATGTAATAATTTCCCTGCCATTCCAGGAACCCTGAGCTTTGATACACCTCCATCCATCCATTGCTCGGCCTGTGGCACATACTAGTCTAGTGTGCTGTGGGTCTCATTTCCAATGCTGGGTTTAGTGTGCTGGTGCTGGGTGGTATTGGTGGCCTTCAATATAGAAGGGGTCAAACTAGATGATACAAGTGGACCCTTCTGGCTTTAAACTTTATGTCTCTAACATCCTTGATAAAAGAGGGCTGTTGTTGACTGGCCTAATCAAAGGGGCCTGTCTGCATCCCTGACTCCCACGCTGCAGTCCAGGCTGGCAATGAACAACTAGCCTTCTCAGCTACCAGAGGAACATTGTGGTCTAGCTTTCCAAACTTCTCCTTGGTCTGTTACAGAGATAGTTATAAAGGTTCTCTCTAATTATGCTTGTTGCTGACTAGAATTACAAAGCCTGATTTTTGTGGGCATCGATATTCTGCTTTTCTGAGCATCTGGACTGGAGAGACCACGATTCTGTAGAAAGAATTTTCACTAAATCCCTTTTCAGGAAGGCAGGTAGATGCCATAATCATCGAAACATAGTTTTTATTCTGATAAGAGTATCTTGGTTATACTGCTGATACATTCTGTGTAAAATCTGCTCAGTTTTCACATTATATAATAAGAAGCATTGTTTGATCCTGATACATCTATTGATTAAAGCACTAGGAACAGGAAGAAGTGTAAGACCTCAAAGAGTTTCATCCAGACAACGTGCATATTTGCATCATTTTCTCTCTCTCTCTCTCTCTCTCACACTCTCACATACACCCACCCACCCACCCACCCACACCTGGCATTATAAGATCACAGACTGAAGAGCTGCTTCCAGTTAAGACCACAGACATTTTCTACCACTGGAATGGTATGTTCTACATCATTTTGCTAAGTGAAGAAGGAATGACAACACCTTAGAAATTCATTTAAGGATGGATTGTGGCATACTGCCCCAGTCCCACAATTGGCCTCAGAAAGAGAGCAGCCTCTGTAGCTAACATTTCATTTAATAAATAAGTGTTGGAAGATGGTGTGACGTAGTGGGGGTACTTGCTGGGATGTGGTGACCCCTGCTGTCTGGAGCAAGACCCAGCAGGGAAAGCCTCACTAGGCAGAGGTAATGCCAAAATTGTTGAACCAGTGGCCAGACACCCCCCATGGAGAGGAACAAAGGAAGGTGGAATGCTGCCCTGGCTGGGGGGCAGGGCTGGAAGAGGGTTAGTTAGTTCCTGGCTGGAAGGGAGGGAATAAGGAGCTGGGGAGGGGGCTGGGACTCCCCTATCTCAAGGGGGGGGGCACTGAGGCCTCTTAGCCCCAGTTCCTGTAACCAGATTACATCTGTGCTGCGCTGTGCTGGAGGAGCAATAAACCACCCTCAATTCCACTGGCTGGTGCAGTCTGTTTGTGCCATTTCGGGGTGCAGGGGACGGGGAACCCCCAACGCGCCGTCACAGATGGGAATTCCCCCTTTTGATTTACTTTGCAGTAAGTTTTCAGCAGTATAAACATGTCTCTCTTGGATTCAACACCCTGTTTCCTTAGAGTATTGTAGTTACAGACTTCTTGGGTATGTGATATATTCACTTTCATGAAAGTCTATTTTCAGTTAACCTTTCCCAAAATATTTACCACCACGCATCTTTTAAAATCAGCCCACATGTACAACACAACAGTTGTTTGAAAGAGTCACAACATGCAATTCATTAAGCACAACTGAAGCTTATGAAGTTCAATCTTTCATATCATAGACATTCATAGTGTACTTACTGTTTAATAAAATGTTACAAAACTTTCTATGCTGTTCTACCATTTCCTGTATTGCTACACGTGTTTTCTTTTACTACACTACCTCTGGTTGTTGAACCACAATTGTTTGTGACTGATAGGGATGGGAAAATGTTTAGTGCTGAATACACACTTGTATGATTTAATAATTATTGCACTTTAATAACAGAGTCTACAAGAATGAAGAGAATCCAAGCACTCTGAATAGATTAACTGATAGAGAAGAATCTGGAGCAGATTTGCATTCTTCATTTGCCATGTTTAAAACTGACTAATTGGGTGTCTTGGACATGTCAAGTGAATGCCAGATTACAGGATTACAAAGAGGGCACTGAACTCTGAAGCTCACAAAAGATCTAGAAAGAGAGACACACTGTGCAAATTTTGGGATCTCTGTAGATGATTGGGAAAGGAGAGCAGAATGCAGCTCTGGTAGGCAAGGTCAGTTTGTAGGTCAGTGGTGGGCAACCTGCAGCCAAGGACCACATGCAGCCTCTCAGGGTTCAATGTGCAGCCCTCAAGTCATTTTGCTTACCATTGCTCAGGCACCAGGTTGCCAGATTCCCTGGTTTCTGACCATATAATTTTTTGTATCAGTACTACTAAAGTGACACACACATAACGCAAGGACACATGAAGTAAGGTGCATGCTGATTGCACAAAAATTGACTGTAAAAGCTGTGTGCTCTCTTTTCATCCAATCAAAGCTTTGCTATCGTTCAGTAAGCACACCTCGCAAATTCTAGATTTGCCAGTGCAGCTAACAAAATGGCCCTACCCCGGGAGACTGTCTTGGTTATAAAAGCTTCAGGGGGGTAGCCGAGTTAGTCTGTAACAGGAAAAACTTAAAAAATAGTCTAGTATGCAGATGGTATCATGAGCTTTCGTGGGGACCACCCACTTCTTCAGATGACAGGAGTGTTGGAACTTCCAACCCTCCTGTTATCTGAAGAAGTGGGTGGTGCCCACGAAAGCTCATGATACCATCTACATGCTTTGTTAGACTTTAAGGTGCTATTAGACTATTTGTCTTGGTTATGAAAGTCTTGCAGCCCATTGAAATGAGAGAGGGCCGCTCATGCAGCCCACTCACCGGCCTACGTTGCCAATTGCTGTTTTGAATGGAACAAGGCATTGTGAAGTGGACTGGATCAAGCTTTGAAATGTCCGAGGAAAGCATCTGCTGCTCGTATTCAAAGCATTGCTAGTGCATGACTGTACCCTACCTGCAAGCCAGACTGTCACACTTGCAGACTTAGCAACCATCAAAGAACTCATTGGTGCATACATCATGCTCTGTAAAAAGCTATGGTGTCATTGATTGGCTGTTTCCCATCTCTATCCTCTAAAGCTGTTCATCTTAGAGTCCACTTTGTTCTTGACAGCTTAAGTGTCTATATTTTTTTAGAAAAATGAACTAATGCCAAGAGTTTTTCAGTGCATTTTTGGTTTCACAATATGCACCTATAGATCACAGTATTTAGAATTCACTATGGGAGTTGGGAGGTATTACTAAGTTCACTACAGAGAAGCATTTTTTTATGAAGTGCCTAATATCACCCAACAGTTGGCATCAACTTTCTAAGCTCCAAGAAGTATTTTTCCTACTCTGACCACAGTGTAGATAGATGAAAAGCTTTAAGATCAAGATAGCAATAGAAATAAATGCAATATTAATTTCCAAAGATCATGCATTAGACAATTGGTGAGTTCCACCAGCTTAACCTGTACCTTTTAAAAATTCAACTATCAGTCACTATAATCTTCATTCCAGTTTATGTTGAACTAAAAATCCTCTCTGTAGTTTAAATTAAAGAACCAAGACTCTTATAAGGCAAATTAAATGATTAATATAACATCATAAGAATATAACAGCTCATGTAAATTATCTACAGAGCTGAACTCTGATTATAATATAGCTAATTTTTTTTTTTTTACCCAAGCCCCCCCTCCTGGAAACTACATTAGAATACTTACACTAGGAAAATATGATTTGCTGAAAGCATAATCCCTGTTGATATCAGAATGGAGTTTTATTTCAAGTTTTTTTGTACATTTCACTACTGATCTTCAGAGTTAACTTTTAAAATCCTATTTATCGAAATGAGCACTGTTAAAATGTGACACAGTTTGTTTTAACATATTTTCAGATGACACCGCCAAAGAGAGATTAGTCTACAAAAGTGGCTCTCAAACCGTGGTCTGAAAACCACTAGTGGTCCGCGGCCACCTTCCAGGTGGTCCGTCACTTGAGCTCAGCCTCCCTCCCCATGCTGGCACTCCAGCCTCATTCACGTGGTTGGAGCACCAGAGCCGGCTTGTCACTTGTGGGAGAGGGGAAGGAGAAAGCCCCAAGCCTTGTTATGTGATCCGGCTTGCGGGGAGGAAGCACTCCCCTCCCCCATTCCCTCCTCCGGCTGGAGTAACAGCAGCATGTGTAAGGCTTTTCCCTTCCCTGGTGTATGGGACTGGGCGGAGGGCAGATGTTTGGGTACAGGAGCAGGCTGTGAGTGCAGGGTCTCAGTGTGGGGTGTGTGCATGAGGGGATTAAGGGTGCAGGGTCTGGGCATTAGGAAGTGGGAGCACCTACTTGCCTTCACACGGCACACTCCCACGCACGCCTCTCACTGCTCCGTTTGGCCAGATTCCGGCCAATGGGAGCAGCAGAAAAAGCCTTCAGGCAGCATGTCTGAGCACTGCTGTTTCCCCAGCTGGGGGAGAGGGAGCGCTTCTTTCCTGCGAGCTGGATCATGCAGTGAAGCTTGGGGCTCTCTCTCCCCTCCCAGCGGGCAGCCGGCACTGGTGCTCCAACCATGCAGGGGAAGAACGGCGAGGCTGGAGCACCAGTGCACAGCTCCCTGCTGTAGGATGAAGCAGGGGGCTGAGCTCGAGCTGCGGACCACCTGAAAGGCAGTCACAGACCACTAGTGGTCCGCGGACCACAGTTTGAGAACCACTGTCTTAAGGAAGGGTCTATTAATGAAGATTATCTATATCCTATGTGTGGAGAAGAGGATGGAAGATGATGAAATACAGGTAAGATCTGATGAGAAACAGTCAAAAGAAAAAGAGTCCCATTCAACCAGATCATGTAATAGCAGACAGCTAAACAGTATTTTTCAAATACTTATACACAATGCTGGAAGTCTAAATAATAAGATGGGTGAACTAGAATCCTTGTTTTAAAGGAGGATAGAGGAAGTCCCCGACTTAGGAAAGGGTTGTGTTACAAAAGTCTGTTTGTAAGTCAGTTGTTTGCAACTCTGAATGTGTTTTCTATAGCAGTGTTTCTCAAAGAAAACAAACTCTGGTTTGTTTACTTAATGGTTCTGCAACCACAGAGCCTGTTTGTCAGAATCTGGGAATGGGTATCGGGGGATGGGCCACTTGATGATTACGCGTTGTGTTCACCCGTTGTATTCATTCTCTTTGGGGCACCAGGCACTGTTCTGATCCACTATGGCCATTCTTATATAATAAATGTTGAAAATGGAGAGAAGTAAATAGTGTCTCCCAGGGGTCTGCACTAGGACCAGTGCTGTTCAATACATTAATTGTCTGAAAAAAGGGTAAACGGTGCGGTGGCAAAATTTGCAAATGATATAAAATGTATCCAACATAATTAAGTCCAAAGCAGACTGCAAAGAGTCACAAAGGGATTTCACAAAACTGGGTGACTGAGAAACACAACGGCAGATGAAATTCAATGTTGATGAACGCACATGGCAAAATATAATCCCAAATATACATACAAAATGATGGGGTCCAAATTAGCTGAGCCCATCAATAAAGGGATCTTGGAGTCATTGTGAGTAATTGTCTGAAAATATCTGCTTCATGTCTAGTGACAATTAGGAAAAAAAAAAAAAAACCTTCACAGAATATTGGGATTCAAAATACTATATTGCCTCTATATAAATTCATAGTATGCCCACATATCAAATAATGATCTGATCATTCCATCTGCAAAAAAGATATATTGGGTTTGGAAAAAGTACAGAGAAGAGCAGCAGAAATTATTTAGAGTGCAGAACACATTTCATATGATGAGAAATTAAAAAGAGTGGGATTTTTCAGTTTGTAAAAGAGATGAGTAATAGGGAGATATGACAGAGGTCTATACAATCATGAATGATGTTGAAAAGTTGAATAAGGAAGTGTTATTTACTCCTTCAAATAACACAAGAACTAGGAACCACTCAATGAAATTCACAGGCAGCGAATTTAAAACAAACAAAAGAAAGTATTTCTTCATAGCCAGCCTGTGGAACTCTTTGCCAGAAAATACTGTGAAGGCCAAGACTATAACTGAATTCAAAAGAGAATTAGATAAAGTTTATGGAGGGTAGATCCCTCAATGACTATTAGCCAGTGTGGGCAGAGATCCTACTCTACATTCTTTATGTCACTCACCTTTGTTTGCCAGAGGCTGGAAATGGGGGACGGGATGAATCACTCAGTGACTGCCTGTTATATTCATTCCCTCTGAAGCACCCGGCATTGCTTACAGTCAAAAGACAGGATACTGGGCTAGATGGACCTTTGGTTTGACCAAGTGTGGCCATTCTGATGTGCTTATATGGAGCCCAGAAGTACCTGCATCTGCTGTAACCCACTCGACCTCACTCTCCTCACAGAGCTAAGCTATAACCAGGTTTTTTGATAAGGTCTTTCTCCATAGAATTCATAACAAAGTAAGAATATATATTAAAACTTTAAACTTAACAGTGTCCCTTAAGTGACTTCCCAAAAGACATCAGAACATGTTATTATTATAGCTGAATGGATCTATTTGTCTTTCTTTTATATAGGAGTTAGATACTGGGCTCCTGCCAGATAACTACTAAATTAATTGCCAGAAAACTAGAGTTTTGAAGTGCCTAAATAGCCCCTGGAATCATAATTAAAGATGTCCCCCCACCCAAAGTAAATCTGAAATGGTAACTACGTGGCAAGGGCACCATTTCAGGAGGGCAAGAGGGGCAGCAGCCAGGTGCTCCGGGATGCAGTTTGCTTTTCATCCCGTTCCGTGCATGCCTCTCTCACCTGGCTGGTGAAGGAAGCTCCCTTAGCATCTGGGGAACAGGATGAAAAGCAAGCCACATCCAGGAGTGCACAGCTGCTGCCCCCACTATCCTCCCGAAATGGTGCCCTTGCTATGTGATTCTTCTGGTAGATATTTCTGCAACACTGACTGATGACATTGACTGATTTTCTTCACAGGAAGAAACCCATTATGGTGGGTTAGGGGGCAGTAGCCCCCCTCCTCCCAAAGTTGGAACCCCTGGATTTCATGCTTGAGGTCTGCTTAAAGCTGCATGCCCTAACATCAGAGTCAGTTCTTAAATGCAGCAGAGTTTGAGCTGCTTGCAGCTTTGCCTTTGGGGGCAGGGAGTTTGTTCTAAAAAGAGGAAAGAAGCGTGATAAAAAGAGGAAAGAATAACAAAAAGCTGGGCATTCCAGTAACTGAAGTATCATATGATCTTTATGAAAACATTGCCAGGTACTCCACTTAAAAACGGGAAGAAAGAGTGGGATTTCCTAGGATTTGCATTTGATTACTGTGTTAAATTTAAAAATGTTCTTGGAAAGGAGGTGAATAGGGACTAATCCAAAGTGGGCGGCAAAGAGCTATTAAGGGATTTCACAAAATTGGGTGATTGGGCAACACTAAAGCAGATGGAATTCAGTGTTAATAAGTGCAAAGTAATGCACATGGAAAAAATATAATCCTAATTATCAGGGCTTGACGAGCTGCGGCAAGCCCTGCTCGCCAGCCGCGCTGTCCGGCGATCTGCGCATGCGCAGATCGCCCGAACCCGGCTCTTCCAGATTGTAATCTACTTGCCACGGGCTAACTACATAAAAATATACATAAAAAATAGCTGTTACCCCTCAAGGAAAAGATCTTGGAATCATTGTGGATAGTTCCCTGAAAACTTCTGTTCAATGTGCACAGGCAGTTTAAAAACTAAAAAGATAACAAAACATTGGGAATTATTAGGAAAGGAGTATATAAGAATCCAAAATACCATATTGCCACTACATAAAGTCAGTGTATGCCTACATCATGAATACTATATGTAGATTAGGTCAACCCATCTAAAAAAAAAGACATTATATTTGGAAAAGGCACAGAAAGGGCAACAGAAATGATCAGGGTTAAGGAATGGCTTCCATATGAGAAGAGATTAACAATACTGGGACTTTTCAGCATGGAAAATAAATGACTAAAAAGTGGGTGGATATGTTAGATGTCTAGAAAATCATGAACGGGTGTGGAAAAATAGAATAAGGAAATGCTATTTATTCCTTCACCAACACAAAAAGGTGACCCAATTAAATTTATAGGCAGCAGATTTAAAACAAACAAAATAAAATATTTTTTCACAATCAACTTGTGGAGCTCTTTGCCAGATGGTGGAAAAGACCAAACTATAACAGGGTTCCAATAAGAAAAAAATAGGTTCAAGGAGGGTATGCCCATGAATGGCGTCCCTAGCCTCTGTTTGCCAGAAGCTGGGAATGGGCAACAGGGTATGGATCATGATCGGGGCTCGCCAAGCGGCAGCGAGCCCCACTTGCCAGCCGCGCGGTTCTGCAAGCTGTGTATGCGCAGATCGTGCTGCGCATGCGCAGATCGCCCGGCGCTGGCTGTGCCGGCTTGTAATCTACTCGCCATGGGCAAGTAGATTACATGATTTGTTGAACCCTGATCATAATGACTGCCTCTTCTGTTTATTTCTTCTGAAGCACCTGGCAGTGGTCACTGTTGGAAAACAGGATACTAGGCTAGAAAGACCTTTGGTTTGACCTAGTATGGTCATTCTGATGTTCTTATATAGAGCTAAAATGTATCTGTCCCCCACACTCCGTCCAGAGCTTAGACAGAGTGAAGGAGTCCTGATGGAGTCTCTCTTTCTCTCCACAGAGTTAGTAAGAATATACATTAAAACATTAAGGCTAACCAGTGCCCCTTCAGTGACTTTTGCCTCAAGATGACAGAATATGTTAGTGTTAGAGCTGAGTGGGTCTAATATTTATTTAATTTTCTTTCTTTTATAGGAATTAGATACAGTGCTCTCATCAGCTAACTGCTAAGTTGTCTGCCAAAAAAGTAGAGTTTTCTAGTGCCTTGGGAGTCCCCTGAATAGAAATGATGCATGGGAAAGAGAGGTTGGTTCCCTTTTTCCCATTTGGTACTTGGCTTGAACTGAGCATGCTCAATAACACTGCTGATGCTCCTGTGCTCAGTCCACTTCTCCCCCCATCACAGAATGCACAGGTCAGACCCCCTTACCGAAATCTGAAATGGTGCCCTTGCACAGGACAGATCTCTCTTTCTCTCTCTGACTTGTAGGATGGGAATGGAAGGGAAGGGGAGGGAGAAGGGAGGAGAGAGCGGTGTTTCCCCCTTCTTCTAAATATTGCCTTCTTGATTTAATTCTAAAAATGTTGTCCTATTTACTGTGAACTCTAGAGTGAAAAAAGAGAACTTATTGTGCCAGATTTTAAATTACTGAAATGTCACATTATTTTATAAAAAGCTATATTTAAGACACATTGAGACTTGGTATGTGTGAGTAATGCAACCTTTCAGAGTTTGGATAAATTTAATTCTCCATGCTATAATTTCCTCTAGCATTTCAAGATGAAGTCATAGAAGAGAACCAAATACAGTGATTAATCTGCTCAGAAACGTATGCATTTCTAAAACAAGGTTCTGAGCTATTCATTAAGTCCAGATTTAAGAATACAGTACAACTGCTTCTTCCAAACGCAATACTGTACCTTAAGAGTTTTGGGGAAAGGATTACATATCCAATAATATAGGTGTTACCTGAAGACACAGTGATAATAGAAGGGATAAGGATTAGGGTCCCAACACACAAAACCGGGAATGTGAAAGATATTCTCAAATGTACTGCTTAAGCTAGGAAACCCATTAACATACGATTGCTTCACCTGAGGAGTAGATGGATCTATCTTCACAGGGACCAAATCACATGTAATATCATGACATCATCATGCTAAGGTTACTATATTTATTACAATATCTTCCACGGATTAATCTTTATAGACAGATACCCTGACACACTAATGTCAACACCCCAAAAGCTGATTTAGGAATCGAAATTCTCGCAAACTATGCAGGATGAATAATAGCATCTGAAAATGAGATTGGGGAACAACCCTGGTTTTCCGCATGGCTATTTCATTAAGACAAAGAGAAATGACAATGTTAAACATGCAGAAATAATTAATACCCATTATCTCAGTCCCTTAAAGGAAAGCAAGTCTTGAAAATCTTTTGGGAAAACACAGGAAGTAAACAACCAGCTAACAATATAGATCATAACAATACCAATCCCTTTCCCTTCACAAGGTATTTACTTGCCATACATCCCAGCCTAGGCATTCAAGAGCTAGAAAAATAAAGAGCACTTTAAAAAAGAACCTGGTCATACGGCTTATGGAGAGCTACAGAAAATCATGCAAACTGATAGCAAAATTCAACTACAGAAAAAGTATGGGAATGTTACATAAAAGCTGCTAGTTAGCATCAGAAGTTCTCTGGACATACTTTTGTAGTACACAATCAAGGGATTCATTTGTATGACTTTTGTAACATATGTGGGAGCCATGCAGCACTAGACTGCACATGTTACTGTGGATATTTAACTGAGAAGTTAGTATGAAACTTAGACTGAGATTAAATAAATACAAATCTCTCTCCCTAAACATACTGTATAAATAGAGAGAGGGAAAAGAAAGAAAGAAGAAAACAAACCACAGCAGTGGCTGTAAGGGCTGTCATGTCTCAACTTCACATCAATAACATTAAACATTATGAAATAGATTGACGTTAAAATGGAAAGATACACAGAGAAAATAGAAGACGTTAAAAAAAGATAATTTACTAACCTATATGTGTTTGAGACATCACATCAGCTAGCCTGTGCGCAGCGCCACTGCCTCCACTTTGTGTTGAGGAGGAAGAAGTGGTAGATGTAGTAGAACCATGGATTGCTTGACTGATCCAGTGTTCCATGTTTATACTTCCCTGGCTTGAGGTGGGAGTTCCCTGGGAATCGCCCTGTACAGAGCCTTCGTCTTCTGAACCAGAAGAGGTATCTAATAATTGAGAACAGGCTTTATTGTTTGTGATGTAAGTATATGATGGTTTTGTTTATTTGCATAAATTAGGCACATTCACATAATCAAGAAAAAATAGAACTGTAGTGCAACACGCATGGGCAGAAAGTAGTTATGGTAAGGAGAGTTCTGTACAACCTTAAGTACTGCAACAGACACGACATTGACAGAGTTTTTGTGCAGATTGCTGCTTCTAGTGTTTCTCTACAGAACAAAACAAAGATAATATACAGTTATTTATTTATATTGTGGTTCTCAATCCAAAGATCTCCAAGCACTTAACAAGAGCAAATGGGAAAACTCAGACACAGAATGTTTAAAGACACTCCAAAGGTCACAACACAAAGTCAGTCGCAAACCCCTACTTCTGAAGTTTAACCACAGAGAGTGATTAAACATTAGAGAAGGTTTTAGTCACAGCTGTCATGTCACTGATTCAGCAGTTGCCAGAAGTACACTTCTCCTATTTTCCACAGGCTTGTGGTTGAAAGAATAGGAACAAGAAGGTAAATGGTTTGGCGAACTTTAAAAAGAGGAAATAAAGAGGACATTCCATAGAAGTGCAGCAAAGTCAACCAGAGAGCTTCAGAGCCAAGAAGTGGAGGGGGAGGTATAGGGGAAATCTTTTACACTGCAATATGTTACAAGCAGCACACATGGCTAGCTTTAAAATTATTTCACTCATAAGAATGCAAACCTGGCCACCACAAGGGGGCAACGTATGTGTGGATGATGGCCCCTTGTTGGCTCTTCGACCACCCTGTAAACCATCCTAGATTAATTGGAGTTTAATGTTATGGTTACTGTCATTAACATGTGACATCTGGTAATTGAATACTGTATTTAAATGGGGTTGATTTTGATAGCATGTATTGTATCTTTCACATTGGTAAAATATACCGTGCAGTTCCTCACCGGGAGGTGTGTAAGCATCCATCGAAGTTTGCACCACCAATGAGCGTCGTTTTGATGGCATGGGGACTGCCATCTTCCTTTCTTTATGTTTAGCAAGAGCTGCCTGAACTGCTTCTGTATGGACATCTAGGAAGAAAGAAAGAGATTCGGGTTAGCTTTTTTTTGTTTTCTGGGCACAGATATTAGACAGGATCACAAAGAAAAAACAGTTTCTTGCCATTTCAACGAGAAAGGACATTGTCTCAACGACTTGATTACCTGCATCCTGCTTCCAAGACAGTTTAAGACTACACTTGAAAGAGAATCCTCTGAACTGTCATTCATGCTTAAATTCGACACTTTACACCTAAGCTTAAACAAAGACATCAATTATCTTACCTGTTACAAAGATAGCTTCCCCAATTATCACTTCTAATATCATTAGCTCACAGACATTTACCTTCCCCCCCCCCCATCCCCCTTCTGTTCTGAAATTTGATTTGTCCTTTTCATATGTGTTCATTTTTTTTAAAATTGTATCCTTTGGTATATATGGTTGTGACAATTTTCTTCCACTATTTGATCTGAGGAAGTGGGTCTGGCTCATCACCTAATAAACCATATTGTTAGTCTTTGAAGTGCTACATAGTCCTGTTTTGTATTTCAGTTAGGCTAACTGGTCACATTAAGTGATTCATGCTCAGAAAGCATGGGGCCTCCACAATGGAGTGACTGTGCAGGAAATATAGAAATGGTGAAGAGGCACAAATGCCTTTTGAGGGTTCTGGATTTGTTCTCAGATCTTTCTACTTTTACAACTTGAGAATGGAAGGGTCCTTTCTATAGCATACCCTTGTTAAGTATTGTTTTAAAGCAACAGCTACCTCAGCAAACATCTTTGCTTTTCAATGCTATTGGGCCAACAACTTATAATAAAAGTATGTTAGTCTATATTTAATAAGTGAACCCTGTTTACATAGTAGTCATATCAGCTATTATAGTCATATCAGGTATTTCAATATCTATGCTTGAAATGTCACAGGCATAGAGAAATCATAAAAGAAGCAGTGATAGCACACTGGTGAGACCATTTGGATGGAGGATATGAAAACAGTGCTATTCCCTCTTCTGCCACGGATTGGTCTTAAAGCTTTGCAAGTGTTTCAGAAGTGTATAGTTTTATTATGATCAGTTAGTTATGGGGTGGACACGAAAAACAATCGGAACTCAAGCATTCTAGGTGCCAAAGCCTATATTCATTGTTTAGCCTATATGATTTCTAGGGTACTGTATTCCTCCAGGATAAAGAGCATGTCTTCAGTGCCCCACTAATCAGACTAAGGGAGTGTAAACAGTTGTGCACACTGAAGTGCTGTGTCGTAATTCCCATATCGACTACATTAATACCCATTCACACCTATAAGTTACACCCACACATCCACCCAATTGTAGTTAGAGCACTGCACTGCTGTTTACAGCCTCCTTTGTACAAACAGCAGGACTAAACTGACATACTCAAAGTTTCACAATTAGGAGTTATTTTAGCATTCACGTGCTTCACTAGACATCTGTTTCTTCCCAGATATAACAGCAGAAACACAATGGTTATTTTATTTTAACATGCTGTTCCCCTAATTTCTTAATTACCAGAGCACCAACACCCCAGAGAGTGAACTATTATTGTACTTTCTTTCCTCAGTTGGCTTATCACTCTTTCTATATTTGGGAAAGGGGGACAGAAGGAGAAGAGGTTCAGCACTGCACGATAAGCTAACAGATTACTTTTATCTTATACATACTGAGACAGGATTTAATCTCAGGGTGGAAAACAATTTAATAAAAGTTCCTATCCCACATTTTAAAAGAGGATTTTTCAGCTCTGACTTGTGTTTGTTTTAAACCCTATGTGGATTACATACATAAAACAGGGAAAGAGGGATAGGCAAAGTAACAAGAAATAGGAAAGAGCATAGATTATGCATAAAGGGGTTGCAAGGTTGGCAAGGCAAAATAGAGGAATTGAGAGAAAGATTATAATAATATCAATGCTACTAAAAGATTTAGAGTTTTCTTTTTAGTAAAGTTAGTCAAAACCTTAAGAAAAAAACTTTAAACTTTCTCTTTAACCTACTGCTTTATATATAACTAAAAGCTTATTAAAAAGTTTAATAAAATTAAACAAGTCATTTCTTACTCATACTATTCAGATATGTAGGACTAGAATATTCTCAGTAAGAAAGAGATTTAAGAGACTTCAGAAAAAATATAGGCTTTCACTTTAAGAGTGGGAATGATGAGTAAAAGACAAGTTTATAACAAAAATCACCCTGCCTTTTTTTTCTTTACTCCAGATTATTCCTATGAAGAAGTCACATCTTATTGGTTACAAGTGGAAGAATTATTTGGAAATTATCAGACTAAATTGATTTCTTTCAACTAAAATTGTTGGAAGTGATAAGCTATAATTATCACACTTGAGGAGGAAAGGACAGCTGACTGAAATATATTACTTAATTTATTAGGGTATTGTTTGGATTTTAAATTCTCAGTGTTTTGGTTCCTAAGTCCTCAAAAACTATGGCAGTTTTTTGTAGTTCAGATTCCCTCTGCCTCCTTTCCCCCTCCCCCAGAGAAGACAGTATTTTCTACCTGGTCCATAAATTAAAGTTCCCCAGGTATTTAAGAAATCACTTTAGCCCATTGAGACTCAGTAATTACAATATCTATGTGTCTATATAAGAAGTAAAGGAGTCTAAAACTTAAAATTAATTATTTATAATTAAATAATGTAACAGTTCCAAAGTTACTACAGTTATTTGCTAACTGTCTTCATATAAATCTGTGGGATGAACAGGTAAATATGTTTATTTTTATGGATGTATGTTTATGTTTTATGTTTGTCTTTATGATGGGTACTTGATATGGAGATTTCATAACTCTAAGCAACCACGTAGGATAAGTGATTCTCCAAACAGGAGTCCTTGAGAAAATGAAAGGGCAGCTGTTTACTGAAAATACTTCCAACTTGACTCAACCATTGCTAAAAATGGCTTACTCCTCCCAAGGATATAAAGGAGGCAAACTATTAGAAGACCATGGATCTTGAAAAGGGCAGGGTTTCAGTGAGTGGCCAGAGACATCCCATGTCAGCTATCAGGAAGACAAAGAGAGGCAGTAGCTACAGTGGGGAAGGCTGCTTTCCACAAAGCTCAGATGGAGATAAAAACGAAAAGTAGCATCTTAAAGACCAACAATTTTGTTAGGACATAAGCTTTGGTGGATTACAACTCATTTTGTCAGATGCATGAAGTGAAAGAAAAGGAAACAGAAACTAGGGATTCAGAAATGGAAGTGTTACATCAGAGCTAATTCTATCAAGGTGAGTGATAATTTTCCTAAAGAGGAAAATTACTTATTGTAATCAGAGAGGGATTCTCAGTCCATATTCAGACCCATTCTGATGGTGTCAATTTAGCATATGAATTCCAGCTCCTCAGTTTCATGTTGCATCCCGTTTTTGAATTTTTTTTCTAGAGGATGCCAACTTTTGAGTCTGTAGCTGAGTGTCCAGGGAGGTTAAAATGTTCCAACATGCCCTGGAGAAAAGCTACTCTTTGAAGATACTTTTGCTATGCCCCAGACAGGTTCTGGGGTGGCTGAGGAGATGCTATTTGCTATGCAGCTTTCTAGATTCATCAGTAATATCTCAGGAGTCCAGGGAGATTACTGACAAAGTCAAGAAAGTGAATGGTACATACTGCCTCCTCAGCCACCCCATAACCTGCATGGGGTCATAATAACTGGGGGTATGGTGGCTACGGCAGATCCTCGCCTGGCCTATGATAACAGCTGCCCAAGTGAGCCGGGCCTCCCTCATTACCGTGTCTAGGAGTGTCGGACACCCAATCCTTGAGTGTTGGAACCACACCGTTCCACCCAGAGTGAGGTGCAGAATGCCAGGCCTGTCTAGGGGTGCACTTGAAAGGGACTAAAGGGATCCGAAGCACAGGTTGCCCTGTAACTGTGAGAGCTTTTAAAGGATTAAGCATTTGTTTCCTCATTATTCAGCTGTATCTACTAGCTTATAAATGAGAAGAAAAAAATGGTCATACTGGGTCAGACCATAGGTTCATCTAGCCCAGTGTCCCGTTGTCTGACAGTGGTCAAAGCCAGCTGTCCCAGAGGGAATGAACAGAACAGGGAAACATCAAGTGATCTCTTTTCCTGTCAAACATTCCCAGCTTCTGGCATAAAAGGGCAATTATACTCAATGACCCTGTAGCCACTTCCAACATACTGTATTCTTCTCTGTAACTGCTGATTCTTGGCCTTGGCAATCTGCTCTTCTTGCCTCAGTGTGAAAAGCCCCTACATTTTACCTGAGAGCTGTGAAACAAAACATTTTAGAAAATGAGGTTTCTCTTCAAAAATTTATCTCTTCTTGACCATGGGCCTATTTTGAGCCAGTCTGCAGTTCTTTTCAAAGTCCTTATACTGGGGTAGCTCTGGCTGCAGCACTTAATAGGCTGTATACAGCCTCTTTTCCCCCCCACTTGCCCACAATTTCTTTATAATAGCTGTTGCAGGAGATGGGGCATTAGAAATGTACCTAGACCTGGGTATAGGCTTATAAGGGGAATTTAGAAAACTGAGACTGGTGGTTTCTTGTTCAGCAAGAAGAGAGAGAATTGGTACTGCCTAAAAAGAATCAATGTACAAGTGGGTGGGGTTTCGGAAGCTCCATAGGGAAAGGGGAAATTCTCTCACAGCCCTGTCAGTTTCCACCTTGTGGTTCCTAAGAATATCAGCAATAACTGTCCCACATATTAGCATTTCAAACAGCCTCTATTGAGGCAAGCCACCCGTGATTGCAGGTCTGACAACATTTCTGGGACTGGCTTTACCAATGTCCATTTGCACAGATCAGCTAACTGATTTATCCCATTCTGAAGTATTTTTAAACACCTCTAGATATTATTTCCCAATGAAATTACCTGAAGAATGAAAACTTTGCCAGAAAATCCCCAGGGTTAATCTCCTGCAAAAACTAGAACTATCACTTAATCACAATTAATTCAAGTGATTAATTCAAAACAAAGTAACTTGATTAAAAAGTTAATTGTGATTAATCACAGTTTTCATCACACTGTTAAACAACAGAATAGCAAATGAAACGTATTATAAATATTTTGGATGTTTTTCCTATATTTTCAAATATACTGATTTCAACTACAACACAGAATATTAAGTGTAAAAGGCTCACTTTATATTATTTTTATTACAAATATTTTCACTGTAAAAGGAAATAAAAATAGCATTTTTTAATTCTTCTCATACAAGTATTACGTGAAATCTCTTTATTGTAAAAGTGAAACTTTACAAATGTAGGGTTTTTTTACATACATGCTCTTAAAAACAAAACAATTTAAACTTTACTGAAGGTCCATTCAGACCTACTTCTTCAGTCAATCAGCCAATCACTAAGACAGCCAAGTTTATGGGAGATAATCTTGCCCACTTCTTACCTACAAAGTTACCTGGAAGTGAGAACAGACATTTGCATGGCAATTTTGTAGATAGCATTGCAAGTTACTTACATGCCACATAATGCTAAACATTTATAAGTCCTTTCATGCTTCATCCACAATCCAAAGGACATATGTCCATGCTTGTTAAAAAAAAAAAGTGCTAATTAAATTTGTGGCTGAACTTCTTGGGAGAGAACTGTATATTTCCTGCTCAGTGTATTTTCCTCCAATTTGTCATATAATGTATCAATGTTAGATTTCTAAAAGTAGCTATAGCACTTGAACCAAACTTTAAGAGCTTGAAATGCCTTCCAAAAGAGGCATCCCCAGCGGAGGCGCAAGGTGGGAGGCTCCGGGCTGACAAATGGAAGGAACCCAGAGCAAGTTGCAGGTGCGGGGCTCGGCGGCCAGCAGCAGTGGCGGGCGTCTGCAGGCGGCCATGGCTCACAGGAGAGGGGCCGGGGCATGGTGCTTGTTGCTCCTGTGCGATCCAGGAGCAACAAGCGGCGGCTGCGGGGGAGGGCACCGGGCTGGATCACACAGAAGCAATGAGCAACAAGCACCATGCCACGGCCCTGCTCCTGTGAGCCGTGGCCGCCTGTAGACTCCCGACGCTGCTGCTGGCCGCCGAGCACCGCGCCTGCAACTTGCTCTGGGCTCCTTCCCTTTGTCAGCCCGTGTTGGGAGCCTCCCGCCTTGCGCCTCTTCTGGGGATGCCTCTGCTCCGGCTCCCGACCGATCCGCCTGCTGCACCACTTGTAAGTTTCCCCGCGTTGTTTGGTCATGGGCTAAGAGCCTAACCCCGCACACTGTAAATATACCCCAGCACCCTAACTATACCCCCGGCACAGTCTTGTATACCCCACAGGTTATACTCGTGCACGGGGTATACAAGATTTTTTTTACTGAAATAGCAAAAACCGCGGGGTATATTCGAGTGTGGGGTATATTCGCTAAAATACTGTAGTGGAACATTCAGTCAGAAGTCATAAAAGAGCAACATTCTGACACAAAACTACAAAATCCACATCGCCAAAAAACAAAAATCAACCTTCTGTTGGTGGCACCTGACTCGGATTATGAAAATGAATGCGTCTCAGTCTGCACTGCTTTGGTTTATTATTAAACAAAACCCATCCTCAGCATGGAAATATTTTCTCTGGAACAGTGGTCAAAGAAGGAAGGGCATACAAATGTTTAGCATATCTAGCACATAAATATCTTGCAGCACTAACAAAAGTGCCATGTGAATGATTGTTCTCACTTTCAGATGACTTTGCAAATAAGAAGCTGGCAGCATTATTTCCTGCAAATGTAAACAAATTTGTTTCTCTTAGTCATTAGCTGAACAGAAAGTAGGACTGAGTGGACTTGTATGCTCCAGAGTTGCATATGGTTTTGTTTTTGAGTGCAGTTATGTACAAAAAAACCAAATTCTACATTAGTAAATTGCACTTTCATAATAAAGAGATTGCAGTACAGTACTTGTATGAGGTGAATTAAAATACCATTTGTATATCTTTTTAGTGCAAATATTTATAATAAAATAAAGTAAGCACTATACTCTTTGCATTCTATTGTAACTGAAATGAATATATTTTAAAATGTGCTAAACATCCAACATATTTCAATAAATGGTATTTTATTATTATTTTGTGGCCAATTAAATTTGTGATTAATCATGAGTTTTTAATCTTGTGATTAATTATTTAAATGTCCTACAAGATCATTTCCCCTCATCTCTTTTCTTACATTCTAGCATGCCATACAAAATATGCTCTCTCCCTGGACGGCTAACAGATTTTCCAATGCAGCTATGGTGTGATGTACTTCACTCAGCCCACTGAAAAGGACTGGGTCTACTGAAAAGAAAATGCTTTCAGAAGTAATGTTCTTTTATATAGAAGTCTGTACTATCCAGACTACTCTGTTAAAGCTGATGAAACGATTCCAGGTCCTGACCCTTCAAAGCACTCAGCTAGGTAACAATACCTTCCCTGTTCCCATCCGACTCTTTCCACAAGAAAAGCTCAATGTAAAATCTACAGTACTGAATAAAATATCATCCTGGTCTAGACTGGCAGGTATTAATGTTCAGCTCCTTCTATTCTATTCTACTGAACTATTATAGTTTGGCTGACCCATATATCGGATTCAATTTGTGCTTTTATTCCTGGGGAATCAATAAATGGCACAGAACAAAGTGCCATGATTGAGAAGGCTAATTGCTCAACTTATACTCATGTAGCCTCTACGAGATTCATTTATTCAACCTGACAAGTAGTTTTCCTAGGCTGTCTAACAATATTTAGCAAAGTTTGGGTAAATCAACTCCTTCCTCAGCCTCTTTTTTTCCTGCATTTGTTATATTTTGTTCATTCATTCTCCCTCCCATCCACACTACTTCTTCCATGAAAGATTAGGGAGGCAAGATGTAGTTGTAAAAGTAATCTTAAGTAATGAAGCACATAGGAACCATAGCAATGTTCATTTTCTGGTTTCAGTTTCAACAATTATGGATAGGTTCTATCCATGCTATCATCTGTTCTGATAGCATGTCCTACACATTTGGAGTATCGTGTCCAGTCATGGGCCCCCCACTATAGAAAGGATATGGACGCACTGGAGAGGGTCCAGCGGAGGGTGACCAAAATGATTAGGGGGCTAGAGCGCATGACCTATGAGGGGAGACTGAGGAATTTGGGTTTGTTTAGTCTGCAGAAGAGAAGAGTGAGTGGGGATCTGCCTTCAACTTTCTGAAGGGAGGTTCAAAAGAGGATGGTGAAAGGCTGTTCACAGTAGTGACGGATGGCAGAACAAGGAGCAATGGTCTGAAGTTACAGTGGGAGAGGTCTAGGTTGGATATTAGGAAAAACTATTTCATTAGGAGGGTGGTGAAGCACTGGAATGGATTACCTAGGGAGGTGGTGTAATCTCCATCCCTAGAGGTTTTTAAGTCTTGGCTTGACAAAACCCTGGCTGGGTTGATTTAGTTGGGATTGGTCCTGCCTTGGGCAGGGCGCTGGACTTGATGACCTCCTGAGGTCTCTTTCCAGCTCTATGATTCTATGATTATTGATATAATATCATAACTGAGATCAGGGTTCCATTATTCTAGAGCTGTATAACCCCCAAGCCTTTTCCAAAGAGCTTACAATCTAAATAGACAAGAGAGACAAAGGACGTGCAGGAAAAACAAGAGCCCAGAAACTACGTAGATTTACTCAACGCCACATAGCAGGTCAGAGACAGCGCCACAAACAGAACTCAGATTTCCTGAAGCTTAGCTCACCTCCAGACCCAATGGACCTGAATGCCCCACAGCAGGCAACTTGTCTTTCCTTCTGCATCCATTTGCTTGTCTGCAGTGCATTATTCCTAGGTAGCAGTTTCTTTATTCTTTCCCCTGAGACGCCCTGTTTAGCATGACTTCTGTTTTTCATTTGGTTTATCTTGTAACCTGCCAGGATGCTGTACTCCAGAATTAAATTAACCGCCCTAGGAACTAGGACTCCTGAGGACACTAATGCACAGAAATAGTCAACTAGGAACACCATCTTCCCCTCAACCTTTCCTACATTTATTCCTCAATCTGTTCTCACGGGCTGTATGTTCTGTGAGTCAAGGAATTTGTCTGTCTATGAAAAGGAAGGCAAACCCACAGTTACATTTCCCACAGTTACATTTATAGGACAAAGTTGGGTTATATTTGCACTGCTATGCTGCTGAGATATGACACCTCTTTCATATTAAGCCAGCAGGAGATGGGGAAGACAGTATTTGTTATGTAGTCCCAAGAAAGGAAGGTGAGATGGGAATCACGGGGCTTCTGGTCAGCTCAGGGAATGCCCATCTTATATGCTCATAGGCATCAGAGGGTGGGTAGATCTTATTTTGTAGAGGGAGGAAATCTGGAGTATGGCAATGACAGCCCTATTCCTATTGAAAGAAGAGAGGAAGAGGGGATTTGGATACTTGGGACAACCATATTAATCCTCTGTACTGTAGGATAATAAGGATGGGTATATCTCAAGGGTTAAGGAGCTCCTAAGGTGTCATAAGTTGCAAGTTTAGGTCTTCAGCATTCTGCAATCCCTTTTCCACACTGTCCATTAGCTACATGGCCCTCTGACTATTTACACTCCATATTTTGATGGCCTGATATTTCTAACTACACGCAAGTCTGTATTTTTCCATCCATTTTTTATGTCAGGAATCAGGCTATCAGAAGGCTGTCAAACGGGAAGGAAGAGAAAGGGTTTAGTAGCAACCCCCACCAAACATCTATGTGTTCTGCGATCAAAGAAGGTTTCTTCTGAACTATGCAGTAAGGAAACATGTACTCTGTAATCCTCCTACTGAAGCTCCTCCAAACATCTAATCTTTTCATTATAGCAAGTTTCCAGTTTCCTCTAATTTAAGCTTTCCTTGTCCCATGAGATCCATTTACCTCAGGGCACAGTACACAACTGAGAGGCTCCCAGGCTCAGCTCAGTTTTGGGAAATCCTGCAAGGAAATGAACTTTGCAGTTCCAAGCAAGAAAGCAATTGCTATTTGATGGAGAATTTCAGTCACTTCTAGATATAAAGAATAATTGCATTACTTTATAGCACATTACAAGTGTTAGCAGAGCACTGCTGAAGTGTGCCTACTTGATCACCATCATGCAAAATCTTCACTCTCATGAGACCCAAGGTCTCATGTGCCTGGTCTTGCAGACTTATACCAAATAGTTTTCCTGCATATATAGTACGTGAGAATGTCTAATTTATCATTCAGCTCCTTACAGTCTTAAAAAACATCTCCAACTGTATTCATTTGATATCTCAGATAAGAGTTGCGAGTTGCTAGGATGAAAAGAGTAAAATTTGTTTGCTCCTGTATTTCACACCAAATGTATTGTTATTAACTCGGTTAGCATTTTTAACATCCAATAACACTCTCCCTTAAAATTTTCAGGACTATTGTGTTTATTCCTCTGGCATGTAAGAGATTGCCATAGTAGAACTAAACCCTGCCATATTCTGAATCCAAGCAGCAGTGTGTAAGAATCACAGATAGAGACTGAGAAGTCTCTAGTTTTTCTTTACCAAGACAGGATGATTCTCTAATATAGTTTCTAGTATGTTGTGCATTCTACTTATAAATGTCCCAAATAATTATATTTCTCTCTCATCCTCCAGGGAGTTTATGCCACAGCATAATAGATCTGTCAGGAAGCTTATTCGGATGCAGCCTACATTTTTCCATTCTTAATTTCACCTACTTGTTCTTTGTGCCTCAAATAATTCTTCTTCCAAGAGCTATCTTTGCCTTTCTGTGGGTGGGCCCGTAGGAGAAAACCTCTCTTTCTCATCCTATGGAACCAATTCCTATTCCTATAATCATACTGCAGCACCCAGGACTGGCCTGAGGAATTGGGGGAAGGTTTAGGAAAATAGCTCTATAGCTCTACACCTCACATTTAACGGTATCATTTCACATGACGATACCTTTTGAGGGATCTTTAGATCCAGCGTTCAGCCGCTGTTCTCCTGTGGAAGATGAAAAGGGGTTTCTGGATAATTGCTGTGACTCTTTTGGAATCACCCAAACCACTGAGGGGTTCTGTCTCTGCCCACTTTGTAACTTTCGGCACCTTAATGCTGTGCTGTGATGGATTGCAGCCTTTACATTAGTAGCCAACACACAAACATATCAGTCAGGAGTTGGGAACGTACAATACATGTGCCATACGTGGCACGCAAGATGATGTTTTGTGGCACACGCAGCATAGCATAGGGGCTGGGCGACTCGGCAAACAGAGTAAGCAGCATGACCCAGCACTGGGCTCCGTGTCCCTAAGCGTGCAGCTCCCGGGAGCTCAGGGGTTAACACCGCTCCCTCTGCTACAGGCTCTTCCTCCTGCTCCAGGAGGGGGCAGAACTGGGGTTGTCCCACATATCAGGGTGGAGAGGTTGGCACACACTAAGCCCCAGCTGCTCCATGCAGGCAGGGAGACCCTTCCCCAGTGCTCTGCTGCGCCTGGCCGGCGGCTGAAGACAGCCCTGAACTAGGGATGTTAAATATCGGTTAATTGAATAATCAAGTAACCTCGCGAAATCTTATCGGTTAGTCAACTATTCTATAGTCCCCGGGGCCGGCAGCAGCGTGGGGTGCCAGGTGGGAGCTGGTCTGTGAAGGGAAGCAATTTAAAAACCAGCTCCTCTTGCGGACTGGCTGCTTGCTGCCCTGTGCTGCTGCCTCTGATAAAGAGGCAGCAATGTGGGGTGGCAGCAGCCCCTATTTGGTGGTGGGGGTCTGAGCTCCTGGACCCAGCATGAACCGGAACTGAGCCGGGATGCCTGCCTGCCCAGCTCCTAATACACTTTAAATGCAGAGCCACAGCGGGGGTAGGCCCCTGACCGGGCATGAGCCAGAACTGAGCCAGGCTGCTTGCCAGCCTGCTAAAAAATGTACTGGTTGGGAGGGGGAGGGAAGTGTGTGTGGTCTATAGAATTAACCTATAAGTTTTTGCTCATCGGTTAATCGACTGCACTATTACATCACTACCCTGGACAGCCCCGGGCTCTGCCTGCCCCAGCTCTGGAGCCACAGCCTGAAGGTGAAGGGTGAACCCCGGGCAAAGGGCTGGGCTGGGAAGTGACTCTGTCCCCCCGCTCCTCCTCTCCCCAGCACATCTCCGATGGGGCTGCAAGTTCCCGTACTGCTGCTCTGTCGGTGTGTGCTGGGGGCACAAGGATGTGGGGAAGGGGGGGGGGGGGAGAGAAAGAGGATGCGGGGACAAGATGGGAGGGGGCAGGGCTTGCACCAAAGGGGATGAGGAAAGTTAAATCTTGGCATGCCATTTCTGAAAGGTTGCTGACCCCTGATATAAGTCTTACCCTAGATTTCACTAGCCAAGTTACTTAATGCACTGTGACCCCCAATAGATTTTCTGGTTTCAAATTTCCCCAAGACACTACCAGACACTTGGACTTTTCTCCTATCACTCCTCACTGCCAAGGTGGTGAAACCAGCCCTTCAGTTATCCGTTCAATTTGACACATAATCCATGAGGTTTCCACAATGGAGACCCATATGAGTTCAAAATAAACAAAAGGTTTATAAAATAGAAAAATCACACATTTAAAGGGAAAGCATAACACCTTCAAGTGACATAGATAATAAACTAAGATGCAACTTCAAGCCTTGCACGTGGGCATCATATAAATTCCCTTTTCTAATACAAGTTACCAAGTGCCTTTGTACCATTTCTCAGCATACGCAGACGCCTTTGAGACTGTCCCTCAGGTTCTGGATGAAGACTTCAGTTTCAAGCATATGTTTTACAAGCCTACCACTCTCCACAGCTGCATGGGGACTTGTGGTCATTTAGGGCAGGGACATCCTAGCTGGGATGTCTCTGTTTTCTTATTAACCCATCATTTGTACAACCTGAGTTGTACGATGCTAGGTGCTTGGAGTAATCTTGTATGGTTGGGAAAGCAGCCCCTGCCTGGTCATTACAAGCTTTCATAAAGACCTTAACTGACATGTTTTTATACATTGATTTGTTTTCTTTGAAGGGAGGGGTTCAGATCCACTGATCTCCCCTGGCATTCTCTGGACCCACACTGTCACAGCTGCAAATACTCTGTTTTTAAAAAATTTGCAAGGGATAATTGTTCAGATAATGGAGAGGAAACAGGAAACAGTGCATTTCAATGCACACTCAATACTTTAGAAACTAGCACCACCTACATTACAAAAGGTTAAGTGTTATTCTCCTTGGATAGAAGGGGAAGCTATGGTAGAAAGGTTCTGAGTAGAGCAAGACCAAAATCAGCTGTTCTAGGGCAGGGAGTGGCACACTGGAGTCCTCTTTCACAGTCTCCCAGCTGTTCATAAGACCTTATTGGCATCCACAGGATTGTGCTGCCTTGCTAGTGGTCACACTGGCTGTTCAGCAGAGCAGCCAGTTTAGCTTCCAGCAGGGACCAGGAAGTAATTTGTGATAGCCTTAGGTCCATCTACACTTGAAGCTGCAGGTATAATTTCCAGCTTGAGGAGACATATCCATGCTAGCTCAAACAGTGTAACCACAGCAGGAGGTGTCCTCAGGAACCTACCTGTTATGACCTCACTTCTACTTTTCACATTTCAGAGTGCCCTTCACTAGGCAGGTGTGAGAGGCATGCACGGAATGCAAGTACTTTCCCCTCACTCCCTTAGCGTCTAGGGAACAGGATGAAAAGCAAACCACATCCTGGTGTGCATGGCTGCTGCCCCCCTGGCACCCTCCCGAAATTCTGCCCTTGACCAGCCCTCTAATCAGTGTTCCCTTAGCCAACTAGAAAACTAATTACAGGTCTTCCAAAAAGCTGAGGGACTTGAGACCCCAAAAAGCCATCCCAATAGTACCTAAAATGTTGGTCCATCACACGCTGTGGACTTTGTTCCCCTGCTGCCTTTGTGCGCGTGGGGGAGGAGGTGGGAGTCTGGGACTGCACCGGCTCCAGCTGCTCCAGTGGCCACTGCCGTGGGGAGTTGAGGAGCAAGGCATGTGCTACCTGAGCGTTTGGAGCTGGCGCGGTCCGGGACTCCTCCTTCCTCCTCCCCCTGCGCAGGAAGGCAGCAGGGGAATAAAGTCTCCAGAGCACCAGCTCCAGCTGCTCAGTGCTGCCATGGGGAACAGAGGGGAAAGCTGTGTGCTGCCCGAGCATTTGTTGTGGGAACAGTCCAGGATTACCCTCTCCCCGTACAGGAAGGCATCGGGCGCGCAACAGACCAGTGTTTCAGATACCACGCTGCTGTTTGGGAGACGGGGGAGCAACCTGCACACTTCCTGGGCCTTTGTGTGCAGCTGCAGGATCCCCAGTTACCGATCCCTGACCTTCCCCACCCCAGACCACCACTAGTACCCTGCCACAGCACCCACTGGCACCCATTAGCACCCTGTCCCCTGCCTCAGCACCCATTGGCCTCCTGCCCCAGCACTCTGTCCCCTGCCCCAGCACTCACTGGCACCCATTGGCACCCTGCTCCCTGCATCAGCACCCATTGGCCTCTTGTCTCAGCACCCACTGGCACCCTGTCTCCAGCACCCTATCCCCTGACCCGGCACCCACCTGCACCCTGTCCTCTGCCCTGGCACCCAGTCTTCTGCCCCAGGCCCCTGCCCTGGCACCCACCTGCACCCTGCCCCAGCACCCACTGGCACCCTGTCCTCTGCCCCAGGCTCCTGCCCCAGGCCCCTGCCCTGGCACCCACCTGCACCCTGCCCTCTGCCCCAGGCTCCTGCCCCAGCACCCACAAGCACCCTGTCCCCTGCCCCAGCACCCACCAGCACCCTGTCCCTTGCCCCCACCAGCACTAGTGAGGAGCCACATTAGTGAGGCTTGGGGTTTTTTGGAGAGGTTGGTTTTTTCCATCTCACTTATGTGGCCCCGACTTACTTTTCTATGGGTCAGTGACCCCTGACTCAAAACAGGTTCCCCGCCCCTCTTGTAAATAAAGACAACACTGAAACATTTTGTGTCTGACATAATATTTTATTTAAAAATGAAGCCAAGTCCCCATCTGGTTGCAGCATCGTAACACTCCTGCACACACCCACACACTCTAAACTTGAGCCTATCATACTCTGGAACCCCCTGTCCTGAGCCTCTCACATCCCCAAACTCCTGCACCTCCACATTCCCAGTCTTCTGCCACAACACTCCTGCACCATCCACACACTGCAAACCTGTGTCCTGAGCCCATCATACTCCCAGCCTCCTTACCCTGACCCCTCATGTACCCCAGCCCAAAGTCCTGCACCCTCATAGCCACAAGCCTGCGGCTTGCTCAGCACCCAACCCTCCCTCTGACCCCAACCCTCTCCAGCCTAGAGCCCCCTCCCTAAGCCAGCAACCTCTTCTCTACTTCCTCCTGCACTCAAATTCCCTCCCAGACCTTACCCCTCTCACCCCTTCCCAGTGCTTTTTTTGTGATGGTATGCCCTGGGATGGTGTACCAGCACCTACTGTCCCCTGGCACGGCTTTTTTTTTTCTCTTTTTGCTCAACTCCCCCCCCCTCCTCCTGCCCCCCAAGTACGTGGCTCTTTGTACTCTATCCACCACTATTTTGGCTCTTTGTCTCTAACGGGTTGGCCACCCCTGCACTACAGCTTCCTCCTCTAACTTGTCTATTTATTCAATTTTCTTTCCTTCCTTAATATCTTAGGGTATGTCTACACTACCCCGCTAGTTCGAACTAGCGGGGGTAATGTAGTCATCCGCAGTTGCAAATGAAGCCCGGGATTTGAATTTCCCGGGCTTTGTTTGCATGAAGCCAGCCGGCGCCATTTTTAAATGCCGGTTAGTTCGGACCCCATGTCGCACGGCACGGACTAGCTAGTTCGGATTAGGCTTCTAGCTGTACGCCTCGTTCTAATCCGAACTAGCTAGTCCGTGCCACGTGTAGCCGCACGGCACGGGGTCCGAACTAGCCGGCATTTAAAAATTGCGCCGGCCGGCTTCATGCAAATGAAGCCTGGGAAATTCAGATCCCAGGCTTCATTTGCAACTGCGGATGACTACATTACCCCCACTAGTTCGAACTAGCGGGGTAGTGTAGACATACCCTTATTGGTTTATTTTCAAAGGCTGTCTCTCACCAATAAAAGATATTACCTCACATGTATCTTGTCTCTTACTTTTTTCTGTTAACTGCTTTTTTTCCCCTCTACCTGCTGCTCTCCTTCCTCTTTCTTTTTCTGGATTTTAACCCTAAATTTTCAAAAGGTAACCAGTATTTCTGAGTATCCCAATTTCAGACATTGTGAAAGGGGCAGGCTTTAAGAGGGCAGATGCTTAGTACTTTTTGCAAACCAAGTTGACTGGGCACATCAAATCCCTACTCACTGAAAATTTAGGCCTTATTGTTTACCTCCTATCATCTTCCAGTTTTCACCTTCATTTTCCCATTCTCATCTTCAAGCTTACTTCATATCTACCTACAACCTACCTACACACTTCTCTATATAGTCTAATCTTCCCAACCTGCCATGTTGCCTCATTTTAATCCCATATTGTCATCACTTATTTTTTCCCATTGCCTGATTTGAAAAAGACAAAATACAGTTTCAATTGCATTAATAATTGCAAAACATTAAAGCTCTGCAGGAACGAGTTCCGAATGTCAGAGGATTCCTTATTAGAAGTTATTTATATATTATTTATATTGCCATAGCACCTGCAGGATCCGTCACGGATCAGAGCTCGCCTGTGTAAAGCACTTTACAATGAGTAAAATAGTGACTGTCCCTACCCCACAGATCTCACAGTCTGGAATTTATAACCATAATCAGGGCTCACCGAGCGGTGGTGAGCCCCACTCACCAGATGCACGATTCTGCGCTCTGCGCATGTGCAGATCGTTCTGCACCGGCTCTTCCGGGGTGTAATCTACTTGCCACGGGCGAGTAGATTACATTGTTTGTCGAGCCCTGACCATAATGAGCATGACAAATGAATGAATAGACAAAGGTGATTTGTGATTAAGATAACAGTTATGTTTGCATAAGTAAATTGTACATCTGCTGGAACCGTGTCCAGTTGTAGCTACGAACAGTGATGCAGCTGATGCTAGTAGGAACAACTGTTCTTATGAAGCAAATTGAGAGCCAGCCTAGTTCCTAGAGGATAGTAGTGTAGGCCTGCCTTGACATGAATAATTAAACATTTATCATTTTTGGGGAGACAGGGAGGTAAGAGTCAGCAGGGCTAATTCTTGGATAATACTTGAGAACTGTAGTCAAGTAAGTCTTGAGAAGAGTACTACAGTAAAGTCTCAGTTATCCAACCTAAACGGGACCGGAGGATGGTCGGATAACCGGAAATGTCGAATAATAGGGACGGCGCTGGCTCGTGGCGGGGTGGGGGCCCAGTGCGCTCTGGCCGAGGGGCGGGAGCACAGCTGCAATGGCAGCAGTGGCAGTGGCTGAGGGGGAGGGAGCGCCTCCCAGGAGGGCTCCGCTCTTTGTCTCGGGGTGGTTGGCGCACACGCTGCCCCTTCCCCGGCAGATTCCGGATGCTGCATCCTCATGAGGGGCCGCATCCCTCCCCTTTCTCCCTACTCCCCCAGGCCACCTGGACATGCCCAAAGCCCTGGCGTTCCTGCCTCTCCTTAGCCCGGTGGCGGCCCCTCCCCTCACTACCCCCCCCCACTTCCCTTCCTGGCTCGGCCCAGACTCCCCGCTTGCTCCGGCCAGGAGCCGGGCTTGCTCCCCAGGGGGGCTACTCCCTCCCTCCCTCGCCCCCAGCCTGCAAAGTTTTGGGAGGGGGAAGCGGGTCTGGGCCCGCTCCTAAAAGCGGAACTGCTAATGCGGCAGGACGGCCAGGATTGGGCCCTGGACCCAGCATATCTGTCCCTGGGGCATGGACCCAGCATATCTGAACGCCAGGTGAGCCTGCAGCGCGGGCATGAGCTGCCCCAGGTGTGGGGTGGGAAGGTAAGGTTGCTGAGGTCGCACTGTGTGCCAGGCTGAGGGGAGCCCCCGCAGACCTGCCAACCAGAGCTTCTGACCAGCCCTGAAAAAGGGGAAAGCAAGGCCATTGTGGTTTGAAGTGTCCCTGGAGCCCCTTGCTGTCACATGACAGGAGGCACCATCGGATAAAATGGAATTTCAGCTAAGTGAAGGTCGGAAAATTGAGACTTTACTGTACTATGTAAAAAAGAAATGTTAACAATCACTGTTTTAAATTTCAGGAGCTTCAGGGGATAGCGGAGTTAGTCTGTTACAGGAAAAAAAACAACAAATGGTCTGTTAGCACTTTATAGACTAACAAAACATGTAGATGGTATTATGAGCTTTCGTGGGCACTGGTAACTGAAAGTCTTCTGTGACTTTCCCATAATTTTCTAGTGAAACCAAGGATATGCTGAGCGGGAATTGACAAAAGTGTTGCACATAAGTACTATGATTAGAGATAATTTGGCACCAGTGTTTATTAGAAGCAAGATCAAGATGTGCTAATTGGCAGTGACAGGTGCTGAAGCAGATAATGTGGTTTGACCAGTCTCTTGGGCTGATAGCACCTCAAGGGTTGCTCTCAAGTAGCTAGGCGGCTGGTGATCTCACACATTGCTATGATCATCTCATACAGGGCAATTATTGGTAACTAGAAAACAGCCTCAGCACTTGCATTTTTGATGATCTGAAGCTAAGTGAATCTCTGTATTGGTGCTACATTGTTGTGGATGAGGTATACAATGAAGCTGCATACTATGAGGCAGTATCTGAGGGTATGTCTACACTACCCTCCTAGTTCGAACTAGGAGGGTAATGTATGCATACTGCACTTGCTAATGAAGCCCGGGATTTGAATTTCCCGGGCTTCATTAGCATAAGCGGGGAGCCGCCATTTTTAAATCCCCGCTGCTTCGAACCCCGTGTAGCGCGGCTACACGGGGCTCGAACTAGGTAGTTCGGACTAGGGTGCCTATTCCGAACTACCGGTACACCTCGTTTCACGAGGAGTACCGGTAGTTCGGAATAGGACCCTAGTCCGAACTACCTAGTTCGAGCCCCGTGTAGCCGCGCTACACGGGGTTCGAAGCAGCGGGGATTTAAAAATGGCGGCTCCCCGCTTATGCTAATGAAGCCCGGGAAATTCAAATCCCGGGCTTCATTAGCAAGTGCGGTATGCATACATTACCCCGCTAGTTCGAACTAGCGGGGTAGTGTAGACATACCCTGACTGTTTTGAAAACAGCACTAGGAATCAAAGTAGGCAGAGTCATGGTAGAAGCTGTTCTGAGTCCCATTTCTTTTCAACTACGCTAAGGGGTGTTAGTTATCCTGGAATGTAGCCTCTAGCAGTGACACAATCAACTCCCTCTCTAATGTAAGATCATCGTATTCTAATAAGCCATTCATAGTTTGAGGGTACTTGAGGCTACAAATAAAATAGTCTTGAGAAATTCCTTATTGCTGCTTTAGGGTAAACTTTTCTAAAAAGCAATTTAGGAGCCTGCATCCCAGAAGCCAGGAATGAGTGAAAGGGAATGAATCACTTGATGTTCATCTGCTCTGTTCATTTCCTTTGGGGCACCTGGCACTGGCCACTGTTGGAAGACAGCATAGTGGGCTAGGCGCTTCTTTGGCCTGCCCAGTATAGCCATTCTTTTGTCCGTAGGCCTAGACGGCCCACATTTCCAAAGGCTTTCAGGCACCCAAGTCCTGTTGACACTTAGGCCAGGTCTACACTATGAGCTAAGGTCTGAATGATAGCAGTACATAGTGATCATGCCACACTTTCTGTGACAGCAGTGGAATTCTCCGTAATTTCTAGGATGGCGCAAGTGGACCAGAGAGAAAAGCTGAAAAGGCAAATGACAAAGCGGGGACTAGACTTTTTGAAGTAGTGCTTGGGACTGCATCTTGAGGACACACTGCAGACAAAGAAGGAATGTGTAACTCAGGGCTACTCAACTTTGGATACTCACAGCACATGCCAAGGGCCGCAACGTAAGTGTGGTTGCATGTACATACAAATGTATATGCAATTATATGCAAATAGCTTCTTTCACACTAACAGGCATGAATACAAAGATTAATGCAAGACTACACGACACACAGGCCCCATTTAAGTCAGTTCTGCTAATATTAATAAAATGCAATACTTTACCCCATTTCCACCCATATAACAGTACTTTTAATGAGCAATGACAGTCCAGGAATAAAACGCATATAAAGAAAAGACCATTATATTGACTACTTTTTTGTTTTGGCGCCTACCTGCACCTCAGTAACTGAGACAGTAATATAAATATGTAACTCCATATTTCTGTTTTGTCTAGGGAGACATACTAGCAATTTGCTCATATGCAAGTTGCCATCTCAGCCAGGCTTTGGGAAGGCTGATACTGCACCAGCTATTACTATTTCTCCCAGGAAATAAGGCATTGCACAACACAGGTTGAAAACCACCTCAAGAAAATCATCAAAAGAAATGAGCAATATCCCTCTGAACCACAAGTAGCTTAATGCAATGTCACAGTAAATGGTACTGGACTTCTAGCAATTAAAATAATTAGTGTGAACACACAACCTTTGTTTCCCAGGCTAGTATTGGCTCTGTGGTGATTGCTTATCATTGATCTGAAGGGATAGCAGATTAATTTTTTCACCATTTGTTCTACAGCAGTGGTCACCGGCCAGTAGATCGGGATCTACCAGTAGATCTTGGAGTCTCTGACAAGTGATCGTGACTGGTTTGGCCAGGAGGCTATAAAGTGCTGGCACTTTTCCCCCACTGCTGTGCTGCTCCTGCCCTCTGCCTTGGATTGGCCCTCTGGGAGCTTCCTGTTTGGTGTGCAGGGGGGGGGGGGGGAGAATGAGCAGGGTCAGGCCTCAGAGAAGGGGTGGGGCAGGAGGCAAGACAACACTATTTGGATTTGAGGTAGATACTGGATTGCACTTAAATTCAGAAAGGGTTCTTCTGCTTAAAAAGGTTGGAGACCATTGTTCTATGGTGAGCCATTTTAATAGACATTAAGACATTCTTGGCCAGCTACAGAATAAGTCTCTCATTTAACTTTATTTCTCTCATTCTCTGGGATAACACATACTAAAAGTTCACTAGCAAAAACTGTTCTGCAAATCCACACATTCCAGGCAGAGTTGATATTCCTTGTTGTGCAATATATATACACTCTGGTCTTCCCATAGACTAATGCTTTTTGTGTTTAATACATTCCTTTTAAACACTATAAAAGAGCCACACTGATCTTCTGAATTTCCTTTATAAATAAGTACATTTTGGAAAGGCTATCCAGGTCTGACTTCTTCTCATCTATGATGATCTCTACAGAGGATGTCTTTCAGTTGTAGACCTTCTTTCAGATGCTTCACAATTCATACTGATATTATTTGCTTTAAAGCTGAATGACCTAACACCTGGTACAGAGAACTATTCTGTCATTTTCCAAAATGGCAAATGAAATTTAATGTGGATAAGTGTAAAGTAATTCACATCAGGAAAAATAACCCCAACTATACGTACAGTATGATGGGGGCTAATTTGGCTACAACAAATCAGGAAAGAGATCTTGGAGTTATCGTGGACAGTTCTCTGAAAACTTCCACACAGTGTGCTGCGGCGGTCAAAAAGGTAAATAGGATGCTAGGAATTATTAGGAAAGGGATAGAAAATAAGACCCAGAATATCTTACTGACCCTGTATAAAACTATGGTACGCCCACATCTTGAATACTGTGTACAGATGTGGTCTCCTCA
Source organism: Pelodiscus sinensis (assembly GCF_049634645.1). Taxonomy (NCBI): domain Eukaryota; kingdom Metazoa; phylum Chordata; order Testudines; family Trionychidae; genus Pelodiscus; species Pelodiscus sinensis. The sequence goes on along the minus strand of NC_134712.1, from coordinate 237,449,124 downwards.
CCTCAAAAAAGATATTTTGGCCTTGGAAAGGGTTCAGAAAAGGGCAACTAAAATGATTAGGGGTTTGGAACGGGTCCCATATGAGGAGAGGTTAAAGTGACTGGGACTTTTCAGTTTACAAAAGAGGAGACTGAGGGGGGATATGATAGAGGTATATAAAATCATGAGTGGCGTGGAGAGGGCCGATAAAGAAAAGTTATTTATTAGTTCCCTAAATAGAAGAACTAGAGGACACCAAATGAAATTAATGGGTAGCAGGTTTAAAACTAAGAAAAGAAAGTTCTTCTTCACACAGCGTGTAGTCAACCTGTGGAACTCCTTGCCAGAGGAGGCTGTGAAGGCTAGGAATATAATAGAGTTTAAAGAGAAGCTAGATAATTTCATGGAGGTTAGGTCCATAAAAGGCTATTAGCGAGGGGATAAAATGGTGTCCTTGGCCTCTGTCTGTCAGAGGCTGGAGAGGGATGGCAGGAGTCAAATTGCTTGATCAGTGTCTTCGATCCACCCTCTCTGGGGCACCTGGTGCTGGCCACTGTCGGCAGACAGGATACTGGGCTAGATGGACCTTTGGTCTGACCCAGTACAGCCGTTCTTATGTTCTTATTGAACGCTGTTCAGAGTAGAAAAAGTAGCTGATGAATCTGAGCTAGCCTAGATGTCTGTACTTAGGGAGATTTTCATCTTGGCAATATCTCCAAAAAGTCCCCATCTAAAGATTTCTTCCTTACAAAGTGAACACAAACAAACAACACGCAAACACGATCTGTCATTTTCCTCTAAGTTTTACTATGAATTCTGCTCAACTCCAAATCAATGACTCCTGTAAGCTAAAAAAAACCCTGTGAAGTAAAAAAGTCTCAGCTGGCCAACCAACCCCTAGTTTAAATTTATTCCAGGTGAGACACCTTCCTTATAAAGAACCTAAAAAATGTGTAAAGCACTGCACTGCTCCAATGTCTGAGCATCCTGATATCCCCATTTCAGGAAGGAGGGGAAGAAAGTGAGTTCCTGAAATGGACTCGCTAACAATCTGTAGTATCATTCACCTGCTAAGAAGAAAACACGTTAGCACCTGACAGCTGTCCTACATTTGGCAAATAAATTGGTCTGTCCAGCTCCTAGTGGCCATGTGTCACTCACGAAAACCACCATGTCCACAGCAGTCATTAGCTCAAAAACAGGCCTGAAAACTGAGCTGTTTTCTCAAATGGTGTATCTCTAGGTTATGGAAATACAGCAGAGGTGCTTGCACTGCTAACAAGCCAGCATCTTGAGTGGGCTGTAAAATGCAGAATACTCACAATTAATGCTGATCTTCAATACCTCTGTAAAGCCCTATGGGGTACAAAGTGGTAATTAAGGATCTATGCTAGATCCCATGTCCCATTCGGGGCAGGAACCACTGAACAGTGCTGCAGTGCCCTGTTTCTCCTCCTCTCTCCCACTCACTGCCCTCAACTCAGTCAGATCTGCCCAGGATTCTCATTGCTGTTTACTTTATAATGTTCCCAAACTTTACATTTTATTTGTGTTAAAGGTTTTTATACGAACACTGAGTAGATGCATTGTATCAATGGAAAGGCTTCATTAGCTGCGGGGGGAATGGCATGCTGGAAGACATGAGCAGCAGTTCTGCTTTTTTAGCATCCAAATTTTGGAACTGGCACATTTGTCAAGGCTACAGGGGACTCTCTCTGGGCAACATAAAAGTGCTAGACACTTGACACTCGGTGCCTTAGTTTCTATATTTGATTAATACACAGTAAGCTATTTGCATAAATTATAACTCTCTTTCTCTCATAACAAATGCAGACCACTTTGTAGCACCTCTTGTTTTTGTCAAGTTGGTGACTGTGAGTGGTAGAAACACATTATTTACTACCCTTCCTGTATGAGGACAAGTATCAATGGGTGATCACTCAAACAAATGTTTGATAAATTATTTCACAAGAAGATTATGATGAAGGGTTTCCAGTCTAATAGCTTTGTGTACTCTCTGCCATTCAGCAGGACAGTGACTCTAAATCTAACTTCAGTGTGAGCAGCATTAGACTAACAGGGAATTCACTGTCATGGAGGCAAATTCAACCTGAGCTGCCCAGAGAAGCTACCTTGCAGTTGGTGCAAACACCTTGTATCTGTTTTTTGTTTTGTTTTGTTTTGTTTTTTATCTGAGGAAGTGGGTCTGGCCCACGAAAGCTCATCACCTAATAAATGATCTTGTTAGTCTTTAAAGTGCTACATAGTCCTGTTTTTTGTTTCAGCTAGACCAGACTAAGATGGCTACATCTCTATTACTGTATCTCCTTAGAATGCCTCTCTCAGGATACAGATCCTGCTGGACCTGAGCACTCCTCCAGCAACTGCGAAGGTTGCTATGCTCAAGGCCATGTCTCTGTTTAAAAATAAATGTTAAAAAAATCAATTCCAATAAAAAACTACTTAACTGTTTTAAAAATCATTATTTTTCTTGATTAGAGCAACTCTCTATAGCAGTGTTTCTCTAAGTGGTTCACAGATCCACTCTGAAAAACCTGCTAATGGGCCACTCCAGTTTATTTATCTACTGACTGCAGCCCGGGAGCCTCACAGCTCCCATTGGCTCTGGTTTGCCAGTTGCAACCAAGGGGAGGTGGGGGAAGCAGCAGCAGCCTAGCCTACGCCACTTCCTGCAGCTCCCCTTGGCTGCAAACGGCAAATTGGAGCCAATGGGAGCCGCTAGCCTCCATGGCTGCGGAGCCGGTAAATAAACAAACCAGAGCAGCCAGTCAGCAGGTTTCTCAGAGTGGATCCATGGATCACCGAGAAACACTGCTCTATAAGCACACTGCCCACTACCACCACTGTAGACAGCTCTATGGCCATGGGTAGAGACTGGTCAAAAACTCTAAAACTTTCCTTGAAGATTTTCAGTTTACATTTTTCAAGGAAAGATTTAGTTAAAAATATTAAGATGAAAAATCAAATATGCAGAGAAAAATCAGGCCATTTTCACCCTCTCTCGCCATGGGGTGGGTTGTGGGACAACACTTTTAGTGGGGGCTCTCTGATTAGAGTTCTAGAATACTGTACCCATACCGACCACATTTAGGCAGAACTATATAACCTACCAAAGGGCCCAACAATGCCTTGGTTACTACTCCATTGCTGTGTCATTTGGGGTAGAAGCAGTGCAGCCAGTAGCCAGAAATAGGAGTCTCACGTGGATGTGGTATTTGCAGGTCTGTCCTGGGGAGGGGATATAGACTCTTTTTTCTCTCCCTCTTTTGGGCAGCAACTAAAACTTTGAATTGCCTGCTCCCCACTTACCAACCCTTGACAGAAGCTACTTGCTCCTTCAACTCTGCCCCAACATCTTTCAGGAACAGCTAAATATACTTGCTTAATTTTTGAGAGAGTTAATACTGATGTTTAAATGGTCAGTGTTCGATATGATCATCCAGTTGAAGTGAACAGGAGCAACTCCCACATCTCTGAGCTAAAGCTGTCTGCAGACATCATAGCATGCATTTGTCAGGTTTTTGTCAGGTTCTTTGTAGCCAAATAGGCCAGAAGGCTTAGTTTATTTTTAGAGGACTGCTTAGATCTTGAACAAATGTGGGACAATTTAAAAACTAATCTATGATAATGCAGCAATGTGTGTGGTTGTGTAATTTCATACATGAGTCCCTGTCCATAATCAAAGTTGGCGCTTGATTGTTTTTGCTGACTGTGAGAGAGTGCAGAGACCCTACCCAATTCTTGATTTATTAGATTTTTTGATATGGCCAAGTACAAGTCCTCTGATAAAGGAGATCCAGCTAATTGATCTGTGGGTATTTTGTGCTGGACTGTCACAACTGCTTGTTAGTTTCTGTTATAATTAGTCTATGGCAGCAGAGCACAGGCCTTCCTTACACAGGAGACATGTCCCTACGGTTTTGGATGGGCATATCCTTGAGGCAGCTGACTCCTCCTACTTTGTGTATTGTCACACTCATCCAGACAAGGCACAGAGTTGGGTTACTACCCCCCTGCAAAGCAACACAGATGTTGAACTGGTTCCGCTTTGGGGGTATGTCTAAACTACAAGCCTCTTTTGAAAAAGAGCGTCTAGTCTGAAAGCAGATTTTTCGAAAAAGTGAGCTGCTTTTTCGAAAAAGAGTCTAGATGCTCTCTTTTGAAAAAGCCCTGTTTGCATTAAGAACGCCATTTTTCGAAAGAGCACTTTAAAGAAAAAGGTGTTCTTCCTCATAAAATGAGGTTTTCCGCAGTCGAAAAAACTGATGCATTCTTTCGATTTAATTTCAGCAATCTAGATGCAGGTGAAGTTTTTTAGAAAAAAAGCCACTTTTTTCGAAAAAACCCTATAGTCTAGACACACCCTGGGAGGGTTCAGCTATAAGGGCTCAGCACTCAGGAAACCAACCCCCAAAAGGGACCAAACCCCAAATATATCCATCTTACTCTGTGTAAAACTTTTAAACAAAGAAAGCTAATAAGCTCCACACACTTTATCAATGAAAGAGAGATATGCACAGACGTTGTGCTCCCTTTCCCCTGGAACAATTACTTATACTTGGCTTGATAATTAACAAAAGTAGTTTTTATTAAACAGGATTTAAGCAATGTAAGTTACTAAGTTAAAATGAACAAAACATGCTAGCTAGTTTTAATCCACTAAGAAACTTGTCACATGCAAATTCTTACCCTAAACAGCTGTTCTTATCTCAAGTAAAAACTTCAAGTCAGAGTTGATATTTACTCTGACTTGGATCTACAGCTTCCCAAAGTTCTTTGTATCCTCTTAGGGTGGGTCAGGCAGTTTCAAAGGCCAGCCAAAGAGAAAGGATTGATGGCTTCCCATTGCTTAAACAGACTTTGCCCCGAGTGGGAACATTTGTTCAGCATCCGCCCCATCCCGAGGGAAAAGTACCAGTTCAAGATGGATTCCAGTGCCAAGTGACATAGTTACATGTCTCTCTGGGCAATAAAATAGCAGTGGTTGCCCAGAGTTAGCCCCTAGTGGGCCACCACCGCTATATTTACCTGTGCCTCCACAGGTACTGGCAATTGCAGCTCCTGTTGGCCGTTCCCAAGAATGCAAATGGAATTCCCAACCAATGGGAACTGTAGGAAATAGCGCAAATTGGGACACCAATTCCCACAATTTCCATTGGACTGGTGGCAGCCTGCCAGGGACTAACCCTGGCAGAGTGAATCCAGCCAATGGGCTAGTATTTGTGCATCCCTGCTCTAGGACCAACCACAATTTCGGCTTACAGGACAAACACAACCAATCACGTGCCTTTGGTTAGAGTACTAAGTCATTATGTTTCTAGAGCATCAGTAAGAGCCCTCATTAGCACATTTAGAATTATAACAGATTCACACTTCATATTTCTAACTTCACATACAAGAATGATAAACGCACAAGAATGAGACACACATTCAACAGATTGTAACTGATATGTTACATGACCTGTTTTGCATAAAGTATCTTTTGAGTAATGCATCTTTAGATCTATAAGCCAACTGTCATAAAGCATGGGGGCCATGACAACACTATTTTGACACGATACAGTAAAACTATCCATCAGCGTCTTCTGAAATCATCTTAGAAACCCAATTTTCAAATGGTAAAATGCAGGGGTGGGGAACTTAAGGCCCAGGGGCTGGATGTGGCCTTTTGCTTGCCTGTATCCGGCTCAGGACTTTCCCCCCGCCCCCGCCATGGAGATCCATGCTAGTGCCCTTCCCCATGCCACACTGTGGGATTGGAGACCACAAAATCGACTAGCCCGGGCACCCTCAAGGCTGTGGGGAGGCCATCTCAATGAGAGCTGGTTTTTGTTTTTGTTTTTAACTTCTCACTTGTGGGTGGCCCTCGACTGGCATAAAGAAATAATCCATGACTCAGCTGACTGTGAAATAGCAGTTGGTAAAATTATGTGAGGGAAAACTGTTGCAAAGGTCCATATTTAGAAGAACTTTCTGAACACTTCCACTGGTTCCACAAAATTTTTAATTTAGCCCTGCCACAACTAAAGTTCTTTATGAATTAATTATTATACATGGACATTAGCTACACTTCCTAAACTTCTACCTGCAGTAATTTGCATTTTAAAAATAGATAATGTGGCATGATATTGCATTAATGTAGTCACCTGATTAAGTTTTTCTTTGGACATCTGAAAAATCTTAGTGGCTATAAAATTTGGATGCTGAAGTTCAGAACTGTTCATTTCAAGAGTTTTGGGGTGGCTCACTGAAGGCAAACAGGCCAATGAGGAAAATTTGAATGTGAAACTTTTGAAAGCCTAAGAGATGGGGATGTACCTATCTCTATGCACTGAAGGGGGGACATTCCACTGCTTCTCAAAGCCATATGTACCCACAGCATATGCAGAGCAGGGCAAACTCCTGTCCCCTGTCCTGTCCCACAGCAAATATCTAAACAAAAAGGACATGCTCTCCACCTTTGTGTTCTTCTTTTCTACTTACCTGACCTATAGCGTTCATCCCGTGACCCTGAGGACCTGCGACGATGATATCGTGAGGAAGAGGAAGGGGTAACAGGAGTTCGACGTTCTTGCGGCAATGCCTGATCCACCCCTATATTAATGAAAAACAAATAGATCTGGCTGAATTACAGAAGTTTGTTGACAATGTAGATTTGAACACACAAAAAAGCAAACCATGTTCAGTCGCTAATTCCTATTGGTAAAAACCCTACTAGTATTTTGTCAGCTATTCTGGCTCAGTTAAGTGAATGGCGTTGATCAAGGCCAAAGGGGGGAAACTCCAAATTATGATTTTTTTTTAACTGACAAGTGATTCCTGTAGAAACAGTGTTCAGGAGGCTGTGTGTGTGTATATGGGCCAGGAGATATAAATGAGTACGATGCCATGGGACTAGAATTTGGAGCAGTCCTGGAATTGGTTAAAAATGAATCCTAAGTAAAGTGAAACAGTCTGTGCTGTAGCTACTGAGGATCAGGAGATCAAAAGGGACTGCACTGTACAGATGTGAATAACTCAGTTACTGTGCTTTTCCTTTCCTTTGGAAACAACGCTCTCCTGACACAATGCTACCTGCACTCTCTCAGCATTTCCAGCCCACATACTCTTCATTTAGGCTCCAAACACCCATCCCTTTTCCCCACAGTCACTTTCAAGAAAAAAAGGGTTTTCTTAAAGATTGTCTTGCATGGTAGAACTACAGTAGAACTGGTAGAACTACAGTAGCCTGCTACATAACTTGTCCAAGAAGCTAGAGTTTCTTTTTCACTTCTTTCCTGGGAAGTACAGAACTGCACATCAAATCTATATTGCTCTTTGACAATGTAAGTTGCTTAGGAGGACCAGTTTTCGTAGTGGTTTCATGTCAAGTGGAGGAGGAATCAAGAAACATCCCAGGAGTTTGGTCCAGACCTAATACTATGCCAACCACTTAGTAAATAGTAAGGAAAACATACTAATTCCACCCCAAAGTTCAGAGTTACAAACCCAAGCAATGTAAAAAAATGTAAAAATGTAAAAAAAAAAAAAAGGGGGGGGGGATTAACAGAGAAGAGTAAATGGGTAACAGAGGCAGGAGAAATCAAACAACTACAAATCGGTAGGTTATTGAAGATTAGGGCTAGAAGTGGGGAAACTGGTTATAGCTGGATGATAAACTGTATAGTCAACAATATGTAGTTGGAATAAGACCACTGTCATAATTTGTGACTATAGAAGTACCACTTATAAACAACCACAGTACTGTATTTTTCTTAGCATTAGTTAAGCCTAGAGGCACCAACTTTCTTAAAAAAATAAAATAAATGCAATTTATATAACAAAATTATTCTAGATTTGGGAAACAAACTAAACTGCTTAACCTCTCTTACATGCATAGGAATATAATGGGATATGCATCTTTTTTTTTAATTGACTAAACAAAGCATTCTATAAATAACTTGCCCTGAATTTCATGGCATTTCAGAAATTTTGATCAATGTTTCTGCTCCACTTGATGAAAGGATCTTTTCAGGCAAGGAGAATATGTAGACCTCAGAACAACGGCACCAATCATACTAACGCCCACTCCTTCTCTGAGCACGTAACTATTTTCTGTCTTTGTGCTTTGCTGCTGTATGTGGTGCACAGAGCCTCAAGAACACTCAATGACTGTTGTCACTATAAAAACAGACTAACACGATTACCTCTCTGAGACTGAAGTTTCAGAGGGGTAACCTTGTTTAGTCTGTAACTGTAAAAACGTAACAGTCGTCTTCATCTGAAAAAGTGGGTTGTGCCCACATCTACCCTATACATTTTTTCTTAGTCTCTAAGGTGCTGCAAGACTATTCTCTGAGACTGATGCACTATGGCAGGAGATACAACTGACCAGGTAAAAGTGCTGTCTGAGTCACTCTGGGCTTGTCTAACAAACATTATTTCACAGCATTATGGAGGTGTGAATCTAATCTTCTGTGTGTTATTTGTCCATCTGGACTATGCTGACATGTTTCTAGGCTAGTTCCTGTTTCTAGGCTAGCTTAAGAGAAAAAACTACAAAAGAGTTTATCCTCTACCATTTTCAGCTAAACACCGTAACTAGAAGGCAATTTAATATCAAAGTACTCAGCAACATATATTAGTGACTGTATAAAATGGCCTCTACTGTAGTAGAATACAGAGTGCAGGAAACTAAGCATCTACACACTTTATCTTCCATATGAGAAGCTGGAATGAAATCCTTACAAGAATATTAAATACCATGCAACGGAGGTCTGTAGTAAACTATCTGTGACCTGTCACATGCTGTAGTTTTTCCTGTAACTGGAAAAGGAACTTTTATTTCCACTAATTCTGACAAATTTTAATGCTCATTTTAAAAAACGGTGAATGAAAGTAGCATAAGTGATTGACTTACTTCCAAGTAACTGACTTTTCTCTGCTCTCTGAATATTTTTTTCAAAATATTCAAAAAATGTATTTTGAACAGGATTGTTTTAAATACAAAGATCCTAGAGCAATGCTCTTATAGGAACCAAGTTGTAAGTAAATGTTCTTCTCCATATTAGTGAATGTCTGCTTTTAAATCAAATGTTATCAGCTGTCAAATGCCTTTTCTAATGCATCTCCTGACTTTATCTTACAAAACAATATTGAGGAATATAATCTTATATTAAAGCTATTTAAGAAATATATTGTAAGTTAATGTCGTTCTCATATATGTATACAGAATGCATGAAACTAAAAGTAGTCTTCATACCCTTTTTCTCTTGTTCTCCTTCGCCTCCTCTTTCTTCCTTACCAGCTTTTACTGCTTCTTGGTTTTAGTTTAATTGTAGTGCTAAGGGCTTATAATGCATCCTCTGTAATAATACCTGCTTTGCCCTTTCAAATAGAGACAAAGTAGCTACTACAGGCAGTCTCCGAGTTACGCGGATCCGACTTATGTTACAAACAAGGCTTTTCTCGCCCCAGAGGACGGGAGCGGCAGGACGCCCAGATGTGCCGCGGTCTGCCACCCCTGTCCTCCGGGGCGAGAAAAGCTGCTTCCCGTCTCCCTGCTCTGCAGGGAGACAGGGAGCAAAGTCTTGGAGCATGCCCGCAGCGGGACAGCCCGGGCACGCTTAAGCTGTCCCCTTGCGGGCGTGCTCCGCGGCTTTGCTCCCCGTCTCCCGACCAGCACACCAGGGAGATGGGGAGCAAAGCCTCGGAGCACGCCCGCAGTGGGACAGCCACGGCGTGCCTGGGCTGTCCCGCTGCGGGCGTGCTCCAAGGCTTTGCTCCCCGTCTCCCTGCAGACCAGGGAGACGGGGAGCAAAGCTGCGGAGCACGCCCGCAGGGGGACAGCTCAAGCGCGCCCGGGCTGTCCCGCTGCGGGCATGTTCCAAGGCTTTGCTCCCCGTCTCCCTGGTCTGACCAGCAGACCAGGGAGATGGGGAGCAAAGCCTCGGAGCACGCCAGCAATGGGACAGCCGCGGCGCGCCTGGACTGTCCCGCTGCCCACGTGCTCTGCGGCTTTGCTCCGCGTCTCCCAGGTCAGCAGACCAGGGAGACAGAGCAAAGCCATGGAGGACTTGGGCGGTCCCGCCACCCCCGTCTCCCTGGTCTGCTGGGGGGGGGGGGGTGCAGCTAGTGCCCCCCCCCCCCCACAGCAGACCAAGCTTTTCTTGCCTACCCCTGGCGTAGAGCAGCTGGGGGCTGCCGGGTTGGTCCCGCAGCGCCGCTCCGGACCAACCCGGCAGCACCCCTGCTGCTCTGCCCCAGGCGCCCTGATTCAGCCGCTGCTGGTCAGTTTCAGCAGCGGCTGAATCAGGATGCCTGGGGCAGAGCAGCTGGGGTGCTGCTGGGTTGCTCCAGTAGCGCCGAGGAACCGCGCTACTGGAGCAACCCAGCAGCACCCCAGCTGCTCTGCCCCAGGCGTCCCCAAGTCAGCCGCTGCTGAAACTGACCAGCGGCTGACTACAGGAAGCCCGAGGCAGAGTTGCTCTGCCCCAGGCTTCCTGGAATCAGCCGCTGATCAGTTTCAGCAGCAGCTGACTTGGGGACGCCTGGGTTTCTTAAGTTGAATCTGTATGTAAGTCAGAACTGGCGTCCAGATTCAGCCGCAGTTAAAACTGTTCAGTTTCAGCAGCGGCTGACGCCAGTTCCAACTTACATACAGATTCAACTTAAGAAGAAACCTACAGTCCCTATCTTGTATGTAACCCGGGGACTGCCTGTACTGCTGTGTGATTCCCATATGCCTTCATAAATCAAACCTAATTCAAATCAACCATCAGGTTGATACAGGCCAAAGACTAGAAGTTAGGAAATTAAAATTTACCAGCAAGTCACTTTGCCTTTCTTTGCCGTTGCTATATTTAGAATGTGAGCTAAGGGTGCGATTCCCTTCTTTTACCTCTCATTGAACTAAAGTGAGTTTAAATAACAGTGTAGATACGTAACTACGGGTAGCGACAACAAAAGAGCAGCTGAACTAAGGGATGCATATACCCACTGTTGTATACTTAGTATGGCTCAGTCATGCTTGGTTCTGCCATGCCTCTGTTGCAGTTATTGGTGTTACTGAAGTTATATTGCTATTTATGCTTGTGCTAGCTGGATGAGAGATATGGAGAAATAAATTAAGATGCGAGAAAAGGAGAATAATATGCCTACCTTTGTACTGTAGACAGAGCCTAGATGTATTCCTAAAATGGGAATGATGTCGTTTAGGTGCTTTTCAAAGTCCTACTCTAAGGGAAAGTCATATGGGATTTGTGCTCTTAACTCACTTAGGTCCTTTTACAAATTCAACCCATACCCATCTTTGAAAAGAGCTTGCAGTCAATTGGCGAGTGTCCCCATAAATGTTAAATATTATTAGTGCTTGTAAAGTAGCTCTGGTGCTTCTTGTAAGATCCAAGAATCAGGCATTGAAGTCTTTACAACCAAACTATATTCAGTGCTACCCATCTGCATGACAAATAAAAAATGAGATAGACTTGTTTACCACCATTGTCTAATGTGAATAATGTGCACCGCTAAACCACATCAACCATAACTAGACTATTTTATATACAAAAACCCCTAATTTAATAATACAAATAAGGAGATGTTGCCTTTAATTTAAACAGAAAACAGAATTGGCAGGGTTCTTATATGCGAAACTGTTTCCTACGGCTTCTTTACAAAACACTTTTCCTTACAATTTCCTGCCATTCTAAACTGGTGGTGCTTCTGCACCTTGTTGTAGATCTAAGGGAGGAGCAGTTGATGCCATTATCATTTTTGTTGCACAGATTAATTTGACAGAATAAAATTGCTCTGGTGGCTGGGCTACTTTGTTACTGTCATAAATGGAACTATGAACTATGAAATTATGAAAAACAGTTTAGCAGAGACACAGCATTTGATTAAGAAAGAATAAGCCACCCATGTTCAAACTGTTAGCCTGAAAGCTTAATTGTTGACAACACCTTCTGTGTGAGCTGTGAATAAAGCAAGTTTTCTGACAACATGATGAAAATAAAATGGGCAAAAGAACAGCTTCCATCGGATGCAGGTCAGTTAGCTACTTTTCTTCTTGGGAGGGCTCTTAGCATACATTCAGCTGTCCACACATTCTCAATTGACTGACTAAGCTAAATCAACATAATCTTCAGAAAATTATTCTGAAAAACTCTAATGTAAGTAGAAATTATTCCATTTTCCTCCATGAGTTGTCAAAGCTATTCCTTGAACAGAAGCTATTGCAGGAAAGATCAAAGTCACCTCCCCCATTTTACAAGAGGGACTAAGTGAGATTCAAAGAATAAGTGGCAGGCATATGGTCATGATATAAATTGACATGGCAGACTGCAATCCTGGTCTCCTAACTGCCAAACTGATTCACAGCATCTCTCAGGCAAGTTATTTCATTCTGTCAAGGCTCAGTTGCTGAATCTGTAAAACAGGGAAGTAGCCCTGGTTTAATTCTTACATCCTTTCTATTTCCAAATTTAAGCACTTGTAAATGTCCAGTTTACATCTTGCCAAGCTATTTAAGGTCTAAAACAGTAAGTATGTGCTGGTCAGCATAGGGGCAGCTGCTCCATTCGTTGCTGTAACAAATGTAAAAAAACAAACAAACCGTAAATTAGTTTTTTTCAACTTGTTACAGCAGCAAACGGAGCTGTCATAGTATGGTATAGACACCCTCAACTCTTCCTGCAGTCAAGTGCTCCAAGGCTTATGTCTAATCCACTCGATCACAGTACAACTCTTCCCCTCCTATCCCTGTACCCCAGACAGAAAATACCCCCAAATGTTTTAGGGAAACTCACTATGTTTTTTCCTAATTTAACAGTACAAGAAGTGTGCTATGATTTTAAATTGGCTAGCTTCCATTCATCAACTAAGGGAAGAGGTACAAAGGTTCACAAAACCAATATTCAACTGTTATAAAACTAATTTAAAATGAAAATAAGACTGTGCACAGAACATCTGCACCTGTAATTGATGTTCTGGCAAACACTGCTTGAGGAAACAAAAGTTACATGGTACGATTGTTTTGTTTCCCCAAGGAAAAGTGACAGCAGCCCTGTTCTGAGACTACTGAATGCAAGCAACGCACCTCCACTACGCAATGAAAGTGAGGAAGGGCAGGTTTGGACATCCCTCTGCTTTCTATATATTATTATTAATATGTAACATCTTAATGATACAAAATGTAAATTATTTTATTCCCTGCAACACCCAGATAAGTATTATAATGAAACTGAGGCTGAAAGAGTTGCTCAGTGCCACAGACACAGCCTTCCATTAGACTGGATGAGAACTTGTTCATAGACCAGGTCTCCGAATCAATGAGCAATGCATTAACAGGAACCTCATAATAAAATCAAAGATCCACAACTGATTAGCCTTAGGCCTGACTATGGATTCTTCTTGTAGTTTTATTGTATGGATAACAATTCATCTGAAAATAATATTGGCGCATTCTGTAGGAGGGAACCACCTCTGCCACTCTGCGTGTAGAGTCACAGAAGTGCTGTTGGGGGAACTGCAGCTGCTCAGTTCCATCATAGAATCCCAAGAGAACCTCAGGTAGGGCCTTCTCCATTGAGTTTCTGGGAGTCTGAAATGCTCTCTGCATCTAGCTGTCTCTGAGCGGGGATGGGTAAGTTCCACAGTGAACCAGAGCATAAAGGAGTTAATGAATTATTCTAGAGACAAGAGCAAAAGTCAACTCCATTCCACATCATGTCTTGCCTGGACGGGGGAAACAAAATGGAAAGGAGGAAACTTTGGTGCATGTCCTCCCTGAACTCATGGAAGAAAGTGGTGACCTGAAAAGCCTAGCACTAGGAATCCTAGGTTCTTGGCTGACTTACTAATCATTTGTAAGAGTCAGCGAGCATTTGTGCTATTTCTTAGATTTCTACAGCACCATCCGCGGGGCTGAGTAACAGAATATGTCCACGTTGTATCCAGGAAGTCAGTGACACAGCCAGAATTAGAACCCCTGCCAGTCTCCTATGCTTTAATCACTTTATTGTATGAAACCTCCTCTGCAGCATCTACCCGGGAGAGGCCACGGACTTATTCGGTTCTTTTTAGTTATTTATAAGAACGGTGATTTTTTTTTACTTCATTCTTATTTGGACATGGTAGGTTTCCAAGTCTTGTTTTGGGCCATGCTATTCTTCCAGTAGCAATGTTTGTGTACTTCATTGTAGTAGATGTCCAGAGGCCTACAGGAGAGGGATGCTTATAAACAAATATTCACTTGTAAAATATACATTTATTGTGCTCACCAAAGCGAAAGTAAAAGAGGGGCCGGTTTGCTGCTGTGCTGGCTGCTCGCTCTCTAGCTGCTGCTTCCCGGATGTCACAGACCCCAATGTTGGCAGTGCGGAGCATTCTTCTCGCGGCTCCTTCACTGTGTTGCAGTCTACACCGTACCGCGGCAGCTCCATTCGCTGCTGTAACAAGTTGAAAAAAACTAATTAATTCATGTTTAGTTTTTTTACATTTGTTACAGCAACGACTGGAGCGGCTGCCCCCATGCAGTACAGCACACACACAGACACACAGACACTACGGTACACTCACGGAGCCACATGAGCCGAGTTCCGCTCTGCCAACATTTGTGTTAGTAATGTTAGCAAAGCAGCAGCAAGAGAGCTGAATGCTGGGACAGTGGGGAACTGCCTTTTGATTTACTTTCCATTTGACAGGCACAGAAGCAAAATATGCAGATCCTATCCCTTTCCCAAGCCCTGTCTCCCACTAAAACAGTATTGTGAAATTCAATACTATTGGTATTAATATTTCTAAAACATCCTCCCTTTATAATAGAGAGTTCTAGTATCAAACCCTATAAATATTTGCAGTTCCCCATGAAAACAGAGTACAAGAAACACATGAGTGATGTATTTGATCATAGGACACACATGTTCAAGAGGTCTTAAGAAGCACGTACAGCAGGAAGCCCAGTTACTTTATTATCCTATGTCCGTTTGAAGACAATTCATCTCCCCAAGTAGGAATGAGGAACCCTCAGCCATTCAGGTAAATAAAAGTTGAGAGGAAAAAATTCAAAATAACTCTTTACCAATTTTGTTTTAAAAATAATGGAGGGGAGGGAGAACAAAACAAACAGAAAACTACAAACATAGTGAAGACCTAAGACACAAATAATCATCCTTTCAGAAGGAATATACTGTAATGTCCTTTACTACAAAAAAATCATTCATTATAATGCTGAAACAATGTAGGGCCAAATTTCCCTCTCCACTTTTGCAGGCAAAGGGACTCAGCTCCACTAGATGTAGATGAAAGAATGCAAAAGGGTAGAATGCCATCTTTGCAGCACTGCTCCCCTCTTCCTCCAATCACAGGGAAGCCCCACTAAGTCCATGGCAAGATTTTGGAGGAGAGTGGGAGGACCCTCTCTTCCCTTTCAATATACATCAAGATTTCTACACCTAAATAAAGCAGCACTTGACTACTTCCTTCACAGAGGTCAATGTTGCATAGACAACAATCTCTGAACAATCTCTGCAGGAACTATAACAGTCGGTGAGGAGTCCAAAGAAGCACTAGTGAAAGAATGACTCTCTCCAGGAGTCCTGCCTTCCCTCACCACAGATTGCCAAACCCTTGCTCCCCGAGGAAAGAACTGGAAGGAATCTTTGGGTAGGTTCATCCTACAGGGTTCTCTACCTCATCTTTTTCCCTATTACATAGATTTCAGCGTTGGAGGATACAGTTTGGCCCTTAGATTGAAAGCACTTTGGAGAACAAGTTGTGAGACAGCAGGACACAAGTGGCTGTCCTCAGTAAACACTAATAATAGAACTATACATTATACCAGTGGGTGGTAGGTTTTTGAGAGGTGAGGAAAGGTGCACACAGGTTCCAGAGAAGCAGATTATGAAGAGTGCTGTATAAAAATCACTAGTTTAGTAAAAATGCAGAATGCACAGAAGTTTAGGAATCTTATAGTCTTATGGGATGTTTCGTTTGATCTGTCTAGTATTATAGCTGTTCCCACCAGCTAGCAAATGCCAAGCACACTGCCCAAATCATGCTACACTGTTCTGGATAGCTGGGACCGCAACAGCTCAGCCTGTAATGCCAAATTTCTTCTTCTTTTTTTTAATTAACATCTCCTGAACTTTGGGGGGCAGAGTCAATAAAGGCGAAGGACACAAAAACAGTATTTTGCTGTAGCATGTATGTGAGCAGATTAAACAGTAAACCCCAACCCATTCCTTCTGGCAATGACCTGGAATTTTGTAAAGGAAGACCTAACTATGGGCCATTGAGCAGTGCAGGTCCCAGGTGGAGCCACAGTCAGTTCAGTAGGACAAATACAAGAGTCTCGCATAGATACTATTACAAGACTAGGGCCTATGTTGATGCATATAAATCCATACTTGACTTCACAAGTCAATGGTTTCACATTAAAAAATAATCCATATATCATTGGAGCAGATGATGTGAAATAGCTCTTTCCTTATTTTATATCCAATTTACACATAGGATACTTTCAATGACGCATTAAACCAACATGCAGTAAAGTCAGTCTGAGTGTCTGTTTGTGCCTGTGAGTGAGTCTAGTTTTGATATTAGAGTGTATGTATAACATCCCTAGCGAAACAAGGAAAAGGTTAACCCAGATCTCTAGAAAGGATCATAGGTGCTTGCCCTTACTGTAGGAATCTTGCCTGAGTTTTGTAGTGGGGTGTGTGTGTCACTGTTACTACTGTCTTCCTCAAAAGATACACAGGCATGACAAACTTGGGATGCAAGTCTTGCAATGGAGCAAGGCCTAGTGCTGATAGGCAGGCCGTGATAAGCCTAACTCCTTTCCCCACTGTTCAGAGAACTTGTTTAGCTCACATTTTAGAGGGTTAGGGCAGTTATGTAGGTGTTTGTTTCCCTTCCCTGCAATAAATAACGACTACTGAAGACCCATGGCTAGTTTTATTTCCTGGCCATGTATATATGAGTATCCCATGGAATGTATGTATAAAATGTAAACACATCCAGGCAGACATATATATATATATATATACACAAAAAGATGGTTGGAGTTTTGTATGTACAATTCATAACAAAAAAAAAAAAAAAGGTTTCCTTCTGCCACAGATACTCCTGGCAATGTATAGATTTTTATTTTGGTAGCTATTTATACACTTGATAACTTCATACACTACTGGCACAACTATACACACCTGGAGGTTGTGGCAGGTATGCCCCAATTAATTTTGATCTCTTCTTTTCATATCCCTTCTGTGTGATGTCACCTGCCAAGAAAAGAAAAGGAAAATCAATAAGACTTGCATAAAGACATAGTCTAGCTGTTTAACGGAAGTACCATATGCTTCAGCACCACTGCACTGTCTGTTTCTCTTGACAATTATAATGAACAAATGAAAACACAGTATGATCATTCTACCCAGAAAGAGCTAATTTACACTAGACTCATTTTGGCAAGTGAACAGCTAGCCTTGATTTATTCCGGCAGTGGAGTCCAGAAGCATAATGTTTCAATCTCATTTTGATACGCTGTCACACAAGGCTTTCAAAAACTGCATTGGCCTTCATTAAATTAATCAACAATGGATTACATGGACTGCATGGGCCTGTAATGCCGAGCAAAACACATTACAGATTAGAAAAATCTCATTAATGTCACAAAATGCTAATCAAGCATGTAGGCCACAAAAGATTTCAGTGCCGCTATACTGCTGCTGAAACAAACATTTGGCTTAGTTCCTAAGCACTACTTTAAAAAAAACAATGCCTCAAACCCACCAAACATCCACTCTCAAACAGGATTATGTCTTATAAAGTGTCTCTGCCTAACTCTGCAATAAAGCATCTTGAAACTTCTGGACTCAGTTGTCCAAGGGGTTGAACATCCCATAAATCAGAACTGGGCACAATATGATCTACGGGCCAGATTCGGCTCACCAAGCCACCAAGATCTGGCCCATAAGAGACCCGCTGGCTCTCTGACTGCCCCACTCTCACTCGGCACTCAGGAAAGCTGACTGCAGGGCCATGTGCTTCTGTGAATACTGAGAGCCTGGGGGAGGGGACGAAAGGCTTCTCACACTGCTCCCACCCCCTGTAGCTCCCATTGGGTAATAACAGCTGGCCAATAGTAGCTGCCTGCTTGCAAGCCAGACAGCATGTGAAGTGCCCCTCCCCCTCATTGCAAATAAAGTTGAGATTTGAATTTCCCATACTTCATTTGCATAATGGCAGCCGCGCGTTTTCAAAAACGGGCTTTTCGAAAGCAAAACCACCGTCTAGATGCAGTGTGGAGGGGGAGGGGAAGAGAAGCTAGTAAAACCACCATCTAGACACAGTTCTTTTGAAACCCCCCCCCCCCCCCCGTTTTTGAAAGAACCATAATGCCTGAAAAAAAAATGAGTTTACAGGTTTTTTCGAAAAAAGGTTAATCATAGAATAATAGGACTGGAAGGGACCTCGAGAGGTCATCGAGTCCAGCCCCCCGCCCTTAAGGCAGGACCAAGCTCCGTCTACACCATCCCTGACAGATGTCTATCTAACCTGTTCTTAAATATCTCCAGAGAGGGATATTCCACCACCTCCCTTGGCAATTTATTCCAATATTTGACCACCCTGACAGTTAGGACTTGTGGGAAATTCAAATCCCGGCTTCATTCACAATTTATCTCCCTAATTCACATCCTTCTTTCGAAAGAGGGATGTAGTCTAGACATAGCCACAGTGTTCTCAGGAGCAAATATGGCCCCTCCAGCTGCTGTGAGCAGTACAGGGGCATGGAAGGCAGAGACCCTGGTTAAGGAACCTGCTGGGCTGCTGGCTGGGAGCCACTCAGTAAAGCTCTCCCAGCCAGAGCCTGCACCCCAGCTTCTCCTTCTCCCAACCTTCTGCCCCCATCCTACTGCTACCCCATATAACCCAAACCTTTTGCACCACTGCTCCAGCCCCCACACATCTTCCCAGACATCCCCTCCTATACCGCTCCTCAGATCACAGACCCCAGACCTTGAACCCCAATCCATTACCCCTGATCATAGCCCAAACCTCTGAACCCTCTCCTGTACTCTTGCCCCAGGTTACAACCCCCTTCCAAATCCTGCACTCCTTCCTATACCCCAGTTTGCTGCCCAAGGTCACAATCTCCTCCTTCATCCAAACTCCTTCCCAGATTCCACACCCTAATCCCTTACCCTAAGCTCCCTTCTGCATCCAACCTCCATCCCAAGCCCCTGCACCTCCTTCATTAATAAAATGGAAGAGTGTGGCCCTCAATCATTCACAAAAATTGTGGAGTGCCCTCCCTCATCAAAAAGCACTGCCCACCCCTGCCATAAATGCACTTAATTGATAGATCTAATTACTGCATTTGCATTTTCCACAGATGACAATTTTTGAAGATAAAGAAAAGGTGTTTCACACTGAAAGGGCAGAGGGGAAGATACAGGAAAGCACATTTTTTTCTGTCTAATTAAAAGTGAAGAGAGATCTGAATACTGAAGTTTGAATACAATTCTAGACCTATTTCTATTTACTGTTCAAAATATTAAGTTAAAGTTAAATAAAATATTTAAATTTTGACTTTTAACAAAAATAGATGTTTAACTTCAGCATGTCTAACTCCCCAAATATTTAAAAATGTGATAGGTTTAAAAATCAAAGAGATTTTAAATAAAAAAGAAATACAAATGGGGGAGAGAGGGCTTGTTGATTACTACTGTAGGAGCCTTTGAGGTGCACTTGGGTTCATTTTCAAACTTTGCTCTGTAACTGTAAGGGCTTCAAATTTACTTACAAATAAAAAATAGCAACCTTGAGATTCTCACATAGTCATAGGATTCCAGGAGCTGAAGCATTTAAGTACAATATCAGCTATTGTGGGACACATAATAAAGCAGAGGATTAGTAATCGTGACACAAATATCTCTTAATATCAATTGGCAAGGATATGCAGAGAGGTTACAGGCCTCTTATGGGAGGAAGAGCCTTACTTGGAGGGGCACTTAAAATGTTTGTTTAGATGTCCAGGCAGCCTTCACTGAGAAAGTAAAAACACAGAGGTTTTGCTTCATGAAAAAGGGATCTCAGATAGTCCAGGGTGAAAATGCTGATGAGACCTTTGGATGAAATAAAATTTCTTTAGGAACGAGGTGAATCTCTTAGTAAAGTTTAGTCTCTAGAAAGCATGTTATTTTGTTTTTACACGTAACCATTTGTTTCCAATATTCTTGCTCACTCTTACTAGAATCTTGAATCTTTGATAATCATCTTATCCTTGGTTTCCCTATAAACCTACTTATGAGCTGTGTATTAAGCGAAGTGGTGGTCACTGAATAAAGGGCTTGACTCAACCTATTCTGCTATGAATATGTGCTTAAGCAGTAAGAGCTGTATAGATGCAGCTTTTGGGACTTGGTCAGAGACTACTAAATTTATTTTGCATGGACCTAAAAGCCATCAGTAACCGTCATTAGATGAAAGATACTTTCGGTAGTTGCATAGTGTCAAGGTTTTGACTGGTCAAAAACAACCCTGGCAGCTCTAGTCACCACTGCTGACCAGCCTGTTACAAGCCCAGTCGGCAGCACAGCAGGGCTAAAGCAGGCCCCCAACCAGCCCAGCTCTGTGTGGCTCTGTGAAGCAGCTGGCACGATCGATTCTTAGGCGAAGGGGCTATCACCCTGAATGTTAGCTCTGCAGCACCCATTAGTCAGGAACCATAATCAATGGGTGCTGTGCTGGAGGCACTTGCAGGCAGGGGCAGGGTGCAGAGTTAACTGGCTTCCAGGAGCCAAATGAGGTGAGTGCCGCTGGGAACCCATGCCCTAAACCTCTGCCCCAGCCCTGAGCTACCTCCTACACCCAAACTCCCTCTGCACCCCAACCCCAGAGTCTGTACCTCCTCCCACACTCCATCCACCTGCCTCAGTCTGGAGCCCCTTCTCACACCCCTAGCCCCTCAGCCCTATCCCCCAATGCTCTCCTGAATCCCAAACCTCTCATAACCAGGCCCTGCCCCAGAGTCCATACTCAGAGTCAGAACCCTTACTTGCTCCTACACCTCAGTCCCTGCCTGATGAAAATGCGGAGGGGAGATAGAGTGGGGGAGGGATCTTGGAAAAGGGGCAGCATAAGCGTGGAGCTTCAGAGAAGGGGCTGGGGAAGGATTTAGGTTTTCTGCAGTTCGAAAGTTGGAAACCTTGGAACTTCTTTAGGAAGGGTTCCCACCCAGTGACCTAGAGGCAAAGGGCCCCATATCCTATTACTAACACTCTACGCCACCCTCTCCCCCCAAAAACCAAAATGAAACAAAATAAAAACAATACTGAAAAAAAATTCCCATTATGTTAATATTTCTTACATTTAGACTAGTCAGAAATGTGAATTCTGCACAGTAATCATCAGCCTCTCTTAGACTAGTCAAAGAAATGTATTGTGCATATTACTGCATTAAAATGGTCTGGCTATGACATTTATTTTGATTTTAAAAAATAAAGAATTTACACCAATTTTCCTTTTGAATTTGATGAAAACAGATTAGCAAGCATTTATCATACATATCAATATTGAATCCAGACAGCTCTCGCTCATTCTGACTGCATATTTCTTTTCACTTTTATTATTTTACTAGAAGATTTACCCAGCATTGCTCAGATCCCTAATTCAAATAAATTTATTTTTCTTCATTTAAATCATAGCTCTTGGGTGGGGTGTTCAGTATGCAGGCTGCACCAGGGAGAGAGGACAACCCCAGCCTGCTCATTGCAGCAGCCTGGGACCAGGTTAAATTAAATTAATGGAGATTGCCTATCTCCTAGAACTAGAAGGGACCTTGAAAGGTCATGTCCAGTCCCCTGCCTTCACAGCAGGACCAAGTTCCATCCCTGACAAATTTTTGCCCCAAATGGCCTCCTCAATGATTGAACTCACAACCCTGGGTTTAACAGGCCAATTCTCAAACCACTGAGCTATCCCACCACAGCCATTATTCCTGCAGCCGGCACAGTTGGGAATGGGGTGCATGTCCCACAGCTGGAGGAACAGTCATACAGACAAACTCTCTGAAATACACAGCAGAGAGCTATCCCCTTTCTCCACTCTCAACAGGACTGCTGCTCCACTTTGCTAGGTGTAGTACTGTTGTTTCTTATACAAGAAACTGCAGACATCATGTTATTTAGAATACTGATTTGTCTTCTACGCATATGGGACATATACATGCAGGTGTCCAGTATTCACTCGGACAGTCTGGTATTTTCATCTCCTGTCCAGTAAAAAATTTTTAGAGAATACCGGACACCTGAGATATCCGGTATTCTCTGAATTTTTCCCCAGCTAGGAGGCGAAAATGCTGGGCACGTGGCAACCCTACAAACACTCAGTGCCCAGCCTTCTGCCCCCCCCCCCCCCGCAGCCCCCATTACCCCCAACCCTCTAACCCCATGCTTACCTGGTTCCCCAAGGCTGCCGGCACAAAATGGCTGTTGGCCAAAAGACCTTAGTGCTCAACCGTTCCCCTGTTCCTAACCCTGCACTCACTCTTAAAGGGGACATACTTTTTTTTTTTTTTGGGCTCAACAACTTTAGTCTTCCCTCACCTTCCCCCTCCCACCCCCCAACAGAATTTTTTCCCAGTTTATTTTTTGGGGGGAGGGAGCTGGTTTTTGGTATTTTTGTTTCAACTATCTGGCAACCCTAGCTTCACATGTTGAACACTGCTCTTGTAATCTCATGCATTTTCAGCCATACAGTTTCCTTTTAGTACTTCTTGTACCGACACTGGCCCTTATGTCAGGCAAATTTCTTTAAAAAAAACCATAGGTAATTTCTATTGTTGCAGAAGAGAAGTCTGCAAACACTTGTGTTAGAAAAATACACTGGTACAGAAATAAAGAGAACAAGTAGTCTCTTTGATACCAAAAAAACCCACCAAAAGCAAAAACAAAAAACCCCATCAGCTGTTACCCACTGTCCATTACATGTTTACTTTCATGTTTTTGGGGTTTTTTTTGCACTTCCTCCCCTTCTATTCATACTTCTGAAGTACACTAAAGAGAAGGAAATATTTTTTGTGGAAGAAGACTAGTGAAAAAACTCCACAAAAAACAAAATGGAAGCAATTAAATACAAAACTATTTGGGCTCCTTGCAATTAGTAGCAAGATTCTACTTTACACCCTTTATTAATTTTAAACAGACAGAAAATCATCACTGCCCTGGCAACCAAATCTCAAAAACATGTGAAAGCAAAAAATAAAAACATTAACTATGCACTATTGATATCAGTATTATAGCCTCGAAGAGGATGGAAGTCAAATGTGCCGTATGGTGTGGGGGTGTGCACAGAAACAATTTATCAGGATTACTTTTTATACTGTTTAAGATAGCCAGACATCAGAACAGAAACACTGACTGACCAACCATTAATTTTATGAATTAAACTGGTCAAAAGCTAACTGAACTCTCCCAGTGCTTTTATCACAACTCTTTTTTTTTCCAACTAAAAATTAATTTCTGAATGTCATGTAACAGTGATTGGACTAACCTAGCCCAGGATAGGGACTAAAGTTTGTCACCTGGAAAACATCTGCTGGACTACATTTTCTTTCAAAAAGAGAGTAAAATACATGTTGCCCTCCATTTTTTAATTAGCTCCTTTCAACTCAAAAGATCAGTGACATAATGAGCAGGTCAGAACTTAGACCTATCATCTGTGCCTATAGTATGCTCACGTAACTCCGATTCTCTCAGGAACTAGGATTTCATCCATGAGTATCTTTGCTCTTTTCAGTGAGCAGGCACTATAAAGAACTAACCTATTTTCCATGTGAGTATTTCCAAAACCATCATTCCTAAACATTTCAACTTCCTACATATGTGCATGAATAAACCAAAGCAAGACAATGGACCAAATCGCATGGAAATGGAAGAGAACCAAAGACGTGGGTTTTTTAATGCAACCTATACCAAGAACAGAGCAGGTCAAAAGATTAGAAAAAAGCTTAGTAAAAATGTCATTGAAATACTCTTACACTTCTTTTTTGGTCAAACCTCGACACTAACAACAACAAAATATGAAAAACTGAATTGGGAAAGTGTTGACCATTTCTGCTTATGAACTAATTAACATTATCATAATTATGGTGTTAATATTCTGAAATACTCCACTGGGATTATTCTAGAGAGAGTGGGAAAAATGCTGGTTGTACGATCCAAGTGACAATGTTGAATGAATGAAATGTTATCACTGTTTCAAATGTTATCACTGTATCCCATTGTTCAGTGGGATAGGTCACAGGATGTGGAATCTGGAGACCTGTACTCTATGATCTGGTCTTTGTTGATTCATTTAAAATATCTATGCCATATCTCTCCCTATTTTTCAAAATGGAAGCTGCTAATGCTCACTTACTATGAGCATATGATATCTATGGACAAAATGTACCGAGTGTTAAATATTCACTATTATCCTATTAATATTTTGTGAAGTTTAAGTTTGGTGAAGTTTAAAGTTAATGTTAAATTTATTTGGCAGTATCTTAAGTGACCTTTTATTTTTTCTTGCTTCGAATTCCTCCTGAATATTCTTCAGAGATTTACATGTATGTCTTCTCTATCCTACAAATGTAAAAACTACATTTTAGTTTTTTCTGTTCCTTAACAAAGATCATGGGGAAGGAAGGGGTCAAATTCAGAGATGGCATATAAGGTAAATGTCAGTAAACAAGTAGCAGCAGGCAAAGGGTACCTTACAGTAATTTGTGAACACTGAGGTTGTAAATTACAGGCTGAGGAGTTGGAATAAAAACATGTAATATTAAAGTAGCTCCCAAGTCACTCCATCTGGCTTCCTAGCAAATAAGCTGTACCACAGCTTACAAGTAACATTTCAGTTTGACCACAAAAGTGAATTTTCCACTTTCATTTTGATTCAAAGTATCTACAAACAGCATCGTCCTCTCTCCCCTAATGCACTTAGAAATGTAAGTTTTAACCTAGCCAGTCAATCAGAAACATTAATGCCATAGATGCATGGCTACCAGTGCTTGGCTCAAAGGAAGTGGAGCATTTCAGAGTAAAGGAGGTATCTCCGTACAGAGTCTTGTTTCACACTGTAATATCAATTGGCTGATTCTAACTACAAACATGCTGCAAATGTGGATTTAGGGGTTAATGAACATAATATAATTAAATTAATGACCACAATATAATTAAACTAAACATCTTTGTGGAAGGAAAAACACCACAGCAGCCCAATGCTGTAGCATTTAATTTCAGAAAGGGGTACACATAAAAAATGAGGAGGTTATTTAAACAGAAATAAAAGGGTACAGTGCCAAAAATGAAATCTCTACAAGCTGCATGAAAACTTTTTAAAGACACCATAATAGAGATTCAACTTAAATTTATAACCCCAAATTTTAAAAAAAAAGCATTAAAAGAAAACTGATAAAGTAAAAGAAACAATGAAAGGCAAAAAGGCATTGTTTAGAAACTGGAAGTTAAATACTAGCAAGGAAAATTGAAAAGAGCATAAAGAAATCAAAGTGTAAAAATATAATTAAGAAGGCCAAATAAGAATCTGAAGAGCAGTTAGCAAAGACACAAAAACTAATTTACGCCCCCCTCCCAAAAAAAAAACTTAGGTACATCAGAAGTATGAAGCCTCCTAACAATGAACAGCCAGTGGGGCTACTGGATGATCCAGATTCTAAAGACAATAAAACCATTGCAGAGAAACTAAATGAATTCTTTGCATCTGTCTTCCTGGCTGAGGACATCAGGAAGATTCCCAAATGAAAGCCATTCTTTTTCAGTGATAAATCTGAGTAACTGTCCCAGATTGAGTTGTCATTAAAGGTGCTTTTGGAACAAATTAAAGAGTAATAAGTCACTGGGACCAGATGGTATTCACCTGAGAGTGCTGAAGGAATTCAAATATGAAAGAGCAGAACTACTAACTATAGTCTATAAGCTATCATTTAAATCAGCTTCTGTACACAATGACTGGAAGATAGTTAATATGATGCCAATTTTAAAATGGCTCCAGAGGAGATTGTGTCAATTATGGGCCAGTAAGCCTAACCTCAATGCTGGGCAAACTGGTTGAAACTCAGTAGAAAACAGTTTTGTCAGATATATACATGGACAGACATTGTTGAGGAAGAATCAACATGGGTTTTGTACAGGGAAATCATGCCTCACCAATCTACTAGAATTCTTTGAGGGGGTCAACAGGTATGTAGACAAGGGGGATCCAGTGGATATAGTTACTTAGGGTGCATCTACATAGCAGGGCTTAACTCAAAATAAACTACACAAGTTGAGCCATGTCAATTGCGTAGCTTACTTTGAAATAGCTTATTTTGAAACTGGGAGCGTCTACACAGCACTTATTTCAAAACAGAATACTCTTCCTCCAACTTCCCTTACTCCTCATACAATGAGCATTACAGGGGGTGGAGTAGGAAATCCTCCTGCTTGACAGCATTTCAACATTATTTCAAAATAACTGCCTGCTGTGTAGATGCAGTAACACTAGTTACTTCAGAATATTATACTCACTTACATTTTAAGAAAGCCTTTGGCAAGGTCCCTCCTCAAAGGCTCTTAAGCAGAGTAGAGGTACCATGGGATAAGAGGGGAGGTCCTCTCATGGACTGGTGATTCATTAAAAGATAGGGGGGAAAAGGGTAGATATAAATAGTTTTCAGAAAAGAGAGTGGTTAATAGTGGAGTTCACTGGGGTCTGTATTAGGACCAGTCCTTTTCAAAAAAGGCATACATGATCTTAAAAAGGGGGTAAACGGTGAGGTGACAAAATTTGAAGATGTTACAAAACTACTCAAGATAGTTAAATCCCAGGCAAACTGTGAGAAGAAGGATCTCTCAAACCTGGGTGACTGGGCTACAAAATGGCAGATGAAATTTAGTGTAGATAAATGCAAAATAATGCATGTTGGAAAATTAACAGAATGTTGGGAACCATTAAGAAAGGGACAGATAACAAAATATCATACTGTCTCAATATACATCCATAGTACACCCACATCTTGAATAGTACATGCCAATGTGGTCGTCCCATCTAAAATAAAAGATATATTGGAATTGGAAAAGATTCAGAAATAGGAAACAAAATTAATCAGGGGTATGGAACAGCTGCCCTATGAGGAGAGAGAAATCAGACTGGGACTTTTCAGCCTGGAAGAAAAGGGGGGGAATATTGAGGTCTATAAAATCATGACTGCTGGAGGTAAAGTTAAAAAAAAATGTTTGAACAGGTGAGACTACCATTGGATTATATTACCAAAAATAACACTATTTCATGTAAAATAAATAAAATAAGTTGCTTGGGTCTTTAAAATTGTTTCTACTCCTTCTCACAAGACTTAGGGATTGCTAAGTAAAATAATAGGCAGCAAGTTCAAAACAAACGAAATGAAGTATTTCTTCACACAACACACAATCAGCCTGGCCAGAGGATGTGGTGAAGGTCAAGACTATAACAGCGTTAAAAATAAACTAAATAAATTCATGGAGGATAACTCCATCAATGGCAACTAGCAATGGTATCCTGTTTGTCAGAAGCTGGGAATGGGCAACAGAGGATGGATCACTTGATGATCACCTCTTTTGTTAATTCCCGCTGGGGCACCTGGCATGCACCATTGTCAGATGACAGGATTCTTTGGGCTGATTCCATATGGCTGTTCTTATGTTCCTAAATGTTCTCACTGACTTCCATGAGCGATTCGGAGACAACCTCTGATAATCAGTTTATAAAGCTGTCCAACCACAGATTTGGGTGACTAACTCTAGACAAAGTTTGAATATTTTGGCCCTACCATCCAATCCTGCAGTCAACAAGGAAAACCGCAAAAGATTTCAACAGGTGCAGATTGAGTCCATGTATGTCTGAGCCAGTTTTAATGTAATACACATATTATACTCACTTATATTAAGTTAATTCCTTCAGTAAAATAAGACATTGTATGCACATACTGCATCTTTTAGAATGTGTTCTTTAGACTAACAGTTCTACTGTTGATCCTAAGACTATTAATCTACTTATCACTAGCACCAATGTTGTAAAGAGGATACATTAAAGGATTTTTATTTTAAAAAGCATCTATTTTTCCTTGGCTTCAGAAAAATGTTTGAATCTTTCAGAAACAAACAAATAAAAATCTTATACACACCAGAATTAAATTCTGACCCTTGTGTTAGGCTGCACAGCACAAGAGATGTAAACCAAAATACTAAAAGCAAGTGTAACCCACTCACCTAGTGTGGTTACTGAGCAATGCAAGTGGTACCGAGACCACAGCAACAGTTAACACCATGAGACCTCTACAGGATGCGCTGGGAGCCAGCTGGCTTTTAGCTCAGAGGGTAGATGCTCCTATACTCTGCTTCAGAGGTCCCAGGTTCACATATACCTGGTGGAAGTTACACAAGGAACAAGCAAAACCTTGCTTAAAACGCTGACAACCCAATGTAAAGTTCAGTGACCTTGAAACCAGACTGAAGTTGTTGTTTCTCATAAGACATGCATACTACAAAACAACCTGTTGGAGACTGGCATTTCAAATGAGTTCAAGATGTTTATGAACAGTCTCAGAAGAGTAAATAATGAAATCACATCTCTCAAATCCAGGTGTTACACAGCGGAGTCCATGGGCAAGGCTCTTTATTTTCTCTTTATTTATTCTCTTTAGCTTCAATTTTTGGTATGAATTGTTTACAGCTGATGACTCAAGTTCAGTGTCAGCATCTTGGCAAGAGGGATTGAATGAAACAAAGCTCCTTATAAATTGAATTGTGACTCATTTATTTCTCCCACTCATGATGCAGACAGTCTCTCTGACAGGGCTTCCAAAAATATGTGAAGAGACAAAGGATTTTGTTTTGGATGGAGAGAGTAAAAATATACTCACATAAATCAGGTTTATTTAATAGCTTAATGTACATTAATGAACTAAAAATATATAACAAGCTTCATTTGTGGTTTAGAAAGCAAAACAAAAATGTTTTTGGAAGAAAACTGCTAAACCGAACTGTTCAGAAAACTTAACTGGATTTAAATACTAGCATTACAAACAATACAGTAAATTACAATATTACTCAAGGGCCTTCATAGAAAACAAATTTTAGCTCAAAGGTTTCACAGTGATTGTTTTATTCACATTTTGCTGTCTCCCCCCCTCTCTTCCCCCCACTTTGTTCTTCTAAGTTAGAGGCAAAGCATAACATGGCTGGATATAAGTGATAGGTAAAGTGCTGCAGTCTGTAATATGCATTAGGGTTTCCAAAAGATACTCACGAAATCAACCAACCAAAAATGTTTCAACAGGTAATACTGATGATGGATTTTATTACCAAAACTAACAATATTTTTCTCACAAATAAAAGAAGTTGCTCAGGTTTTTTAAAATATTTCCGCTCCTACAGAATTAGCTTGTTACTCATTTAAAAATAAAAATTAATATTGTACATATATTATTTTTGTTTTACATACAGTATTATATATTTTAAAGCAGATAAGTCAAACATTTATCTTTTTAAGGCAGAAAAGAATTCCTGGTATATTGCTTTTTTCTCCATCCTGAACACCCTCACCCTTCCCCCAAAGCCTTTTTGATGAGTTTTCCTACTTACTTATGGACTCAAAGATTTCTGCACATTTTTTCAAAATCCAAAACATGCTTGGCTCTCATAAAAAGTATCCTAATTTAGGCCAGTAGAAACACAAGAACTCCATATAATTCCATATCCCTCATTCAAGTTCTCTCATATTCTGAACATCTCACTGCAAGTAGAAACTGTCAGAATTAGGATGGGCAGCCAGCACTTACGGACTTTTGCTGAAGATGTAAATGCTTTAAGGAAAGAGAAACGTATGATCTAGAGGCTTTTTACAGCTCTTCAACAATGGAATATTTGTGAAGCATTGCTTTTATGGCTGGGATTAATGTAAAGTAAACAGAGACAAGCTTAATGGTGAATGTTTCCATTCTCAGTATTGAAGTTTACTTCATTATTTAAAGCTTTAACGACTACTTTATTTAATGAAAGCAATCATTGCCATTTTTGGAATTTTATGGCTGATTTAGGACCTTTCATAATATTGTTTTCCTTCTTTTGTAAGGTTTACCAGTGCCCCTGGAAGTCCATATCTACTCTGCAGCTGCTGGAAGCTCATCTTTCATCTCTCCACAAGTTTTTCTGTTGCCCAATGGGCATTTGCCAGTTTTAGTTATGTTCCCTCTGCCACTAGCACATACACAGCGAAATAGTCACATCCTGATAAAGATAATGAAATATAATTTTGAAATATGTACATAAGGGTAAATATAAGTCTGTATAATGTTACGTGACAGATGTGTTCAAAATTTCAATTTAGAAAATTATTGCTAAAGCAAGATATTATGCCAATAATTTTATGTAATATTATTTAGTATTTATATTACATGCTAGTCAGACATCTCAATTAGCAATTAAGATAGCATCATGCCAGTGATCTGTTGAATAGGCTTCTGATTCTCCCCCAGCCTCCAAAAAACTTGTTTTTAGCATATTTGGATTGGTTTGATCCAAACTTTGTAGTAGGAAAAATGCTGAAAAAGCTAATAGTTAAAAGTGTGTTTTAAAGTTAGACACATTATGCCTCACTAGATGGTAAACCGGTAACTCCATTCTTAATTACACTTACAGTACTGCAAGCTTTTCACTTTGAACAAGATGAGTGTGGTTTTTGGTGTGAGGTATAGATATGCTTGCAAAGAAAGTCAAATGTGATTTCCCTTTAATGTTCCTCATAGTATTTTTTCTATTGGCTTTTTCAGCATTTTGCCTACTACAAAGTTTGGATCAAACCAATCCAAATATGCTAAAAACATGCTCAGCTGAGGCGGAGATGGACTGCAAGTGACAAATGGACAACTTCTGAATTCAACTGCCCTGTCATCCTTGATTTTAATACCACAATTTTATATAATTTTGATGCAACTAGTGATGTGAGGTGAGAATATTCTCTGGCGAATATTCTCCGAGAACGAGAATATTCTGAGAATATTCTCCAAAAGATTATTTCCCAAGAATTTTTGAAAATTTTCTAATTTTTCATTTCCTCTTGAAATATATTGCATTCAACTTTTAGAACGCCCTGAATGTTGAAGAGCTTTCTTGATTATTCAAGATAGTTTGAGAATGTTATAGAACGTTCCAGAATGTTATGGAACTTTCTAGAACATTCATGAGTTAGGAATTCTGACTGTTATGGAACTTTCTGGAAGCATCACAAAAAGTATATAAAGAGGCAATAACACATTTATTCTCTTTTGTGAAAGGTGTAATTGTGTTTTCATCAGTATGAAAAGAAGAACTAAGCCTAAAAGTGATGTGTGGGATTATTTCCTTCATAAAACAGTTAAAGACAAAGTGTTATATGAATGTAAGTACTGCAAGGCTGAATATATCAGAAATGCGACAAGGATGAGAAAGCATATTTCCAATTGTTTGAAGACTCCTGCTTACATCAAGAAAAAGGCAACAAAGTTCTCAGAGTCCAGAAGCAGATCACATCAACCATCAACTGCTAGTGAATTTACACTATAGAACACTGT
Organism: Pelodiscus sinensis; assembly: GCF_049634645.1. Taxonomy (NCBI): domain Eukaryota; kingdom Metazoa; phylum Chordata; order Testudines; family Trionychidae; genus Pelodiscus; species Pelodiscus sinensis. The sequence continues at coordinate 237,417,512 of NC_134712.1, read as the reverse complement.
GATAGTGCTAGTGAATTTACATCACCACCTTCCACATCTAGTTCAGCCAAGGTGTGTCACTTTGATTCTATGAATGAAACTGAAAACAAAGTTTGGATGAATTTTTTGCACGAGCTATATTCTCATTGGGATCTCCTCTTTCACTGGTTGAAAAACGAAGATTGGATTACTTTCATGAAAAAATTAAGACCTTACAAGATGCCATCTAGGTACACACTTTCTAACAAACTTTTGGAAGCTGAATATCAACATGTTGATGCTCTTATAAAAGCAAAAATTGCTGAAGCCTCTTCTCCTGCACTGCAGTGTGATGCCTGGAGCAACCGAAGAAATGAATCTGTTATAAATGTTATTATATTAACACCCCAACCAGTGTTTTACAAGACAGTGGCAACCGATGTTGAATGCCATACTGCTGAGTATATGGCATTCCGTATGGAAGAAATAATGACAGAAATAGGCACTGAAAAATTTGGAAATATTTTTTCTTGCTTTCTTTACAGCAAACAATTATATAATATTATAGCTCTAATACTAATCTTAGCAGAACATTAGAAACCAGCCTTGGAATAGGTCCACCAAATTACTGAGTCCCACCTCTTGAATGAAGAATTTATGTTGATATGCTATATTTGATAGAATACTGAGGTTGCTTCAGAAACTAGGTGGGGTAATATGAAGGTATGGGGCTTACAGAAAATACCATGAGTGTAGAAAAAAGTTATTCATAATTTTGCTTGCTGACCATCACTCAGTCAGTGACTTCCATTACATTAAAATGCTCCTTCAGATTAATTATGCAGAAATTTAAAAAGAAAAATCATAGAAACAATTTTTAAAAAATTAACACTAGCTAGGTCTTGATAAATTTTCTGTCACTGAAGCCAAAATATTTGAGGATATTGTAATACATCTCAAAACTAGAAACAGACAAAACCTGGTTTTGGTAAATCCGCATTGATTTTAGTTTTGCAAACCAAGAAGAGAGGTGGTTCACATCAAAATGTCTTTTCATTCAAACTATCAAAGCTAGAGAATAGATATTAAAATATTTTTTCTAATTTTGGTTCATCTCTGATTTGAATTATGCCTGATGTTGGAATGTAGAAATTGAGACTCTTGCCTACAATCTCACAAAAATAAGGCAACTGAATCATGTTTTACACCAACATTTGCAATTCAGCCAAGATTATAAAATACTGTTTGTTGACTTGTGTCCTCCTACAGTCACAAATGCAGGGAGTAAAAGCTATAATGAATGGTTATATAAAAACATCTAAAATACTTTTCATTGCACTACATGATAAAAGTAGGTCAGACACTTAATATATCTTTTCTGCTTTCTCAAACAGCCAGAAGAAGGGATGGCAACTTTGATTAAGTAATGATAGAAATGTAGCCGTGTTAGTCTGGGGTAGTTGAAGCAAAATGCAGGACAATGTAGCACTTTAAAGACTGACAAGATGGTTTATTAGATGATGAGCTTTCGTGGGCCAGACCCACTTCCTCAGATCAAATAGTGGAAGAAAGTAGTCACAACCATATATACCAAAGGATACAATTAAAAAAAATGAACAAATATGAAAAGGACAAATCACATTGCAGAACAGAAGGGGGATGCGGGGGGGTGGGAAGGGGGAGGAAGGAAGGTAAGTGTCTGTGAATTGCTGATATTAAAGGTAGGGAGAGTGGGATGTTTGTGAGTTAATGGTATTACAGGTGATAATTGGGGAAACTGTCTTGGTAATGGGTGAGAAAGTTCAAAGTCTTGTTAAGTCCTTGTTGGCAAGTGTTGAATTTTAACACTTGCCAACAAGGACTTAACAAGACTTTGAACTTTCTCACCCATTACCAAGACAGTTTCCCCAATTATCACCTGTAATACCATTAACTCACAAACATCCCACTCTCCCTACCTTTAATATCAGCAATTCACAGACACTTACCTTCCTTCCTCCCCCTTCCCACCCCCCCGCATCCCCCTTCTGTTCTGCAATGTGATTTGTCCTTTTCATATTTGTTCATTTTTTTTAATTGTATCCTTTGGTATATATGGTTGTGACTACTTTCTTCCACTATTTGATCTGAGGAAGTGGGTCTGGCCCACGAAAGCTCATCATCTAATAAACCATCTTGTCAGTCTTTAAAGTGCTACATTGTCCTGCATTTTGATTAAGTAAAGGATCTGATAAATATTCTGTCTGTAACAACATCAGCCTTTCTGAACACATACTACTCTACTCTGAACTACAGGGTTATGTCTTCACTGGCGGGTTCTTGCACAAGAACATCTTGTGCAAGAGTTATTGTGCAACAACTCTTGTGCAAGAACACGTCCACACTGCCATGTGCTTTTGCGCAAGAGCATCCATGGCAGTGTGGACTCTTTCTTGCACAAGAAAGCTCTGATGGTCATTTTAGCCATAGGGCTTTCTTGCACAAGAAACCCCTGCCGCGCGTCCACACTGCCCTCTTGAGCAAGAGCTCTTGCGCAAGAGAGCTTACACCCGTTAGTTCTTTCTCAAGAAGCCCTCTCTTCCCGCACTTTACTGTAAATCTTCTTGCACAAGAGCGGTCGGGCAGTGTGGACACTCTGCGGAAGAACAGCCATTCTTGCACAAGAACCTGCCTGTGTAGACATAGGCCAAGTGCCACAGTACAGCAGGTAGCTAGTTTGTGTAACAGACCCACCCCTTGCTAATTCACACTGACTGGAGGGACACCCATCGTAGACTTCTGCATGCTGTGAATTAGTAAGTAACTTAAAAACAAAGGTGAGCTAAAGTGGATGGGACTATAAGCAACGCTGCAGTGGAAAATAACTGTGCTCTGAGTTTATTGTCTGTTTTTTAAAGTCTATTTTCATTTCTAGTGGTACAGCCACCTCCACTGCACCCCCTATTTGCCTCTGCTCATAGTACTGGCAGCCTGCCCAAGTTTCCCCTCTTTGAATGTTAAAATAAAACTTAATTCAGAATTTTTCTTGGTCAAAAATACCCCCCCCCCCCCTTGGGATTGGGTTTATTAATATAAAATGAACTGCAAATAAAAATAAAAATTCCAAACTGAGTCCATTCATAAGTATGTGTAACCTCCACCAGGCGGATTTGAACCTGGGATCTCTGGAGCTTAGTATAGACGCCTCTATTCTCTGAGCTAAAAGCCAACTGGCTCTCAGTTAATTCTGTAGCGGTCTCTTGGTCTTATCTGTTGCTGTGGTATAGGTGCCACTGCACGAGACAGTGAACCACACTAGGTGTATGGGTTACATATGCACAAGGCTTCTCTTCCTCTTCCAAGGCCTTCCTGCCAAGGGCTTAGTCCCTCCTCTACCTGATCAGGGCCTTTCCCAGGCCTCTACTGGTACTAGGGTTGCCAGATGGTTCCAACAAAAATACTGGACACACGTGACATCACATTACAATCTACATTAAATCTTATTTAGAAAATATTGGACATTTATATTTTCTCATTTATAGTTTCTCAATTTGTTTCCCAAACAGAAAGCTGAAATACTGGACTGTCTGGTTAAAAACCAGACACCTGCCAACCCTAACTGGTACAACCCTTCTGATCCTGGGGCTTTCCAACAGATAAGACTACTCACTCTCTGTACTCTTCCATCGCTATCTGAGAGCCCCTAACTCCTTTCACTACCACTTTCTGCTCTATTTAATTGGAATCACTTGATTCCTCTCAAAGAGGGCTCATTCTGTAATCAAGATTGGTTTACATTTTGCTACCACATGGGGAATACTACCCTTTTCAAGTCCATATTTTGAAGCTGTCCCTTCTTCCTTGTCTTAGAAACACAAAATTATCGTGTCATAAAATTTCACTTGCATTGCCTCCAACCTTCAGATTGGCAAATAAATTCTCTCCCCCCACCGCTCCTCCCCTTGGCTGCGCTTCAGTTTTTAAAATGTATTAAGACTCTAGAGGCTCTTAAAACATTTAAAAGACAGAGCCACAGCAGGGTTAGCTCCCGGGGCCAGGAGGTAACCCCGCTGCAGCTCTCAGTTTCCCCCTCTTATCAACTAATCGACTAGTTGATGGAAATCCCATCAACTAGTAGATTAGGTGATTAAATGCCATTTAACACGCCTAGCCCCAAGCTGCTTCAGTGAGAGAGGGCTGGGGTTATCCTCTTTCTTCAGGAAATCCTGCACATTGACCCCTCATCCCCAACCCCACCCCAGAGCAATGATTTAAATGAAGAAAAACAAAAACTTTAGTTAAGGACCCGAGCAATGCTGGGTAAATCTTCTAATAAAATAAATAAATCTATCTACATTAATTATCCACACGGGAAATACATTGTTTGCTATTCAGATAAACAGATATATTTATTTTATACCATAACATAATCCTGACACTACAGGATACTAACTTTAAAAGGCATGAGTTACAAAGCTTGCATGGTTGACACTGCAGCTAATGAGATTTATTTTCTGACATCTTGTTTCATCTCACCACTTAAGTAAATAATTGAGTGTATATTTAAAAGAAAATATAAGCATTCCAAAATAGCAAGCTGCAGATGACCTATTTATCCTGAGTTTCTAATTTAAAAATGGATATCCTTGAAACTATTTTGTACATGAAAGTCCTAACAAAATAAAGTTTGCAGACTCTATAGAATAAATACTTTTCATAGCAAGACATTAATAATCAATGGCATTTAAAAATTTGGCATCTATTATGAAATGTGAAGTTTTCAGTAAAAACAAGTTCATTATATAACTCTGCCAAAATTCTTGCATCTGCCATAATGAAGTGAATGAGAACCTCAGCCAATTAAATTTCATAGCTACAGTAACTGACCAATCAAAGACAATGGAATACATACATGCATACTGAGACATACACATGCTATTTATATTTCTATTGATAAGAGAAAAATAACTGTAGGAGTGATGCGTCATATAGATTTTATCAGCATGAAACTAGCAGGGCAGCCTTGCTCATAAGTGGGGAAGGCATGAATGTATTTATGGAAGTCACTGTAACAAAAATGTCATTAGGATTTTTAGTTCTGTTGCTTAGTGAACATGCAGGCAGAACAGCCAATCACAGGGGTTTTATCGTGTACATATTTATAACAAATAAAAACACCCTCCAAAAGATATTACACAACAGGCAGCAAAAGGCTCAACAGTTAATGAATCAATGGTGTCAAACAGAAAATGGTACATTTCAAAGCTGTTTCTAGAATAAGCATTTAGAAAACAGTCTAAAGCCCCACATTTTAAGAGCCTCCAGGAGGCCTGTTGGCTCAGGGTAATTCCAGGTTGAAGGACTACTAGGAAATGCAGTTTTGCAGCAGGCGAGCTGTAGTCCTGGACACACAGCTGTAGAGCCCCGCAAACCTGTGGATATTTGCTTTATATCCATGGATATGGATGCAGGTATCTAAAGTTCATTTTTGCAGATATGGATGGCATAGAGCTCTCCAAACTGACCTTAACCTTGGTAAAGGAAAAACTTGGAAAGAAGAAAAGAGGAAAATCATGCTGCTGGATCTCTCCTGAAACCTAAGGGCAATGGAATCCACATTTGCTTGTTTAGTTTTTGGAATGCCTCTGAGACAGACAATAGAGAGAGTGAGAGAATGGAATCAATTTATTTTCATAAATAAAAGGCTAAGTAAGTTACATGGACTGTACCACTTTGAAACAAACCTTTGGCAACGAAAGGAGATTCTTTCATAGTGGTGTTAACTCCATGGACATTAATTTGTTTTGGTTTGACATTCCACACAAAAACATGTGCATTTTAATAATGTACAATATTCATGAATAGTGAATAGAGCTCAAGTAGTTGAGACCCTGATTGTGAGGGTGTGCAAATGCTTGTACAAATATTATATGAACTCTAGTAACTTCTAACAGTTAAGGGCAGAATGGTTTAAAATGGAAAAACTGTTTTAAGCCAAACCCATCATATTATTTTAATATAGCGTGTAGTGTGAATGTTTACAAAGGGCAGACATACTCAGTGTTATCTAAGACTGGATATATTGTTTTACAGTTTTTAAATGTCTTACATAATTTCCTGGATTTATAATAGACACCGCTGGAGCTAGAAGCACTTAAAGATATCAGGTCCTCTACTTTAAATTCTCTTTTTTACAGTGTTTTTAAGTACACAAATAATTTGGGTTTTTTGCCAAATACATAAAACACAGTTTTACTTGGTTTGCTGAAAAATATTTTTATTAAAAAATATAAAATATAAGGTAAGGAAGAGTGTGGGCAGCTAAAGTGTAATGCGAACAAAGATTTGTGGCAAGCTATGAAGTCCAAGAGCCAGTATGATATGAACTAGAAGAAAAAATTATGTCCGACAGCAAAATGAAGGTCCGATCCTGGTCCCTGCGAAGACAATGATAAAACTCTACAAGCTTGAACAGAAGCAGGATCAGTCCCTTAACATTTAAAAATAAGATACTTGGCTTATTTGAATGGTTATTATTTTATCACTGTTAGTCCAGGAGTGTGTCAGAAATACTGTACATGGCAATATTTATTCTACAGTCAGAAATGTATTTGAATATATTAATGATTGTGGGCAGGCAAAAGACAGCCATACACCATTACCAAAATATTTGTCCAATGAATTTAAAATGGAAATCACATTTATCAGCCACTAAGGCATGAACTCTAATCTGCAATCCAAAACAGAATTGTAAGCATTTATATAAATGTAATTACATTGCACTTATTACAAAAATGTGCTGAGAAATACAAGACTAGTCCTAAGAGGGTTTTCCTGTTACTCAGCACCACTTGAGATCTGGAGATTTGGGATTTTTTTAAACTATAAAAATATTTTGATAAAGCATGAACATAAAATAAAGTTTTTAAAACTATAAATTGTCAAATGCAGAATACTCAGACACCTGAAGTTTATTTGTGATGGAATTTTGATAAGCTACACTACCACCTCATACCCTGCCTCAATGTGAAATACTAGAAGGGAAAGTTATATTTTAAGTGCTTTCTACTAGTGAGATTTTATTACCACTCAATAAAAATAACCCTTTAAAAAGTAATTAGAATATTTTAAAAACATTTCAAAAAGATTCTTTTAAAGTTGTCTTACATGCAGTTGCACATAATCAAGTCTGAGAGCTTTTCACTATTTAAAATCAGACAGTACTGTTCACCTCACGCTTATTCAGAACCTCCACAGAGGGGGGAATAATTTTAGAATTGAAGTAGAGGCCAGCAAATATTGGCAAATAATTCCACTGCTACTCACTCAAATATAAAAAAATTACTGATGCACATGGGCCCTTTTTTTGTGCAAAGCAAGCCTTTAAGCCATTGAATTCTACTTATAGAATACTTACAGAATAGGAATTTCAGTTTGCACTCTGAAGAGTTCATTATGGAAATAGAACTGTACATTTTATATAGGATGGGACACGCTAACTAGGGATGTTAAAGACTAGACATGGATCAGCTGTGTGGCGGCTGCCCTTTAAAACGCCGCCTCTGCGCAATTCAAAGGGACAGCCGTGGAGCCCGGAGTTCTCTGGGGAATTCCCAGCTGATCCCAGGATTTGGGGAAATGCCGCGGGGACCCTGGGCTCCACAGCTCCCCCTTTGAATCGCGCAGAGGTGGCATTTTAAAGGGGCAGCCCACCGCACAGCTGATCCGCTACCTCTGGGCATTTCAAAGGGGCAGCTGCTGTGGAGTCCATGGTCAGCTGGGGACTCCCAGTTGATCTTGGACTCCTAGCAGCATGCAGCATAGCATGGAGCCTGGGATCAGTGGGGGACCACGAGTCCCCAGCTGACCCCAGGCTCCATAGCTTTGAAATGCACAAGAGATCCCACTGGGGACTCTTGTGCATTTCAGAGCAGGCATCTGTGTGCAGCCCAGAGTCAGTGAGACTTCCCGCTGGCCCCGGACTAAACGTGGAGTTCCGCATTCCTCCTTTGAAATGTACAAGAGCCCCAGCTAGGAGGAATGTGGAAATGCCTATCGACTAGTCAATTAACTGCATTTTAACATCCTTAACTAGTCAATTAACTGCATTTAACATCCTTAACACTGATACACCAGGGAAACAGCCCTTGTTGGAGCCCTGGCACACAGACAATGAAATGTGCCTGACGAGGACCTGAATGCATCCTTTGCTGGTAGAACAGCATACATGCGCAACATTATATTGTAAATTTAATAGTATTAAATGAAAATTTTCTGCATTCAGCCAGTAAACTCTATAGCAGCCTTTATAGGCGTAGGAGAAAAGGAGCCTTGGAATAGTAAAGGGAGAAGTTTGCATGGCCTGGTAACAGCCATTCCTTTCAGCAGCTTTTACCCTGAGGTAACTGTGGAGTTGCTGTGGACCAACTCGAAGAGGGTGAATCACAGGCCCTTTAAATAATCTGTGTTTCAACTTTGCTGTGCTAAATAAAAAATTTGAAAAATTCTCCTGAGCTTGAAGTGAGACAACAACAAAAATTAGGGGAGGAAATTTAACTTGCATTTTAAAAGAAATGTAGCTTTTGTTTGCTGAAACCAATTTTTCATATGTGAACTGACAAATTTTGTCCTTTTGGAATCTGTTGAGAGACAGCTCCAATGCATCTGCTAATCAATACATTTGACCCTTACCACACAGCAAAATCAAGATGAAAAGACTTAACCAGCACTAGCAGTTGTGAAAATGACATGGGGAATTGAGCAACGTTTTCAAAAATGCCTAAAACAAGGAAGTTCGTTGAAAAATTGGCAATAAAGACTATATTTCCTAACTCATAGCCCTATGCATATCCACTGGATCACAGTTGACAAATACATAACAGTAGTTCCAGGAGTGGCCTGAGGCAGGCTGCAGCAGCTGACGTCACAGATGGCATGCGCGATTGGCGCCCCCGCCTGCACGGCTGTCAATGGAGTGACATCATCATCGGGCGCCCCTGGTGCCCTGTGATGTCATCATCGGGCGCGTTGAAGGCAGCGCCCTAGGCGATGGCCAATTTGGCCTATAATCACGGGCCGCCTCTGAGTAGTTCACCATCATAATAGAGTGGCAACACAGCAGTTGCTATAACTCAGCTCCCATGTGCGACATGTACTTCTAGCGCATATAAAAGTAAAGTTCTGGAAATCTTAGAGATAAAGTCCGAAACCTCTCTGAAATAATCTGGTTTCAGGTTTAGTTACAAATTCAAAACTCAAAGCAAATTAACTAAAGCTTTGTAAAATCTTGCATACAGACCTGAACCAACATTTTTATTTAACCTGGGATCTCTTATGATTTTGCACGCAGGTCACCAAAAAAGCATGATGTGAAATGAGTTTTGGTCACAATTCAAATAGGGATATCAACATGTAGACAACTACACAATTAGCCAATAAGCTTGGTCTTACCAGTTAATCTGACTGACTACACACACTCCCCTCACCTCTGCTTGCAGCCTCTCAGAGTACCAGCTCCCAAAGACCTTGTAAGCCAGCTCTCCATGAGCACTGGATGCACTGTCCACACCCCTCCTGCAGCTCTTCGTCTGCGCTGCTGCCTCTGGCACAGACGCAGCAGCATGGGGTAGCAGGAAGCTCCCCGGGAGTTGGGATGTGAGTACACTGGCTGCCAGCCCCACCCCGGGGGACTATCGAATACAGAATAACCACTAAGATGTCATGCAGTTACACAACTATTCAATTACATGATATCTAACATCCCTAAACTCAAAAGAGAAACCTTAGAAACGTGAGTCCACATACACTGGGGCTGAAGTATATATTTCTACAAACCACTACAATGTATTCTCTTAGTCCAGCATTTCCTACTATTCTGATGAGAAGCCAGCATTAATTGTTACAACAGCCACACTCAGTTCACTCTTGAATGACAAGTCCCTTCAGGACAATTCCCATCCATGACATTAATTTACAGTGTATTATCAAAGAGAACGGATGCAAGGTTGATAATATGTCTTAATCCCATCAGAACCCTTTTCATTGTAGAATTTGCCACTGGAATAGTGACTTTGACACTGTTATGCATTCATGTCTGCAGTTTAGCATGCATGGCTACCTCTTAGGTCTGATATTCAGTGACAGACTATGCAATAGCTGGGACTCTCTTATAAACATACAACATGCAAATGCTTACTTGCTGTATTCACATGCTCTCATGAAATCAATTCCTAGCAGTCTATTCTGTATTAATAAGGGAAAAAAGCATCTCTCATTATTTAGTACTGTTGTTCCCCTATTCTAACAATGTCTATCTTGTCTTTGGGATTTATAAATCTAGTTTATATCTAGAGGCCTAATTACTTGAACTGTACATTGTTTCACAAGTCACAGAGGAAGCCATTCTTTCACATTGATTTTAAATTCCAAATCTCTGATCTCTTCATTTGGACATTCCAGTGAACACTTAATAACAATGATTATTTTAGTAAATTTCTTACTTTTTTGTATTTTACTTACATTGTTTTAATAATTTCAGTGTAATTCATATTCACATAGCTAGCGATAAGTCAAGTGCCCAACTCGGTATGTGCCAAAACAAATAATATTTGGTCCTGGACCATGAACATACTTCCACAATTTTTGTCAAAAAGAATTACTGCCGTGATCCCCTTAGCTCACTGGACCGACCATCCCCACCCCTCCTGCAGCTACAGTAGTCTTCCATTGACTTGTAATTGACTTTTTAATCAATTTTTTTCTACTGTCATATATATTTCATCAAATGCAGTGGTCGGGGGTGGGGGAACGGGAGGGAGGGGAATAGACTCGTTAGGCTCTTGGGCAAGGTTGAGGTGTGGGCTGGCTCTACAATCCCAGAAAGGGTGGGACTGGTATAGCCAGACCTCAGCGCTGCCTGGACCACGCCATGCTGGCTCCCTTCAAGAATTCTTAGCATTATGACTCAGATGCCACCATGATTGAACTATGTAGATTAAATCTGATTAGAGACTGATGTCATTTGTTCATGTTTAAACAACTCTGGCAGCAATTTAAAGGGCCTGGGGCTCTGGCTGCCTCTGTTGCTGTGGTAATGACATCCATGGCTGGGAGCCCTGGTCCCTTTTGAATTGCTGGGCCACAAGGCAACTGCTCCCTTTGCCCCTCTTTGCCCCCCCCTTTCCCAATTCTGTCAAGGACACTTGAAGTAGTAACTGAACAGATTTGAAAAGAAATTACTTTAAACTTCTTGATGCCAAAAAGTGAAATGCCTTCTACAATGTGTGCATTCCTCTGCTTTTTCAGGTTAGCATTTCTGAACTGGTGACTTTTTAATCATTTTTAATCTATGATTCTAATCCTGCAAACACTTTGCACATGCTTGACTTTATGCATAGGAATAATGCAAGTCTGTGGGATTGACTAGCATGCTTAAAAAGTTACCTGTGTGTAATTGTTTGCAAAATCAGAGCATTAATTAATCTTAATTGAGGTGGCAAATATTTTACCTGAAAAGTAACATATGACTACAAGTTGAACCTTTCTAGTCTGGCACCCTTGGGACCTGACCCGTGCCTAACCAGAAAATTTGCCAAATGAAAAGGAGGTCATTATTGTCTAGTAGCATTACCAACACCTCCACTGCTTACAGGACTCCTAGAAGACATTTAGGTGTAAATTAGAGCTAAATAACAGCACAGAAAACAGAGAACCTGGACTGGTGGCTGTAAACAAACTTTATGGGATCACCAGAAACTTTGCCACACCCATAATAAGTGGACATCTGGTTCACTAAAATCATTCCCAATCACAGATGTTGTCGGACCAAAGACTACTTGACTGGAGAGGTTCAACCTCTACCTTTATTAACATCTTTGTGACACCTTTGCTGCAGAACCATTTGTTGTTTTGAAGTTATTTCAGTTACAGACTAACACGGCTATCCCTCTAAGATCTTTGTGATAAATTCTCATGGGAGAGAATTTAATCTCTTTCATCAGTTTCATTCTAACCACATTGTGGAAAAAAGCAGAATTTGGCACTTTAAATGTTAGATGTAAAAAATTTACCTATAGCTCCCCCCATTAAAAATGAAGGCATCGAACAGCCTCCCTACTTTCACTTCATCCCGGACACTAACAGAACGTTTGCTTTTAAACTAAATCTAAAGGCAACAACAATAAAAATCTGCCAGCAGCCTGCCGATAACCCTTTAGACTGCTTGAAAAACTAACCTATTGAAAAAGGACAGAAGTATAATGGTTTCCTTACGGAGGTATGACAATACTTCATTGCAGTAGGAAAATGCTACTGTATTTGAAAATATCATGTACATTGTCCCTCAACTTTCTAACCTTCATTCTATGCTGGTTTTCAGCATGGCACTTGTCAATATGGATTTGCATAATTTTGTACATGCAGCAAACATTGAATTGTAAGTTATATTTAGTGTAATGTGTACACATCCAATAGACTCTTTTCATAAGAACATACAAATGGATGAGACCAAAGGTCCATCTAGAGCAGTATCCCATCCTCTGGGAGTGGCCAATACCAGATGCAAACATGATCTCAGTAAAACAAACCAAAAAAAACCAAAGGAAAACAAACTATATTTGGAAAATTATTTGGAGCGATGATTCCAACGCTTATGTCAAGCTTTTTTATTAGAACTATACTCTATTTTTCTAGAAATATATGGTCTGTTTAGAAGTCTCCACTTTAATCATAATTTTACTTGCACTGAATTCAAAGCAGTGGTTCCCAACCTTTTTTAAACAGATGCACAAACTTTGAATATGCAAAGATGCAAATAACATGTCACCTATCCTCCAATCCACTCACCCGATGACAACCCTCTTCTTCCAATTGCAGAACCCTCTGACTCCATCCAGCCAACCCTGGTACTCTGTCTCTGCATTATTAAACCTGCCAAACCCATCATCGTATATCCCCCTAAACCCATTAACTCACAAGTCTATCTTGACGGCCCTGTCACTCCAGTGCCCATTGTCTCTTGCTTCCCAACACCCCCTGCTGCCAACTTCCTTTTGTCAACCACCTCTGTCTTACCTGGAGCCTGTTCTGCATCCATTGCCACTAACAACCTTTGTCCGCTGTGTCTCAGCGACCCCTGACAAACTGACAACCTCCCACTTCCCCAGATCCTGCCCCACCACTCCCCGTACTCCCTGATCCTGCCCCACTATCCCCGGTGTCCCTTATTCAGAAACTAGCAGATCCACTGCCCCCCAAGACAGAAGCACGAGCTGCACCGAACCTGGCTCCATAACCACTGACCCACTGCAACCCACCCCCTCTTGCCTACTGACCTCTAACCCTTGCCCTCCCCCCTCAACCCCAAGCCCCAACCCAGCCCCTTGCTCCTCGGTGCCTAACGCCCTGTGACCCTTACCCCTACACCCTGAGCCCTTTAACCTATGACCCCTATAGCCCATGCCAATACCTGTTTGCCCCGTGACCCCACCAAGCCTTCACTCAACACCCATTTGTCCCCACCTCCCCAGAGTGAGGCCGGCCCCTCTAGGGAGCATGGCTTTTACTGCTGCACGGGCAGGGAGAGCGGCTGTTGGCGGTGCACACACTCCCTCCTCCTTCACGCCTCTCCCCTCCCAAACGTGTCTCGCGCCCCCATGGGTGGGAGGGAGGGGCGGTGCGTGGAGGCCCAGCCGGGTCACCATCTTACCAAGGAGGAAGGGGAGAGGATGAGGGAGGCGCCTCCTGCTGTGCCTTAGCGCTGCCGACAGACAAAGTCAGCCAACACAGCTGCTGGAGTTGAAACTGGCTGCTGTGCAGCAGCTCAGGGGGCTAGGATAAGCCCCTGCCCCCAGAGCCACTGCAAACAGCTGGCTTCAGCTCAGGCAACCACCACAGCCCGGCAGCCAGCAGTGCGCAGCCTGGCATGGGTCCACGGACCAGCTGCTGTTGTTAAGCACTGTATCCAAAAATTCTAAACTACTGCAGTATTAGTACCACAGTTAGGATGTCTATAAAAGATGGAAGAGAATTGATAATTAATCTAATCATAATATTCTACAGTAAGAAGATAAAACTCAGCTGTGGCTAAGGCTCTGTCTATATTTTATCAACATAAGTTCTGACAACTTCTGTCATTATCAGATGCTTAAATCTTTTCCCAAACGACAAGTTTGTAAGTGGCAAGTATAGGTGCTTACCCTGTGGACAAAGTGAAAGCTATTTGTGGAGACTAGAAATATTTTGTTGGCAAAAGTGCCAAAAAGATGCCATCTTAGTGTCAGAGCTGTGTCGACACAGCCTTGTTGCTAAAAGCTGCATAGTGAAGACATTGTACAGTAGATTTCCGATAATCCGGCACCTTTGGAACCTAGGTGGTGCCAGATAATTATCAGATATGCTGGAGTATCAGGAGGTACTCCAGCGGGGGGCTGTGAGGGGGTCTGCCGGGACCCACACTGTGTCCAGGGGGTGGGCGGAGAACGGCACGGCTAGGGGCGAACCCTCCACCATTTTGCAGGAAGGCAGGGTAAGCCCTGCGCCACCACTGTGATTTTCTGGGAGGGGAGCGGTACTTATCGCCAAGCAGGGGGGTGAGGGGCAGCGCTGCGGGACCAACCCAGCAGCACCCCAGCTGCTCTACTCTGCCGCTTCCGTAAGTCCGCCACTGCTGAAACTGACAAGCAGCGGAGCAAAGCAGCTTGGGTGCTGCCAGGTTGGTCCCACAGCACTGTCCCTCACCCCCCGCGCGGCGGTAATTCCTGCAGACTGGGAGGTGGGGAACCCCTCCCCTTCTGGAAACTCACTGCGGTGGCGCGGGCCTTCCCCCGCCTTCCTGCAAAATGGCAGAGGGTTCGCCCCTCGCTGCGCCGTTCCCCGCCAGTAGCTCCAATTGTCTGGCTGGCTGGAGCACTTCCGAGTTCTAGTTGGTGCCGGACTATTGGGAGTGCCAGACTACTGGATGCCGGACAATTGGAGTTTTAGTGTAATATTATCTGGAAAAAGGGTACACAGTGATAGGGAAAAATTTGCAGATAATACAAAAGTTACTCAAGATAGTAAGTCCAAAGCAGACTGCAAAGATTCCACAGGGATTTCAACAAAAATGGTTGACTAGGTAACACAATGACAGATGAAATTCAATGTTGATACATGCAGAGTAATGCACATGGCAAAATAAAATCCTAAATATACATACAAAATGATGGGGGTCTAAATTAGTGAATCCATCAATAAAGAGATCTTGGAGTCAATGTGGATAGTTGACTGAAAATATCTGCCCTATATATAATGGCAATCAAAAAAGCTATCAAAATACTGAGAATCAAATCTGAGCCATTCTTTTTAGGTGACAAATCTGAGGAATTGCTCCAGATTGAGATATTAGAGGAAGTTTTGGGACAAATTGATTAACATAATAGTAACAAGTCACCGGAACCAGATGTCATTCACCCGAGTTCTGAAAAAACTCAAATGTGAAATATTAACTGTGGTTTTTAACCTATCCTTTAAATTGTTTTTTTAATCTAATGACCAAGAGATAACTAATATGACACCAATAATTAAAAAGGGCTCTAGAGATGATCCTGGCAATTACAGACCGGTAAGTCTAACGTCAGTACTGGGCAAATCAGTTGAAACTATAGTAAAGAATTAAATTGTCAGACACATAGATGAATATCATTTGTTGGGGGAAAGTCAACATGGTTTCTGAAAAGGAAAATCATGCCTTACTAATAATCCACTAGAGTTTTTTGAGAGGGTCAACAAACATGTGGACAAGGGGGATCCAGTGGATCTATTATACTTAGATTTCCAGAAAGCCTTTGACAAGGTCCCTCACCAAAGGCTAAGTAAAATAAGTTGTCATGGCATAAGAAGGAAGGTCCTTTCGTGGACTGATAACTGGTTAAAAGACAGGAAACAGAGGGTAGGAATAAATGGTAAGTTTTCAGAATGGAGAGTGGTAACTAGTGGGGTCTCTCAAGGGTCTGTCCTGGGATCCATCCTATTCAACTTATTTATAAATGATCTGGAGAAAGGGGTGAACAGTGAGGTGGCAAAATTTGCAGATGATACTAAACTGCTCAAGATAGTTAAGACCAAATCAGACTGCGAAGAGCTTCAAAAAGAGCTCACCAAACTAAGTGATTGGGCAACAAAACGGCAAATGAAATTGAATGTTGATAAATGTAAATTAATGCACTCTGGAAAAAATAATCCCAACTATACATATAATAATGATGGGGACTAATTTAGCTACAACTACTCAAGAGAGAGATCTTTGTGTGCAGCAGCAGTCAAAAAAGCAAACAGAATCTTAGGAATAATTTTAAAAGGAATAAAGAACAGAGAACATTTTATTGCCTCTATATAAAGCCATAGTACACCAGTATCTTGAATACTGCATATAGATGTGGTCACCTCATCTCAAAAATGATATACTGACATTGGAAAAGATTTAAAGAAGGGCAACAAAATGATTTAGTGTTTGGAACAGGTCCCATATGAAGATAGATTAAAAAGACTTGGACTTTTCATATTAGAAAAGAGGAGAATAAGGGGGGATATGACAGAAGTCTATTAAATTATGACAGGTATGGAAAAAGTAAATAAGGAAAAGTTATGTACTTGTTCCCTAGGGGTCATGATGAAATTAATAGGTGGCAGGTTTAAAACCAACAAAAGGCAGTTTTTCTTCACATAGCACACAGTCAACCTGTGGAACTCCTTGCCAAAGGATGTTGTGAAGACTAGGACTTTAACAGGGTTCAAAAAAGGGCTAGATAAATTCATGGAGGTTAGGTCCATCAATGGCTATTAGCCAGGATGGGTAGTAATGGTGTCCTTAGCCTCTGTTTGTCTGGAAATGGATGACAGGAACGAGATCATGTGATGATTATTTGTTGTGTTCACTCCCTCTGGGGTATCTGGTATTGGCCACCGTTCACAGGCAGGATACTGGGCTAGATGGACCTTTGGTCTGACCCAGTATGGCCATTCTTATATGACTCATTAGGAAAGGGATAGATAAAACAGAAAATACCATATTGCCAGTATATAAATCTATAGTATGCCCAGATATTAAATACCATGCCTACTGGGGGCACCATTTCAGATTATGTTTTGGGGAGGCAACTTTAACTATAATTCTAGGGGCTACTTAGGCACTTGAAAACTGTAGGGCTTGGGAAGTTAATTTAGCAGTTAGCTGACAGGAGCCCTATATATAATTCCTATATTAAAAAAGTCAAATAAATAATAGACCCACACAGTGGGGCTGACATACTCATTGAGCCCCACGGCAAGGTGGGGGGGGAGGACTCCAGGCCCCTGGAAAGACTGGGCCCGCGGGTGGAAGGGGCGGGGTTGGGGCTAGCCTCCCCCAGGCATCTTTCAGCGTCTCTTGGAGCATGCAATGTACACTTTAGGTAGCGCTGAGTGGCACTCACAGCGTGCTGCATGGGGGTCTGGTGACAATTTAAAGGGCCTGGAGCTCTAGCTGCTGCTGCTGCTGCTGCTGCAGTAGAAGTCTTCTTCAATCACTGGGTCCGAGAGCAATATTTTTTCTTGTTTTAAATCTGCTGACTATTAATTTGATTAAGGGACTCATTCTTGTGTTATGGGAAGAAGTCAATAACATTCCATATTCAATTTTTTTCATACCATTCATGGTTTGTAGAGATCTACAATATCAACCCCCGTCATCATCTCTTTTCCCCAACTGAAAATTACCTACCTTTTTAATCTCTCCTCATGTGGAATGGGTTCAATAGTTGTATAGTTTCTGATGCCCTTCTCTGTACCTTTTCCAAATCAAATACATCTTTTTTGAGATGGGAGATCACATATATGCATAGGAGAGAAAGAACTTGAGACTATGACCAATGTACCCCCATATTTTCTACTAGATTTTATTAGGCCTATCCTGTCATTTTCCTCTTTAATCAATACACGCCTGCAAGAAGAGTTAATTATTTGTGAAGATGGAGACAAAACTGGCAAAATGCAAACTGTTTAACTTTCCATAACTACTGGATTTTGGTTTTTTCCCATTCACTGGGTCATCTGAAAGCCCCGTAGCAATGATAGGATATATATGATAGTATAACAGTGTCTTTAATACTTTATCGTATTTCAAAAATAGATTAGAAAACAGCCCTAATACATGGAATTTCTTTAAACAGCTGCTTCCTCCAATGTGACTAGAGGCAGCATTTCACATCTCTCTCCTGATTAGATTAGGTTAGAGCATTATATTATTAGATTATTTATATGCTAAAGAAGCAAATCTATTAATATAATTTTACCTACCCCCTTTATTAGGTTAACATGCACTTAGGTAGATTCTGATCACATTAATGTCAGAGTACAATGAAAGTATCCAAAATCTCTTTGTATGCTCTGGTTATATGCCAATGTATCTGAAGTCCAAATTAGGGATGCGAAAGAGAGGTTGACTAGACGATTAATCAATAAGCCTAGGCTTATCGATCAATCTAGTCAATTACTTGCATTCCTCCACCCCTTGCTACCTCTGTATGAGAGGCAGCAGCTCAGGGCAGAAAACAGCTGGTCCATGAAGTGAACTGTTTTTTTAACTGGCTCCCCTTATGGACCAGCTCCCACCTGATATAGAGGCAGCAGCGCACGGTGACAGGGGGCTCCCCAAGAGTGGGGCTGGATGGCACTGGCTGCTGGCCCCACCCCCAGGGACTATAGAATAGTCAACTAACCACTAAGAATTCATGCGGTTAGTCAGCTGTTCTATTACCCACTATCTAACATCCCTAGTCTTAATGTGTCTCATGAGCCTGGGACAGGTCTGTCACAGAGAACATTCAGATCATTATTTTAAGATAATCATATTATTATTCCTTTCAGTCTGAGGTTGGAAATCTGGATATTTTACCTAGGGCAAAAGGAAAATCTGTAATTGCCGAAGATTTCAAAGTCCAAACCTGTAGTGCCCTGTGCAGATACAAAATTTGTACGTGCATCAGAATCTGTAGTTGCAAATATGAGCCACCAATATCCACGCTGACATCTGTAGATGTATCCATGAATCTAAAGCAAATATCTGCAGATTTACAGGACTCTACACATCTCAGAGGGAATGCTGCTTATGTTTTGAAGCTTTTGCGCATAGTTCTGCTCCTCCAATTGTAAAGTATCTCCAAACACCACACAGGGCTGTTGATGGATGGGAGGTACACTAGTACTTTCCTGCGCACAGTTTCACCTCTGTCTAGTACATAAGAAGTGGATAACACCCACTATCACTCCTCAGACTTCCCACAGAGGGAGGCGGACAAATGCAGGTATTTTAGAAGTTAACATGACAATTTTAATATAACTCAAGTGTTGCCTTTTCCTCTAGCTCTCATGGACAGTATATCCTAATGTCTCAATTTGCTTCCCGCAATTATACATTAATATTTTCCTTTCAAAGGAAATCTGTTATAGGGGAGACAGAAAATCAATATACAATCAAATATCTGAATTTCCCTAGTGGAAGGCATAGAAAGTCATGTCCATGATTTTGAGATAAACCTAGACATTGAGAGGAGTTAATTATTTATTCTGTATTAACAGTGAAGGCATTCTCTGCTACTCTAGATCACTGGAGGGGGGAAAAGCGGTTATTTTTGGCTTCCAGTGAAACAGATGTTGAATTACATATTCTATACAGTTTTTGTTTAGCAGTTTAATATGTAACCCAAGGGTACAAAAAGGGCATATTTCTGTTTTAGGGCCTCAAAACAATGAATGATTAACATACGTGTAAGCATTTGAAAAGATCCACCATCCTCTGTAACTGGGATGAAGGTGATAAATTAGATGTCATTCTACTTGTTCAGAGTTTTCCCAATCCCAATTAAAGGCTCAATGTGGCAAATTCTCTTATTTCTGTATCTTTCACATTTGAGAGCCATGTTAAATGGAGCATGGAAACAGATACAGAAGAGAAGGCGATTTCACACTAGCAGCAAATGGCAAGAGTTTAAACTTTTAAGTTTTAAGTGTTTATCCCCTCTCTTAGGGTTTTTGACATCCTACAGGCTGTGTGCACTTATGCCTGTTCTGTCTTTACCAAAATGGAAAATCATTAAATATACCTCAGAGGGAAATAAAAAGCAGTAAACAGAGAATGAGGAGAAGAAAATATTTAGTGCTCATATAATTATTGTAACCTCTAAAATAGTGATTAAACAGAAAAATGAAAATAAATCCATGATCATTAATGTTGATCTACATTAATGCAGTTAAAATGATTATTTCCCCTAAGTACATTATCAAAAATTAGATGAAATAGAATCATCCAAATGAAAATTTTCAATAAGAGAAAATACATGAGATAACAGTCTAAACAGCTACACAGATATATCACATACTAATATAATTGAATTCTTCTTTCTCTAAAGTTTTATTCAGAAGACGAGCACTGCTTGTTTATGATAGCACATTATATTTTAAATTGATTCATCAAACATACAAGTCTTACTCTCCAGTGAAGATGATCCATAAGAACTCAAAGAGCATCTATAAATGTTTAAAGTAATACATGTGTCAGGGATTAACAAGTATGACATTAATAAACATTCTATATTGGAATAAAAATATGGCAGTGAACCAAATAAAAATATTATGAGTGAAATTCTGGCCCTATCTAAATCATCAGAAATTTCTCAGTGACTTCACTATTGCTAAGATTTCACCTTGTATCATTTGCAGCACTTTCCCTTTTATGGCCTGATTTTCATTCAGCTGGATCATTCTTCAATCCTAGTCCTAAACTATTGTGTAGTGTTAATTTGAGCTGTTAAACAGCATCTTTGTAGCATTATAAAGATCAAATTATAAAGGATGAATATAAGCAAACCCCACACGTACGCGAGGCATGATTAGAAAGGCAAAGGCACAAAATGAGCTCGAGACATAAAAGGTAATAAGAAGACATACTATAAATATATTTTAGAAGCAAAAGGAAGACAAAGGACAGAGTAGGCCCACTTCTCAGTTAGGAAGGAGAAACAGTAACAGGAAACTTGGAAATGACAAAGGTGCTTAATGACTTATTTGTTTTAGTCTTCACCAAGAAGTTTGATTATGAAGGGATGCCTAACAGTGAATGCTAGTAGAAACAGGGTAGGTTTAGAAGTTAAAATAAAAAAAGAACAAGTAAAAAATTATTTAGAAAAGTTAGATGTCTTCAAGTCAGCTGAGCCTGAGGAAATGCATCCTAGAATACTCAAGGAGCTGATAGAGAAAGTATCTGAATCTTCAGTTATCTTTGAAAAATCATGGAAGATAGGAGAGATTATAGAAGACTGGAAAAGGGCAAATACAGTGCCCATCAATAAAAAAGGGAAATAAGAATAACCCAGGAAACCACAAACCAGTCAGTTTAACATCTGTGCCAGGAAAGACAATAAAGCAGGTAATTAAGGAATTAATCTGCAAAAATCTGGAAGTAAAGAAGGGATAGGTAACAGCCAACATGGATGCATTTGTAAAGAACAAATCATGTCAAAACAATCTGATAGCTTTCATTCATAGGATAACAAGTTTTGTGGATAAGGGAGAAGTAGTGGATGTGGTATACCGAAAGCTCATCATCTAATAAACCATCTTGTTAGTCTTTAAAGTGCTACATTGTCCTGCATTTTGCTTCAACTACCCCAGACTAACACGGCTACATTTCTATCACCTAAACTTTAGTAAGGTTTTGATACGGTCTCGCATGACCTTCTTATCAATCAACTAGGCAAATATAACTCACATGGAGCTACTATAAGGTGGGTGCATAAATGGCTGGATAACCATTCTCAGAGTAGTTACTAATGGTTCACAGTGCAGGACAACGTAGCACTTTAAAGACTAACAAGATGGTTTATTAGATGATGAGCTTTCGTGGGCCAGACCCACTTCCTCAGATCAAATAGTGGAAGAAAGTAGTCACAACCATATATACCAAAGGATACAATTAAAAAAATGAACAAATATGAAAAGGACAAATCACATTGCAGAACAGGAGGGGGATGCGGGGGGGGGGGGGGGGAGGAAGGAAGGTAAGGCCGGCAGAAGCAGGGCTGGCCAGGGGAGATCGCAGAGGTGAGAACCGGCTGCCAGGGGCAGTGAAGCTGGCTGGGGGAGATCGCGGGGCAGAGTTGGCCGGGCGGGGGAGAGGCGGAGACAGTGGGGCTGGCCAGGGGAGATCACGGGGGGAGGAGGGAGAGAGACTGGCTGGCAGAAGCAGGGCTGGCTGGGGGGTGGGAGCAGTGGGGCTGGGCCAGGGGAGATCGTGGGGGTGGGGGAACCAGCTCACGGGGGCAGCAGGGCTTGCCAGGAGAGATTGGGAGAGAATCGGCTGGCAGCGACAGCCGGGCTGGCAGGAGGGGTGAGGAGGGCGGCGCGGGACGAAGAAAGAATCAACCAGCGGTGAGCAGGACAGTTCAGGGTGCACGCAGATCCTAAATAAAAATTTTAAAGCAGTGCCTTTTAAATATCCCCACTGCTGACAGTGAGGTTTAAAGGCACTACAATATGTCAGAATGGAGAGAACCTGGTGCATTCACCATCCGGAATGAGAATATGGATAAAAAATTCCAAAGATGGTGTCAGCTTTCTGAAAATAAATGAGCCCCTTTTCAATACATGATGTGGTGGTGCAGGGTTTTACTGGATTACAGTCCATTTTTCCAATCCATATTCCCTTAACTTGCTGGTAAGAATATTGTGGCTGAAGGAACTGAGCTTGTTTAATTTGGAAAAGAGAAGACAGAAGTACATGACAGCCGTTTTCAGGTATCTAAAAGGGTGTTACAGGGTGGAGGGGGGAAATTGCTCTCCTTGGCTTCTGATGATAAGACAAGAAACAATAGGCTTAAACTGCAGCAAGGGAAGTTTAGGTTGGACATTAGGGGTATGTCTACACTACACAGGTTTTTATTTTTCAGAAAAACGGCTATTTTTCCCAAGAACCCTTCAATTGCATCAACACTGCAATCGCATTCTTCCGAAAGAAAATCAAAAGAACAGAAGGGTTTTTCTGACATTGGTAATCCTCATTCTACGAGGAAGAAGCCTTTTTCTGAAAGAGCTCTTTCGGAAAAAGGCGTGTGTGGATGGGGAGAGGGAGTTCTTTCGAAAGAAGAGGAAAGAGGAAAAATCACAGGTGCCCTGGTGGCCACGCTGTCCATAGTAATCACCAGGTCTCGACAAACCGCTGCTTCTACTCGCCCGGGGCCCCATTCTACTCCATGCGCCCCATTCACCGGTGCTGCACGCATGCGCGGCTGGCGAGTAGCTGTCGATGCAGTTTGTTTTTTCTAGAAAATCTTCTTCCAAAAGAAGCCTGCAGTCTAGACATAGCCTAAGAAAAACTTCCTGACTGTCAGAGAGATTAAACACTGAATAAATTGCTTAAAGAGGTTTGCGGAATCTCCATCACCGGAGATATTTAAGAGCAGGTTAGACAGACATATCAGGGATGATATAGACCATGCTTGGTCCTGCCATGAGGGCAGGGGACTGGACTTGATCTCTCAAGGTCCCTTCCAGTTCTAGTATTCTATGCTTCTATGATTATAAAAGGTGACTGAAGCAGTGCACTGGTAAATTTGTGAAGCATTTTTTAATCCAGTGTTTAGATAGCATATATTGAAACCAAACCCTATGGCCCATTTAAGTTAGTTTGTACTGTTCTGGAAACACCAAGCAAATGTAAAGCCTGTAATGATCTACTAAGGATTCCTCTTGAGTAGAGGAGTCCCCCAAAGGCACAAGGCTGGTATCACTGGTGTATGCCACCGTTTACAGACCACGGAGTCAGAGGTGTGCCTCAGGGAATGGCGAAGTGGCCACAATGTCCTGATGCTCTGGCAATCCCTGGCTGTTGCAAGAGTTCTTTGGGGGTTGCTGTAGCCAGGTACATTACAGAGCAGCAGTATGATTTTTCCATTTTGATAATTTGACATTAAAATCATTTTCCTCAAAAGTCCACCTATTCACATCCCATAGTAACAGATTATTCAGTATATGACATTCCTAAATCCAGTTTGGGTTCACTCGTATATTTTATCCTCCCCAACTCTGCACAAACTAGTTTGGGAGCAGGCCATCACATCTTAAGGCAGCAAAATCACATGCATGATCATTATTGGTCCTTGTTTCCCCATACTGTCTCCTAACCTGTAGGGCTACATATAGAACTCTGGATAGGGGGGACATGATAGCGGTTTTCAAATATCTAAAAGGGTGTCACAAGGAGGAAGGAGAAAATTTGTTCCTCTTGGTTTCTGAGGACAGGACAAGGAGTAATGGGCTTAAAGTGCAGCAGGGGAGGTTTAGATTGGACATTAGGAAAAAATTCCTAACTGTCAGGGTGGTCAAATATTGGAATAAATTGCCAAGGGAGGTGGTGGAATCTCCCTCTCTGGAGATATTTAAGAACAGGTTAGATAGACATCTGTCAGGGATGGTGTAGGTGGAGCTTGGTCCTGCCTTGAGGGCTGGGGGCTGGACTCGATGACCTCTTGAGGTCCCTTCCAGTCCTATTATTCTATGATTCTATGATTCTATATGTTAGCAAGCCTAAAGTAAGGTGTTTGCTATATTCTAGCAATAAAATGTATTCCTATAAGAATTCTTAAAGGTTAAAAACTGTAATAGCAAATTGCATGAATACCAAGCTATAGCTATCCATCTCAATTACCAAATCAATCTCTTAATTTCATGAATTGGAAAAGAACATTTCATTAAATAGGTTTACTGGATGCAATTAGCAGTTTATCTCCTAGTGAGACGCTAATTCTTAATCATGTAACTATGCAAAATGCCTTAGGAAAAGTAAAAAAATCTAAGCAATCCAATTAGTTTATACAGCAGATCATTTAGACTTAATGTAGGATCTTTTTTAATATTTACTTGTAGGGAATTAGAATTACAAACAAAGCCTATGAAAACTGGGGGAAAAATGTGTAATTCACAACAATTTAACTACACATGAATATGCAAAAGTAGTGGAGCTTACCACATAAGGGTATTTTTCTATTGTTGGTATGTGCGCATGACTATCAATCAGACTTGAAAATTATTTATCTGCTCTCCATTATATATGTTTATGTCACTTAGGTTTATGTCACTTTTTTGCTTGTATTAAATTGATTAACAGTATTAAAAGAAAACTCTTAAGTGCCATCAAAAGAGAGGCAGTGCTGAAGGAAACAGTCAACTGAAATGTAATAAAGACACATTATTTCATCGTACACAGACAATGGTAAACATCTACCATCAATAAAGGGAACTCCAGGGACCTACTAACATTCTACTGATGGAAAATTAATGGGCCATATATGGACCTCTCAACTGTGAAGGCTGAGATATCAGTGCAAAATGCCTTCATTCTACAAGCAAGACAGATCATGCAAACTAAGAGTGCTGCAGTACAATCTTTGGCAGACAAGTCCTCCATGGGACTTTTTTAATATACATAAAATGTTTTAATGAAAATGTTGTAGGTACTTTTTCATTAAATGCTAGGAGACCAAATATTTGAAAACATGCAGAAAATTATACTTTCCCTAAAAGAACATGATTGTAAATCATTGTGTATAAAAGAGTGACAACCTCTGATGAGAGATTACACAAAACAATAAAACACCTATTTAAAAATAAACCCAGACATTCACACACTTAAGTAAAACTTCCATTCTGTAGTGTGGGACCAGGATGGTCTCTTGCTCTTCAGCCTTTCAGCACAGGCATGCAGAATCCAAGCAGTATTGACCCAGCATCCATGAGTGCTAAGTAGAACTTTCTAAACATGTCCAGCATGATTTCTTGAATAAAAGTATGTGTGGCTAGATGTCTAAGGAATATCCAGTCCCTCCTCCTCCCCCACCCCAATCCTGCTGGAATGTGGATACATACTGATCACATCCTGCCCAGATAGATGACTTCAGGGAGCAGGCAGGAAGGAACAGGAGAATGGGAAAGGAAAACAAACATTTATCAATACGCTTAGAAAATACCTATCTGTGAGGGTTCCCCCCCCATACTCTATGAAATTTGGCTTATGAATATAAACATGCATAATTCAAAGACGCTTTAGACAAATTGCCTCTTAAAACTTATCAGTTTTCATGTCACAATCTGCTGGGATCTGTGTACAGCTTCTCTCCGAGTTACAATGAAACACTTGGCCGTAATTCAATCCGTTCATAACTCGGACCCCATTGAGTTACACGCGACAGTGCTGTTTGTAAGCACGGGTTGCATCTGTAACTCGGGGACCGCCTTTATGACCGCTCCACGGGAGCTTTGGTCGTAAGTGCAAACGGTCATAACTCGACCATTCGCAATTCGGGGAGCGGCTATATCCTATTTTGGTGTTAAATTGATCATCCAGTTGTTAGGGCTTCCTTGGAGTACCAGTGATGGCTCTCATTAGCTCATATAAAACTATAAACAGTGTCATACTTCATATGTCTAACTTTACATGTATCTATTGCTACAGGTTAACTTCATAATGTGACCACTGGAGTACAGGAATACATTATGAAGCTAGGTTTTTTACATGGCTATACTAAATGCCATTCATCATCTTCCATGGAATTAATAGTAAATCAATACCAGAAACTAATTTATCCCGGTAGAAAGCTGTCCCTTTCTTTTTAGTGATTGACATGCACTAACGAGTTAAATTATGTCAAATTATCTGAAGTCTATGGTCATTTGCACTAGTCCTACGAAGGTCATCAAGTCAGAATCCGTATACAATTTCTAACACATGAAATCCAGTAATGACTTACAGAGTCAGATACAATTTAACTTTTGCTAAAAATGTAAAGGGTACTTAGAAATTTAAAAAACCTTTGCTTTTTAAATTACAGGTTTTATTAGAATGCCTTCCATCTATAAGTTAGGTTTTAGTATCTATTACAACACTTGTACTTCGGTGAAATAATGCTTTCCTCCAAGGGGTTACTTCTGACTTATCCCTGGTCTATACCAAAAAGTTAGGTTGATCCAGCTACATCATTCAGGGATACGAAAAAGCCACATCTCAGAGAGACAGCTAATCTAATCCCTGATATAGACAATGCCAAGTCCACAGGCTGTGCCTTTTATGTCATCCTACTCACTGCCTGGTATAAGTAATGTGACCTGAGCCTCCCCATGCCCAACGATCCCAGGCTGCTCTCATGTTCCCTGATCCAGTCACTGTTATCATAAAACAAAACTTACTTTGGCCACTTTCATCTGTGCCAGCCTGATGTGCAGCTGAGCCAGGCCTTCTGCAGCCCTCATTTGACTACTCAGCTTATGTTAAAGATCAGAGCTGAGGTTGCGAGGGAAAACCTGAACTCTTTTCCTACATGTGTGTCACAATACAGCCCCTAGTTACACGACCACATGTGATTTTTCAAATAATACAACATACCTCTAAATATTTATACATTTGCATTTTAAAACAGGAAGTGATTTTTTTTTTTATTTTGGCAGGTGAATATCCCACCTGGTACAGGCTGCTTTGATTGGAGGAGAACAGGAACCAAATATACATCACTCAAAGTCTATTGTTCTCACAGAAGAGTTTAGCTGCTTGTATATGTTAAATTACCCACATCAGCGCCCAGAGCACATCAAAGAGATTACTATATTACGTAGAAAACAGTTTTTTTATGTAAGATGTGTTTAGAAAAGAGAAAACAGAGGGGACATGATAGCCGTTTTCAAGTATCTAAAAGGGAGGAGGGAGAAAAATTGTTCTCCTTGGCCTCTGATGACAGGACATGAAGCAATGGGATTAAACTGCAGCAAGGGAGGTTTAGGTTGAACATTAGGAAAAACTTCCTCTCAGGATGGTTAAACACTGGCATAAATTGCCTAGGGAAGTTGTGGAATCTCCATCTCTGGAGATATTTAAGAGCAGGTTAGGCTGACTTCATTCGGGGATGGTTTAGACAATGCTTGATCCTGCCATGAGGGCAGGGAACTAGACTCAACCTCTCAAAGTCCCTACCAGTTCTACTATTCTATGATTCTATGAACTCCAAAAAAAAAGATGCTTCTCCAATAGAGAGGCACTAACAGAGAATGTCAGGACAGAAGGGAAATTTGGAGCAAGTAATTACAAAGTGCATATAGCTTGAACCTCCCTGGTCTGGCACCCTCGACCAGTCCCAGATGGAGGATTTTGCCAGACCAGGGGAGATCATTTCTGGCCCTCCTGCTACCAGCCCCCCCACCCAGCCCTGGACCAGCCACCAGCCTACTGGCCATCCCCCAGCCCCGCTACCCTGCCAGTCCTCCCACTTTTCCCTGTTAAGTCAGGCAGCCCAGTTCCCTGCATACTGGGCTCCTGGACACACCGGAGAGCCCCGCTGCGGTGTGCCGGGCTTCTGGCTCTGCCAAGCTCCTGGCTCCGCCAAGCAGTCCTGCTGCAGCACTCTGGGCTCCTGGCCCCCTTGGACAACCCCAATGGGCTGTACTTAGCAGCCCAGTTGTGGTGCACCAGGCAGCTCAGCTGTGGGGAGTCCATCCACCAGCCTTCCAGCAGGACTCTCTGGTCCCGGAACAGTGATAGAAATGTAGCCGTGTGGTCCCGGAACATCTCTGGTCCAGCTGTATTTTCTTGGAAATCCTCCATTAAAATTGTGTGCGCACACACATTATTCTTCTTTTTTAAAAGCTTAAGAAGTTAAACCCAAGAATGTTGGCATATTAGAACATATTAACACAGAAGTGTTGTAAATAAAACTGAAACACCTTATGTTACAATTTCATTATCTAGAAGACTTCCAGCAAGGAAAAATCTATCACCTTGATTTTGCAAGCAATTGTATGTGATGTTCTAATCTTACAAGAATATCTAAAGGAAAATACTTTTGTGGTTAAAGTCTGGGTTACACTACTTCAATCATTTTTGCATGAAAACAATGCAGTCCATGTGGGAAGGAGATTTATACACGTCCAGACATTAATCATTTTCCCTGTGCAGTTCACTATATTCTTCTGCAGTACATTCATGTGCATTACCTTGCATCTGGACTCTGAAAAACTCTGACATTTGTAAAAAGACACATACTGGTCACTATAATCAGTTTTCTATGTGGACTGTGAGATGTGTGCCAGATTTTGTCCTTTTTGTCTTTAATTTATGCAGTGTAGTTTCTTTTGATATTAGAAAACTGAGCTCAAGCTATTTGTCAAAAAATGTTGAAAGTAAAAGGTTTCTTTGTGCCACAAGATGGGACAGTATACCAGACTCAGTAGGTATGTGGATTTACACACATACTAAAGCAGGAGTGGGGAACCTTTTTTTGGTCAGGGGTTGCTGATCCACAGAAAAAAATCGGTCAGGGGCTGTACATAAGTGAAAAGCAAAAAAATAAAAAAATAAAATAAAATAAAAAGAACATTCACTGACAGGGCCCCTGACTGAGAAGGAAAAAGACACTCCTCACATTCCCCTCACACACCAGATCCAGGCAGGTCCAGGCTAGTGGATTTTGTGTTCTCTAGCCCCGCGGTGGAATGGTGGAGGGGCTGAAGCGCCATTGCAGGCTTCCAAGGCTAGGGGGAGCCCTAAGTCTCAGGGGCCGGATCCCGGTAAGCTGTCCGCATCTGCCAATGGGCCTAAAATGTATGTGGGACTTGGGCTGCCTAGGAGGGGTGGGATCCCAGCAATAAAGTTTATCCATAACTAGAGAGTTAAAGAAACCCCTATGAAAACCTAGTCCCTGTTTCTGTGTCCCCTTTCTCTCTCCCAGCCAGAGAGCCAGACACCCACAACGCCCCCTGCGCCTGCCAGCCAACATACCCAAACCCTCTCCTCCTCACGAGCCCAACCACAGCCCTTTCAACCCAGATATCCCCACCCTCTTCTCCCACAAAGTGAGCCCCTCCCCTCCTTTCAGAGACACTCATTCCCTTACCACGCAGCTCACAAGTCCAGGGATCCAGAAGGAGAAAAAGCCAGATGACCAGTCCTAGGCTTGCACGAGTTTCCTGTGTAGCACCCTCTCCTTCCTGCACGGCACGTGGGGAACTGCAGCTGCCATGAACCCTTGCCTCCCTCTCCCACACGTTGTTGTGTCTTCTACGTGCAAGCTGGGCTCTACTGAGTCCAGCGGCCCCTAGTAGAACCACAACCTATTTCGGGGGGGGGGGGACGGACGGATTCTGCACACACTTTAATTTCTGCAAACATCAGCACTGCACAGTAGCAGTCCAAGAATAATAAATAAAAGGGCATTTCAAAGGTTAATCACGGGGGACTGGTCAGCAGCAAAATAGTCTGCAGCTTAAAGCGAACTTTGGGATAGTCATTTGGAAACAGCAGAATGGATCAGAGAGTGTAGGTAGATGGAAAGACAGAATAATGGAAAGATAAAAGAGAAATCAGATGCTAATGGGAAAAAAATAAACTTACAAAAAAGAACCATAAAATTACATGAATGTAGGGAGTAGGTGGTTGGCTCTGGGGAACAGATATTGTAGAAGAGAAAGAAGTGAAAGATCAGGTAAAAAATCTTAGTGACTGGCAACCCTGATACAAAGGAAGCACGAGTTTTTTTAATAGGGGAAGGGTGATGTTAAAACCCCACCATTATACATAGAGTAGAAACTTTATAAGCCAGAATTTTTTCAGGTATTCAGCTGCTTTCCCTGATTTTAGGATGATGTGAGCTTTGTCTGTTGCCATCCCTTAAGCATTTAACCCGAGCATGCATGCTGGTAAAGAAGCATGTCAGCCAGACAGGGCCATGCTGACACAGGTTTTCCAAAAATATTGGGGAGATACATCTAGGCCTGCCGCCTTCCAAGTTTGGTGAGTTTTATGGCCTTTTCCACTTCTTCTCTAGTGAATGGAGATTTGATGTTACTGTTATTGAATGTGATTTGATGTAATCCATGAGGCCACTACCAACTCACAACATGATCCAAAAATATATTTTAAAATAGCCAGAACTCATGTATAGAGCCACGAGCAGATTCAATATTTTGTATCAGCATCTATAACTGCAACAATTGAGCTGTGGATACCCACAAATATAAATATATTTAATATGTTTTAATATAAAGTTCAATATATAATGAAAATTGCTGAACTCTCAACAAAGAATGAAAAGTTTGTTCACTCCGTAGGGATGTTGCAGGAGATACAGACAGACTTCCTAAACTAAAGCTTAAACAGAGGTTGTTTGTATATCCCTGAAAACTGTTCACCATATTTCCACCAGACAAGTACATACCATATAACACTTCATATCTTTCCCTTAGGACTTGGGGAATATTTTCCCCGTGCACTATCAATGACCACTTTGGTTCTGATCACAGCCAGCCTAATTTCCTTTACAATGACTAGTAATATGTTACAGGACAGAACTGCCTTGAAAAGACATCAACATACATGTTGTGCCCAAAACACTTTATTTAAAAATGTTGTTCCATGTATTTTAAATTCAACTAGATTTAATCAAAGTATCATACAACTATTCACCTTATGACTGATCAGGGTCATATTTTTGCTGTTTGTTCTTTCAAAGAAAAAAGTAAACAATTTCTATCCAGGAAAAAGGGATAGCATTCCTGGAAATCTGAAGAAAAAGAGTAACCAGAATGGCATAATGCACTTAATTTGTGGAGTTACAAAGGATCTTTTTCCATCTGCATGCACATGCGTACATACACATACCTGCCACACAGACTTCAAGCAACATTTACATTCTTCATAAAATTCAAATTGAAAATGATTCTCTGAAACAAGTCATAGTATAACAGGTGTCTCTTTAGGAACACAAGACATTAAGCAGTATTCCATGCTACACACTGAGTTCTGAAAGAACATAAATTCAGTCAAAGCCAAAGTAGTAACATGGTAATTAACATGGATTAAAAATTATCCAAAACTCTAATAAATTACAGTTGTGGATTTCAAAAGGCTTATCCTTATTTTCATGAGTAAATTTTGAAACTGATTTAGGTTATTTGTGAAAAAAGTTTCTCAGGGAAAACTGGACATTTCGGGTGGTAACTTGTTTCTGTATACAAAAACAAAAAAAATACAATCAAGGTCTGAGTTACTGTAGGACATTTTGTAAAACTTAAAAGTAATAGATGATCTGTGACTGGAGTCCAAATACTAAATGCACAACTAGACCAAGCAGTCAATTTACTCAAATAAGAAGCACCCTTAGGTCAGTAGCAGTGATTCCCTAAAAATTCTCTGTCAATGATTGGGTGAGCACATAGGGAATCCCTAGCACCTTCTTTAGAGCAGTTTTCTGGTTCCAGGATGGGGAAAAAAAGCAGAGGATATGGTCAAAAAATGTACTAAATTTTCTGAGGAAATTGCTGTGAAAGTAAGTTTATTAGAAAAGGCTCCTGAGTTGTGCAAACAAAATGAGTGACCATGAGCCCAGCTGAGAGTTCTGTGCATATTTTTCACCTCTAAAGTTTCAGGAATCACATTAGCTCAGTTTTTCTCAACCTTTTTTGATATAAGAGACCAGCTTGCTGCCATCCTAAACTGTACCAGAGAGATCTCAGGGGCCAGTGCCAGTCCAAGGACCAGCCTCTGAGAAACATAAGCAGAAGGTTTTGCCTAATTAGTCTCTAAGGCAGTGTCTAGACTACATCCCTCTTTCGACAGAGGGATGTAAATTAGACACTTCAAAAGTGCAAATGAAGCGGAGATTTAAATATCCCGTGCTTCATTTGCATAATCGTGCCATAATGTTTTTTTGAAAAAGCACCATTTCGAGAGTAAAACTGCAGTCTAGACACAGTTCTTTCGAAAACGGCAGGCTTTTTTGAAAGATCCTGTACTTTTGAAAGATCCTGTGCTCCTCATTTTTTGAGGAGTACTGGATCTTTCGAAAAAGCCTACTGTTTTCAAAAGAATCGTGTCTAGACAGCGGTTTTACTTTCAAAATGTAAAAGCGCCACTGCACAGCACAATTATGAAAATGTAGCACGGGATATTTAAATCCCCGCTTCATTTGCGCTTTTGAAGTGTCTAATTTACATCCCTCTGACAAAAGAGGGATGTGGTCTAGACACAGCCTTAGGTGCCACAGGACTACTCATTGTTTTTAAAGTTACAAACTAACATGGTTGCCCTTCAGACGACATTAGCTAATGTGTTCTTAAAAACCACTTTTTTTAAACTGAAAATGCTCAACAAAATATTTGAGTACCAAAAGTATCTTTCTTGCTCTTGCACTCTACAATTCTTATTTTTCCTATCTTCCTGTCAGTTTAATTTATTGTTCCTTGTTCTCTATTGTCTAGTTTAAGAAATTATGCAAGGTGCTGAGTGCTCTTAACCCTTTAAGGTATGTCTACACTGGACACTAAGCCCAGGATCTGACTCAGGCTTCAGCCCAAGCTACCTTCCTGTCCACATACAATTCAGTTTGACTCAGGTCAGCAATCACTTCGGTCTCAGGCCCTGGGACTCTACCAATGGAACTTGGGCTCTGGTCCAACACCAGCCATTCTGCAATGTGGAGGAAGATTAAGTTGCAGACCCAAGTCAGAAGGTATACATAGAACTGGCAGATACACTCGATCTCTATTGATAACAATTTACTCATTTAGACTATAGACTTAAGTTGACCTATGATAGGTAAACTTACTGCACCATGGTAATTACTGTGGTGAATAATGTCAACACTACCCTATTTCTACTCGTGGTGCACATCTTCATCTGAAGCACTTCCACCAACTGAATAAAGGCAGGTAGGGAGGGTGCCGTGCAGCTCCCAATGAGGAGCCCAGCCAGCCACTCATCCCCAACTTCTCACCTTGTTCCCTGCCTCCCCTCCCTTCTCACCTCACCTGGCAGGAAGGCACAGCCCAGCTGGGAGTGGAGATTTAGGGAGGGGGGGCATTTTATTGTCTACAGAGACACTGTGGTGCCCTAACTATACCGAGAAGCCCAACGCCTCCTGTGAGGGTGGAGTTATGCTGGTGTAGTAAGGCACTTATATCAGCAGGATAAGGTTGCAACGTATACGATGACATAATTAGGTTGACGTAAGCTGTCTTACATTGGCCTAACAGTGTAACATAAACCAGGCTTCAGTGGAACAGGACAATTCACATGTTTAAAACGAGGAAGCCAGTGTCCCTTCTCATCACTTAAACTACTGCAGTCCCCTTACTAAAGGGGCCCCTGTTTTTCTGGAAAGACCCTGTGTGCTGCAATCCAGACTACAATTCCCATGAGCCCTTGGGGAAAACAGGAAGGAAGTGACTCTTGTGTGGGAGAGAGGCTCTCCTTCGTGCACGAAGAAAGAGGCCTAGCAGTCTGGGAGTCTGCCTTGGAGTTTGAAACCGAAGGGGAGCCAGGCTGCTGTCGGGAGTTTGCTCCAGTCCAGGGGCTGTTGGAGTGCAGCTACAGACTGGGACTAGATGCCTTGTGGAACTGGGATCTAGCAGGCTGCTTCCGATAGGCACAGCATGAGGCAGTAAGTTTTGGGCCTTGTTGGGAAAGTGCTGCCTGAGACAGAGCTGCTGTCTAGCTTGGACCGAATCTCCACTACAGCTGCAGTTCTTCAAGCGCACCCACGCAAGCACGAGTCTGGGACTGTGGGTCCAGGGGTGTGCACACTCTGGGGTAGGATCAATATTGTCAGTACAAATGTTAGAAATATAAGTCCCAATTATTGTGTGCACTTTGTTAATGCTATTCAATGTTAATCTGTTAAACCATGTTTATTTAAGTTAAGTAAGATTGTTTATTTTAATGGAGTCTATTAGATGTATATGATTTGCAGTTGTTGTTCTGGAATTAGATCCAGATTATACTGGAATGAGTATATTCCTGGAGGCTCTCAAGGCACACCACTGAGTGTGTACAAGGCCAGCCAGGTGAAGGCACCGCCATTTTACATTCATTACAAGCAAGGGACTGCAGCAAGGGGGTGGATAGGGCTTTCCCCAACTAAACACCTTCACCACTGGGGTGCTCAGGATCTCCTTTTGGGTTAAAACCATCAGGCGCCCAGGCACACCTGTGAGTGTGACCTGCTCCCGAGTAAGCCAGGGAGGAAAAAGGGGGTTACAATACTATACTCTTAACTCATGCGTTTACAGCATCAAACAAGGTCTTTGCTATTGACTATTATGACCCACTATTCTGTTACTAAAAATAGCTCAACATACTTTCTAATGCCAACACCTTATGACCAGTTTAATGCATTTCAGATAACTGCTGTCAGCTGAGGCTGAATGTATCTGCCAGCCAAACTGATAGTACATTATCAACACATTGCACAAAATGTTCTTGCTTGTTGCTATGGATGGTATTCTATTGTGCAGCATTATTTTGTCTCATGTGATTAGATATCACATGTCAGAACATTTAAAAGTGTTAAAATAAATACAGTTCTCAAATATCAACCAGAAGTTTAACAGGTTGTCTTATCTGCTGTAAAACTGGTCTTATATTTGATTATATGAGTTAAATATTCATTTTTTTTACCATGGCCTCCTGTGTCTGATTAGACTATGGCTGCACTGACATGGAATGTTAAATTCCAGGTCCAGTTATAAAAACTTCACATTCCTTGTTCAGCTCCTGCAGCACAGAAACTCTTTTCCACCCCCAACTAAAAACCAACAGATCAAAGGCTGCTTTTACACAAATAATTTTTCTGTTCAAAATGACATCATCAAGAGAAACCCGGGCAATCAGATTTCTTGTTGAGACCATATTATCAGTCTTTCACTGTTATTGGGATAGAGTGGAAATAGAAAATCAGGACATGCTAGTTATGTCAGTTTACACAACTACTACACAGAAGATTGTGGACAGCTCCATCTTTTATGCCAATTCAAATGTCTTCTAGACCAGGGACCTTTTCCATCTAATCTGCAGTATACTGAGCAAAGCTTTTGTTTGGAGTGTTTGAGGAATGAGAGGCTGAGTGCTAAAGAGCAGTAAAGTGAGTTAGGGTGTTTGCCTACAAACATAATTAAGGAGAGCAAGTATTACTTTTGTATGAGAAGTTGTATTATTATTATTATTATTGCAATTGCACATTTTAATTTATCTTAAAATCACCTAGGGAGAGGAGCTTTAAATTAAATTGAAATCTATTTGATGTACTGGGCTATTTATACACCAAGGTAATACTGCCGTTTGAGAACATACTTACCTACTCGAGCAATGACTCCTCTTAATTTACATTTTCAAGACTTCATTTTCAAGTAAATTTATGTGACAACGTATAACAATTCCTGATTTGGCAAATTGCGGTGAGTTTTTAAATTTCAATTTTGCAACTACTTAGGCATTTTAATATGACCATTCAGATTCATTACATTACCCAAATACATAAGTGCTTGCAGAACTGGGCCCTTCCATGGTTTATGTTTTTTTAATCAATAGAGCCTTGAGAAACCAACCTCTGATGGCAAGGGATAGTAGGCACAACAATGCTGAAGTTGGAAGTCTGACAATAAATGGAATAATTGTTTTCCACTTCAGTGGATTAGTGCTCATGAGCACTGAAATAATTGAAGGCCCATTATAGCATACTCATTATAATCCCATTTCACAAGAAAATATAAAAATCTACTGAGAAAATTTGATCTAATCTGAAACTTTTCATATTCAAATTCCACCGTGGGACATGACATATTTTTAAAATGTCCAACAAATACATAAATAACACTTTGCATTTATACTTACACTAAAAATAGTCACATTTTAACAAAATTGTTTTATATAATTAAAATATAAGCAAGCTTAACACATACTTACATACATCTATCTCTACCCCATTACCATATTCAAAAGCTTCAGGAGGTAGCAGAGTTAGTCTGTACAGGATAAACATTAAAAACAACAAATAGTCTGGTAGCACTTTAAGGACTAACAAAACATGTAGACAGTATCATGAGCTTTCGTGGGCACAGCCCACTTCTATCATGTTGTTTGATACCCTCACAATCTTTAATGCGCTTATCCTCATAACACTACTGTAAGAGAGGGAAATACTATCAGCCCCATTTTACAGCTAGCTAACTGGGACCCATACTGCCTAAGGGTATGTCTACACTACCACCCAAGTTCGAACTAGGGTGGTTAATGTAGGCAACCGGAGATGCAAATGAAGCCCGGGATTTGAATTTCCCGGTCTTCATTTGCAGATTGCCGGGCGCCGCCATTTTAAAATGTCCGCTAGTTCGGACTCCGTGCCTGCGGCTACACGCGGCACGAACTAGGTAGTTTGGATTAGGCTTCCTATTCCGAACTACCAGTACACCTCGTTCTACAAGGAGTAACAGTAGTACTGAGAACAGAATATCTCTTAATAGTTTTTTTCCTGGCTTACTTCTAGCCTTAACATTGTTCATTAATATGTTGTTACATTGTAAACATAAGCCTTCAATGCTATCACAAAGAAAATTTATCAACACAAATTTGAGAGTTCTCAAAACTGGAACAAATGAACCAGAAATGGTACTAATTTACACTGCTTTATTAGAAGTTATTATTCAATTTATTAGGAAAAAACAGTGCTCTCCTTAAAATTGATTCAGTACAGTAGTCATACGCAATCTTCAGGCAAGTCCTTTGCATGATTATGGTCCTAGTTTTAAAGGCATTTACAATGCTAAAAGGAAAACTAACTCCACACAGACTACATAATTGTCCCGTTGTAGGGCTCATGATGCATATTCCAATATTCTCAGATATTAAATAAGCACTCTGGCCAGTGTATCTGATGTAACAGAGTGAAATGACGCATTAAGTATTCATCTGCTCATGTTACAGAACTCTTTTTGTTAAAATTACCCTAAAATAACTGAGAATTTATCATTTGAATGAAAAGCAAGTCGATTAATTTGAGAAAAATGACTATACATGGTTACATACACTAAAAATTGCTCTATATTTGTTAAAAATACTGAACACACAGTAGATACAAATATTCATATTGCTACTGATGTTAGTTTTGACAAAGAACGTTATGATAAGACTTTTAAAAATCAATAAAGAGGCAAGAGACAGTCATATCTGACTCATTTATTTGTAGCTGGTAATGAAAGAACATTTGATTTTAATTAAAATATGGATCTTCACCCAAGTTGCTAACTCAGTTCTGACTCCTCTCCTGCTCCACACATTTCAAACTCGCCATCAGTCAAGCTGCAGTCTGAGAATACTTATTGGTAAGGAGAAAATTATTGGTTTCAAATACTGACACATGTGTGGTATAATCCAGAATTTTCTTGTAGGAAAGCATTAAGAGAATAGTGTTTCATGAAATGCTCTAAACCAGTGTTTCTGAAAGTGTACCGCGGAAACACTTTCAGATACACTTTAACTGGCTGCCCCGGTTTGTTTATGTACCAGAGCCACCGCCACGGAGTCTCATGGCTCCCATTGGCTCCGTTTCGTCCTTTGCAGCCAAGGGGAGCTGTGAGAAACGGTGTGGGCCAGGCCAGTTAAAGTGTTTCTGAAAGTGTTGCCGTGGTACACTTTCAGAAACACTCCTCTAAACGGCTGCAAAATTATATTTGTTTTACAAAATATATCAAGCTAACTTTACAGAGCTATGATTTTCTATTGCTGACTGAAATTTAAGATACAAATGGAATAGGCAGTATGAGGTTTCTCACCACAGTGAATGCTAAAGAGCTACTAAAGCATTTATCTATATATCTCTAGTGAACAAACTGGGTTTGGCTTCTTCTACATGCCTCAATTATCTGAATCTAAATTTCACAAAATGCTGATTAGATCCAAATTTATTTGGGTGTTCTCTGTAAATGGTTTACACTTCCTTAATAAATGAACTTATTTCATTTGGACCTCTTGGAAGTCACAGCATAAATCAGCCCTTTATCGCTAACTAATTCATACAGTACATCATATTCCACTAAAGCCAGCTGACAAATGTATTTTCCTCTGCTGTTTGCTTGAGGTTATTTACCCACTACCCTCTGCACACTTTCTTAGAAACTGAAAAATTAGAGCTGAAAAAGGCTTATTAAGTCAGCTAAGGCTATCCCTTTGCTGATACAAGGTTGTTCCCTATAGTACATGTATTATTTCGTTCCCAGTTTAGTTTTAAAACTGCCAATCATGGCCTTCTGTCATCTTTCTTCCTATCGCAATAAATACATACATACATAAATAAATAAATAGAAGTGAAGCCAAATGGAAACAATAAACACTATTCATGCATATGCACTAGACTTATGATTTACTTGTATGTCTGCTATTCCTTTTAGATACAAAAAACATATTGACTTCTGATGAAATGTGTTACTGAAATAATCTTTTAAGTTTCAGGCTGATACAAACAAAACTTGATGAAAATATATTATTTATATAGTATTTATTCCTCTTTAAAGTCATTGTTCTGGACTAGCAAATATGCTCCCCACCGTCATCTTTTACTTTAGGAAATTTGCCTTCACTTGATTTGCATACACTTTCCAGTGAATGATTACATAAATACTGTTTTTCAATTCCAATAAACCACATATATAAGGATTACACTGTTATGATCACTGCAGTGCAGATCTAAATAACTAAACTTGCCAAACTAGTGTTACTATGGAGACAAAACAAATGTACTGTGACTGCATTTCTTAAGACCATCTGGATAAAACAAATATTTCCATTGCATAGAATTCATTCACATTTGTGTACCGGTTGTCATTCTTGTTTTTTATTTTTTGAAACTCATAATATACGGGTAAAGATATTAAACCCATGGGAATTATATTGTCTTCTATGTGTTTATATTTCATGTGCCCATAAATAAACCAATACATCTGGGGCTCGTCTACACTGGCCCCTTTTCCGAAAGGGGCATGCTAATTTCACAGGTCGTAATAGGGAAATCCCCGGGGGATTTAAATATCCCCCGCGGCATTTAAATAAAAATGTCCGCCGCTTTTTTCCGGCTTTTAGAAAAGCCGGAAAAGAGCGTCTACACTGGCCCCGATCCTCCGGAAAAAAGCCCTTTTCCGGAGGATCTCTTATTCCTACTTCGAAGTAAGGAATAAGAGATCCGCCGGAAAAGGGCTTTTTTCCGGAGGATCGGGGCCAGTGTAGACGCTCTTTTCCGGCTTTTCTAAAAGCCGGAAAAAAGCGGCGGACATTTTTATTTTAATGCCGCGGGGGATATTTAAATCCCCCGCGGATTTCCCTATTCCGACCTGTGAAATTAGCATGCCCCTTTCGGAAAAGGGGCCAGTGTAGACATAGCACTGTAGTTTACAAGTTGATCAAGATTCAGTTGCATGAAACTGAGTGGTATCAAATCCAAACTGATTTTCTAGCATGTTTTAGATGAAATATTGCGTTATATGCCTGAGTCACTTTACCAGCCAAAAAGCACTTTACGCCATTTATACCCCCCTGGGAACTGTACCATCTTGAAAAGCAAAGCCCTGTAATGCACTACACAGTGCTTATCCTCAGAGTTCTGTTTTCCTCATCACACTGAATGTGAAAAGCACCTTTCAAGTAAATTGCTAGACCCTCCAGGAGTTATAGTCTCTGTGAGAAGCAAGAGTGCTTTCAAATTGTTTATTATTTGAGGAATTTTCAACCTAAAAAATTTCCAAATCTGTGTGTTTTGTCTAACC
The DNA here is from genome assembly GCF_049634645.1 of Pelodiscus sinensis. Taxonomy (NCBI): domain Eukaryota; kingdom Metazoa; phylum Chordata; order Testudines; family Trionychidae; genus Pelodiscus; species Pelodiscus sinensis. The sequence continues at coordinate 237,376,946 of NC_134712.1, read as the reverse complement.
TTTAGAAATTTAACTCTGTTTTAAGTTATGTGACAGAAATGTAATATCCTGATTTTAATTTCAGGAGCATTTTCCACACAAATAACAGATCTTGAACTAAAGATCATTGGACATGCTGGTCAGCAACTCCACTATGAAAAGTAAGCAAGAGCAACCCTCTCCGTTCCTTCTAGAGAAATCTAATTAAATCATATAACAAACAACTGAAAGATTCTTCATCTAATGGATTTGAAAAGAAGACGGCTTTTCATGGTCTATTTCATGTCAAAATCATGCCCACCCCCACACACTACATATTCAGATGCCTTCTCTAATTACTTTCATTCAAAGGAAGGAACATATCCTTTGTCTTGCGCAAAAAGGTGCGTGTGGACACTCAACAGGGGTTTCTTGCGCAAAAAGAGCCTATCAGAAAAAGCACAGGTGTTCTGATGGCCATTCTGTGAATGGCAAATCAGAACTTTCTTGCGCAAGAGTGTCCATGAATGAAGCGTGGACACTTTTTTGTGCAAAAGCACATCACTTCTGTGATGTGCTTTCTAAGTCTGGATGCACTTTTGCGCAAGAAGTTTTTGCAGAAGATCTCTTCCACAAAAAGCTTCTTGCGCAAAAACCCTGTAGTGTAGACAAAGCCATATGCATTTATCACTGTGGGTATGTCTAGACTACATGCCTCTGTTGGCAGAGGCATGTAAAATAGGCTACCCGACATAGTAAATGAAGGGGGGGATTTAAATACCCTCCGCTTCATTAAAATAAAAATGGCCTCCGCGCTGTGCAGGTTCAGCTGATTGTTGGCACAGCGCAGCAGTCAAGACACGGATAGATCGACAAGGGAAGCCTTTGTCGACCAATCCCATAAACCTCGTTTCACAAGGCATAAGGGATCAGTCAACAAAGGCTTCCCTTGTCAGCCAGTCTGCATCTTGACTGCCGCGCTGTGCCGACAATCAGCCGAGCCAGCACAGTGTGGCGACCATTTTTATTTTAATTAAGTGGGGGATGGATATTTAAATCCCCGCTTCATTGACTATGTTGGATAGCTTATTTTACATGCCTCTGCTGACAGAGGCATGTAGTCTAGACATAGACTGTGTTATCTGACCACGTGTAGGTCCTCAAACATACTGCACTCAACCTAAAATTTCTCTTTATACAGGAAAACTCCGATGGTCTGGCATCTAACAGTCCGGCACCATCAGGAACCCGGAAGTGCTCTGGGCAGCCGGACCATTGGAACTGCTCTGCCCCCAGCTTCCCCGATTCAGCCGCTGCTAAAACTGACCAGCGGCTGAATCGGGGAAGCCGGGGGCAGAGCAGCTGGGGCGCTGCCGGGTTGGTCCCGTAGCACTGCCCCTCGGGGCTGCGGGACCAACCCGGCAGCACCCTAGCGGTCCCCGATTCAGCCGCTGCTGAAACTGACCAGCAGCTGACTCCAGGAAGCCCGGAGCAGAGCTGCTCTGCCCCGGCTTCCTGGAATCAGCCCCTGATCAGTTTCAGCAGCAGCTGACTTGGGGGACACCTGGGACAGAGCAGCTGGGGTGCTGCCGGGTTGGTCCCACAGCCCTGAGGTGCGGCGCTGCAGGGACCAACCCAGCAGCATCCCAGCTGCTCTGTCCCAGGCATCTGGATTCAGCCACTGCTGTTACTGATCAGCGGCTGACTCCAGGAAGCCCGAGGCAGAGCTGCTCTGCCCCAGGCTTCCTGGAGTCAGCCGCTGATCAGTTTCAGCAGCGGCTGACTTGGGGACACCTGGGGTAGAGCAGCTGGGGTGCTGCCGGGTTGGTCCTGCAGCGCCGAGGAGCAGCGCTACTGGATCAACCCAGCAGCACCCCAGCTGCTCTGCCTCAGGCGTCCGCAAGAGCAGCTGGGGTGCTGCCGGGTTGGTCTCGCCGCGCCAAGGGTCAGCGCTACCGGACCAACCCAGCAGCACTCCAGCTGCTCTGCTGCAGGCGTCCCCGATTCAGCCACTGCTGAAACTGACCAGCAGTGGCTGAATCAGGGACGCCTGAGGCAGAGCCGGACTATCGGAAGGGGGGGCTATGAGGGGTCTGAGGTGGCATCCCCCCCCCACACCTCTCGTAGCCCCCCCTTCCGGTAGTCAGGCAAATCTGATAATCCGGCACCCCCTGGGTCCTAAAGGTGCCAGATTATCAGAAATTTACTGTAGCGTCTACTGTTTTATGATCAGGGAATTAAATGATCCAGAATACCAAGCTTCTAATCCTGAAACTCCTCCGTTCATGCTGTATATTATAGTAGTAACAATCAACAGAGAGATCTTGCTATCATTTTTTCCTCCACAGTTGAGAGGACAAGGAGACACTTATTTTAAGAATTCCCAAAATAACAAGAGCATGACTGCATAACCTTCTCAGTATATACCAGAATGGATTTCAGGGCACCAGCCCTATGTTTTGTCAGGTAGCTCCCCTCTTTGGGTATGTCTACACAACAAATTATGATATAGCTTATTTCTAAATAAGTGTTCTGTGTAGACGTACCCTTCGAGAAACCTTTAACTGGGACAGAAGAAAAACGCTGCAAGTCAACTAGATATGTCTTCAAAAGAATACATATCTCCATTCCTGGCCACCACAGAAGTGTAGAAGAGATTGAGTTAAATTATGACTACAGAAGAACGTTTTTACAGCAAGATGAGGTATAAATCAGGGATGGTTATGGAAGATGTGTATCAAGCCATCACGACTGGATCTGAAGCTCCAAATTCTGAAGCTCAGAAAGTCTTGTGAGTTTGCCCTAGAGAAAGAGTTTTATATCACCACAAAATTGTAGAAGTTGACAGTCTGCTCAAATACCAAGTCCACTCTGGAGGCCTGTCCAATAACACCACACATGGTGTTGGTGTGGCCTTTTCTCTCTCCCAATTCTACTTGATAAACTTCAAAGAAAGTATTAAAATGAAATTCCTCCTCCATCCCTGCTAATTAATGATGGTGTTCCTGCTGCCATCTGATTGCTTACCAAAGATATGGGAAAGAAAAGCCACTCCTGCTGAGGGATAGATAGTGTTAAAAGCTTGCTTCTGTGTAACTGACAACTGCATGACAGAACAAAGAAAGCTAAACGTATTTTGTAGGGCAGATGATCTAAAAGTAGTCCCCACAGAGAAATTAATGAGTTTTATCATTCTTAGCTTTTTTGATTTGAAAGGTAATATCAGACAATTTTGATCATCTTTGCAAACCATTTTAAAGGCCCTCATATACTTGGGAAACTTAAAAAAAATATATTGTACTGCACCTTACTTACAAGAACATTTCCACAAGTGTCAGATGCAGTTCATGCTGTGCCTTAGAACTAAGATAATGCTGCCATATAGGGTAATAATCTTTTTAGGATTTCTATCTGTCTTCTAAGGAAACAACAATGTCATTTGCACAAAGGCTTCAATCCATGGACCCTGCACATGGACCACACTAGGTATATTGGTAAGACAGCTGGGAGAGAAAGAATCCTGATTCCAGGTCCTGACGTAACAGAGGTTACTTGTTGATGTACCCTACCACAGCCTCAATAACCTCCTCAAGGAGAGGGAGAGATGCAACAGTAACAGCTGTGCAATAGCAGATCCTAGCACACTAGGGCTACGTCTAGACTACATCCCTTTTTCGTAAAAGGGATGTAAATTAGACGTATCGCAATTGCTAATGAACTGGGGATTTAAATCTCCCCCGCTTGATTAGCATAAAAATGGCTGCCGCTTTTTTTTCCCCGCGCGGAGCTTTGTCAGAAAAAAAACGCCAGTCTAGATGCTGATCTTGCAGAAAATAAAGCCTTCTATGAAATAAGGGATAAGGGATCTTTTGGAAAAGGCTTTATTTTCCGCAAGATCAGCGTCTAGACTGGCGCATTTTTCCAACAAAGTTCCGTGCGGAAAAAAAACCAGCAGCCATTTTTATGCTAATCAAGCGGGGAAGATTTAAATCCCCATTTCATTAGCAATTGCGATACGTCTAATTTACATCCCTTTTACGAAAAAGGGATGTAGTCTAGACATAGCCTCGCTGTACATTGTTGTACCAGGTCTTCGCCAGGCCATTGCAGAGTCTTACAAGAAACCCAGCTAGGCTTCATGACATGCAGGAGATATAGGTGCTGACTGAATGGATCTCTGGAGCTCAAGCACCCATGGGAAAATAAAAGTGGGTGCCCAGCACCCAGGAGTCAGAGCTTTAGACTTCATCTATACTGAAAAGTTTCAAGTGCATCTGTGGCAGGGCTTTAAACTGAAAGCGAGGCCATAGCACAAGTGCTGGGAGAGAGAGAGATCCACCTCCACAAGGAGAGTAGCTGTAACTCACTGTGCTTGGAGGGGTTGGGAAGTGTGTTTTTTCACACCCTTGAGTCACGAAAATACAAAGCTGTAAAGTGTCAGTGTAGATTTAATTTAAGGTGGACTGTGATGAGCTCTATGCTGCTAACTTCTGCCCCTGGGGCAGGGAGTTTGTTTAAAAACAGAGGCAAGGTGATTAAGATAACAAAAGGCTTGTTAGATGATGCTGAAAGCATTCCCAGGCACTCCATTAAAAGATAAGGAAACTAAGGTTTGTTTTCACTACACAACATTTAGGGAATGTCCACATGTCCATCTCAATAAAAGTTGTAGAGTGTAAATGCTGTTTGTCAGCACTTTTGGGACAAAAAATTTCTACCACTACCCACTTGCACACGGATTGCTTTATAGAAAGGAGAGCACGCCTTACAACAAAGTACTGTTCACACTACTGGTCCTATCTACGTGGGCAAATTTTGTCACCAAACAAACCGCTTTTGCAACAAAACCCAGAGAACTTCACATTTCAACCAAGGATGTAAAATCCTGTTTAACCAGTTAACTGTTATGCTTAACCATTTAACCAAATAAGTGGGATTTAGCCTGGCTGGAGCAACTCTCCACCCGCCAGGATCCCAGTTCCACCAGCCCTGTGGAGCTACAAGCTCTGCTGGTTACCCATTCACATTCCTAATTGCAATGCGACAGAAGTTGCAATAAGCATCCAGTTTTGGTGACAAAAAACTTCCAGCTCCGTGAGGGAGTTTTGTCGTTCTGTCGACCATCATGCAGTGAGTGCAGCGGTAGGTTTTTTGTCAATTTTATTAAACTCCAGCATGTTTCCCACTGTACCCGAATAGCCATTGTGGCCAGCACTGTGCCCGTATCACCCTTAACTGTGGAATTCTCATTCTCTTGCTTCAGAAGACTTCAAAATTCCATTGAAGTAAGTGTAAAAGTCAGCACCTATGGCAGGAGGTGCACACACCTATCATGGACCACTCAAAGTCAGTTTTCTTCTGATTGAAAAGAACTGCAATGTCATGCCAGGAGACTTTCACTGCTACAGAAGTGAGGGTGGATTTGCCCTTAGGGGTCATGTTGTGGTATCCGATCACTTGTCTTCCTCTTGTAAAAGCTACAGACGTCTCAAGTGCTTTGAAAAAACTACATCCTACTCTAGCATCAAGCACACATTCACAGTGTAACACTGTATATTTTATCATACTTCTCAGATAAAGTATTGTTTCTGCTTTCTGATACTCTACTTCGGTGCAATGTCTGTGTGATACTGTACCCCGTATTCTTCACAGTGATATTATGATTATCAGATTACAGCATAATTATGATGCTGTGATGTTTTCTGATTAAAATATTAGTGGCCAGAAAGGGTTAACCAACTCATAGGTAGTTTGACCCAGGGTCAAACTTTAAAGACATTTTGGGAAGATCCATGAATGATAAGTGGGTTGTTACATTAGGATGTTTTGTTAGTCTATAAAGTGCTACCAGACAATTTGTTTTTTAAGTTTATCCTGTACAGACTAACTCAGCTATCCCCTGAAGCTTGTTATATTAGGTTAGAGTAGAACTTTGAAATGCAAACTTGCATTATTAGAGCAGTAGAATGGTAGGTATTTGCTTAGGTCCTATGATGTGAACAAACAATCCTTATAATAGCTTTGATTCAAGATCAGAAGGAAATATTAACATTTACGTTGAAACTTGATTGAAGTAGTATTACTATTTATAAGTCTCTTTGAAGGTTGTGGTAAACTGTATGAGAACTGTTTAATGGGTAAATTACCTTGCACTAATTGCCATCGTGTTTGGGGCTCCAGCTAGACTGCAGGCTTCTTTCAGAAGAGATCTTCCGGAAAAATTTCTTCTGAAAGAGAGCATCCACCCTGCCAAAGCCCATCGAAAAAGCAGATTGCTTCTTCTGAAAGATCATGTCCACACTGAATGGACGCTATCTTGCATTTAAGTTGTAATTAATATGGATGAAGTGGCCACCAGGGCACCTGTGCTTTTTCCTCTTTACTCTTTTTTCGAAAAAGCTCCCTCTTCCCCGTACACATACGCCTTTTTCCAAAAGAGCTCTTTCGCAAAAAGGCTTCTTCCTTATAGAAAGAGGTTTACCATAGCCAGAAAACACCCTCTGTTCTTTCAATTTTTTTCGAAAGAACATGATTGCAGTGTGGATATAAGTGATGTTTTTTTCAGAAAAATGGCTGTTTTCCGAAAAAAATCTGTAGTGTAGACATAGCCTGGGAGACAGAACATTATCTTGTTCTCCCGGGCCAATTGTCTCCTGCAAAGGTATAAAGGCCCTTAGGTCCTGATCCTGTTTGTCTCAGATTTGCTTGAGGTTATATACAGGGGAAGCCTAAGCCAAATGGACTGAAGTCTCAGTTATTGGCTGGAATCACTCTGGACAAGAGACAAACCGCATAGGACACCAGGCCCCAGAGGCAGTCCACAACCACAAGTCCCTCCAGCCACCTCTTCATATGGTCTGCTAGAGTTGGAGATTGGCATCCTCCTGTTTCACTGGAGGCAAATCTTCACAGTCTTTGGTACTTCATTTCCCTCATCATTCTTCTAAATGACAACCCAGGACTCCAGTGCTATCATCACATGACTTTGTTGGCACTTGCTCTAACATAGCTACTTTTTTCCCCGCTAAATGATGTGACCTGCGTTTCCTCTCACTTCTTTGTTCCCACTTCACCACTCCATCCCTTTCCTCTTCTGACCTTCCTTGCTCTTACAGACCCATCTGCCTCCCTTACTCTTCTTTAAAAAAGTTCAATTCACATTCCTCTGGCCCCACAAAAATTTATTCATAAACAAAAATAAGCATTCCTAAAAAACCATCTCTCTCATCAGCATGAAGGTGTGTGCATACTGATATGGAGACCAAAGGGCTTATTTAAACATAGCTAGTGCATGGTACCCAAGGTGTAAATCTACATTGTGCTAATATGTTATACATCAGTTGTCCATATGGACACTAATAACATACTTTAGATCCATAGTATGCTTGCCACTAGCCAAATGTGGCTCTTTGGCCAGCAGAGAGTGGCTAGTTGACTTAATCTGGCTATTTGGCTGGTTAAGTGTGGCTAGTTTGCTATAGCAGTAGCCACTAAGAACTTTGTGGCTACTGCTTCAGAACTGGTGGGACACCTCGGCTTTAGCTATTCCTTAGGACACAGTGACCTATTTCAAATTGAAGTCATTAAGTGAAGTCAATAGAGTTCCATATTAAGGACCTAATTTAACATCACATGAACTGCACTGGATATGGAATAACACCATACCAAGTCAATTTTTAAGACAGAACTGCATTATAATAATAAAAGGGCTAGGTTTCAAAGTCAGACATGTAATTTGTGCCTGCTGAGTGCACACTGGTATTTATTAGGCATGTGCAAAATCCACGTGTTCCTAACTTTGAAAACCTGTCTCATGCTCAAACAAATTTGAGGCCAAGTATACAGATCTAAAGTACCTAAGTACGCAGTTTGGTACACAGAAATCTGAAAAGAAGTATCTGAATACTAAGTTGCTGTTTGAGCACCCAAGTGAGGCAAAAAATGCCCTAATTTAGAAGCCCACACATGCAAATTAAGTTCCCATCATTTAGCTGCATCTTTGGCATATATTGTCAATTCCTAGCAAGAATATTTTCTTGAGAGTAGAAAAAAATTAACAAAAGGTTCCATCTCCAGTGTTCAGCACATCTGAACATCACCTAGGAAACTGCAATAATTGCATTCCGAGCGTACAGTATTAAGCTTTTTAAAAAACAACAACCTGGAATCTTAGGCAGTTTTGTCTGGTCTATATTAAAATACAGCATGCTTAAACCATTCTCTCCACCCCCTGAAAGTTTATTTATTGAAGCCTGCTCCCAGAAATAGGAGACCAGTGCTCTCCCACGTGCAAACCTAAGAAGATCACAGACGTGCACAAAACTAATGACAATTAATGTATTACAATCCTTTACCGGTTGCCTTTACCAGTTGTAGTGCCTTTTCCTCAGCTGATGTGCTTGGGGCACTTTCCATCCACTCACTCCTGTGGAAGTAGTGGCCTCAGAGATTGCTGGACACATGATTTGGGAAAGCCTTACTTGGTTGTGCAATGGATGGCATAACTATTTAAGGCCCATGTACAGCCTAGTCCTATAATTGTACTGGAGTAGATGCAGATATGCAGTTTTTAAACATCCAGTTTTGTTGTGTACATTTTCCCCCTCTGTATTTTTTTAAACTTTCAGTAAAATGTTTTAAGACAGAACTGTAGACTATTTTTTAAATCTAGCTGTGTGTTAAATGGCAAAGAGACCCACCCAGGAAGGGACTTTCTTGATACATGAAGTATTATTTAGGTAATTGCAGGCATATGCCAATGTCTAAAAGATTCTATTCTGACTATCATCATTCCAAAAGGTATTTGCTTTATTACCAACTTGCACTTTGCAATACACTTCTTAAGATAGCAATGGCAACTATTTCATATCAGAAAGAGCAACAGCTCTTTCATGTTGATGCAGCAGATTGCAATGATTCCCCTCAGGATTGATTTAGTCTTGATTGGACTTTGGATCATGCCATTAGGGAAGAGTTTCTCCTTAAAAGATGTTAAAGGAAAAAACTTGGTTTTTTTAAAGTGAGTAGAATAATGGACAGGTCCATGAACAGTCAAGAATATGTATTTATTTATAAAGATGAAATAACCACATAAACATAATGGAAGCAAACTATTGTTGATGGACTACAGATTTTTGCATACCAGCCAACAACCTTTGTTTCCCACTATTATAGAATTGTGAAAAGACTGTCTTTCCACATCTTTATTCAGACTGTGATAGCTTAAAACTGCCTCTGATGGGGAAAAAGTCTCTTAATGTGACTTCATGTTAAATGTTCAAGATTGTTGTTGCCAAGATGTGTGCAAAGGATTTTCATTTGCTACCATCTCAAATATAGATAAAATCCTGATACATTTGTCTCTAAAAAACCCAAACAAAAATGAAAAAAAAAACCCCCCAAAAGCCCCAACAGTCTGGACTAAAATAATTAAAACATTTGGTCCATGGACAACTCATTTCTTCAATTTTGTAGTAGGTCTATGGCTCATATGACCAGCTCCTAATAAACAAGGTAACATAACTGCATAAATAACAGAAAGTATGAACAGAAATAAGTAAAAGGAAAAGAAGGAGGAGGAGGGAAGTAAGAATGACCATCAAATAGGATAAGAACAGCCTCAGACTACAACTGAAAATAGAAAAATTACTCCTACATTATTTATTTTTTCCTAATCTTGTTTATGAAAAAATTAGATTTGGTTGATAGTAATTCACACACTGTGTATGCACATTTCAAAGTATCATTAAACTCGCATAAATATTAAATGCGTTTACATACGTTCATGTGTGTTACAAAACTCACTGTCCTGGAGCACTCATCACCCCTACAACGTAAAGAAAATGTTAGTCTTCATTACTCCATCCAGACTCCAATGACTTTGAGGCTGCTTCCATAACTTAGCTTTTCAGCTAAATCACATTTAGTTTCACTCCTTCTGCGGTACCAATGTGTACAGGCTTTACATTCAGTCCTGTAAATAACCCTTACTCACTGATCAGGGCATGCCAGTTACTTCTTCCCTTGACTCCACATGTCTTCTACAACCCTCTCAGTGAATAATCTCTTTGAAAATCCTCTACACTCCCCTTTCACTCTGAGAAACCCTAACTTGCTTTTGGTTCTAGGTTCATTTATGATCCTCCCCCAGACCCTTCCCAAACAAGATCTAGAACCCATACCTATTACGTCTCAACTCTTCCACTAGAGAGAGACCCCTGCTCTCTCCTGGGACTCTTCTTTAGCCACCCCTCTACAATGGGTCAGTACACACTCCTCCCAAGTGAACCTCCTGCTGCTGTGCTTTCTTCCTTTTAAGTCCTATTCCCTGCCCAGTTGTGACAAGTCCTGGCCAGTCCATCAGCCTCCTGAGCTGGAAAAGGAAAGCCATCCTTATATGCTGTTTATTTTTCCATGATATTGAGCTATGGCACATGTAATGCTGACAGAATCCAACTTGTCATCAGGATCAAAATGGACCACAGGAGTTTGATGTGTGAGCTTCTGCTGAATCAGCCAAAAGAACTCTCTTTTAGCCAATTCTGTATGAACAAAGAATCACAGAAATGTAGAGCTGGAGGAAGTCAATCCCTGGGCATGGTTGCAGGACCAAGTAAATCTAGAGACCATCTTTCACAGATGTTTGCCCAATGTGTTTTTGAAAACTTCCTGTGATGGGGATTCCACAACTTCTGTTGGAAGCCTATTCCAGAACTTAATTATCCATACAGTTAGAAAGTTTTTCCTACTATCTAACTATAATCTCCCTTGCTGCAGCTTAAACCCATTGCTTCTTGTCCTTCTTTCGGTGGACATGGAGAATAATTGATTAGTGCCCTCTTTATAACATCCCTTAATATATTTGAGAACTGCTATCGCAACAATCCTGATCCCATTCTTTATTCATCTTACAAACCTGTTTGCTTTTTTTGACTACAACTGCATATTGAGCTGGTGCCTTCTCTGAAATGACTAAAATGACTCTCAGTTCTCTTTTCAGGGTTTGATGGCTCGCAAGTAAAATTTTAGCCTCCAGTCATTTTTTTACAGCTGATTATAAACTCCAGGAAACATTCATTAATACCATTTGCCTGACACAACCTGATATGCTGTATAGTATAATGGGTGTGATGCTTGTGTGAATCGAAGTCTGGAGGCTCTTCTGGAGTCCAAGTACTTTTATTGGTTCTGACTTGTACATTTTATAATGGCTTGGCTGCAATATGTAACCATTTTACAACATTTCCTGTGTAACTCATACACATCACAGCAAGAACATAAACATCCTACATTAATATGAATTATTTTCTGTACATCTAATTTTACTAAATGCTTTTCCCATAGGGCATGCAATGTCTGCAACAGCGCCACACCATCTTCAAGTTTAAATACTTCAACTTAATTTTTAAACACTTGCTGTTCTTATGAGCATTGTCTGCTTTCCTGTATCCCCCATACCTCTGATATTGAACAGCAATAAGAAGGAAACTCCTTCTCTTCAAGATTCTCTTATGCTACTATTTCTTCCATGTTGCAGAGTTAGGTACTATGCTACTTCAAAACCATAAGTGCTTTGAAACAGAGCACTTTGAACGTTCTTTACATTTACATTGCACAAGTTTAAAATTCAGTAACATACAACCACATCTCCTAAGGAGTATAAACACACATTTTCTGGAATGCAATGGGTTTTTTTTTGTGGAGGAAGCATGTAAGGGAAGGAGGAAAAGAAAAGGTTACAGAATTAAAGGGATCCACTATCAAGAGTGAAGTCATATTTCATAATTCCCTATAGAAGGTAATGTTTTAATAATTACTGAAAGAATTAACTTCTCATCATTTTTGTAACTATTTCTGTTCCAAAATCAACAAAAATAACATACATTCACACAGCTCTCATCAAATCTTCCTGCTCCTCAAAACATTTTTGTTCCCCTCCTCTGGACTTTTTCCTATTTCTCTGCACTTCCTGAGGTATGGTTGCCAGAAATGGACACAATACTCTAGTCGAGGCCTAATGAGCATGAAGTAGAGTGGAAGAATTATTTCTTGTGTCTTGTTTACAACACTATTGTTAACAGATGTTTGCTTTTTTTTTGCAATGGTGTTACATTGTTCAGTCATGATTGTAATCCACTATGACTCCTTAATCCCTTTCTGAAGTATTACTTCCTAGGCAGTCTTTTCACATGGTATACGTATGAAACTAATAGTCCCTTGCTAACTGGAGTACATTGCATTTGTCCTTGTTGAATTTCATCAGATCTTAGAGCCTCTGACGGATGATCCTGACTGGTTTGGCCAGAAAGCTATCAAGTACTGGCACTTAAGTTGCCTCTCCACCCACTGTCACCCTGCTTCTGCCCTCTGCCTTGGAGCTGCCTCCCTGGGAACCTCCTGCTTGCTGTACGGGGTGTTGGAGAGTGTGTGGGGGGGGGCGGGGGGGGACAGAGGAAAGGGCGCTGACGTCAATGTGTCTCGCCTACCCCAACTTCTGTACCCCATCTGCACAAAGAGAGAAGGGGATAGAGAAAGCTTGGAAATGCAAATCTCTGACACACCATCATTCTCACAAACATACACTGTCCTTCACTCATCTCCGGACCCAACACATAGAGGGGAGAGGGGGTTACTTCTTTTATTGCTTGCAAAGTGAGTTATTTTTGGTTTTTGACAGGTGTGTACATTTCATAATTTTCATTTCTCATACTTAAATTTAATTATTTGAGTAGTAAGTTCTAAAATTCCTAACCTGTTGTGGCTGGAGTCATTATCCCTATGATAACTGCTGGTCCTGGAAGTAGCTGGCATGTCCCTGTAGCTCCTGAGAAAGGCAGAGCAGGGGGTCTCCACATGCTGTCCTTGCCTGCAGACACCACTCCTGCAGCTCCCATTGATCAATAATGGGGAACCATGGCTAGTAGAAGCTGTGGGCTGTAGATGAGGGACAGCACATGATGCCATGGAGTCACTGCTGTACATGCCAGCTGCTTTCAGAAGTGGTGCAGGACCAGGGCAGGAGTAAACCTGCCTTAACCTCACTGCTCCGCCACCCGGAAACTGTCTCAGTTAAATGGTGCCCAGACAGATTCTGCTTCCTGAATCCCTGTCGAAGCCCTGAACCTCCTCCTACCCCCAACCTCCTGCCCCAGATGCGAGTCCCCTGCACCCAAACTCCTTCCTAGAGCTTGCACCCTGAAACCCCTCCTGAACCCCAAACCTCCACTCTAAGCTAAGCCCGGATTCCTTCCCACACTCTGAAACCCTTGGGCAGAGCCTGCAACCCAACCCTCTACCTCCGCCTGGTGAAAGTGAGTGAGGTTCAGGGAGGAAGGGGGATGGAGTGAGCAGGGTGAGGCCTCAGAGAAAGGGTAGAGCAGAGGTGGGGCCTCAAAGAAGGGGCAGGAATAAAGTGGGGCAAGTGTATTTGGGTTTGAGGTAGATCTTACATTGCACTTAAATTGGAAAAGTGATCTTCTGGTTAAATAAGCTGGAGACCATTGGTATAGTGTGATACCCTTCACAGCACTTGCAACCATTTCAGTTTAGTACTGCCTGCAAACTTTGTAAGTGTACTTTCTATGCCATTATCTAAGTAATCAATGAAGATAATGAACTGGAAATTATACTGATAGGAACTCACTCAATATCCTTTTTTTTTTTTTTTAAGTTTCTTATCACTGAAGATCTCCTAGTTAAATGAGGTTGTTTGCTTTCCATACTGCCTATCTTTTTGTCTCATGTCCTAACCAAATACCCAACAACTTTTTTTTGAGGAAAAAAAGTTTTTCATCTGTAAGACACATTCTAACTCATGCTTGTAAAATTCTCAAAAGGATTTTGTAAATCAGAGGATATTTAAGTTTCATGTATAATTGATATTCTTGCATAATGACGCCAACTTCAGCTAGAGTTGAACTAAAATTTAAAAACTCTGACAAATTCAAGACCAATTATGTTACACTGTGGGCATCTCTGAATCAAACAGTCCGACAATGCTGATTATAAAGCTTTTCACAGTACTAAAGTCCAAAATCACTATTGAGGGAGCATTGAAAATGCTGCTTTGCTATTATGATGACAATGGAGAATTTACCACATCCCAAATAAAGTACTTCCAAGAATAAGGTCCTCATGTGGTAGCAGGGCACACATGTGACTCTGTATTTTCAAGAAGCCCTTATCAGATGAGAGGCTATTAAGAAGAACAGTAAGAATAACAAGGATGAAACAGAACAGAACTCTAAAATTTCAAAATACATTTGAAATATATATATCCCTCTCTCAAAAAAAAATCTTATAAAACCACCTACTCCATGATCATATAAGAAGATGTTATTCAGCTTAGCATTTCACTACCTTGTGATTTTAGAATATGAGTTCTTCAGAGAAGGGACTTAGAATTACAGAAAAGAAGGGCTAGAAGGAACCTTTAGTGGTCAAATAATCCAACCCTTCACTTAACTGAGACAAAAGCAAGTATATCAGACCATCCCAGGCATGTTTATTTTATCTGTTCCTATCAACTTCCCATGATAACTTTCTTGGGAAGCCTATTTCAGTGCTTAACTATCTTTAAAGTAAGAAAGTTTTTTCTTCAATCTAACCTAATCTGTCGTGGTATAAATTAAGTATTGTCCTACTTTTATGGGATATATAGACCAATTGATCATAGTTGTCTTTATAACTGCCCTTAAGACTTATCAATTCTGCCCTTTGTCTTTTCTCCAAACTAAGCATGCACAGTTTCTTTAATCTTGGTTCATAGGTCCATGTTTTCTAAGCTATTCATCGTTTTTCCTCTCTCCCCCCTGGATTCTCTCTGATTTATCCACATCTTTACTAAAATGTGGAACCAAGAATTAGGCACAGTACTCCAGCAAAAACCTCAAGAGCCAAACAAAGTAACAGTTGCCACCTGTATTTTACATATAAACTCCTCCACCCCATTTGCTACTGCATCACATTGTTGACAAATACTCAATTTATAACCCACTATAATTCTAGATTCTTTTCAATAATGCTACCACCCTAATCATTTCACTTTTTGTACCTGTCCATTTGATTTCTTCCTTCCTAATTTTTGCACATCTTTATTGAATTTCATCTTGTTGAATTCAAACTAATTCTCCAACTTCTTATTTCAAACATTAATGAAAACACTGAATAGCCCCATATCCAGGACTGACACCTTAGGGATCCATCAGATACAGCCTCAATATATGTGCTTTATTAAATTATGTTAATATGCCTGTGCCATGTTGAAGAACACACTGCATAAATCTAATACACAACACTGAACTAATGAGGGCCCAATCCTCATACCAGTGAAGTGAATGACAAAGCACTCGATGACTTCAGCAGGAAAAAGATTGAGCCTCACTGCTCAGTGAGGAAAATGTCTTCTCCTGGGTAATCCAGTGAAGGTGGTAAGGAAGGATGGTCATGAGGAACCAAGCCTACGGACTCTATGTTCAAGTCCCTTTCTGATACAGATTTCTTGTTTTAACTAGGCAAATCATTTAACATCTCTCTGCTGCAGTTTGCCATCTGTGAAACTGGGATAAAAGTACTTCCTTTGTGACACAGGAAAGTTATAAGTTGCTCAGCTTCTCTGATGGGGGGGACACTATTAATAGGTGAAGGAGTATAAAGTAAGAATATAGGATACAGAACTGGGCCCTGAGAAATAAAAACCAGCAGCCACAGAGAAATAAAAAAAACAGTAAATCAAACTTCAGCTAATGAGATAGATTTTAATACCAATGAAAAGATGCTTTGATAGACAAATGAGTTTGATAATTATTTACTTGTATTTGGAAGATTGTTAGCAAAGAGAAAAAACCTCACAAATTGGTGACTGAAGTCTGAAAAATATACTGATATCTAATTTCCGTCCGACTTCAGAAAAATCATAGAATCATAGATCTGGAAGAGACCTCAGAAGGTCATCAAGTCCAGCCCCCTGCCCAAAGCAGGACCAATCCCAACTAAATCAACCCAGCCAGGGCTTTGTCAAGCCGAGACTTAAAAATCTCTAGGGATGGAGACTCCACTACTTCCCTAGGTAACCCATTCCAGTGCTTCACCACTCTCCTAGTGAAATCGTTTTTCCTAATATCCCACCTGGACCTCTCCCACCACAACTTGAGACCATTGTTCCTTGTTCTGCCATCTGTCACTACTGAGAACAACCTCTCTCCATCCTCTTTGGAACCTCTCTTCAGGAAGTTGAAGGCTGCTATCGAATCTCCCCTCACGCTTCGCTTCTGCAGACTAAAAAGACCCAGCTCCCTCAGTCTCTCCTCGCAGGTCATATGCTCCAGCCCCCTAATCATTTTGATTGCCCGTCACTGGACCTCTCCAATGCGTCCACATCTTTTTTGTAGTGGGAGGCCCAGAACTGGACACAATACTCCAGATGTGGCCTCACAAGAGCCGAATAAAGGGGAATAATCACATCTCTGGATCTGCTAGCAATGCTCCTCCTAATGCAACCTAATATGCCATTAGCCTTCTTGGCTACAAGGGCACACTGTTGACTCATATCCAGCTTCTCATCCACAGTAATCCCCGGGTCCTTCCTATCTGGCTCCTCTGATATGTTTGATGCTGCCAAGAATAAAAAAACTGTGATTAAAGCTACCCAGCACACGAAACAACCACCACCCGCTTGCCTTCTCATATCAGTTTCTATCTTCCATGCCCACAAACAAAGGCCTGCTGCAGCTGGGCATTTCATCCAGAGGCCTAACCACCAGCTCCTTCAATGAAGTGGCATCCATAGCCTTGGGAGAAGGCAACAGAGAGGCCCCTTTGACTTTCCTTCTCCATGCATGAGCCTGATCTGGTGATATCTGCATTTCTTCTAGCCTTTCTATGGCAGTATGGCTAGTACAGAGGTAGTTAATGTTGAAGAGCAGTTTCCTAAAAATCCAACACTTTATGAAAACACAGCTCATTAATTCAAATGATAGGAGACACCAAGATTATAAATAACAAACTACTTGTTACAACTGGGATGCCAAGTCCCAAGATTACACTGTTTGCGTAGTGAGCTCATGCAGTCTACAGTAAATATGGAGCATTAAAGTAACCTTCTGCTAGACATTTCAGATAGAGCATTGATGCACTACAGCTGTTCCCACTTATATTAACTGCCAGCAGCGTTAATGAACTGTGAACGCCTAAGTTATAGAACAAATCTCCAGGAACATTGTACTAGCAAAGGATGAATGTATAAAATTGTACACTTTTTTAGACGTAGACTGTCTTATTATTCTGCGTTTCTACAGCACTTACATACAGCTGGGGCTCTTTGGCCTTGGGACATACAAATAATAATACACTGCCTACTAAATATCTAACAGGTACCTAGGTCCTCACAGAACTCCCATCACTGTGGTGTCCAAAAGGCTAATAGGTTTTCTCCTTCTCTAGTTTATGTAATTCTATGATTTTTCTCATTTTCTTCACCTTTTTCCCCTAGGCCTAGAAAAAGCTTCCAAAGCACTTGGGGGAGGGGAACCCTAACAAGAACAACAGTTTAGGCCTTGACTATGCCCCAGTTACAGCCATCAGTGTAGCTGAAGCAGTACCCTTTTGAAGATAGCAAGAATGCCTGGAGTTACCTGTACAAGCAGAAGCTTTGCTTATCTAAACTAAGGGTTTACACCACTTGCTGTAATTGGAGAAAACCCACAATTTAGGTAATGCTATAAACACCTCCCCATAAGAAGTGTTTCTAGTACTCTCAGTCCTGGCTCAGCACTGGATGGGCTGATACGCGGGGTGTTGGAACTACTACTGCCTCTATATTTAGTGTCCCAAGTTGGCATGACAAAAAGTTTTGCTAACCACTTAAGAGTATGCTCCTTTCTCCCTGGTAGGGCCTGCATCATCAGTGACACAGTAATTATTTCTGGGAGGTAATTACCATCCACAGATTGTACATGTGTGACTGTTTGTAAAAAGGATGTGCCCTTTGCTGTAGAACCATTTTTCAGGGGAAGAGGACACTGATCAGATTAGTAGACAGAGGAGCACTCTGTCTTGTGGCCTTGTAAGATTTTGCCAGATTATTTAGACACAATATCCTGACATTCTATTAATGCTGCATTATGGGAGATTCCACATGCGCCAGTCAGAATTGGTACCCCACTCAGACTGGAAGACAGCCTCTGCCCTGAAGAGCTTGCAAGTAAAGCCCCAATCCTTCAATATGATGCACAAAAGCAGACTCTACACTGGTGAGAAGCCCCACTGAAGTCAGATGGCATCCCACACAGGTGCAGGTATCCATATACTCTACACACCTTAATATTGGTTGCAGTCCTGCAATCTAAGACGTGATTCAAATGGGTGTAACAAGCAAATTTAGGAGATGCACAAAGGAGGACATGAATAGCAGTGATGGGAAAAATATGGTTACCCAGATTTACTAAGAGTACAATGTTAGTATATCATTACCAAATTATATGTAACTACTATCATATTTCGTCAGAAGATAAGCATTTGGTGACACATGGTGCAAAGTGATATTTTGTGAACTTTTAAGTTAAGGGTTTGATCCATGAATGCTTCAAAAGTAAAGGCTTATCCAGTAAATCACAAGGACAATTCTAAAAATACCAGGATAGCTAACAATACTGAAAGAAGCCCTGAGTGGAAATGCAGTAACATAAAAAACTTGATATACAATATCATTACACTCAGGAAATGAAACTGACTTCTAAAGCTAAAATGGCCACGAAAATTCTTTTACCTTCCTCAAACCTTGATGAGCTGAAGCACATATTGCTGCAATTTTCTCACTCAGACAGATAAAACAGAAGACAAGAATTTGCTACCAAATGCTTGGTGCTCAATTTTCATTGACACTACTGCCGGCTAATTTAAATACTAAGAGCTGAATCCAATTAGTCTAGACTGGAGTATCTGAGAGGTCAGAATTTAGGTTAACAAACGCTGCATAATATTATCTGAACAATAAAGAGCAGATTTACTATAAAGGATGAATCCCACATCTACCCAAACTGTAAAACAGGTGCAGACTGTGTGTGTGGGAGAGGTGGATTGATCCCTCCCCTAAGTGGCAGTATAAAATAAAATTAGGACGTAAAATTTGGGGGTCTCTCTCAGGGCAGTTTTTAATTACATGCTTAGCAGCATCTTTGCATATCATCATCACCTCAGCCTCTTCATTCTGCATCTTCATATTCCTTTGTGCCACAATCAAAGAACAAAGGTCAAATTCTGTTGAAAGTTAGTTCAGGTTCTGGAATTGAAAAGAGAAGTTACTCACTCTGTGCAGAAATTATTGTTCTTCGAGATGTGTCCCCCCATGGGGACCGAGCTCATCTCGGTGCCACAGATCGGAGACTTGGGAAGCAATGATCGGGCGGGCTGCACATGTACAAGCAGAGAGTGGCGTTCCCCCTTTGAAGTAGCATGCACAGTCTGCTTTCCCCTGTTTCTTCTTTGATATCCTTGTCGGCTGCTATTATTGCCTGAAGAAGTGGGGAGGAGGGTGAGTAGTGGAGCACCCACGGGGACATACATCTCGAAGAACAATTATTACTGCACAGAGTGAGTAACTTCTCTTTCTTCTTCAAGTGATGTCCCCTTGGGTGCTCCACTGTTGGTGACTGTGTAGCAGTGCCCATTGAGATGGACAGTGGGCTTCAATTGCCAGATTGTGGAGAGTGGCTACTGCAGTATCTGTTGGGGAGCATGGTGGAATGGTGTAGTGCTTTATAAAGGTAGGACTAGATGACCATGTCACTGCTCTGCATATTTCCTGGAGGGAGAACCCCTGCACGCTGCAGAGTGGAGCAAACGCCTGGGGAGGTACTGAGCTGGCGTAGACCACTGGGGCCCCTGCTACCCAGCAGCCCGGAGGAACCCCAGACTTCCCGAACAGCCTGCAAGCCGCGGAGGAGTGGTCTTTGGATCTTGACCCCCCTGACACCGCGGGAGGCCTACGGGACTACCAGGTACACGCTGAGGGGGAGGAGGGAAGTGGCTCCGGGGACAGCATGGACATAGACATGCCCAGGTCAGCGTGTTTCGGGCCAGAGCCCCCACGATCCAGCAGCAGGAAACTGCTGCCTCTATGGCCCTGGGCCAGGGCACAGTGGAGTGGGCGGGCCTGTGCCCCTCCTGCCACCCACCACTTGTGTGGTAGCCTCCTCCTCTCCGCCATTGCCGGCGAGCTGCCTGCAACCCTTCTGAGAAAGGAGACACAATCGTATAGGTTGTTTTCAAACTTTTTTCCTGCGGCCCTACCCTGAACCAGGGCTGGGCCTTGACTGCCTGTTTGGGCTAATAGACTGCTTTGCCTGCTGCCTGGCCCTGACCAAAGGCACGGCTCTGAACTGTTTACCTGCAGGCCCACCCAAAAAATAAAACTAAACAAAACTAAACAATAAAACTGCTGCCACGAAAACACATGCTATGTTTAATACTTAACTTCATAATAAACAGTCTTCATCCTACACCATCTCTACTTAAAGAGGCTTAGAAGTAATTGTGGAAATGTGCATGCTATTTTCATTGTTTTTTATCCCTCTAAAGCTAAGGCTATAGAAGAATTTAGAAGAACTCCTTTTTATCCTGCAGCTGAAATGATTGTAGAGAACTCCCAGCGCTGATTGCACCCCGCCTCCCAGCCACTCCCCCCGCCCCCACTAGGCTTCTGGGCTTCTGATGTGCCTAGAGCAGCCATCATGACCCCGCCTCCCAGCTGGGACTCCCAGGCTAGAAGTCTCAGCCACTCCTCCCGCCAGGCTTCTGCACAATCACAGGCTCCTAGCACCAATTGTGGACCCACCTTCCAGCCACTCCCCCCACCCATGCCAGGCTTCTGTCCAGTGCACAGCCAGAAAAATCAGAAAATACTGGACACTGCACGTGTCCAGTATTTTCTGATTTTTTTTTTACCTGACAGAAAGTGCAAATACCATACTGTCCAGTAGAATACCGGACACCTGTCAACCTTACGGCCCACTCTGGACTAGGACTGGGCCTCTTCACCATAGACTTGGCATCCCACCCTGAACTAAGGCTGGGCCTCTGCCTATCATTTACTGGCCTGCCCAAACCCAGGCTGCCCTTGTTATTATTTACATTTTGTCCACCTGCCCTGAGGTAAGGGCGGGGGAACCCCCCCGGACTGGTTGTTTGTCATGCTAATTTCTCCCAAAGACTGGTCCAAGTGTATTGGGTTAGAGTGGCCACCCACTGACCCCGAAGGAGTGGGGCCTCTCCCAGAGCTTACCAGCTTACATTCCCACATTTTCAAATGTGGGGTGCCTAAGGCAAGGCACCTTTTAGCCCCTAAATAAAAATGACCCACGGCACTCAGTACCTATTGTTCCCACTGACTTTAGTCCTGTAAAAACTTAATTTTTAATTGCAGCTTAGAACAAGACACAAAGAAATAGACCGGTGGGTAGATGAGGCAGTCAAAAGTGCATGATAAAGAAATGTATTACATGGCTCAGTAACTTTCATATTAATCTAACCTGAACAAATAAGGCATTCACATTAAACAATGAGCTATCTTCAAGGTCATTCATCATCAAGGAAAAATGAAAGCTTTCATATATAAACAGTGTGCACCACTACAGGGGCAAGTAATTCCAGGAGGAGAAACTGCAACATCGTTAGAAATACAGGATCTATGATATCATGAATCTTTGACTCCCTCAGATGACCTCTGCCCACTAAGCCAGCTTCCTATGACTTAGTCTCACATTCCAACCTTCTAAGCAACTTCACATAGCCACTGTTCTCAAAAAGTGTGACAGAGAAATGACTCCTCTTTCTTCTTCTTCCAAATGTGGAACATCTCAACAAAATAACACTTGTACCAGGCTCAGGTGGACAAGACTTAGCCGCTGGACCAGTGACTGTTTATCCACAGAGGAAAATGTTACTGTTTTTAGTAAGGATGTAAGTGACTAGTCGACTAAGCAGAGGTAGAAAGTAACTAAGTAGAAATAACAACAAATGGTCTGATAGCACTTTATAGACTAACAAAACATGTAGATGGTATCATGAGCTTTGGTAGGCACAGACCACTTCTTCAGATGACCGGAGGTTTGAGTTTAGGATGTGCAGACCCAAAATAAGAAATACTTCGTTACACTATTTTTTTGGTATTTGTACTTTACTCAAGTAACTTATTTTTGTGATGCTTTGACTTTTACTCAAGTAGTTTTTTTAGAAAATATTGTACTTTTTACTCCACTAGAATTTCTTAAAGTGCTTAGTTACTTACTACTTTCATCACCCTACTGACACTTGCGCAAGCCAGCATTCTGATTTGCTAAAACGCAGCCACGTGCACATGGGTGCCATTTAAGGGTGGCTAGGTACCAAGTCTGAACGCCTGGATTTTATACTTGAGTTCTGCTTAAAGCTGTGTGCCCTGGTTTCAAAGCCAGCTCTTAACTGCAATAGAGTTTGAGCACTTGCAGCTTTGCCTTTGGGGCAGGAAGTGTGTTATAAAAAAAGGGAGGCAGATGATTAAGATCTACAAAAGACATTCAAAATAATTAAGGGATCCTTAGATCATCAATGAAAACAGTGCCAGGTACTTAAAAGCCTGGAGGAGGTGAAAGGAGTAGCAATGAGTGTTGTGCTGCTGGGATTTGCATTCGGACCAGTACTGTTAAACTTTTAAATGTTCTTGAAAAAGGGGTAAATAGTGAGATGGCAAAATTTGCAGATACTACAAAATTACTCAATATAGTTATGTCCAAAGCCGACTGCAAAGAGTCACAAAGGGATCTCACAAAACTAGGTAATTGGGCAACACAATAGCAAGTGGAATTCAGTGCTGATAAGTGCAAAGTACAGGCAGTCCCCGAGTTACGCGGATCCAACTTATGTCGGATCCGCAGTTACGAACAGGGCCCTTCCTCTCCCTGGTCTCCAGCAGACCAGGGAGAGGAAGCAAAGCGGCGGAACACGCGGGCAGCGGACAGGGCTGTCCGCTGCCCACATGCTCCGCGGCTTGGCTCTGCTTTGCCCCCGTCCCCCCCGCCCCCGTCCCCCTGGGGCTGTCAGCTGAACGTGCGCTCCGCGGCTTGGCTCTACTTTGCTCTGCTTTGCCCCCCCGCCCCCGTCCTCCTGGTCTGCAAACCAGGGGAACGGGGGGGGGGGGGGGCAAAGCAGAGCCAAGCTGCGGAGCGGCGGCCAGCTGACAGCCCAGACGCGTCTGGGCTGTCAGCTGGCCACCGCTCCGCGGCTTGGCTCTGCTTTGCCCCCTCCCACCCCCCCGTCCCCCTGGTCTGCAGACCAGGGGCACGGGGGGGCAAAGCAGAGCAAAGCCACGGAGCCCAAGGGCAGCAGGACAGCCACGGCGCGTCTGGGCTGTCCCGCTACCCCCGTGCTCCGCGGCTTTGCTCCGGACACCTGTGGTACAGCAGCTGGGGCGCTGCCAGTTGGTCCCGTAGCGCCGCTCTGGGCGCTACTGGACCAACCGGGCAGCACCCCAGCTGCTCTGCCCCAGGCGTCCTGATTCAGCCACTGCTGGTCAGTTTCAGCAGCGGCTGAATCAGGACGCCTGGGGCAGAGCAGCTTGGGTTCTGCTGGGTTGGTCCAGTAGCGCCGAGGAGTGGCGGCACTACTGGACCAACCCAGCAGCACCCCAGCTGCTCTGCCCCAGGCGTCCCCAAGTCAGCCGCTGCTGAAACTGACCAGTGGCTGACTACAGGAAGCCCCTGCCCCGGGCTTCCTGGAATCAGCCGCTGATCAGTTTCAGCAGCAGCTGACTTGGGGATGCCTGGGGTTCTTAAGTTGAATCTGTATGTAAGTCGGAACTGGCGTCCAGATTCAGCCGCTGTTGAAACTGATCAGTTTCAGCAGTGGCTGAATCTGGACGCCAGTTCCAACTTACATACAGATTCAACTTAAGAAGAAACCTACAGTCCCTATCTTGTACGTAACCCGGGGACTGCCTGTATTACACATGGAAAAGTGGGCAACTATGCACACAAAAATGATGGGATCTAAAATGGCTGTTACCACTCAAGAAAGAGATCTTGGAATCATTGTGGATAGTTCCCTGAAAACATCATCTCAATATGCAGTGCATATACCCGACACCTGGCAACCCTACGACACACCCAGCAACCAGGCCCAGCCCCCCGCCCCTCCCCCGTTACCTGGTTCCACAGGGGAGCTGTCTTGTGGCTGGAGCAGAAAAACAAGATGGCCACCAGCAAAAAAGCCTTTTCTTACAGGGGCCATGCTGATTTTTTATTTTTGTTGCTTAACTGCTGTCAGGGTCTTTTTTTTGTTCAACAACTTTGGTCTCCCCAGTCTCCCCCCTCCAACAGAATTTCCCCCCCCCCTTTTTTAGGGGGGGAGGGTTCGGTATTTTTGGTTAAACCATCTGGCAACCCTACTATATATAAAGTCATGGTACACCCACATCTTGAATACTGTATGCAGATCTGGTCACTGCATCTAAAAATAGATCTATTGGATTTGGAAAAGGTACAGAAAGGGCAATAGAAATGAGTTGGGGTAAGGAACAGCATCCATATGAGGAGAGATTAACAAGATTGGGACTTTTCATCTTGGAAAAGAAATGACTAAAGGATAGGGGGATATGTTAGAGATATCTAGAAAATATCAAATTATGTGGACCCCACCCTCACCCCATCCCACTCCCTGGGAGCCCCCTCCTGGACACTGAACCCCTCATTTTTGTTTCACCCCAGAATCTTGGGGGTGGGGCTTAGAAGATCTACTAACTCTTGGACCCAAAAAAGTTAATCTGGCCTGTGGGGAGCCCTGAAGCTTGGTACTTCCTGCCTCCTCTCCACTCACCTTATCACTGTGGAGCTGGAGCACCAGGGAAGGGAAGTATCTCAATTTGGGGCCACATCAGTGAGGGCTGGGGTTTGGGGGGGCGGGGCCGTGTCTCACTTGTGTGGCCCCCAACTGATTTTTCTGTAGATCAGCTGAATTTCACAAAATTGCAGATGTCCTGGACATGGATAACGGCCGTGAGTACCATCTATCAAAAAACCACCCTTGTGCCTGCCACTTGTTGAACCTAGTTTCATCTATAGATGTTGTTCAGGCTGAATCAAATGACACCTACTTTTCCCAAATGCCAAGCACTATGGAATAAAATTGAACACTCAACTACTGGAGCAGACAAGATTTAGTGTGGGGGGTGGGAGGGTTTAACCATAGATTTCCACGTGACAGCTACTTTTTTATTTCTGGATACTTAAGTACAATTAAGATGCGATACTTTACTTTTCCTCAATTACTTTTTCCTGGAGGATATTTTGACTTTCACTTAGTTACATTTTTTTCAAAGTAGCAATACTTTTACTCAGTACTTTTTATCAGAGAGAGGCAGCAAGGGAGGGAGCAGGAGCCAGTGCTGGGGGGAGACAGCTTAAAAACCAGCCCCCACTCCCAGCACCATCTCCGTGGGCATGGCAGGGGAACTGGTGGCACTTCTACCTTTGAAATGTAAGAAGAGCAGGGCTCTTGATACAAAAGCAGAAGCGCTGTGGAAGTGGGGGGGTGGGAGGGAGCAGCAGGGACCTCATGCAGTCCCCTGCAGGCTCTGTGCTCCCTGCTTTGGAAATGTACAAGAGCCCTTTGGGAGTTCTTGTACATTTCAAAAGCAAGGAGCCCGGGACCAGTGAGGGACTGCTTCAGTCCCCCACTGGCCCTGTGCTCCCAGCGGCACTTCCACCTTTGAAATGTACCAAAAGCTGGTAGAGCTCTTGCTACATTTCAGAGATAGAAGTGCATTTATCAGCTAATCGAATAGTCGGTGCAAACTGCATTGATTATTCCATTAGTTGATTAATCTAAATTTAACATTTTTAGCTTTAAGATGCCTTATTTTGCACCCCTGATGTAGTTTTATATCATTAGATAGGTGAGACTCTCAGCAGTTGCTTCTAGATCTGAAATATTGATTGTGTGTGTGTGTGTGTATGTGTGTGTGTATATATATATATATACACACACACACACACACACACACACACTCTCTCTCAGACACAGAAAAACTATTCCGTATCATTTTCACAAGTTGTAGCTCCTCTGCAGTTGGACTCATGATAACTAAGGTATCTGGCTTTCCAGGTAAATGAACAGGAATAATAACCTCAACAAGATGCTTATACAGTCTCTAAAGGATTCCTAACATTTTTCTATACATGGCACATGCAATATACACCATGCAACTGTGTGATATAAAGCCTTTATTGCTACTTATTGGAGATGACCTGAACAATTCAGTTGTAACCCTTGCAAGTTCACGCCAATAAAATCTTTCTACCATACAAGCATATATTTTATTATGAGTCACACATCCAGGATGTTATAGATAAAGCTGCTTAACATTTTCCTTTGTAAGATACTCTTTTCAGTTCTGTATCACTTTGCCAAACTTTAATCAATCTAGGTGAAATATTCTTGCTCAGGTGTCTGCTTCAACCTGAATTTCGGGGGGAGGGCAGGGAGTGTTTCAGCTGAAAATGGTATGGCAGTTTTCAAGAATTAGTATTAGTATGTATTTCTAGCATTATGTCTTTAGAATTTCTGCTAGGCCCTCTACTTGCTGTACCTGTAGCAACATTTGCTATTGAGAGCTAAATGACACCACTGAAAGTGATATTGATGAAATTAAAGCATTGGCACAGACTTGAACAATCACCATCAACAGGGGTCGACAAATTATGGAAAACCCTACTCGCCAGACAAAAAAGTGACTAGCCACACCCCCCCAAAGTGTTTAACGGCATAAATTCCTAATAAGAAGAAGAACAGTAATTACTAATAAGTTATTAATAAATATCTTATAAACCCCTACATTTTCTCTCTGCTGCCATGTCTCCTTCCCTTGCTCCATCAGCTCCTCTGGTGCCTGCTGCTCCCCAGGGATGCAGGGAATGGGAGGGGCAGAGGGATCGGGGTCTAAATGACAGTGCAGGGAATGGGCAGCACAGAGCTGGGGGGGCAGGGATCGGGGGGAGCAGAGTGCGGGGTGCAAGGGCGGCGCACAAGGGGGGCGCAGAGCCAAAGGGTCGCAGGGAAGAGTGGGAGCAGGGAGCAGGGAGTGAAGGGTCGGCGTGGGGAATGGGCAATGCGGAGACAAAGGGGGGCTGGGGCAGTGGCAGGACTGGAGCTGGTGGGGCGGGCTCTGGCTGCGCCGCATGCCGCAGCCAGAAGCCAGAGCCGAGCTGCCACAGCCCTTTAAAATTAGCGGGGCCATGTCATGCCAGCGTCCTGGCGTCCCGCCCCGCCTCCTCGCGCCGGAGCTGCACGCAGGCAGCCCAGTGGGAAGAATCGCCGCACTTCTCCCTTCCCAGCGGCGCTCTGCTCCTCGGCTGGCCGGCGGATCGGATGGGGCTGCGCTGCCGGTAGTACGGGCTTCCGCCAGCCCGTCACAACAGCCCCCCGGGCCAGTCCACCCCTGCGCTCACCAGCTGGTAAAATCTACTCACCACGGGCGAGCGGGCTAGTGTATTTGTCAAGCCCTGACCATCAATATACAGCCAGATAGCTAAAATTCAACAGATTCTATGGGAACTTTACAAACCAGTGAGGGAAAAGGAAGTTTAAAAAGGAAAGAAAACAGATGAAACTGGATGGATGTCAACTGTAAGGTACAGTTGATCTTCCAGTAAACAATTTCTATCTGTTTATGTCTATTAACCTACTGTTACTGACCACACTGTAAATACAGCCCAAGGACTGGCACTAGTGTCCTATTCAGGACTGAAACTTTGCACCAGCTACAGCAAAATAGGTTATGTATAGTATAGCAGCTTTCAGCTAACTATATCCCTCCTCAGAACTGTGGTTTAAGTCGTTATGGAGATACATCTGATAACTACATAGTTTTTACAACAAAGATCAGTCAGCACAGCATCCATGTAGGTCTCAGGAATTCCATGGGGACCCAATTGTTTTATATTATACACACACAAAACGTCACGTGCTCGTTTGATGTGACTGGAAAATACCACATAAAACAAGAAAAATATTTTTGTTAATCTAATAATGGCTCTCTAGAACTTCTCACTACAAATATTCTTTATCCTTCCATGTTGGTGGTCCCTGGATTGATTAATTCATTTCATATTTATTCTTCTTTAGATCTGCTGAGAAAAAAAAATGACAATGGATGGAGGAACTAAGCTGTGAGATATTCTATTCAGCTTCAAGGCTGTTCCACAGGTTTCCTTCAGAAAAGACTACTCAAGAGAGAGGGAGTAGGAGAGGCAAACCCAGCAGGACAGAAAATACAAGGTAAGGCACTGCTGTGACTAACATTAATAGTCTCTTGGAAACCAAAAGAATCTGAACAGTCTCCTACTTCTGTCATGATCTGCCAAGATACTACTCTGGAGGTGAGAGTTGGAATATTTCTTTTTTACTTTACAAAACCTGTCATTCCTCTCTTTTAACATTTCCTCCATAATGACGGTGGCTGTCATTTACAAAATAGTAGAAAAAATGGTTGCGGGCGAAGGAGGGGAGGGTCACAATGAATGACTACCTTCATGACCAATTGAATTTTTAATCATTAGAAATGGCTTTGAGGTAGTCTTTAGGAACAGCTGTACCCAAGGATCTTTCGCATTTCAGCATCTGCAAAAGAGTGTATAAAATTAAACTAATTTAACATCAGAGTGTAAATCTAGTGGAGATATTTTCTTTCTAATCCATAACTCTAAATCTTCAATGTTTGCCGTAGTCCATGCTATTATTTACTGGCACACTGTCACTGCTGTCTTTCTCCCAGGCTCACTTCTGTCTTCCTCCCACTATGACTAGACTGCAGGCTTCTTTCGGAAGAAGCTTTTCCAGAAGAGATCTTCTGAAAGAGAACGTCCACACTGCCAAAGCTACTGAATGGACGCTATCTCACATTTAAACTGTGATTACTATGGATGAAGTGGCCACCGGGGCACTTGTGCTTTTTTCGCTTCTTTCAAAAGAACTCCCTCTTCCCCGATCACACATACCTTTTTCTGAAAGAGCTCTTTTGGAAAAAGGCTTCTTCCTCGTAGAAAGAGGTTTACCAATGTCAGAAAAACCCCTCTGTTCTTTCATTTTTTTTCCCCCAAAAGAACACGATTGCAGTGTGGATGTAAGTGAAGTTTTTTCAGAAAAACGGCTATTTTTCAAAAACAACCTCTGTACTGTAGACGTAGCCCCAGTTGGGAAAATGGACAAGTTGTGCTAAGTCTTCTGCCCCTTCCTTTTTCTCCCATGACAGCTATCAACATAGTTCTTTGCTCTTGGCTGAAAAGGCATGTACAAGTCATACTGCTACTGCCTTCTAAGACAACTCTGCTGCTCAGCAGATTGCTAAGCAGCGTCTGTTCTAAATTTGATTTGTTGTTCATACCTTCTTCAGAGACTGTGATTCTACGTCTATAGTCAAAAAGTCTCCATTACAATGCAGGACAAGGCACAACTGCCGTACCACAAGCACATCTATTTTATATGCAAGACCTCTGAGACAGGTGCATAAACTAACCTAAACTGAGCTCTACATTCCCTAAAGAGGACATGGTTCTAGAAAGTTACAAGTAAACAAAAATTACTCCAGTTTAAATACAATTACAGATCATGGATTAAGGAGTCCCACAAAAAAGAGCAAGTCATCAGTTATAACTCTAATTTGCCTAGCAGCTAATCACATCTATAATATGAACCCAATGTTGCAGGCACTGAAAGATCAACAACCCAGCAGAGGCCTTATGTGGCTATATTTCAATATAATGTACATAAAACAAATCTTAGAAAAATATGTTCAAAATCAGCACATGGTTTTTTCCTCTTTTTCCCCCTAGTAGCTGACAACACAATTAGGGCCAGAGTCTCTATCATTTTATATAAAATAAACTCACTACAGGAAGCTGGTAGATTCTGCACCTATGAAGAAAAGGAAATAGAACTCCTTAATTATTAAGGAGTATTTTAAAAGGTAGCTTTTTCTGTTGTAAATACCCAAAATCAGATTACAGTGCAGTTCATATTAATATTTTAGTATCTGAGTAGAAGCCAATGTCTATTAACCTGCAGAATGGCCTAAACCTTTATAAATAGCCATGTCACCTCTGCCAGTTGCAATTGTGATTACTGATTAAGAATGCTAAAATTATTTCATCAAAGTCACGTGTTTACAAGAACACTGCAAAGTGAAGCTCAAGGTTAAGTCCTAGCCAAGTTCATGATCCTTCAACCTTGCAGTTCTGATTTGCTATACTTAGGGCTTCTGATTTTCAGTTTTAACCAATAAACACAAATAAAATATCTCCAATAGCGGTTATCCAATGAATATCAGAAATGGTTACTTGTTTCTGCACAGAGCAGTAATTCAGACTATGGTGGTGCACATGCACGGACTTCATGGGTGCTCTGGGGCTGGAGCACTGAAAGAAAAAATGAGCGTGTGCTTAGCACCCACTGGCCACTAAGCTCTTCCCTTCCACCAGCACCCCAGCCTGCCGGTGGTCCTGTTGCTCAGTTCCTCTCCCTCCCTCCTAGCATTTCCTGCTGGCAGAGAACAACCGTTTTGCAGCACTCAGGATGCTCTATGAGGGAGGAGGAGGAGGCGGGGAAGAAGCAAGACAGGGTCAGGGTCAAGGCTCCCCCCAAAATTGGCTCCTGCTTCTCCCCCCTCTTGCTGCCTCTGATGGAGAGGCAGCAAAGGGAGGGGCTGAGGGGGAGGGGAGAGAGAAATTCAAGTAGTTGACTCAACTACCTGATAAGCCTAGGCTTATCAGATAGTCAACTAGTCGACTACTCACATCTCTACTGTGCGCGCGCACACACACTCTCAGGAGAGCCATAGTGACAGGGGCGCCAATACTCTCATGCTACAGCAGAGAAAGTTAATTATATACAAGATTATTGTATAAAAATGGGATTTAGAGGTCCTGTTTTTGTTCTGAAGTTCCTTTGTGTACTGATGTTCCTCATGCATGTAAAGATACCAGAATCAGGTCCTTAAGCACACATCTACTCTACAGCTGGGAAAGGGTCTCCCCACCCAGGTAGACAGACAAATCCTTGTAGGGCTGGAGCAAAATCAAAAGGGGCCCCCAAACCATCTAGTCTCACCTCATGTATATTGCAGGAGACCAAAACCCCCCCTCCCCCAACACTTGCACAATAAATCCAACTACAGTAAAACTCCAGTTGTCCGCCATCCAGTGGTCCAGCACTCCTGATAGTCCGGCACCACCTGGAACCCCGAAGTGCTCCAGGCAGCTGAACAATTGGAGCTGCTCTGCCCCGGGCTTCCCCGAGTCCGCTGCTGGTCAGTTTCAGCAGCGACTGACTTGGGGATGCCCGGGGCAGAACAGCTGGGGTGCTGCCGGGTTGGTCCCACAGCGCCCCACCCCAGAATCCTCATAGGCCCCCTTTCCAATAGTCTAGCGTATTTGATAATCCGGCACCCCCTGGGTCCTATAGGTGCTGGATTATCGGAAGTTTACTGTACCAAAATTAAACCTAAGTGTTAAGAGTAAGAAGCTAAACAATTATGTGTCTCAGGCAGAATAGAATAAACTGAGGCTCACCAATGCCCAAAGTCCTGAAATATCAAGAAATTGATACGTGCAGCCGATCTGCAATGTCAAATCTGATGTAAACTGGTATGAACCTACTGTCACTTTTTCCCAGGAAATATTTTATCTGAGACAAGCTAGTCCACGAGAAATAGATAATTCTAGCCAACATATTCATTTAGTTTCAACCCGGCTTTTGACAACTGAGAAAGATTAAAAAGATGGGAATTAAGTAAAATCTAATAAGAGGATATTTAGTGATTAATAATGCATGAATACAACTCCACTTGCTGCTGCTTCTTTGGCTTCTCCTAACGAATTTGCATTGGTCTCAGGAATGGTTTCCTAGTATATAAACATAGTCCACAAGAAAATACTGTGATAAAAGAAGATTATTAAGATTGCACAGTTGAACATCAGACTTGCCAGGGGTGGGAGAGAAGCCATGTACAATAGGGCAACTGACTCTGGAAAAATCATGGAGGGAATCCTCAAGGAATCCAATTTGAAGCAGGTGGAAGAGGGGAAAGTGATCAGGAATAGTGAACATGGATTCACCAACGGCAAGTCATGCCTGACCAACCTGTTTAGCTTCTATGATGAGGTAACTGGCTCTGTGGACATGGAGAAATCAGTGAATGTGATATACCTTGACTTTAGTAAAGCTTTTGATACGGTATCCCACAATATTCTTGCAAGCAAGTTAAGGAAGTATGGATTGGATAAATGGACAGTAAGGTGGATAGAAAGCTGGATAGATTGTCGTGCCCTACGGGTCATGATCGATGACTCGATGTCAGATTGGCCGTCAGTTTCAAGCAGAGTGCCCCAAAGATCGGTTCTCGGGCCAGTTTTGTTCAACAGTTTTAACAACAACCTGGATGAGGGGATGGATTGCACCCTCAGCAAGTTTGCAGATGACACTAAGCTACAGGGAGAGGGAGATACATTGGAAGGCAGGGATAGGGTCCAGAGTGACCTAGACAAATTGGAGGATGGGACCAAAAGAAATCAAAGACAAGTGCAGAATCCTGCACTTGGGACAGAAGAATCCCGAGCACTATTACAGGCTGGGTACCGACTGGCTAAGTAGCAGTTCATCAGAAAAGGACCTGGAATTACAGTGGATGAGAAGCTGAATATGAGTCAACAGTGTGCCCTGGTAGCCAAGAAGGCTAATGGAATATTACGGTGCATTAGGAGGAGCAGTGCCAGCAGATCTAGAGAAGTTATTATTCCTCTTTATTCTGCACTGATGAGGCCACATCTGGAGTATTGCATCCAGTTCTGGGGCCCCCCATTATAGGAAGGATGTGGATGCATTAGAGAGGATCCAGTGACAGGAAATCAAAATGATTAGGGGACTGGAGCACATGACCTGTGAGGAGAGGCTGAGGGATTTGGGCTTATTTAATCTGCAGAAGAGAAGACTGAGGAGCAATTGGTTGGCAGCCTTCAACTTCCTGAAGGGAAGTTCCAAAGAGGATGGAAAGTGGCTGTTCTCAGTAGTGACAAATGGCAGAACAAGGAGCAATGGTTTCAAGTTACAGTGGGGGAGGTCTAGGTAGGATATTAGGAAAAGCTATTTCACTAGGAGGGTGGTAAAAGTACTGGAATGGGTTACCTAGGGAGGTGGTGGAATCTCCATCCCTGGAGGTGTTTAAGTCCCGGCTTGACAAAGCCCTGTCTGGGATGATTTAGTTGGGGATGGTCCTGCTTTGGGCAGGGGGCTGGACTCAATGACTCCTGAGGTCTCTTCCAGCCCTCGGATTCTATGATTCTAAGGTGCAGTGATTCAAAAGGGCCCAGATCGCCTGGCTGCCACTAAAGCTACTGCCGCAGGTGGAGCCCCAGACAGTGTGCTCTGGGTAGTGCCTAAGGGCTGGTGAAGTAAGGCTAGCTCCAGTGGCCCCACCTCACTTCTTCCCATGGCACTGCCCCTCCCAGGAGTGCAGCACCAGTCCCCCTACGCACGCACACACGCACAGCCAGGGGCCCAGCAATTCCGTCAGCCCCACTCAAAATATAGGAAATATTACAATTAAGATTGTTTGTACTTTTGTTTTCTGAAACTGATGAAGCATTTTGTCTGAAATGTTCAAAAGTAATTCAGCCTAAGGCAGAAGCACACAATTAAAAAATTAAGTCCAACCGGCTAAAGGTCGGCATAGTCATAAGAAAGTGAAAACCAGGTGTTACAATGGGAAATATTGAACAACTTCTACAACAGGAGGTGCAATCAGCCCTGCCTATAATTTCAATCGGTATTCCTTTAGCTTTACTATGCTAATTTTGAAAGACGCTTCCCCCTAAATAACCATATTTCAAATATTATAAAGCCTTCAAATTTTCTCCAGTGTCTATAGAACTGATAAAATTACATTTTGCAATTTTATTTTTTTCTTTAATCTAAATGAAGCCACAGGCATCTTATTACAATTTGACAACCAGCACCACTTGAAGATTGCAAGTCATTATACTGAACGCTTGTTTCAAAGACATTTCTAAGTACTTACTTTATCACAAAATGCAGTTTTGGATGACCTATGAACACATTTCATAAACACAATTTCATGTATTTATTGACCTGTTGAGACACTGAAAACAATTGTATGTTTGTAGATAGTTATCACAAGAAGACAGGTTGTGAATCACTCCAGTCTTAAGTACTGTCAACAGTTTCCAGGCATTAGCAGCTGTCAATAAGATTCCTGTAATTATATGGCACCCTGACTTAGGCTTCATCTACAACTCCTATTAAACAACAAATCTGCAATTCTCAGCTGCTTAAAAAGTGGCTCCTCCCAACAAAAGTTTTGCCTTGTTAAGTGGCAGCATAAACAGCTTGTAGTCAGCAGAAGCACTCTCCTGATGACAATGGGAACTCCTCTGATAGGGGATGGAAGAACTGACAAATAGTTTGTATAGGACCTAACTTTTAGTAACCCAGTCATGTTGGATACACATGGCCTTACACTGTGCTGTAAAATAAATAAATAGATATATAAATAAATAAATCTCCTTCACTAAAATGGAGTTAGTCAACCTTCAAATAAAAAAAATCTGTACACAAGTAAAATGCTAAATTTGTTATGAAACTCTAGAATGTGAATTTGGTCTCTGTGTTACATTTTGATAAGTAATGCTGCTTGGTCATAAACTAGTATAAACATACTAAACAATTATCCCAACTTTTCCAAATAAAAGGAATGAATAAAATGCAAATACTGGAACATTAAAAAAAAATGGTCAGGCAAGTTATCCTACAAAAGTATTATTCCAACTTTAATTTAGCAAAAAGAAGTGTATATTTTAGGTATTTAAAATATCATTTATTCAACTAATTGATGGATTTTCCATTGACTAGTTAATAAGCAGGAGAGCTACAGCAGGTCTCAGCAGCTAACCCCACTGCAGCTCTGCAACCCCACAGGCTTTTAATACATCAGCTGGCCCAACTCATGTTGGGTTCCTTCCACCCCTCCCCTGCTGTGCTTCTGATTTTTAAATATATTGAGCGCTGGTAGGCTCTTAATACATTTATGAAGCAGAGTCGTTGCATCTGGGACTGGACGCGAGTTGGGAGTCAGCTGATTCCCAGTTCACATCTGGTCCTCTCTATTCCCCTGCACTCTGCCGAGATGATGCTGGGGGGGAACCAGGTTTTAAGGCAGCTCCCCCCAGCACCGGCTCCTGCAGTCCTCCCGCCCTCAGTAGAAGCAGCAAAGGGGGAGCGACTATCTTTTGCTTATTGGATAGTCGACTACAGCTTACGGACCAAGCAATTGGTCGTAACTCGGTTCGTTCGTAAGTCGGACCCCAAAGAGTTACATGCGACTGCGTTGTTCATAAGTGTGGATCACGTTTGTAAGGGTCTGCCATTTACGACAGCTTTGGTCGTAACCGCAAACAGTCGTCAATTCACCGTTCGCAACTCAGGGACCGGCTGTACTCATCTAATCGCTTACATCCCTAGTATATTTATAGTATTTGTTACAACGTAATTTCGTGCCATTCAATTATTCTGTACAACACAGACCAGCACTGAAATATTTGATTAACAGCCTCAGCCAAAATCACTATCATGTCAGCAAAAGAAATAATTGCTTAGCTGGCAACTCCTATCCAGACTGATCACTAGAGGGAGACAGGATACACTTAGGCAGAATGCTATGTCCTTCCTAGAAAAGCAAGCAAACCTTTAACTCCTTTGAAAAACTCCAATTTTTCGTGATTATTGACCTCAGAACTGTTTGGAATTTTTTTTACTGTGCAATTTTATGCTTATCTTAAGCTAAGATGCTGTACATCAATAAATCATTATAGATATGAAAACTATAATAACCTGCATCTTGTAACAAACCAGTCTCTGTTACTGAAGAGGTCAGTGAAACCTCTGACCAAACAATAGGACCATTCAGTGTGGGAGTTCACCAAATTCAGGCTTAGACAGAACACTGAAGAGAGCATGTTCCACAGGGCACTGGCAATTGCTGTGAGAATGCAGAGTGATGATCTAAAACTCCAGATCTGATAAGACTTGATGTAAAGATATAACAAAGGAAGCTATTTGCAGAGCATCACAAGTTTCATCTATAGACATCTGTCAGGGATGGTGTAGACGGAGCGTGGTCCTGCCTTGAGGGCGGGGGGCTGGACTCGATGACCTCTTGAGGTCCCTTCCAGTCCTATTATTCTATGATTCTATGATTCATCAGTACTACAAAAGCCAGGAACTATATTTTGAATTCTGGAGTGTTACCCAACAGCAACTTAATTAAAAATAAACAGATATAGAACTCTCATATAACAAAATCAACATTGAAGTGACCCAACAAGTCTTTATCTGACCAATTAAACACAGAGAGAGAGGAAGTTTTTTTTCCCCCAAAACACAGGTTTCTGAGCTATTTAGATAAGTTTCTCTCAACATTTTTGTGCTAGACTAAAAAAAATAATTGGTCCCCCCCGCCCAAAAAAACCTAGAAAAAATTGAGCCCCCCCTCCCCCCTTAAGCATGCAGCTTTGGGTTCCAGCGCCATGGGGTTCAAGTCTAAAGCCTGAGCCCCATGCATCATGGCACTAACAGGTAAATTAGCTTTGCTGGGGCCCCTGTGACATAGGGGCTCAGACAGCTGTTCTGTTCCCTAAAGCCACTCTGTGAACAAACACCACCAACAACACATTTTGTGATCCCCTTGAAGGGTTGCACGTGAGCGTGCACACACCAGGTTGAGAAACACTTATTTAGATTAGGGATGTGAAGGACTAGTCAACTGGTTGCTCCCCCCCCTCCCCGCCCCTTGCTGCCTCTCTGAGAAAGAAGCAGCACTGGGGGTGGGGGGGGAGAGAGTGGAGGGGGAACTTCAAAGCAGCAGCGCCACCTGAAACCTGGGGCCAGACCCCCAGGCTCCACGTGGTGCTGCTACATTGAAACATCACGTGCAGCCTGGAGCCAGTTGGGGTGTCCCCAGGTGGCACAAAAGTGGCAGCACCACATGGAGCCTGGGATCAGCTGAGGATCCCCTGCTGACCCTGGGCTCTGTGTGGTTCTGCCGCTTTGAAATGCCGTGGAAGCCCAGCATCAGGCTCCTCGTGCCATTTCAAAGCAGCAGCACCGCATGAAGCCCGGGATCAGCTGAGTCCCCCAGCTGACCCACGGCTCCACATGGCGCTTTCACCCCAGGGCTGTTGCTACACTTCAAAGGGAGGCACCCTATTGACTAATCGAATAGTCGATGCATCAACTATTCAATTAGTCAATATTTAACATCCTTAATTTAGATCATTAACAACATCTTGAAATGTACCACTGCACTGGATTAAAATGCGAATGGTAGCTTGCACCATTTTTCCTGATACACTCTTTGGGAAACAATCTGATATCCATCTCCAATTAATACAGAGAGGAACAAGGAAAAGCCTAATCAGGAAGAACAAAAAATGAAATGAACTGTGACGAAGACATTACCAATCCATCATATTACTTTAAACAACAAATATATCTCTAGAGGCCTTATTTGATGTTCACCAGGCAGGAATCTTTCATGGAACTTCCCCGGGTATACCACATACAATGAAACAGATCTGGAAACTGAAGGCCTAATGAGGTACCCAGAGGGAAGTCAGGAAACCCCACAGATGTTGAGAAGAGATGGTGACCCTTGTGGAGGCAGCACTTCAGAGTTTATAGTAGTCTGTGTGCATAGCCAGAGTTGAGCAATTTGTATTACTGTTTAAACAGAAAATTTTTAATTCTTTTGTTATCAGATGGGTTTCTGGGAGCTCAAGAATAAATGCTGAGGAGAAAAGCTTCTGGGTGGAAGATTTATTTATTTGGTTGGTTGCGGATCAGCTTGTCTCTGCTGCCTATTTATTCCAACTATATTAAAGAAAGAGGGGCCACAAAAATGAGCTTGTGTTATAGTGGCTTAAGCACACACGTACCATTGGCCTCTGGCGGATGGAATGTTTGACCTGTTCTAGTGTTGTGTCTAGATTCCAAAACTTTAACAACAGTAACAGATCCGCAGGACACCACAGCTGAAACTTGGACCCCCAATGTCTCCCTCAGAGGAGGAGCCAAAGGGCTGAAGCCCCAACCCCTGCTGTCAGAGTGGGGCAGAGCAGTTGCCAAGAGCTGCAGCGCTGAAGCCCCAAATCCCAGTTTTGCTGTGAAGCAGCTCCCAGGAGCTGTAGCTAGGAGCTATGAGGATGAAGCTCCAAAACGTGGATCCCTAGTGCAGCCTGAAGCTAAAGCAGGAAGTCATAGGCTCAAGATCTGAACCCCTTTGCTTCCACTTGGCTGAAGCAAGGAGCCACAGGCCAAAGGCCTGACCCTGGCAAGGCTGCGGCTGGGATGCCCACACTAAAGTCCCAAGCTCCAAAGTCCTGCAGCCTAAAACTAAAGCAGGGAGCTGCAGTGTTAACGCTAGCCAGAGGCTGAAATCCTCTGCCCCGTGGGCCAACATTCTGCCCCACAAGTCATAGATTCCTACCTAGACGGTGGAATTCAGACTTCCATATCAGCCCCTGACCAGCCTGGTCAGCCTCAACACCTTCTAGCCCAGATCCGGTTCTGCCCTCAAAATTTGCATGGAAGGGTTCACTCCTTGGTTTCTGCCTCAGCCCAGGTAGAGTCTAACAGCAGCCTTACAAGTTAGCTAGCTCCCTTTATTAGTTGTAAAAGATCTATTTCAACAGAGGCAGGACAAGTAATACATCAC
This sequence comes from Pelodiscus sinensis, assembly GCF_049634645.1. Classification (NCBI taxonomy): domain Eukaryota; kingdom Metazoa; phylum Chordata; order Testudines; family Trionychidae; genus Pelodiscus; species Pelodiscus sinensis. The sequence goes on along the minus strand of NC_134712.1, from coordinate 237,338,185 downwards.
AGACAAAAATTTTGTAAGTCTAAATAAATATCAATATGGATTAATTTTTAATTTAGCCACAAGCTTTAAAACAAGAAAACCCACCAAGCGATGACACAGAAATTCCTTCAACACCAGTAAAGGCTGAAGATCACCAGGGAAGTGATATGAGTAAGCAACAAAGCCTCTATGAACCTTGCAAAATTACCAAATACAAAGACAGCTATTTGAATTTTGTTCCAGAACTGGTGAACCACAGTGTATAATTTGTGCACAAGTACTGCCCAATGAATATTTGAAACCCTCCAAATTACAGAGGCGTTTAATTACAAAACATGACTTCTATCAGGGTAAGCACCATTCATTTTCTCAGAGAAAAGTGAAGGAACTGTTTAGTACTAAAGCAATAATGACACAACTACTTCAGATAAAAAGCTTTTAAGGTCATCCTATATAGTGGCACAGAAAATTGCTAAAACAAAAAAAGTACATACAATCACTGAGATTTTGTTAATGCCATACGTTACTGAAATAACAAAGACAGCCTTTGGAACTGAGAAGGGCCACATATTGACAAAAATGCCATTGTGAAATGATGGATCATTACTATGTCAGAAGTAGGGTTGCCAGGTGTCCGGTATTGACCCGGACAGTCCGGTATTGACCCGGACAGTCCGGTATTGACCCGGACAGTCCGGTATTTTTGCCTCCTGTCTGATAAAAACAAATCAGAAAATACCAGACACCTAAAATGTCCGGTATTTTCTAATTTCTGCCCCCTGCCAGGAGGCAAAAATACCAGATACCTGGCAATCCTATGACACTCAGCAACCCAACCCAGCGCCCCCCCCCCCCTCCCCCGCCGCCCCAGTTCCACAGGGAAGCTGTCTTGCGGCTAGGAGGAAGAAAATAAAATGGCCACCGTCAAAAAAAGCCTCAAAGGCCTTAACGAGGCCATGCTGGTTTTTTTGTATTTTAAATTTTTTTTCTTAGTAATTGTTGGGGTCTCCCCCTTTTTTAGTCTCAGCAGTGTTGAGGTTTTTTTTGGGGGGGGGGAGGTGTTCGGTATTTTTGGTTAAACCATCTGGCAACCCTAGTCAGAAGACAGTTTCTCAGTGTATTGATTAGCTTCATGACAATGGTTTTCTATCCAACTAGATGAATCCACAACATTTCAGAAATGTCCAGTGCTGACGTTCAATATGTATGGAACAAGAAAATAAAGGAAGACTTTTTGTTTTGCAAAGAGCTCAAGACAACAAAAAAGTTAGATGACATTTTTAAACTGTTAGTTGACTCTGATTTCAGCAGAGATCAGCTGGATTAATCACACTGGGGTCTGCACTAATGGAGGTGCAGCAATGACTGGAAAGCATTCCAATGTTGTGCAAAATAAAAGCCATTGCACATCACACTATTTTGACACGCTGCTTTTTATACTGTAGTGAAAAGTGAGAAGTGCTTGCTGCAAAAGATTTTGAACCGGGTCTTCATAGTGTTCTGAATTCAGCAGTAACACTTGTTGATTTTATTAATTCCAGAGCAACAAATTCCAGTTGTTCTGCTGAATGTGGTGAGGACAAGGGTACAAAACACCATCCCTTGCTCATGCATACAGAGGTGAAGTGGCTATCTTGAGGTAGATTGCTAGCCCATACATTTAATCTCAAAGAAGAGATATGTACTTTCTTAGCTGATAAGGAAATTGACTCTGCCAAATGCCAGTGTTGCTGGCACAACTAGGGGTACGTCTAGACTACAGGGTTTTGTCGACAGAAGTTTTGTCGACAGATACTGTCGACAAAGCTTCTGTCGACAAAGAGCGTCTAGACTACATTCAGTTCTGTCGACAAAGCAAGCTGCTTTGTCGACAAAAGCCTGTAGTCTAGACGTACCCCTAGATGCAATAACACCTTTTGTCGACAGAACTCTGTCGACAAAAGGCGTTATGCTTCGTAAAATGAGGTTTACCAGCATCGACAAAACTGCTGAGTTCTGTCGACATTATGTCGACAGAACTCAGCGGTAGTGTAGACGCAGGTATAGTTTTGTCGACAAAAGTCCACCCTAGGTTACTTCACAGATATATTCAGTCAAATGAATAAGCTGAGTAAAACTATTCAAGGTGGGAACACTAATTTTATTGCCCAGAATGACAGAATTGAAGCATTCAAAAGAAAACTACAACTCAGAAAACTTTCATGACGGTGGGGACGCTACTGATACATCTAAACTCATTTCTAAATGCACAAAAGAATTAGCTGCTACACACATGTCGACTATAAACCCCTTTAGTGAGAACATTAAACCTAAACTTCCATTCAGTGTTCCATAGCTGGCTTATGGAATTGCCCTAAACTTTACCCATATCGTTACTTTGAGATCCATTAAAGTCCCGGTATTGTTTCAGGCCAATTCCATAAGCCAACTACACAGGGGAAGCCTTAGAACTTAACTTCATTTATAGGATTGATTCCTAACACAAAGATATGAATAAAGACATTGGATGGATGGCCCTCTACATTTCACATCCTAATGACATAAAAAACCAAACAATGGGTACTTAAGAACATTTGCACTTTCTCTATCAGCTTTACGTAACATGGACATTCTAATTGACTATTTCTTTTTCCTTTTTTCCCCTTCTCTCTTCTCCCACCCCATCCCCAATTTATTTACAAAGTGGACCTTTAATAACGCCATTCATCTGAAAAAGTGGACTGTGCCCATAAAAGCTCATGATACCATCTACATATTTTGTTAGTCTTTAAGGTGCTGCAAGACTATTAGTTGTTTAAGTTTTTCCAGTTACAGACTAACTCTGCTACCCTTCTGAAGCTTTTAAATAAAAAATAATATTCAGTGTATTTGTGTGCTGTATTATTGTGTGTGTGTGTGTGTGTGTGTGTGTGTGTGTGTGTGTGTGTGTGTGTGTGTGTGAGTAACTGTAGTAACAATCCATTTAATACAGTTTTTAATCTACAGAATATGCATAAACATCAGAGATTAGCCACTGGTATCTGTATCTGAATTGACAAGTGCTTTAAGGGGATACAGAAAATCCTCTTTCTAGATAACTGGCTGGTGCAGAAACCTTTAGGTTAAGGCTACTCAACTTCGGAAGCCCCAGGGGCCACAACGATACTCACAGCACATGCCAAGGGCCACAACTTAAATGTGGTTACATATACATGCAAATATATATGCAAATAGGTTCTTTCGCACTGATGGGCATGACCACAGAGCACTTCCCACGATGCTCCGGTGCTCCCAGCACCTCCTCTCTGGGGGCTAGAGACGCCGACACCCTGTACTCATCTGTTCCAGCCAGCCCATCCACTTGTGTCTTTCAGTACCCACCCCACCTGGGAGATGCCTTGCCATTGTGGAGCATGTTTCCAGTGGAAGCCATGTTCAAAGGATCCCACCCGTGGGCCATGTGTAGAGCCCCGCATAAACCCAAACTGCACCGTGGGCCGCAGGCTGCATGTTGAGTAGCCCTGCTTTAGGGGATTGAATGAGGTCACTCTTCTGCGGCATGAGGTGCAATTAGCCTTCTGGGCTCATCTATGTATAACTCATATGACTCATATCTGGCTATTGCAGAGGCCTCTGACATTAGTGGCAATAGGTCGCATTTAGAGCACGTAGTTTGACCTCCTGAGGATTGAAATGCTCCAGTCTAGTCAAAGTTTTGGGGCTTGATATAGGGGTAGCTGGATAAACTGTAACGGCCTGTGATATGCAGGTCAAGATTTAATAATCCAATAATCTTCTCTGGCCTTGAACTCTGTGAAATTAACATCTTGGAATTTCTCAGTAACTGAATAGGGGTGGAAATGGCCTTGCTGAAATATATTTTATTCTGGAAGTGAAACGACTGTAAGCCAATTAATAGTGTGCTTTAAAAAGGGCTGATCAATCACAAAAAGACATTCTGCTAATAAAGGCCACAATCCTGCAATTCACAGTGCTTCGCAGGACTCGTGTGTATTGGACCGCCAGTGATTTTGACAAAGCTCTGTCCAGAGCCAGCAGTCTGAATGCTTGTTCTAAATTGTAAACTGAGGTTTTATACAAATTTGTAAAGCTTAAAAATATTAATCAAGATCTTCTGACTACTAGAACGGTCTACAAAAACATCAGAGCAGATTGCTTTTTGGTCTCTCATAATCAGGGCATGACAAACCGCAGTGAAATCTACTCGCCAGCCCCGCACTAAGCATGCTCAAGACCCACATAGCACATGCGCGCCGCCGGTAAACAGGGCGACCAGCTAAAATCTACTCACCACGGGCGAGTGGATTCACTGATTTGTCGAGCCCTGCTCATAATGCACGTTCTACCATCATACATGACATCACCACTCAGCCTCCTCAACTTGGCTCCAAAATGCCAATGTAATTAATCTATTCATAGTAAAGATTGCTTCTTACCCTGTGACTATTCCTACTGATGGGCTGAACAAGATGAGTGCAGTTGTCTGAAGGTACATGAGTTCCGTTTAGATCTAATATGGTTCTTCAAAGTGTTTAAAAACACAGTATTAAAATTAGATTAATATTTTAATATTTTGTTGAGCAAACCATTCAGGTTTCAGCATTTGGCATAACCAATATTTACTAGCAAAATATAATTCTTATAATTAAGGTTGTGAAATAGCAATGTAAGCCAGTAAGCTGGATGGAAACAACCAGGCTTGGGGTTTGTATTTCTACCCTTTAAATTCCCATTTCCACTGGATTCCTAAACCTCACTCAGTCTCATAATGAGCAACAAGGTACACTTTACTGTCTGGAGCATATTGTGAAAAAGTACTGAAAAGGCACATAAAATTGGTTTTCCAACTTATTTGCAGATGGAAGGGGAAAACACCTAATATATTCAACAAATACAATAAAAGCCGTAGAACAGAAGGCCCTTTTATGATATCTGAAGTCTACTTTAATTAAGAGTGTTGAAAGTTCAAGATTTTATCACAACAATACATCTAGTTTCTTGATATTTGATATTTTTGTTGAAGCTTCAACTGCTGAAACGAGTGACCAGGACAAAATTAGGGATGTAAGCGACTACTTGAGTAGCTGACTAGCCAATAAGCTTAGTCTTATCAAGTAGTCGAATCAGTACTCGACTACTCGCTTCCTCTCTCCCCTCTCCCTCTCCCCCCCTCCGGCCCCCTGTCCCCATTGCTGCGGGTGTGGAACAGGTGCCAGTGCTGGGGAGAGCCAGTTTAAAAGCTGGCTCCCCACCCATTACAGCATACACAGTGCAGGGCTGGGGGAAGGCAGACACGCAGAGACCCCAGAGCCAGCGTAAACTGGGACTGCCAACCACTGGAGCTAATCCGGCTGTAGTTCTACAGTTTAAATGTAGTAAGCGCCAGGCTGCCAGACTCCTACTACATTTAAACCACAGAGCCATAGTGGGGATAACGGGCACCTTCCCCCATTGACTAATTGAGTAGTTGATGGAAATTCCATTGACTACTCGATGAGCTAATTAACTGCTACTTAACATCTGTACTTAAAATCTCACCTTACTTTTTTAAAATAGAAAGTGTCCAGTCCTGATGGTCACAATCAAAAACTGTGTACACTAATGGCTCAAAACTTAGAAGGCAAATAAAAAGAACTCGACACTTCCAGTTTTTACATCTCAATTTTTAAGCCAAGCTAATGAATGAGGCCTGACTGAACATTTGGTGCTGGCAATAATGTAGAAATTGCATATTGAATAAATATGTTCTATTGCTAATCCCAAACATTCAGAAATCATGATATCCCTCCAAAATTATAAATTTGGCTTTTAAAAAAGAATACATTTGTGGTTGTTTTATTTGTCCTCTGGTTTTTGAGCCTGTAGTATTCACATTTTCAAGACTTTTTTTTGTGACCCTAAGATCTAAAACTTCTACTCTGTTTCTCCTCCCTCCCCCCCGCCCCGCCCTTAGAGTCTCATATCATGATTGAAGGAGTTAGTAACACTTGATTTCTTATGCTCTTTAATCTACAGGAAAAAGAATGATAGCACACAAATGGAAATGCTGCTTAATTAGATTCTAGTATTTTCCCATTTTTCTTTGGCACTTACTGTGCAGAAAAATATGATTACAGGATCCTGAGGTGAACACTTGAATGACATATAGGGTCTCTAGTGCTCTCTATCCTCAGTTCACACATTGAGCGAGTGAACTTGCCTGGATATATAATGCTCTTTCTAAATTCAAAAAGACCTTGGAGAGCCTTTTCCTTTTCTGATAAATCAAGAGACAATGAATCCACCCTTGAATTATTGATTTGTAACCTCAGATTGAGTTTGTTTCTCACTCTTCTTCCCAAAACTCTCACACACACACACCCTACTCATACAGGATGTTTTCGTGGCAACCACACCAAAAGCCTGCTAAATATTGCAGAGTGGGGAAAAAGAAACATCTAAAACAGGAAATTAATCAATTAGGCCTGGTCTGGATGTATAGTTTGAATTCTCATAAGCTCTTAGCTCAGCATTGATTTCCATCTTTCCATTGCATAACTCACTTAGCACGTGGAAACTGGTGTGGAAGGTATCCATTTGATGGAGATTTTAATTCAAACTTAAGCCAAACAGGAAAAAAAAGTCTCCTGAGAGCAGCCCCAGAAGGTACAATTTAGAAGAAAATCTGCCAACAAGGAGCAAAACCATACTTTATTTCTATTCAAAGAACATTAAAATAAATAGCATCATTAACTGCATCTGCTAAGAAATTAACTAGCATCTGCAGAGAAGGAATGAATTTCTGCTAAGAAAAAATCTGTTATTGCCAGCATCCTGTCCATCCAGCCGTTATAACTGAATCATACATCAGTTTTGGTCTTTTATGTCAGACAACAAAAAAGCAATAAAGGCCAAAAGATGTACTAAAAATGGGCCTTCATAAGAAAGGAAGTGTGTAACCTTATGTACAACTTATGTTCACCATGAAGAGGTATAGGGAAAAAAAAGATGAAGGTCTACAACAAGTGACTTATCACAAAAGTTTCTCCATTTCAAAAGCCAACAACAAACTATTTTCTCCCATTATATTATAATCATAGCAATGCAAATTAAATCCAGAATTGCTAATAAAACCGTACAGTTACTGAAACTGGAATGAAAACACGACCACTGAAAATGTTAGTGTCAGTGTTGCCAAATCTCAGGATTTTGTCATGAGTCTCAGGATAATAATTTTTCTTGAAACCACAACTCATGGACTCAAGTGTGTATGTGATGAGTTAGCCTTCATTCTTAAAGAAAAAGTAATTTTCCAGCCATCATAGCTTTGGAGAAAAATTTCAGAATTTGACGCCAGTGTATTCTAAAGGCTCAAAAAGGCAGAAGGCAACTAAAAACAAATCTATTATTTTTACATAAGTACATGATTTTAAAGCCAATCAAATGATTTTTGGTATCCCTGATACATGTTTCAGGGGATGACAGTACTATGGTGGTGGACATGCTATTGCTAAAACCAAATTAATCACATCTATAAATGAGCAAATGGAGCATGTTCCCTTGTTCAGACTATTCTCTTATTGATGTTATTTACATAAGAGTATGTATATATAGAACACAAGGGATAGAAGTAACTCAATGCACCTCGGTATTCACAATCTATACCAGGGGATGTCACAACATATTTTGGTGGCCTTGGAGTGCAGCCACCAACTCTAGCTGGTGGCCACTCTGAGAATTATTCCTAAAATACTTAATTAACTGTAGGGAAAAAACCATAAATGTACATATGAAGATCATTGCAATTTATTTATTTTGGAGTTTTGGCTGCCTCAATAACAAAAATAATATACACTTGTCTTCATTCTTTACTGAACTTAAGCAGATTAGAAAAAAGTGCTTTGCATGTTTTGATTATTTTTAGACTGAATTACTAAATCTGCTGCTGTGAACAGTGATACTTGTATATTTGCTAATATCACTTTCAAATTATAACACTTGCAGTAATATTTACTATGTAGAGTATTAACAAAATTAGTAGCATGGTGCATAATAATCATAAAGTTCATTATACTTGCATCTATTTTCAAACAGTTCTCCAACTTTTGATGACTGCAAATACAGTCAGTTTCTTTAGGAGTCAGTAGCTTGCAGTCAGGAAAATGACAGTGTTTGAAATAAATGTTTGAAAACAAAAATAATAACTCAAGTATAAGCTGCTGTACACAGATTGGACCTCTCTAGTCCAGCCAAAACCATAGTCCAGCATGATTTTAGTTAACCAGATGTCCACTGTCCTAGTCAGTGTTCCATTGGTTTTAAGACACAGATTCATTTTTGTTAAAATACTTTATGTGAGGAGTCCCACAGAATCTTCCTAACCCACAAGAAAAACTTAAAAAAAAATAGTCTGGTAGCACTTTAAAGACTAACAAACATGTAGAGGGTATTGTGAGCTTTCTTGGGCACAGCCCACTTCTTCAGATGACCAGAGTGTTGGATATCCAGAACCAAAATAAATGAGGGAGGAAGGGGGGGGGGGGGGAAGAGAAGAGAAGGAAAAAATGGGAGGGGGAACAGAAAGAGGCAGAGGGTAGATAAGTAGCAAAGAGAAATTTGAATATGTATGTAACTGGAAAACAACAGATAGTCTATTAGCACCTAAAGACTAGATAGTTAAAAGAGGCAAATAAGAACTGTTAGTTAGCAATTGGAGAGGAAGAGAACTAAAACCATATTCTATACAGACATACAGAACCATTGGCATCTTCATTGTTTGTTTGGTTGATAATGTCCCAGCCATCCAGTATCTCCATTTAAACCATTAGCATGAGAATTAAACTTGTGAATGAACTGTAGTTCCAATCCTTTTCTGTGTTTTTGGCTTCTGGAATTGGTCTGTAACAAAAACAGCAACTTGGAGATCCCTTAATGTGTGTCCAGTCAGGCTAAAGTGTTCAACAGGTTTCTGTAGGTTCCCTTTACGGATATCTGATTTTCTTTCCATGAATTCTTTCCCATAGGGACTGTCCAGTTTGTCCAATATATATATTGCAGTGGGGCATTGTTGGCATAGATCACATTACTGGATATGCAGTTAAATGAGCCTCTGATTTGCTGGCTGATGTGGTTGGCTCCAGTGATTAACTTGTTTCTATAGATATGTGGGCAGTGTTGGCATGCGGGCTGATTGCAGGGCTGGGTTCCTGGATGCTTATGATGTGGCTGTGTAGCACGGTTACCAAAAAGAATTTGTTTCAGGTTCTGGATTGTCTGTAAGTGAAAATAGGCCTTCCTCCCAAGGCCTCAGAGTGAGGGATCATTTTCCAAGATAGGCTGTAGATTGTGGATAATGCATTGGAGGGGATTAAGTTGTGGACTGTAGGTAATGACAAGTGGAATACTGTTGTTTTCTCTTTTGGGTCTGTCTTGAAGTAATTTATGCCTGGCTATTTTTTTGGCTCTGTCAATCTGTTTTTGCACTTCTCTAGGTTGGTATTTCAGTTTTAGGAATGCTCTATATAGATCTTGTAGGTGACTGTCTCTGTCTGTGGGATCAGAGCAAATCTGGTTATATCTTAGGGCTTGACTGTATACAATAGATTGAGAAATGTGTCTGGGATGGAAGCCAGAGGCATGAAGGCATGAAAACATGAAAGTAAGTTTCCAGTATAGGGTGGTGGAATTTTGTCCATTATTTAACTGTACTGTAATATCAAGGAAGTGAACTTCCTGTGTGGGCTGTCCAGGCTGAGGTTGATGCTGGGGTGGAAGTTGTTGAAATCCTTCTGAAACAGAAAGTTGTCTCCAATGCAGTCCAGAAACTTATTGGATAGCCTGTGCCCCGCTGTGTTAGTTTCCCAACATCTGTCTGGATAGTTGAAGTCCCCCATCACCACCAAATCTTGGGCTTTGGATAGTTTTGTTAATTGTTTAAAAAAGGCCTCATCCACCTCTTCCACCTGGCTAGGTGGCCTGTAGTAGACTCCTAGCATGATATCACCCTCATTTTTACCCCTTTTAGCTTAACCCAGAGACTCTCTACACAGCTATCTCCTACATTCATCTCCACTTCAGTCCAAGTGTGTACATTTTTAATATACAAGGCAACCCCTCCTCCCTTTTTTCCCTGTCTGTCCTTCCTGAGCAAGCTGTACCCTTCCATACCAACATTCCAATCATGCATCCCATCCCACCAGGATGATGGGTTGTCTGGGATTTCCAGATTTGTGCATCTTAGGTAGCAGATAGAAAGCTCCTAATCGGGGATTCGGGAGGGCGTTAGAGTAAATTTGATCCTGAGCAGCATCAGGGAGTTTCATAAGCAGTTGTTTCAGAGTTTTTTGGTATTCTTCAGTGGGATCACAGGAGAGAGGCTTGTAGACTCTAGTATTGGTGAGCTGTCTGTTTGCCTCCTGTTCATAATCTGTTCTGTTCATGACGACTACCGCGCCTCCACTGTCAGGCTCTTTGATTATGATGTTAGGATTGTTTTGGAGGCTGTGTATAGCATTGCGTTCTGCATGACTCAGGGTATAGGTAATGTTATATGTTGTTGATTGCTGACAATGTTATCACAAGTTTATCCATTAGGAAAAGAGATAAACCAAAAAAACTAAAACAAAACAAAACAAATAAGAACCAGAACCTGGTATCAAAATTGGGAAATCTTTAAACTAACAATTGAATTACCGGTAAAAAGAATAGACAAAATTATTTTTCTTCCAAACAAAAAACAAAAAAAGGAACTCATCAATAGATGTCTGATACCTTCACAGAGGAAAAATAACTATGGATGAATGTTCTAACCAAACTTTTAACTGACATGAATTAAGCTGCAATAAATTATGTAACCAATATCCTGGATATCCAAACCAGGTCAGCAATCCAGGGGTTAACATCTATCCTTCTCAAACTCCCACACACAAGAGTTAAACTGACCATGTTGTCTTCCTAAACAGATTCCTTTTAAATTAATTTACTCATACAGTTTACTAAAACACAAACAAATCATAGTAGCCATCTATTCACTTTGTAGTCCAAGTGCTTGATTCTAATCTCATTTACACTATTTCAAATGGGTAGGGTTCAAATTACTTTTACAGAGTTTTGTACTATTTACACCTATTTGGGAACTGAATCAGTTCCAATGTTATTAAACTTTGCATGGGTCTTACAAGTTAGTTGTTCTACTAATTGTGTATATGAATAGCTGGCAACACTTTCCATAAAGAGGATATATTGTAAAAGTGACATATGTTTTCCTGAAGTACAATAGATCATATTCATAACCAAATTGTGTAGTATAAGAAACTTTAGGGGAGATATACACTAGAAGTGCTACATCTATGTGCATTTGGTTACCCTATGCCAAACGGAGGACATTTTCCCATCAACATAATTACTTCATATCTGTAGAGGCTATGGGATTCTCAAGTTCTGCAATGCACAGAAAGATTTAATAACTATGTTATTCCTCTGGTCTCCATGATGGTGGCTGACTGGGTGAACTTCCCCCAAGGGACGTCTCCACATGCAAAGTGCTAACTCTGACAGAGTCAACTTGAATTGCTGTTATTTCCGCATACATTTGGATTGAAGAGATGCTGTGGCTAACTGTCATTCCCTGTCTACTCTGCATTATCACTTTCACCACAAGAACACAGACATGCACAAGAGCCTTTTAAAAGAAGTGGGTGCATAATATTACATGGGTCCAAACCCCTCTCCTTCCAATAGCAAAGTCAGCCCGGAGCCCACAAGTTTTCCTCGGCTGCTTCAAATACACAGTGATGTGATGACTGGATTGTGTCTTTGCACCCTGCTTGCATATTTCAGCACCTGTTGTCCTCACACAAATCCTGCTAGTTGAAGGTGAGACCCAATATTACCAATTTCTCCACCTCTAACTCAACCAATAAATCAAAAGACAGCTATCATAATTATCAAACTGAACCCACAGAACCCTGAAATTTTCAGCATGCTCTCTTTTCAGTGTACAGGAAACCACTAGCACTAAATGAGACGACTTACAATGACTAAGATACATTATCTAAGGACAATTATTTAACTGTTGCATCCTTGTCTTTCTTAATTATCTTACAAGCTGACTACAACTTGTTTTTAAGCCTATTCTATAGTCTTAAACAGAAGGGAATGCCGTATTTCTTTACAAATCTGAACACACGTTCAATATGCATGGCAGGCAGGAACATTTAATGCAGACAAACATGACCAGGAAAATGTGAGCTAAAATTCAAATAGAGTGAAATGGACTTTTCATCTTCCAGATGACGAGTGTACCACAAAGTGACTTAACTCATCTGACAAGATGGAATACAGCTGGCTTCTTATCTCTTGGCCAGCTTAGCAACATGAAAGGAAAAGAAAAACAATGCATTAATTGATACTACAGAACACTTCTTTCCTAATGGTTTCCAGCCAGAATTTTTGAGTTGAAGCTATTTCCGACCTAATGGCTAGCATTTGTGTACACATTACTTTTTCATGTGAAAAGGAAATGTAATTTTTCTTTAAAAACATACTTGTTAAGACAGAGCCATAAATAAGCATTTTAGTGTCCCGGGTGAGCATGCATATGTATCCTCCAGTGTCAACACATGGGCAAAATGCAGGGGCATGTGCACCCCAGATTTCTGCCTTCCATTTAGCATAGTGATTTTCAAACTGAGAGGGCTTTTGCCCAGAGCCAGTAAACCAGAAGCTGTTGGGAGCTACCCAGCCTGTACAGGGCGCTGGCTCTTATATCAATGTTTCCCAAATGGTGTTCCACGGAACCCCAGGATTTCGCGAAGTGAAAATAAGGTTCCATGAGAAAATTCCATTGCAGTAACATTTTATAACTTAAAAAAATATTAATTATTTAATGCATATTAGTTTTTTAGCTTTATTTTTTGTACACATTAAATGTGATTTTTGTTTTTAAATATGTGCATTTAAACTAAATGTTGATCTCATGACCTTGTTTAGTATTTGTTTATTATTCCTTACTTGTTTCTGGTCTACTTTTTCAACTCCATGTATAAGATTGGTATTAGGGGTTCCACAAAATTCTTTTGAGTCTAAAAGGGTTCTGTGGCCAGATAAAATGGGGAAACACGGCTCTATACTGAGATAGTCTGAGTGCTCCCTCCCTGCTCAACAGCCCTCCCTGCCCTGCTCTTCAAGCCAGGCTGCCTCTCTCTGCCTTCCTCTGTATGTATCCATCATAAAGTGAAGTACTTTGCATGTGTCTTTATTGAATTACACTTTGAGTTCAAACCAATTCTCCAGTTTGTTAAGGTTGATTTGAATGTAATCCTCTCCTCCCAGTTTGGTGTCATCTGCACATTTTTATAAGCACACTCTTCACACCATTATCCACGTTGATAATGAAAATATTGAATAGTATTAGATCCAAAATTGGCTCTTACAAGATTCACTAGATGCACCCTCGCAGTATGACAGTGAATCACAGATGTCTACTCTTTGGAGACTCTTGTAATCAGTTGTGCATGCACCTTGTAGTAATTTTATCTAGACAACTAGTTTTGTTTATGACAGTATCTTGTGGGACTACATCAAACACGTAACTAAAATCAAGACATTTCATACCTACTCCTTCCTCCCATCTGCTTGACAGTCATAAAAAGGAAATTAGGTTGATTTGGCATGATTTGCTCTTGACAAACCCACACTTGTTATTCCTTAACACTTTATTAGGTTCTACATGCTTACAAAATAATTATTTAATTATTTGCTCCAGTATCTTTCCAGGTATTGAAGTTAGGCGGACTAAGCTATAATTCCCTGAATACCCTAGGTCTCCTGGCACCACACCCTGCATCTTCTGCAACACAGATACAGCTATACCCCAGAGCCCCTCTTCCCCGGGGCAATGTGGCCCAGCGGCCAGAGTCTCTAACAATACCCCTTCCCCAGGGCAGTGAAACCTAGCGGCTAGAGTCTCTAGGAAAGCCCTCTTCCCCAGGGCAATGTGTCTTAGCAGCCAAATTAGTAATAGTAGTGCGAGATAAGAAGGTGGGTAGAGGGATCCTGGCCCTCCCTCTCCACCAGGTCCTATCCCAGGGTCCTGTCTGTGGTGGGCATGTCCCACCATTAGCTCAGCAGGGAGTCCACCGGAAACATGTCTGCCCAACTCCAGTTCCCCACCCTGGGCTACTTCCTACCCTGTCCAGGATTGTTGGCATTTTCCCCATCTGCGTCCTCCGACCCAGTCCCTTCCATGCCCAGTCTCTACTGGCTGGCCTCTGCTGCAGCATCCATCTGCTGCTCCCCCGCTGGGCTGGAAGCCTCCCTGGCCAGTCCCCGCTGGCTAGCCTCCCGTTCTGGTCTCTCAGGCAGCTCACTGGCAGGAGCTCGGACAGTACAACCTTCCCCCTCAGCAGCCAGCCCAGACTGAGCATTCCTCGAGGCTTTTATACTGATAATGCCCAGCAGGACTGTAGGGGCACGGCTTCTTCTGCCTGGTGAGCCTGATTAGACTCAGCTTTCACAGTGTGGGGCTGGTACACCCCACCACAACCTCATTCACCTCTTCCTGACTTGACTGATGACAGCAGACTTCTTCCATGACATTATCCCATTTCCTTCCCCTTTTAGCTATACCTGGAGACACCATCACAGGACCTAACCAGATCATCACAATGAGTAGTTCTGCTTAGAAAATAGAGGCACACTCTGGCTTATCGTACATATATTCTAACTCTGCATAGCCGATTTACCAATCAATAAAAGATGATGATAGCTATTTCTCAAGCCAGGGATGCAAAAGGAAAACTATATACTTGGAAAAGGGAAATTAAGGTACAGATTAGACCTCTGAAATCTGGCACTCTCTGGTCCGGCAACATCTGTGGTCAGGCAGATGCTCCTAGACCAGAGAGTCCGGGAGCCTAATGGCAGGAGGACCAACAAGCTAGTCAGGGCTGGAGGCAGCAGTGGTTGGAGGAGCCCCACAGCAGTGCTGGAGCCGGGGTCATGGAACCCTGGCTGCCCACGGCAGTGCTGGGGTTGGAGATGCTTGGCCACTCACAGCAGGGTGGAGCTGGAGGCTAGAGAACCCCAGCTGCCTGTGGCAGCACAGGACTGGAACCAGAGCCAGGGAAATCTGGCTACCCGCAGCATGTGGCACTGAGGGACGGAGAAGCCCAGCAGCATGCTGCAGTGCAGAGGCAGGGACTAGAGAGCTGTAGCCACCCATGACAGTGCAGAGACAGGGAAACCCGACCTTCTGTGACAGCGTGAGGCTAGTGCCAGGGCCAGAAGACCCCTGCAGCCCATGGCATCCCAGTGTCGGAAGGGCAGCGGCAGCATGATTGACAGCCTGGCTGGGGAGGGAGTAGAGGCAGGAGGCCAGCTGGCACCAGGCAGGTGGCGGGGGATGTCTTCCCTGGTCTGGTAAATTCTGTCATTGTCCCAACAGTGCCAGACCAGAGAGGTCCGATCTGTATTATCATATTAGCTAAACTGCACATTGCATCACTGGCAGATGGATGGGATAAAAACTGGAAAAAAATCTCTTATTGCATCCCTATGATTGAGATTAGAACAAATAACTCAATACCTGCATTCATAAAACCATTCCCATTGGAAAAATGCATGAACCAGATGTCAGGAAAACACAGCAACTGTTAAAAATAGCAGATATTAACTCAGTTATTTCATACCTGTAATCATCTGCCACATTAGAAGGAATACTTTCATGGGTGACTGGATGGCTCAGGGGAGTAGGTAATAAGATGTGTAGCATTTCAACTCTTGGGCAATGGCTCAACTCTAATCCCAGATTGGTAGCAACCAAAATGTATTACTTTCTGACAGCTGCTCAGTGTTATATGAAATGAGCCTGTATTCCCAGACAGAACCAACTGTCCATACAATTTCTCAAATAAATGTAACAGTAAAATAAAACCTTAATACAGATCACATTTACAAATATGAGATCCAATCTGTACTATGCAGATGCAGAAAATTATTCATGGATGTAAGTGTCTGTACAGGCCACAGTCTGTGCTCCCGCTTCCGAATATTGAATTTTTGCCACACTTTCACAGAACAGAAAAATGCTGAATTTTAGTAACACACAGACAATAGCTCCAGATTGACTCCGTATCATGTTTTGCATTATTTTGCAAAGATCATATTGCCTATAAATGACAGTAAAAACAATGAGGAGTCCTATGGCACCTAACTTATTTTGAAACAATAACTCCAGAAATAACTAATTCGAAATAGTATGTCCACACTACAGGGAAGCCTCAAAATTATTCTAAGGTAGGCTCCCTTAGGTCTAAACAGTAGCATTATTTTGGAATAACTGACATTATTCTGAAAAAACAAAATGTGTGTCTACACTGCAAGCCATTATTTCAAAATAATGTCAAGCTGGAGGACTTCTTACTCCGATTCCTGTAGCACTCTTTTTTACAAGGAGTGGGACAGTTGAAGGAAGAGTGTGCTTCCTTCAACTTCATACTATGTAGACAGCAGCAAAAGCTGAGTTAAGCTATATCAACATAATCTGCATAATTGACGCAGCTGAAGTTGCATAGCTTAATTCAACGTTAGCCCTGCTATGTAGATGTATCCTTAATGTGGGTGCACTACTGTGAATTAAAGCCCCAGGAAGCACTGGGGAGTAATTACTTTGAATGACTCTGGGGAGTAGTTATTTTGAAATATCAGCAATGTAGTGTCCAAAATAACTATTGTGGACGTTCCGCTTGTTATTTCAAAATAGACCACACCAGTGTAGACCAGAGTTTAGAGACTAACAGATGTATTAGGGAGTAAACCTCTGTGGGTAAAACCCGCTTCATCAGATGTATTGGAGTGGAAATATATACTTCTGTAACTTCCACTCCAATTCATCTGATGAAGTAAGTTTTACCCACAAAAGTTTATGCCCTAATAAAGCTGTTACTCTCTAAGTTGCCACAGGACTCCTTGTTGTTTTTGCAGATACAGACTAACCCGGCTACTTATCTGAGACTTATCAATGACCATGTCCTATCAGAGTAAGATGCTATGACCTCACATGATATCCCTAACACAGGGGTCCCACACAAAAGACTAATAATTCATTAATCTTTTAAATACAACTTACCCTGTTGTGTACTAAGTGCAAAATCAACTCATTAGATAAATTGGTTAATTAATGCAGTTTAAAACATTGCCGATTTTCCTACTCTAATCTTGAACTGGAGGAGAATTTAAAATATGCCTCTATCAATTTCATGACAGGCTCTGATGCTCACCTTGTCCTTCCTTACAGAAGATGAGGGCCCAGTGCTCTCTGGCTTGCCCTTCAATCTTCCGTAGGTAAAGCAGCACGCCTAAAATGTCCTTTATTTTTAACAGTTTGAGAAATGTTGGGGTTAGTGGCTGTCCAGTCTACACCACCTGTACATGGATCTCCGGGGTCTCTCCAGGAGCTGTGGATTATACTTTCTGGCAACTTCTCTATTTTTACATGCCCCTTATGCATTGTATCAGTAACCACTGAGTTCAGTGAATACTGACTTGCCATATATCAGAGATTTTTTTCATAGAATACTAGGACTGGAAGGGACCTAGAGGGGTCATCGAGTCCAGTCCCCTGCCCTCATGGCAGGACCAAATACTGTCTAGACCATCTCTAATAGACATTTATCTAACCTACTCTTAAATATCTCCACAGATGGGGATTCCACAACCTCCCTGGGCAATTTATTCCAGTGTTTAACTACCCTGACAGTTAGGAACTTTTTCCTAATGTCCAACCTAAACCTTCCTTGCTGCAGTTTAAACCCACTGCTTCTTGTTCTATCCTCAGAGGCCAAGATGAACAAGTTTTTTCCCTCCTCCTTATGACACCCTTTTAGATACCTGAAAACTGCTATCATGTCCCCCCTCAGTCTTCTCTTTTCTAAACTAAACAAACCCAATTCTTTCAGCCTTCATTCATAGGTCATGTTCTCTAGACCTTTAATCATTCTTGTTGCTCTTCTCTGGACTCTCTCCAATTTCTCCATATCTTTCTTGAAATGCAGTGCCCAGAACTGGACACAATACTCCAACTGAGGCCTAACCAACGCAGAGTAGAGTGGAAGAATGACTTCTCGTGTCTTGCTCACAACACACCTGTTAATGCATCCTAGAATCATGTTCTTTACCTTTTGGGCTTTGATCACAGTCACATGACTCAGACCAGGCTATAAAGATCCATCTCTTTACCAGAACTCCTGGCAAGAAGCAAGAAAGAATGAGTGTGCTTTACAGCCTTAGCTGACAGCCAGCTGACTTTCAGCTCAAGCTGTAGAGCTGGGGTTGACAACCTCCAGACGCCAATTCTGAGTGGCACATGCAGCCTAACCTACTACTAGAGCCCTTTCCTTTCCCCAGCAGCTGGTTAGGCTGCATGCACAGAGGCTTTGCACTCAGAGGTGCCCCCAAGCCGGCTGCAGTGCGCACTGCTGCCAGCAAGTCCCTGCATCTCCTGCCTCACCACTGCGCTGCATAGCCCCTCTTTTCCCCCCAGGGACTGCCTCTGCTGCACAGGGCCCCAGGTCCAGCCATGCTGTCTCCTCCTTCAAGGGGACCCTCTGCACCTTGGAGCTGCCTGTGAGAGGAGAGGGTGGCATGGAGCCAAACGGCTTGCAGCTGGCTAAGCAACCGCAGTCCAAGCAGGACCTCTGTGTGTGCCAGAGGGACATGCTGGCTCACACCAATCACATGGCTGAAGCCCTAGAGGCTTTCAGTGCTGCCACCTGGCTGGCCCACCTGCGGCCAGAGGGGCTGCAGTACGTGGCCAAGAGCCTGGCATTCAGCCTGCGCCAGAAGGTGCTGTGCCTGCTGCCCTGGCCTGCCGGCTGCCCCGAGCAACTGGGCAAGGAGCTAAGTGACTCCTGCTTGGCTGCTCCCTGTGCTGGTAGCTTCTGTGCAAATCAGTGACCCTGCACTGAGGCCATATTTGCTGCCACTGCTGCACCATGCCTGCCTGCCACATGGTGCAAAAAGAAGCGAGTGCCCTCCCACCTCCTCACATCCAGACCCACATTCCCTCACTCATCCATTTCCTCCCCCTGTCCCCCGACCAGCCACACAGTCTGGCTCTCCTATCCCCCAGCCAGACACCCTACTCCCAGCCCACTCCTGCCCCCACCCCGGCCAGACACCCTACATCCCATCCAAATCTCACGACTTCACCCCCTCCAAAACCCCACCTCCTGTCCAGATCCTGCATACCCCTATCTCACTCACTAGCCCATTTTTGTCCCCACCCCAGAGCTCAAGGGGGCACACAAAATCCACTGGAACCCAAGAAAAGTAAATCTGGCCTATGGGATGCCCTGAACCTCTGTCCTCCCTGTCCCTTTCCCCTCACCCTATTGGGCAGGAGCACCAGAGGACTGAGGTGTCTCTGTTTGGGGCCACATCAGTGAGGTTTTGGGGGGGGGGGGGGGTTGAGGATTTTTGCTTCTTACTTGTGTGGTCCCCAAGTGAGTTTTTCTGTGTGTCAGTGATCCCCGACCCCCAGAATGTT
Organism: Pelodiscus sinensis; assembly: GCF_049634645.1. Classification (NCBI taxonomy): domain Eukaryota; kingdom Metazoa; phylum Chordata; order Testudines; family Trionychidae; genus Pelodiscus; species Pelodiscus sinensis. Next base: position 237,318,681 of record NC_134712.1, on the reverse strand, counting down.
CCCCATTCCTGCCATAAATAAAGAAAACATCAAAACCTTTAGTGCTGGACATAATATTTTGATTTAAAATGAAGTTTGATAACCTAACATAAGAAAGTTAAAACACTTACCGGTAATCTGTTTCATAATTTAAATCGAACCATTCTCCCTAGCTGCAGCTAGTTCAGAAAGTAAATTCACCATACCCAGTCAGCCCTTGCCTCCCCAACCAGCTCCTTCCCCCAGCACACAGATCCATTAATAAATTGAATATCGGTATGCCACTTCTGAAAGGTTGCCAGCCCCCGCACTAAAAGGTAAGATCTGCATCGTAATTTATTTATTAATGAAGCTGCTGTAAGTAGAACTATTATTAACTTTAGAAAGTATCACCAGTACTCGGCCCCATACATCAAATTATTATCTCGGCACTCCACCTCTGAAAGGACCCCTGCTGTAAAGGATCATGAACTAACCTGGAGAAATCCCAGGTTTGATTCTGCCTGTCTGCATTACACATATATTAGTAAATCCAGGCTTTCAGGCTAGTACTGATACCTTTCTCTCTATGCCAAATAAATTTCATCTATGGTGCAGAAACTGCTGCTTTCTTTTAATTGTTGAAGAAGTAATTTGGAATGGCAAGTATTGGGGCTGTTGTGAGAAGGAAAGAAAAAGAAGTGTTATAATCTTATAGTTCCAAGTTTGAACTTTCTCTATATTAAGCCAATCACTGAGTAGTATTTTCACATCATTCACAATATGTATGAATTTTAAAAAGTACCATAAAATAGTTGCTATAGGTTTGATTACAAATCAGGCCACCCAAAAATCTATACAGATGTCAAAATGAATTGTTAAATGAAGTCATGGGAAAAAAACAATAGCATTTTTCAGTGCCTGCCTTGTCAATAATGGCTCAATTGTTTTCTTACACATAATTGTATATAGAGTCAATCTGCAAATAAATATTCTTTTCAAAGACTAGAGGAAAAACTGGTTCATTTCCTGACCTTTAGGACAAAGACTTGTATTTAGAATTGGGGACTCCGAGGGTATCTCTTGCATCACAGCAAATTATAACCCTTCTTTTTCTTCCCTTCTCAATGCACACAAACTCTGGTAAGAAACTGATCTTTCTATATGAACCTCAGTCATATGACTGATCAGAGCTACAAAAGGTTAAAAACCCCTAGTATATGGCAAGAGCCCATCACCCCTGAACCCAGTGATTACTGATACAATGCCCAAATCTTCTCAAAGCTCAGCTGTTGTATCAAATCAATGGCTCTGCATAAAAGGAAAACATATCTCTAAATTAAGAAAAGCAGAAAAAAATATAAAAACTCACAAAAACAAAAACAAATTCTCAATTATAGTCTTTTTTGCTTATGGATAAATGTAAAAGAATGGATATCACTAAACCTAGGTAAAATAACTCAGGTTTAGCCATATCTGGCTTTTACACAGGCAAAGGCTGTTTTAGAAAAATATACATTAACATGTCTCCACTAATAAAAAAAATACAAGCACACCTGGAATTGATTGTTTCTTATGGTTCGTTAGAACGAGATCTATTTTTGGATTGACTTGTTTTTTTCCTAAGTGGATCATCAGTGAAATATGTTTGACCTATACATTGTTTGGCGTTTAAATGTCAATACAACAGTTATACGTGAATACCAAATTTGATCATGATAATAATGAATTCAGTGTTTGTTGTATTACATCTCCTAATTGATTTGAATAGGAGAGCTGCATACAAAGGAGCTGCTGAAACCCTGACTGCTCACAGGAGAAATCAATATCTTATTTTAAAAAGAGGAAACTATAGAAGTGCAAAGCTAAATATTTCTGGCTTGCATAAAAATAAAATGTTACAAGGTCACTACTGACAGCTAACCTCATTCTAAATTATTTCTTGCCATTTTCTCCTAAGGGCAACTGCCTTCCTATAACATGGCTGAGAGAAGAGCAACTTCTAAACCTGTAACTTATGGTTAGCAAAGTCGCATATTTTATTTGCAAATTACCTGGAACATTCAACAGGAAAACCTGAGTTACACATGCCTTCATGTACCATTAAGAGTCATAAAAGTAACAAGGCAAAAATAATTAGTATTATATATACTATCATAATAATATATCCAAAAAGTTCCTTAACAGTTTTGCTCCCCATGCATATTCCTTATCACAAGCCTGGGCAAAATACCCTCTGTGGGCTGGATCTGACCCACGAAGCCACCAGGAAGCCACCAGATCCAGCCTGCGGATGCAGCACAGAGCCTCAGATGGACTCCCTGCCTGTCGTCTCCCCCCCCCCCCCCCACACACACACACACACTGCTGAGAAGAGTGGCCATTGTGAACCTGTGGGGCTCTGAACAGCTGTGAGCCCGGGGGAGGGGGAAAGAAGGCTTCAGGCACTTCTCCCACCCCAACACAAACTCATTGGCCAGTTTCAGCCAATGGGAGCTTGAGAAGCACCCTCCTCTCAGGCTCATAGCTGTTCAAAAATCACATGGCCCCTGCAGTCAATACGAGGACGGGCCAGGGAGTTTGCTTGAGAAGGCGGCTGGCTGGGAGTCAAGCAGGTAAGTCTCTCAGCCAGAGCCTGCCTCCGACTCCCCAAACCTTTGCGAGCCCTACCCCACACAGGGCAAACCCTCTCCTGCCCCCATATCACAACTCAAACCCCTGCACCCCTCCTACACTCCAGTCCCTTTCCCCAAGTCACAACCCCCTGCTGCCCTATGTCACAGCCCAAACTCCTCTAACCCAGGCCACAGCTCAAACCCCTGCACCCCTTTCTGCATCCCTTCTTCTCTTCCCCAGGTCACAACCTTCTCTTGCCCAAGGTCATAATACAAACCTCTACACCCTAGTCCCCTAACCCAGGTCAAACTGTCTTTTTCACCCTAACTCCCTCCCAGACCCCATATCCTCTCCTGTACCCCAAACCCCTACTGCAAACTCCCTTCTTCACCCAACCTCTATCCCAGGTGCACCACCTCCATTAATATGGAAAAATGTGGCCTTTGACCACTTTAGAAATTCTTTGAGTGCCCCTCTATCAAAAATTATTGCCCACCCCTGCCTTATCATGTCTGCTTTCTTTAGTGACATAAGTATGTATATTCTACGTCTCTATTTTACTTCTTTTAGCAGCGCCAAGTGTTTTCTGACTCATACATCATGAGAACTGTTAGGTTCCAATAGCAATGGCGGTAATGTCTGAGCCACAAAGAACACAGGATTTCATTTTGTTTTTGGAGTTGGCAGGGGAAAAAATGTTCATAAATGGAGCACATTTGATTTGGAAGTCATTGGGTGACCTTAAACATTTAATCCCACAATGCCATTTTTAAAGATCCACTTTTCAGATTAGAATCATAATTTTAAAATAAAGCGGGAGGAGGGGGAGGGGAGAGACTTTTTTAATTCACTTCGTTTTCCTGAAACCATTTGTTTACAGGATTCTTATGTCTAGGGATGTTTGTAGAGAATAGCTACCCAAAGGGGGGACTAAAATGTTATAAAGATTATAAAGTTTTTAAAGTAATATCTAAACTCTGTTAGGATAAGCATTGAGAGTACATCTATGCAGATAATTCTATAGTATGCTGTTCTCTCAAACTAACGTTATTAGTCAGTAGAGATTTTTGTCAGCTAATGGAGCCACTCATTCTCAGTGAAAGGGGCTGGTACCCAGAGACATAGTATCACAAAACTTACAACTGATCACATATCCCTAGACATTTGAAATGCAAAATTGTTTTACTGATGGTTTTAGTGTCCACAAAGCTCTTTTCCCACTTTTTTTTTTTTTTTTTTTGGTAACTGATGGGCAGTGAAAATGGGTGACTTTCACTTGCTTTTCTACATAACTGATTTGCAACCAGGGGCATACATATCCTTAGAGGTACACAGAGGTCTTCCAGAGGGTACATCAACTCACATAGACAGCTGCCTAGTTTCATTACAAGCTACATAAAAAACACTAGCGAAGACAGTACAAACTAAAATGTAACACAATCACTTGTTTTTACTGCTCTATATACTATACATTGAAACGTAAATGCAATATTTTCAAATTGATTTATTTCATAATTATATGGTAAAAATGAGAAAGGGAGCAATTTTTCAGTAACTGTGCTGTGGCATTTTCATATTTTTATGTCTAATTTTGTAAGCAAGTAGTTTTTAAGTGAGGTGAAACTTGGGATATGCAAGACAAATCAGACTGCTGTGAAAGGGCCCTGGAAAGGGCCTGGAAAGGTTGAGACTGTTAGAGATCATGGTTGTCTTAGGGCAGGGTTTCCCAACCTATGGGTCACCATTACATTTCAAAAGGGTGGCCAAGTGTCTCCCCAGGTGGCTCTGTCCCCTATCCTCCCCTCATTTTTGAATTGCCTTGGGTCACCAAGTCTTCCTGAATTGTCAAAATGGGTCCTCATTTGGAAAAGGTTGGGAACCACTGTCTTAGGGTAACCAGATTTTCCAAGTTATTTTTTAAGTGGTGAAGCCCTGGAATGGTTACCTATAGGGAGGTGGTGGAATCTCTATCCCTAGAGATTTTTTAAGTCCCAGCTTCAAAAAGCCCTGGCTGGGATGATTTAGTTAGGGTTGGTCCTGCTTTGGGCAGTGGGGGTTGGACTCAATGACTTCCTGAGGGCTCTTCCAGCCTTAAGATTGTATGATTCTATGACCCCCTATCCAGAAAGGATCGAGGCTTCAGGAGATGGGGTTGGTCAGGTCCCTTTGATTCTGTGAATCTGCAGATGTGAGAATACCTTTTTCCAGAGACCCTCCCAGAGAGCAGGAATACTGGGGAGTCTAAGACAAAGAAAAGTGTCAGTGTCTGATAATGGCGGAAGAGGTCCTTCAGATGTACATGCAATGAGGCAGCCTATCATCTGTTTCACTACCTAGTTCTTTCAGTGGCCAACCTGCAAGTTTTACAAAAAAAAAAATTGAAACAATTCTTTTGTAAAAAAAAAATCAAGGTAATTGCTAATATTTGCAAAACCAAGAGATGCAGTGAGAGGCTCTGAAAACAGGAATAATCCTAGTTGTCAAGGTTGCATGATCACCCCAGACAACAAAGACGTCAGCAGGTATGTGTAGTACATATTGGGTATCTAAATATACAATCCACTCACTGCTTCTCCTTGGTATAATTAAGGCTCAAAGTGAGATAGTCAACTGTTGCTAAGCTATATGGTATGCTAAGGCGTGGTGGGTTTGGCAGCTCAGCCTGGCTTATTGTAGTTTGTTATGATTGCAACAAAACAAGGATAACAAAATATCATTATTGAATGTATGTACAACATATTAAAGATTTACATTTGTGCTTTGTATTGTGTTGTAACTTTACCATGAACAGAATCACGAGCAAATTTAGGTCAATCTGTTACACATTTATGTCAATTAATATTTTAATTGTTCCTTACTGGAAAAGTAGCACTTCACTTTAAGCAGGACCATCCTCATATGACATGTATTCTTTTAGGAAGTTAATGAACAGATTCCAAATAGTCAATGTCTGTAACTTGACCCCTGGATAAGCAAACCACCTTTTCCATCAGAACAATAGCCTTCAGACTTTGGCTCAGATTCAGAGTTTTGAGAGTTCAGAAATTTAACAACATTAACAATGCAAAGACTTGACTGTTAAGAAAACCAGGTGAACAAATTTTGTTTATGTGCCTTCACAGTGACCCCATTAAATAAATATACAGAAGTCAGGAGCATGAATGGGATCAAAATGCACAATTTTTGTAAATATCCCTATTAACTAGTTCCTTTCCAGGATTGATACATGACAAAAACAATGAGTAGTGCTGTGGCACCTTAGAGACTAACAAAAATAGAGACTCATGAGCTTTCCTGGGCAAAACACATTTCTTTAGATGAATTCATGTGAAGTGGGTTTTGCCCAGGAAAGCTCATGAGTCTCTCAATATTTTTGTTAGTCTCTAAGGTGCAGACTACTTGCTTTTACAGTTACAGACTTTACCTACCTACCTCTCAGACTTTTTAACATGACAAAAAAACACACCTCTAACACACCAAGTTAAAGAACTCATCTCCTAATGTTTAATGAGTAAAGTATTTCTGAAAGATGCAGTGCTATATATAGAAAAATAGATGAGTTAAACAGGCTCTGAAGACTCAAATAACCTGAAATAGTCTCTATCTGGATTAATGGTTAGGTCAGATCTTTATAACAATGAAGAGGATGGCATTCTGTAAAATGGTGAAATATCATATGGAAATCCTTTATTGACGATTCAGATACATAGAAATACAGAAACCTGTCTGGCAAAACTATTTTTTCCATAGCCAATCAAATATGACAACTTAAACCAATAAAGATTAATAAATAGCCGGAGAGAGGGACACGGATATATAACAAATGAAGAAAAGCCTACAAATAATGTAGAACGGGTCAGTCAGAATTTTTAAGGCACTAAAACCTTGGATTTGATTTATTTTACAATTTGCTATCCTATTGCCATCCATGGATGGTATTATAATGTTTGGTAAGAAGCTCTATTTCCAATGTTCTCTCTCAGAAATTTACTATGCCTCTCGTCCTCTTTTTTCCTTTGATGTTTATTATATTCTATTTGATATGTTGATTTACTATTCTGACTGCTTTCCTATATAAAATCAATAATAATAAAATGTTCTGAATATGATCTGTGTGGAAGTTCACAATTTTGTTTTCAATGAACAGTTTCTTTTAACAAATATTATGCTGTTGAATAAGTGCATTTCTCTCCCTTCTTAGAAATTATATTTCAACAAATACTGTGCTTCCCGATGCTCTTCCATGCTAGCAAGTGATGAAACAACAGATATTTTCAGGTAGAACAACATAGTATCAAGTTGGCTATTAATAACAGTGGAATAGACTTAACAGAATCACAACATCTAAGAGACTTATCTAGCCAGGTTTTATACCACTGTGGAATCTGCATACTTAGCAGTAGGCTTGTAAAGCAGATTGTTAGAGACACTCACAACTAAATGCATACTGACCTTTCCCCAAAGTTTCCTTGTCTGCTCTAGATCTAAGTAAGTTAAATTAGCGGAAAGATGCAATTAGTTCCCCTACTTTTGAAGACACCTTTTAAAGACCTCTTAAAATAAGGATCATAGGTAAAATTTCCAAAGGCAACTAGGGGTAGGGGCAACTAGACTGCAGAGTTTTTCCGGGATACCGGTGGCATTTCAGAAAAACTCTGCCACGTCCAATGAATGCGTCTGCTCTTCTGAAATTTTTTCGGAAGAGCAGACATGTTTCTTCAGCATCCCTGTAAACCTCATTGTATGAAGACTTTTTTTCCACATTTGTCCCAGTGTAGACGGTTTGCAATTTGCACATTTTTTTCCGGAAGAACTAGGTAGTTTAGACACAGCTTAGGTGGTTTAGTGGTATCAGAAAGGTTGAGAATCACTGGTATTGGGTATGTCTACATAGGATACATCTACACTGCAATTAAAAACCAGCTGATTTGGGTTTGCAAGGCTCTAGGCAAGGGGCTATTTAATTGCAGAGTGTAGACAGTAAGGATTAGGTTCTGCCCATGCTCTGGGGACTGAGACCCTCTCACTCTGCAGGGTCAGAGCCCCGGCTCCATCCTGAGGCTGAAGATCTACACTGAAATTAAACAGCCCCATAGCCTGAAATCTGTGAGTCTAAATCAGTTAGCACAAGCCAGTCACAAGTATTAACTGCAGTGCAGACATCCTACAAAGGCAGGTCCCAATGACAGGGCATCAGAAAAGACCCATGTTATTGCTATCAGAGGTCTGGTCTACACTACTGCTTAGGTCAATGGAACTTACGTTGAGTAGGAGTGTGGAAAACACACATCTCCCTGAGTGACTGAAGTTACCTTGACTTAAGTGATGTGCGCATCATGCCTTGTCAGCAGGAAATGCTCCTCTGAGAACATAATTACGCCACCTCCAGGAGAGGTGGAAGCTATGCCAGTTTCGTGTCAGCACTGGGCATCCTCAACTAACCACGCTGCAGCTGTGTCAATGTAGGTTGGTAGTGCAGACTTCCTTAAGTATAATTAATAATTTCCATCTATCAGGTGTGCAACCTCTGGCAAATTAAAAATAATTTGTTTACAAAGAAAAAAGGGTGTATTCCCAGAGTAAGCATATAAACCCAGCAATAAAAAAAAGTAACTTTACAGATTTTCTAAAGGCTGAACTAATGTCATCCCATTCGGACCAACCGGTAAACATCTATAAGTAAGCAAAGAATCCTGTCAACAGGCTGGCCATCAAAGCAGGGAGTTGGTACAGGGCCAGTGCCCTGTGGCTCCCCACTTTTAGAGTTGTGAGGGCTATGCCCACTCACTTTTTTAACATGGCTGTAACATGGGTTAAATTTGAAGTCAGGGGCCACTCTTCAGCTGCAAGCCGATAAAGTGAACAGCTCTGCCACCATGAACTGCAGCCAACACGGGCAGTGCCAGCGTTTTTTTGGTGGGCAGGCTGAGATGGACCTTAGCCCCAGCCCCCGCTGCCAGGAGGCCCGGCCCCCAGTGCTTAATTTGCAATGAAAGAGACGCTAGGGCTCAAGCAATTAGGAGCTGGAACTGAAGCAATTTTTTAAAAATTCATAATGGATGCAGCAAGCCCAGAGAGACTGGGGCTATGAACTGCCAGGCCTAAAGATGCTAGAGCTTATTAAGCCCTGCTAGCTCCTTTTTGGGGACTCGCCCCTGCTCTTCCTCTTCCAACCAAGGCTCCATCCCCAATCAGGCAGTAGTCAGAGCCAACCAGATAGCACAGTGGAGTGCTGTGGGGAGCCCCAGACCTCCTCCCGCCCCAGGTGATACTCCATAGATGGAAGGGACATGAGCCAAGGGCTGCTCTTGGGCACCCTATACCCTGCTAAGGAAGGTGGAGGCTCCATAGCTGTCTACAGTGGCCCGGATCCCTGGGAGCCTATTACCGTGAACTAGCTCCAGCTTTCAGGCTCGCCAAGAGGCTGGGCCTTGGGGGAAGAGAAGAAGTAGGTTGAAGAAGAACAAGAGCAGAGCCAATTAAAGGAGTAGAGCCTCATGGGCCCTCCTTCTTCTACCAAAGTTCTGGTGCCATTGCATTGAAGAGGTTTGGCACAGAAGCCATTTGACATAGGGATGCACTAAATAATCTAACAGATTCTTTTCCATCTGGGACTTCTCTGATAACAGCATGACATAGCATTTAAAAATGAGCCAGACAGAGAATTGGTTTGCATCTTGAAATACTGTACTCTGTATAAACTTTCTTTTTCATAAACTTGTCAACCAGACTTGAAAAGCACTGAAGCTATGCAGAAGCATTTTATGTGGTGGAAAGCGAAGCCAACAGAGAAAGAGGCAGAAAGAAGCAGAGTATGAATTCTAGTCTAATGAAATTTGAGTATTCTCAGAATGGTACAGCAAACCCTGCACCCAAACAGGTAAAGGAAAATGCAGACTCCCACCAGCTCATAGAAAAAAAGATGTTATTTTATTCCACATGCTGGACAAACAGTGTGATGTGAGCTACTCTTATATCAGTGTTTCTCTCAACCTATTCTACTGGATGCTACTTGGTTGCATTTGCAACATCTAAAAAATAAAGGCATCATCAATACATTAATTCCAAACCAAAAAGCTCAGTAACATTCATTTAGGACTTTTGTTAAAAATATAAACATACAGAAAATTAATTGTGCCCATGTTAAGAGCTCCCACAAGGGTTACGCACAACTTACAATCCCATTTAGGCCTTCAAAGTAAAGTGAAAACTGGTGCATATGCCTAGCATCAATCCTCTGCACAGGATGAATTTCACCCACAGAAAATGAAGGCCTGATTTTTAGAGGTGCTGGACACTCACTGCATAGGTAAGGCCAAATTAAGGCACAATTATTATAGCAATTTACCTATGGCCCAGCTCCTGGAGTCATATAGATTTATAGTTCATAGAATCATAGGACTGGAAGGGACCTCGAGAGGTCATCGAGTCCAGCCCCCCGCCGTCAAGGCAGGACCAAGCTCCACCTACACCATCCCTGACAGATGTCTATCTAACCTGTTCTTAAATATCTCCAGAGAGGGAGATTCCACCACCTCCCTTGGCAATTTATTCCAATATTTGACCACCCTGACAGTTAGGAATTTTTTCCTAATGTCCAATCTAAACCTCCCCTGCTGCACTTTAAGCCCATTACTCCTTGTCCTGTCCTCAGAAACCAAGAGGAACAAATTTTCGCCTTCCTCCTTGTGACACCCTTTTAGATATTTGAAAACCGCTATCATGTCCCCCCTTAATCTTCTTTTTTCCAAACTAAACAAGCCCAGTTCATGAAGCCTGGCTTCATAGGTCATGTTCTCTAGACCTTTAATCATTCTTGTCGCTCTTCTCTGTACCCTTTCCAATTTCTCCACATCTTTCTTGAAATGTGGCGCCCAGAACTGGACACAGTACTCCAGCTGAGGCCTAACTAGTGCAGAGTAGAGCGGCAGAATGACTTCACAAGTTTTGCTTACAACACACCTGTTGATACAACCTAGAATCATATTTGCTTTTTTTGCAACAGCATCACACTGTTGACTCATATTCAACTTGTGGTCCACTATGACCCCTAGATCCCTTTCCGCCATGCTCCTTCCTAGACAGTCGCTTCCCATCTTGTATGTATGGAACTGATTGTTCCTTCCTAAGTGGAGCACTTTGCATTTCTCTTTATTAAACCTCATCCTGTTTACCTCTGACCATTTCTCTAACTTGCTAAGGTCATTTTGAATTATGTCCCTATCCTCCAAAGAAGTCGCAACCCCACCCAGTTTGGTATCATCTGCAAACTTAATAAGCGTACTCTCTATCCCAATATCTACATCACTGATGAAGATATTGAATAGTACGGGTCCCAAAACAGACCCTTGAGGAACTCCACTTGTTATCCCTTTCCAGCAGGATATAGCACCGTTAACAACAACTCTCTGGCCCTATCTAAGTTATAGTTGCCTAGTTTATCAATAAGAATATCATGCGAGACCGTATCAAATGCCTTACTAAAGTCTAGGTATATGACATCCACCGCTTCTCCCTTATCCGCAAGGCTCGTTATCTTATCAAAGAAAGCTATCAGATTAGTTTGGCATGACTTGTTCTTCACAAACCCATGCTGGCTATTCCCTATCACTTTATTACTTTCCAAGTGTTTGCATATGATTTCCTTAATTACCTGCTCCATTATCTTCCCTGGGACAGACGTTAAACTGACCGGTCTATAATTTCCTGGGTTGTTCTTATTCCCCTTTTTATAGATGGGCACAATATTTGCCCTTTTCCAGTCTTCTGGAATCTCCCCTGTCTGCCATGATTTTTCAAAGATCATAGCTAAAGGCTCAGATACCTCCTCTATCAGCTCCTTGAGTATCCTGGGATGCATTTCATCAGGACCTGGTGACTTGCTGACATCTAACTTTCCTAAGTGATTTTTAACTTGTTCTTTGTGTATCCTATCTTCTAAACTTACCCTCTCTCTGCTTGTATTCACTACGTTAGGCACACCTCCAGACTTCTCCGTGAAGACCGAAACAAAGAAGTCATTGAGCATCTCCGCCATTTCCAAGTTTCCTGTTACTGCTTCTCCCTCCTCACTGAGCAGTGGGCCTACCCTGTCCTTGGTCTTCCTCTTGCTTTTAATGTATTTATAAAAGGTCTTCTTGTTTCCCTTTATGCCTGTAGCTAGTTTGTTCTCATTTTGTGCCTTTGCCTTTTTAATCTTGCCCCTGCATTCCCGTGTTGCTTGCTTATATTCATCCTTTGTTAGTTGTCCTACTTTCCATTTTTTATATGACTCCTTTTTTATTTTGAGATCGTGCAAGATCTCCTTGTTAAGCCAAGCTGGTCTTTTGCCATATTTTCTATCTTGAATCTCAGCTTTTATGTTCTTAAAAGCAAGGTTCTAGCTCTGTTGTGTCCAACACACTAGCAACATGTGGCTTCTTGGCCATTTGAGTGTGGCTAATTCGCTATAGAAGTAGCCACTATAGCAGCTACTGCTTCAGAACTGGTTGCACACTACAGTTCTAGCTCTTACAGCTCTGAAGAAAGCCTTGAATTAGTGACCCATGTGTGTCTGATGCAATAACATCTGTCAGAGTCTGCAGAGAGCCTGAAACAGTACCTCAGGGGAGCACAAGCTTCACAATGTATCTCTATCACATGTTAACACTATGACCCATTAATCCAAAGGGACCCTAGAGTTTACCTCTGCAACACAGGATGCTGTGTGAGGCAGCAAGTCCCACAGCCTCTTGACCATGTAGATACACCCAGATCTTTAAATGGGATGGGAGCATGGGCAGACACTATTTCGGCTGCCAACTTTCCCAACCAGCATTAAACTGAATGTCGTCCCATCAGAAAAGTTGGCAACCCTATGGAAATTGATCTTGGGTCAATTAGATGATCTATTTCAGTATGGAACTTGTTAAGTCCCACCAAATAACAAATCCCAGGCAGACCACATATGCCATGCCACCCAAAACTGATTTCTCCTCATAATACCATTACCTCTTAGAAGGTTCAAATGAGTTATAAATAGGGCGAGAGCAAAGCTCTGATTGCAATAATCAAATTGAGACGTAAGACGGACGCAAGATAGTGACGTCTAATGTAACAAATATCTGATTTTATGTTAATTTTCAAGTAACTGAGACAGCTGTTCTGATCAACCAAATTCAAAATGGAACTTTTACACTTTTTCATAGTGAGCCATACTGCTCAACGCTCAATCTGCTTCACCAGAAAAGAGCAGCTATACATTTGACTTATACTGTAGTAACAAAAACATCAGATATAAAATACCTATTTTAATGGACAATAATAAATATTTCTACTCTTGTATTCATTTTAGCAGTTCATCTTTTTAAAATATATTTTAATATGCAATACATTTTTCTTAAGTGACAAAATCTGTCATTAGGCAGGACTCATAGGGCAGGGGGCTGCTCTAGCCAGTCCAGGTGCCAGTTAACTGGTTACCCTGGTAAGCATACCAGTAAGACAATGCTCACCAGTTAATCCTTAAAATCCCTGGTAAAAACATCCTTGCATCTGATGAAGTGGTTTTTACCCATGAAGTTTATGCCCAAATAAATCTCTTAGGGTATGTCTACACAGCAAAGTTATTTCTAAATAACTTTACCAGCGTCTACAAACCCAAACCGCTATTTCGAAATTAAATCGAAATAGCAGAGGGCTTATTTCAAAATTAGTAAGCCTCATTCCACAAGGAATAGCACCAATTTCAAAATTGCTATTTCGAAATAAGCATTGTGTAGAGGCTTATTTCGAAATAGGGGGCCTACAGCCTTTCCCAGGGTGCCCTGGTGGCCACTGTGGGCACAACCAAGAAAACTCCTCTCCCTCTCCCCAGAGCTCTTAAAGGGGTTGACTCTGGCCACAGTGCCTGTGCCAGCTCCAAGCCTGCCAGCTCAGAGCCAGCAGTCGCTGCACCTGACCCAGTGGCCCCAGCATGAACCAGGCAGCCAGTGCCAGCCAGCCCTCCACCACTCCCCAGAACCAGTCTGTCAGCTCCCAGGAGCCTGCCAGGGGCCAGAAAAGGCTGGCGCCTGCCTGGTCCAGTGATGAGATCAGGGACCTAATTCAGGTTTGGTGGGATGCCTCCAATGTCCATGATCTCTGCACTAAACGGAGCAACGCAACCATCTACAGGCCACCAAAGGCTACATGAGAACCCAGGAGCAGGTGCGCATGAAAATAAAGGAGCTGCGGCAGGCCTATGCAAGGGCCACAGGGGGCAGCTCCCAACCAGAGGCAGACCCAGACCCCGCCCTTATTTTGATGCCGTGGACCACAGCCTGGGGGGCAGGACGGTCTGTGCCCCCCAGGTGGTCATCGACCCTGGAGCAGAATTTGCTGCCTCCTGCTGCTCCAGCCCCTGCTGTCTCCCCAGCTACTGCTCATCCTCCCTCTCCTGCTTCTTCCTCCTCACCCTCACCACACCCCCAGGGATGCCGAGGCCCCTCATCCGTGGTGCTGGGAGACAGTTGAGCCAGCAAGACCCACAACCCTGAACTCCTCCTCCCCCTGCCAGCTCCCTCCTCCCAGATTTCCCTCCTCCCCTTTCCCACCTTCTTTCCCCAGTCTCACCTCCCCCACCCCAGTTTTGTTCAATAAAGAGGCTTTATTGTACTGAACATGTGTCTTTTATTGTACAGCAAGAAGGGGGGGGTAGGGAGGGGTAAGTGGAAGGACGTGAGGGAGGAATGAGACAAGCCCCCAGTGGGGCACACCAGGGAGACTGTTACTGCCTGCAGAATGTGCTGCCAGGCTCACAGCAACACGTCCAGGAGAAGCACCAGTGTCCAGGGGTGGCTCCAGCTCCATGCTGCAGAGTGCTGTAGTGTCCTGAGTGAGGGCAACCAGAGCACACAGGAAAAAAAAAATGCTTTGCTGTCCCTCAGCGAGGTAGGCAAGCAAGCAGGGAAACCTTAGAACCAGCTGTCCAGGAGGGGTCCCTTTAAGCACAGGTCTCAGATAGACTCAGGCAGCAGCCACACAAGATAACTCCTGACCTTATGCCCTGCCAGAACCAGTTCTCGCCGGCCTTAAATGTGATTCGGCATCCTATCAGTGTAGACGCGCTATTTCAAAATAGCAAAACGCTATTTCGAAATGCATTTTGTGTCTAGACACGTTATTTCGAAATAAGATATTTTGAAAGAACAGTGTAGTGTAGACATACCCTTAGTCTTTAAGGTGCCACAGGACTCCTGGATGTTTTTGCAGATACAGACTAACATGACTTTTTTGAGACGAGTGGAATTATAGATATCCTATTTTTCACAAAAGCCAAATACAATCCCGGGGGGGGGGTGCTAGGAGTAGACTATGGTGCTCCCCGGATGAGACCTCCACCAATCAAGTCAACTGCCTATGGTTTAGGGGGCCTCGCCAGGGTTCAGAGACTCAGGAAGGCCCCACTAGCCAGGAGCAAAGCTAAGACCCCCTTCTGGCAAAGCACTAACACATGTGTGGAACACTGAAGTCAATGGTGATTACAAATGTGCTTAAACTCTTTGTAAAACTGCAGCCTAAGTGCAGCTAAACCTATTTCAGCTCAACGCTTTACAAACCCCTAATGTATTGCTCTCCAAGAAGACAGGGGTACAAAACCAGAGGCCTAAGGAGAGAGAGCTGGTAAAATAGTTGCTTTGCTACACGGTTTGTACTTTGGTTTTGTATTTGAAGGAATGTTGTTAGCAGCTTTTGCCAATTTAGTGTCAATCTGGGTTAAAGCAGAGCCCCTACAAAAAAACCATATCTAGAGAGGGTAATTTTCTAGGAAAAACTGAGCGTCTGGTGAACTTTTCTCCTGCATTGTTCTATCCCTGGGTTGAGGTAAGGCTGGTAGTACTAATGTTTACACTAATATACTATATATGTAATCATAGCATGTTGTATTATATCCGTGATAACTTTTGCAACATCTACTGGGAGATTTAAGAAACCATGAACATGAAATATAAATCAGCTGATGTCAGCTCTTGGCAAGGACTATCTACAAGTAACATCCATAATCACAAACATTACAGATAATTAACAATCCTGAGCTTCCTCCTTTGTTGTTTCCCACATATGGTTAGTAATTGCTTCTTGCCAGTGCTTTTTTTGTTTAAAAAAAAAAAAAAAAAAAAAAAAAAGGTGCCGGTACTCCAGGGGCAAAGTTTTTGAGCTCTGACTGCAGGTGCTGGCACTGCGTCTGGAGGTGCCGGTACTGCTTCTTGCTCTCTTAGTTTTTAAGTTAAAAAACCATATTGGAGCAGAAAGCAAGCCTCAAAACTTGTTACTAAGGAGATTCTGCAACTTGGTGAATCATTTAACAGCATTATCTCAGAAGGCTCTTTTCCAAGAAAATATACACACTGGAATTACTACGGGATAGAAAGCTATGGTTTTTTTTTTTTTGTAGCATAGCCATAAGAGAGATAAATATTATTTACATTTGCTGTAAAATACAGACAACTGACCAAGATTATTATGATAAAATGCAATTTGTGCTTATATTAATCACCAAATGTATTAAATAATGAAAAAGAAAGATTACAACAAATAATTCATAAACAACTTCCATACATACATGACAATTATAGGGTTGTTATAGTATGGCTGTTAAGCAGAATCCACATTATATCCCAAAGGCAACTGTATACGTCTTACACAATTCTACCTGGCTTACACCTCATATCTTACTTCTCATCTCTCCCCCCCAGGACACCAGCCACATCACCCTTTGCTTTTGTTTTTCCTCAATCTCTGTTTCATAAGCCTTCTTCCATGCTGCCCAGTATGCACACAATAATTTGAATACAGAATGCAGAACCACTCCCTCCAAGATCTTTCTATTCAAGCTTCTCCTAAAGACTTGCTTCTTCCTAGAAGCCCACAAACACAATTCTGTATCAGATATAGAGTGTTATCATGGGGGATAAGTTTAAACTCTCAGGGCACATCTACACAGCAGGCAAAAAGTCGAATTAAGATATGCAACTTCAGCTACATCAACTGCGTAGCTGAAGTCGAAATAGCTTAATTTGACTTTTGGCACTGTCTACACAGCAGGAAGTCAAAGGAAAAAAACCTCTTCCTTCGACTTCCCTTACTTCTTATGAAAAAAGGGTTACAGGAGTCAGAATAAGAAGTTCTCCATCTCGACATTATTTGGAAATAATGGCTTGCTGTGTAGACACACATTTTGTTATTTTGAAATAACAAATTGGTGCTCTGTGGTACCCCGGGGTTCCACAAAGCAAAAGTAAGGATTCCATGAAGAGCCGGCACTCCCCTGCCCCTTCTTAAAGGGACAGAGCGATGGGTTGGGTTGGGTTTTTTTTTTTTTTTGGCTTGACAAATCGTGAGGCAACCCTAGGGGTTCCATGACCAAATAAAATTGGGAAACACTGGTGTAGAGGTACCCTAAGTTAATGCCTTCCTTTGGGACCCTCAAGGTGTCTTGATTTCTCTCTATTATATTACTTATAAATGTTATGTCTTTAACAGGGCAGAGACAATCGTTCACAAAGAAAGAGGTTCCCGTTGTATTAGGCATTGGCAGTTTAGGAGCCTTCTACGTAAGAGACAGATTACTATTATTACAGCTAATATAATGATTAACGTACATATGATTACAGGTTGCAACAGATATACCAAATATCAAATAAAGTTATACATTTAAAAGCACATACAAAAAACTAGTTCAGTGTGGCAACAGGCAAGCTGGAGGCTCTCTCCTGCAGTGTTTTAACTAGCTACTCTTCATCAAAGGAAATACAGGTTGGCTCTCCCTGGTCTCCCTGGCACCCTAGGGACCAGACTGGTCACTACTGAGGGGATTTTCCAGACCAGGGTGCTGTCCCTCCCATTCTGGCTCATGTTAAAAGTCTGCCTGCTCCATACCCTCCTGCCCCAGGGCTCTAGCCTGCCCCGCTGCTGCCTGGCTAACTGTTGCTCCCTGGGCTGGCACTCACCAGCTCCCACTGGCCATACTGCTGCCAGGACCGGAGTTGTGTGGTGAGGGCCAGAGGTCCCAGCCAGGTGGCGGCCAGGGACGCGCCCCCAGGACCAGAGCTTCCTGGCTGCTACTGGGGCCATAGATGCACAACCAGGACTGGAACTATTTGGTCACTGCTGGTCCCCTGCTACTGCCAGATCTCCCCACTGTGGCACCCATCTGGCCGAGTGTCCGGCCCACCGCCGAGTTCCTGCCCCGTAGCCAGACCTCCCTATACCTGGACTGCGTGGTTCAGGATCATCTGTGGTCCTGCCAGATCACAAATGTTGCCGGACCAGAAATCCTCAGTTAAAGGAGGTACAACCTGTATGTACCTGTATGAAAATTTACACTAGAAGTATGACAGATGCCAGGTACTTTCCATACCTTGCATCTGTCATACTTCTAGTGTAAATTTTCAGTAGGGTTCCAGGATGGGGCCTCAGTTTTCATGCAATACCATTTACTATAAGCTAGATAACTGCTACAAAAAATTAGGGATTAGAGATCATAGAAAGATTAATACCCTATTATTCAGGTCTTTGCACACAAAAAGCATACTCTGAATACAATTACCTCAAATGCATAAGATTTATTTTGCATCCCTAAGGAAGCACTAAGCTTTATTTCTACTCTATTATATACTGTATGCATCTAGCCAAAACCACAAAACAGTAGCCCTGAGATGCCCCTCAGATATCCTTACATCAGTATAAAAATCTGTGAGAAAGCTCAAACAAATGCCTTGTCATCTCTTTTTAAATTTGTAGTTACTAATGGGGAAGCAAGCCATTTATGAGGAGAATCTAAGTGGAAAACAAGGAATTAACAATTAAATATATTTAAACAATTTAGTGGTTATGAAGATGTTGCATTAATTCAGTATGGCTATGTCTAGACCACATCACTCTTTCAAAAGAGGGATTTAAATTAGGCAGATCGAAATTGCAAATGAAGCTGGGATTTGAATTTCCCATGCTTCATTTGCATAATGGCGGCCGCATGTTTTCGAAAAAGGGCTTTTCGAAAGTGAAAACACCGTCTAGACGTGGTTCTGTCAAAAAAAAACATTTTTTCGAACGTGGTTCTTTCAAACCCTCTAGACGCAGTTCTTCTGAAATAACTGTAATGCCTGAAAAAATGAGGTTTACAGGTTCTTCAAAAAAGGGTTGGTTTTTTTTCGAAAGAACTGCATGTAGATAGCAGTGTTACTTTTGAAAAGCCCTTTTTCAAAAGAATGCACAGCTGCCATTATGCAAATGAAGTGCGGGAAATTCAAATCCCAGCTACATTTGCAATTTCGATCTGCCTAATTTACATTCCTCTTTCAAAAGAGGGATGTAGTCTAGACATGTCCGATGGTACTAATTAAGAAAAGTGAATGGCTTCACTATTTAATCAAGATATCCAGATTAGATTAAAAAATTACCCAAAAAGCCTACTTAAAAAAAATACAGGAAAAGATTAATTTCTTCCCCACCTTCCCCAAAAAAACCCAAACCACATCAACCTGCGAACTTCAATGGGCTTTCACAAAGTATAAACCAGGTGAGAATTTGGCCTAAATATGTTTAACAGAAAATATCGTATTGACTTGATCAACATCCTCTATCCAGAATTTTTCTACTCTTTTTCTCAGATCTCCTCTCTCTCATACTTCTGTACCACTTATGCAGGAAGTGTCATTAATTTCATCTGGATGGCTTGCATAAGTCAATTCTCCCCTACTCTCCCTTTGAAGTGCTAAAGGTACATGGCCCCTAGTAGTCTGGTTTACATGACATTCAGATTTGGTGCGAGTGAAATATTAATATTAATATTAATAACTGAACAAAGATAAGTGGAGAGAATGCAATTATCCAAATAAGTCCACCAAAAGTATTTTTCATTTCAACATTTTTATATTAAGAAATAACCCGTAAGATCTTAAAGCAAATAGCAAAATCCAGGAAGTCCCATATTTAACAAACTTTTAAAGTTTGAAACTTTATATGTTCACTATCAAAGCTCCACATTCAAAGCTTTCCATTGTTTTCTCGAGAAGTCAAAAGAAGACAAGGCAATATGTGACATTTTCTTCCTTGCTCCCTCAAAATACTTCCATATTAGTTTTTCAACTCAAATATCTTATGACTATAACACTTCTTGAAAATAAAATATACAAGTATTAAATAAGTATATGTAAGTTCTTGTTCTAGGACAATCCCTATGCAGTTCCTATGCTACAATCTGTTTAATTGTGCCTCTAAAGTTAATTTATTCAGCTACACTATAAAACAGAAAGGGTAATATTTTACTGCCCTACATGGTTAGCTTTCAGACTTCATGTAACTTTGCAGAGCAAGAATCTTGTCCACCATCTCCCTTTATAGGGAACAATGGAATGAAAAAAAAAATTACTAGAATAAATAATAGCTATAAAAAAGCCAACTGACATTCTTCATACTAAAACTAAGATCTCTACTTTGAAGTGAGGATAGGTTAAGTTACAGTACCAGCCTTCATAATTAGATCCTCTTTTATGTAAGATTTCTGGTATATACTGCTGCTACTTCTCCACACGCACACACTTTTTTTTTTTTTTTTTTTTTTTTTGAATCAATGCTATGTACACTGACTGGAACATCTGACCTGAATGAGATAAAACCAAACCAGCTGTTTTCTCTCCTTTCATCTGCCCACATCTCAAAGAGGGCTTTGTGCATTGTCAGTTCACATAGAAGAGCTGAAAAAAACACCTCATGTCAGGGGTACAACATATGTGGGTCACCTAACAACTCTCAATACAGAATTTGAACGTCTCTAGCCATGCTATCCACCCCCTGCTTAATCTTAGTATGCTAAACTGACATGAATGAAAACAGCAATTACTCGCTCTGCTTAATTTCTACAAAAAATTAGGGCAGCCAGCTTGTTCAGTGGTAGATGCTTTTCTAAGATGTTCATACAAGCAGAGGACTTAAGGGGAAAAACACTTTTTAATTTTATGAACTAAGACTAACTGTTAATTTGGATCCATTACGTTATATTAACAGATCTACACACACAGACCTATAAATGCTCTTTTTAAATACAGATATTTTATAGTTACTTCTCTCAGTCCTTTTCATTTTTTCACCTGACTTCCTGCAACACCCCTAATTAGCATTGAAGTTCACATGCTATGGATTTCTAGTACCAGAATAGATACGCTGATCCCACCCATTATTTCAAGATGCTGTGCAGGCTCAAAAATAGATCATTTTAATGCAATTTTGTTTTGTTTTTTAAATTTCACTCAAAGGGATAATCTGAGAGCAAAATGGCTACATTATAGCCATACCATCATCCCAGTCACCAAGCAGAACTCTGAGTTTCAGGTACTATGTCAGTTTTAGCAATCACAAATATACCAATTGAAGTCTCTGGAATTGGCACATTTGGGGGATTAAGACAACATAACATTTATCGTGCAGCTCACTGAACTTCACCACTGTTTACTGGTGACATTTTTGAACCTGTAATCTACTGGGATTAAGTATTTTTTAAATATTACTGCGCAGGGCTTGGACATCACTGATGCCTTTCAGGCATCATGGTAAGCCTCATGTAAACTCCATCAGAAGATCTGTTCAATAGATCACTTTTTGTAATCTAAGCAGCAGAGCTATTCAAATAAAAGCCCACTTCAGAACAGCAGCTTTTCAAATGGCACACAAAGAAAAAACAGCAGGATTATTAAAACTGCTACAACATTATATGCTTTTCAAGTCAGAGCTACATAAGAACATAAGACAGTAATTAACAATAAGATTTTTTAAGTAATTTGTAATTTAAGAAATCAGATCAACATTGCAAACATTCCGAGATATTACATGAATATATTCAAACGTGGGGCCTGAAGTAAATCAGTCCCATGTCAAAGGATTTTAACTTCTTGTTCTTTGTTTTTCAAAAATCCTGCTAAAAAAAAATCAGCCTTTAGAGACTCAGAACCTTTTCTATTCTTGCTTAAAATGACAATCCAATCAGATGACAATACATTTAACATCAAATCTCCAAAATGTGTTTAACCCTTTAATTAACAAAAAGATCATTACATGAAATAGTTCCCAAACTATTTGACACGGGGACCAGTAAATCCATTCACGAGCTTTTGGAGGACCGGTAACATTCATTTGCATATTCATTAAGCAAATGAATATGCAAATGAGTTGTTTCTGGTCCTCCCAATGCCCCCAGTGCCAGCTTTAGCAAAGCTTTTGATATGGTCACCCACAATATTCTTGCCAGCAAGTTAAGGGAATATGGACTGCAAGATGGATAGCAATCTTGCTAGACCAGGGTTTCCCAAACATGAGTGGTCCTAGATGAGGGATTATTTAGACCAGGGGAGGTCATTTCAGAGCTCCTGGTCAATCTTCCCCCTCCCCACTAGGCTTCTTTGCACCTCCCTCCCCTGCAACTCAACTCAGCTGCCCACCCCCACTGGTTGCCTGCACCTTCCCCCAAACCATTCCCCACAATCCAAGGGAGTGCAGCACCAGTTCCCTGTAGCCCCTCACAGCCCAGCTGAGCTGCTCTTCTGTTCCCTATGCCTCCCACATCGACCTCAGCCCAGTTGAGCCCCGCAACTGTCCCCCTCCCCACAGCACAGCTGAGCCCCGTTTCCCTGCACCACCCCACAAGCCCCACAAAACTGCTGAGCCCAGCTCTGATTTCTTGCCACTCCCTCCCCTTGGCTGTGTCTACACTGGCACCCTTTTCCAGAAAAGGGACGCTAATGAGACACTTCGGAATTGCAAATGCCGTGGGGGATTTAAATATCCCCTGCATCATTTGCATGAACATGGCTGCCGCTTTTTTCCTACTTTCAAGTAGGAATAAAGAATCTTCCGGAAAAGGGCTTATTTTCCGCAAGATCCCATCTAGACTGGCGCTTTTCTCCAGCAAAATCCCGAGCCAGAAAAAAGCGGCAGCCATGTTCATGCAAATGCCGCGGGGGATATTTAAATCCCCCACGGCATTTGCAATTCCAAAGTGTCTCATTAGCATCCCTTTTCCGGAAAAGGGTGCCAATGTAGACAAAGTCCTTGAGTCTAGCCCCGGGTTCCCAGCACCTCCCTCCTCCTGCAGCCCAAGTGAGCCCAGCGCCCCGCACTTCCTCCCCTTCTCCTCCTCGCAGCCCAGCCTGGCTCCCCCCTAGCATCAGAGAAGTAGCGAGGGTGTTATGCACCTGGGGCAAAAGCAAAATTTGCACACGTGCGTACCCCTCTCCCACCACCGCCATGGGGCAGGGCCCTCAACCTGGCGCATGGCTGAGCCAGACCCTGAAAGGAGCGGAGGAGCTTGTACTGCATCTTCCCCCACCCCCTCCAGTTTGGAGCAGGCCCCCACATGCACTATCCACATCGATCACCTCAGTAATGCCAACTCTTTTAGAATTGAGGCCCAGATTATCCAGCACAAGTTGAAGTAGAGAGCACTGTGTGTTCTGTCTGATATTTTTACCAAAACTGCTACCTGCCCAACTTGCCAAAAGAGAAAGGAAACAGGGAGGCCAACAGGAATGGTTTGGAGCAGGGTTTCTCAACCTTTTTTATATAAAATACTCCCCCCCCCCTTTAAAAAAAATTATCAGTACCCACAGCACAGTTTTCAGACACACGCACATTTTTTTCTACCATTGCAACACATTTGTTTAAACAACTTAATCATAGCTGGGTGAGTGATGAAATTTTTGGGTGTAAAGAGTACAAAAATAATAAAGCACTGAATAACTTAAACCAAAGATTCAGTTTTCTCCAAATTTCAGTGGTGTTGATGTACCCTCCAGACTTCTCTTGAGTACCCCTACTGGTATTAATACTCCTGGCTGAGAAACACTGGTTTAGAGCAGTGTTTTTTAACTTTTTTTTTTTATAAAGTACCCCATTTAAAAAATTATAAGTAACGCCAATACACTCACCCTTCCCCCAGATCCAGGCATCCCTAGTCCCCCTGCTCCAACCTAATGCCCCTTCTGCCCCAGAATCCCACCTCCCCCGCTCTAATCCAATGCCCAACCCCCAGAGTCAGGCACCCCCAGCTTCCCTGCCCTAGACCAATCCCTCTCCCCCTTCTGCAGATCCAGGCAGGGTAACCCTACCTTTAAAGTGGCTGTTCCTGCCACTGGCCCTTTCTCGGAGGCTTGATTGCACAGGGAGCACACAGCCCAACAGCACTCGTGTAATGTAGAAAGCTGCTACCTTATAGGAATGTGCTACCGGTAGCATTTTCTTATCTGTACGATTGCAAGGAAATGCTCCTATAGGAAACTGCTATCAGAAGTAGCAGATCAGGTTCGCAGCTCGCCGCAACTCATGGTGCTGTGCGCTCTGCTCCCATCCCAGCCTGGCGCCCCTTTAGAATGGCACCAGGGGACAACTCTCCTTTCCCCCTTCGTTTCTCCCCCTATGACTATGCCTAGCATGGTGCCCGGGGACAACTGCCTCCCTCCCCGCTCTCCCTTCGCTATGCCTCTGTGCCGGGAGCCTGGAAAATCTGGCTGCATCCTCCACCCAGCCTGGTCCAGGGCTTGGGGGACCCGGCGCCGCACGGGAACTCCAGAAGCCTAGAGCTGAGGCTCGGTATTTTTTTCCCGCTGCCCAGTATTGGGCCATGGCCCATAGTTTGGGAAACGCTGAAATAGAGAATCTTCGCTTTGCCAATAAGAGTATAGTACAGCGACGGGCAATAATTTTTGCAAGGGGGTCACTTCACAAATTTTGGTATGGGGTGACTTCTGCTGTCTTCATCTATGACCTGTGATCTGCAGACATGGGATACAGGAGCAAGGGAACCCTGACTTTAAGAACTTCCCTTTCCTTCCCTCTCTCCCTCCCCCCCAACTAGCAGAAGAGTCCTGGAAGCAGCTGGGCTGCAGAGCTGAGCAAGGTGGGGGGAGGGGCAGCTGAAGATGCACAGTTGGCTATAAATATGCTGGCTGTAAGAAATGCTTGGTGGGCCAGATCCAGGCCCCGGGCCTGAGTTTGCCCGCCCTGGTATAGTATGACCCAGTGGATAATTCAGAGGAATGCTTCTAGCTTCTGCACTGCATTTTAAACGTGAATATGCTGTGCAGGTATTGCCATATTTGGTCAACAGATAAATCATAAAGACTTCTAAAAGTTCTTTAAAAAAACCTTTAAAACACTATCAAACAAATATCTAAGAGCCATGGTCCCCATATCTCTTCTTGGTTATTTTAATTGACATGAACACCTGCAAACATTTAGAGCAAAGTGAAGCCTTTGAAAACCTTAAAACCTTATCCAGCAAACTGTTCCCTTGCACCTGCATGGGGTCCTGAAGATTTTAATGTGGACCTATACCTGAATTAGTTAAATAAAAGAGGGTGCAAAATCAGTGGTCATTTTACAATAGGTGGCCTTTAGATCATCCCCCAAAAAGCTATGCATGGAAAATTACTGTCTTTCAAAACATTTTATGTTTTAATGGGAATCAAACTAAAAATGCAAAAATTGTACAAGTGCCTTTTTCCAATGAAAAGTAACTAAAAATGACATTGTGGGGTTCCATGTTTGCTCAGTCTCAATCACTCCAGACCAGATTTATTAGGTTTACAAATAAAAATATGATTTATTTGACTGTGAGTCCCAAAACCTTAACCAGAGATCTAAAAACAGTCTTGTGCTCCTCTTGGTTTACACATCACTATCAGCAATGAATAGTTTGCACTGGAATAGCTAAATATTTGTTGATGGCAAGGCATAATAGAATCCATTTCCTTCTTCAAGAGTTCTGTTGATTCTGCAATCTTAAGAGTTGAAATAGCAATAAAAACATATTTTGCCACTCAAGTAAGCAGATTGATTTGGGATGCATAGAAGGAGTGCATTTATTGGAAAAGAAGTTACTATTTTAATGTGGTCACTTTCCTGAGTACAGGCAGTCCCCGACTTACGCGGATCCGACTTACGTCGGATCCGCACTTACGAACGGGGCTCTCTCGCCCCAGACCTTGAAGGCAGCGGTCAGCCACCTCGACCTCCGGGGCGAGGAAAGCTGCTCCCAGTGCCCCTGGTCTGCTGGGGACCGTCTCCAGCAGACCAGGGGCATCGGGAGCAAAGCCGCAGCCCCGGCGGGTTTGCTCGCGGTGCCCCTGGTCTGCTGGAGACGGTCCCCAGCAGACCAGGGACACTGCGAGCAAAGCCACAGCCGTGGCGGGGTCCCGCGCTTCTGAGGCTTTGCTCTAGCAAAGCCTCAGAAGCGGGGGAACACGCCGCTGCTGCGGCTTTGTCGCGGTGCCCCTGGTCTGCTGGGGACCGTCCCGAGCAGACCAGGGGCACCGCAAACAAAGCCGCAGCCTCGGCGGGGTCCCGCGCTTCTGAGGCTTTGCTCCCGTGCCCCTGGTCTGCTGGGGACCGTCTCCAGCAGACCAGGGGCACCGGGAGCAAAGCCGCAGCGGTGGCGGGTCCCGCGCCAGAGCAAAGCCTCAGAGGCAGGCACCCTGCCGCTGCGGCTTTGCTCCCCGTGTCCCTGGTCTGCTGGGGGGGGGGGGGGGGGGCGCAGCTAGTGTGCCCCCCCCCCAGAAGACCAGGCTTTTGTTGTGGACCCTGGGGCAGAGCAGCTGGGGCGCTGACGGTTGGTCCCGCAGCGCCGCTCTGGGCACTACTGAACCAACCCCACAGCACCCCAGCTGCTCTGCCCCAGGCGTCCCCAAGTCAGCCGTTGCTGAAACTGACCAGCGCTGACTACAGGAAGCCCGAGGCACAGTTGCTCTGCCCCGGGCTTCCTGGAATCAGTGGCTAATCAGTTTCAGCAGCAGCTGACTTGGGGTTCTTAAGTTGAATCTGTATGTAAGTCAGAACTGGCGGTCAGTTTCAGCAGCGGCTGAATCTGGATGCCAGTTCCGACTTACATACAGATTCAACTTAAGAACAAACCTACAGTCCCTATCTTGTACGTAACCCGGGGACTGCCTGTATAAACACTCTTTAAAATATTCACTGTGGGCCAAATAATGCAAATCCACTATAGTATAAATCTAACTGTGGAGTTGAATTCTGATGTCTTAGTCATACCAGTGTAAAACAACTGTTGGTTTCAGCACTTGCTCCAGATTTATGCCAGTGTAACAGATTAGAATTTATCCTGTTAAATTCAGCTATCAGAGAAAATAACCAATATCACACACGTGTATGCACACACTTACTTTCATACTTATAGAGATTTCTATGGTAATCATCACTAAAACTATCATTTAAAATGGAATGAACTTAAAACCAGGATAACCCCCCTTCCAATTTATTCCTACAAATCAAACTGCAAAACGCTTATCAGTGAATTTTACCTCTGTGCAGATGTTCCATACAAGGCCAATGTACCACTTAAGAGTCTAAATAGGATTGAAATGGGGCCCAATTTTTGTATATGCCTTCTGCACAAGAGTAAATTTCACCCAATATACATTAACATATGGGGATAGTTTGTTCCCTCCAGATTCATTTTACACCTCTGCTGGAAAGCAAGCAAATGCTTCTGCAGCACTAACACCCCCCTCCCACACACACACACACACACACACACACACCCCCACCACCACCAATGAACGGGAAAACCGACTGTCTCAAACAAGAAAAGTCTGGTCCTCCAGTTAGAATGCTAACCAGGGACTTGTGAGGCCCACATTCTATCCTCTGCTTTGTTCTCACCCACAATTATTTCCAGTTTGAGAATAACGTATACCTCCAGATCAGCGGCACAGCCATGGGTACACACATGGCCCCACAGTATACTAACATCTTTATGGCTGACCTAGAACAACGTTTCCTCAACTCCCATCCCCTTTTACCCCTTCTCTACTTACGCTACATCAATGACATCTTTATGATCTGGACGCATGGCCAAGAAACACTGGAGATATTCCACAGAGACTTCAACAACCTACACCCCACAATCAACCTCAGCCTGGACCATTCTACACGAGAGGTCCACTTCCTGGACACCACAGTACAAATCAACAATGGAAAATTAGACACCACCCTCTACAGAAAACCCACTGACTCATACAGTTACCTACATGCTTCCAGCTCCCATCCAGAACACACCATATGATCCATCGTCTATAGCCAAGCCCTTCAATACAACCGCATCTGCTCTAATCCCACTGACAGAGACCAGAAGCTTCAGGATCTCTACCAAGCATTTATAAACCTCAACTACCCACCCAGAGAAATAAAAAAGCAAATTGAAAGAGCCAGACGAATACCTAGAAACCATCTACTTCAAGACAGACCCAAGAAAACCAACAATAGAACACCACTTGTCATCACCTACAACCTCCAACTTAAACCTGTCCAACACATTATCAATAAACTACAGCCTATACTGGAACAGGATACCATACTCCAAGAGGCTCCTATAGACAACCACCTAACCTCAAGATGATTCTTACCAACAACCAAAGGACATACCACACTAATATCAACCCTGGTACCTTCTCTTGCAACAAACCCCGTTGCCAGCTTTGTCCACATATTCATTCTGCTGATACCATTATTGGACCTAACCGAGTTATAAGATCAAGAACACATATTCCTGCGCATCCAGAAATATAATTTATGCTATCATGTGCCGAAAGTGTCCATCTGCTATGTACATTGGACAAACATCTCAGACACTTTGCCAAAGGATTAATGCCCACAAAACAGATAGACAGGATCACAAAGAAAAAACAATTTCTTGCCATTTCAATCAGAAAGGACACTGTCTCAATGACTTAACTACCTGCATTCTGCTACAAAGACCTTTTATATCTGCACTTGAAAGGGAATCCTCTGAACTGTCATTCATGCTAAAATTCGACACTCTCCGGGGGGGGGGGGGGGGGGGGACACTGAACAAAGACCCCAACTACCTTACCCATTACAAAGATAGCTTCCCCAATTATCACCTCGAATACCATTAGCTCACAGACATCTACCTTTCCCCACCTCTAATATCATTAACTCACAGACACTTACCTTCCTCCCCCCTCCCCCTGCATCCCCCTTCTGTTCTGAAATGTGATTTGTCCTTTTCATATGTGTTCATTTTTTTAAAATTGTATCCTTTGGTATATATGGTTGTGACTATTTTCTTCCACTATTTGATCTGAGGAAGTGGGTCTGTCCCACGAAAGCTCATCATCTAATAAACCATCTTGTTAGTCTTTCAAGTGCTACATAGTCCTGCATTTTGCTTCAGCTACACCAGACTAACACGGCTACATTTCTATTACTATCCTCTGCTTTGTCATGGAATTTCTATGAGACCATGGGTAAATTTCTTCATTTTTTCAACCTCACTTCCTGATCTGTAAAACAGGTATCCTTCCCTTCCATGCACTGGCACTGTAAGCATAATCACAATGAAGTTTGTATGGTCTTCAGATATTACAAGAATTAAACCATCGTAGATAAATGGGAGATATTCTTGTGTTCATACCATATTTTACTAGGTGGTTTCCATGAACATATTTTTAAAGAACGTTAGCACAAAGTCTATTGTTTTCTGCAGATTAAGAGAACTATACCACCAAAATGCTGTGACTTTTTCAAGTGACCACATCCATTCTGTTTGTCTTGCACACACCCCAAGTCAACTACAAGAATGTAAGTGGATGGATATTGAGTACAAAAGGAATTAAAACATGCATTTAGATTTTTCATGTCATATACTATTCCACTTCCTGCAAATAGTAATGTTGAACTAAAGAAAGACATGCCCAATACCTTCTCAATGCCCTCTTATTCAATCATTACTATCATCATTTATTATTTATGCTACAATAGAACTTAGGCTTCAATTGGACATAAAAGACCAGTGCTGTATAGATATGTATTTAAAAGACAGTCCATTATACAAAGAGCTTTGCTGAGCACCATCAGTGCGTTAAGAGTCCTATACCACACACACTGAAGTGAACTGAAGTCCTTCTATTGATTTCACTGGGACTGCTGCCTTTATTAGATGCCCAGAAACCCAGAATTCCACAATCCAGGAAGAAGGCTGCACTGATTTTAAAAGAAATGATTGAGGAGAAGTAAAAGGAAATATATTTTCAAATGCAAAAAATGGAAGAAAGAGGATATTGATAGTAATGAATCAGAAATTAGGACTTGTAAAAAAAATCGATAAAGGAAGCAAATGAACACACAACACAGCTATGGCTAGCAGCATTAAAGATGAGGAGTTTTTAAAACTATATTAGGAACAAAAAGGCTCTTTACAATGGTATTAGTCCATTACTCTATGAAAATGATAAAATTATCAACAATAATTCAGAAAAGTATTCAATAAATATTTCTGTTGTGTCTGGAGAAAAACAAAAAAGAGCAGGCCCAGTTAACTTACATGTAAGAATTTTATAAGAGCTGACTCAGGAACTTGCTAAACCATTAGCATTGATCTTCAGTGACTTTTGGAACATGGAGGAAGTCCCAAAAGATTGGAAGAAAGCGAACATTATACAAATAGTTAAAAAGACTAAGAGGGACTGACTGGGTAATTGTAAGCCTATGAATTGGACAGCGATCCTGGACAAGAAAATGGGACTTCATAAATAAAGAATTTCAAGAGGCTAATGTAATCAACAGGGATGTCAGTGTTTAACTAGTAAGCATCACATCACTAGCCTGGCTGTGCCCATTGTGCTGGGGGTGCTGGAGCAGCTCCTTGCCTGCCCATGGTGTGATGCAGTGGGCATGGTCTGGCTGGAGCAGTCCTCTCCCCCACTCCCTGCCCATGATGCAATGAGTGTGGCCTGGCCCACCCTTAGGCTAGTGACATTCCAGTCCAACCAGGCCTGCTGTGCTGCCGACAAGGGGGCGCTCGGCCTGGGCCTGACCTGGCCAAGTCAGAGCAGCCTGCTGCACTGCAGATGGGGGGCACTCCAGCCCGGCCAGAGCAGCCCTCGCCCAGATTAGGGGGCCATTCTAGTATGGCCAGCCCTGCCACGCCACGACACCCCCCCAATTTAAGCAGTTAACTGGTTAAATGTTAGATTTAATTGGTTAACTGATTAAACCAGAATTTACATCCCTAGTAATTTATGTCAATCAACATAAGTATATGAAAGATTTATCCTGGCAAACTAACTCTTTTGATGATATTATAATCCTGGTTATTAAAGGAAATAGAGTTGGAATTTAGACTTCTGTAACATGTCTGAGTTGGTACCACACAATATTGTAATTAAAAGTCTAGAATTATTTAAAATTAATGACACACATTAAATCAATTAAAAACTGTTTAACAAATAAGTAATTGTAAATGAGGAATCATAATCAGAGCATTTGTTCTACTGGGGTGTCACAGTGAGGTCTTGGCTCTACACTATGTAATGTTTTTATCAACAACCTGGATAAAGTCTTAAAATAATCACTGATAAAGTTGATACATGATATAAAAATTGGGGTAGGGGCAAATAATGGAGAGAACTGGTCACTGATACAGAGTGATCTAGATTCCTTAGTAAAATCAGTTCAAGCAAAATGATATATACATATTTTAAGACAGCTAAATGTAAACGTTATATATCTTTGAAAAAAGAATAAAACCTTATTTCTACAGTAGGGGGTCTCGATCCTTAGAAACGGTGATTCTGAAAACATGTGGGGGTCATGCTGGTTAATCAGCTGATCATCAGTTCCCAGTGCAACACTATGGCCAAAATGGCTAATACAAACTTCAGAGACATAAGCAGGGTAATCTAGAGTAAGACTAGAGCTGATATTTTATCTCTGAATTCGTTGCAGATGCAACCGTGTCATGATCTGATGTCCATAATTCCAGAAAGATACTGAGAACTTGGGAGAGAGTTCAGAGAAGAGCCATAAGAATAATTAAAGAATTAGAAAATATGTCTCAGTGATAGACCAGGAGTGAGCAAGAGGCTACCTGCAGGCTGCATCCAGTCCACCAAGCCACCGGATCCAGCCCGTGGTCACCTCACCGAGACCCTTAGGCAGAGAGTACACTTAAACAGCTCTCTGCTTTGGATGGCTGGGAAAGGAAGTTTCACATGCTGCCCCTGTCTCCCAGCTAAATTTCTCAACTCCCACTGGCCAGTTAGGACCTGGGGGTAGGGGCAGCATGTGAAACCTTCCTCTTCTCCCCCATACCTGAGTGCAGAATAACATGGAGCAGCCAGCCAACTGAGACTTCAGCAGAGAGGCCTAGGTAAGCACCTCCCAGCCAGAGCCTGCCTCTGGCACCCTAACCCTTCTTTCCCCTCAACTATCTGCCTCAGGTCCTCTGTACCCCTTCACCCCCTTCTCCCAGGTTACAACTCCCTCCCACATCCTGCACCTCCTCTTAGAGCCCCTCCCACAGGCCAGAACCCTCTCCCGCACCCATACCCCCTTCCTGGACCCTACACCCCAAGCTCCTACCCCAGATCACAACCCCCTCCTTCTCCCAAACTCCTCTCAGACCCCACACACCCTCTTGTACCTCAGTCCTCTACCCCAGGCTCCCTTCTGCACCCAACGTCTGTCCCAGACCTCACACTCCATCCGTAGAAGTGCAGCCCTTGACCAATTGCCAAAATATTGGAGTGGCCCTCCATTAAAAATGATTGCCCACCCCTGTGATAGACTGATGAAGCTCAACCTGTTTAGCTTAATGAAGAAAAGGTTATGGGGTGACTTGTCAGAGTCTATGATTACCTAAATGGGGAACAGATATTTAATATTGGTATTTTAAAACGTTAACTCAGGCTGTATGTATTTCTAAAGATATGCTGCAGGAATTATTTCCGGGAAGTTATACGGCCTGTTATAAGTGATCACAAAGGTCACTTACGGCCTGGGAATTTATGAAAGTTTACAGAGGATTTTTTTGTTGTTTTTTCTCCTTTAATTAAGTGAATTAATGTCAAGATTTTGCTCTTGGAATATGGACACTTGATACCCAGATTCCTTTGGTTGTTTGGTGAAAGGACTTGAAAGGCAAGCTGACAGAAAAAGTGTGTCCCTCTCACCTTCCCAAAATAAAATTTAACTTTTCTATAAACCAAAGCAAAATTACCAAAGAGCTATTTTACCTCAACTATTTGTCAAGCTAGAGGGTCAAATTTCTGCCCTCAAATACATATTCCATTGTGCTTCATTTCGCATTTATTTAATTTTCCTCCAGATTCAGATTACTTCAGGCATCTCTGGTAATATAATATACTATACTCTCCACCTGCTGCAACAGTTCCTACTTTGCAAAATGGGCATTTGCCTTGCAATCTCTGAGTATTTCCAATCTCTGAGTATATTGATACTTAGGTGTGTTCTTAAATATCGTATGGTTTCATGACAATGGAAAACAATACAGAAGAAGTTTCATGCTATTAAAATAATTTAAGAACTGTCTTAAAACAGTCAGAGAATCATATTGTAACGAGAGAGAGAGAGAGAAAGAGAGAGAGAGAGAGAGAAAATGTGAGTGAGTGTCAAACCACGGACTCCTTCCAAACAGTAGACCTCTGACTACAGTAGGACTTCAAATTAAGTAATATTTGTATGCTGTATAGTTTGTACAAGTCTTGGCAACACTGATGGTAGTTAAACTATCTGTCTCTAGACAGCTTCTGAATCTATATCAAACCAGTAAACATCAATCAGAGGCATAGGCACTGACTTCCCTTCCAGCTGTGGGAGATGGTGCTCAACATCCCCCATCCGGTCCTCCACAGGTCCACCCTTCCCAAGCCCCACTCCAACCCTGCCTCCTCCCCCAAGTATGCCACGTATCCCCTCCTCCCCCACTCTGCCAGAGCTTCCTGAATTCCCCAGATCAGCTGTTTGTGGCGCTCCAGAAGTGCTGAGGGGGAGGGGATGGCAGTCAGCAGTGCACAAGAGGCATGGAGGGGAGCTTGGAGCCTCTGTATCCACTAATTTCTCTCCATAGGTGCTCCAGCCCCGCAGCAATGTGTAAGGATGATAATACAATCAAAACTTAGGTTCATTAGCCCAATGTTTTGCCTCTACTAGTGTCTCTCACACAATACTTTTTAGAGAAGGACAATACCCACTTCTCCGATTTAATTGCTCCTGATCATTTGTGAAGGTGATATGCTCAATAGTTAATGTTTCAATGGGGTAGCAGTCAAGGAATACATAAAGTTCCATTCATTTGCCAGACTGTATTTTACTTTAAAATTAAGCTTGAAATCGAAGGAGTTGGTTTCTTTTGGGGGAGAAATGAAGTGTGATTATCCATTAGCAGCCTGCTGCAAATATACTCAGATTTATTAAAAGCACAGGTAAAGACTTGCTATGGAAAGATCTAGGTTAGCCTTTTATCACAGCTGAATATTCTCCCATCCTTTCCCTACCTGCCATATTAATCAGTGACTCAAAACATTTTGGAACTGAAAAAAAACCTACAGAATTTATCCTAGATGCTGACAGTTGTGAGATCTGTGATGTCAAGATCTAAACAATGTTTCAGAATTCTGCTTCCTGTGGTTCATAGGTGGACCCCCTATTTGCTGGAGATGAGGAAGTATAGGCTGCACCTCCCAAAACCAAAATTATCTGGTCTGGACTATGGATGTTCCTTGATCAGAAAATCCCAATAGCTTAGTGGTACGATGTCAATCCAGGAGGGGCCAGGTGGAAACAGTAGGATGGAGCAGGAGCTGACGGCAGCCCCCATCAGCCTGTGGCACTGGGAGTGGATCGGAGCAGCCAGAGCCAAGCTGGGCCAGAGCTTGGAGCAACGTGGAGCTGGAGCCCTGGACAGCCCACAGAAGTGGAGCCAAGAGCCTGTGGGCTGCTGCAGGACAGGAGCCCACAGTCTTGGCAGCCCGTGGTGTGGGACCAGGTCTGTGGCTGGATAAAGCCCCAGCAGCCCACAGCAGCATGGGGCCAGAGCCCAAGCCCCTCGGAGCCCATGGTAGTGTGGGGCTGGAGCCTATGGCCTCACAGGCTGCTGGAGACTGGCAGACAGTCCGGCTGGGGCAGCAGCTGTGTGGTCAATGACTTGGCAGGGATTGAAGGGAGTCCCTCCCTCCTGCCACCACACACACAGCTAGCAGAGTCGGTGGCTCGGGGGTGTGGCAGAGAACCATCTCTATTCCGGAAAATTTTCTGCAAGGGTGCCAGATAAGAGATGTCCAACCTGTAGTTAGTTTGGTTTTTTTTAAATTGAAGAGAGCTGAAGAGAGCAATAGAGAGAGATGTTTACTTTTTCAGCCTTTATCAGGCAAATTGCAATTGAAAGTTCCCTACTGCCTTCACCCTGGAGCTATGCAGTACAAGAAAAGGGCAGAAAATCTCCAGCGTAAGCAAAGAATGGGCTAAGGAACAGCAAGTTCATGGCATAATCCACTTCCTTGGGACTCTGCAGAAGCTCCTTCACGTCCACAGTGTATGTTCCATGGGTGCAGAGAGGGTGTGTATGGCATAACGTGGCTGGAGAACACTCAAGCACCATGCCCCTCTCCCCTACTGGCAAATTTCCATGCACAGGAGTCACCATGAACTCTCCCCTCTGTTCCTTCCATGCCCATTGTAGATGGAATTAGAGTGAAAGCATGGCAGGAAGGAGGTATTATAAGCCGCTGGCGTGGGGGACGACCCCAATGAGTCATAGGATCTATGATGCAGATTCAAATCTTCATGTGGATCCATGGGATTTGCAGGCCATACATTCAGCATCCCCTATAGGAGGCCATTAACTTCCCCTCTGATGAGCAAAAAAAAAGGCTTTAATTCTCAGTGTGGAGTGTTCTCCCCCATACCTGAAGACAGGGAAATGATTCACCTCTGAATGAGAATATGTGGCCAAGATTTCTACAAAGCATCTCAAGTGCAGATTACCATACACACTGCAAAAATAAGAGATGATTTAACAGGCTCTCTCCTTGAATTATACTGCATCACCACACACATTTTTAAAGCAGATAAAAAGCCATCAGACTTCTTCTATCTTTAGTGCATTGATCCTGTCAGTACCTTCTAAGAAGAACTGGACACCCTTGGTTCCCATTGAAATCAATGGGGATTCTTTGCTCAGCACCTCACAGGACTGAGCCTCAATGGCTTAAGTGAAAATGCCCATTTCAAACCCTGAGCCAGTCCAAGCTTTGTTGTTGTTTTTTAAAAACAGATATGGAGCTGGTGTTTGTACAGTACATCATCTAGCTCTAAGAGTGGGTGGGATAGTACCAAGGGACATAATAAAAAAAAAGTAATTGGAAACCACCATTTCACATACCACTTTTCACTCAAAAAGGATATGAAGTTTGTTTCAGTGAATCTATGTACATATAATGGATTTTTCCACACTCTACTTGGGCTCTATACCAACAGGAAGAAGGTTATTTTCTCACTAAAGATAATTAACTATTCATATGCTGTAGTTTCTACCATATGTGACTCATCAGCTGACTACCTCGATCTATTCACCACCCTCCTATTGCAGATTCTGGGGGTTTTTTTTAGAAGGGGGAGCACATTATAATTTATATGGTACTTTCACTAAAATTACAGGCAAGGATACCAATTACTAAAGTACTTTGCTGAGAAAGGAACTGATTTTGTTTAGAACCATAGTTGCTTAATAAGCTTGTGACTTTTTCCTCTCTCTGTATTGGAGAGGCAGAAAGAGAGAAGGAAGACAACATTTACAAAATAAAATGTTGCACAAGTTCCCAAATACAGTAAATGCTCTAACTAAATCATCTTCAGTTTCTCTTCCAGTGGCAATGGCAACACAGGTTTCAAATTAATACAACTTTAGATCAGGAGAAGAGGGGGAAAATGAGATGCATCTACCATAGAGAGTAATTCTCTCACTCTCCTTCCCTCGTTCCTACATCATCAACAGCAGCAAATAGATATTTTCATGAACTTCATTTAAGCCGAATTTTTAATAGCATGTCCCTGAAGCAGCACATTAGGGTCTATTTCCAACTTTCAACTAGGGTTTTAAACTAGGTTCTCTGGGTCACGGTGACCTAGGTGGGATACAGAGAGGAAACACAAGGAGGACGTTACAACAAGGAAGGCCTCCTGATTCATCCTGAAAAAGTAGGGCAGTCGGATAATTATCTCTGGTGCCTATACATAAACGCAAAGAAGCCTGGGAAACAAGCAGGAAGAATTGAAAGCCCTGGCACAGTCAAAGAACTATGATGTGGTTGGAATGGAGTAATTCACATGACTGGAGCACTATCATGGAAGGGTATAAACTGTTCAGGAAGGATAGGCGTGGGAGGAAAGGTGGAGGAGTTGTATGTAAGAGATCAGAAGGATTCCTCAGAGCACCAGTATGAAACTGGAGAAAAGCCTGTAAAGAGTTGTTGCATTAAGATTAAAATGGGAGAGCAACAAGGGTGATGTCAAGGTGGGCATCTGCTATAGACCACCAAACCAGGCAGATAAGATAGATAAGGCTTTCGCCTGATCACCATCAGAGTGTTCCAGATCACAGGCCCTGCTTCTTACAGGAGACTTCAATCACCTTGAAATCTGCTAGGAGATCAATATAGCAATCAATCCAGGAAGCTTCTGAAAAGTGTTGCACCAATCAGGGCCATGTTCTTCTTCACCTGCTGCTCACAAACAGGGAAGAATTAGTCGGGAAGTAAAAGTGGGTGACAGCCTGAGCAGGAGTGAGCATGAGACGGTTGAGCTCAGGATCTTGACAAAAGGAAGAAAAGGAGAGCAGCAGAATATGGACCATGGATTTGAGAAAAGCAGTCTGTTTGCATGTCTGTTTATCTGTTGCCCAGCTGGGGGACATTCACCCCTCCTGTGGTTGTGTGTCTGCTGGAGCTACAGCATCTATGGACAGGTACTTCTCCCCTAGCCCCAAGCTGCTGCAGTGAAAGGACTGGGGTTGTCCTCTCTCCCTGGGCACCCTGAATGCTGTCAGGGACTGGAAATGGATGACAGGAGAGGGATCACTTGATGATCACCTGCTCTGTTCACTCCCTCTGGGGCATTTGGCATTGGCCATATTCAGATAACAGTAGGATACAGGGCAAGATGGACCTTTGGTCTGACCCAGTATTGACCTTCTTATGAACTCCTAATCCCCAGCCCCACCCCAGAAACATGATTTAAATGACGAAAAACAAAACTTATTTGAATTCAAGACTCAAGCAACACCAGGTAAATCTTCTAGTGCAGTGTTTCTCAAAGTGGGCTCTGACCCACTTTGAGAAAGCTGCTAACAGGTCACTCCACTTTGTTTACTTACCAGCTCTTCAGTCATGCTGCAAACAGTGAATCACAGCCCCTGGGAACAGCAAGGCTCCATGGCTGCAGAGCTGTAAGTAAACAAACTAGAGCAGCCCCTTAGCAGCTTTTAAGAAACACTGTTCTAGTGCAATATAAAATAAGAAAATGACACTCAGTGGCAACTGACAACTCTAGATTTCTCTTACTGCAGTTTTCTGTATTGTGTATTTGAGTGATAGATTCTCAACCTAGTTAATTAAACAAGCCATGATGATTAGCTACGCTAAACTTTCATTTTCTAGCAACATCCAACACAACAAACAACTTGTCAAATAACACTTATGCTGAAAGACAGTCTTGAAGAATGATACGTTGCAAAGTGAATTTAAGTTACTACCCCATTGATCCACATTTTCATCCATGTAATTTTCTTCCAATAAGCAATATTATTGCAACTAGGCCCTGCAGCCTCTTCTTGCTCTGCTTACACCTGACACGGTTTCCTTTTTTACCCAGGGAACAAATTTCTTCAAAATATTGCTAGATATGATCTCTCTTACACCCAGAAGCCATGACAGTTTTTCTGTGGCAAAAGAGTGGGGGAATATAGAAAGTTGTGTGCCTGATGAATAATATCTTCCCTTTTTTCTATCAAGTCCACTCCACTGGTAAATTTTCAGATTGGAAAGGGGTAACTAGTGGTGTACCCCAATGGTCAGTCCTGGGACCAATCGTTTTCAACTTATTCATAAATGATCTGGAGAAAGGGGTAAGCAGTGAGGTAGTAAGTTTGCAGATGATACAAAACTGTTTAGGATAGTCAAGACAGAAGCAGACTGTGACTCCAAGAAGATCTCACCAAACTGAGTGATTGGGCAACAAAATGGCAAATGAAATTTAATGTGGATAAGTGTAAAGTAATG
This sequence comes from Pelodiscus sinensis, assembly GCF_049634645.1. Lineage (NCBI taxonomy): Eukaryota > Metazoa > Chordata > Testudines > Trionychidae > Pelodiscus > Pelodiscus sinensis. The sequence goes on along the minus strand of NC_134712.1, from coordinate 237,279,985 downwards.
CACATCGGGAGAAATAACCCCAACTATACGTACAGTATGATGGGGGCTAATTTGGTTACGACAAATCAGGAAAGAGATCTTGGCGTTATCGTGGACATTTCTCTGAAAACTTCCACACAGTGTGCAGCGGCGGTCAAAAAGGCAAATAGGATGCTAGGAATTATTAGGAACGGGATAGAAAATAGGACCCAGAATATCTTACTGCCCCTGTATAAAACTACGGTATGCCCACATCTTGAATACTGTGTACAGATGTGGGCTCCTCACCTCAAAAAAGATATTTTGGCCTTGGAAAGGGTTCAGAAAGGGCAACTAAAATGATTAGGGGTTTGGAACAGGTCCCATATGAGGAGAGGTTAAAGAGACTGGGACTTTTCAGTTTAGAAAAGAGGAGACTGAGGGGGGATATGATAGAGGTCTATAAAATCATGAGTAGTGTGGAGAGGGCCGATAAAGAAAAGTTATTTATTAGTTCCCATAATAGAAGAACTAGAGGACACCAAATGAAATTAATGGGGAGCAGGTTTAAAACTAATAAAAGAAAGTTCTTCTTCACACAGCGTGTAGTCAACCTGTGGAACTCCTTGCCAGAGGAGGCTGTGAAGGCTAGGACTACAATAGAGTTTAAAGAGAAGCTAGATAATTTCATGGAGGTTAGGTCCATAAAAGGCTATCAGCCAGGGGATAAAATGGTGTCCTTGGCCTCTGTCTGTCAGAGGCTGGAGAGGGATGGCAGGAGACAAATCGCTTGATCATTGTCTTCGGTCCACCCTCTCTGGGGTACCTGGTGCTGGCCACTGTCGGTAGACAGGATACTGGGCTAGATGGACCTTTGGTCTGACCCAGTACGGCCATTCTTATGTTCTTATGTTCCTGAGCTGGATTCTTCTCTCTCAACATTTTTATACTACTATAACCAGGTGAATTTCAATGGAATTACTGGTGCAAGTGAAAGAAAAGTTGGCTCTATTTTTCCCCAAGGTATTAATATTCAGTATATACATAAAACTCAATTAAATGTTTTACCATTACTGATATAAAATAATCAATACCCTTTTAGGGCCCCATTCCAGCAAAACTATAATTCAATAAGACTACTCATATGCTTAAAGTTAAACATGCGCTCGAGAGCTCTGATGGATTAGGGCCTTCCTGCTGCTGTAATTTGACAATTTTTATGATGGATTTTGTTTTTTTCTGTACAGATAAATGATAGCTATTATTTAGTATAAATATATATATCCCATAAATTTAAATCTGTTTGTCTCAAAGGATCCTAATTCTCTTTAGGTAAGCAGGATTTATTTTACCAATGAAACACATACATCTATGGGAAAGATGGCTGTAACAGCACACAGTACAACAGTGCGGTAAGGAATTTTGGCCAAGGACAACTTTCTTTTTCAAAAATGAATCATGAGATATTTATCATCCAATTAGGTCAACAGTGCTTCATATGCTAAGGACTTGTTCAAAAAAAATCATAATAGAGTTCTGTATGGAACCTACTTTGGAAAGAAGGAGCGTTGAGTCAGCACTTCTGGGATTTGAACCCCTGGTTTCAGAACTCTATCTATTCTAAATACAATGCTTTATTAAGCAGATTTCTGCACTGACAGCAAAACTAACATAGTACTTCTGAAAGAGATTGCCAGAAAGTTTGTAGAAGGAATTTTGGCTTTGAGATCGGAGCAAATGAAAAATACAAAGAAATAAATCTGTCTAAATCTGAGCATGCTTCTAAAAAAATCCACAAAACACAATGTATTCAGGATTTTAAACATCAGTACTTAATGGACCAAGAAAATTTATCTGGATTTTTCTTTTGCTATGGAATAGTAATAACGTGGATAAAGATTAAAGTGAACATCTTCCTTTGTTTCATACAATGATTAAGCAGACAAAAAGATTAATCTTAGACCATAACAAAGAATAATAAAGAACAATTTGTTCTTGAACATATCTTCTCATCTAATATATATTTGAGAGAGTTTGTGCATCAGTCTGTCTGTCCATCTGTCTTCTGTCTGTCTAAGTCCATTTGTTCAACAACTCCTCCTAAATGGTAAAAGCTTGGACTACCAAATTTGGTATGTATCTTCCTCTTATCAGAAGTTAAAGCAAGGTTAGGATTTGGTTGTGCCAGGACAATGGAATGTACAAGGAGCAAATGAAAAATACAAAGAAATAAATCTGTATTTTACCCTGTCCTAATGAACCAAAAACTCTGGTCTAGCCCCAGAAAGGACAATGGAATGTACAAGGAATCCAAAAGGAAAGGGAGGGATGCAATAGCAGGGATAGTTATATTTCAGAATGATCACAGGGGAGCAACCGGCAGATGGGCCATGTGGCCGCTGCCACCCCAGTCCAGGCCCGGGGACAGCTGGTGGGCAGGCTGCATGGCCCCCACCACTCCAGGGAGCAGCCAGTGGGCAGACTGCAGGACAATGCCACTCTCTCCTCTGTGTGGCCTACCCACCTTCTCTGAGCCCCCCCACCCAATCCCCCACACACCTTCCAACCCCCTGCCCTGAAAAGATTATTTCAGTCAGACTGAAAGAAGGTAATTTGAACACGACTTCTATAATAGTTTAATGTAGACTGCAAACTGCAACATTTCCTTTCCTATCAACTCACACACTGGTAAATTTTTAAACACATTTAATCCACCATCTATCCTTTAAGACATCAACACCTTTTCAGTTCTGATGGGAGGCAGGAAGAGGTAGAAGATAACTAACATCGGTTAAGTGGTGCACATGTGTGTGCACACTGACCCTCTCACAAACCCTAACCTCAGATAATATATCCATTATGTAATAAATATTTCAATAAATATGAAGTGCTAGCCTAAGACTAAGAATGTTATGCAATGTTGTATTTATCATATCTGATTCCTGGTTTCCAGCTCAGCCTCATTCACGCTATGAATCAATGCTTAAACACTCTTCAAAGTACAAAAGTGCAAACACATCACAGCGCGCCTCATCGTTTAGCGGCCAAATCACAAAATTTAAACCAGAATTATATTAAATGTATGCTAACAATATTAACACTCAGCTAACTTTAAAGTAAAGTAGTGACAATATTGCAGTTCAGTTTGTAGTTCTACCAGCATAGATATATATGTCTGTCTGCCTGGAGGGTTAGAAAAAGGATGATGAAAATGGGTTATTTAGCAGCCTAAATGTCTCACCCTTTCTTGAGCAGAATCAATGAGCAATGTGAATTTGCAGTGTTTCTTCACAGTATGCATTAATTATATCTTCAGCCACAAAATCAGTACTTTTTCCTCAAATGCTATAAAAATGTCTGCTAATAGTACACTTCAAGCTGAACAAAATGTCAGTTCTACAACTGTGTTTGTCAAGATCAACATTGCAGACAGAAATTATATTAATTTCACCACTAAAACTAAACTAATTAGTTACATTTATCACAAATGACACCAGGCACTGGGTTCCCCAGCAGCTATATTCCATTTCCCATTATTCTGCTTCTCACTGTCTGTTGCATAAACAATATTTTTCAGTTCCCAGTGATATAGGGAAATCCCAAATTCATGCTGTGATGGGTTGGGTCACAGAGTCCACCTTGAGAGGGTCACTTCATGGGCTGATCATGCCACTAAGTCTGCCTACCTGCATTCTGGGGCATCCTGCTACCCTGTCCTAATGAACCAAAAACTCTGGTCTTGCCCCAGAAAGGCACATATTTGGGATTACAGCCCACAGGAGAGTAACACAGACACAGAGAACAGCTCAACCCTGGGAAAGCTCAGTCACAGGGATTTGACACAGCTCCCAGGTGCACAGAGCCAATCGAATCAAAACCCCAGATAAATTCATTTTACTTAGCATAAAAGTTTTACACAAAGAGAGCTCATAACTTGTTCACCCCTTTATACATGAGAGATATGGAAACCGTTGTTCCCCCCCTCAGATAATTATTTACACTGTATTTGATTATAAGAAAAAGTGATTTTATTAAGTATGAAAAGTAAGATTTAAGTCCAGGGGAACTTTTTTAGGTCAGGGGGCACATGCAAGTGAGAAACAAACAAACAAACAAACAAAATTCCTCACGGATATGATCAACTGATCAGAAAAAAAAAGACACACACAACTCATTCATGCAACTCAGGGCTAGCAGATTTTCTGGGAGCCTGCTAAACTATGGGGAGGGGCAAAAAATGACATTTGGTATGTGTGGGAGGAGACTGCCAGGGAACAAGCTGGGGGTGAGGATGCAGGATCAGGACGGATGGTAGTGTGCAGGAGCGACGAGCAGATACGGGGTGTAGATGGGAGGTAGGTGGGCTGGGGGCATGGGGTCTGACCAGGAGGTAGGATGTGTGCAACAGCAGGTTGGGGATGTGGAATCTGGGTGGAAGACTGTGAAACCAGCTGAAAACCATAATTGTTTGCTTCCCACTCTTTACACAGAATTCCCCTTGGGCAGGAAGTCTTTGTTCAACTCTCCCCACCCCAGTGGAAAAAAATGATGATTTCCAGCACCAGGCCATATGTCTCTGTAGGACCAGCCATAGTCCAGGCTCACAGGAAAAACTAGACTATTCACAGATCATTGCTTTGAATTCCAGGCCATTCTAATGGCTTTCACTAGTACACCTAGATTAATAAAAATGTTTAAACTACAGATTTCTACCTACTGATATATGCACACAAATGCATATTTGAGTTATGCATTTTCATATTCAAACCTCATTTCCAGAAAAAATACGGGGGATGCAGCATCACAAATACCTTCCAGTGGTGCTTGATTTTTAAGCCGATATTATAGTATGGAAGCATACATAGTGCAACTACATGGGAGCAAGAAATGTTCCTGTCTACTCTATGCCAGAAACAAAGTTAACTTTTTTAAAAAAAACATGATTGCAGCACACTTTTAATTAACTTATTTAATAAACACAGTTTGGTCAGTCATTATGGATAGGTTTAAACTGGCTTACAAATTACATCCAAAATGAATGGCTAAATTCAGTTCTGATTTAAACAAATAGAATTCAAATTACTTCAGCAGGAGTAGGGTTTGCTTGTACCATAAACCCATTTTGGCTCTAGCCAAAGAGGATGTTTAAAACATCGGGAGAAATCCAGGCTAAAACGAAGTTAAACAACAAAACTCCCACTCACTCTGATGGGGTCAAGATTTCAGCTACAGTCTTTATGTATGATCTTAAAACAATGTTTAAAGTATCAGAGGGGTAGCTGTGTTAATCTGAATAAGCATAAACAATGAGAAGTCCTGTGGCACCTTATAGACTAACAGATTTATTGGCGCATAAGCAAAGACCCACCTCTGCAGCTGATGAAGTAGGTTTTTGCCCCCAAAAGCATATGCTCCAATAAATCTGTTAGTCTGTAAAGTGCCACAGGACTTCTCATTGTTTATAATGTTTAAAGTGTCATCCATATAGTCTAAGCCTGGGGTCTCACAACATATTATTAGTGGCCTTAGAGCACCAGCTACCACTCTTGCTGGTGGCTTTTCAAAGAATTTCTGGCGACAGTGAGTAGCAAGGTTGGGCAGCTCCAGACAACAGAACTCCCCATCTATACCATGCCACTCCAGGGAGTGCTGGGAAGAGGCAGGGTGGGGCAGAGGAAGAGGTGGGGCTGGTGCCCCTCCTTCTCCTGTCACCAGTCACTGCTAGACTGCTAGTTAGTCAGTCTGCTTCTGTGAAAAGTGATATTTATTAATATCTCTTTTCACAGCACTTACTCAACACTGGCATGCTGGGGACAAATTAAGCCTTAGATGAAGAGGTGGGTACGGAGGCAGGGAGGCCAGGGACAATGGGGGGTCTGAAGGAAGCAACAGGGGTTGACGTGATGGTGGGAGGCAAGTCCAGGGATAGAGCCCCACACCCTGCAGCTGAGGGACAGAGCTCACCACCACTTGGCCAGAACCTGCTACCCACCACCCCGGGAAGGAAGCCTGAGCCCCCTTGAAGGTGGTAATTCACAATGAATGGTTGCCTGCTCCGATAGACCAGGTCTACATTAATTCCCACCATCTATCTAATCTAGGTGACTTCAGCTATGCAAGTATTGTAACTGAAGTCAACATTCTTACTGCTGTGTCTTGTGTGCTCTTCTCTTGTCTTCTCTATTCTTGTCCTGGTGAAGTACTAGCATTGATGGGAGAGCACTTAAAGATCAATTTATCATGTCTAAGCAAACACGATGAATCAACAGCCAGTGGATCAATCCCTGGCATAGTGGAAACAATCCCATGATGTTGTTTCTCCAGATGGAGGTAGGGACCAATCAGGGGAGGAATCAAACCTTTGTGCCCTTACCCATGCACCGCAATACAGGAGGCTGCGGCCACATTTGAGAAATGCTTGTCTAGCCCAATCACATCTAAACAAGTAACTTTATTACATAATTACAATACATATTGTCAGGACTGATCCCTTAAGACCTTAAATACCTTGCATCTATAGACTCTACTTACAAAAACTCCCAGAATCACAGATGCCCTAGCTCAGAGTGAAAAAAACAAAAGCTGCCACCATCCAGTGATTTACTCAAAAAAAAAAAACCACCACACACACACACACACACACACACACACACCCACCCACCCACCCACCCCAGGAGGGAAACACTTGAATTCCTCGCCCAGTGTACCCCAAGCTCTTTT